>NC_080065.1:125411450-126611450 GCF_949987535.1 Balaenoptera acutorostrata | reverse complement strand
AGTAGTTGTGGTGCACGGGCTTAGCTGCTCTGCGGCATGTGGGATCTTCCCGGACCAGGGCTCAAACCCATGTCCCCTGCACTGGCAGGCGGATTCTTAACCACTGTGTCACCAGAGAAGTCCCTATCCATTTATTTCTATATCCACCGCCTTCCCTTGAATCCAGTCCAGCACCATTTCTTACCAGGAACGTAGTCTCCCCTCTGTTCTCCCTACTTCCATTTATAACCTTCAAAAATCAATTCACCACACAGCAGCCAGAGTAATCTTTTAAAAATTTAAACCATATCTTGTCTCTGCCTTGTTTAAAACCTTTCAATAGCTCCTAAGTACAAGGTTACTTAAAATGTACCTCACTTACTTATTTTCCATTTCTAACCTCCCTAGCCCTTTTTAATTTGCTCACCTTTTCTTTTCTTTTCTTTTTTTTTTTTAATTTAGCTTTTTTTTTTTTTTTAATGAGGATCTTGAATCAGATGCGTATATTTGATTGATTGATTGATTGATTGATTTTGGCTGTGTTGGGTCTTCGTTTCTGTGCGAGGGCTTTCTCCAGTTGTGGCAAGCGGGGGCCACTCTTCATCGCGATGCGCGGGCCTCTCACCGTCGCGGCCTCTCTCGTTGCGGAGCACAGGCTCCAGAAGCGCAGGCTCAGCAGTTGTGGCTCACGGGCCCAGCCGCTCCGCGGCATGTGGGATCTTCCCAGGCCAGGGCTCGAACCCGTGTCCCCTGCATTAGCAGGCAGACTCTCAACCACTGCGCCACCAGGGAAGCCCCTTCTTTTCTTTTTTAAAGGTCCTTTATACATGCTATTTCCTCTGCCTGACACTTTCTTCTTTAATCTCCTATAAATTACCTAGCTAACTTATATTCATCCTTCAGATAGCACACTAAGAATCACTTCCTGAAAGAAGACTTACCTGACCCTTCAGACTAGAGTAGGCCTCTCTATTACAAGCTCTCTTAGCAACTGGTTTTTCTCCTTGGTGGCATTTATCAGGCTTGTAAAAGATCATATCATAGAATGGGGGCCCATTAATGCAGAAATCATATCTGCCTGTTCATTGATGCACCCTTGGCACCTAGGACAATGTCTTGCATATAATAGGCAGTTAATAAATATTTGTTACAGAAATGAATGAATGATCCACTCTACTAGACTTGGGGCAGACACTAGTGTTTGCTCTGTTTTGGGATGGACTCTTCCAACCTACTCCTGCACAGAATGTAAGCCTGAACTTACATAGAGGTGATTTAAGCTTATACTATATTCTCTTACATTATATTCTCATACAGTATGAGAATAGAGCACCCTACACCTCTTGTTTTTCAAAAGCATATGCAATATACAAAAATCAATAGTTTTTCTGTAAACTAGCAATCAGAAAATGAAATAAGAAATACATTTTACAATAACATCCAAAAGCATCAAATGTGTAGGAATAATTTAATAAAAGATATATAAGACCTAAAACATTGCTGAGAGAAGTTAAAGAAGACCTAAATAAATGGAAATATGAAATATATACTATTCTCCTGGATTGGAAGTCTCAATATTGTTAAGATGACCACTCCACCAGTAGATTTATGGTTTCAAGGCAATCAATCCCATTCAAAATCCCTTCAGGCTTTTGCCCTCTAGAAAGTGACAAGACAATTTTAATTTATTTGGACAGGCACAGAATTAAGAATAGTCAAAACAGTGTTGAAAAAGAAGAAAAAACCTGGGGGACTTACTACCTGACCTCAAGACTTATAAAGCTACAATAATCAAGACAGAGTGGTATTGGCAAAGGGATGGACAGATCAATGGCACATGATGGAGAGTCTAGAAATAGACCCATATATATAGATCAAATGATTTTCAACAGGGGTACCAAAGCAATTCAATAGGAAAACGAAAATTTTTTTGACAAGTGATGCTGGAAAAACTGGGCATCCATATGGGAAAAAAGAACCTTAACCCCTACCTCACTGAATCACTGCCTCATACCACATATGCAAAAACTACTTTAAATAACGTAAATAGAAGAGTCAGTAGGTATAAAACAAGTGCCCCTTGTTCACCAGGAATATTCACTGCCTCCTCTAACATACTGCTAGAACAATGTTAAATAAGGTAAATCCAGTAAATGAAAGTGACACGTATTTGTTGAGATGCTTGCCTTTTCTTGGTTTCCAAGCTTTAGCAAACTTTTCAGGTGAGCATCAGAATCCAGGTTGAAGATGCCAAATTATCTGATTTGTTGAATTCCTTTTGGAGACCAACAGCCAGGTGGAATTTATAATAAAATTAACATATCTTGGACAACAAAACCCACATCAACAAGGAACCCTACCGTGACTAACCAATTAGACACACTCTAATGCATCTTCCTCCTAATATTCTCTTTCTTTTGACTTACCAGTAATACTCCTTTCACTCTGTTCAGTGTTTCCATATTATCCATTTTACGTATTTTCACTTTCCAAAGGTAACTGTTTTTCCCTTTTTGTGTGTGGTCGTTGTTGCTATATTTAGACGGCAAGCTTCCAAAAAGACTGACAGTAACACATATAATGGGGAATTTTATATGCAAATGTTAGTACATAATTTTTGAAGTGTTTATAAACTGCAAGTTTGGTGAAATGCCACACTACCATTATTGGGATCCATTTGTACAATTACCTGATTACAAGGAATGTCTCGATTTGGCATTTTGGGCTAGCTCAAATTCACTCAAAGTATTTGAATTGGCCACGGTGGAGTAGGAGATATGGCCATTGGGTCCCAGATTGGGATCTGAGGTGCAGACTTGGGCAATGCAGGTGCCAGGAGGGCTGTTCTCATCCACGTGGACCACTTAGGAGGCCTGACGGAAAACTGGAGCATTGTTGTTGACATCGCCACTGTGCTGTGTGATGCTTCTGCTGGAGGAGAGTGGTGCCTTACTTCTGTCAGCAGCTGTGATGGTAACATTGTACTCCAGGGTTTGCTCCCACTCTAGGGCCCCAACTGTTACAAGCTTGTAGTAATTATTGGTGAAAGATTCAATTCTAAAAAGTGTATTTTCTTGTACCAGACATTTGACCTCCCTGTTTTCTCCTGGATCTGGATCCTGTGTTTTAAACAGAGCAGTTACTATCTGAGGTGCAGAATCTGCAGGAATTATTATGAAAATAGAAGTAAAAATAATCTCTGGGAGGAATTCCCTGGCAGTCTAGTGGTTAGGACCTCGTGCTTTTACTGCCAAGGTCGAGGGTTCAATCCCTGGTAAAGGAACTAAGATCCTGCAAGCCGCCAGTTGCGGCCAAAAAAAAAAAAAAACTCCAGTACTTTGTCATCATCATCTAGAATTTTGATCTCAACTACACTGGGAAACCAATCCCCCCACACACCCCCATTCCTTCCTTCCAAAACTATGGAATACTTTTTAATCTCTTCATATTCCGATGTACTTAAGGTTTTCATTTCTCCTCTACCATGATCAAGGCCAAACTAGATATGGGTACTCTGGGCTGCAAAGACATTCTTGATCTCCACTTTGATGCCCTCGTCCAGGTCAGTGGCCCTCAGCCTCACCATGGAGGTGCCTAGGGGCAGGTCTTCTTGAAGGCTGACCCTGTATACATTCTGGCTGAAATCGGAGGTTGAGGGGTTGCAGTTGGCGTCGACCACCAGGGTCGGAATCCGAGTGGTTCTGCTTCTGGCGCTCCTCTCCATCTAATGCTGTCAGGACTAAGTGATGTGACCTCTGCTCTTCCCAGTCTAGTGGCTTCTCTAACACAAGTTCAATCTATTTGTTTCCACTGTTGGTCTCTTTTACTTCAAAGACAAATATACAGTTGCTGTTAGGGTGATAACTTTGTAAAGGAACTGCTTCCATCATCAGGATCTTTTGCAGGTACTATTGCAAATCTTGCTCCAGGCTGGATCAACTCACATATTTAACTCAATAGCACTCCTGCTGAACTGGGGAGTATTATCGTTTACATCTTGAATATCTATATTAATGTGAAAAACATTTAAAGGATTCTCAACTACCACTTATAAACGTATGATACAAAGTATAGTATGTGGGCATATCTGCTCCAGGTCCATCCTGTTACTCACAAGTAAATCCCCACTTTCTTCACTTGGAGTGAGGTATTCTTTTTCCACATTAACTTGCAGCTTCTGAGCCCATTAAGTCCTGGACACCTAGCCCCAGATCTCTGGCAAGGTGCGATTAGGAAAGTCACCCAGTGGAAATATTATGGGATCTCCTTGTTTACCCCTGTTTCTACATGGTCTGATAACAGTGCTCTGAGTCCCTACTCTAGAACTGCAACCTGAAGAAATTAGAGGTCGAGGTTCTGAAGAGTTGAGAGCAAAGAGAAAGATGTTTCTCACTGGAATTTGCAAGTTGAAAAGCAGTAGTACAGTTTTATTCAGGCAATTCAATATTCTTGGAAATTTATATTCTCAATGACTCCAGCATATGAAATCAAAGCAATGACTTCTTTATATTTCTTCTAGACATTTAAGAGTATTTTTAGATTGAGTCTCTCTTTTTATTTTTTGGTAGGGGAAAAGGCTTTACTTTTTTCATGTACACAGTCTCAGGATGAACTATTGGTTGGATCTTCAGCTATAAATATATAGAAAGCTTCTAGCAAGTTTTACAACATAGAAATCTTATGGATTGTGGCACCTATTTAAAAAATTTGATAAATCTTCAGTTCCTTATCTTTATATAGATAGATCAGAGAGTTGGCTCTTATTAGGAGTTTGATGTAGAGGAAAAGCACAAGTAAAATGGATTTGCACTATCATTTTTCCCCAAGAGATTACTTTCTAATCATTGAATTCAAGCCTTTTATTGAGTATTTAGAAGGTATACAAACCACTGTGTGAAATTCTTCAGAGACTTAAAGATGAACTAAGAAATTATGCTTGTCCTCAATGATTATTAAACATAGTAGATCTTTTTATGGCTTCTCTCAGAGAAATTGTGGAGGTACTGATTTCTTTTTACATATAGATAAATTATTTTATCTGCTCTATGGTCCATCTGATGGCAATTTCATCACATTTTCCTGAACTAGAGCTCTTCCAATTTGGTATCCAGAAAACTTATCCTCTATCAAAGATTTTTTTCAATTATCTTTGCCATTGGCTATCTTTTCCTATCAGTGTTTTAAAAATATGTCCTAAAGAGTGTGCTCTGTTATTGATAACTTTTCATTAGGTATGATTTCCTAAAAATGAACTCCAAATGTAACATTAGAGAATAAATCTGTCTCTTTCCTAATATATACAGTCATTAGTTTGATCAACATCCTGTCACAACTATGTGTTTGCTTAAAATTTTTAAAAATAGCTTTATTGAGGTATAATAGATATACAAAGAGTGGCACATATTTAATGTGAAGGCGTTTACTTTTTTGAACTTGATACCTTGCATAAGGATAAAGCAGATTTTTCACCAGAACTAATCAATTCATGATCACAGCTATACTCTGTTACATATAACTGAGAAAACTGTAATACAATCCACTCGTTTATCATTAGTCTTCTAATGCAGCTTAAAATAATCTATGGGTTGAGTAGTCTCAACAAGTTGTACAGACTCAGCAAGGATCCTAGGCCATTGCTGCTTCACAGAGGGTATCTCTTATAGAATGGAAGTAGGGGAAGAATGCTGATAGATTACATTCCAATTTTAGGTGCTATAAAATAGAGGAACTACAACTTTTAAGTTATAGCTGAATACTTTGATTAACTAGATTAAGTGAGTGCATACCCACCTTCCATATAACACAAAGGAAGATAAGAAAAGTCCTTGACATAATTTCATTACTGAAACCAGAGGAAATACAAACATCCAAACCCATTGTCCAATTACTCTAAAAAAACCAATCAAAAAATAACCTAATTATCAATCCTAAATTATCAACAAATATCCTAAAGCTAAGATTGATATTTTGTGCAGCCATTAACTTAAATTCTCATGTGGGCAAAACCAAATAACTCCAGCTTTCAGGTTTTGGTGATCCATTTTCCATTAAAATCATCCTAGCAATTCTATTGGAGTAAATTGGTCCTTAAATAATAAGTTACACAGGACCCTTGTTTAAGTTAAACTATCATTCAGAGAGAGTAAAATTAACATTCATAAAATTGTCTCATCAAAAACAATCTTCCCCCTATCTTTCATGACCCCAAACAGGGCCTTCTCAATCAAGAACATGCCTAAGCACTTAAGATTTTTACAGTAGCTTTCATAAAACTGTTAGAACAGTTTTACATCCACTCACAAGTCATCCCATTGTATCATCTGGAGGAGCACACAAATCATTATTACTTTTCCCAACAGAATGTAAAGTGTACTGATATTGAAAGCAGGACTCATTTTTCTATCAACAATGTTAAAAAAAAAAGGGGCTACTGTTAATTAAGTACATATTATGAACCAGATGGTTTATATGTTATCACTAGGCTTCACCACAGTCTTTCAAATTACATATTACAATCCCTATTTTGCTGAAGCTGAAAGCAATTAAATAACATCAAAAGTCACACAGTTAGGGCTTCCCTGGTGGCGCAGTGGTTGAGAATCTGCCCGCCAATGCAGGGGACACGGGTTCGAGCCCTGATCTGGGAAGATCCCACATGCCGCGGAGCAACTGGGCCCGTGAGCCACAACTACTGAGCCTGCGCGTCTGGAGCCCGTGCTCCGAAACAAGAGAGGCCACGATAGTGAGAGGCCCGCGCACCGCGATGAAGAGTGGCCCCCGCTTGCCGCAACTAGAGAAAGCCCTTGCACAGAAACGAAGACCCAACACAGCTAAAAATAAATAAATAAATAAATCTAAAAAAAAAAAAAAGTCACACAGTTAGGAGTTACCTTGTTACGTAGCTAATGTTTCTCTGTCACACTACATCTTGGAAGACTGATATTAGGTAATCCCCAGAGCACATACATTTGTTCATTCATTCACTCAGCAACTATTTAATGAAGCCAATTTAGCTCATACTGGAAGCATAATTGAGATCACTGATACCTGACATACAGCCTAAGGGTCATCACTCTTCATTGCCCTAGCTCTTAATGATTTGTCCCTAAATCAAGTTACATGAACAGAGTCAGCATAATTGGACTATACTAGTTTAGCTTCCCAAATAATTTCTATTGTGTGTTACATCTTTCATTTTGAATCAACCACCACAAGAAAACTGGCCACGTGATAAACATTTTGATAGCTTTTACAAAACAAAAGAAGTTACATTTCTCTCTATTTTCCTTGGTATTATTTAGAAAGCTCTACTTATTAAATTTCATTTGGAACTTAATGTCAATACGAAGTTTGCCATTTTAGATATGCTCAAAAACTTCCTTCAAGGGGGAAAGGTAAGCTGGGATGAAGTGAGAGAGTGGCATGGACATATATATACTACCAAATGTAAAATCAATAGCTAGTGGGAAGCAGCCGCATAGCACAGGGAGATCACCTCGGTGCTTTGTGACCACCTAGAGGGGTGGGATAGGGAGGGTGGGAGGGAGACGCAAGAGGGAGGAGATATGGGGATATATGTATATGTATAGCTGATTCATTTTGTTGTAAAGCAGAAACTAACAGACCATTGTAAAGCAATTATACTCCAATAAAGATGTTTAAGAAAAAAAACTTCCTTTAAAAAAAAATAAGACAAATAGATCCACTCTATATTTCCTTTTCCTGTCTTGGCTGTCAAGAAGCATAAAGTGACATGTGAATTTCAGTAGCAGTAACTGCCTTATTTTAGGGCAACTTGATTATCTTTCATTCTCCAAATCGTTTTCAATCTCTTTTATAAGTCTTGGTTTTAATTAACTATTGTATTTTTGAAAACAGATAGGCAACAAGTCAGGAGAAAATAATTAGGATGTTATGATTTCCTTCCCCTTTATAGAATTCACCAAAAGAAACCAGGCTTCTCACAGGTTCCAGCAATGCTTTCCTAAGAATAATATATTTTAGTACTTGATTTCTGTTCAACATTCTACAAAAAGCGTAAGGTTCTCAGGAAACAGAATCTGTGCATTTTCGAGAAAATTGTCCATGTGTGAGAATTATGGGAAATTTTAAACAAGAAGAGAGAATTACTACAAATTTACCACGATATCAGAAATGTGCTCAAAACAGAATCTGTTAACTCTGAATATTCCACAGAGTCATCATAATATCATCAATGTGGATAATGGGCAAAAGAAATATCTAAACTGGAAACACATATAGACTTGTATTCCTGAACTCTATAATGGGGATGAAAAATGAACAATCTCTTCAGTTTTTCCTCATGACAACACTTACACCGTGCATATTTCAGTGAGAACGTTTTAAATGCATAAGAAATAAACTCACGATATTTGGAATTTCATGAATGATGTGAAACCATGAAATAACTTAGGACACTGAGAATGTATAATGTATGCTTACCTAATGACCAGAATTATTGCACTTGAAAAGAAACTAAATGCAATTTATGAATTTGCTAGGCAATTTTATGTGTAGTCAGAAGCCGCTCTATTTATAGAAGTTTATTTAAAATATCATTTATATACTTTTGATTGAATTAGATTTATCCCCTCTAGAAGAATCTGTGTTCTTAACAGATAAATTGGCATCAGACGTTCAACATAAACCTGCTGCACGGCCAATGGGAAATAAAAACAGCAATCAAAAGCAGGAAGAGCTGTACAGTTGGTAAATTAAATTAGAAAAATTATATAGAGTATTAAAAAGTACTGTATAAAATGGATATAAAATTTTATATATAACATATACAAATATATTTTTTAAATTATTATAAATAAGACGTGAGGGAAAGCCTGAAGGAAGTTGGCCCGGTTGTCAATGGTGTCTGCAATGTTTATATAAATTTCTCGCTGTTTTATAAATTCCGAATAAATACTAATTACCTGTAATAAGAGATATCTTGCTCAAATCTCAGAGGAGAATATTTGATATGCACTCACCTGAATTAATGCATGATTATCTTTAGAAAACACGGAATCCCCCGAGAGCAAGACAGGCTCGCTTTTCTCACAGCTCTCCTGGCTGACCAGCGTGTCCGCGTACTTGGGCTGCGGGAAGATCACGTGACTCCCCCGCGAGTCCGCGGTGAGCGAGACCTCGTGGGAATAGGTCTGCAGGAAAGCCCGCACCCCGTCCACGCCCTCAAAGTGAGACGTGGGCACACCTGCTAACCTGCCTCCTGAAGCCTGGAGCAGGCGCGACGTGTGCCAGCGCCTCAGCCTGAGCGCCAGCAGCACAATGACAAAGGCGAGGAAGACGCAGGAGACCGCGGCCACCGCCACCACCAGGTACAGCGTGAGGCCTGAGTCGTCAGGGCTGGCGGGAGACTCAAGGCTGCCTAGTTCAGCCAGGACGTCGGGGATGCTGTCCGCTACTGCCACTGTGAGCGTGACAGTGGCTGAGAGAGGGGGCCGCCCGTGGTCCTGGACCGCCACCACTAGGCTCTGCTTGAGTGTGTCACTGTACAGCAGGGCCCGCGCTGTGCTCACCTCGCCCGTGTGCAGCCCCACCGCGAAGAGTCCCGGCTCGCTGGCCTTGAGCAGGCGGTAGGACAGCCAGGCGTTCTGGCCTGAGTCTCGGTCCACAGCCACCACCTTGGTCACCAGGTATCCGGGCTCTGCGGAGCGGGGTGCCAGCTCCACGCCCGTGGAGCCATCGGTGGGTACGGCGGGGAAGAGGATCTCTGGCGAGTTGTCGTTCTGGTCCAGCACGAACAGGCTCAGCGACACGTTGCTGCTGAGTGGAGGGTCCCCGCTGTCATGTGCCATCACTTGTAGCTGCAAGTTTCGGAATTGCTCGTAGTCGAAGGACCGCAATGCATACAGGACGCCAGTGTCTGAGTTTATGGAGATGTAGGAGGACAGGGGAGCTCCCTGGAGGCTGTCCTCCGCCAGGGAGTAAGTGACCCGGGCATTCTCTCCATAGTCGGGGTCTTGGGCGGTCACAGAGGCGATGGACGCTCCTCTGGGGTTGTTTTCTAGGATATATGCGGAGTAGGAGGCATGAGAGAAGGCGGGCGGATTGTCGTTGGTGTCTGCCACGTTCAGGGTGATGTGAGTTTCCGTGGACAGGGGCGGACTTCCTCGGTCAGTGGCAGTCACCGTGATGTTGTAGCTAGGAACCAGTTCTCGGTCTAGGAGTGTGTCTGTTACTAAACTATAATAATTTCCGTAAGCCTTTTCTAATTTAAAGGGCAGATTCCCTTGGATGAAACAAATCACTTGTCCATTTTCCCCAGAGTCTTGATCGTTTACATTTAAAAGGGCAATTAACGTCCCTCTGGGGGAGTTTTCCAGAATGGAGCTGGAGAGAGAGGTGACTACTACTTCAGGGGCATTATCATTCACGTCCAAAACTGTGATGAGGACTTTGGCTCGTGCAGAATATCCTGCGTTATCCATTGCTTGCACTTCCATCTCGTAGAATCCTGATTCCTCGTGGTTCAACTCCCCTATTGTTGAAATTGTTCCTAAATTACAATCTAGCTTGAAAACTTGGGCCGCTTTGTTGTCCACATACCGGAAGGAATACATCACTTCCGCATTGGCTCCTTCGTCAGGGTCGGTGGCGTTTACCAGAAGCAGCTCAGTGCCCACGGCCACATTCTCCGGAACGCTCACACGGTACTCGGACTGAGCAAACGCTGGTGCGTTGTCGTTCGCATCAACGACCATCACACGGATGCGCGCGGTGCCAGTGCGGACTGGATAGCCCGCGTCGGAAGCCGTGAGAACCAGGTGGTGAACGGCCTTTTCCTCGCGGTCCAGGGCGCGCTCCAGCACCAATTCTGGGTATTTATTACCATCCGCTCCGCTTTGCACGTCCAGGGAGAAGTGAGTATTATTACTGAGCTCGTAGCTCTGGAGTGAATTCTTCCCTATATCCGGATCCCAAGCGTGGGGAAGGGGGAACCGCATCCCAGTGGCTGCATTTTCACTCATTTTAATTTCTAATTCACCTTCCTGGAAATACGGGGCATTATCATTAATGTCCCTCACTTCTACCACTACCCCGTATATTTTCACTTTATCCTCCATCAGAATCTCCAGATTTAGTTGACACTTGATGGACCCCATACAGAGCTCCTCCCGGTCTATCCTGCCGGCGGTGACCAAACTGCCGCTTCGCGGATTCAGAGCGAAAAGTTGTGTCCTACCTCTGGAGACGATGCGGACTCCACGCTCCTCCAGTTCCCAGGGCTCCAACCCCAGATCCTTGGCGATGTTCCCCACCCTAGAGCCTTTCTCCAGCTCCTCGGGAACCGAATAGTGGATTTGGGTGCATCCAGTTTCCCACTGAACCCCCAGGAGAACTCCCAGCAGGACCAGCTTTTTGCAGTCCTGGTGCAGTCGCGCAGGAGTCATTGTCACTTTCCTTGAGGATTATTTCCAATTCTTCCCTTGATCACCGAAGTCCGGATCAGCTCATCCGTCCTTAAAATCCGACAGTTGGGGGACCCAAGCTCTTCCAATCAGTTTCCTCACAGTCCCGGAGATGGTTAGTTTTTATCTGTGCTTTGTGCTTCAACGCGAGTGCCCGGCTAGCAGGATCTCTCTCTGCTTTTCTCTCCCTGATTGGTGAACAGCGGCGCTCAGAGTCCTAACCAATTACTGCACAATCTTAAACTCCGGGAAAGGATTTTAGTTTTTAAACCTTAAATAGCTCCACCTACTGTTCTTCAAATAGGGATGGCAGCGGAGCCAACCAAAACTACAGTATTCATTTTACTTGGAATTTCAGTGAGCTTCTTTTTATTTCCCTAGATTTTTCATACAGAGCCACTTTCTTGAGATTATTTTCTGTACCTGTAGGCGTATTCTGATTTTTCCAATGAGCTTTTACATGAATTTGAAGTTTCTATACACAGTAGATTTAACTGTATATTTTAGTGCACCTGCTTTGGTATCACCCCCACCACACATACACACCTATTATGGGAATCGCCTTAGGAGTTTCATGTTTTGAGAAATTATATAATAGAATAATTAAAAAATTCTCACCCAGCTAAAATCTGTGGCAAAATTTTTTGGTAGATTCTTAAATTTGCCTAAATGGAAGAACTACTTTAACATGTTGTTGATATTTAACATTTAAGAATCAAATTTTCACAATAATATGGAAACCTAAAAATAAGAAACTTGATTGTACACATTACCAGAATCACACCTGGCAGGAAATCAAGTGAAGAAGACACAGTAACATTTTAAGAACAAAATGGAAGCATTCCAACTAGCATTTGCTTGAAATAAGGGTAGTACTCTACTAATATATTTCAAAAAAATATTTAGGATCAATACCCTGTAATAAGCCATGATGGAAAAGAATATGAAAAAGAATATATATATATGGTATATGAAGCACTTTGCTATACACCAGAAACTAACACAACATTGTAACTCAGCTATACTTCAATTAAAAAAAAGAGAGAGAATGTTTAGGAAAATTAGAACCCAAAGAAAATTATAAACTTACCTTTTTCTGGGAAACAAACCTAATTCCAGTTACTGAGATTTACTGGTAATATATTGGAAGCCCATCCGAATACAGGAAAAAAATCCTCACTATTGTGCTTTCATGTGTGTTAATATTTAGATTCTGAGGATAAACATGTTTGGCAAGTATACCATAAAATAATATCTTTAACACTGGGATGAAATCTACAGGTAGCTCTGAGAAAAGGTAGGGCACAAAACTGATCTATTCAATGGCACTCAAAGAATCCCTAGCAAATTGTACCTAGAGTAAAGAAAGGCCTTAAGAAAAGCCTTATATGCCAAGATATTGATGTTCTGAATAAGAGAAATGCCCAAAGGAAAAAAATATTATGCTTCCATTAAAATATTTGAATGGGGCTTCCCTGGTGGCGCAGCGGTTGAGAATCTGCCTGCCGGTGCAGGGGACACGGGTTTGAGCCCTGGTCTGAGAGGATCCCACATGCCGCGGAGCAACTGGGCCCCTGAGCCACAATTACTGAGCCTGCGCGTCTGGAGCCTGTGCTCCGCAACAAGAGAGGCCGGGATAGTGAGAGGCCCACACACCGTGATGAAGAGTGGCCCCCACTTGCCACAACTGGAGAAAGCCCTCGCACAGAAACGAAGACCCAACGCAGCCATAAATAAATAAATTAAAAAATAATAATAAATAAAATAAAGCTTGTAAAAAAAGAAAAATATTTGAATGGCAGCGGCATCATAATACCCACTTCTCACAGTAAGAGAGATTTTGTTTGTGGATAAAGAATAACTCAGACGAAATTGTCAAAATATTTAAAATACTTGAGGGTTAATAATGGAGTTGCTGACCCACCCAGAAAGGGACAGAGAAGACTGAGAGAGGGCAAACAAAACTGAAGTGATAGTGAAATCTGTTTAAGATTTTCTTTCCTAAATATTGGTTTAAAAAATGAACCAAACCCATATGCACATGAAAGGCATTCATTGAAACTCACGTGAATGGAAGCAACAGAGTTAGAGCTTAACTTGTTATTCTCTTCAGTGACACTTACTACCAAAAGAGCTTCATTAGAAAGATCTTGCGGGGGCACCATTACTGGGGTCATGGTGAGAAAACTGAACCTTGTTTTCTGAGAATCGGCAACGTTCAGATTGTATGAATAAGGCAAAGTGCCCTTGTTGTAGTTGGGAGAAACCCCTGCTGAAAGCAGCACCAGGTGGCCAGGCTAGAGGAGCGTCGCAGGCTCAAAGCAATGGCCAGAATCACCACGAGGAGGAAGAGCACAGAGACCAAGGCCAAGGCCACCACCAGGTAAAACCGCAGCTCAGCTTGGGGGTCAGTGGGCTCAGAGTGGTCACTGAGGTCCGGCAGCGCCTCCTGCAGGCTGTCCGCGAAAACCAGGAGCAGCGTGGCGGTGGCCGAGAGGGGCGGCTGTCCCCCATCGCGCACAGCAACCAGCAGGCGCTGGCGGGCCGCGTCCCTGTCGCCCAGGACCCGCGCCGTGCGCACCTCGCCCGTGCGCAGCCCCACGCTGAAGAGTCCGGGCTCGCTGGCCTGCAGCACGTGGTAGGACAGCCAGGCGTTGTGTCCAGAGTCGGCGTCCACCGCCACCACCTTGGTGACCAGGTAGCCGGGCTGCGCGGCGCGCGGCACCGTGTCGAAGAGCGCCGAGCCGTCGGGCCCCAGCGCCGGGTACAGCACCCTGGGCGCGTTGTCGTTGCGGTCGCCCACCAGCACGCGCAGGCTCACGTTGGCGCTGAGCGCGGGCGAGCCGTGGTCGCGGGCCTGCAGCGTCAGCTCGAAGGCGCGCAGCTGCTCGTGGTCGAAGGCGCGCTGCGCGAACACCACGCCGCTCTGCGCGCTCACGGACACGTAGGACGACAGCGCGCGCGGCTCCAGGTCGCTGGCCACGATGGAGTAGGAGACGTGGCCGTTGGGCCCCAGGTGGGGGTCGGAGGCGCTGACTTGCGTGATGGAGGCTCCAGGCGGGTTGTTCTCGGCCACGTGGATCACGTAGGAGGCCTGGTGGAAAACCGGAGTGTTGTCATTAACGTCGCTGATGTGTAGAGTGACACTTCTGCTGGAGGAGAGGAGCTGCTTGCCCCTGTCGGTGTCTGCGATGGTGACAGTGTACTCTGGGGTCTGCTCCCGGTCCAGGGCCCCATCTGCCACAAGCTTGTAGTAATTATTGGCGGAAGATCCAATTCTCAAAGGAGCTCTCTCTTTTATGAGACATGTGACCTCCCCGTTTTCTCCCGAATCTTTATCATGTGTTTCGAACAAAGCAATCACAGCTCCTGGTTCTGCAACCTCGGTTATGGAACTAGACACTGAAGTGAAAACCACCTCTGGGCCATTGTCGTTCTCATCTAAAATTTCCAGTATAATTTTACACTCGGTGCCTATGCTTCCAACGTCCTGGCCTCTATGCTTATAGTATAACTGCTACTGATTTCAAAGTCTATAGGGTCTTTGGATTTAATTTCTCCACTTTGATGATCTAGCACAAACATATTTCCAATATCTCATAGTGTTTTGAAGGAGTAGGTGATCTCTGCACTGATGCCTTCATCCTGGTCAGTGGCCTTCACCTTTAGCACAAAGGTGCCTGAGGGCGAGTTCTCACGCAGGCTAACTTTGTACACATCCTGATTGAACACTGGGGGGTTATCGTTGGCATCAGTGACCTTGATCCTGATTTGAGTTTGCCAGTTCGGACCGGATCAGCCCCGTCCACTGCTGTCAGGACCAGGAGGTGAGAGCTCTGTTGTTCTCGGTCCAGAGGCTTCTCCAACACTAATTCTGGGGAATTCTTGCCTTCAGTCTTACCTTCAACCATCAGAGAGAAATGCTCACTATAGCTGAGTTGGTGACTCTGCAGAGAGTTAAGCCCTATATCTGCATGTATAGTTGATTCCAGGCCAAACCGAGTTCCTGGAATTGCAAGTTCATTGATTTGTAAAACAATGCTATTTTGCGGAAAATGAGGTGGATTGTCATTTATATCTTCTATTATCACGTTTACGTGAGAAACATTTAGAGGATTCTCTGCTACAATTTCTAAAGGCACGACACACAGAGGGTTTTGGGGGCAGGGTGACTCCCGATCTATTCTGTCACTCACAAGTACTTTCCCATTCTCCATGTTTACAGTAAAGTATTGTTTCTCTGCACTAACTCTGAGGTTACGGGTCAATAAATCCCGTACATGCAGCCCCAGGTCCTCAGCGAGATTCCACACCACAGAGCCTCTGTCCATTTCTTCTGGAATAGAATAGCGGATCTGTTTGGAGAGTGCCCCGCATAACAAAGGCAGCAAGAAAGGGAAGATTACTTGCCGCCGCTGGGTACCGCTTCTCTGCTTCCCCTTATTTCCCATCCTTCTGTGCATTGCTGCAGGCTCCAATGTTAAGAAAAGATGATTTATAAATTTCGTTTAAAATACCTACATCGACTACATAGAAAACTCAATGCTCCCAGTTTGAACACATCCCAATCTGTATTCTGGAATCAGATTTGCCAAGTAGAGAGCCTGAGTCCAGGCTACTATCCTTTCCGACTTGCTTCTGTGACTACACAAGAAATCACTGGGGTAGATACTGGACGCTAGCTCTTGCAGCACATTGGCCAACAGCGGCCCTTGGAGTCTATTTAGAAAACTGCAGTCAGAAGCCTTGCAAATAATGGGATTTGGTATTCCAACAGATATGTTGAACTGATGTATAGGGAATGAGGCAGTTTAGGAGTTTTGGATAGGTCTGTTTTCCAGTGTTTACTACCAAAGTGGGTTCCTTAGAGATGGGATCCTATAGAAGAGCCATTAACCTAGTAATGAGAAAAGTTTGTCATTTTCTCATTAGAGGCAAGGCACATATTGGAAGAACAAGGCAAAGTCTCCTCTCCAGATTTAGAACAAAGACCACGTGGAAAAAGAGCCCCACCATGTAGTATGGGGAAATTTTGACAGCCATGAAATGACACCCAGTATTATCTTCAATCTGATATGTGTATGATTTTCCTCCTCTTTTCATCAGAGGAAACTGGAGGAGAGATCAAAGCTGTATAGGTTTTACTCAGGATAAGGATAGCCAATACCATAAAGTCTTCTTGTTACTTATAAAAGAGATTTATGAAAAGGATTATGAAGTGTTTTACACTTTCATCATAAAGAGAATATAAAAGCATACCCTAGTAGATTACTATAGGAATTTAATGACATGAAATGTGAGGGTTTTATTTTTATCCTTTTATAACTGTACCATATGTTGCCTCTCAACAGAACTTTATCACTACCTCTAATCAAAATAACCTTCTTAATCTCAAGTGTCAAAACCAACCTTTCCTTTTTATTCTCTAAGATCTTGGCTGCCAACTCCTAACAAGTTCAGGCTATGTTAAAAAAAAAAAAAGAAACAACCTCCCTCTTCCAGCAAACACTTCATATTCTTTTTATTCATCTAATTTCAGTTCAAGTAAAAGGCCTTAAATCTTTTTTCTCAGTTTGGAACCCCATAAGCATAAATTCTATCCCTAGATGCTCAAAACACTAACATTTTTCTTGACTTCAAGACAAATTTAGGCATCTGTTGCAGGACTTCCCTTTCCTACAGTTGAAATTCTTTTTGCCCAAACATTAGATACTCAATTTATAGTTAACTATAGTAAGGTCAATTCTGAAATGAGAAGGGATATCTTGAAAGGGAACATGAACATGCAAGTAATTTGCCCGAAATATCTAGAAGTGGTGTGAGAGTGCTGAGCTGAATTGACTGTGGAGATGATTCCTGAGATCAATACCCTAGATAAGTTTCCTTTTCCCCCTTGACTTTCCTAAACATTGCTTCAGATAACACATTATTAGGTAACTATCAGGGCTTCAATAACAAGTTGGTTCTGAATATAAGAATTGAGTATACTTATATTTAATTTAAAAAATGAGTTTACATGAAACTAACACAACATTGTAAATCAACTATACTTCAATTTTTAAAATGAGTTTACACACAGACTTAGAGAATAGACTTGTGGTTGCAAAGGGGAAGAAGGGGTGGAGGAGGGAAGGATTGGTACTTTGGGATTAGCAGATGCAAACTATTATATGGATGGATAGATAAACAACAAGGCCCTACTGTATAGCACAGGGAACTATATTCAAAATTCTGGGATAAACCATAACAGGAAAAAAAATATATATATATTTAAAATATATTGAAAATATATATATATATGTATAACAGAATCACTCTTCTGTGCAGCAGAAATTAATACAACATTGTAAATCAACTGTACGTCAATAAAATTTTAAAAAATGAGTTTACAAAGGAAATGAAAAAAGGAATCCAAGACTCCTAAGCATAGTGAAAACAAACAAAAATATCCAGAGGAATACCAGCTAAATCAGTCTCATGAATTCTAAATATCCACTCCATCTCTTATATTCACAAACTGTTCCGTACAAATAAATCTGAAAAATGTAAGCATGTTTAGCAGATTTGAAAATAACTTTTTGAGAAGGACTGGATCAAAATTAAAAGCTATTTCTGTAGGAGAATTTACTACATTAAAAAAAATAAACCTTTCAACGATACACAGACACTAAAGTACAAGTAAAAGAATAAAAGGAAAGAACACCAGTTCTACAATTCAACTATTTCTTCAGAACAATCTAATGACTTCACTGTAGACGTAGAAAAGATGTCTAGAACTTACGACGAAAAAGTGTGCTCTACATTTCCTCTCCCAAGAGACCCTCATATCTAAAAGGCAGTCAGTATGTCTTGTTTTGGTGGGGTAAATAAATGAGACAAAGTTGAAATAATCAACAGGATCTAAATGTATTACCAGCCACCAAAAATCAAAACAGAATTGTTTTGTGCTCAGAGAGAAGCGTACGTGTGTAAAAGTGTATATGTGTGAATGTGTGTGTATATGTATTATAGATAAAGAGCTAGAGTAAGTATGCTATTGAATCAACAGGCTCAAATACGAACATTAGAAGTAAAACAAATAATGGTAGAATATAATTATAAATCAGTGGAGGCAATATGAAGTCGAATTGATGTTTATGAATCATTAATTTGAATCATAACCAGTTTACATTGATAGCCAGACACTGGTGATAGAAAAATATTACTAAAATTCAACTTACAACAAAGCAAGCCATGATGACTGAACTGGACCTTTGAATTAAAACAAAGAAACAAAAGACGCTGACAGGACCAAAAAAAAAAAAAAAAAGCCTTTCACAAAACCTTTCTGAAAATTGATGATAATTTGATGAAAGGTAAATTACAGAAACCCACGTTTTGCTTTAAATATATAAGAACATATGCCCCACCCCAAACAGTTTTTATAACAGGCTCAGAAAAAAGTAACTTAAAAGACCTGTGCAGAGATATCAACAATTGGGAGGCAGGAAATAAATCTCACCTGATTACTGGTAGGATCACATTTGCCTAAACCGGTAGCTGAATCTTCAGCTACCAAAAGAGGCTCGCTTTTCTCACAGCTCTCCTGGCTGATGAGCGTGTCCGCGTAGTTGGGCTGCGGGAAGATCACGTGACTCCCCCGCGAGTCAGCGGTGAGCCAGGCCTCGTGGGAATAGGTCTGCAGGAAAGCCCGCACCCCGTCCACGCCCACGAAGTGAGAGGCGGGCACACCCGCTAACCCGCCTCCTGAAGCCTGGAGCAGGCGCGACGTGTGCCAGCGCCTCAGCCTGAGCGCCAGCAGCACAATGACAAAGGCGAGGAAGACGCAGGAGACCGCGGCCACCGCCACCACCAGGTACAGCGTGAGGCCTGAGTCGTCGGGGCTGGCGGGAGACTCAGGGTTGCCTAGATCAGCCAGGACGTCACGGATGCTCTCGGTCACAGCCACAGTGAGTGTGACGGTGGCAGAGAGAGGGGGCTGGCCCTGGTCCTAGACGGCCACCACCAAGCTCTGCTTGAGCGCGTCTCTGTCCAGCAGGGCCCGCGCTGTGCGCACCTCGCCCGTGTGCAGCCCCACCGCGAAGAGCCCTGGCTCGCTGGCCTTGAGCAGGCGGTAGGACAGCCAGGCGTTCTGGCCCGAGTCTTTGTCAACTGCCACCACCTTGGTCACCAGGTATCCGGGCTCTGCAGAGCGGGGTGCCAGCTCCACGCCCATGGAGCCATCTGTGGGGACAGCAGGGTACAGGATCTCGGGTGCATTGTCATTCTGGTCCAGCACAAATATGCTCAGTGACACATTGCTGCTGAGCGGTGGGTTCCCACTGTCATGCGCTGTCACCCACAACTGCAGTTCACGGAATTGCTCATAGTCGAAGGAGCGCAGCGCATACAGAATGCCGGTGTCTGAGTTTATGGAGATGTAGGAGGATAGAGGTGCTCCCTGGAGGGTATCCTCTGCCAGAGAATAAGTGACCTGGGCATTCTCTTTGCTGTCCCGGTCGAGTGCAGTCACCGAGAAGAAGGAGGCCCCTCTAGGATTGTTCTCAGGAATGTAGGCAGAGTAAGAGGAGTGAGCAAAAGTGGGCGGGTTATCGTTGTCATCTGCTACATTCAGTGAAATATGAGTTTCTGTAGACAAGGGTGGACTTCCCCGATCTGTGGCTGTCAAAGTTATATTATAGCTCTGTACCTGCTCCCTGTCCAGTGCTCTGTTTGTTATCAACTTGTAATAATTTCCGTAAGTCTTTTCTAATTTAAAAGGCATATTGTTAGGAATGAAACAGGAGACTTGACCATTTTCTCCAGAGTCTTGATCTTGCACATTTAGAAGAGCAATCACAGTACCTGGAGGAGAGTTTTCCAGCACTGAATTAGTAGAAGATGTGATAGTTATTTCTGGAGCATTATCATTCACATCCACAACTGTGACCAACATCTTAGCAGTGGTGGAGAGACCTCCACCATCTTGGCCTTGAATTTCCATCTCATAGAATCTGTATTTCTCAAAATCCAGAGAACCTTGTATTAAGACTTCTCCAGATTGAGAATCCAACTGGAATATCTCAGAAGCTTTGCTTTCCATATTCAGGAATGAATATACCACTTCTCCATTGATTCCCTCATCTGGATCAGTTGCGTTTACCATAAGCACCCGAGTTCCGGAGCTGAGGTTCTCAGGAACACTCACTCCATATACAGACTGTGTAAACTTTGGGATATGGTCATTTACATCGAGAACCACGACACGGATGGAAACAGTGCCCTGGCGGATGGGATCTCCTCCATCTAAGGCTGTGAGGAGGAGGTGGTGAGCAGCCTCTTTTTCCCGGTCCAGGCTCCCCTCCAGCACTAGCTCAGGATTCTTGGCCCCATCCGTTCTGCCTCGCACTTGCAAAGAAAAGTAATTATTAGGGTTGAGCTGGTAGCGCTGGAGGGAGTTCATTCCCACATCTGGATCCCTAGCATTAGGAAGAGGAAATCGCGATCCCGGAGTTGCATGCTCACTGACTTTTATCTCTACTTCCTCCTCCCGGAAGCTGGGGGCGTTATCATTAATATCCATTATTTCCACCTCCACTCCGTAAATCTTAAGGGTATCTTCCACAAGTATCTCCAAGTTTAAAAAACAGGAGGAAACCGCCTCACAGAGCTCCTCCCGGTCTATCCTATCAGCAGTGATCAAGCTGCCACTTCGCGGATTCAGAGCGAAAAGCTGAGTCTTTCCTCCGGAGACGATGCGGACTCCGCGCTCCGCCAGCTCCCTGGGCTCCAGCCCCAGGTCCTTGGAAATATTGCCCACGAAGAAGCCTTTGTCTGTCTCTTCCAGCACCGAGTATTGGATCTGCCCAGCCCCAGACTCCCGCAGCGTCCCCAGGAAAATATACAGTAGGACCAACCCGCTGCGGTCCAGGAGCAGTTGCCGATTGGCCATGGCAGTGGCTGAGCCTGTATTCCGCGGTTTCTTGAGCTGTTTGGTTCTGAATCAGCTTATGCATCTACGAAGTCACTGGCTAAGTGCATCCAAAATATATTAGAGAGCGAAGAGAAGTACTTTTTAAGTTTCCAGCATCACGATCTGTGAGTATCCACTTCACTCTGCTTTGTGTTGTAGAGGTAGGGGAGGGAGGGACTCTAGCTCGCAGCTTCCCGTTTCCCTAATTGGTGAACAGCGGCGCCTAGAGCCCAATCTTATTATTGCAACGAGAAAGAAAAACAACTAATGTTGCTGTTCCAGAAGTTCTCACACTTAACCTCTTTGAGAATCACAAGTATTTGTAAAGCTTAAAATTGCAGACAATAAAGTATTATGTAATGTGATGTTAAAGGTTTACCAAGAGCACTTATGAAAAGAGTAATTAAAGCTTGCTAATTAAAAGGCTTGCTAATTATAAAAAATTTCAAATACTACTGGAATTGAAAACTTGCAGGTTAGATTTGGTTCCTCCTGATTTTTACTGACTGAAGGGAACAGCATTTGTGGTTGTGTAACTAGCATGGTTCCAACAAAATCAACAGTTAGGATTATGACTATAATTCTTACCAATGTTTATTGAGTAAAATAAAGATAAAATGTTTGAGAAAATTTGGATGGCATTGGGGTTTTCATTTAAAATACTACAATATAAGTATATAACTGTATTCCATATCTTTAATTAAAAGGTGTTCTATTTCATGAAAAACTGACCTGAGAGTGCTCTATATATTTTACCTTAAAATGCACTTGAATAGTAGAGGGAATGCAGCATCGTAAACTTTAGTCTTAATAGTAATACCCATAGGTTTGAATTAGATTTTAGGAACTTTATCAAGAGAGGGAATCTAGAATCTCGAAATAACAGTGCTATATTAGAATATATTGGCATATTGGAATATAAAAAGCATTATTTTAAATACTTACCTGTTTAAAAGTGTTCTCATCTGCTTCAACACTAAGAGTTAAAACGCTAGCCAATAGCACTGAAGAACTATCTTTGCTGAGAATATCTTGTGTGGCAGGACAATGTTCAACAGATGTGAGAAAATTAAATTCCGGATTAGTCTGATTCCCAGGCACACATAAATTATCGGCATAGGGCAATGTTCCCTCACTGTAGTTGGGAGGAATCTCAGGACCAGACTTGGAGCAGAGAACAGACCCAAAGCAGCCCCCAGCGGCGCTGGGGCTGGAAGAGCACCGAAGGCGCAGGGCAATGGCCAGAATCACCACGAGGAGGAAGAGCACCGAGATCAAGGCCAAGGCCACCACCAGGTAAAACTGCAGCTCAGCTTGGGGGTCAGTGGGCTCAGAGTGGTCACTGAGGTCCGGCAGCGCCTCCTGCAGGCTGTCCGCGAAAACCAGGAGCAGCGTGGCGGTGGCCGAGAGGGGCGGCTGTCCCCCATCGCGCACAGCAACCAGCAGGCGCTGGCGGGCCGCTTCCCTGTCGCCCAGGACCCGCGCTGTGCGCACCTCACCCGTGCGCAGCCCCACGCTGAAGAGTCCGGGCTCGCTGGCCTGCAGCACGTGGTAGGACAGCCAGGCGTTGTGTCCAGAGTCGGCGTCCACCGCCACCACCTTGGTGACCAGGTAGCCGGGCTGCGCGGCGCGCGGCACCGTGTCGAAGAGCGCCGAGCCATCGGGACCCAGCGCCGGGTACAGCACCCTGGGAGCGTTGTCGTTGCGGTCGCCCACCAGCACGCGCAGGCTCACGTTGGCGCTGAGCGCGGGCGAGCCGTGGTCGCGGGCCTGCAGCGTCAGCTCGAAGGCGCGCAGCTGCTCGTGGTCGAAGGCGCGCTGCGCGAACACCACGCCGCTCTGCGCGCTCACGGACACGTAGGACGACAGCGCGCGCGGCTCCAGGTCGCTGGCCACGATGGAGTAGGAGACGTGGCCGTTGGGCCCCAGGTCGGGGTCGGAGGCGCTGACTTGCGCGATGGAGGCTCCAGGCGGGTTGTTCTCGGCCAAGTGGACCACGTAGGAGGCCTGGTGGAAAACAGGAGCATTGTCGTTGACGTCGGTGATGCGTAGGGTAATGGTAGTGCTGGAGGAGAGGGGCGGCTTGCCCCTGTCAGTGGCTGTGATAGTGACGTTGTATTCCGGAGTCTGTTCCCTGTCCAGGGCCCCATCTGTTACTAACTTGTAGTAATTATTAGAAGAAGAATGAATTTTAAACGGAATGTCTCTACTTAAATTACATGTGACTTCTCCATTTTCCTTGGAATCCTGGTCCCGTGTTTTGAAGAGACCTACAACCATTCCTGGCTTGGAATCCTCCAAAATCTGATCAGAGAGAGAAGTGATGATTATTTCTGGGCTGTTGTCATTTTCATCTAAAACTTCTATAATTACTTTACACTGTGTAGAGAGGGATCCTCGGTCCTTTGCTTCTACATCCATGGCATATCTTTCCACATCTTCATAATCCAGGGGTTGATGAGTTACAATGTTTCCTGTAGCCGAATCCAGAGAGAACACGTGCCGGGCTGTATCAGCCACACCAAGGAATGAGTAGGTGATCTCTGCATTGACGCCTTCATCTTGATCAGTAGCGCTCACCCTCAGTACGAAGGTACCTGGGGGCACATCTTCCCGAAGGCTGACCTTGTACACATCTTGGCTGAACACAGGGGGATTATCGTTGGCATCCACCACCAGGATTCGGATCTGAACGGTGCCGCTTCGCGGCGGATCCCCGCTGTCTAAGGCTGTCAGCACCAAGTGGTGAGCGCTCTGCGTTTCTCGGTCCAGGGTCTTCTTCAATACCAATTCTGGATATTTGCCACCCTCAGGATTGTCTTTCACCACTAACGAGAAATACTCATTAGGACTTAGTTGGTATTTGCTCAGTGAATTCATACTAATATCGGGATCTTTTGCAGACTCAAGAATTGTTCCCGTCCCTAGACTGACAGATTCACTGATTTCTAAGTTTATTTCATCCTTATGGAATTGAGGAGCATGGTCATTAATATCCTCAACAACCACAATGACATGAAAAATATTTAAAGGATTTTCCACCACGGCCTCCAACTGCAATTCACATCTTCTTCTCTCTTTACATATCTGCTCACGGTCTATTCGGTCCTTCACAAGTAAGTCCCCACTCTCCGCGTCTACGTTGAAAAGCAGCTTCTCAGCGCTAACTCGCAGCTTTCGAGCCGACACATCCAGGACACTGAGCCCTAGATCCTTGGCGAGATTCCCTACCACAGAGCCCTTGGCCAGCTCCTCGGGAATGAAGTAGCGGATCTGCTCGCAGAGCGCGGGGTAGAACAAAGGCAGCAGGAAGGGAAACAGTACCTGCCGCCGGCCGGCCGGACGTCTCTGCGTGCAGCTCCCTCCCATTGCGCGCTCTAGTTCTCGCTGGGTCCCAGTCTTTATAGTTGGAGAAAATGTACACTGGCGCACTGGTAAAGCATTTGGTCCAGGACAGGCGGAGCCCCCAGGCTTGGGGCTGGGAATCCGTGTGTGCTGCGGAGAGTCTGCGCGGCCAGGAGCCCCAGCGTGTAAGCGGGTTTCCTTCTCTCTGTGTTGGTGGCTGTGCTGGAAATCCCTGGCTAGAGGCTGAGGAATCCCGGGCGTCTACGCTTGCCCTGCACTGGCCGACAGCGGCGCCCAGAGGCTCCGTGTGGAACCGCAGTTTAGTTTTTCTCTGCTCTATCTAAGGAAGTCTTTTTCTTTAAACGCAGGATGACCGCAACTAAAATATTTGAATCTTATTCCTCGGTGACTCCGTTTTCATCATGAAACATTTTTTTCACATGGTCAAAACTATTATATATTTTATATGTTAAAATTTTACATATATTTTGAATAGGTAGAAATATTTCTTTCAAAATCTAAAAGGTACAAAAGAATGTAGAGTGAAAAGTAGGTCTCCTATTCCATTGCCTACTGCTATCCAGTTCTTCCATCCAGAGGCAATCACTGTTGCTGCTTTTAAGAGTAATTATCCACAAAAGAAAGTACTAAAAATAAGCAAAAAACTTTTTTTTTTTTTGGTCTTCAATCCAGGTTTATATTTGGCTAGAAAAGTATTAATCCATCCCCCCGTATTTAGGAACCAGAATACAAATACTGTCATGTTCATTACAATCATCTAAGGTGTCCTATATTGCTTCTAAATCATTATATTTTAACATATTTGCTTACAGTAGTTACCATGCCAAAAGAGTAGGGTTTTTTTAACCTGTATTTTTCAAAATAATAGAATTATTTGAAATAGATGCATACTAATTTTGACTCTCATGGGCAGAAATTTTAAATGACAGTTTCAATGATTTAAAAGTTAAAAAATAAAAGTTAATAACTATGACTCTAAAGATAATAACTATGCTCTCCTTCCACAGACATATCCTTGAACAAAAGTTGAATGACATGAAAAAAGTCATGGTCTCATAAATATTTTGAAACACATTAGGACATGATTTGACTTTACGCTACCATATTAGTTTAGAAGAATATTAGTAATAAATTATAAGAGATCAAACCAAATACATCACTATCTTCACTTAACTAAATGGGCTCATCAGTAACTCCACTGACCATCTGTTTATAATTCTATGTACTTCTCTGCTTGTATTCCGATCTCATACAGAAATGACATCTCTTTCTTGACTTTAAGTTTATTTTGACTTTAAATTACAGAGTTCTCAGAGTTTCAGGTGGACCTTTCCTTCTCTATATAAAGAGTCATTGAAATGCTTTTGGCACACACGTTTGCCCCTGTACTTGGGAACATGTACCACTCTATCTCCCCAAATTCCAAATTATATATATTTTTTCATCCTTAGAAATTGGAAAATTTAACAAAAAGTACAGAGAGAACAGAACCCCAAATTTGTTTCTACAGGCTCTCTGGAATCCCTATTGAGCAAGGAAAGTAAAATTAAAATGGTATGTCTTCTGGGACTTCCCTGGTGGTACAGTGGTTAAGAATCTGCCTGCCAATGCAGGGAACACGGTTCGATCCCTGGGCCGGGAAGATCCCACATGCCACGGAGCAACTAAGCCCGTGCACCACAACTACTGAGCCTGCGCTCTAGAGCCGGTGAGCCACACTACTGAGCCCGAGCGCCACAACTACTGAAGCCTGGGCGCCTAGAGCCCATGCTCTGCAACAAGAGAAGCCACCGCAATGAGAAGCCCGCGCACCACAACAAAGAGTAGCCCCCGCTCTCCACAACTAGAGAAAGCCCGCGCGCAGCAACAAAGACCCAACGCAGCCAAAAATAAATAAATAAATAAATAAATAATTTTAAAAATGGTATGTCTCCCACATGACAGTATGAAATTGGAATCACAGGCAAAATGGATGCTGCAGTGTTACCAGGTATGATTACACTTGAAAAAATTTAAGCACACATTGTTATGAATTGTTAATAGAATATTATTGAAAATGGGTAGGATTTCCAGTGAGGCTAATGCACTTATTTCTGACATTTACCTGTTCTTACCAGACCTGTCTTCAAAGCAAGAGGCAGGGTTGTTTAAGGGGCTGGGATTTCAACATGTAGCCACCGGGAGAGCACACAAATTGACAAGACACTTCTGTATGAAAGTCCTCTCTTAGAAACTGTCAGTATTATGCTCAACAAAACTATAAAATACAAGACTCCATGAAGCTGCTCATAACAGCCTATCACAATAAACCTTCATGGGATTAGGTGAATAGTTACCAGAAAGTAAAAACAAATCAGCCTTAATAACCATCAAGTCCTACTCTTCAATGTTTCAGCAAGAAGCAAATGTCACTGAAATGGAGGGAAAAGTGAAAAAATTAAGTTTTCACCAACATGCTGCAAAACTAAAAGTAAAACCAACCACAATTTTTAAAGGAGAGAAAAGGAACAAAAATAGAACTCACTGGCACCAAAGGGGTATCTTCTATAGGAAACTTCGAATCATCTAACAAAGACTGAGGATCCTTTTTCTCACAGCTCTCCTGGCTGATGAGCGTGTCCGCGTAGTTGGGCTGAGGGAAGATCACGTGACTCCCCCGCGAGTCCGCGGTGAGCCAGGCCTCGTGGGAATAGGTCTGCAGGAAAGCCCGCACCCCGTCCACGCCCACAAAGTGAGAGGCTGGTACGCCTGCCAGTCCGCCTCCAGAAGCCCGGAGCACACGCGACGTGTGCCAGCGCCTCAGCCTGAGCGCCAGCAGCACAATGACAAAGGCGAGGAAGACACAGGAAACCGCGGCCACCGCCACCACCAGATACAACGTGAGGCCTGAAGCATCAGAGGCGTGCGGGACCTCCAAGCTGCCCAGATCAGCCAGGACATCTGGGATGCTATCAGCAACAGCTACGGTGAGCGTGACGGTGGCAGAGAGAGGGGGCTGCCCGTGGTCCTGGACCGCCACCACCAGGCTCTGCTTGAGCGCGTCTCTGTCCAGCAGGGCCCGCGCTGTGCGCACCTCGCCCGTGTGCAGCCCCACCGCGAAGAGTCCCGGCTCGCTGGCCTTGAGCAGGCGGTAGGACAGCCAGGCATTCTGACCTGAGTCTCTGTCCACAGCCACCACCTTGGTCACCAGGTAGCCAGGCTCTGCAGAGCGGGGTGCCAGCTCCACGCCAGTGGAACCGTCGGTGGGGAGAGTGGGGTACAGGATTTCGGGCGCATTGTCATTCTGGTCCAGCACGAATATGTTCAGTGACACGTTGCTGCTGAGCGGTGGGTCCCCACTGTCAGTGGCTGTCACCTGCATCTGCAGGTCATGAAACTGCTCAAAGTCGAAGGATCGCAGTGCATACAGTACTCCTGTGTCAGAATTGATGGAGACGTAGGAGGATAGAGGTGCCCCTTGGATAGTGTCTTCAGCCAGGGAGTAAATAACCCGAGCATTTTCTTCACTGTCTGTGTCCAGTGCAGCCACTGAGAAGATGGAGGCACCTCTGGGGTTGTTCTCTGGGATATAGGTAAAGTAGGAGATGTGAGAGAAGGTGGGTGGGTTGTCATTGATATCTGCCACTTGCAGGGTGAAGTGAGTTTCCGTGGATAGGGGTGGACTTCCTCCATCTGTGGCTCTTACTGTGATATTGTAAGAAGATACCTGTTCCCTGTCAAGGACTTTGTGTGTCACCAATCTATAATAACTGTCAATGGATTTTTCTAACTTAAATGGTAGATTCCCCAATATAGAACAGGTGACCTGCCCATTCTGTCTGGAGTCCAGATCATGCACGTTTAAAAGAGCTATAACAGTCCCCAGAGGTGAATCTTCCATCAGGGGACTAAACAGAGATGTGATCGTCACCTCTGGACTGTTGTCATTTACATCTTCTACTGTAATCAACACTTTAGCAGTTGCAAGATATGCCCCTCCATCTTCAGCTTGTATTTCTATTTCATAGAAACCTGTTTCTTCATAATCTAGATTTTCTGATAGTTTTATTTCCCCCGTATTTTTGTTTAGTTGGAATTTCAACAGTTGTGTGTCAGGTAATTTTCGGAATGAATATGTCACTTCTCCATTGGCACCTTCATCCCTGTCAGTGGCGGTGACTGTCAACAGCTGTGCACCCACAGGCAAGTTCTCGGGAACACTCACTCGGTATTCGGACAAACTGAAGACCGGAGCATTGTCATTTGCATCGAAAACAGTCACACTGATGAGGACAGTGCCAGATCGGAGAGGGTCACCCCCGTCGACGGCAGTTAGGACCAGATGGTGCATTGCCTCTTCCTCGCGATCCAGGGCGTGCTCCAGCACCAGCTCTGGGTGCTTAACGCCATTGACACGGCTTTGAACTGCTAGGGAGAAGTGCTTATTGGAGCTGAGCTGGTAGCTCTGTAGGGAGTTCACGCCCACATCCGGATCAAGAGCTTCCGGGAGAGGAAAACGCATTCCTGGAGCGACGTTTTCATTAATTTTTACATCTAGATTTTCTGCTTGGAATTTTGGTGCATTATCGTTGATATCAGTTACTTCTATTTCTACTCCGAAAAGTTTCACCCTATCTTCCATAAGAATGTTAAAACTCACCAGACACGGCTCGCTCTGACCGCAGAGCTCCTCCCGGTCTATCCTGCCCGCAGTGACCAAGCTGCCGCTTCGCGGGTTCAGAGCAAAGAGCTGCGTCCTACCTCTGGAGACGATGCGGACTCGGC
Organism: Balaenoptera acutorostrata; assembly: GCF_949987535.1. NCBI lineage: Eukaryota > Metazoa > Chordata > Mammalia > Artiodactyla > Balaenopteridae > Balaenoptera > Balaenoptera acutorostrata. Next base: position 126,581,945 of record NC_080065.1, on the reverse strand, counting down.
GCTCCGCCAGCTCCCGGGGCTCCAGCCCCAGGTCTTTGGAGATGCTGCCCACAAAAGAGCCTTTCTCTAACTCCTCGGAAACGGAGTAGCGGATCTGCCGAGCTTCGGCCTGCCACGGCATACAGAGGAAAAGGCAGAGCTGGACCAGCGCGCTGCGGTCGGAGCTATTCCTTTGAGCGGCCATTGTTGTCTGGTGACGGAATTCTCGCTGAGTCCTCACTGGGCACGCTGTGTGTTTTGACTGGGTCCTTTTTCTTTCTCTGGCTGCAGGGAGTCTCTGCAGCCTGCGCACCTTAAATTCTGGACTGAGTTTCGCTGCATCCCTGGAGCCTGTTTGCAGGAACTGTGGAGCTTTGTGTAGTTGGAGTCCTGAGAATCCGGATTGAGCGCTTGCTGCGGTTCTCTCCTAGTGGGTGAACAGCGGCGCTCAGAGTCCTCAGAAGTTACTGCACCCACTGTGTATGCAATAGAAAACAAACGCTACTCTATTTTTTGTTGTATATTTTATTTTATTTTACATTACTTCTTTGGTTTCTCAACTGACATCCTTAAATCAACTACTATTTGTAGTTTTCTTACTCGGTGGAATAAAGTGGAATGAAAGTACCTCAAAGTATTAAATGATAATAGTTGATTAAATATATATTTGCAACACTCATTTTCCCAATAGAAATATATCCACTTTAAAAAGTAAGTAATGCTTACTTTCTTTCCTATGAGCCTCTAGCTATATTCAGAAAATTCTTACAATTTAATTTGAAATTCTGATTTAAATGGTCCATCTGTGTTTAGTAGACATTTATACAGAGACTATGAGATACACCCCTTAAAATTTCACTTAGAATTTTTAAGTTTTAGATTGATCAATCAACTAATTAATTATATTTGTTTAGCATTAAGATTGTGTAAAAAGTTTTCAATTTTTCTAAAATAGTTTTCCTGAGCCTCAATGAATTTTTTGAAAAATATATATTTTTATTACAGGCATATATTATTAGAAGTTAACTTGACCTATTTAAATGAGTTGAGCTGGTAATTACAAACTAAAAGGAACATGTTTGTTTTGCAGTGGGAAGAGAAATACATACAAGTGCTACAATTTTAAAAAACGGAGTTAGAAATAGTGATGTAGGTTTTTGAAAAATACGTATTTATGTCAAATGACCTGTTTTCACCAGGGCGTTGATGCCTATATAAACAATCTCTTCTTTGCATGTTGTATGGAAGCCCAAAATAAAGTGGCGTACACATCTTCAGTTGTATATCCCCACCAACCCAGTAGTAGTTCTTTCCTCAAAGAGGAGGAGTTTGGAGGTTGACTTCTTTCAGGCAGAGAGAACAGGTTGTTCAGAAACGTTTATGTCCCTATGCCCCCAAGTATAGAACTCTTCAAAGATTTTACCTTTTGTCTTCAAAGATTGTATATCAGACAATCAGAGACAGAGATTGAGCACAGAACACAATAGCATTTCATTTGCTTTCTTGAAAACTCCTTATCTTGCAATGTAGAGAAAACAGGATTGGGAAAGAGTACAATTTGAGCACCAAGAAAAGTAAAAGGAAAGCCAGAAAGACCAAAAATTGAAGAGAAAAATTCCTCTAGGGTAGTTAGTATTAAGATTTTGGGCCCCTAGAAAACCTGGCAATGGAATCAAAGTGTTGACTCCTCTACCAAGAAAAATGCATACATCTGTAACTTTACATGCAATTTCAGGAATTCGTGGATCTGCTCACCATGCCCCCTCAAATGCTTACAGTTTTAAAAATTGTTAAAATAAATGAAGATACCCAAATGCACATACAAGATTATTTGTACTACATGTTTCTTTGAAGTGAGCACCTGCTTGGATATTTAATGAGTAGCTAATATTATTAAACTTTTAAAAAATATATAAATAGGGTGTGGAAATTTCAACTTAAATCTCAGCAGATTTGAATAGGTTATTATTTATTCATTTAAATTTACTTATTTATTTATTTGGTAAGAAGCCAAGACCACAGCCTCTGTTTTGCTAATCTAAGCTTGACAAGATATCTCCAATTCTTTCTGAATTATAGAGCAATTTATGAACCATGTAAGTCTTGAAAATGTACTCAGCAAAAACTGAACATTGAGAAGACAAGACAGTAATTAGTTGTGTATTTTCTAAATATGATTCTAGATGTAAGAGTGAAATAGTATGCCCAAAATATGAAAAAAATAGTAGAATGTTACAGAAGACAAAAAAATGAAACTCACCGGTGTTAAGGTCTCAGGATGTGAAGTCAAATCATTCCCACTCTGAAGTGGAATTAAGGCCCCAGGAGAATCACCACAAACTATGTCTTGAGTGGAATGCAAAGGATCACTACATCTTAGAAAATTAAACTCTGTCTTTCCAGTATGGGCAACGCACAGATTGTAGGAATAAGGTAAAGTTCCTTCACTGTAGTTGGGGGGAACCACGGGTCCAGACTTGACACAGACACCAGGCTGAAAGCAGCGCCATACAGAGGGGATGGAAGAGCAACGAAGGTGTAGGGCAACGGCCAGAATCACCGCGAGGAGGAAGAGCACCGAGATCAAGGCCAAGGCCACCACCAGGTAAAACCGCAGCTCAGCCTGGGGGTCAGTGGGCTCAGGGTGGTCACTGAGGTCCGGCAGCGCCTCCTGCAGGCTGTCCGCGAAAACCAGGAGCAGCGTGGCGGTGGCCGAGAGGGGCGGCTCTCCCCCATCGCGCACAGCAAGCAGCAGGCGCTGGCGGGCCGCGTCCCTATCGCCCAGGACCCGCGCCGTGCGCACCTCGCCCGTGCGCAGCCCCACGCTGAAGAGTCCGGGCTCGCTGGCCTGCAGCACGTGGTAGGACAGCCAGGCGTTGTGTCCAGAGTCGGCGTCCACCGCCACCACCTTGGTGACCAGGTAGCCGGGCTGCGCGGCGCGCGGCACCGTGTCGAAGAGCGCCGAGCCGTCGGGCCCCAGCGCCGGGTACAGCACCCTGGGCGCGTTGTCGTTGCGGTCGCCCACCAGCACGCGCAGGCTCACGTTGGCGCTGAGCGCGGGCGAGCCGTGGTCGCGGGCCTGCAGCGTCAGCTCGAAGGCGCGCAGCTGCTCGTGGTCGAAGGCGCGCTGCGCGAACACCACGCCGCTCTGCGCGCTCACGGACACGTAGGACGACAGCGCGCGCGGCTCCAGGTCGCTGGCCACGATGGAATAGGAGACGTGGCCGTTGGGCCCCAAGTCTGGATCTGAAGCGCTAACTTGGGCGATGGAGGCGCTGGGCGGGTTGTTTTCTGCCACGTGGACCACGTAGAAGGCTTGGTGGAAAATCGGAGCGTTGTCGTTGATGTCCGTGATGTGCAGAGTGATGGTAGTGCTGCTGGAGAGGGGTGGCTTGCCCCTGTCAGTGGCTGTGATGGTGACGCTGTATTCCAGAGTCTGCTCTCGGTCTAGGGCCCCATCTGTCACCAGCTTGTAGTAATTATTAGAAGAAGAATAAATCTTGAACGGAACATCTCTTCCTATATGACAGGTGACTTCTCCATTTCCTCCGGAATCCCGGTCCCGTGTTTTGAAGAGGGCAACAACCATTCCTGGAAGAGAACCCTCCAAAATCTCATCAGAGAGAGAAGTGATGATTATTTCTGGACTGTTGTCGTTTTCATCTAGGATATCTATGATTACTTTACATTGGGTAGAGAGACCACCTCCGTCCTTTGCTTCCACTTCCATGGTGTATCTTTCTATATCCTCAAAATCCAATGACTGGTTATTCTTAATCAGGCCTGTTTTCTCATCCAGTGAGAACATGTGCCTTGTACTCTGAGCAGTGCTCCTGAAGTAGTAGTGTATTTCAGCATTGGCCCCCTCATCCTGGTCAGTGGCTGTCACCAGCAACACGGAGGACCCAGGGGGTAGATTTTCACTAACGCTGATTCTATATTCGTCTTTGCTGAACACTGGGGGGTTATCATTGGTGTCCTTGACAGATATTTCTATATGAGCGGTGGCACTTCGTGGCGGGCCCCCTCCATCCAAGGCAGTCAATATCAAACTATGGGACCGCTGCTCTTCCCGGTCTAGGGGTTTCTCCAAAGATAACTCTGGGTATTTGCCACCATCGGAATTAACTCTAACCATTAATGAGAAATAAGGGTTAGGACTTAACTGATAATCTTTAACTGAGTTTGTGTTTATATCAGGGTCAGTGGCAGGGTCAAGGGATATTCGTGCACCTGAAGATACAGATTCAAAAATTTCTAAATGTATTTCCTTTTTATCGAATTGAGGAGCATGGTCATTAATATCCTCAACAACCACGATGATATGAAAAATATTTAAAGGATTTTCCACCACGGCCTCCAACTGCAATTCACACCTTCTTCTCTCTTTACATATCTGCTCACGGTCTATTCGGTCCTTCACAAGTAAGTCCCCACTCTCCGCGTCTACGTTGAAAAGCAGCTTCTCAGCGCTAACTCGCAACTTTCGAGCCGACACATCCAGGACACTGAGCCCTAGATCCTTGGCGAGATTCCCTACCACAGAGCCCTTGGCCAGCTCCTCGGGAATGGAGTAGCGGATCTGCTCGCAGAGCGCGGGGTAGAACAAAGGCAGCAGGAAGGGAAACAGTACCTGCCGCCGGCCGGCCGGACGTCTCTGCGTGCAGCTCCCTCCCATTGCGCGCTGTAGTTCTCGCTGGGTCCCAGTCTTTCCGGAAAGCCAAAGAAAATGCAATCCACGGCGTCACTGGAAGAGCTTTCGGCCCAGGACAGGCGGAGCTGGGAATCCGTTTGTGCTGGGCAGAGCCTTCCCGGCCAGGAGCCTGAGTGCGTGAGCAGGTTTCCCTCTCTCTGTGTTGGTGGCTGCGCAGGAAATCCCACACTGGAGGCTGAGGAATCCCGAGCGTCAGCGCTTGCCCTGCACTGGCCGACAGCGGCGCCCAGAGGCCTCGTGTGGAACCGCAGTCTGACATTTTCGTCTTGAATACAATTTCTCTCCAGAATGTGTGTGTGTATATATATAGTTATGTAATTGCCCCAAATTTCAGTTTTAACAGAGTATACGGCAGATGGCTGCATACTTAGTTTTTCAAGAAATTTATTGTGGAAAATTTCAAACTTATACAAAAGTAGGGAGCCTTATTATTGAACCTTCATATACCCATCACCCAACTACAACGATGATCAACACAAGGTCATCTTTGCTTACTCTTTATTTAATTCCCTCATTATCTTGAAGCAAATGCAAGATATTTTAATTACCTCTTCTTTAAAGACAAGACACGAAGATGAGGAAGAATTTTATCCTTAAGCCTATTATATTATATAATCTGTTACCGATGCAAAAGTCCTGCCTCATTTAAGAAAACTGGAACTCAGCATTTTCCAGTCTGCCCAGTCATCGATCCAAAGAACCCTGTGTTCTGTTTTTAAAGGCAAGTGACATTTTTATGGCAGAGACTAGTAGTTACCTACCATGACATACAAGCCTTTGTCAATATCTGTTATTACATTTTTTTCCAAATTAACCATATTTTAATATTTATATATACTAAGTACTAAAGGTTACTCCCCAAGACAGAAACTTTAAGTGACAGTTTTCCTACTGCATGGTTAAAAATATGACCCTGAAGGATGCTTTGCTTTTTTCCTACTAGCTTAGGAATAAAGAGTATTTGAAATAATTATAATGTCTGTATGTCATAATGGATTTCCAGACATGTTAGCCCTCATATTCAGCATGTTCAGAATAGAATTTGGGTCAATTTCAAAGCTTATTTTCAAAGTCTCCTACAATGCCATTTATTACTTGAAATAACATTGTGTTTAAAATCACATTACATAATACATTATTCTTTTCCTTATGTCTAAAAGCCAGTAAAATATTCTTAGAATCTCCATAGCAGTTCCTGAGAATATTTTCCTAAATCATCTCTCATAACCAGACTTATTTCTAGCCTCAAAAGTTGGAGGATTAAGCCATAAAAAACAGTTGAAGAATAATTTTTATTTTCTATGTTTTGTCTTCTCACAGGGTCCAGTCTAAGAAACCCCTCTTCAGCAAGCATAAACTATAGGAGGTTTCAAATTATTAATAATCTGATATTATAGTGTTAGGAAATCAACAGCTCTGAGGATGAGAACAAATGATGTTAAAATTTTTCACTATTAAAAGAATAAAGCATCCCTTTCTAGGATTTGGAAATGGATGATATTTGAAGTTCGAATTATCCTCCGAAATGATCTTTAAATGCAAACAACCTCTACAAACATGTGAACGGAAACACGTCACCTCTAAGGGGTGTTGTCCTGTCACAGAAACAGAAAAGAAGTACTGAGTCTGGGCTTTCAGTTGTTTTTCCAAGAAGAATGCATTTCTTATTAATTTACCCTTACAAAAATAGCATCGGCTGCAGAAATGTTTTTAGAGTAAGAATTTCACAATGTGGCCATTGGAGATAACAATAGTAATAAATTTCAGGAATGGAAACCAGTCCTAAGAATTAGTAGTGAACCATGGTAACCACTGAAGCAACCTCACCCAAAGAGCCACGCCCAATGCCTGATAATGAGAGCAGTCCCAAGAGGAAGGTTTTCACTGACCTTAGGTTAATCATTATGAGAAAGCAAAAATTATATCAACGATGTAACCAAAAAATGCCTCCTATAGATGTTAGAGCAAAAATTAGGCCCAGTGAAAATTTAAATGAGAAATTGTTAATAGTGAGAAATATTTACAGTGAGAAATATGTTAATATCAACTTATCCTAAAGTGCCAACACTTAAATAGAAAACCAATTTTTTTTTAAAGTAAAGGAAAAATTGAACTCACTGGAACCAAAGGGGTGTCTTCTATAGGAAACCTGGAATCATCTGAAGCGCACAAAGGCTCGCTTTTCTCACAGCTCTCCTGGCTGACGAGCGTGTCCGCGTAGTTGGGCTGCGGGAAGATCACGTGACTCTGCCGCGAGTCAGCGGTGAGCCAGGCCTCGTGGGAATAGGTCTGCAGGAAAGCCCGCACCCCGTCCACGCCCACAAAGTGAGACGTGGGCACACCCGCTAACCCGCCTCCTGAAGCCTGGAGCAGATGCGACGTGTGCCAGCGCCTCAGCCTGAGCGCCAACAGCACAATGACAAACGCGAGGAAGACGCAGGAGACCGCGGCCACCGCCACCACCAGGTACAGTGTGAGGCCTGAGTCGTCAGGGCTGGCGGGAGACTCAAGGCTGCCTAGTTCAGCGAGGATGTCGGGGATGCTGTCAGCCACGGCCACGGTGAGCGAAACAGTGGCAGAGAGAGGGGGCTGGCCATGGTCCTGGACCGCCACCACCAGGCTCTGCTTAAGCGCGTCTCTGTCCAGCAGGGCCCTCGCTGTGCGCACCTCGCCCGTGTGCAGCCCCACCGCGAAGAGTCCCGGCTCGCTGGCCTTGAGCAGGCGGTAGGACAGCCAGGCATTCTGGCCCGAGTCTCTGTCCACTGCCACCACCTTGGTCACCAGGTATCCGGGCTCTGCAGAGCGGGGTGCCAGCTCCACACCCGTGGAGCCATCGGTGGGAAGCATGGGGTACAGGATTTCTGGCATATTGTCGTTCTGGTCCAGCACGAACAAGCTCAGTGACACGTTGCTGCTGAGAGGTGGGTCCCCGCTGTCGCTTGCCCTCACCTGCATTTGAAGATCGCGAAATTGCTCATAGTCGAAGGAGTGCAGCGCGTATAGCACACCAGTGTTGGAGTTGATGGAGACATAGGAGGAGAGAGGCGCCCCTTGAATGGTGTCTTCGACTAAGGAGTAAACAACCCGAGCGTTCTCATTGCTGTCGGGGTCGTGGGCTGTCACCGAGAAGATGGAGGTGCCTCTAAGGTTGTTCTCAGGGAGATAGACTGAGTAGGAGGTTTGAGAGAAGGAGGGTGGATTGTCGTTGACGTCGACCACGTGCAGGGTGATGTGAATTTCCATGGACAGGGATGGTGTTCCTCTGTCTGTTGCGGTCACTGTGATGTTATATTCAGAGGTTTTTTCTCGGTCAAGATTTTGGACTGTCAACAATCTATAATAATCTTCTACTGACTTTTCTAATTGAAAAGGTAGAATCTCCTTGATGGAACAGACAACTTGGCCATTCTTCCCAGAGTCTCGGTCATGTGCATTGAAAAGAACAATTACTGTTCCTTGAGGAGCATCTTCCCTCACTGGACTAAACAAAGATGTAATGGTCACTTCGGGTCTATTGTCATTGACATCTTCCACTGAAATGAGCACTTTGGTCCGATCTTTCAATGCCCCACCATCTTCAGCCTGTATTTCCATGTCATAAAATGCACATTCTTCATAATCTAAACTCTTTGCTGTTGATATTTCGCCAGTATTTCCATTAAGCTGGAATAACGGAGATTGTTTTTCACTAATTTTCCAGAATTTATAAGCCACTTCTCCGTTGGTTCCCTCATCCGGGTCGCTAGCGCTTACAGTAAGCAGCCGGGTGCCCGGGGGCACGTTCTCTGGGACTTTCACTCGGTAAACCTGTTGAGCAAAAACCGGGGCATTGTCGTTTGTATCCAACACTGTCACTCGGATGTGCACTGTGCTGGAGCGACGCGGTTCGCCGCCATCGGAGGCGACGAGGACCAGATGGTGAGCAGCGTCCTCCTCGCGGTCCAGGGCGCGCTCCAGCACCAGCTCTGGGCTTATAGTTCCGTCGTCCCCAGTTTGCACGTCCAGGGAGAAGTGGTGATTGAGGCTGAGCTGATAGCTCTGCAGGGAATTCAAGCCCACATCGGGGTCAACAGCGTCTGGGAGTGGATAACGTGTTCCGGGCAAAGCAATTTCGTTAATTTTTACTTCTAGATTTTCGACCTGGAATTTCGGATTATTATCGTTGATATCAGTTACTTCTATTTCTATTCCGTGAAGCTGCACCCTGTCTTCAACCAGGACTTTAAAGTTCACCAGACACCGCGCGCTCTGAGCACAGAGCTCCTCCCGGTCTATCCTGCCCGCGGTGACCAAGCTGCCGCTTCGCGGGTTCAGAGCAAAGAGCTGCGTCCTACCTCTGGAGACGATGCGGACTCCCCGCTCCGCCAGCTCGCGGAGCTCCAGCCCCAGATCCTTGGAGATATTCCCCACGATATAGCCTTCTTCTGTCTCTTCAGGTACCGAGTAGCGGATCTGGCTAGCCCCGGTCTCCCACAGCCTCCCCAGGAAAAGGCACAACAGGACCAGTCTTCTGTGGTGCAGGCGATTCGTTGGAGCGGCCATTGTTGCTTCACTAAAGATTTTTTTCAGAATAATTTCTGTGATCGCTGATTCCTTAGGCTCTGTTTTCCTCCTGCAGATTATGGTGATCTTTTTTCTCAGGAGAAACCCGTAGTGCCCCAGGCTAAGAGGCTGAGTTATGTTGCAGCCCCGGAGTCGGTTTGTGGGATCCGAGCGGCTTTGTGCAGTTGCAGATCCTAATATCGAGACGGAGCGCTGATTGAGCTTTTCTTAGAGTTGGTGAACAGCGGCGCTCAGAGCCCTAAGCCGTTATTACACCCACCCACTCAAGTATTGAGATATGCAATACTTCTGTTATAGATGACTGAAAAAGAAAACACTACTCTCTAACGATTATGATTTTAGATTTCTCTAATTGTGTCGTGCATTCATATTTCAAATGCAATTACCATTTGTGGATATTTTAGTTGGAAATGAAGTGGAATGAAATTCTATTAAATGTCACTTTGGTATCAAACAAACTTAACTCTCATTTTTGCTAGAATTTTGTTCTCTCTCTCTAGATATGTAAATTATTCAAATTTCCTTTTTTATAATGTTTCAAATACTTTCTATAGGTCATTATTTATTTTCTGAAGTAATTAGAATGTGCAATCCTCTTTGGAAATACATTCATATTTTTCTTAATTTTATATGTATGCTTATATATGTATAGTACATAATCATATTGAATGAATATATGGATTATTCACCTTGAAGCTATTTTATAAGGCTAATTCATTTTCATAGTGAAATTCCTGGAGTAAGGTCTCCTTAAGATTTTCTTTACAAAAATTTAATTAGGCAATGGTACTAGATTTTATCACCTAATATTGCTAAACTTTAAATGGATTGGGTTTTTAAATTTTACATAGTTATGATTGTTAAACTTTTATGCTATTAAAATTTTTTAATATTTAGTTTTCTGTGTGAATTCATAGTGCATGCACAGCTTATGGCATCTGGAAGATTCAGATGAACATACATTGAAAAGTAAGTTTCCATTTCAATTCTTCCATCAAGAAATTATGCAATTGTAACCTAATTTTAAGCCTCCTATTATAAGGGTCATCTAAACTTATGTAATAATTTGGGGGAAAGAACACAAGATGTAGAATGAATTATTACCACAAAAAGTAAAAAGTAAGTACCACAATAAGAAATTCCTTTCAGCAATTTGTAAAGAAACTATTTACTGAAGCAGTTCCTAGCAAAAAGACTGATACTTATGTAACGGGATCTTTGTATGTGCTTGAAATTAGTAGGTTTTGCCTTTAAAATGGAAAATTCAGAATTCTCCTTCCCTCCTACAGATAGAAGAAGGATGTGAAAACCTCCAGTCACTAATGTTTAGGGCTCCAAGGAATAAAACAAATCCAGTGACCTTCCCCCCTTTCTTCTTCAAAACATGTAGGTTGGGAATGAGAGCACGTTATGGAGGCAACAGCATTTCCTTTTCTTTTACCAAGTATCTCCTTATGTTAACTATAAAGAAGATGAGAATTCTGTATTCAAGAAAACTTGAAGGAACTTAGATAATGACTTCGACTTTCTGATGAATTCACTGAGTCACTCTCTCACACACACACATCACACAGTATTTTTTCTTAAAATTTTAAGGACTTAAAAGACTCACAAATACGTAGATTTAAGGAACTAGACATGAGGAATAAATATAAGAAAGGGATGGAAACTGTACCAATGAAATCAGTGAAAGAAGATACCTAGTAGTACTTTTTTGCTTTAAAGAATGAATTGATTGCCTACTTTAAATCTGATGTTTACTTATATATAATAAACATTTAAATATGTTAAATAAAGAATGAGAAAAATCAATGGGTAAATTTCATTAGCTTAGAAAAAAGATAAGAAATCGGCAAAAGACTTTTGCGGCAAAGCAAAGAGCATACTCTCTCTTCTTTGTAAATCCGAACTGAGTAACATAACTCTATTTTACGTCACATGCTTACCCAAGTCACCATTCCCCATGAAGAGTGGATATACAGCTTTCTGATGAGCTATAATATTCCTAAGACAACTCACTAGATTAAAAATATGATATATTTTCATATGAATAAACAAAATTGTGAAGACAATGAAAAGGAGTAGACACTTAAATGGAACTCACCGCCATTAGAGTTTCAGGATGGGAAGTTGACTCACTGGAATTACAAAGTGGAAATAAGGTCCCAGATGAATCACCACAAAGTATGTCTTGTCCTGAACTCAACTGCTCATTACATTTTAGAAAATTAAACTCTGTCTTTCCAGTATGGGCAACGCACAGATTGTAGGAATAAGGTAAAGTTCCTTCACTGTAGTTGGGGGGAACCACGGGTCCAGACTTGACACAGACACCAGGCTGAAAGCAGCTCCAGGCAGCAGGGCTGGAGGAGCGTCGAAGGTGTAGGGCGACCGCCAGAATCACTGCCAGGAGGAAGAGCACCGAGATCAAGGCCAAGGCCACCACCAGGTAAAACTGCAGCTCACCCTGGGGGTCAGAGGGCGCGGGGCGGTCACTGAGGTCCGGCAGCGCCTCCTGCAGGCTGTCCGCGAAAACCAGGAGCAGCGTGGCGGTGGCCGAGAGGGGCGGCTCTCCCCCATCGCGCACAGCAACCAGCAGGCGCTGGCGGGCCGCGTCCCTGTCGCCCAGGACCCGCGCCGTGCGCACCTCGCCCGTGCGCAGCCCCACGCTGAAGAGTCCGGGCTCGCTGGCCTGCAGCACGTGGTAGGACAGCCAGGCGTTGTGTCCAGAGTCGGCGTCCACCGCCACCACCTTGGTGACCAGGTAGCCGGGCTGCGCGGCGCGCGGCACCGTGTCGAAGAGCGCCGAGCCGTCGGGCCCCAGCGCCGGGTACAGCACCCTGGGCGCGTTGTCGTTGCGGTCGCCCACCAGCACGCGCAGGCTCACGTTGGCGCTGAGCGCGGGCGAGCCGTGGTCGCGGGCCTGCAGCGTCAGCTCGAAGGCGCGCAGCTGCTCGTGGTCGAAGGCGCGCTGCGCGAACACCACGCCGCTCTGCGCGCTCACGGACACGTAGGACGACAGCGCGCGCGGCTCCAGGTCGCTGGCCACGATGGAGTAGGAGACGTGGCTGTTGGGCCCTAGGTCGGGGTCGGAGGCGCTGACTTGCGCGATGGAGGCTCCAGGCGGGTTGTTCTCGGCCACGTCGACCACGTAGGAGGCCTGGTGGAAAACAGGAGCGTTGTCGTTGATGTCAGTAATATGCAAGGTGACACTTGTGCTGGTGGACAGGGGCGGCTTGCCCTTGTCGGTGGCTGTGATGGTGACATTGTACTCCGGTGTCTGTTCTCGGTCCAGGGTCCCGTCTGTCACCAACTTGTACGAATGTTTGGACGAAGGGATTATCTGAAAAGGTACTTCACCCTCTAATCGACAATTAACCTCCCCGTTCTCCCCAGAATCTCTGTCATGTATTTTGATCAAAGCAATGAGCGTTCCCGGCACTGCGTTTTCCAGAATCATTTCGACTAGGGAATGGAACGTAACATCTGGCCTGTTGTCATTTTCATCTTGAATGTTAATTTCAACTGTACATTGTGCAACCAGTCCTCCGCCATCCCTCCCTTCCACCACGATAGAATATTCCTTGATTTCTTCAAAATCCAGTGTGTTTAGAGTTGTAATTTCCCCATTCTTTGAATTCAGACCGAAGACTTGCCCGGTCCTGTAGAAGGAATAAGTGATTTCTGAGTTGACGCCCTCGTCCTGGTCGGTGGCTGACACCTGCAACACAGTGGTGCCTGGGGGCATGTTTTCTCCAAGGCTGACTCGATATACGTCCTGGCTAAATACCGGGGGGTTATCATTGGCATCAGTGACCTGGATCCGGAGCTCAGTAGTGCCGTTTAGGGGTGGATCTCCACGGTCTGAGGCCGTCAAGACTAAACGATGATAACCCTGTTGTTCCCGATCTAAGGGTTTCTCCAATACCAGTTCCGGGTATTTACTACCATCTTGTTTCTCCTTATTTATCAACGAGAAACTAGGGCTAAGAGAGAGTTTATAAGTCTGCAGAGAGTTCAAGCCAATATCTGCATCTTCCGCGACTTCTAATATAAATCGCGTGCCTGGCAGCGTAGACTCACTTATTTGCAGCTCAAAGGAATTTTGCGTGAATTTTGGTGTGTGGTCATTAACATCCTCGATCTCCACAATCACATGATAAAAGTTCAATGGATTTTCAGCAACAGCCTCAAATTCTAGAGCACAAGCTGGCTTCTTCCCGCATATCTGCTCCCGGTCTAGCCTGCTGCTAACAAGTAACTCCCCGCTCTCTGCGCTCACAGTGAAGTAAGGCTTCTCCGAACTGACCCGCAGTTTTCGAGTCGGTAACTCGTGGACACTGAGTCTCAGGTCCTTGGCGAGGTTCCCCACCACCGAGCCCTCTGGCATCTCCTCGGGAATCCTGTAGCGGATCTGCTCAGAGAGCGCCAGGCAGAACAAAGACAGCAGGAACGGAAAGAGCACTGGCCGCCTCTCAGCCCAGCCCCTCGCCCCAGCTCCGCTCCCCATCCCTCTTGCTCCCCTCAGTTTGCTCACCGGCTTGGAGACGCCGGATTACAAACAATCTCTGTGCTGCAGTTGTCCGGAACTCCGAACAGCTTTATTCCGGCGTGGGGGGTCAGGCAGGGTTTCTTCTTCTCCAGAGGAGGAAGCGGTGGAAAGGCGAGCGAGTCTGAGATGGGAAAGTGCGCTGCGTCTGCGCGAGGAGGTCGCCAGCACCAAGCTCTCCACTTTGGCCAACAGCGGCGCCCAGAGTCCGCACTAGGAAACTGCAGCCCCCGCTGCTTAAGTTTAAACAGCTAAAATAATTATAACCGTGTGCCTAATATAATAAGCCATATTTTTATGTTAATATATTTAATACCTTAAATTATCAAGACTTCCTTAAGGTATCTTTTCTCTTGTTTCCAAATTATTAGAAATATCATGTTGGGCCTGTATACAAACTTACATATATTGGTCCATTTATTTCACCATTCTACAAACATACATTGAACTTTTGCTTTGTGCTAAGTACTGTCCTTGTCAGTGGCCATATAACAAAGAATAAGACACAGGTCTTGCCCTCAGAGAGTTTATTGTCTGCTAATTTCACGAATCATTTCTGTTTATTAGCTATGATATATAAAAAAATTTTTAAGCTTCTTTCACTGATTCCTGTTTACTCCCAACATTTCTACATACTTAATGCTATTTCATATCACATATATTAGAGAAATCAATATTGTTGAAAATTATTTTGTAAAATTGTGTAATTTTGTACCAATCCTCAAACATCTCCTTCTGATAATCTCAACACTCTCTTTACAAAATAATTTCTTTTTACTCTTCTATCTCAAGAAGTATTCATTCAAAAAAACTGTCCCTATGATGTAGCCAGGATATTATTTACTGTACCTCCTACTTCATATCTCAAAATTAACTGGCTTGTGTCATACCCAATATCACATATAAATTCATCCTTAAAATGTATTGAAATGTTAGTCTATCCTTCAATACAAAGTCACAAAGGGATATTCTAATAGAATGCATTAGTTCCTTATCTATGTACTTATGTTATACTAAAGTAATGGCTTCAGAATTGGAGGAATTGAACTCATGGTAAATGTATTTACATAAATTCACTGAATGTAGTGACACCTGTTCTAATTAGTTTACTCCATTTGTTAAAAAAATTTTTTGCAATTAGTGAATGCTTTGAGCAAGAGTATTGGGGCAACTTTCCACACGCTTTTTAAATTTGCAAAGTGTCAACAAAATAGTTGTCTCCTCAAGTGACTGTACACCCAAACACTACAGAAAATATGAAGTTAACTCCTACCCACTGTATACGCAAAATTGGAGGGAACATAGCACAATCCCTGGGAAATGTCCTTTTAATTACTAACGAATAATTCATTGTGATTTCCACTCTCATCTGATGACAAATCAGAGGTTAGTTTTATTTAAATGCTATAACAAGGGATACGGAAGTCATATATAGTCCAGACGGAATCATTTTTAATTGAATTTTAATCATTTTTAATTGAATCATTTTTGATTGGCTTGTTTAGAATTTGTGTACATGTTAACTTCTGTTCTTAAAACCAACACTCTTGGGCTTCCCTGGTGGCGCAGTGGTTGAGAATCTGCCTGCCAATGCAGGGGACACGGGTTCGGGCCCTGGTCTGGGAAGATCCCACATGCCGCAGAGCAACTAGGCCCGTGAGCCACAATTACTGAGCCTGCGCGTCTGGAGCCTGTGCTCCGCAACAAGAGAGGCCGCGATAGTGAGAGGCCTGCGCACCGCGATGAAGAGTGGTCCCCACTTGCCACAACTAGAGAAAGCGCTCGCACAGAAACGAAGACCCAACACAGCCATAAATAAATAAAAAATAAATAAATAAATAAAAACTAAAAAAAAAAACCAACACTCTTGAACTCTAACCATGAGAACACAGCACATTTCACATGGTTGTACAATCAAAACAGCTCACTGGAATTCTAATGAAATGTGTTCTTCTGTATTTTACAAAAGTCATTTTCAACAACTTAAAATGACATGTTATTGCAAATTTGATGGCGGCGGGGGACAATGGCCATTTTAGGCTTTAGATTCTATGTCTCCATTGGTATGAGTCCTGGGTGACCACTGACACACAAAAGCAGTGGTGTGTGCGTTAGGGACCAGTCTCATCTACCACCACCCTTTAAAATACGTTTGTTTTGAAATATAAGAAGTATTAAAGCTTTGAACTGTAGTGATCCAGATGCAGGGCTCAGAAAAGAGGTTTAAAGTGAAGAAAATTTCAACATCCTAGTTTTAGTTTTAGCAAAAAATTCTTAGGATTCTTTGCAATCCTAAGAATCCTAAAAATTCTGAGATGTATTTTACTTTTACTAAGCTAATACAAGGGTTTAGAAGCCTCAATAATGTTTTGTAAGTTCTAATTTATATATATACATATATATGTGTGTATATACACACACACACACACACATATATTCCTATATATAAAACGAACTGACCATATGTGATTGGGTAACTATTTCTTAAGTCAATAAGTGATAATTGCGGTAAAATATGGAAGGCTTTAAGAGGTCAAGAGTTCATATTTAAACAATCTTGTCTAAGCCTTTGGAAAGCAGATAAAACAATTATGTTGATTAGAACTCAATTTTATGGTATCACTAACACAAACCCAAAACTTTATGGTACACCTTAAAAATTATGTTTAAGGGACTTCCCTGGTGGCGCAGTGGTTAAGAATCTGCCTGCCAATGCAGGGGACACGGGTTCGAGCCCTGGTCCAGGAAGATCCCACATGCTGCAGAGCATCTAAGCCCGTGCGCCACAACTACTGAGTCCGGTGCCACAACTACTGCAGCCCTCGTGCCTAGAGCCTGTGCTCCGCAACGAGAAGCCACCGCAATGAGAAGCCTGCACACCGCAACGAAGAGTAGCCCCCGCTCGCCGCAACTAGAGAAAGCCCGCGAGCAGCAGCAAAGACCCAATACAGCCATAAATAAATAAATAAAGTGCCTCTTGGTCAACAAATGGGAGGTATTAATAATATTATGAATAATAAAGACCGCTTTGGTCCTTCTAGGTCGTACATTCCTATCTCCACCATAAAGCACCAGTGGAATCTAATGGCCTTCCTGGTGTTATTATAAAAAAAAAATTATTTTTAAACTTTCTTCACAATGCATGTTTCAAAACACAACTTAAATTTATAAAAAATATAATTCCTCTAAGAAATAAACGTAAACAAAGAACTGAACTCACCTGAACAGAAGCAGCTTCATCCCTACATTCATGAAAATCTCTGGATGTTAAAAAGGAATACTTTTTCTCACAGTTCTCTTGGCTGATGAGCGTGTCCGCGTAGTTGGGCTGCGGGAAGATCACGTGACTCCCCCGCGAATCAGAGGTAAGGGAGACCTCGTGGGAATAGGTCTTCAAGAAAGCCTGTACTCCCTCCATGCCCACAAAGCCTGAGGCTGGCAGGCCTGCCAACCCGACGCCCGAAGCCTGGAGAAGACTCGACTTGTGCCACCGCCACAGTCTGAGAGCCAGCAGCGCAATGACAAAGGCGAGGAAGACGCAGGAAACAACGGCCACTGCCACCACCAAGTATAGTGTGAGGTCTGAATCATCAGAGTTGGTGGGGGTCCTGATGCTACCCAGGTCGGCAAGGACTTCTGGGATGCTGCTGGCCACTGCCACGGTGAGTGTGACGGTGGCAGAGAGAGGGGGCTGCCCGTGGTCCTGGACCACCACCACCAGGCTCTGCTTAAGCGCGTCTCTGTCCAGCAGGGCCCTCGCTGTGCGCACCTCGCCTGTGTGCAGCCCCACCATGAAGAGTCCCGGCTCGCTAGCCTTGAGCAGGCGGTAGGACAGCCAGGCGTTCTGGCCCGAGTCTCTGTCCACTGCCACCACCTTGGTCACCAGGTATCCGGGCTCTGCAGAGCGGGGTGCCAGCTCCACACCCGTGGAGCCATCGGTGGGAAGCATGGGGTACAGGATCTCTGGCACATTGTCGTTCTGGTCCAGGATGAACAGGCTCAGTGACACATTGCTGCTGAGTGGAGGGTCCCCACTGTCACTGGCTGTCACCAGTAGCTGCAAGTCTTGGATCTGCTCATAGTCAAAGGAGCACAGCGCATATAGGACGCCAGTGTCAGAGTTGATGGAGACATAAGACGAGAGAGGTACCGCCATGATGGTGTCGTTGGTCAGAGAGTAAGTGACCTGGGCATTGTTGCCACTGTCAGGGTCATGGGCAGTCACAGAGAAGATGGAGGCACCTCTGGGGTTGTTCTCAGGGATATAGGCTGAGTAGGAGGCATGAGGGAAAATGGGTGGATTGTCGTTGGTGTCTGCCACGTGCAGGGCAATATGAATTTCAGTAGATAGAGGTGGGGTTCCTAGATCTGAGGCCATCACTGTTATATTATACATAGAGATCTTTTCTCGGTCCAAATATTCCCATATCACCAATCTATAATAATTATCTATTGATTTTTCTAATTGAAAAGGTAAGTTATCACGTGTGTAACAGACAACGTGACCATTCTTCCCAGAGTCTCGGTCATGCACATTCAAGAAGGCAATTACTGTCCCAGGAAGAGTATTTTCCAAGACTGGGCTAAACAAAGATGTAATGGTCACTTCGGGTCTATTATCATTGACATCTTCCACTGAAATGAGCACTTTGGTCCGTCCCAGAAGTGCCCCCACATCTTCAGCCTGTATTTCCATGTCATAAAATGCACATTCTTCATAATCTAAACTCTTTGCTGTTGATATTTCGCCAGTATTTCCATTAAGCTGGAATAACGGAGATTGTTTTTCACTAATTTTCCAGAATTTATAAGCCACTTCTCCGTTGGTTCCCTCATCCGGGTCGCTAGCGCTTACAGTAAGCAGCCGGGTGCCCGGGGGCACGTTCTCTGGGACTTTCACTCGGTAAACCTGTTGAGCAAAAACCGGGGCATTGTCGTTTGTATCCAACACTGTCACTCGGATGTGCACTGTGCTGGAGCGACGCGGTTCGCCGCCATCGGAGGCGACGAGGACCAGATGGTGAGCAGCGTCCTCCTCGCGGTCCAGGGCGCGCTCCAGCACCAGCTCTGGGCTTATAGTTCCGTCGTCCCCAGTTTGCACGTCCAGGGAGAAGTGGTGATTGGGGCTGAGCTGATAGCTCTGCAGGGAATTCAAGCCCACATCGGGGTCAACAGCGTCTGGGAGTGGATAACGTGTTCCGGGCAAAGCAATTTCGTTAATTTTTACTTCTAGATTTTCGACCTGGAATTTCGGGTTATTATCGTTGATATCAGTGATTTCTATTTCTATTCCCCAAAGTTTCCCTTTATCCTCAACCAGGATGTTAATATTTACAAGACACCGCGCGCTCTGAGCACAGAGCTCCTCCCGGTCTATCCTGCCCGCGGTGACTAAGCTGCCGCTTCGCGGGTTCAAAGCAAAGAGCTGCGTCCTACCTCTGGAGACGATGTGGACTCCGTGCTGCGCCAGCTCTTGTGACTCCAGCCCCAGGTCCTTGGAGATGTTCCCCACGAAGGATCCTTTGTCGCTCTCTTCAGGCACGGAGTAGCGGATCTGTCCTCTCCCGATCTCCCCCAGCGTGCCCAGGAGCGCGCACAGCAGTACCAGCTCGCCGCGTCCTCGGTAATTCTTTGGAGTGGCCATTATTCTTTCACTAAGGAATCCACTCAGAATCTTCACTGGGCATATATGTCTTCTTTACCTTGTTGCTGCAGCTTTGCAGATCATCTTATGGAAAGCTGGAGTTTCCCAAATTTAGGGGCGGAATTTTGCTGCAGTCCTGCAGTTGGTTTGTGAGATCTGCGGGTCTTTGTGAGGTGGGAGCCCAGAGTATCCGGATGGTTTTTGGTTACATTTATCTCCAAGTAGGTGAACAGCGGCGCTTAGAGTCCTAGGCAGTTACTGCACTCACTTAGATTTGTAATATTGCATGCTACATTACTTAGGGAAAAATTACTACTTGCTTTTTATAGTTTGGAATAATTTATCTCTGAATTCATATTTTAAAAGTAATTGCCAAGAAGTGTGGGATGAAGTACGGTTAAAGTCTTACAAAGTATTATTAAATCATCAGATTTTGGGGTTAGTGTCATATTAAATTACTTAAATTTCTGGAATATATTTACTCTTTTAAAAATAAAATTTTATTTCTTATTATGCTCTAAGATTTATTGTTAATATCTTCAATATCTATTATCAAATAAGAACTACAGTTATCACTGGAAATTAATTCATTTTTAGACTAAAATACACCTATTGGAGATGACTGACCCAGAAGTTGTTTTATTTGGTTTAAACCAATTAATATTTATAGTAAGCTTTCTGTAGAGTTGCTGCCTTTTAATATTCTTTTTAAAATGGCATTTTAATTACACATTAATAATGTTTTCAAATTAATATTGTGATGTTTTACTAGGATATGTGCTTTTACTTTCAAGTTTTATCAGAGATTATTTAAATTTTATATATTTTCTATTTGAATAGAAAATACTTGAAAGATACAAATGAATATACAATGAAAAGCAAATTTCCATCCTATTCTTCTGCCAATGAGAGATGATTATATTTTAAAGCTGACTTAGTTAACTTTTAAAGGTATACATATAATCTAAAGGTAACTTTACCTTAACTAGAACTTTGATCAAAAGAACCACAAAATTATCACTAAGGAGTCAAAAAGTGCCAGTGCAAGAATAAATGTCTCTTTTCTTCAGCAGTTTGTACAGTGGCCATTAACTGAAGCAGTTGCTAAGGGAAATCTAGCAAAGGCCCGATACAATGTATTATCATCTTGTGTATGTACTTGTATGCACATGAGACTGTCAGTCTTGTCTAAAATTTGAAGAATTCAACATGCTATTTTTCTCCTAGAGATAGTAGAATGACTAGAAGACCTCTAGCTATATTAGTTTAGGGCTGCAAAAAAGAAGACATTTTAAAAATTACATAGGAGAAGTGTGTGTGAGAGGAATAATAGAGGCCAAAACATTGTGTTTTCTTTGATAGAGGAAGCCTATAGAATGAGCATCAATACAGATTAATCCTGAAAAACCTATGCTGCAAGTAAGGAGAACATGCTTTTATCTTCTGGTGAACATAGTGAATCTACTGATAAATAAAATGATTTTACACACACACACACACACACACACACACACACACAGTACAATGAATACAATTACAGTAGGCCCATCTACATAAAAATACAGGTTAAGAGACGTTATTCTAGGAGTTTTTGAAACAAAAGAGAAGTAAATATAGAAAACAAAATATCAGATTAGTATGGAAACCATAATAGTTAAATCAATTAATAAAAATACCTAATTTTAGCTTATATTTTTTCTTTAAAGATTTATTTATATGACTGCCTACTTTTACATTTACAGTATGTCCAAGCTGAAAAAAAATCACCATATATTAAGCTGTGGAAGAAAAATTTAGGGAAAAATCTCAGTAGCTTGACGGGAGACCCTATAACATTGCCTAATGTTTCCCTTGTAGATAAAACCACAACTTCACTGCTTTGTAAATCTGAGCCTGGTAAGACACCACTAAAAGACACATAATTGCTCCAAATTCAACCTCCCTGGAAGAATGGTATGACAGCTTTTTGACTGGCTACTACACTCTTAAGACAATGTTTGGATCGAAAAATTGTATATAGGCATACATTGGTAATATTTTGAGTTTGGTTCCAGACCACTACAATAAAGGGAATAGCACAATAAAGCAGGTCACAGAAATTTTTTGGTTTCCCAGTGCATATAAAAGTTATGTTTTAAGTGTGCAATAGCATTATATCTAAAAAAATGTACATGCCTTAATTTAAAATACTTTATTGCTAAAAAATGCTAACCATCATTGGAGCCTTCAGTGAGTCGAACATAATCTTTTTGCAATAGTAATATCAAAGATCACTGATGGGCTTCCCTGGTGGCGCAGTGGTTGAGAATCTGCCTGCCAATGCAGGGGACACGGGTTCGAGCCCTGGTCTGGGAAGATCCCACATGCCGCGGAGCAACTAGGCCCGTGAGCCACAACTACTGAACCTGCGCGTCTGGAGCCTGTGCTCCACAACAAGAGAGGCCCGCGCATCGCGATGAAGAGTGGCCCCGCCCCCCTAAAAAAAGAGTGGACCCCGCTTGCCGCAACTAGAGAAAGCCCTCACACAGAAACGAAGACCCAACACAGCCAAAAATAAATAATAAATAAATTTTAAAAATAGATCACTGATTATAGATCGCCATGACAACTATAATGAAGTTTGAAATATTTTAAGATTTAAAATATTGTGACACAAAGACATGAAGTAAGCAAATGCTGTTGGACAAATGGTGTCAATAGAGTTGCTTGACCCAGGCTTGCCACAAACCTTCAACGTGCAAAACAACAACAACAACCAAAAAACAAAGACTCAGTATCTGTGAAGCGCAATAAAGCAAAACGAAATAAAACAGAGATACGCCTGTATTTTCTTGTGAATATGGAGAACTGTCTAGACCATAAGAAGCAGGGTATACTTACAGGAAACTCACCTGATGGGAGGTTGACTCACTGGAATTACAAAGTGGAAATAAGGCCCCAGATGAATCACCACAAAGTATGTCTTGTCCTGAACTCAACTGCTCATTACATTTTAGAAAATTAAACTCTGTCTTTCCAGTATGGGCAACGCACAGATTGTAGGAATAAGGTAAAGTTCCTTCACTGTAGTTGGGGGGAACCACGGGTCCAGACTTGACACAGACACCAGGCTGAAAGCAGCCCCAGGCAGTGGGGCTGGAGGAGCGTCGAAGGTGCAGGGCGACCGCCAGAATCACTGCCAGGAGGAAGAGCACCGAGATCAAGGCCAAGGCCACCACCAGGTAAAACTGCAGCTCACCCTGGGGGTCAGTGGGCTCAGAGTGGTCACTGAGGTCCGGCAGCGCCTCCTGCAGGCTGTCCGCGAAAACCAGGAGCAGCGTGGCGGTGGCCGAGAGGGGCGGCTGTCCCCCATCGCGCACAGCAACCAGCAGGCGCTGGCGGGCCGCGTCCCTGTCGCCCAGGACCCGCGCCGTGCGCACCTCGCCCGTGCGCAGCCCCACGCTGAAGAGTCCGGGCTCGCTGGCCTGCAGCACGTGGTAGGACAGCCAGGCGTTGTGTCCAGAGTCGGCGTCCACCGCCACCACCTTGGTGACCAGGTAGCCGGGCTGCGCGGCGCGCGGCACCGTGTCGAAGAGCGCCGAGCCGTCGGGCCCCAGCGCCGGGTACAGCACCCTGGGCGCGTTGTCGTTGCGGTCGCCCACCAGCACGCGCAGGCTCACGTTGGCGCTGAGCGCGGGCGAGCCGTGGTCGCGGGCCTGCAGCGTCAGCTCGAAGGCGCGCAGCTGCTCGTGGTCGAAGGCGCGCTGCGCGAACACCACGCCGCTCTGCGCGCTCACGGACACGTAGGACGACAGTGCGCGCGGCTCCAGGTCGCTGGCCACGATGGAATAGGAGACGTGGCCGTTGGGTCCCAGGTCAGGATCCAGCGCACGGACTTGAGTGATGGAGGTGCCAGGAGGGTTGTTCTCTGCTACGTGGACCACGTAGGAAGCCCGTTCGAAAACTGGCATGTTGTCGTTTACATCACCGATGTGCAGGGTGATGCTTGAGCTGGAGGAGAAGGGCGGCTTGCCTCTGTCAGTGGCTGTGATGGTGATGTTATACTCAGGGGTCTGCTCGCGGTCTAGAACTCCATCTGTCACTAATTTATACGTGTTTCTTGAAGTAGTGAGTATTTTAAATGGAACATCGCCTTCTAATTTACAAGTAACTTCTCCATTGTGTCCGGAATCCTTGTCACGGATTTTGAGCAAAGCAATGTGTGTTCCCAGCTTGGTGTCCTCCATAATAAGATCTGGTAGAGACTGGAATATCACTTCTGGGACATTGTCATTTATGTCTAGGACTTCTATCTCCACGGTACACTGGGCAATCATTCCTCCACCATCCTTTGCTTCCAAAACTATGGAATATTCTTTGACTTCCTCAAAATCTAACGCATTTAGAATAGTAATTTCCCCAGTATTAGAATTCAGGTCAAACTGGGTAATCTGGCCTGCTTCAGTGAAAGAGAAGGTGATCTCGGCATTGACACCCTCATCTTGGTCGGTGGCCATCACTCGAAGCACAGTGGTGCCTGGGAGCACGTTTTCTGGAAGCTCCACCCTGTATAGTTCTTGGCTGAATACTGGAGGGTTATCGTTGGCATCAGTCACTAGGACTTGTATCTGTGCAGTACTGCTTAGGGGTGGATCCCCGAAATCCAAGGCGATCAAGGTCAAGTGGTAGGATGTCTGCTCTTCCCTGTCTAAAGGTGTCTTCAGTACCAGCTCAGGGTATTTACTGCCATCTAATTTCTCTTTAATCACAAGTGAGAAATGATCATCAGGACTGAGCTGGTAATTCTGTAGTGAGTTGGTACCAATATCTGCATCATGGGCAGATCCTAAAATAAATCGTGCCCCAGGCTTTGTGGACTCACTTATTTGCAGCTCAAAGGAATTTTGCGTGAATTTTGGTGTGTGGTCATTAACATCCTCGATCTCCACAATCACATGATAAAAGTTCAATGGATTTTCAGCAACAGCCTCAAATTCTAGAGCACAAGCTGGCTTCTTCCCGCATATCTGCTCCCGGTCTAGCCTGCTGCTAACAAGTAACTCCCCGCTCTCTGCGCTCACAGTGAAGTAAGGCTTCTCCGAACTGACCCGCAGTTTTCGAGTCGGTAACTCGTGGACACTGAGTCTCAGGTCCTTGGCGAGGTTCCCCACCACCGAGCCCTCTGGCATCTCCTCGGGAATCCTGTAGCGGATCTGCTCAGAGAGCGCCAGGCAGAACAAAGACAGCAGGAACGGAAAGAGCACTGGCCGCCTCTCAGCCCAGCCCCTCGCCCCAGCTCCGCTCCCCATCCCTCTTGCTCCCCTCAGTTTGCTCACCGGCTTGGAGACGCCGGATTACAAACAATCTCTGTGCTGCAGTTGTCCGGAACTCCGAACAGCTTTATTCCGGCGTGGGGGGTCAGGCAGGGTTTCTTCTTCTCCAGAGGAGGAAGCGGTGGAAAGGCGAGCGAGTCTGAGATGGGAAAGTGCGCTGCGTCTGCGCGAGGAGGTCGCCAGCACCAAGCTCTCCACTTTGGCCAACAGCGGCGCCCAGAGTCCGCACTAGGAAACTGCAGCCCCCGCTGCTTAAGTTTAAACAGCTAAAATAATTATAACCGTGTGCCCAGCTGAAAAACCTTTTTTAGATGTCTGTATATTTAATAACGTTTAATTTGTACTATTAGAAACGTCATTATCCCAACTTTCCAGGTTTTTAGGTAAATCAGGTAGGTTTGATATATAAACATCTATATACTGACATAATTATTCCCCGACTTTCAAATCCGCACTAGTAATAGAATGATAACTATAACACAGACTTGGCCTAAACGATCTCAGAGCATAGTAATTGTGAATACTTATTAACTATCAATATATTGGATAAAGTTTTATCTTTTTTTTCCTCGTCGCCTTTCCCCTTATTTTTCCTTACCTTTTTAGTACCTAATTCATTTCAGTTTTTCCAGAGAGCAACAGTAATGCTGAAATTGTCTTTTAAAAGAGCACAATTTATACCTACCTCTCTTCTTCCAAAATAGTTTCAGTGATTTCTTTATAGTAACATTACTTGATTTTAACTTCCAATATCTCACTTAAAGAAATGATGCAGCCTTTTAGAAAAGAGCCTATCCCTCTCCTTCCCATTGCACGATTATTTTCCTGGGTACAAAATGTAACATGAATCTTCAAAACCACCAGGGGAATAATATATTTTGCTTTGCAACACAAACTCACTAAGCATGGTCTATGTACTGAGGCACTTGTTCCCACTTCTGTACTTATCACATCCCATAATGACAGTTGAAGGAAATAGTCCCTAGAAAGTTTATTTGCAATAGCTCACTGAATTTAGTGATGATTTCTCCCCTTTGTTTAAAAATATTTTTAATGATCTAATAAATTTGGTTGGGGGGTTCTTTTTCAAAATACCTGATAGCCACATTTCTGCCTCATAGAGTGTCAGTAACATTATCCTCTCCCCCAAGTGATCGTACATCTGAACACTGCAGAATGTATGAAATATACTCCTACAGGACTGCACAGACCTTTATATGCAAAACACCACCTAACACAACATTATGCTAGAAAAAATGTGCTCTTACCTAATACTCAAAAGGTCCCAGTAAACAAGATTACCTTGTCATCAACTACTTCCTGATACTAATCAACTGATGTATTGAGTTATACTAAAATGTTATATAACAAGTATAGAAGTAGTTAGTTGCAGACTAGATTACTTCTAACTGAATTTTTCAGCAGACCCAATAAGTAAAATTCACTACTGGTCTAGGACTTGAGTGTATGAGATGGTTGTTTCATAAAGCCAGCATCCCAAATCTCCCACTTATAGAGCCCACATACACACTTTGAATGACTGCATCACTAACACAGCACATTAGAATTTGGGGTAAAAACATGCAATGGCCTATTTCACAAATGTTACTTATAACACTTGAATGGCATTTTGATGTCACATTTTATTGGTTTTGGACAATGACCTTTAGTGTGGTATCAGACTCCATGTCTGTCATTGATAAAGATATCAGTGAAGCCTGACACACACACATTTCATTCGTTGGGCATCAATCTAACCTTCTACCAGGACCTGACTTTAACAGACAATTATGGTTTAAATAGGTCAAAAGCCACGGAAGTTTTCAAGGCCACCAAGGGGAGTTACATGGAAGCAGAAGCAAGGCACAGAAAAAAAGTCTTCAGACTGAAAATTGTTTCAAGAGCGTTTTATAGATCTGATCTAAAGAGAGTCCTGAGAAAACGGAGGTGTACTTTCTTACGAACCTCATGCAATGAGAAAGACTTAACAATTCATTCTCATTTATAAAATACATGAAGTAAGAACACCATGTGGAACATAAGTAGAAGGTATAAAAATGCGATTATCCACTTATTCACAATCTTGTCGATATGTTTTCACTATAAATATGATGCCAAAACCTATGTCAATAAGCGTTCCATGTTAAAGAATCACCTCTGAAATAAACGATTAATCTTGCTTTACCACTTAAAAGGGTTTTTTTTAAAAAATCCATCTTCAAATCACTTATTTCGTAAAACAATAAAGAAATTTACACAAAATATAGTTCTTCGAAGAATATAAAGATAAATGAATGACTGAACTCACCTGAATACTTTGGGTTTTATCCTTACATTCATGAAAATCTATGGATGTTAACAAGGGATCCTTATTCTCACAGCTCTCCTGGCTGACGAGCGTGTCCGCGTAGTTGGGCTGCGGGAAGATCACTTGACTCCTCCGTGAGTCCGCAGTGAGCGAGACCTCGTGGGAATAGGTCTGCAGGAAAGCCCGCACCCCGTCCACACCCACAAAGTGAGAGGCAGGCACTCCCTCCAACCCGCCTCCTGAAGCCTGGAGCAATCGCGACGTGTGCCAGCGCCGCAGTCTGAGGGCCAGTAGAACGACGACAAAGGCAAGAAAGACGCAGGACACCACAGCCACAGCCATCACCAGGTACAGCGTGAGGCCGGAGTCGCCAGAGTCGGTGGAGCGCTCGAGACTACCCAGGTCGGCCAGCACATCTGGGATGCTGTCAGCCACAGCCACCGTGAGTGTGACAGTGGCAGAGAGAGGGGGCTTGCCGTGGTCCTGGACCGCCACCACCAGGCTCTGCTTGAGCGCGTCTCTGTCCAGCAGGGCCCGCGCTGTGCGCACCTCGCCCGTGTGCAGCCCCACCGCAAAGAGTCCCGGCTCGCTGGCCTTGAGCAGGCGGTAGGACAGCCAGGCGTTCTGGCCTGAGTCTCTGTCCACAGCCACCACCTTGGTCACCAGGTATCCGGGCTCTGCAGAGCGAGGTGCCAGCTCCACACCGGTGGAACCGTCGGTGGGGAGGGCGGGGTACAGAATCTCAGGTGTGTTGTCGTTCTGGTCCAGCACGAATATGCTCAGAGACACATTGCTGCTGAGTGGTGGGTCCCCGCTGTCACTTGCAGTCACTCTCAATTGCAGGTCATGAAACTGCTCATAGTCGAAGGAGTGCAATGCATATAGGACACCAGTATTGGAGTTGATGGAAACATAGGAGGATACAGATGGCCCCTGCAGAGTATCTTCAGATACGGAGTATGTGACACGGGCGTTTTCATTGCTGTCAGGGTCACGTGCAGTCACAGAGAAGATGGAGGTGCCTCTGGGGTTGTTCTCAGGCACAAAGATGGAGTAGGAGGAGTCGGGGAAGGCAGGTGGGTTGTCGTTGGTGTCTGCCACATTCATGGAGATGTGAGTTTCTGTGGACAAGGGCGGGCTTCCACCATCTGTGGCTTTCAGTGTGATGTTATATACAGAGAATTTTTCCCGGTCTAGGTTTTTTGCTGTCACCAATCTATAATAATTGTCTATTGATCTTTCTAATTTAAAAGGCAGATTTTCTGAAATAGTGCAGGTCACCTGGCCATTTTTCCCAGAATCTCGGTCTTGAAGGTAGAAAAGAGCAATTACTGTTCCAGGAGGAGTGTCTTCAGGGACTGAGCTGCTTACAGATGTTACAGTCATTTCCGGGGCATTGTCATTCACATCTAAAATTGTGATCAGTACTTTAGCCCTTGTCATTCTACCAGGACCATCCTGAGCTTGAACTTCCATTTCATAGTAGCCAGAATCTTCATAATCTAGGCCATCTAAAGTTGATAATTCTCCTGTGTGGGAGTTCAGCTGGAATATCTGTAGAATTTTTGGAGTTATTTTCCTAAAAGAGTATGTCACTTCCCCATTGACTCCCTCATCCAGGTCGATAGCATTTACCGTGAGTAGTCTTGTGCCCACTGGCACGTTCTCAGGGACAGTTACTTGGTACTGGGGCAAAGAGAAGACTGGCGCATGATCATTCACGTCCACCACTGTTACTTGGACGCGGGCGGTTCCGGATCGGGGTGGATCACCGCCGTCAGAGGCTGTGAGGAGGAGGTGGTGAGCTGTCACTTCCTCCCGGTCCAGCACCCGCTCCAGCACTAATTCTGGATATTTAGTTCCATCCTCTCCAGTTTGCACAACCAGGGAGAAGTAGCGATTGGGGTTGAGATTGTAGCTCTGGAGAGAGTTCGTGCCCACATCCGGATCCCTAGCCTCATTTAACGGAAATCGCACCCCAGGAGCTGTATTCTCCATTATTTTCACATTCATTTCTTCCGTCAGGAATTTAGGGGCGTTGTCATTAACATCCATTATTTCCACTTCTATAGGGTAAAGATTCATTTTATCTTCCATCAGGATGTTAAAGTTCACCAGACACCGCACGCTCTGAGCGCAGAGCTCCTCCCGGTCTATCCTGCCTGCGGTGACTAAGCTGCCGCTTCGCGGATTCAGAGCAAAGAGCTGCGTCCTACCTCTGGAGACGATGCGGACTCCGCGCTCCTCCAGTTCCCAGGGCTCCAACCCCAGATCCTTGCCGATATTACCCACAAAAGACCCTGTGTCTGTCTCCTCCGGCATGGAGTAGAGAATATGTCTTGCCGAAACTTCCCTCTGGGTCCCCAGGAGGATGGAGAGCAGGATGAATCCTCTGTAGTCCCCGCCCCTCTCCCGAGTCGCCATTCTTGTCCTGCTGATGTTTAGACACTGGCCTATCTCCTGTTGTGTTTCTGGATGCCAGTATGTCTGCGTGGAGCCCTCTGTATTCGGAAAAGGAGCCCAGAATCCAGTGGTATAGAGGCCTGAGTTTAGTGCAGCTTGGAAGAGAGTTTGTCTCAGTCTGGCGTTTCTTTGTGCTGTAAAAGCTCAGTGGTTCTGGCGGATCTTTTGAACCATTTTTCCCCTGGCTGGTGAACAGCGGCGCTCAGAGTCCTTACTAAGTTACTGCACCATGTTGAAGCAAAATAACTGATTTTTCAGAAAGTTGTTTTATCCTTCAAAATTCTCCCATTTATATTTCTTCAATTCATACATCTCTGATATCATTTAAAATTAAATTTTAAGAAACTGTGAATTAATGCAACAATGTTCATGGATGGATGTTTATTAATCCCAGATTGTTTTTAATTCTCTGTTCTGCATTGCAATTTTGAAATGATTCTTAGACATTGCCTCACACCTTATTACACATAGATAAAAATCAGTCATTGCAGATAAAACAAGTATGATTTATTTTTAAAAGATGTGTATACATAAGAAAGATGTTATGTAGAAAATGTTTATATCAGCATATAAATTTAAGTTAATTCAATAATATTGAATATATACTATGTTCTAGACACCACCATGGAAGGCAGAGAGTCCATTTTTTCTTTAACATATAGAGAGATAATTTAATAACATTTTTCATTGAGTGGAATCTTAGAGATTGTTTAGTCCAATACCTTCACTTGAATGATTTTAAAAATGAGAGGGAATTGTTTTATCCTTTACTATATAATGGTAGAACCAATGTAGGAATACAAACATCCTCATTCCCAGTCTCCTAAGAAGAAAAAAAGGGAATCATTGTTGGCCTTGGCTGATGCTTTATGCTCAAGAAATGCCATTAGAGATGAGGTGAGAAGCCAAGCAGCTACAATCAGCTATAGAAGCAACTCATTTTGTACAGAAGGCAGAAATTTGCAGATTCTACTGGCTGTGGATTCATAAGGAAATGAGTGTTGGCTTCACTGTTTCTTTTCATTATGCAAGTTAAATAATCACCCTACCCTATAGTTGAGAAAAGATGGGTCTCTAAACAGCCTTTGAGGATAGATGCAGGACTGTCCTGAGAGGATCCTTAGAGGTACTCACTGCTCCACTGATGTTAATGAAGTAAAACTCAATTGTTGATGGATCTGAGGTTACTCTCAGCTGGCAGAAATAAAACAAATTCCTTCCACATAGTTGCAGAAGAGAGTGACCTGTTCTGAAACGAAGACCTGGCAAGAAATAACCTTGCTTTGTAAATTATTTTAAGCTCTGGGGAGTAGATAGTAGCACCAGAAGGGAGAACTAGAAGTAACACTGTAAAAGCTTAGCTCAGTTGGTGAGAAGTTCCTAACTAAGTAATCTATTTCTGCTCTCTGATGGCATTACTTCAAAATACAGGAAATACTTTGAATGAAATGCCATTTCAATCTATCAAAATAATTCATATCATATCTGCTTTCACCAAGTAGATAAAAGAACTTTTTTTGTTGTTCAAAGGAACCAATATGAGTATTGTAGATTAATTACATAACCAGGAGTTTAAAACTATTAGTTTAGTAGCAATCTTGAATTTCTTGTTGATGTAAGCAAAGTATATGGTCATTAAAGATCATGAGTACTTGCAGATATTTTCAAACAAAACTTTCATGTCCATATATTATGGCTCCCAATGTCATAATTTTTTTTCTTCCTAATACTTCAAAATTCATAGCGTCATCTCACATTTGTCTCTTATTCTGTTTTTAAAAAGTCTCGATTAACAATACTTCTGGGTACCTTCTTTGGAGCTAAATAAATAAGATCTAGATAAAGGACACAATCAAGTTTTTAAAGTTACTCTACAACATAAAATTAAATATTAAAAATTTCTACTCGACCACCAAGATGTTTAAATATAACATAAAACTACTGTATAAAATTGAAATAATGTTGTATTTTTAAAGGGAGTATGTTATTATTGATTGAGTTATTGGGAAGAATCTTGACCTTCATTTGTTTACTTACATTAAAAAATTCTATGAAAAGTCTATCCATCTTCCCAGACAGTGAGATATTTACTTTCTCTCCTTTCTTTATGGGACATTTTTTCTCCTGAAGAACCATTTGTTTGGAGTTCTGTTTAGGTTTTCATTCCTGGGCAAAGATGTAGGTTACTTCCAATGATTCTCTCTGAGATTTTACTTCTTCCCCTTTGACGTCCACTCTAAACACTTGATCAGAATGGGTGGTTTTCACAAGTGATAAAATAGTCCAATAATTTGGTAGATTTTTTCCCTGGTGCTTCCAAATCACTATATGCTCAAAATCTCAGATTGCCTATCTTTTAAATAATGATCTATAATATGTAAGTCAAAGAGCCTCAGTCACAACTTAGCAAAGTCCATGATTGCCAGGATTTAACACTTGTTCAGTCCACATGAATGAATGACTATTGTGAGAGTAGAATCTAAGGGTTTTTCTGTCAGCGAAATATTTTATTTGTTTAAATGAAATGCTCACGGGTAATTCAGATAAGAGAATAAAGTAAACTACCTAGTATCCCAGTTACTCAGCAGATAAGGAAATAAAATAAACCAGTCTACCAGCCATGAAACGGTTAGTGAGTTTTGTTTTTAATAATGGAGGTACAAGATTAGTTTAAATCATCCAGAATTGGTAATATACTAAAATAACATTTACACTCTCACAGTGTATGAAACAAATCTTAATATTTGTATGAAAGACCATCTG
Source organism: Balaenoptera acutorostrata (assembly GCF_949987535.1). Classification (NCBI taxonomy): domain Eukaryota; kingdom Metazoa; phylum Chordata; class Mammalia; order Artiodactyla; family Balaenopteridae; genus Balaenoptera; species Balaenoptera acutorostrata. Next base: position 126,549,650 of record NC_080065.1, on the reverse strand, counting down.
ATTCCCACGACCAATATCCAAGATTCAAGTTCTTTAAAACCTGAATTCTATTAAATTGTGATTAAACCATTAAAGAATTATATCACAAATGTCCAAACAAATTATATTTGAAATGTGTATGACTGGAATCTCTTGGTTAGTCATATACACTTGGAATCTTGAAATAAATAATTCTACAATAATTGCTGAAAGTAAATGTCGATTTAGAAAAACATGCATTAATTATCCTTTAGCAGCTAACTTAAAGATATCAACTCAGTATTATCTTTCTTTACAAAACTGACAATTTCAGATTACAAAGGAAGTTCTCACTCATTTTCAAGATATATTCTGAATTGTCTACTTTACATGTGCATACCAAATTTAGATGCACAAATGGCAAAGCCATTGTGTTATCAAATATTAGAATCCTAAACTCAGGATTGGAAAATACCTTGGCTATCATGAAGTTCAACCACTCACCAAATTATATCAATATTATCTCCTGTATGCCATTAATCCCAGGACAATCAATGTCCTTTGGAAAAGCACCAATAATAGAATCTCCTACCTCCTAGGAAATCCATTTTGTTAGAACAACTTAACTGAAAACTTTGCTATTTTCTACTCACCAAGCCATAGTTTCATTCACACCTTTGGGCCATGATGATTTAGATTAATCATTCTTTTAAATGACAACCCTTCTTTCCTTAAATATTTGAATAGGGTTCCTACATAACAAAAGCTTTATTTTATCTGGGTTAAATATGCTAAATCATTTAAATTCTTATTTGAATACTATTAATCCTTCATTCTCCCATTCACTAGTCCTCTATTTTTAGAGCTATATCTTGTAAGTGGACACTAATTACCACATTTAAAAATTCATTTTCATTTTTAAATACTATCAAACACACAAATTAAAAAAAACACTGTAGTAGGCATACAGCATCAGGTGCTTATATTTATTTGTTAACAACCCAAAATTATAATAACGGTGATGTAAACAAATACTTGCTCACTATACTACTTTATACTTCGAAAAAATTTTTAATAAAATCATTTTATTTTCCCAGAGTTTGTGTGAGGTAGATAAGACAAGTCTTTTTAACTTAAACTTTAATTTGAAGACTACAGATATTGCGACTGTCTTGAAAAGAATAACAGATAGTTCCAGGAATATTATTCATGTCTTCTAACATCTTCTAATATTATTCATGTTTCCTGGTACACACATCAATTATTCTTATCTTTTATAAAAATAATTTTTGATTCCTAAGTAGTAAAGAGGGAAAATATTTCATAAATTCCATCACTTTAGAAAACACTTGCTATTAGTTAACACTGGGAGAAAAAAAGATCTTGATCTTTTTAAATAGAGGCTGTGATTCAGTTTTTTCCACAGTATATAAATAAAGCATCTCAGCGCTTCCCTGGTGGCGCAGTGGTTGAGAATCTGCCTGCTAATGCAGGGGACACGGGTTCGAGCCCTGGTCTGGGAGGATCCCACATGCCACGGAGCAACTGGCCCGTGAGCCACAACTACTGAGCCTGTGCATCTGGAGCCTGTGCTCCGCAACAAGAGAGGCCACAATAGTGAGAGGCCCGCGCACCGCGATGAAGAATGGCCCCCGCTTGCCGCAACTACAGAAAGCCCTCGCACAGAAACGAAGACCCAACACAGCCAAAAATAAATAGATAAGTAAAATGTATTTAAAAAATACCTTAACTAAAATTTTAAAAAAAAGAACCTCAGATATGCCACATAATAGAAAAAGAAAGAAAGAAAACAACTAAGAAGTGAGATGTAAGCAACCCAAGGCACAAAGAGCTTGCCAAGAGGAGAGGAGTAAAGGAAATTCAGGGCATACATTATTACGATTTTTTTGGTGACATTCGAGAAAACTAAGATTTAATAGACCTCTACTGATATAAAAGAAAAACCTTCTCAAAACTATATGATTCACTGCAAAAGACTAAGAAAACCAAGCACTGATCAAAGAGAATTTTAATTTTTCCTGTTCGAATAAGAACAATAAAAGCAATAACCTCACCTGAACAAGGGAGTCTTGCTCTTTACAAAAATCTTCCTGAATCAAAAGAGGCTCGCTTTTCTCACAGCTCTCCTGGCTGATGAGCGTGTCCGCGTAGTTGGGCTGAGGGAAGATCACGTGACTCCCCCGCGAGTCCGAGGTGAGCCAGGCCTCGTGGGAATAGGTCTGCAGGAAAGCCCGCACCCCGTCCACGCCCACAAAGTGAGAGGCTGGTACGCCTGCCAGTCCGCCTCCAGAAGCCCGGAGCACACGCGACGTGTGCCAGCGCCTCAGCCTGAGCGCCAGCAGCACAATGACAAAGGCGAGGAAGACACAGGAAACCGCGGCCACCGCCACCACCAGATACAACGTGAGGCCTGAAGCATCAGAGGCGTGAGGGACCTCCAAGCTGCCCAGATCAGCCAGGACATCTGGGATGCTATCAGCCACAGCTACGGTGAGCGTGACGGTGGCAGAGAGAGGGGGCTGCCCGTGGTCCTGGACCGCCACCACCAGGCTCTGCTTGAGCGTGTCTCTGTCCAGCAGGGCCCGCGCTGTGCGCACCTCGCCCGTGTGCAGCCCCACCGCGAAGAGCCCTGGCTCGCTGGCCTTGAGCAGGCGGTAGGACAGCCAGGCATTCTGGCCTGAGTCTTGGTCCACTGCCACCACCTTGGTCACCAGGTATCCGGGCTCTGCAGAGCGGGGTGCCAGCTCCACACCAGTAGAACCGTCGGTGGGGAAGGCAGGGTACAGAATCTCAGGTGTGTTGTCATTCTGGTCCAGCACGAATATGCTCAGAGACACGTTGCTGCTGAGCGGTGGGTCCCCGCTGTCACTTGCAATCACTCTCAATTGCAGGTCACGGAACTGTTCATAGTCAAAAGAGTGCAATGCATATAGTACGCCAGTGTCGGAGTTGATGGAGATATAGGAGGATAGAGGTACCCCCTGGATGGTGTCTTCAGCTAGGGAGTAGGTGACCTGGGCATTCTCATGGCTGTCAGGGTCGTTTGCAGTCACTGAGAAGATGGAGGCACCTCTGGGGTTGTTCTCAGGAATGTAGACAGAGTAGGAGGTGTGGGGAAAGGCAGGCGGGTTGTCGTTGATGTCTGCCACATTTAGGGAGATGAGCATTTCTGTAGACAGAGATGGCATTCCTTTGTCTGTGGCTGTCACAGTGATGTTGTACAAAGACACCTGTTCTCGATCTAGAACTGTATTGGTCACTAATCGATAATAATTGTCTACTGATTTTTCCAGTTCAAACGGCAGACTTCTTGAGATAGAACATGTTACCAGGCCATTCAGTCCAGAGTCTCGATCATATACTTGAAAAAGAACAATCACTGTGCCTGGCAGTGTACTTTCAGCAACTGACCTGCTTCCAGATGTAACTACCACTTCTGGTACATTGTCATTCACATCCAAGATAGATATTAAGACTTTGGCTCTGTCTTGTAGACCTGGCCGATCCCGGGCTTCAACATCCAGCTCATAAAAGCTGGAGTCTTCATAGTCTAGATTTGCAGAAGTTGATATTTCTCCAGTCAAAACATTCAAGCAGAAAGTCTTTGAGATCTTTTCTGTTATCCTCACGAAAGAATACGTTACTTCCGCGTGGGCTCCTTCATCCTGGTCCCTGGCAGTTACCGACAACACTGGCGTACCTACCGGCAGATTTTCAGGAACACTCACACGGTACACAGACTGAGTAAACACTGGAGCGTTGTCATTTGCATCTAGGACAGTAACCAGAATTCGAGCCACACCTGAGCGGACAGGGTCACCGCCATCCATGGCAGTAAGGACCAGGCGGTGAATGGCCTCTCTCTCCCGGTCCAGGGCGCGCTCCAGCACAAGCTCCGGGTATTTGGGCCCATCGGCTTCGCTTGGCACGTCCACTGAGAAGTGACTATTCCCGCTGAGCTTGAAGCCCTGGAGAGAGTTCACTCCCACATCCGGGTCATAGACCTCCATTAGCGGAAACCGAGAGGATAAGGCTGCGTTTTCGATAATTTTCACTTCCAATTCTTCCCTTACGAATCGGGGTGCATTGTCGTTAATGTCCACTATTTCCACTTCCACGGGATAAAGATTCAATTTATCCTCAACAAGGATGTTAAAACTCACCAGACACGGCTCGCTCTGAGCGCAGAGCTCCTCCCGGTCTATCCTGCCCGCGGTGACCAAGCTGCCGCTTCGCGGGTTCAGAGCGAAAAGCTGCGTCCTACCTCTGGGGACGATGCGGACTCCGCGCTCCGCCAGCTCCCGGGGCTCCAGCCCGAGATCCTTGGCAATGTTGCCCACGAAAGAGACTTTGTCCAGCTCCTCAGGAATGGAGTAATGGATCTGCCCGGCCCCGGCCTCCCACAGCGTCCCCAGGAGCATGAAGAGCAGGACCAACACGCTGTAGTGCCGGCGCCTTTGCAGAGCCGCCATTACTGGCTCGTTCTGGACTTCCCTGGGATTACGAGTAGGGTGAACAGGTTCGCATCAATTTTGGGCTTCTCAGAATTGGAGGTCAAGGTCCATAAACAAGCAGCGATCAGATGCGAAGCGTTGCGCAGCTGCAAAGCTTTGGTGTAAGATGTGCTTTGTGCTTTGAGGATATAACTCGAGTTCTCACTGCTTTCCTTACCCGGGTTGGTGAACAGCGACGCTTAGAGTCCTAACTTAATACTGCACGGTTCTGTGGAAACCATTATACACAGGATCTTATTTCTGCTAAATCTGCATAGATGACACTCAATATTTCTCTCCCCAAGAATGAAAAGCATTTGGAAGAATAAAATAGCGTATTTTGAAATTTTTAATATGTTCCCTGGAATGACACTTATTTCTGTGACACTTCTTATGGCCTTGGAGAACACAAATACGTTTACACTTTTCTATAAATCTTGAAATCCACACTCCACCATCATTTATATTTGTCTCATTTTCAATAAGGGTACCAACAACCACAAACATGTTTGGGACCAATCCACCTCTAGGTCACAAGAGTTGCCATTTTTAGAAGTCATTACCTATTTTTATCAACATATAGATTAAGAACTGCCCTAATTTAGCCAATATTTGTGTATACCCTCAAGAACATGCAAAGGAAGTGAAAATATATAGGCTACAGTGAAAAAGTATTCTTATATTTATATTACATATAAAACATAGTTTAGGATTGACTACACTGAAACTATGTAAACCACTTAATTGTCTAGATTATATATAAATAAGGTCCTACAATGAGAATGTGAGATACTAGCATATTAAAAATGTTTCAGGACATATTATTTTAGAATTAACAGAAATTTCAAGATCATCACTAAGCGACATTCCATGAAAGAACAACTGCAACACAGATTAGTGAACAAAGAATTTCTAACAGCCTCCCCACCCCCATTCTATGTCCAGAAAAAATCAATAAAACACCAAAAAAAAAAAAACCGCACAAAAAACAGGGCATACTTAGCCTGTATACTTTTTGGCCTCTAAAATAGTGAATCGAAACCTAATTATACTTATGGGAGGAAAAGGTTTTGAAGTAACTCACCTGTTGCAAATTGACTGAATTACAAGTAATTTGGGGATTGTCATTACTGGTACTTTCAAGCCAAGAGGCTTCATTATACAGATCTTGTGGTGGAGCATTTTCAGGCTTTATATTGAGAAATTTAAACTCAGTCTTTGAAGAATGTGTGGCAGCACACAGATTGTAGGAATATGGTAAAGTCCCTTCCCCATAGTTGGGGAGAACTCCGGGTCCAGTTTTGGAGCAAAAACTGGTCTGAAAGCAACTCCAGGTGGCAGGGCTGGAGGAGCGTCGCAAACTCAGGGCAACCGCCAGAATCACTGCCAGGAGGAGGAGCACCGAGATCAAGGCCAAGGCCACCACCAGGTAAAACTGCAGCTCAGCCTCGGGGTCAGGGGGTGCGGGGCGGTCACTGAGGTCCGGCAGCGCCTCCTGCAGGCTGTCCGCGAAAACCAGGAGCAGCGTGGCGGTGGCCGAGAGGGGCGGCTGTCCCCCATCGCGCACAGCAACCAGCAGGCGCTGGCGGGCCGCGTCCCTGTCGCCCAGGACCCGCGCCGTGCGCACCTCGCCCGTGCGCAGTCCCACGCTGAAGAGTCCGGGCTCGCTGGCCTGCAGCACGTGGTAGGACAGCCAGGCGTTGTGTCCAGAGTTGGCGTCCACCGCCACCACCTTGGTGACCAGGTAGCCGGGCTGCGCGGTGCGCAGCACCGTGTCGAAGAGCGCCGAGCCGTCGGGACCCCAGCGCCGGATACAGCACCCTGGGCGCGTTGTCGTTGCGGTCGCCCACCAGCACGCGCAGGCTCACGTTGGCGCTGAGCGCGGGCGAGCCGTGGTCGCGGGCCTGCAGCGTCAGCTCGAAGGCGCGCAGCTGCTCGTGGTCGAAGGCGCGCTGCGCGAACACCACGCCGCTCTGCGCGCTCACGGACACGTAGGACGACAGCGCGCGCGGCTCCAGGTCGCTGGCCACGATGGAGTAGGAGACGTGGCCGTTGGGCCCCAAGTCTGGGTCTGAAGCTCTAACTTGGGCGATGGAGGCGCCGGGCGGGTGGTTTTCTGCCACGTGGGCCACGTAGGAGGCCTGGTGGAAAACCGGAGCATTGTCGTTGACATCAGCAACTTTCAAGGTGACACTTCTTTTAGAGGAGAGGGGCAGCTTGCCCTTGTCAGTAGCTGTGATAGTGACATTGTATTCCGGAGTCTTCTCTCGATCTAAGGCTCTGTCTGTCACCAGCTTGTATGTGTTTTTTGTATCTTGCACTATTTAAAATGGGAAATTTCCTTTTAGTTGGCATAAGATTTCCCCATTAAATCCAGAATCTAGATCATGTGTTTTGATCAAGGCAACCACAGCCCCCAGCTCAGCATCTTCTTGTATATATTTAGATTCAGAATCCAGGGTTATCTCGGGAGCACTGTCATTTTCATCCAAAATATCTATTTGTAGTTTGCAATGCGCAGTGTGACGTCCACCATCCTCTGCTTCCACCCCAATTGTGTAGCTCCCTCTCTCTTCAAAGTCCAGTCCTCCACCAGTGGTGAGTTCCCCTGTTTTACTGTCCAGCTTGAACAGTTGTCTCACTGCCTTACCAATATTGATAAAAGCGTAGGTGATCTCAGCATTGATGCCCTCATCCAAGTCAGTGGCCATCAGTCTTAGCACTGAGGAACCCAGGGGTAGGTTCTCTTGAACACTGACCCTGTACATCTCCTGGGTGAACACTGGGGGGTTATCATTTGCGTCTGCCACAACTACCCTGATCTTCGTAGTGCAGCTTCTGGCTGGCTCACCCCCATCCACAGCCGTGAGGACCAGGTGGTGGCAGGACTGCTCTTCTCTGTCCAGGGGAGCCTGCACTACCAGTTCTGGGTACCTACTGCTGTCTGGGTTCTCCTTCTGGATCAAAGAGAAATGAGGGTCAGGGTTGAGGTAGTATTGCTGCAGAGAATTGACACCTACATCTGAATCTTGTGCAGATTCCAGGGCTAACGTGGCTCCAGTTAGGGCCAGTTCACTGATTTGCAGCTCAGTGACATTTCAGCTAAAGGTCGGTGGGTTGTCGATGACATCTTGAATCACCACGGTTATATGAAAAAAGTTCAAAGGCTTTTCAGCGCCCATTTCGAATTCCAGAACACACATCGACTTCTTGCCACAAATCTGCTCTCAGTCTATACGGTCGCTCACAAGTAAGTCTCCGTTCTTGGTGCTCACTGTGAAGAATTTCTTCTCTGCACTAACCCACAGGTTCCGTGTATGCAAATCTCGCACGCCAAGCCCCAGATCCTTGGCGAGGTTCCCCACCAGCGAGCCCCTGGCCAGCTCCTCTGGAATAGTGTAGCAGACTTGCTCCAAAAGCGCCAGGCGGAACAAAGACAGCAGGAAGAGGAACAAAATTCGCCTCCGCCCAGCCTGGCGCTTTGACCCCAAGCGGTTTCCCATCCCGCTCTCTGCGCCTTTGCCTTTCTGATCCCGAAGAGCTGCGATCGCTAAATGATCCCAAGAATTTCTGAGCAGGAGCTACTCCTTGGACACGTCTTGGCAAGCAGATTCTAGGATAGATATTTCTGCCACAGAAAACCTCAGAGAGTGCACAGTTCGCGCGATTCCGCGGTCCGCAGGCGATTCCTTTGCGTCAGGAGGAGCTGGATACTTGGTTCAGTACTAGCCAACAGCTGCACCCCGCGCCTCGGCTGCAGAACTGCACTAGTGATTACTAAATTAGTTCCAAATACAGAGCCGGCTAGAAGACAAGTCTACTGTGTCTTCATACAGATACTCATTCGTCCCGTGTTATAAGGATTTTAACATTTTTTAAATGTACTGTATCTTTGTTCTCCCTGTCATTTCTTTGAACTTGAACTTTATCCATCCAAATCAGGTGATTTTTATTCCTCAAAGCCAGAGGTATCTTGCTGAAGATGTTTATTGGCATCGTCATGCTTTTAGGTTCCATTTTCATACAGTGGCCATGATAACATCTTCCCTGCGTACCTTAGTAAAATTGAAGACCAAATAAAGTAATACGTAGAAAGTGATACAAATGAAAGTGTTGGTTGTGGCAGAAAGTGTAATATGAAAATTCTTGAAATATCAGCTTGATATGTATTGTTATTCCACTCTCCATTTCTTCCAACTTATAAAAGTTATAAATCTCACAGCTTTTAGTTTTATCCTATGCATTGCTTTCTCCTGTCTTTATAATCTTCTCTCCAAAATAACTGATAGATAGCAAGGAGATTGGTTGTCCTTATGAAATAGAAGTATGGTAAAGAAGCAAGAAACTCTCTTTTCCTTAAATCATAGTCATTTAATTAAAAATAGACACTTTTCTCTGTCTATTTTTAATTAAATGACTATGATTTAAAACTATTCCACTAATTTTATTTGTCCACACTACATTACCATTGTCTTTAATTGTACTGTTTCTTCTCAAGTAGCTTAGCAATGGTGAGTTACTTGGATTTTGGGGGTGAAGTGTAAGTCCTTATAATGATATATTCTGAAGAAAGTAATCTATGTTGTGCACTTTTCCTTGGTCTCTGGGTTACTATCTGATCATCTCAACTCTTTGTTATTGACACTCTTCCCTTAGCAATAAGCACTTCAGTTTCCATGTTTCTGATAGGTGTCTTAGAGTATTAATTCCATTTCCAAACTAGAAATCTTCATTCAGAAACTGTTTTTTTTTAAACTACATAATATATTGTCAGTCTAAAGCTTGGAAGATGTATAACAATGTAGAACTCATTTTACAGTGGAAAAGCACATTTATCCAGGATTCTAGACAGAAACTCATCGGCATCTCTATACAAACATAAAAAAACACTACTGACTCAAGACTGCTCCAAAATATGACTGAGCAAGTGCCTTTTTTTTTTTTTAACACTGTGTGAACACCTCAGTTAGTACAGGAAAGTTATCTTTTCAGAACACATATGAAGTTAAAGATTCAAATATTTAAGAGTATACTATATATAGTATATACACTCATGGTGTGTAGATCAAGCATTTTATTATGTAAAGTCTATTGAAATTTATAGAGATATAAAAGGTATTTTTTCCCATTGCATGAAAAAGTTAACCCAGAACACATACCCAAATCTATACAGTAATATTTTCTTTAAAAAATAATGGAAAAGTGAGTTTTCATGTAGGAGTGAATGATATCAGTATTTAGTATTTATCATACAGATTCTCTTGTTACTCTTTGGATGAATTCACTATTCAGTGAGTCTGCACACTGTACCCTGAGATCAGAATTGCCCATATATAAATATAATTAGATTCCCTTCAAATAAATGTTTAAAAAATAAAAATTAAGTGGTCCTAGGTTCCCAAATGTATGGTAACCCTTTCACGTGGTTGAGTAATGTAACCTACTATTCCATTAATAATATTTTATTGCCATTTTCCCCATTTATTCATACTTTGCAGCTGATGTTCAAGTTGTTGAAAGTACAAAATTTTAAAGATTGAAAAATCTTTTTAAAATAAGGATCTGAAAATCATCTTCAGCAAATCATATGCAAAAATGAATAGCGTACATAGTTCTTCCATTACACAAGACATATTCGTGAAATTTGAGACACACAGACCAGCATTTCATAAGAAAAATCTCATAGTTTAAGATGAGCACATCCCTGAGAAATAGTTTTTAAAATTTCCAAACCATTTTAAAGTTGTGTCAGTGAAAATTTAATTAACTATCAAGTTTAGAAGAAAAAAAGGGAATTTTATTCGAGCTGAACTGAGGATTATAACCCAGGAAGCAGCTTCTCAGAAAGCTCTGAGAACTGCTCCGCCTGTTAGAAGTTGAAGGCACAGTCATGTACATTTGTGAGGCAAAGGATCGTTTATCAAAATGATATACTGATATTCTGCGTAAAGTTCACCAAGGATACATAGTCCAGGTAAGTACGTACAAAGTTAGCAGAAAGTCACCGTGACCCTCTACAGAGCTGGGAAAGAACACTATTCTTTTAAGAAGTTACAGTGCTAGCATTAGGAGAAAGAAAAAATATTGAAAGAAAAAATACAGTCAAGCAGGCATTCTCATCTCTGAGGAGCTCTGGTTAATGTGTAATACAGATGTACACTGCACATTAGGGAGGGAGGAGGCCCAAACAAACACAGAGAATTTTATCCTTAAGTTTTCTTGTCCTGCCTTACTTTATTTCATCAGTTAAATTGATTTTCCAAATACAAATCTTAAACTCTTCTAATAAAGCAGAATTGTAGCTGCACTTGCAGAAATGCAAACATTCAGGTCGATATTAATTCTGAAAAGTGGAGGGGTTATGTGTAACCAGAAGATGCCAGGTGTAGGGTATATATGTATTTAATGAACTGGTATCTAATTATTTGGAGATTTTAAACTGCATCACAGAATTTATTCTAAAGCATAATTCAAAGGATCCTTTGATTTCTTCTCTAAACAATTACACATGTCCAATTATTACATGGGTTAACCCAAACTTTCCAGATTTCAGAATGCCACAGATATTATCATCACTATATATTTAATTTGTCTTTCTGATATTGATCACGCAGAAGTTCTCTATATTCTTCCACCGATTTATGCAAATTATTAGTACCCTTACAAAAACAGCAGGTACTAAAATACCAATACTGCACAATACTTTTTCCAAAACATATGTGCTATTGGTGTTTAGGCAAATATTCAAAGAGAACATTACATCTAACAATTTGGATGTTCTAATCAAACAACTCTTCTATTAACAAAGCCTTAGGATACAATGATTATGTATAACCACTTTCTTTTAAAATACTTGTTTCACTTAAGCCTATGGATATCAGCTATAGTTTCTAAAATATCCACATATTATAGAAAAAAGAAATTAAAACCAAAATATAATTTGAAAACAAATGGAGAAAGCATCAATGATCAAATCAAGTTAATCTGTAAATAAAGCAAATAATGATTCACTATTTACGTACTTAACCGATTTTGAATGGGGCAGAAAAATGATGGAAAAAAATGAAGAAAATGCTCCAAGCATAGGTACAGAAAAAAGAAAACTCACCCGAACAACTCCTAGCTCTGTTTCCTTTGCGTTTATCTTCTCAGATATCAGGAGAGGCTCGCTTTTCTCACAGCTCTCCTGGCTGATGAGCGTGTCCGCGTAGTTGGGCTGCGGGAAGATCACGTGGCTCCTCCGCGAGTCCGCGGTGAGCGAGACCTCGTGGGAATAGGTCTGCAGGAAAGCCCGCACCCCGTCCACGCCCACAAAGTGAGAGGCGGGCGCGCTAGCCAACCCACTGAGGGAAGCCTGGAGCACACGCGACGTGTGCCAGCGCCGCAGTCTGAGCGCCAGCAGCGCGATGACAAATGCGAGGAAGACGCAGGAGACCGCGGCCACCGCCACCACTAGGTAGAGCGTGAGGCTCGAGTCGTCAGGGTCGGCGGAGGGTTTGAGGCTGCCCAAGTCCGCCAGCACATCTGGGATGCTATCAGCCACAGCCACCGTGAGCGTGACGGTGGCCGAGAGAGGGGGCTGGCCGTGGTCCTGGACCGCCACCACCAGGCTCTGCTTGAGCGCGTCTCTGTCCAGCAGGGCCCGCGCTGTGCGCACCTCGCCCGTGTGCAGCCCCACCGCAAAGAGTCCTGGATCGCTGGCCTTGCGTAGGCGGTAGGACAGCCAGGCGTTCTGGCCTGAGTCTCTGTCCACAGCCACCACCTTGGTCACCAGGTATCCGGGCTCTGCAGAGCGGGGTGCCAACTCCACACCGGTGGAACCGTCAGTGGGGAGGGTGGGGTACAGAATTTCAGGTGCGTTGTCGTTCTGGTCCAGGATGAACAGGCTCAGTGACACGTTGCTGCTGAGTGGAGGGTCTCCATTGTCACTGGCCATCACCCACAGCTGCAGTTCTCTAACCTGCTCATAGTCGAAAGAGTACAGTGCATACAGGACTCCAGTGTCAGAGTTGATGGAGACACAGGATGATAGAGGCGTTCCCTGAAATTTGTTCTCAACCAAAGAGTAAGTGACCTGGGCGTTGTTGCCGCTGTCGGAGTCATGGGCGTTCACAGAGAAGATCGAGATGCCTCTGGGGTTGTTTTCTGGGATGTAGGTGTAGTATAAGGTGTGAGGGAAAACGGGAGGGTTGTCATTGATGTCTGTCACTTTCAGGGAGATGTGGTTTTCTGTAGACAGTGGTGGATTTCCACAGTCAGTGACAGTTACTGTGATGTTGTAATCTGAGATCTCTTCTCTGTCCAGGGCTCTTGTTGTCAGTAAGTGATAGTAATTATCAACTGACTTTTCCAATTTAAAAGGCAAGTTCCTGGGAATAGAACATGCAATCTCACCATTCTCTCCAGAATCACCATCATGTACGCTAAACAGAGCAATTATCGTTCCGGGAAGACAGTCTTCAGAGACGGAACTGGCAAGAGAGGTGAGGATCACTTCAGGCACATTGTCATTCACGTCCTGAACTGTGATTAGTACCTTAGCGCTGGCAAGAAGAGCACCTCCATCCTGAGCTACCACTTCCATGTGATAGAATCTGGATTCTTCGTAATCCAGTGATTGCAGAGTTGAGATTTCACCCAAGTTGGAATCAAGTTGGAAAGTCTCTGAAATTTTGTCTTCTTCATTGTGAAAAGAGTAGGTCAATTTCCCATTTATTCCCTCATCTGGATCCGTGGCGGTTAGTGTGAGCAGCCGAGTGCCGAGAGCTATGTTCTCTGGAACACTCACTCTGTACTCGGATTGAGTGAACAGGGGCGCGTTATCGTTTGCATCGAGGACCATCACGCGGATGTGCGTGGTACCAGAGAGTATGGGGTCTCCACCATCTAAAGCTGTGAGTAGGAGGTCCTGAACAGCTACTTTCTCTCGGTCCAACGGCTGTTCCAGTACCAGCTCTGGATATTTCTGTCCATCTGTGTCGCTTTTCTCGGCCAAAGAGAAGTGCATATTGGAGCTGAGCTGGTAACTCTGGAGGGAGTTCACACCCACATCGGCATCTCGAGCAAAGGGAAGTACTAACCGCGTTCCCACAGCCGCATTTTCATTAACTTTTACTTTTACTTCCTCATCCCGGAAACGCGGGAAGTTATCATTAATATCGATTATTTCTACTTCTACCCCATACATTTTCATTTTATTCTCAACCAAGACGTTAAAACTCACCAGACACCGCGCGCTCTGAGCGCAGAGCTCCTCGCGGTCTATCCTGCCTGCGGTGACCAAGCTGCCGCTTCGCGGGTTCAGAGCAAAGAGCTGCGTCCTACCTCTGGAGACGATGCGGACTCCCCGCTCCGCCAGCTCCCAGGAATCCAGCCCGAGCTCCTTGGCGATGTTACCCACGAAGGAGCCTTTATCCAGCTCCTCTGGCACCGAGTAGCGGATCTGCCCGGCCCCGGCTCCCCACAGCGTCCCCAGCAGCATGGAGAGCAGGAACAGCTCTCTGCAGCCCCAACCCCTCAGTGGATCCGCCATTGCCTCTCTCCGACCAGTTTTCTCTTAGTCCTGGTTCCAACCTGCTGTTTCCTTACTTATCTAAAGCCAAGGGGAACACATTCCCTTGCGGAAATGGGAGAGGGGCGCGGGTGGGCGGCTTTTCCCAGAAGCTTGTCTGGTCTGCGCGTGCTTAGTGCGGAAGGAACAGAGTCTGATCGCATCAGCGGCAGCTTCTTTCCCACTTTGGTGAACAGCGACGCTCAGAGTCCTAACTAGTTACTACACCAATTCTGTTTTGATTTCAAATATGTTTAATTATATTTTATTTCTAATAATTTTCTGTATCCTTAATATATTACCACATGACATTCCTTATATTTAAATAAGATTTAATTCTAAAATAGCAAAAGACTTCCACAAGATTAATTCTGAGATTAATATAATTATTAGATTATTTTTTACTTCTTTAGAAAAGTTTAATTTACTGTGCCATTGAGACTATGCCCTTTATTTACCTCTTACCTATATTGAGTCCATTTAATTAGGACATCAGAATTCTTTTGCAGGTTTTAAGATTTCATTTTTAAATTAGGATATATTTATGAAAACATGCCCATTTGTACATAAGAATGTCAAGAAAACAATTCTAGCTCTCAGTAGACCTTTGAAAAAAAGCCTACTGAATTATGCAAATTGCATTAGCTGTCATATGCAGAAGAAATAAAGGGACTTTTTTTTTTTTTTTTTGCTTTTTGTTACTTGTGAGGTCTTCAAGAAAGTTTCAAGATTTTCACACTAAGAACATGGCAGGTACACTATATCAGACTGAGAGTTTGAGTCGGATTAACTATGCATTATTTATATTTTCCTATTACCATGTCTAAATTGGAGTTAGATGTTTTACAGTTACAGACACCTGGGGAAAATCAGTAGAGTGACTATGGCAGAAAGGGCTTTAGTTCATCACCCTTACAGAAAAACAAGTCCAGATACTTATTGAGCAGGCAGTGAGTGGCCTTTCTATGTTAAGACAGATATTTAATGTTATCACCTTTATATGGTAGCAGAAAAAGAAATGCCTCATGACTAAAAAGAAAAAAAAGTGGACATTATAGAGAGTCCATTGAGAGAAGAAAATTTTACTTAATGACACCTTCATAGGAAAATAAAGAAAATAAAGATGTTTTACATCTATACCTAGAAAATTCAAAAAATAAAGTTTTAAGGAAACAATGTGAGAATGGGTTGCAAAATTTTTCTCAATGTACAATTTTTCACAAGAGCAATTTGTTATTGTGCCTGAGAGAGAAAGATTTCTCCCATTTATTAAACACACTCTTAATAGCAGACACTGCATACCTCAAACTTTTCACAACCTTTTAAAATAGATCCGGGATCCTAAGACACTTAGCTTGTAAAGATACGAAGAGTGCTGGTGCTCATGTCAGTCCTACCCATGCTCTGCTGTTGACAGGCCATGACATTGAGTAAAATTCTTCCTTTCTTTGGTTCCCAGTTTCCCAAACTAGTGAGATGGGGAGCTCTCTTTACTCTTAAGTACTATAATTCTAAGAGGAAGTACAACTAAAATTAATAAAACTAATATAAAGACCCTGAAGGAAAAAGGAATAACTTAAGGTCTCAACAGTAATAAACTTTCAGAGGGAAGGAATGTAAAGATGAGGAAGAAAAAGAAGTATCTTATGAAGTAAAAGCTTGTAACTATGATAAATAAATCTCACCTGTCAGATAGAAAACCTATGTCAAAGATTTGTTTAAATATGATTAAGATATTTAAGGCGGAAAACCACCTAAATTCTACCCACAAAACAATAAAATATGAATTGAAGACTTCTACTCGGGTTAGGTGATTTGTTAAGAAACATTGAAACCGCAAGGTAAAAAAGTGAATTAAATTAAAGCTCACCTTTAAAATAGTACCTGAGGCAAATGGGACCCCAGCATCTCCAGGATTACTACTTGGCACCCAAGAGGCATCTTCGCAGAGGAGATCCCGAGGGGGAGCCATTTCTGGGGTGACGCTGAGAAAATTAAATTCTGCCTTAGCTGATTGTGAGGCAACACACAGATTGTAGGAATAGGGCAATGTTCCCTCACTGTAGTTGGGGAGAACCACGGGTCCAGACTTGGAACTCAGACCAGGCTGAAAGCAGCTCCAGGCAGCGGGGCTGGAGGAGCGACGAAGGTGTAGGGCGACCGCCAGAATCACTGCCAGGAGGAAGAGCACCGAGATCAAGGCCAAGGCCACCACCAGGTAAAACTGCAGCTCAGCCTGGGGATCAGTGGGCTCAGAGTGGTCACTGAGGTCCGGCAGCGCCTCCTGCAGGCTGTCCGCGAAAACCAGGAGCAGCGTGGCGGTGGCCGAGAGGGGCGGCTGTCCCCCATCGCGCACAGCAACCAGCAGGCGCTGGCGGGCCGCGTCCCTGTCGCCCAGGGCCCGCGCCGTGCGCACCTCGCCCGTGCGCAGTCCCACGCTGAAGAGTCCGGGCTCGCTGGCCTGCAGCACGTGGTAGGACAGCCAGGCGTTGTGTCCAGAGTCGGCGTCCACCGCCACCACCTTGGTGACCAGGTAGCCGGGCTGCGCGGCGCGCGGCACCGTGTCGAAGAGCGCCGAGCCGTCGGGTCCCAGCGCCGGGTACAGCACCCTGGGCGCGTTGTCGTTGCGGTCGCCCACCAGCACGCGCAGGCTCACGTTGGCGCTGAGCGCGGGCGAGCCGTGGTCGCGGGCCTGCAGCGTCAGCTCGAAGGCGCGCAGCTGCTCGTGGTCGAAGGCGCGCTGCGCGAACACCACGCCGCTCTGCGCGCTCACGGACACGTAGGACGACAGCGCGCGCGGCTCCAGGTCGCTGGCCACGATGGAGTAGGAGACGTGGCCGTTGGGCCCCAAGTCTGGATCTGAAGCGCTAACTTGGGCGATGGAGGCGCCGGGCGGGTTGTTTTCTGCCACGTGGGCCACGTAGGAGGCCTGGTGGAAAACTGGAGCGTTGTCGTTGACATCTGCGAGGCGCAGAGTGATGCTTATACTAGAGGAGAGGGGCTGCTTGCCTCTGTCGGTGGCCATTATAGTGACGTTGTATTCTGGGATCTCCTCCCGGTCCAGGGTCCTGTCTGTCACTAGCTTGTAATAGTTCTTCGAGTAAGATTTCAATATAAACTCGGCCTTTCCCAAGATTTGGCAGTAAACTTCTCCATTTTCTCCAGAGTCTCTGTCTCTTGTTTTTATCAAGGCGATCACTGTTCCTGGTGGTGAATCCTCTGGTAGGGGAGTAAATATTGAAGTCACAATCACTTCCGGTGCACAATCATTTTCATCGAGAATTTCGACTTGGACACTGCAATGGGCTGCTAGATCTCCAGGATCTTTCGCTTCTATAGTGAGAGTGTAACTATTAGCGATTTCAAAATCAAAATAATCCTTTGTCGTGATTTCTCCTGTTCTTATGTCTAAGTTAAAAAATTGTTCCACTTGTTCATCCACATTATGAAAGGAGTAGATGATCTCTGCGTTGACGCCCTCGTCCTGGTCGGTGGCTGTCAGTTGAAGCACTAAGAAGCCAGGGGGCACGCCCTCTTGCAGGCTGACCCTGTACACATCTTGGCTGAACACTGGGGCATTATCGTTGGCATCTGTGACTTGTATTTGGATCTGGGTGGTGCCACTTTGGGGTGGGTCCCCACCGTCTACAGCTGTCAGGACCAGATGATGAAAATTCTGCTCTTCTCTGTCCAGAGAATGTTTCAGAATCAACTCAGGATATTTACGTCCATCTGGAGTCTGTTTCTCTGTGAGATCAAAGTGCTCATTTTCATTAAGGCTGTACCTTTGCAGTGAATTAGGACCAGCATCCGAATCCAGCGCCGGGTCTAGTGGAAATGTTTTACCTGGCTTAGTGGATTCTCCAATTTTTAAGTCAATCTTACTCTGTTTGAATAGCGGAGTGTTGTCATTTATATCCTGCACTATTACTGATACATGGAAAATATTTAGTGGGTTTTCAGCGACAGTATCGAAATCCAGAATGCACAGAGGCTTCTTCCCACAAATCTGCTCTCGGTCTATTCTATCACTCACAAGTAAGTCCCCGCTTTCAGGGTTTACAATGAAATATTCCTTCTCTGCGGTAACCCGCAACTTCCGGGCCGGCAAGTCCCGGACACTGAGCCCCAGATCCTTGGCGAGGTTTCCTACCACCGAATTCTTGGCCAGCTCCTCGGGAATTGAGTAGCGAATTTGGTCTGGGAGAGCCCCGCGGAACAAAGACAGCAGGAAGGGCAACAGTACCTGCCGCCACCGCGCTCGGCCGCTCCTCTCTGCGCTCGGCCTCATCCTGTCTCCCTCCGCTGCTGCTCTGCTCCTTGGTCGGGAGGAGGAATAAGCAAAATCCGCGGTAGGGTCACTTTTCCTGCTTTCGTTTCCTCTATCCAAACCTGTACTGGCCTCCCCTGTGTGGTTTGTTTGAGCAGGAAGTTACCCTTTCAGAGGTTCCCAAATGCGTCTCTGATTATCTTCTCTCCCTTCTTTTGACCTACAGCGACGCCCAGAGGTTTTCCCCAGAAACTGCACTAATGTCTTGTAAATGTTTTGCAAGGAACTATTTTTTTTCTCTTTTTTGGGGGGGGGGGATTTACAAGGAGTATTTATTTGTTTTTAAATAGGCATACATTCATACAGTTCGAAATTCAAAAGGCACATATGGCATATTTTATAGGCTCTCCCTCTATGCTTTCAACAACATATTTCTCCCAGGAGAAATGAGTGCTATGTTTTTTGTGTATCATTCCATTAGTATGTTTTGTATAGTTCAGCGGATTTTTTAAAATATTCTCCCCCGGTTTTAGACACAAAAGGAAGTATACAATATATAATGTTCTTCATCTTGCTTTTTTCACTCATTATATATATTTTTTTAATTGATGGAAATTTGCTTTTTATTTTTTGACAGTTTGCAGAGGTTTCTTTCAAATTCTCAACCATTTGTTAGTAATAAAATGTAATTTTTTGATTGTTATCAAATTTGAGGAAACTTCTATTGCGTTTCCTTGAAATCTGAGCTATAAGACTTTGGTGCGTTTTATTTTATTAAATTCATTTTTATTGGAGTATAGTTGCTTTACAATGTTGTGTTAGTTTCTGCTGTACAGCAAAGTGAATCAGCTATACGTACACATATATCCCCTCTATTTTTGATTTTCTTCTCATTTAGGTCCCCACCAAGCACTGAGTAGAGTTCCCTGTGCTGTACAGTAGGTTCTCATTAGTTACCTATTTTATACATAGTAGTGTATATATCACTCATTATATCTTGAAGATAACATATTCTAACAGTACATAAAAAGGTTTCCCATTTTTTATTTCTTATAGCTATGTAGTAGCCCATAATATAATTGTGCAACAATATATTTAACCAGAAATATTACTTTCTAAAAGAAACCCAGTGTCCACCCAAACAAAAATGTATTTTCCATGTGATATTAGTTATAAATTATCTACTGCCCTCCTAGGCATTTAAAAATATATATATCACTCTGATTCTGGAATGTATTCTTAATGCCAGCATCCAAATATGTCTGTCACAGTTTCAAGACAATTGATATTTCCAAATTATATTTTAAAGCTTCAGCATTTTAAATGATCTATCCTCAGATACGATTTGTTTCTCTATATTCATTTATTGTTTTCTCTTTCCTCTCCTCATGCCAGCTAGTTGTATCATACCACATTCCTGTTTTACTCTATGTATTGCACCACAATTTCCCATGAAGACAAAGGCATTTAGAAACTAAAACTCTCCTTCTTAAGCTGAATTGAGGCATAGTCCACAAACTATCGCTACAATTTCCAGGTATCCAAAGTTCACTAATTTTTGCAGTCCTAGACGTTCATGAATATTTTCCCCAAGTCAGATCATCCCAGAGCCCAACGGTGACAGAGATACCTATGAGCAATTTTTGGGACCAGGGCTGAGACATTCTTACTAAATAGCATAAATCATATCAGTTTAGAATCTAAGTCATCCAACCTGTATAAGAGGCTCCCAAGATGAAAAAGGAAAGATTTTTAAAAGTTATGTTTTCCTTAGAAATCGAAAAGGGTCTCATAGTGATACCATAATAGGTAATTTAGAAATTATTAAAATCACTCCTGCAACCTATTAAATATGAGTGAAATTAAATGCGCAATATTTTTGGTAATCACAGAAGTGCACCAAAGGAATCACACATAGTCACCGTTGGTGCATCTCACAAACTGCAGCAACACAATATATGAAATGTACCAATCCAGTTGAGAAACTATCCCTGTTAAAGTTATATCTAAATGTTAAGTATATTCCCTAATATTTATAAATTGCCATTGTTTAATCATAATGGAAAATACCTATCCCAAAGGAAAGAAAAGTAAATTTCAAGCAAAGTACATTAGGGTGTAGAAAGAGGAAATTTTAAAATACTCAATCCAGACACAACAACAGCTTCATAAGGGAGAATACTTTAATATAAATATATACAATTGCCTCCTATTTCACAATTCTAATCTATCCTTTCAGTAATGCTTAAAGGAAAATGGTTTTAAAGACGTGAGAGGCAGCAATCAGAGAAGAAAAAGAAATAAAAGGAATCCAAATTGGAAAAGAAGAAGTAAAGCTGTCACTGTTTGCAGATGACATGATATTATACATAGAGAATACTAAAAGATGCTACCAGAAAACTACTAGAGCTAATCAATGAATTTGGTAAAGTAGCAGGATACAAAGTTAATGCACAGAAATCTCTTGCATTCCTATACACTAATGATGAAAAATCTGAAAGAGAAATTAAGGAAACACTCCCATTTACCACTGCAACAAAAAGAATAAAATACCTAGGAATAAACCTACCTAAGGAGACAAAAGACCTGTATGCAGAAAACTATAAGACACTGATGAAAGAAATTAAAGATGATACAAATAGTTGGAGAAATATACCATGTTCTTGGATTGGAAGAATCAACATTGTGAAAATGAGTATACTACCCAAAGCAATCTACAGATTCAGTGCAACCCCTATCAAACTACCAACGGCATTTTTCACAGAACTAGAACAAAAAATTTCACAATTTGTATGGAAACACAAAAGACCCCGAATAGCCAAAGCAATCTTGAGAACGAAAAATGGAGCTGGGGGAATCAGGCTCCCTGACTTCAGACTATACTACAAGGCTACAGTAATCAAGACAGTATGGTACTGGCACAATAACAGAAATATAGATCAATGGAACAGTATAGAAAGCCCAGAGATAAACCCACACACATATGGTCACCTTATTTTTGATAAAGGAGGCAAGAATATACAATGGAGAAAAGACAGCCTCTTCAATAAGTGGTGCTGGGAAAACTGGACAGCCACATGTAAAAGAATGAAATTAGAACACTCCCTAATACCATACACAAAAATAAACTCAAAATGGAATAAAGACCTAAATGTAAGGCCAGACACTATAAAACTCTAGAGGAAAACATAGGCAGAGAACTCTATGACATAAATCACAGCAAGATCCTTTTTGACCCACCTCCTAGAGAAATGGAAATAAAAACAAAAATAAACAAATGGGACCTAATGAATCGTAAAAGCTTTTGCACAGCAAAGGAAACCATAAACAAGATGAAAAGATAACCCTCAGAATGGGAAAAATATTTGCAAACAAAGCAACTGACAAAGGATTAATCTCCAAAATATACAAGCAGCTTATGCAGCTCAGTATCAAAAAATCAAAGCAACCCAATCCAAAAATGGGCAGAAAACCTAAATAGACATTTCTCCAAAGAAGATATACAGATTGCCAACAAACACATGAAAGGATGCTCAACATCACACATCATTAGAGAAATGCAAATCAGAACTACAATGAGGTATCATCTCACACCAGTCAGAATGGCCATCATCAAAAAATCTACAAACAATAAATGCTGGAAAGGGTGTGGAGAAAAGGGAGCCTTCTTGCACTGTTTGTGGGAATGTAAATTGATACAGCCATTATGGAGAACAGTGTGGAGGTTCCTTAAAAAACTAAAAATAGAAATTCCATATGACCCGGCAATCCCACTACTGGGCATATAACCTGAGAAAACCATAATTCAAAAAGAGTCATGTATGACAATGTTCATTGCAGCTCTATTTACAATAGCCAGGACATGGAAGCAACCTAAGTGTCCATCGACAGATGAATGGATAAAGAAGATGTGGCACATATATACAATGGAATATTACTCAGCCATAAAAGGAAACGAAATTGAGTTATTTGTAGTGAGGTGGATGGACCTAGAGTCTGTCATACAGAGTGAAGTAAGTCAGAAAGAGAAAAATAAATACTGTATGCTAACACATATATATGGACTCAAAAAAAAAAGGTTATGAAGAACCTAGAGGCAGGACAGGAATAAAGACACAGACGTAGAGAATGGATTTGAGGACATGGGGAGGAGGAAGGGTAAGCTGGGACGAAGTGAGAGAGTGTCATGGACTTATGTATACTACCAAATGTAAAATAGATAGCTAGTGGGAAGCAGCCGAATAGCACAGGGGGATCAGCTCAGTGCTTAGTGACCACCAAGAGGGGTGGGATAGGGAGGGTAGGAGGGAGACGCAAGGGGGAGGAGATATGGGGATATATGTATATGTATAGGTGATCCACTTTGTTATAAAGCAGAAACTAACACACCATTGTAAAGCAATTATACTCCAATAAAGATGTTTAAAAATAATAAAAAAATAAAGACGTGAGAGGGTTAGAAGTATAAAGTTAAGAAATTGCTGCTGACACTATAACTGAATGAAGATTACAAAGGATAAGTAATCAATAACTGCTAGGTGTAGTTAACTGTTATTGATCATTATTGAAGGATCATCTGCCCTTCCACTTTAAAGCACTTTAAAGAATACTAAAAAAGAAGTGTCTTTTATATGTAATTGGAGACATTTATGCAGCTCTCTGCCTACGTTTCAGTGCGGCAAGATCTGACTCACCTGTTGAAGACTGGGTTCTCCTTTTCTTTCAAGTAAATCTTGAGATATCAGGAGAGGCCCACTTTTCTCACAGCTCTCCTGACTGATGAGCGTGTCCGCGTAGTTGGCCTGCGGGAAGATCACGTGACTCCTCCGCGAGTCCGCGGTGAGCGAGACCTCGTGGGAATAGGTCTGCAGGAAAGCCCGCACCCCGTCCACGCCCACAAAGTGGGAGGCGGGCACGCTGGCCAACCTGCTGCCTGAAGCCTGGAGCAGACGCGACATGTGCCAACGCCGCAGTCTGAGCGCCAGCAGCACGATGATAAATGCGAGGAAGACGCAGGAGACCGCGGCCACCGCCACCACCAGGTACAGCGTGAGGCCCGAGTCATTAGGGTCCGCTGAGGGCTTCAGGCTGCCTAGGTCAGTCAGGACGTCTGGGATGCTGTCAGCCACGGCCACCGTGAGCGTGACGGTGGCCGAGAGAGGGGGCTGGCCGTGGTCCTGGACCGCCACCACCAGGCTCTGCTTGAGCGCGTCTCTGTCCAGCAGGGCCCGCGCTGTGCGCACCTCGCCCGTGTGCAGCCCCACCGCGAAGAGTCCTGGATCGCTGGCCTTGAGCAGGCGGTAGAACAGCCAGGCGTTCTGGCCCGAGTCTCTGTCCACAGCCACCACCTTGGTCACCAGGTAGCCAGGCTCTGCAGAGCGGGGTGCCAGCTCCACACCGGTGGAACCGTCGGTGGGGAGGGCGGGGTACAGAATCTCAGGTGTGTTGTCGTTCTGGTCCAGCACGAATATGCTCAGAGACACGTTGCTGCTGAGTGGAGGGTCCCCGCTGTCGCTGGCTGTCACAAGGAGCTGCAGGTCTCTAACCTGTTCATAGTCAAAGGAGCGCAGAGCATACAATACACCTGTGTCAGAATTGATAGAGACATAGGAGGAGAGAGGCGCCCCCTGCAGCGTGTCCTCAGCCAGAGAGTAAGTGACCCTTGAGTTCTCGTTACTGTCAGGGTCATGGGCGGTCACAGAGAAGATAGAAGCTCCCCTAGGATTGTTTTCTGGAATGTAGGCCAAGTAGGAAGCTTGAGGGAAGGCAGGTGGGTTGTCATTGACGTCTGCCACATTCAGTGAGATGTGTGTTTCTGTAGACAGTGGTGGAGTTCCGTGGTCAGTGGCAGTTACAGTGATGTTATATTCTGAGACTTCTTCCCTATCCAGAGTCCTGTGGGTCAACAACCGATGATAATTTCCAAAGGTCTTTTCAAGTGTGAATGGCAGATTATCTGGAATAGAACACGTGACAAGGCCATTCTCTCCTGAATCACTGTCATGCACATTGAAAAGTGCAATTACTGTGCCTGGGGAAGAAGTTTCTTGAATAGAGCTGGTGAGAGATGTAACTGTGACTTCTGGAGCATTGTCATTTACATCCAGAATTGTCACCAGTATCTTACTTCTGGCTCGGAGACCAGGCCCATCATGGGCTTCTACATCTATATCATAGAACCCAGAGTCCTCATAATCTAGATCCCCCAATATTGTTATGTCCCCAGTCAGAGAATTCAACTGGAATAGCTGGGATATTTTATCTCTTACTTTCCGGAAAGAATATGTGACTTCTCCATTGGCTCCTTCATCTGGATCAGTGGCTTTTACTGTGAGTAGCCTGGAGCCCACTGGCACGTTCTCCCGTACACTCACATGGTACTCGGGCTGAGTGAATACTGGGGCATTGTCGTTGGTATCCACAAGTGTTACATGAATCCTGGTAGTGCCAGAGTGAACCCGGTCGCCTCCGTCGAAGGCGGTGAGAACGAGGTGGTGAACCGCCTCTTCCTCGCGGTCCAGGGCTCGCTCCAGCACAAGCTCAGGGTACTTAATCCCATCAGCTCCGCTTTGCACATCCAGGGAGAAGTGACCATTCGAGCTGAGCTGGTAACCCTGCAGAGAGTTTATCCCTATATCCGGATCAAAAGCTTCAGGAAGAGGAAATCTTGTCCCAGGATTTTCACTTTCAGCTACTTTTATTTCCCTTTGCTCTGCCCCAAAGTTGGGCGCGTTATCATTAACATCGATTATTTCCACTTCTACTCCAAAAATCTTCACTTTGTCCTCTAGGAGAATCTCCAGGTTTACTACACACTTTGGAGATCTGTCACAGAGCTCCTCCCGGTCTATCCTGCCCGCAGTGACCAAGCTGCCGCTTCGCGGGTTCAGAGCAAAAAGCTGCGTCCTACCTCTGGAGACGATGCGGACTCCGCGCTCCGCCAGCTCCCGGGGCTCCAGCCCCAGGTCCTTGGCTATGTTGCCCACGAAGGAGCCGTTCTCCAGCTCCTCAGGCACCGAGTAGAGGATATGTTCGGCCCGGATTTCCCACAGGGCCCCCAAGAGAACGCAGATCCCGATCAGCCGGCTGCAGTCTGGGCAATAAGGAGAAGCCGCCATTACAGCCCCGCGGCGGAATAGCTTGCTCTTGGGTGTCCCCTTGGTGGAGGCCTGAGGATCCCAAGGATCTTCAGGGTCCAAGATAATGTGCTTTCACCGTTGGATGTTGGCGCTCTCGGGGGTCCAGTTCGAAGCTTTCTAAAGCCCCAGAGCTAGTGCTTTGTGATGCAGAAATCTTGTGGTTTGGATTAATTTCCTGGTTCTTTTCTTCCCCCGATTGGTGAACAGCGACACTCAGAGTCCTAACCTGTTACTGCAGTCTATTCTTGGTAAATAAAGTATCACTTGTGTACACCATTTCTTTCCCCTAATCTATTTTCCCCAAAATGATAAAAGTCAAACACCTGCTGTTCAATTTGCAATGAAAATCCAGAAGTGATCCAAAGATTCCTGTACAATAAGACTTATAAAATAATTTATTTTTTCAGAGACAATTTTTTTTTTGGTAAGAATTTTTCTACCTCTTTTTAAGTTTTTGCATTATTTATTCTCATAGCCCAATTTCACTACTGTGTATTGCATAAGGGACATATTTATCCCTCCCAGGAACAAGGTTATACTTGAAGACTGAAAGAATAAATGGATGAAAAGACAGGTCTGGGCTCCAGTCCCAACCTATGCAGAAACAAGTTTTCTCACATGGGTTGACCCTTTAGAATCTGGAGCAAATTTTCAATTCCCTTGTAAGAAAATATCTACTGTTCAAAGAGTTAGTCTTACCCCTGTGCAGATGGGCTTGGCAAATATGATAATAGGTTTGGGAAGGACATTTGCTCATTAATTTTATATAAGAAGATTCTAGGCCACAGGTTATATCTGTGATGATCATGTTCACAGTGAGTCCTCACTCTAGAACAGCACCTTTCCTAGAGTATATACTGAAATAGTTTTTCAATGCTTAACGAATGAGTCATTAATGCAGCTGCAAAACCTAAAACGATGGGTAAATAACCGATCTTAAAAGGAAATAATAAAGGTAAGAAGACAGAAAAGTTAAACTGAAGCACTGTAAAGAGGAAATGATGTTTCAGTGATCTTTTCCACATTAGGACACATCCAGAAGGTATTATCTTACTATTATATATAAGTTTACTTTAGTTTTGATTTTAGAAATAACCAGTAAAAGGAAATATTTGAGTAATTGTATATAATCATTGCATGTTTCATAGTTTTCTTATTCATGAATACTTAGAGTAATTTACTAATCTGAGAAAACCTGAAATAAAGCAGCAAGTACTCAGTTCTTTAGATTATTACTCACATAATAATTAGTTTCTAGAAATTACTCATAAATTTTGACCAGACACAAAAGTCCATTAACTATTCAGAGTTTTAAAATTCTCAGAATTTGGAGAATAGATTAAAGGTATTTTTCACAATCCTCAAAAGACTCACAAATTGCTGGGGATTGGGAGGTAAAATAAAATATTTTGAAAAAATTTGACTCACTTCTCAGAAACCTATACTAAAAAAAGTAATATGGAAAAGGCTCTGCATACAAAAAATGTTTGTTACATTCCTTACTATACTAGTGACAAAGTAGAAAGGGTATAAAAATAAATTATTTAAGAATGGTCAAGAACATTATTCTTGACAGATTTTGAAGTGGGAAAAAAGACCCAAAGTTAGTGATTCAAATGTAAAACCTGGCAGTCTTTGCTGCATGTGACAAGGCAAAAAAGTGCTAAGAGAATTATTGGAAGGCTATATTAAAATACACATCGCAGAAAAAAAGATAAACAACTAGAATGTATTTGACGAAGATGAACATTAACTTAGGCAGAAAGAACTGTCAATACATTTACAATCTTGAAATAAAGGAGTATTACACATCAACTAAGTAAGGGCAGTGTTATTACTAAGAGTGGTGACATCCAAGAAAAAGCTATCTTTAGCAGGATTTGTTGACCATATAGAAATGCCAGGAGTACAAATTGAGTAGTAATTAGATAACTGCCAAGACTACTGAGCAATCAAGGGACCAATCTCCACCCATCCAATATACCTCCTCTCCCACTACCACCACTAGAACAATGAACAAGGACCAAAAATAATGATGCACTATCGAGAATAAAATACAATAATAAAATTTAAGTAAGTCTGCAAAAACTCACGTGATGGGAAAAAGAGGAATCATAAGCGATTTGGGGGTCTTCATTACTGGCACATATACCTATAAAAGGATCTTCACCTAGGAGATCCGGAGGGGTAGCTGTTTCCGGGGTGACGTTGTGAAAATTAAATTTGGTCTTTGTTGAATGCGAGGCAACACACAGATTGTAGGAATAGGGCAATGTTCCCTCACTGTAGTTGGGGAGAACCACGGGTCCAGACTTGGAACTCAGACCAGGCTGAAAGCAGCTCCAGGCAGCGGGGCTGGAGGAGCGTCGAAGGTGCAGGGCGACCGCCAGAATCACTGCCAGGAGGAAGAGCACCGAGATCAAGGCCAAGGCCACCACCAGGTAAAACTGCAGCTCAGCCTCGGGGTCAGGGGGTGCGGGGCGGTCACTGAGGTCCGGCAGCGCCTCCTGCAGGCTGTCCGCGAAAACCAGGAGCAGCGTGGCGGTGGCCGAGAGGGGCGGCTGTCCCCCATCGCGCACAGCAACCAGCAGGCGCTGGCGGGCCGCGTCCCTGTCGCCCAGGACCCGCGCCGTGCGCACCTCGCCCGTGAGCAGTCCCACGCTGAAGAGTCCGGGCTCGCTGGCCTGCAGCACGTGGTAGGACAGCCAGGCGTTGTGTCCAGAGTTGGCGTCCACCGCCACCACCTTGGTGACCAGGTAGCCGGGCTGCGCGGTGCGCGGCACCGTGTCGAAGAGCGCCGAGCCGTCGGGACCCCAGCGCCGGATACAGCACCCTGGGCGCGTTGTCGTTGCGGTCGCCCACCAGCACGCGCAGGCTCACGTTGGCGCTGAGCGCGGGCGAGCCGTGGTCGCGGGCCTGCAGCGTCAGCTCGAAGGCGCGCAGCTGCTCGTGGTCGAAGGCGCGCTGCGCGAACACCACGCTGCTCTGCGCGCTCACGGACACGTAGGACGACAGCGTGGGACGCTCCAGGCCGCTGGCCACGATGGAGTAGGAGACGTGGCCGTTGGGCCCCAAGTCTGGATCTGAAGCGCTAACTTAGGCGATGGAGGCGCCGGGCGGGTTGTTTTCTGCCACGTGGGCCACGTAGGAGGCCTGGTGGAAAACTGGAGCGTTGTCGTTGACATCGCGGATGTGTAGGGTGACGCTTGTACTGGAGGAGAGGGGAGTCTTGCCCTTGTCGGTGGCTGTGATGGTGACATTGTACTCTGCCCTCTGCTCTCAGTCTAGGGCACCATCAATCACTAGCTTGTAATAATTCTTGGAGGTGGATTCTAATTTGAAGGGAACTCCTTCCTGAATATAGCATGTCATCATACCATTATGCCCAGAATCCTGGTCTTGCACTTTAATAAGGGCTATTACGGTTCCAAGGTCTGAGCCCCCCAGAATCTGGCTAGAGAAGGACATGAATGTCTCCTCTGGAGCATTGTCATTCTCATCAACAATTCCAATTTGAACATTACAGTGAGCTTTGTGTACCCCTCCACCCTTTGCTTCTACACTCAACATATACCTACTTGTCTCTTCAAAGTCTAATGTACCATTGGTTGTGATGTCACCAGAATTTGGATAGAGAATGAAGAGAAGGCTGGTACTTGTTGGGGCACTGAGGAAAGCATAGGTGATTTCTGCATTAATGCCCTCGTCCTGGTCAGTAGCTATCACCCACAGCACGGAGGTTCCCCGGGGCACATTTTCTTGGAGGCTAACCCTGTAAGTGTCCCGGCTGAACACCGGAGCATTATCGTTGGCATTGGTGACCTGTGTCCGGATCTGGGTAGTGCTGCTTAGAGGAGGGTCCCCACCATCCATGGCAGTCAGGATTAAGTGGTGGGAGCTCTGCTGTTCTCTGTCCAGAGATTTTTCCAGCAGTAATTCTGGGTATTTACTTCCATTGGGACTTTCCTTTGTTGACAGAGAGAAGTGCTCATTGTGGCTGATGGAATATATCTTCAGTGAGTTACTTTCTACATCTGCATCTTGTGCAGAATCCAGAAGGAATTTTACCCCGGTAAGGCTGACTCACAGATTTCCAAGTCAATGCCTTTTGCAATGAAACTTGGTGCATTGTTGTTAATATCTTGAACTGCAACACTCACATGGAAAATAGTCATTGGGTTTTCAGCGACCGTTTCAAATTCTAGTGCACACTCAGATTTCCTCACGCAAATCTTCTCTCGATCTATCCTACTGCTCACTAGCAAATCCCCATTGTCTGCACTCATACTGAAAAACTCCTCTGCACTAATCCGCAGTTTTCGAGCTGGCAACTCCTGGACACTGAGCCTCAGATCCTTGGCTGGGTTCCCCACCCTCGAGCCCTTGGCCAGCTCCTCTGAAATCGAGTACTGGATCTCCTGGGAGAGTGCCCTCCACAACAAAGACAGCAGGAAGAGAAGCAGTACCTGACTTCTCATTGTTTCAGCTTTTCTGGAGCTGCTAAGCATTTCTTGAACTCTTTGGGAAGCTGCTCTTCAAGATGTCTCTGGGATGTTTAAAAAAATCAGTGACAGCTCCCTGGACTTTTGTGATTTGAGGGTAGGACTTATTTGTTAGGCGCTTGAGGTTGCACAGGAGGTGCCTCTGCATTCTGATGTGCACAGGACAAAGCAGGAAAACACTCCTGCAGAACTGAGAACCCTTATGTTCCCTTTGGTCAACGGTGGCACCCGGAAGTTGTCTGAGAAAACTGTATATTGCCCAACTATTTATTCCTCAAACTGTAAGCTCTTGAACCTATATATCGTGTCTTTTTATTTGTTGGAAAGAACAAACTATTCAAATTTTCCCTTTAAATCTGATATTTTCTAGCTTTTCATAATCTTTGAAGTGTTGCCATCATTTTATTCTTCTTTCTTCATTAAATATTTTTCATAAGGCATACAGCTTTTTTTTCAGTTTTGGGGGCAAAAATATCTTCAGTGATTCCACTGTATTTATAAACACTGGCATGACTAGTATGGATGTAACCAATTAGGTTACTGCTAGTGGATAAAAAGGTCTAATCTTTGCAAAAAAAGGAGTGAGTCAAAGCCCTAGACTTA
This sequence comes from Balaenoptera acutorostrata, assembly GCF_949987535.1. Taxonomy (NCBI): domain Eukaryota; kingdom Metazoa; phylum Chordata; class Mammalia; order Artiodactyla; family Balaenopteridae; genus Balaenoptera; species Balaenoptera acutorostrata. Next base: position 126,519,114 of record NC_080065.1, on the reverse strand, counting down.
TTTTAATAAATTGCTCATCATTTTAAAACATAGATAATCTTCCCATTAAGTACAGAGGAGCCTGATATTTTGTTAAAGAGACCAATCTAGTATTTGAGCACACACATGTTTTTATAAAACTGAACCTTGTGTAAGCTTATTTATTTCTTTGAAATCAGTGCTTCTTTACTATATGACTGTATACACAAATACTCCTTAATGCAAGTTCTCAGCTCCAGTAAATTTATACCATTAATAAGTGTAATGAGTTTGATTTGATCACTGGTAAATCTTGGAGAGGAATTGAGAGTTCTTAGACACTCCATTTTGAAACTTACCTGTAATTCTTGAACCAGTCTTGGGTAACTAAAACAAACACCTTTATTTCAAATGCACTACCAAATTAAATACAAACTCAACAATTTATTCTGTTATTTTGCAGTGCTAATCCATACTCCTCTTACATTCCAGTCAAGACAGATTATTATCTGTTTTCTGAAGATATCCTTTCCCTTGTTTTCCCTACTTCATGCCTTTATACTTTCTGTTCCTTTTATTATAAACCCTCCTCCCTTTTTATGTAATGAAGTCTTGCCTATCCTTTAAAAATCCTTTTTAGTTAAAATGGGATGTCTGAGACTTCTTATAATCCATACAAGTAGATGCCTTTGTACTCTGTGCATTTTCCCAGGGTATATGTAGGCTGTTTTTTATTTTTAATTTATTTTATTTATTTATTTATTTTTGGATGCATTGGGTCTTCATTGCTGTGCGCGGGCTTTCTCTAGTTGCGGAGAGTGTGGGCTACTCTTCGCCGCGGTGCGTGGGCTTCTCATTGCAGAGCACGGACTCTAGAGTGCAGGCTCAGTAGTCGTGGCACCAGGCTTAGTTGCTCCGCGGCATGTGGGATCTTCCCGGACCAGGGCTCGAACCCGTGTCCCCTGCATTGGCAGGCGGATTCTTAACGACTGAGCCACCTAGGCTATGTTTTATATGAAATTCTTAGAAAATTCTCTTTGAACATATAAAGTTCCCCTGACCCTAGCCATTTAATTTTTTTTCTCATTACAAGGAAAGGTATATTAATATTGTAAAGATTTTTCCTAAAAAATATTCCAAAGGTAATGTGCCTTTTTTCTGTGATGCATTTGCAGGTTTGAGTGAGAATATACACTTTTCTGCTTTCAGTTATTTTGTTCAGACCCTTTTGTCTCACACTTTTGACTGTACCTCTTCCTAACACACTGAAGGAGAGCTGTATTCCTTTGTTTGAGACCTAATGAAATCTATTTTGGCCTAATTTTGGATGACTCTCTGGTGCGATTTTACGGGTGAAAATAATTTCATAAATTTCAAAATGGGCCAACAATTTCTAGCCCAAGAAAGTTGTAGGACTCCTATTCCATTGTTGAAGTGGATGGTCTGGAAACCTCTCATACAGGTTAAGACATATCTCCTTACATTTTAAAATCCTTCCCAAAGGACAAGAACTGCCACTCCAAGGCTCATAACAGTTTAGGCAATTGAGCTTCCCACCTTCAGAGGAAAGGCCGAAATCCATATGGATACACACACACACACACACACACACACACTTTAAGTATACAAAGTAGGGACTCCATGCCAGGTAAAAGAATTTGACCAACGTCTGTGTTTTTTACCCTATCATTTTTATGTCATCAGGATGAAATGAGTTTGGTCTGTCTTGGAAGGAGTTAAGCATCATATTATTATAGTCTAAAATACTATATATATATATGTGTTTATATATATATGATATATATATATATATATATATATATATATATATATATATATATATATGCCTGTTTATCAGGATAGATTAGGTAGGTTGGAGTGACAAACTTCATCACAGTGATTTAAAATGAAAAAAGTCTACTTATTGCAGGTATACAGATCAATGTTGAGTTAACCACAGGGCTCTTCTGTCACTGTAGTTATTCAAGGACCCAGATAGATGGCACAGTCACAATTTCAAAGAGTAAGTTAGAAATCTGGTAATTCTTACAATGGCAACTAGAACTTCGTTTGGGAAGAGATTCACATACTTCCATTTACAATGTATTGGTCAGAACTATTTACTAGGCCCACTCAGCCATACCAGATCAGGAAGTGCAGCCCCATCACAATCCCAGAAGAAGAGAGGAACATATATTTAAACAAAAGAATCAATGACGACCACATTGCTTTATTTTCAAATAAATGTGTGTTAAAGCTTTATAATAATCACACTGGCATAACTGTTCTTTATAATGTTCAAAGACAGAAATAAGCTCACCTGAAGTTGCTTGGGATCTCCTTTCATTTCAAGTAAATCTTGAGATATCAGGAGAGGCTCGCTTTTCTCACAGCTCTCCTGGCTGACGAGCGTGTCCGCGTAGCTGGGCTGCGGGAAGATCACGTGACTCTTCCGCGAGTCCGCGGTGAGCGAGACCTCGTGGGAATAGGTCTGCAGGAAAGCCCGCACTCCGTCCACGCCCACAAAATGAGAGGCGGGTACGCCCACTGGTACACTTCCCGAAGCTTGCAGCACATGCGATCTGTGCCAGCACCGCAGTCTGAGTGCCAGCAGCACGACCACAAAGGCGAGGAAGACGCAGGAGACCGCGGCCACCGCCACCACCAGGTACAGCGTGAGGCCTGAGTCGTCAGGGTCTGCTGAGGGCTTAAGGCTTCCCAGTTCGGCCAGGACGTCTGGGATGCTGTCAGCCACTGCCACTGTGAGAGTGACTGTGGCAGAGAGAGGGGGCTGGCCGTGGTCCTGGACCGCCACCACCAGGCTCTGCTTGAGCGCGTCTCTGTCCAGCAGGGCCCGCGCTGTGCGCACCTCGCCCGTGTGCAGCCCCACCGCGAAGAGTCCCGGCTCGCTGGCCTTGAGCAGGCGGTAGGACAGCCAGGCGTTCTGGCCCGAGTCTCTGTCCACTGCCACCACCTTGGTCACAACATGGCCAGGCTCTGCAGAACGAGGTGCCAGCTCCACACCCATGGAACCATCGGTGGGGAGGGTGGGGTATAGGATTTCAGGTGCGTTGTCATTCTGGTCCAGCACGAATATGCTTAGAGACACGTTGCTGCTGAGTGGAGGGTTCCCACTGTCACTGGCTGTCACCAGTAGTTCCAGGTTTCTAACCTGCTCATAGTCGAAGGAGCACAAGGCATACAGGACTCCAGTGTCCGAGTTTATGGAGATGTAGGTGGAGAGAGGCGCCCCCTGGAAGGCATCCTCAGTCAGTGCATAGGTGATGTGGGCGTTCTGGATGCTGTCAGGGTCCTGGGCGGTCACAGAGAAGATGGAGGCTCCCCTGGGGTTGTTTTCAGGAATGTAGGCAGAATAGGAGGCATGAGTGAAAGCAGGTGGGTTGTCATTGATGTCCGCCACATGCAGGGTGATGTGTGTGTCTGTGGATAGCGGCGGACTTCCCCCATCTGTAGCTCTCAGAGTGATGTTATATTCGGACACCTGTTCACGGTCCAGGCATCTGGCTGTCACTAAGCGGTAATATCGATTTATTGATTTTTCTAAATTAAATGGCATATTTCCCAGAACAAAAACTGTGACTTGCCCATTTTGCCCAGAATCCCGATCATGCACGTTGATAAGGGCAATTTCCCTTCCAGCAGTAGCCTCTTCTGGGACTGATCCTGTGAGAGAAGTAATCGTAATTTCCGGGGCATTGTCATTCACATCCAGAACTGTGACCAGAATCTTAGCTCTTGAAAGGAGACCTAGTCCATCTTGTGCTTCAATTTTAATTTCATAGAAAGTAGCATCCTCATAATCTAGGCTTTGTGATATTGATAAATCCCCAGTCACTGAGTTGAGATAAAAAATCTGAGCGATTTTCCCAGGCATTTTATCTAGTACATAGGATACTTGAGCATTAAATCCCTCATCAGGGTCAGTGGCATTCACCGTGAGCAGCCAGGTGCCTACCGGCAAGTTCTCCTGAACACTTACTCGATACTCAGGCTGAGTAAATACTGGTGGATTATCATTTGCATCCAGCACTATAACTTGGATGCACAAGTTGCTAGAAAGAACAGGGTCGCCACCATCAGAAGCAATTAGGACAAGCTGGTGAGCTTTCTTTTCCTCACGGTCAAGAGCCCGCTGCAGCACCAGCTCTGGGTACTTGGCCCCATCAGAGACACTCTTCACAGCCAGGGAGAAGTATTCATTGGGGCTGAGCTGATAGTTCAGCAGAGAGTTCATGCCCGCATCTGGGTCAAATGCAGTCTTAAGTGGAAATCGAGTTCCAGGAACCGTTAGTTCACCAATTTTTATTTCCAATTCCTCTGTTAGAAAATCAGGAGCATTGTCATTAATGTCTTTAATTTCTATTTCTACTTCAAAAATTTTCAATTTTTCTTCAACCAGGATGTTAAAACTCACCAGACACCGCGCGCTCTGAGCGCAGAGCTCCTCCCGGTCTATCCTGCCCGCGGTGACCAAACTGCCGCTTCGCGGGTTCAGAGCAAAGAGCTGCGTCCTACCTCTGGAGACGATGCGGACTCCCCGCTCCGCCAGCTCCTGGGGCTCCAGCCCCAGGTCCTTGGCGATGTTGCCCACGAAGGAGCCTTTCTCCAGCTCCTCTGGCACCGAATAGCGGATCTGCCCGCATCCGGTCTTGCACAGCGTCCCCAGAAGCGCGTACAGCAGGGCCAGTCCTCCGCCATTTCTGAATCTCAGGTAATTGGTCATTTCCTTTTCAGTGAATTATTTTCTCTGAATTGGGTACCAATGTCTCACGACGGACTTCAGTCTTATTTTCTCAAGGAAATAACCCTTTCGTGGGCCTAACTTATAGGTTACAGAGCTGGCTGACTGAAAGGGTGAGCTTTGGAGCAGCCTCGGATCTTGTAAGTGTGATTTGCTGGTTCTTTGCTCTTTGGAAACAAGGAAATGGATTAGCTCTTCAGTGGCGTTTTCCTCCTTGAGTGGTGAACAGCGACGCTCAGAGGCATAACCGTTTACTGCACCCTCTTAGACAAACCCGAGCCAGACTTTCTGTTTCTCAGCACCTGAAATTCTTTTTATCAGAGGTAATGGCATCAGTTTTTATTTCACATAACTGAATCGCTATATGTTAAAGGATGTGACTTCAAGTTATCTTCCTTGGGAAGCCATGAGCTAATCTTAAGATCACTAATATTGCTTCAAACATGCTGAAGTTACTGTTTTGAAATGTTCAGACAAAGTTTAAGAACCTCACAGAAATATCAGCCAGATGTATAGGGCATGCCTCTTGAAATTTGTCCTTGATAGCCTGACATCTTGGTTTCAATATTTTCCATTTAACCCATTCATTAAACACACATATAACTGAGTGTACGACAAAATCTGGGGATTTAAGGTGAACGATATGAACACAGCCACTTCCTTCACAGAGTTATAAGGATATAAAAGCAAACAAGGAATTACAGTGCATTGAGATAACTACCATAATGGGAGAAGCCAAGGGCAATGGGAGGGCCTCCAACCTGGCCTTGGAGGTTAGCAAAGGCTTCCCCAAGAAACATGAGAGGAGTGGATCAGGGATAAGGCCTGGATGTGAGAGAGGAGAGCATGGGAATGCCTAGATGTGAGAGAGAAACCACAGAACTTCAGGGTACTGAAAGTAGTCCACTTTGCCTAAATCTAGAGTATGAAGATGTTTTTAAGGACTGAAAAGCTGAAACTAGTAGAGATAAAGTTTTGTTTTATATGCCAGAAACTCTTTTCCTGTATTTGTTTTCCTCTCCAAGCACAGAAATAGGAATTCATTTGTCACTTCAATCATGATGCATTATATACCTATGTATAAGGCATTTATGTTCAGGAAGAGTTACTATAAGCACGAAAAGGAACTTTGTATTCAATTTTCCTCAGTTCATACTTTATTTACCTGCAAAATGTTATGACATATTATTCCACAGTGAGTTCCAACTTTATCTCAAAGAATATTATGTAACAGTAGTAAGACAATGGAATGCATTGTTTCAGATCAATTCTCCCTCCAATGCCTTTAAACAATAAAGAATCACAGCACCTTAAAGAATGACAATACCATTAGATGCATGACTTAGTACATGATTATTTCCAAATAAAAGATGATCCCATTTATATATAATATTAGTATATTTTTTGTTCTTTGTTATTAAATATATAACTAACATACTAAAAGCCAACATGGGAAGAGGAATGGGGAAGGAAAACTTGGTTGTAAGGGGGACTTATGTTGGTTGAGGAATTGGAAACATTTTTAACAGCTGCTGTGAGTAGGAAACTTTGAGAAGAGAAATGTAAAAGGAGAATCTTTAGGGGCAATAATTTGATATGGTCTCTGAATCCCTTGAGGATATATATTATTTTTAAAGATAAAAAGGCAATGTGGTTTGCACATATGAGAAAAAATAAAAGTAATGGGGGGGGGATATCCCTGCCATACGTCTGCCCATGCAGGGGACACGGTTTGAGCCCTGGTCTGGAAAGATTCCACATGCCACGGAGCAACTAAGCCCTTGCACCACAACTACTGAGCCTGTGCTCTAGAGCCCGCGAGCCACAAGTACTGAAGCCCATGAGCCACAACTACTGAAGCCCATGCACCTACAGCCCGTGCTCTGCAACAAGAGAAGCCACCACAATGAGAAGCCCACGCACCACAATGAAGAGTAGCCCCTGCTCACCGCAACTAGAGAAAGCCCATGTGCAGCAACAAAGACCCAACGTAGCCAAAAATAAATAAATAAATAAATAAATAAATAAATAAACAAATAAATTTTTTTTAAAAAGTAACACGGAACAGAAACATCTTCACTATTATACAAACCATGTATTATAGAGCAAATGATAACTCAATCACTCCTTAAAGGAACAAAGAGCTACTTTAGAGGCTAATGAGATTTTTTTTTTTTTGCTAATGAGATTTTTAACTAAACAGAGATTCCATGACATACCCTCCTGAAACACGGTGAAGCATATATATTTCTAAATTGGCACCTTTTAATAGGGAAGATCATGCAAATCAAGAAAAATGAAGAATCTCACTGCCAAACTGAAGGAAAAATATTAAGACTGAGTGAGAAGAAAACAACTAACTAAAGTATTTCATTATTCATAAACAAATATAAATAAACATAAAAGCCTTAAATTTTAAAGGAGGGAGGCATCTGGGGAAACATAAAAGTCAACATTTATATTTCTAAGAAAGAATTGTTGATCCAGGTGGATGAGATGGTTTCCTCAGGGATGAGAAAGAAGTATGAGAAACCAGACATGCCAGTTCCTAAGGCAGCGCTCTTTTGATAACCTAAATATCACCTTCACTTACTAATTCCTGATTTATACTCATGACACAATGATTCTAGCTCCTCTTCCTGTTTACACTGTGTGAACACTTAGAACTACTAAGAAATAATTCACCAGGACTAATTTCCTAAAAATTGAATATATCCGCAAAGAAATATGGGAAATAGAAAAGGTATGGTAAACTGTGGAGACAGCTAAGTAATTAGGTAAATTTATTTCTTTTAGCAAAGTAGCTCACAGGTATATTGCGAAGAGAGTTTACCTGAGAAAATGTTTCTTCTTTGTTTTCAGGTATAAGTTGAGGTTCTGAAAGAAAATCCTTTTTCTCACAGCTCTCCTGGCTGACGAGCGTGTCCGCGTAGTTGGGCTGCGGGAAGATCACGTGACTCCCCCGCGAGTCAGCGGTGAGCGAGACCTCGTGGGAATAGGTCTGCAGGAAAGCCCGCACCCCGTCCACGCCCTCAAAGTGGGAGGCGGGCACACCCGCTAACCTGCCTCCTGAAGCCTGGAGCAGACGCGACTTATGCCAGCGCCACAGTCTGAGCGCCAGAAGCACAATGACAAAGGCGAGGAAGACGCAGGACACCGCGGCCACCGCCACCACCAGGTAGAGTGTGAGACCTGAGTCGTGGGGGTTGGCAGAGGTCCTGATGCTGCCCAAGTCGGCCAGGGCCTCGGGGATGCTGTCCGCCACTGCCACGGTGAGCGTGACCATGGCCGAAAGAGGGGGCTGGCCGTGGTCCTGGACCGCCACCACCAGGCTCTGCTTGAGCGCGTCTCTGTCCAGCAGGGCCCGCGCTGTGCGCACCTCGCCCGTGTGCAGCCCCACCGCGAAGAGTCCCGGCTCGCTGGCCTTGAGCAGGCGGTAGGACAGCCAGGCGTTCTGGCCTGAGTCTCTGTCCACAGCCACCACCTTGGTCACCAGGTATCCGGGCTCTGCAGAGCGGGGTGCCAGCTCTACACCCGTGGAACTGTCGGTAGGGAGGGCGGGGTACAGGATTTCTGGCACGTTGTCATTCTGGTCCAGCACGAATATGCTCAGAGACACGTTGCTTCTGAGTGGTGGGTTCCCGCCATCCTGTGCTGTCACCCACAACTGCAGTTCATGAAACTGCTCATAGTCAAAGGAATGCAGTGCATAGAGGATGCCAGTGTCAGAGTTGATGGAGATGTAGGAGGACAGAGGTGCCCCCTGAATGATGTCCTCAGCCAAATTATAGGTTACATGGGCGTTGTCATCACTGTCGGGGTCATGGGCCATCATGGAAAAGATGGAGGCACCTCTGGGGTTGTTTTCTGGAATGTAGGCAGAGTAGGATGTGTGGGGAAAGGTGGGAGGGTTGTCATTGATGTCTGCCACCTGAAGCAAAATGTGAGCATCTGTGGACAGAGATGGGTTCCCTCCGTCTTTAGCGATCACAGTGATGTTGTATAAGGAAAACTGTTCCCTGTCAAGGACTCTGGTTGTAACCAGTCGGTGGTAATTGTCCACTGACCTTTCTAATTTGAAAGGAAGGTTCTCCGGGAGTGAACATGTGACAAATGCATTCTGTCCAGAGTCTCTGTCATGTACATTGAAAAGTGCAATTATGGTTCCTGGAGGAGAGTCTTCAGGAACCGAGCTGGTAGCAGATGTCATGTAAAATTCTGGGGGATTGTCATTTATGTCGAGAACAGTGACAATGACCTTCGTTCTGGTCAGAAGGCCTGGACCGTCCTGAGCTTCAATATCAATTTCATGGAATTTGGCATCCTCATAATCTAGGCTTTTTGTGATCGTTAGTTCTCCAGATGATGACTTGAGCTCAAATACCTCTGAGGTTTCTTCAGGATTTTTCTCCAGAAAATATGCCACTTGAGCATTGTATCCCTCATCTGCGTCAGTGGCGGTCACTGTGAGTATCCGGGTGCCTACGGGAGTATTCTCTGGAACATTTACAAGGTACTCGGGCTGTGTAAAAACAGGCGCGTTGTCGTTCGCATCCAGGACCATCACGCGGATGCGGGAGGTGCCAGATCTGACAGGGTCGCCCCCGTCCAAAGCCACAAGAACGAGATGGTGAACGGCCTCTTCCTCACGGTCAAGGGCGCGTTCCAGCACCAGCTCCGGATACTTATTCCCATCTTTTCCGCTTCGCACGTCCAGGGAGAAGTGGTCATTTGAATTAAGTTCGTACCTTTGGAGGGTGTTCTCCCCGACGTCTGCATCATGCGAGCTCTTCAGAGGGATCCGGAATCCTGGCATAGTCAATTCACTGATTTTTAGCTCCAGTTCCTCTACTACAAAGCGAGGGGCATTATCGTTAATATCTGTTATTTCCACCTCTACTGAATAAATACTCAATTTATCTTCCCGGAGTATGTTGAAACTCAGCAGACACCGTGCGCTCTGAGCGCAGAGCTCCTCCCGGTCTATCCTGCCCGCGGTGACCAAGCTGCCGCTTCGCGGGTTCAGAGCAAAGAGCTGCGTCCTACCTCTGGAGACGATGCGGACTCCGCGCTCCGCCAGCTCCCGGGGCTCCAGCCCCAAGTCCTTAGCGATGTTACCCACGAATGAGCCCTTTTCGATCTCTTCTGGCACAGAATAGCGCATCTGCCCAGCTCCAGCCTCCCACAGGGTCGCCAAAAGAAGGCACAGCAGGGCAAGCCTTCCGCGGTTTGGCAACTTTAGCAGAGCCGCCATTTCTTGAGCTGCAGTCTTTTCTCCCAGGCAACTTCCAGCATCCAGGGCGGGATTCCAATCTTTATTCCTCAGGGTCTGAGATGACCAGCATTCACGGGACCCAGGTAACTGTGGAGAGTAGTGGGCTGCTGGACTTAATTTTTTTGCCTTCCCGAAGCTTGCGGGCCAAACGCCCAGCCCTTTGTGTTATGCGAGCCGTAATGTTGGAGTGGATGTCTCACAGGCTTACTTCTTAGGTGGTCAACAGCGACGCCCAGAGGCCTAAGTAATTTCTGCACTCTTTCAGGTAAACCCAAGTTATTATTTGTTGCCCCTGTGACTTTCAAGTTGTTTTGAAGAATCTTACAGTTCTAAGATACCTTAGAAGTAGCTCTCTCAAGTCAGGAGTCTTTTTTTCAGAATGAATAAGAATGGTGTGAATGAATGTGACCTTGATAGTAGTTGCAAGGAAAGTATCATTGAACGCTGGAGGCATTAATCAAGGCAGCCTCTGCCCTTATGCCAAACATCTTCAACCACTTATTTTATATTCAGAGACAATAAGATTAATCTAAAAACATTAGTTACATTATATTCTAATGTTATATATTTTAAATTTCTGTGCTTAATGGCTTAGTATTGAACTTCAAAACCTGTATTTTTCCCCCAAAACCTGTATTTAAATTATTGAATTTTCGGACATTTAATTGGGTGACTACCCAATTAAGGCCTGACACTTTGCCTGATTGATGCTGGAGATAGAAATGGTGCACCTGATGAACACAGTCCCTGTTCTCAGGAAGCTTACAGGATAAGGGAGGACATGGTAAAGTAAACAGAGTATTTTAATAGAGTATGGTAACTGCTATGATGGTTGGAAACCCTGGGCAATGGGAGAATATATAGGAAGGGTATCCAGCCTAGATTTGGGGGTCAGGAAAGACTTTTCCAGGACAAGATTGAAGCTGGATCCTAAAGCGGATGACTGGATCAAGAAAGAGGCTGGAATAGTGTTCTAGAACCTTAGTACAAATTCTTGGAGGTGAGAGGCAGCATGAACATTAAGGAAACTGAAGGTGGTTTGTTCTTTGTTCTTTTCAAGATTGTTAGGGCTACTTGAGGTCCCCTGACACTCCATATGAATTTTAGGATGGATTTTTTTCTATTTATACAAAAAAAGGTATTGGGATTTTGATAGGGATTGCACTGAATCTGTAGATTGCTTTGGGTAGTTCTATAAGTTTTTGATAGATACTCTTTATCAGGTTAAGGATGTTTCCTTAAATTTCCAGTTTGCTAAAAGATTTTAATCATGTGTTGAATGTTCTCAAGACCTTTATTATGCCTCTATTGAAATGAACATATGGCTTTTTATTTTCAATCTCCTAATATGGAGTTTTATATTATTAGATTTTCTTATATTGAAATATTCTTGCATCCCTAAGTAATAAACCCCTTTTAGTCATAAGCTATAAATGTTACATATATAGTAGATACAATTTTGAATCAACATTCTTGAGCGAGATTGCACACTTCTGTTCTCATTTCAGTCTTTATGCCTTTTGGCTTCTTCCCCATTGAACTTTTTTCATTTTTAACCCATTCCTCTGAGAACACTGATGAAATATTTATTGGAAACAATTGATATTAACTCACCATGTTTTCTAGTAGAGCCTCTAGTTTGTTTTTTAAAACTTTTTCTTCAACATTGTTTTGATACTTTTGAGTCTCATTAAATAACTGCTCGACATCCCTTATTGTAGTTCTCTAAAGATTTCTGTTTGTCTTTGACAACATCTGGTTTTACTCTGTATATTATTTCCCACTCATGCTTCTTGCTTCGTATTAAGCTGTTTTATTTTCTCCTAGTCTTACTTGCTTTTCCTTCCCTTTCTCTTTTCCAGGTCATTGTCTATAATCAGAATTTGGGGTTTTCTTTTAAGATCTCTAAAACGAATTTTAATCATGCCATCTGACAAGCCGATATTAGTCCCAGTACTGGACTTGACAGAAGTTTCATTTTCTCCCCACTGGTGTCGCCTTCTATTGCTTCATCATCATAATTCTTCCTTGTTTGCATTTCAATAATTTATACCCTTTGTTACTTTTCCTATTATTTTATTTAAATTTATGCTAATATTATATCTTTCTTGCTTTGTTTCTTGAGTGGCAAGCTAAATTCACTTGTTTTAAATCATTTGCTTTTTGAAATTCTTACAGTTGTCTATAGATTTACCCCTAAATATTCTTTTCTCTGCATTCCACAATTTTTAATAATTAATATTTTAATTTTTGTAGTTTTTATTTCATTGTGATTTTTTAAATCCAAGAGTAATTCAGGGATGTAGATTTAAATGTCCAAACTTTTCTGTTTCCTTTTACTATTTTAAAATGTTTGCTTTGTGATTTTTCCAGCTTTATTGAGGTATAATTGACAAATAAAATTGTAAGATATTTAAAGTGTACAACATGATGATTTGATATATGTACACATTGTGAAAGGATTCCTCTACTGAGCTAATTAACACATCCATCGCCTCACATATTTACCTTTTTGTGTGTGTGTGAGAGCATTAGGTTCTACTCTTAGCAAATTTCTATTATACAATACAGTGTTGTCAACTGTAGCCTCACGCTATACATTAGGTCCTAAGGCCTTATTCCTCTTACAGGTGAAGGTTTGTACCCTTTTACTAATCCCTCCTTATTTTCCTCACCAGCCACTTTGTGATTTAACTACATAAGGCATGTATATTATTTGTACTTTGAAATTTGCTCTACCTTTTTTGTGATGACTATGTAGTAAATTGTTGTCGATTTTCCATATGTTCATGTAAAAATTGGCTATTCTATATTTGTTGTGTATACAAATACCCAACAAATCTGTCAGATCAAGCTTATAGATTCTGTTATTCAAATATGCTGTGTGCTTAGTAAGTTTCTGCCTGTGTGATGTATTATTTCTTATGGAACTGTGTTAAAATCTCTTTCAAATTTCAGATTTGAAAATAATCTGTATTATTTTCAAAGCTATATTGTTTGGTGATAGGAGCTCATGATTTTTATATCCTTTTGGTTGTCTGTTCTTTTTATAAGTATGATCAGTTCATTAAAAAAATCACCACTAATGTTGTTGCCTTAAACACTACTTTGGTGTTATATTAATATTGACATGACTGCTTTCTTGTGTGTAGGGTGTGTGTGCGTATCTATCGACATCTTTATCTTCAGTATTTCAGTATAATTTTATTTTAAGCATGTATCTTGTCAGCAGAATAGATGGATTTAAAAAATCAACCAACTTGGCAATCTTGGTGTTTCAATAGGTTAAAAGGTCATTTATATATACACAGAAGCAAAGTTTTAAATTAAAAAAGTTGAGAAAATTTTAAATTGTAACAACTTATGGCATTGAGAGTATACTCTTGGTACCAAACAGAAAATAAAAATAAAAATCCACACTTAGACATACAGCAAGAATGAGAGAATTTTTTAAAAGCCATCAGAGAAAATAAAGATTACCTAAAAAATAATAATTTGTTGGCAGAAAATTCTCATTAGCAAAAGTAAGTTCCAGAATTCTCCAGGTCCCAGGCCATAACTAGGTATTTTAATGGCACTTTAATGGTATGCAGCAGTGGTATTCTGAATATCACAGCTCAAGTCTGAGAGATTTAGTGTTCATTTTCTGAAGCCAGCATCTGTGTCCACTTCATTCCCTTGGTCTTTAGCTTGCAACAAGTTATGACCATGGGAACTGGTAGGTAATGTTTTTATGTGACTTTCCCCCTTTTTAACTAGTCAAGGGGCCTAACTGCTTATTTTGGATTCAAGCAGTAAGCCTGGCTCAGGTCCCTTGTTTAGCCCGAAGCCCTTTTGTCCCTATTACACTGCTTGAACAATCTCATCTAAGTCAAAGACTAGAATTCCCACTTTAGTTTTAGACTGGCTCACCGCTTTCTGTCCCATCTTCGGTCCGTTTAGCCATTTATCTTTTATTTGTGCCTGACTATGCTTCTGCTTTCTTCTTTTTTATTTTATACGTGTATCTTTAATTTATTGGAGCAGAGTAAGTATATCAAAGCATAGGTTTACTCCCCTATGATGCATTTCTTGTGAAGAGCTTACACACATTAAAATGGAATATATACTTGATTTTTGTTAGTTGTTTACATTACAGGCATAATATACAAATCAGGAGGCTTCAAACTATTTCTCAAGTTGCACAGAAAATTTTCTGTCATTCATTTTATTACTTAATTTCATAAGTTACTTAAAACAGTTGATGTATTCTTGAGCATGCATAAAACATATCAAAATAAATGACTAAACAAAGGGCTAAGAGAGTTTAAATTTGCAGCTTACCTAGATTTCCATAATTTTATATTAACACAACTTAAAAATACTACTTTAGACAATCTTTACCTTTTCAAATGTCCCCAAATAAAACAGCACCCCGACAGATGACATCGACATTAAATTTAAGGATAAATTAGGAGATGTTTATAACTTAAGGATATTTGAAAACAGTATTAGTCACATTAATATTGGTGGACCTTTTCTAGTCAAACCCAATCCTTGCTAGATAAGAGAATGGTAAAGCCAGAAAAATAAAATTATTTGGCCAGAAGCAAGCAAGAAAACTTTAGAAGCCAAATCTCCTTGTTTCTAATGCAGTGCTCTTTCCACAACTCTTTATCCCAACCACCTACATTATGATTAATTACAATCTCCTTTTCAATGAAAAAACAATGATAAATATACTCGGATATAAACATTTAATGATTTCCCAGGATTTGTAAATAGAAAGCTACAATGATATATGGGAAATAGAGAACTGTTAGTAGTAAAGAACGAAAGCAAGTAAGTAAACTCAGAAATTATTTTTACCTAGATAAATTTACTACACAAAGTTTACCTGAGAAAATGTTTGCTTTCTATCTTCAAGTAAAGACTGGGGTGCTGATAGAAAATCCTTTTTCTCACGGCTCTCCTGGCTGACGAGCGTGTCCGCGTAGTTGGGCTGCGGGAAGATCACGTGACTCCCCCGCGAGTCCGCAGTGAGCGAGACCTCGTGGGAATAGGTCTGCAGGAAAGCCCGCACCCCGTCCACGCCCACAAAGTGAGAGACGGGCACGCCCGCTAATCCTCCTCCTGAAGCCTGGAGCACACGCGTCCTATGCCAGCGCCACAGTCTGAGCGCCAGAAGCACAATGACAAAGGCGAGGAAGACGCAGGAGACCGCGGCCACCGCCACCACCAGGTACAGCGTGAGGCTGGAGTTGTCCAGGTTGGTGGAGGGTTCCATGCTGCCCAAGTCGGCCAGCACATCTGGGATGCTGTCAGCCATCGCCACTGTGAGAGTAACTGTGGCAGAGAGAGGGGGCTGGCCGTGGTCCTCGACCGCCACCACCAGGCTCTGCTTGAGCGCGTCTCTATCCATCACAGCCCGCGCTGTGCGCACCTCGCCCGTGTGCAGCCCCACCGAGAAAAGCGCTGGCTCGCTGGCCTTGAGCAGGCGGTAGGCCAGCCAGGCGTTCTGGCTCGAGTCTCTGTCCACAGCCACCACCTTGGTCACCAGGTATCCGGGCTCTGCAGAGCGGGGTGCCAGCTCCACACCGATGGAACCGTCAGTGGGGAGGGCGGGGTACAGAATCTGAGGTGTGTTGTCATTCTGGTCCAGCACGAATATGCCCAGTGACACGTTGCTGCTGAGCGGCGGGTCCCCGCTGTCACGAGCCATCACTCTTAGTCGCAGGTCCCGGAACTGCTCATAGTCGAAGGATCGCAACGCATACAGGACTCCAGTGTCTGAGTTGATGGAGACAAAGGAGGATAGAGGTACCGCCTGGATGGTGTCCTCCACCAGGGAATAAGTGACTCGTGCATTCTCATTGCTGTCAGCATCGTGGGCAGTCACAGAGAAAATGGAGACACCTCTGGGGTTGTTTTCTGGAATGTAGGTGGAGTAGGAGTCCTGCAGGAAGACAGGGGAGTTGTCATTGATATCTGTCACTTGCAGTGAAATGTGTGTTTCGGTAGATAGAGTCGGAGTTCCCTGATCTGCTGCTGTTACTGTGATGTTGTACTGGGAGGTAAGTTCTCTGTCCATTCTTCTTTCTGTCACTAAACGGTAATAATTATCATCTAACTTTTCTAATTTAAAGGGTAGATTTCCAGAAATGGAACACGTAGTGTGACCATTGTCTCCAGAGTCCTGGTCGTACACACTGATAAGAGCAATTATGGCCCCAGGAGGAAAGTTTTCTGGGACTGCAGTGGTGACAGAGGTGATGGTCACCTCTGGGGCATTATCATTTATGTCCAGAACTTTGACCAGCACCTTAGCTCTGGCCATGAGGCTTGAACCATCCTGAGCTTGAATTTCCATTGGATAAATTGTGTATTCTTCGAAATCCAGAGGTTCTTTATTTGATATTTCTCCTGTGTAAGAATCCAAGTGAAATATTTGTGCCACTTTGTGGTCTATATTATGAAACGAATATGTTACTTCCCCATTGGCTCCCTCATCTGGGTCCGTGGCTCTTACCGTGAGCAGCCGAGTGCCCAGCGGCACGTTCTCAGGGACACTCGTGTGGTACCGTGCTTGAGTAAACGCTGGAGCATTGTCATTTGCATCCACCACCTGAACTCGAATTCGGAGGGTTCCTGAACGGACTGGGTTGCCCCCATCAAAAGCGGTGAGGAGGAGGCGGTGGACAGCGTCTTCTTCCCTATCTAGGGGACTCTGCAGCACCATCTCTGGCTGTTGGGACCCATCAGATCCCTGTTGCACATCCAGGGAGAAATGAGGGTTGGAGCTGAGCTGGTACATCTGGAGCGAATTCACACCCACATCAAGGTCTTGCCCAGAAGGTAGAGGGATCCTGGTACCTGGAGTGGTTATTTCATTCATTTTAAATTCTACTTCCTCTAACTGGAATTGGGGAGTGTTGTCATTAATATCAATTATTTCCACTTCAACAGGGAAAAGCTTCATTTTATCCTCTACCAAGACATTAAAACTCACCAGACACTGCAGGCTCTGAGCGCAGAGCTCCTCCCGATCTATCCTGCCTGCGGTGACCAAGCTGCCGCTTCGCGGGTTCAGAGCAAAAAGCTGAGTCCTACCTCTGGAAACGATGCGGACTCCCCGCTCCGCCAGCTCCTGGGGTTGTAGTCCCAGGTCTTTGGCAATGTTGCCCACAAAGAAAACTTTGTCTGTCTCTTCTGGCACCGAGTAGCGGATCTTCCCAGCCTGGGCTTCCAACAACAGCCCCAGAAAAAGGAACAGCAAGACCAGCCTGCGGCAGCCGAGCACCTTCACTCGAATCGTCATTGCTCTCTTGCTTCGTAGTTTTCTCCCAGTCTGGCACCAACAGTATTGTTTCTCTGCTCTTCTGAGTCTAAATTAACCGAATTTTCAGGAGAATTCAGAGCAGAAAGGGGTCCTGAAGTTAGGATCTGGGCAGCCTCAGAAGTCTGTTTTCAATCTGGCAGTGATGGAGGTTCTAAGAAGTTTTTTTCCCCCTCGGTGTGTTTGTGTGTGCGCGCGCGCGTGCGCTGCCTTTATCTCCCAGACTGGTGAACAGCGGCACCCAGAGTCCTAAAGAGTTACTGCACTCCTAGATAATACTTGAACTTTCTCTTCTCATTAACCTGATCAACCTTTCCTTAAGTCTTAGTTTATTGTCAAGGAAATAGTTAAGCATTATACATTATAACTATGAAAAGGAGAAATTGCTATGTTCACTTAATTAATTACATCTACATATTGCTTAATTGTAACATACAGTAGAATCCAAGCTATCCTGGATATTCCAGTAGTATTCCCAACCTATCTGCTTTCCGTTTGCTAGTCAGGAAGTATCACAAAGGGGACAAATCATCCCTCCACTTCTTCTGTAGTACATCTTGACCACTTGATAATTTCACAGGCCATATAGAAGAGCAACTGCCCTTTGACTGGAGGATGAAAAAAACTGAAAGGAAAACTAAACTTTTAGAGTGTAAGCAAGACTTTAAAAAATTGGACTATCCCATTTCCTATCCATTGCACTCTGAATATTTAGCAGAAACCTTGGAATTTTGAAGGACATATTTTATTCCATCCTTATTTTTCCTCTTTTACTGAAGCATCTAGGTATTATGTGGATTTAAAAAGACCTTTAATATGGGCTTTTAAAAGACCTTCAACTCAGCTGCAAGTAATATATTTTGAATAAAATAACACTGGGCTTGGACTTCCCTGGCCGTCCAGTGGTTAAGACTCCATGCTCCCACTGCAGGGGGCAGCAGTTTGATCCCTGGTCAGGGAACTAAGATCCCACGTGCCACGCCACATGGCCAAAACAAACAAACAAACAAACAACAAAAAACCCACTGGGCTCTTGGAATTTCATTGGAAAAATGTCACATGAGTATCTAATTTAGACTAAATTTAAGAGACACAAGAGGTAGTGATATTTTTCAAAATTGAAAATAAAAAGGCCACATCTTTATTTTTAGATAGTCTATATTAGGATAATATGTATTCTCCTACATCCACACTTAATATTTTCTCCAAAAGAAGTTGGTTTTCTAAAACAGCAAGATTTTAAAACTGTATTGCCTTCCTTGTTTTACTCATTGCAAAATTAGTAAAAGGTTACTAACTAAAGTGTCTTGGGCTTAGTGTGATTTATTTATCCTTACACAGAAGTTAGGGAAGAATGATCTCTGCATTCCAGACGCTGACATTTTTAGGAACAAATTGGGCCAAATATTGGCAGCCAACCCATGGACACCATGACTGAGAAGGCTCTGGAAAATGATGAAAGGAAACAATCAAAGGCCAGAATAGTTCTTGGAGAGAGACTCTATGTTCTTACACAACCAAATCTACAGTTTCCCAGCTTCTCAAAGACAAATATAATGGAGCCCAAGAGCAGAAACTTAAAGATGCAGTGAACCTCCTTCAATATTTCGAGGAAAGAACTCTTTAGCCAGAAACATAATTTTTCAGAACATACATTAATAGGCACAAAGTTTTGCCCAAAGGAATTTTCTGGGCTAATGAAACAAATCAAAATATACATAGAAACTAGCAAGTAAACTTGTAGAGCTCTCCCACACCCCTAAAGACAACAAAAAATAAGCAGGACTGCTTACAGTAGGATGATATTTATGAAATAAAAGTGTTAAAACTCACACGAATACATTTGAATCCAATGTAATATTTAAGGCTTCACTGCTGGTACTACAGAAACTATCTAGTTGAAAGACGTTTCTGAGTTAACTTGAAGAAATTAAGACTTTGCAATATCTGAAGTCACATATTGACTGTAGGAATAGGGCAAATCTCTCTTGCTGAAGTGGGAGCAACTCCAAGTCCAGGCTTGGACCAGGCTGAAAGCAGGGCTGGAGGAGCACTGCAGGCACGAGGCTATGGCCAGAGTCACTGCTAGGAAGAAGAACATGGAGATCAAGGCGAAAAGACCATGACCAGGTAAAGCTGTAGCTCTGGCAGTAGGTGCTGCGTGGTCACTGAGGTCCGTCCACAACTCCTGCAAAGACTAGCTGCAGCATGATGAATATTGTCATTGAGCCTGGTGACCAGCAAGCCCCAGAGAACAGTGTCTCTGTCATCTGCAGTGCCCCAGTGGGCATCTTGCTCTTATGCATCCTCAGGTTGAAGAGTCAGATTAGGACACCTGATAGGACAGTCAGGTGTTGCGCCCCAGTCAGCGTCCACCTTGGCGACCAGGTAGTCGAACTGCAGTGTGTGATGCCCCATTGAAGAGGCGTATGACTTCCAGGTGCAACTCCCAGCGTAGCACGTCTTCTGTGAGTTTTTGCAGTGGTAGTACACCATTACAGGCAAGCTCAGGCTGACACAGAGCCCTGGTTGCAGGCCACAGAGTCAGCTCAAAGGTAGGCTGCAGTGAACACCACTGTGCTCTGCACTCAGTGACACGTCAGACAACAGCACCCAGGTCACTGGTCAGGAAAAATAGGAGGCACTTAGGGCACCAAGTTTCAGTTGGAAGCACTAAAGTGTGCAATGGAGGCTCTGGGTGAGTGTTCCCAATCTCCTGGACCATACAGTAGACCTGTTGGAAAATTAGAGCATTTTTGTTGATGTGGGTTATATGCAGGCTAATGCTTACACTGGAGGAGAGGGACAGCTTGTCTTTGTTACCTCATGATTCCGAATCTGCTCCCAGTTTAGAATCCTTTCTGTCAGTAGCTTACAAAGAATTACATAGTAATTCTTTGTTGTGAATTGTTTGGCTATGTGTTTATTACTCTCTACAATATCTTTCACTTTTCTCTTCAAGAAATCTGAGTCCTGTTGTTTTGATTAGAGCAACCACACTTCTTATCTCTAATAGGACTAAACACTCAGCTGAAAGTCACCTGCACTGCATCATAGTTCTCAACCTGCATTTCAACCAGGATTGTGAAAAGTGCCCTTAACTGTCTCCAGTCTTCTCTTCTAAGCTGTGATATAACAGTCACTCTTCAAAATCAAAGATGGTGCTGTCGTTATTGAATATACTGTGTATGCCCTGTGAGACTGTGTGGAAAGTGTAGAACTCTACCTTAAGAGTGTCACCTAGGTCAGCAGGGATCACCTGAAGAATGCAGACAAGGAGGTTCTCTGGCAGGCAGACTCTACTGTACACTTTGTAGCTCAGTATGGGAGGACTGGCTTTGGCATCCAAGACCTACCTGCATCTTGCCCTGAGCCTCCTCCCCACCACTAAGTGGTGGCAGCTCTGCTACTCTGGTCCAGATTTCTCCAATAAATAACCAGAGTACTTACTGCCCCAGTGTTCTCTTTTACTTTTGGCAGTGAGGGAGATGGTTAACTGAAATTAATCTGCTAAACTTGTAGAGAATTACTTGCAGCATCCATATCTACTGCAGTTTAGGAGTAAACTTTGCTCTTATTAAGATGTTTTCCAGAATTTTCAAAACAAAATGGCTGTGCTCAAAGCCATATGTTATTTATATACAGGATAAATACTTTATATAAAAAACATTTATAGGATTTCCAGTGAAAGTTTCAGATTCAAGGGGCCTAGGGACTTCCTTTGGCCTATTGGCTACTTCTATCCTGTCATTTGTTCCTTCCTGCTCTCTTTGCTGGCGGTAAAGAGAGGCTTCTCAGCACTCACCCATGGTTCTTGTCACCGACATGTAGATCTTTGGCGAGATTCCCCACTTTTAAATCCTTGGCTGTCTCTTCCGGAATCTCTCAGCATAACTGCTGCGCAGTTCACTAGGCTGAACAAAGACATCAGAAAAGGAAACAGCGCTTCCTGCACTCCCGCGTCTTCCCTGTGGGGAGATTTCTCTCTCTTCACGATGCGGCTTCGTAGGACCGAATGCACTTCGCTACAGTGGCTCCTCGGATTACCAAGGTGCGCTGGAAAGAAAAGGAAGCAGCTCTCTCAGACCTTCCTGACCCAGATATTTGAAGCAGATTGCGGGAGAGATGGCGTGCAGAGTCTGCTCCTGGTGTGTTTCTCTAAAGTGTGCATACATCGCTGCGTCAAAACCGCCAGTGGGTTCCTTTGTTTCACTCTAAGCCACGGATTGGCCAACAGCGGCACCCAGAGGTCCAGGAGGATAGCTACCACATGTTATTTCTGAAAGTCCTCACAAGAGACTGTATTTGCTTTATTTCCGGGACTTATTTTTACAATACCAGTTGGTTCAGTATAAAGGCTACAAGTCACTATTTCTTTTTGACAAAATATTAATAAAATGGTCTTTCCACAAAATTTAAATCAAACGTTTTAATTTATTAAAATTCACATCAGCTTAAAATAAAAATTCTTACACAATTTCCCTCTTGACATTTCCTTTTGAAGAACACTTGAAGCTTCTTTTTCTTAAACATTTTTTTACTCAAGAAATTACCCACTGTAAAAAGAATTTTACATTAGAAAAGGAAATTCTCACTGTATATTCTACAATATAAAAGAAACTTGCACTATAAAAGGTAGAAAATACTGACAAAAATTTTCAAGTATCAGTAATTGCATTATTTAATTACAATTTTACACATAACATAAAATTTACCAACTTAACCATTTTAAGTGTACAGTTCAGTAGTATTAAATACATTCATAATGTCATGCAACCATCACAACCATCCATCTCCAGAACTCTTTTTATCTTATAAAACTGAAACCTATACCCATAGGTATACCTATACGTATACGTATACCCATTAAACTCCTCATTCTCCCTTCTCTCCAGCCCCTGGCAAACACCATTCTACTTGCTCTCTCTATGATTTTGACTACTCTAAATACCTCATATAAGTGGAATCATATGGTATTTGTCTTTTGTGTGTGTGTGTGACTGGCTTATTTTACATAGCATAATATCCTCAAGGTTCATCCATGTTGCAGCATATGTCAGATTTTCCTTCCTTTTTAAAAGAGTATGGAGGTTCCTCAAAAAATTAAAAATAGAACTACCACATGATCCAGCAATTCCACTTCTGGGTATGTTTCTGAAAAAAATGAAAACACTAATTCAGAAAGATGTAATCACCCCTATGTTCACTGCAGCACCATTTACAATAGCCAAGATATGAAAGCAACCTAAGTGTCCATCAATAAATGAATGGATAAATAAGATGTGGTACATATACAAAGCCATAAAAAAGAACAAAATCTTGCCATTTGCAACAACATGGATGGACCTAGAGGGTATAATGTTAAGTGAAGTAAGTCAAACAGAAAAAGGCAAATACCACATGATTTCACTTATATGTGGAATCTGAAAAAGCAAAACAAATAAACATAACAAAACAGAAAGAGATTCACAGATACAAAGAACAAACAGGTGGCTGTCAGAAGGGAGAGGGGTGAGGGGATGAGTGAAATAGGTGAGGAATATTAAGAGGTACAAACTTCCAGTTACAAAATAAATGAGTCAGTCACAGGGATGAAATGTACAGCATGGGGAATACAGTATAGTCAATAAAATTGTAGTAACTTTGTATGGTGACAGATGGCAACTAGACTTACGGTGAGGGTGCTTATTTTGTAATGTACAGAAATATCGAATGACTGTGCTGTGCACCTGGAACTAACATAGTGTTGTAAGTCAATTATACTTCAATTTTAAAAAAGAATTTCCTTCCTTTTCAAAGCTGAATAATATTCTATTGTAGGTACACATACCACATTTTGCTTATGCATTCATTGGTTGATGGACACCTGGGGTGCATCTAACTTTTAGCTATTATGAATAATGCTGGTATGAACAAGGGTGAATAAACATCTTTTAGAGACCCTGCTTTCAATTCTTTAGGGTATATACACAGAATTGGAATTGATGGATCATATAGTAATTCAATTTTTAATGTTTTGAGGAACCACTGACTGTTTTCCACAGTGGCTGTACCATTTTATATTCCCACCAACAGTGCACAAGGATTTCATTATTCCACATCTTTGTCAATATTTATTATTTCCTGTTTTTTTAATAGCCGTCATCCTAATGGGCATGAGGTGGTATCTCACTGTTGTTTTTATTTGCATTTCCCTAATGATTAGTAATGTTGAGCATCTTCTCATGTACTTATCGGGCATTTGTATCTTTTTTGGAATTACATATATACTATTATAATCCTCCCAATAATCAGCTCTTTCATGGATACCACTGATTACCTCTATAGACTGAATATTTATGTCCCCCCCACCCCAAATTTCACATGTTGAAACCTAATCAATGTGATGGTATTTAGAGGCAGGGCTTTGGGGAGGTGATTAGGTCATGAGGTTGGAGTGCTCATGAATGGCATTAGTGCCCCTGTAAAATAGGCCGCAGAGAACTCCTCCACCCCTTCCACCATGTGAGGTTACAGCAAAAAAGACTGCCACCTATGAACCAGGAAGCCTGCCCTCACCAGACACCAAAGCTGCCAGTGCTTTTATCTCAGACTTCTCAGCTTCCAGATCTTAGAAATAAATTTCAGGTGCTTATAAGGCACTCAGTTTATGATATTTTGACACAGCAGCCCAGATAAATTATGACAGTTGCCCTTGTTCTTTCCTCTCTTCTAACACTTCGTTTTCAGTTTAGAGGTCCACCATCTGTGCACCTAAGGGCAGCTGAACCTACTCATAGCTGTAGTAGTTCTGATAGGTCTAAACCAATATTGGTGATCTCATTCCTCTTGCCAGTGTTTAGTTAGAAATGTGGCTTAAAACAATTAATAATTAAAAAATAAGCTTAGGGCAAGGTTTCTCAACCCTGGTACTATTTTGAGTCAGATAACTTTGTTGGGGGGGGATGTTCTGTGCATTATAGGATATTTAGCAGCACCCATGAGACGCCACGAGATCCCACAGGTGCAACAATCAAAATGTCTCCAGACATCACCAAATGTCTCCTCCTCCCCACCATTTTGAAAATCACAGGCTTAGGGTATTCCGCTGGTGACTATTATTGAGCCAGGGATAGGTATATAGTCTAAGTTGGTCCAATCACAGTGAAAGACAGATTTTGGTTGGGAAGAGCCACTCTCTGAACTTACCATGGACAAGGAAGGAAGTTCCCCAGTTACTGCTGGCAGGTTTCTTATGACCACAGACTTTGGAAATTTACAAGGAGGTGAGGGTAAAGCTGAAAGAATAATAAAGTATAAATAAATGTTCATTATCCAAAATTAGCAAGAGTTAAACAATTTGTGCCAGACTATAATTCAATCCTGCCTAGAGGCAGCCAGACTTCTAGAACTGCACTGTCCGATAGAGTAATCACCTGCCACATGTGGCCACTGGGCACTTGAAATGTGGCTAGTCCAAATTGAGATGTGCTTTAGGTGTAAAATAAACACTTGATTTTGAAGATTCAGTACAAAATAAGAATGTAAAATATTGTTAATATTTTATACATTGATTATATGTTGAGCAATATTTTGGTAATTAGGTTAAATAAAATGTCATTGAAATTAATTTCACGTGTTTCCTTTTGCATTTTAATATGGCTACTAGATAATTTAACATACATATGTGACTTTCACCTGTGGCTCACATTATATTTCTATTGGACAGAGCTGCTCTAGACTACCTGGTTTTTGAGATAACACATTTTCTTATTGTTTAAACCAGTGTAAATTAGATTGGTCTTTTTTTCTATCGAAAGCATTCTATTTGATACAAGAGACTGCTACAATTTAGTTAACCTGCTTTTTACTGATTATATACTGCTGCAACAGTATATAAGTGTATTTTGGGGGGTATTTGCTATTTCCTCACTCCTATAATTTTCAATCTCCAAAATATAAACAAGGCTTCTCCCATCTCTCACATTTTTTTTAACCTCCACAGTATAAGGAACTTGAAAGTTTATTAAAGGGAATTTTCAATCATACAGCATTAGCCCGATTGTGATACTCCTTTATCATAGGTAGGAAGCCCTTTGAGGCTTATTACCACACTGGGGAATTTATTGTTCCCCCAAATCTTTGGTTCACCAGTATCACAGATATTCTATGGAACAACCACAGGAGTGTAATTCTTTTATCAACTCAGAGTGTTTCTATATATCAAGTGGATTTGATTTAAAAAAACAACATTTGACAAAATTCAACACCCACTTATGATAAAAACCCTCCAGAAAGTAGGTATAGAGGGAACTTACCGCAACATAATAAAGGCCATACATGACAAACCCACGGCCAAAATCGTTCTCAATGGTGAAAAACTGAAACCATTTCCACTAAGATCAGGAACAAGACAAGGTTGTCCACTCTCACCACTATTATTCAACATAGTTTTGGAAGTTTTAGCCACATCAATCAGAGAAAAAAAAAAGAAATAAAAGGAATACAAATCAGAAAAGAAAAAGTAAAGCTGTCACTGTTTGCAGATGACATGATACTATGCATAGAGAATACTAAAGATGCTACCAGAAAACTACTAGAGCTAATCAATGAACTTGGTAAAGTAGCAGGATACAAAATTAGTGCACAGAAATCTCTTGCATTCCTATACACTAATGATGAAAAATCTGAAAGAGAAATTAAGGAAACACTCCCATTTGCAACAAAACCATTGCAACAAAAAGAATAAAATACCTAGGAATAAACCTATCTACAGAGACAAAAGACCTATATGCAGAAAACTATGAGACACTGATGAGAGAAATTAAAGATGATACAAACAGATGGAGAGATATACCACGTTCTTGGATAGGAAGAATCAACATTGTGAAAATGACTATACTACCCAAAGCAATCTACAGATTCAGTGCAATCCCTATCAAACTACCAATGGCATTTTTCACAGAACTAGAACAAAAAAATTCACAGTTTGTATGGAAACACAAAAGACCCTGAATAGCCAAAACAATCTTGAGAAAGAAAAACGGAGCTGGAGGAATCAGGCTCCCAGACTTCAGACTATACTACAAAGCTACAGTAATCAAGACAATATGGTACTGGCACAAAAACAGAAATATAGATCAATGGAACAGGATAGAAAGCCCAGAGATAAACCCATGCACATATGGTCACCTTATTTTTGATAAAGGAGGCAAGAATATACAATGGAGAAAAGACAGCCTCTTCAATAAGTGGTGCTGGGAAAACTGGACAGCCACATGTAAAAGAATGAAATTAGAACACTCCCTAACACCATACACAAAAATAAACTCAAAATGGATTGAAGACCTAAATGTAAGGCCAGACACTATCAAACTCTTAGAGGAAAACATAGGCAGAACACTCTATGACATAAATCACAGCAAGATCCTTTTTGACCCACCTCCTAGAGAAATGGAAATAGAAACAAAAATAAACAAATGGGACCTAATGAAACTTAAAAGCTTTTGCACAGCAAAGGAAAACAAAAACAAGATGAAAAGACAACCCTCAGAATGGGAGAAAATATTTGCAAATGAAGCAACTGACAAAGGATTAATCTCCAAAATTTACAAGCAGCTCATGCAGCTCAATATCAAAAAAACAAACAACCCAATCCAAAAATGGGCAGAAGACCTAAATAGACATTTCTCCAAAGAAGATATACAGATAGCCAATAAACACATGAAAGGATGCTCAACATCACTAATCATTAGAGAAATGCAAATCAAAACTACAATGAGGTATCACCTCACACCAGTCAGAATGGCCATCATCAAAAAGTCTACAAACAATAAATGCTGGAGACGGTGTAGAGAAAAGGGAACCCTCTTGCATCGTTGGTGGGAATGTAAATTGATACAGCCACTATGGGGAACAGTGTGGCGTTTTCTTAAAAAGCTAAAAATAGAAATACCATACAACCCAGCAATCCCACTACTGGGCATATACCCTGAGAAAACCATAATTCAAAGAGTCATGTACCACAATGTTCATTGCAGCTCTATTTATAATAGCCAGGACATAGAAGCAACCTAAGTGTCCATCAACAGATGAACGGATAAAGATGTGGCACATATATACAATGGAATATTACTCAGCCATAAAAAGAAACGAAATTGAGTTATTTGTAGTGAGTTGGATAGACCTAGAGACTGTCATACAGAGTGAAGTAAGTCAGAAAGAGAAAAATAAACACTGTATGCTAACACATATATATGGAATCTAAAAAAAAAAAAAAGGTTCTGAAGAACCTAGGGGCAGGACAGGAATAAAGACGCAGACATAGAGAATGGACTTGAGGACACAGGGAGGGGGAAGGGTAAGCTGGGACGAAGTGAGAGAGCGGCATGGACATATATACACTACCAAATGTAAAACAGATAGTGGGAAGCAGCCGCATAGCACAGGGAAATCAGCTCAGTGCTTTGTGACCACCTAGAGGGGTGGGATAGGGAGGGTGGGAGGGAGAGGCAAGAGGAAGGAGATATGGGGATATATGTATATGTATAGCTGATTCACTTTGTTATAAAGCAGAAACTAATACACCATTGTAAAGCAATTATACTCCAGTAAAGGTGTTAAAAAAATTAAACAAACTTAAAAATTCAGTTCCCCAGTCAAAACAACAACAACAACAATAACTGGATTTATCAATAGACATTAAGGTAATGGTGATGTGGCAGTGCCCTTAGCTGTAGGATCAATGTAACTACCCCTCAAAAAATAGCATTCAGAAAATGTATTAAACTCAAAAACAGAAAATATGTTTCAGGATTGAAGGAGGTACATACTTTAGGGGAAACTTCAGTTGATCCTTTTAATTATCTCTCTGACAACCTTCCATTTCAAGGTTTAATAACTAAAATACACCCTAATTTTGGCAAATCTGAATTGCCCAGAATTTATCTCAAGTTATTTTCTGTGACAAAGATATTTGAGCATCATAAAGCTCATAGGCAATTAAAATGCAAAGCAATATTTGGATTATTTTCATGTATAAGCATGGCCTCACATTTTATAGGGTTAAATAAAGCATTATGCAAAGGCTAGCATGCTAAACTCACATCTATGAAGTAAGTAAAATCAGGTACAATTAAGGGACAAGCACATTGGAAAAATTTCTTCAAAAAGAGGAAATAGATCATCCTGGAAATTATATATACATCAGCTAATATTCTTCAACACATTACAGAACAAAGAACTAAAGTACAGTTATGTAGAAGAGCATAATTTTCCTTCAAACTTAACATAAAAAACCAAACTGGTGGGCTTCCCTGGTGGCGCAGTGGTTGAGAATCTGCCTGCTAATGCAGGGGACACGGGTTCGAGCCCTGGTCTGGGAAGATCCCACATGCCACGGAGCAGCTGGGCCCGTGAGCCACAACTACTGAGCCTGCGCGTCTGGAGCCTGTGCCCCGCAACGGGAGGGGCCGCGATAGTGAAAGGCCCGCGCACCGCGATGAAGAGCGGTCCCCGCACCGCGATGAAGAGTGGCCCCCACTTGCCGTAACCAGAGAAAGCCCTCGCACGAACCGAAGACCCAACAGAGCCAAATAAATAAATAAATAAATAAATGAATAAATAAATAAAGTAGCTATAAAATTTAAAAAAAAAATCTCCTTTAAAAACCAAACTGGTGCCAAACCATTTAAATTCCACCCCATGATACACAGTAGCACAGTTGACGAAACCAAAGGGGTCACATTCACACACGCTATTTGCAAACCTCTGGCCTCATAACAATTGGCACGGTCCGTGACTGGAGAGGAAATGTATATATAAAGTGGCTCTATCTCATTTTAAGGTGACATACAATGTGTTTTCTCTGACAAATTATTATAGGATTTAGATTATATTTATGTTCTTTCTGGATGGATCAATTGTTTCATTCAATTAGCCAATATTTTTTATCTCACACGTTTTGATACTAGGCACTGGGACCGGATGAACACGATATTAGACTCCTGACTATCATGGAGCTTCCAATCTTAGGTGAGGGAGACAATAAGTACATAAAGAAATAAAGTGAATTTTCTAAATGTTAATCACATTTTAAGTGAATTCTCTAAAACTTAGATGCAGGTGTTGATATTTTAGAGAACAGAAATTGAAATTTTAAGGACCTTGATAATCTACCAAACTGATCCTATTAATAAATAAATGGAAATGAATAGGAGTAAGTGGAAACTGTTACACAGTTAGACTGAAGCACTATAAATACATGTTGAAGAATACCTGACCACCTAAAGAAGAGGCAAGCAGAAAAGTTATCCAAACAGTAGAGGTGGATTTTTTAAAATTCCAAACTAATTTAAAAATTACTGGCAAATGAGTAGAAGGAAGTAATCCTTCAATTATATTCTACTTTAATCAGACTATTCGTCTTTCAGGCAACTGTCCTAAATGAACATGGGCCTCCAGAAGAACACTACCTTCTCTGTTTACATTTATATCTACGTCAAACACATTAAAAAGAGGAATCACTACTCAGCCATAAAAAGGAACGAAATTGGGTCATCTGTAGAGACGTGGATGGATCTAGAGACTCACACAGAGTGAAGTCAGAAAGAGAAAAACAAATATCATACATTAACGCATATATGTGGAACCTAGAAAAATGGTACAGATGAACCGGTTTGCAGGGCAGAAATTGAGACACAGATGCAAAGGACAAACGTATGGACACCAAGTGGGGGAAGTGGCGGGGGCGGGGATGAACTGGGAGATTGGGATTGACATGTATACACTAACATGTATAAAATGGATGACTAATAAGAACCTGCTATATAAAAAAATAAATTAAATAAAATAAAATAAAAAAAGAGGAATCACCCTTGTTCCCTCAGGGGGTCTTCAAACCCGAAACAGACCGAGTCATGGGCCTCCTACGGACATCTTCATAATCAACAAACACAGAATTATAGTGGGCTGCATGTCCTCACTCCACTGACTTGGGTACTTTAAAATCCACGGTATGGTTAGTTATGAATTCTTTTATCGGCTCCAGATTGAATATAGCCTGTGGAGATGCCGAGATGTTTCCAGAAACAAACACCATTTCCGCACGGACGCCCTATCTCCGGCAATCACCCGGAAGCCTAGGAGGTATCCGGCCCCACAGCGATCCGGTAAAAGCCCTGGCTTAGCGGAGGCGGGCGGGAGAATCTATGTCCTTCTTAGAACCGTTTTCTCTAAATACTCTTAAACCAACAGCTCTTTACGAAACATAGTCTTCATCCCGTGAAGGCCAAGTTCTCGCGAGACGACAAGACCCGCCGGATAGCGTAATCGCGCATTGCGCCTGCGCGCGCTGGGGCAGCCCGCACTTCCGCCCGAGGGGTGTTGCGACTCACAGCAGCTTCGCGTCCTGGGTGGTGACGTACCTGTTTTTTCTCGGCTAGGTCTGCAGCAACGGACGGAGGCCCGCTGAGCTGCGGAGTTGCAGAATCTGGCGTTCGGAGCTGCGGTTCTTGGCGAGATTTCGCGTTGCCCGTCCTGAGCCATTTCACCGATAATCAGCGGATCGCTTTGCCAAGTGCCGGGAAGAACAAAGGAATTCGGAAGGAGACGCTCGGCTCCCGGCCACCTTGCTCTGAGTGGCTTCCTTTTCCGCTCGCGCCTGTCCGGACAAACTGGACTTATAACCGTCACTGGATTGTAAGTACCCGAGGCGAAGAGAGCTCACTACGCCCCGCTTTTTGCGTATCTTTGTTCCGGGAGAGTTTGTGGATTGGGAGTATCTGCTGAGCCTTACTTTCTGTGCCGAAAACCGTTCCGTAGGAGCCGCCATTTGCTTTCCCTGCGTTGTCCTGCAGCGGCATCTAGAGGTTGGAACTTGGTATTGCAGCTAATAGATTTAAATGGACCTGAGTAAGGCAATGTGTCAGTAACGACTGGTATTGTCACAGCATATTTAGAAAGACTTGGGGCTTAATTCAGAATAGACGCTTAGTTGCTGTTCTACCTAGAACTCTTCGTAATTAAAGACTTCAATTTATAAAGAACTGGACTTTCTGTTGAAATAGCTGAAATTTTTTAGTGCAACAAGTGGTTATTAGAGAAAAAGTGAGTCACAAAGAAATAAAGATGAGTAAGAGCAAAGATGATGCTCCTCACGAACTAGAGAGCCAGTTTATCTTACGCCTACCTCCGGAGTATGCCTCTACTGTGAGGCGGGCGGTACAGTCTGGTCATGTCAACCTGAAGGACAGACTGTCAATTGAGTTACACCCTGATGGGCGTCATGGAATTGTCAGAGTGGACCGGGTCCCACTGGCGTCAAAATTGGTAGATCTGCCATGTGTTACGGAAAGTTTGAAAACCATTGATAAAAAAACCTTTTACAAGACAGCTGATGTCTGTCAGATGCTTGTCTCTACAGTTGATGGTGATCTCTATCCTCCTGTTGAGGAACCAGTTGCCTCTGCTGATCCCAAAGCAAGCAAGAAAAAGGATAAGGACAAAGAGAAAAAGTTTATATGGAACCATGGAATTACTCTGCCTCTAAAAAATGTCAGAAAGAGAAGGTTCCGTAAGACAGCAAAGAAGAAGTATATTGAGTCTCCAGATGTGGAAAAAGAAGTAAAGCGGTTGCTGAGCACAGATGCTGAAGCTGTCAGTACCCGTTGGGAAATAATTGCTGAAGATGAAACAAAAGAAACAGAAAATCAAGGCCTTGATATCGCTTCCCCAGGAATGTCTGGCCACAGGCAGGGCCATGACTCATTAGAACATGATGAGCTTCGGGAGATATTCAATGATCTCAGCAGCAGCAGTGAAGATGAAGATGAGACACAGCATCAAGATGAAGAAGATATAAACATCATTGACACTGAGGAAGATCTGGAAAGGCAGCTACAGGACAAGCTAAATGAATCAGATGAACAACACCAAGAAAACGAGGGAACTAATCAGCTGGTTATGGGAATTCAGAAACAGATTGATAACATGAAAGGCAAGCTCCAGGAGACCCAGGACAGGGCAAAGCGACAGGAGGATCTCATCATGAAAGTGGAAAACCTGGCTCTCAAGAACAGATTTCAGGCTGTGCTGGATGAACTGAAACAAAAGGAAGACCGAGAAAAGGAGCAGCTCAGCTCTTTGCAAGAAGAGCTAGAATCACTCCTAGAGAAGTGAAGAGAGTTTTGATACTTAATTTCATTCCTGACAGTGGTCAGCCTTGAAAGGAAAACTTTGTTTTCATCACCTGGACTAGATAGTAAAACTTTGCAGTAGTTCCCAATTTCCTCCACTGCCTTCTATTGGATTTGTCTTGTAGACAAATATAATTGTGAATTTCTATCTCATTTGTCTTTTCGAACCACTTTGGTGGGTGTTTGTCCTGTAGGAAGTAGGAATGTATAGACAGATAAATGTAGGGAAGTTGTAGGATTAGCGGAGTGAACAGTTCAGTTTAGTAATTTATCACAGCTTCACTGCAGGACTTTGCTGCTGTTTCTCCATTTACCAGAAGCTGCCATTGCTACTCTGTGATGCCATCTGAGATAAATTAGTAGAGTCTAGTCTGGTGGCAGTGAAGTTTGTTTACATATGTTTTGCCATGCTGTAGCTATTTTCCCAGTTATTCAAAGCAGTTTTCCACATTTTGCATTGCAAATCATTTCATAAAGTTGTTTTAACAAATAAAAGCAAGTAATTTTCACCTTATAATGTGTCTTGCTCTTTTAGGGGTAGTGGGTATAAGATCCTCTTCTGAAGTGGTTTCTTTTTGGGGTTTAATGGACTGACCAATTGGATTCTGTTTTGTAGGAAAAGAAGCAGTTGTGTTAGAATTTAAGAAAAAGAGGAACAGCAGAGGCAAAGAAATGGGGAAATGTCATCTTTGCATTATGTTTCCAATCCACCTGCTCCATTTGGAGGTCAGGAAATAACGTTCTTAAACTATCCTAAACTCTTTTTTTTCAGCTTGATCTCACCACATTCTCTCACTATTTTCAATCTTGAGCTTATTTACATTTTTTTCAAGGAGTTTAATTACTACTCTTTCTCTATAATAGTCTATTGGGATAAATACTATTATGCATCTATCATACCAAAGTCTTAAGTTACCTGTTGCTCGTGTCCTCACTAGACTGTAAATTCACTGAGATTAGGTACTTTGCCTTGTTAGTCACTGTAAACTTAACTAAAGAAGAGTAAAGAGATTAAAATCACAAGGTCAGGAGATGTGGTGCCTGGGTTTGTATCCTAGTTCAGTGACCTAGTTGAGATTGATCTAGGGCAAGTAAATTAATCTGTTGGTTTCAGTTTCCTCATCTCTAAAATGGAGGTGATAATATTACCTACCTCAGGGCCCTTGAGTTGTTGGCTATTGAGTTGATACATATAAGGACTTAGAACAATTCCTAGAATAAAAGCAAACTATTATTGCCTATTTACTAGGGTCTGAACATACAGGGATTAAAAATTTGAATTAAAGACTGATTGAAATGGTAGAAAAGTGTGTGAAGAAACAGCTGCTTTAAATGGGGTTGACTGATTTCAAATTAAAGAATCACTCTAAATCAAAGTTTATAAATTACAGCAGAAACAAAGTTTGCTTCAAGTACATCCACAGCATAAGCAAACTGAGTCCGTTTACTACTGTAGCTTTGTTTTTTATTTGATTCATTTACAGCTTGGTTTTGCATAAATATTAAAACCTCCATAATGAAGAGTAATTATCTGTTATGTCAGCTTCAAAAGAGAAAAACTTAACTGAAGAAGATTGGGATCCATTTCCCTTCATGTAAATCCAGAGTTACCAAAGAAGACTCACTTTTCTCACAGCTCCCTTGCCTGATGAATGTGACGTATAGTTGGGCTACGGTTTTCAATATTTCTGAGTTCATGAATGGAAGTTGAATTTTTTTAATTAGTGTTTTAAAATATTATAAGAAAAAACTCACTGAAAATTTTAAGCAGTGCAGAAATTTTACAAATTCTTAATTTTATTCACTCCCCGATTGCCGGTCACTTAGGTTGTTCCATTTGAAATTTGCTATT
Organism: Balaenoptera acutorostrata; assembly: GCF_949987535.1. Taxonomy (NCBI): domain Eukaryota; kingdom Metazoa; phylum Chordata; class Mammalia; order Artiodactyla; family Balaenopteridae; genus Balaenoptera; species Balaenoptera acutorostrata. The sequence continues at coordinate 126,484,779 of NC_080065.1, read as the reverse complement.
ACACAGAATGCTGCAATAAGCATGTCAGTGTGGCCTCTGTTTTGCATTATTTCTATAGATTAGGTAAATGGGATCTTTATGTTCACATCTAAATGTCATAAAGCCTGACATTTTGAATTTGTAGATCAAATGTTAGAGACAAAAAAATTTGGATAAATTGTGACAAATCATGTCTCTGAAGGACTGTCTTGAACTTTGCTTAAACTTTTATTACCTAGTAAGAATTGTGTGAAAACACAGACTAGGAAGACTGCTTACCACACAGCAGGTATATTGGCCTTCTTTCTGTATTTCAAATGCCCAGCTCTTTCACACTACAGAGCTTTACTTATATTACACTTACATTTCCCTTTTCCTGGAACAGTCTCCAGATACTCTCATGGCTAGCTTTTTGTTACTCAGCCCTCAGCTCAAACCTTACTTTCTCTGGTAATCCTATCTGGCTACTCAATCTGATTGCTAGGGAACGTGTGATGTGGGTGTGCATCTTGTTAAGGGTGGTGGTCTTCACTGAAAATTTGGAAGTTCCTTTGCTATTATTTTCCATGTATGCGTGGGAGTACATGTGCTCCAAGTCCAGCTGTTTAAATATATTTCATGGAACTTGAGATCTGTGTATTATTGCACAACTATGTCTGATAATTCAGTGAAGTTACAGACCATTTCCCTATTAATGCCCTCATGATCCCTGGTGCTGATTACTAACTTGGTTTCTCCAAAACATATACATATATGAATTTAATGCAAAAGCATTTGATGATTTATTGTAGTATCCTGCATCTCTTGTGTTCGTAAAAACTCAGTATGTGCTTTTAAAAAATAAACAATGGGGGCTTCCCTGGTGGCGCAGTGGTTGAGGGTCTGCCTGCTAGTGCGGGGGACACGGGTTCGGGCCCTGGTCTGGGAAGATCCCACATGCCGTGGAGCGGCTGGGCCCGTGAGCCACAACTACTGAGCCTGCGCGTCTGGAGCCTGTGCCCCGCAACGGGAGGGGCCGCGATAGTGAAAGGCCCGCGCACCGCGATGAAGAGCGGTCCCCGCACCGCGATGAAGAGTGGCCCCCACTTGCCGTAACCGGAGAAAGCCCTCGCACGAACTGAAGACCCAGCGCAGCCAAATAAATAAATAAATAAATAAATAAATAAATAAATAAATAAATAAAGTAGCAAAAAAAAAATAAACAATGAACCATAGGTAATTAATTGACAGTTTTAAAATACCAAAACATTTTTTAAAAACCCTCAAATGTGAGGGACTTCCCTGGTGGTGCAGTGGTTAAGAATCCACCTGCCAATGCAGGGGACACAGGTTCGAGCCCTGGTCCGGGAAGATCCCACATGCTGTGGAGCAACTAAGCCCGTGTGCCACAACTACTGAAGCCCGTGCACCTAGAGCCCATGCTCTGCCAAAACAGAAGCCAGCACAATGAGAAGCCCGTGCACCGCAGCAAAGAGTAGCCCCCGCTTGCCGCAACGACAGAAAGCCCGAGCGTAGCAACAAAGACCCAATGCAGCCAAAAGTAAGTAAATAAATTTTATTTTTAAAAAACCATCAAATGTGATACGACATTTAAAAAATTTAAATTTAAAAAAGTAAAAATTTTTTTTTCTAGTTTAAAATGGCACCTTGTTCTCATGAATCTCTTTTCTCTGTCAAATAGCCTGCTAATATAACATAGTAACCCCCAAGGGCAAGGAAAATAGGAGATCAGACAACAGTGGATGAGAGATGTCAATGTTTTCAGAAGGCCAAAGCAGATGAAGAAACGATAAATTAATTCAGAGATCACAGAAAGTTACATGCTAAATGTCTGCAAGGAGGTATACCAAGGAGAAACAAACCCACTTGATATAGACACTGAGGCTCAGTTTTTGCAGGCAGTTTCCAAGGAAGAGGGAAGGTGTGAGGCTAGAAACAGGATTCATTAATGTCTGTGTTCAGGGACTTCCCTGGCAGTCCAGTGGTTAGGACTCTGGGCTTCCACTGCAGGGGGCACAGGTTCCATCCCTGGTCTGGGAACTCAGATCCTGCATGCCATGTGGCACAGCCAAAGAAAATAGTAAGATAAAATCTGTGCTCAGAGCTGTTGGATGTCCAGGAGCCCTATCTCACTCAAGCCAGATGACTTTTCCTTACCCATCCCACAGACAGAAAGTTTATTTTCTGGGTAAATTGAACCAAAGAAGGCACAGATGGAGGCTGGGGGTCCATAGCATTGAACAAGGGAATTGTGTGAAAGTCTGTTTTCTGACTGCAGGATGTCAACCCTCTTCTCCCACTTGGTGTCATTAAATCAGTACCCAAGGTAAACACCACCCGCACCCCCCCTCCCCCGCAAACACACACAGACACACACACAGTCAAGATTGGAAGATTATTCTCTGAAGAAACCATGTGGTACCAGAGAAAAGAAATCCAGATACATTTGGGCACTCTCCAAAGAAAAGGCCAAGTCACTATTTACTACAATGAAGTCTACCTGTTGACAAACCGTATCCATGCACAATCTGCTTTTAGGTGCCTCACTTTTAAATATTAACTGATAGCCAAAGAATCAGACAAGGAAAGCTTTCTAAATGAAAGAATCATTTTAGCATACTTTCTGCCCCCTCCACCATTTTGTTTTTACCCCCAAAGTAAAATACCGCCTAGGGCTTAAAATGTAAACTTTAAGAGAATTCGTTCCAACGCTGGGATTATAAGCATCTGGGAGGATAAGTGTGTCCTGACAGCGGTACCCTCACTGATGCCCCAAACTGCATCTTGCCTACTAGGCCTGTAGTCAGTTATATCCAGAACTTCTGCTGCATAAAGCTGCATGGCTCCTCGGCAAGAACCCCGAGACTTAGCACGCACAGAGCGCTAGAGCCACACAGGTCTTTTATATCAAGTTTTTAAGCTGTATATAAATGTTTTCCAAAGCGATTGTACAAGGCCTTGACTTACCTCTAGAAGTAACGAGGGCCCTGCGTCCCACCAGCTCGCAGGGCTTCAGGCCAGGATCCCCGGCGATGTTACCACGAAATAGGGGATCTGCCCGCCTCCGGCCTCCCCCGGCGTACCCTCGGCGAGCAAAGAGCGACACCTGGAGAGGCGCGGCGGCCCGCACCTTTGTGGAGCCGCCATTCCTCTCCGGAGACGATTAAGGGTTTTCTGATCCGAAGGAGCCACCGATTGTCAGGTAAAACCCCCCAAGTGTTTGTTCATTTTCCCTATTTTAAACCTTTGTCTCTGTAGATTGACCCTTTGACCCCAGGCGCGATCAAGCACCTCCCATTTTGTTTTGCCGGGAGTTGGGAGGCGGGGGTCTCTAGCCGAACAGGAAGGCATGTCTTCCTCCGCCGCAGCAGCGCCTAGAGTTTCTGGCCGTAATCGCAGGAATTTATCGGACAGCTTTCTATTGCTGTATTGAGATTCATTAGAAGTGTTTCTCTAGTCTGCCCCGGGGCCCGCAGGCGCTGGGACGGCCGGGCGGCGCGGAGCGAGCGGGCGGGCGGCTGACGGGTTTAGGGCGCAGACGCGGCGGCTGCAGGGTGCCAGGAGAGGTGCGCGCGGGCCCGCGGGCCGGGGGTTATTGCAGTGCGTGGGGAGGGCGGCCCGCGGCCTAGTGTGGAGTTAAGCGGCTTCTCCCGCCCCGCAGAGAGAGCCAAGAGCAGGCGGGACACGGGACGCCCTCCTAAGCTCCAGAGAGTTCCCTTCCTCGGAGACCAGCAGAGAGTGGGCGAACATGAAATCCAATCCTGCCATCCAAGCCGCCATCGACCTCACCGCGGGGGCCCTTGGGGGCACAGCATGCGTCCTGACCGGGCAGCCCTTCGACACAATGAAGGTGAAGATGCAGACGTTCCCTGGCCTGTACAAGGGCCTCGCCGACTGTGGCCTGAAGACGTACTCCCAGGTGGGCTTGCAGGGCTTCTACAAAGGGACCGGGCCAGCGCTGATGGCCTACGTCGCCGAGAACTCAGTCCTCTTCTTGTGCTACGGCTTCTGCCAACAATTCGTGAGGAAAGTGGTTGGATTGGACAAGCAGGCGAAGCTGAATGATCTGCAGACTGCGGCCGCCGGTTCCGTCGCCTCTGCGTTTGCCGCGCTGGCCCTGTGCCCCACTGAGCTCGTGAAGTGCCGGCTGCAGACCATGCACGAACTGGAGATGTCAGGGAGGATAGCAAAAAGCCATAATACAGTTTGGTCCGTCGTGAAGAGTATCCTTAGAAAGGATGGCCCCTTGGGCTTCTACCACGGACTCACGAGCACTCTATTTCAAGTAGTACCAGGCTATTTCTTCTTCTTCGGTGGCTATGAACTGAGCCGATCGTTTTTTGCCTCGGATGGATCAAAAGATGAACTAGGCCCTGTCCCCTTGATGTTAAGCGGTGGAATTGCTGGAATTTGCCTTTGGCTTGTCATATACCCAGTGGATTGTATCAAATCCAGAATTCAGGTTCTTTCCATGTTTGGAAAACAGGCAGGATTTATCAGAACTCTTTTTAAGTGTTGTGAAAAACGAAGGAGTAGCAGCTTTATATTCTGGTCTGAAAGCTACTTTGATTCGAGCGTTCCCTGCCAATGCGGCACTATTTTTGGCTTATGAATACAGCAGGAAGATGATGATGAGCCAGTTTGAAGCACACTGAAGTGTCTTGGTGAATCTGGATCCAAGTACACGCCTTTGAGGACTATAATTTAACTCAGAGTTTCATGGAGCACTGGACCAGTGTGGTATTATTTTTGACTTCATGGGAACTTTGCTTTTGTCTTCCCTGCTTATATGCTAAATCTTAACCTTTATGGAAGAACCTCTACTTTATATCATATAATTTCTGCCCATAATTGTATTGAAATAGAAAAGTTGCTGCTCTTGTGTTTGGTGAGATAATACAGGGTGAGTGGGTGGCCGTATGTACCTAATCTGAAAAGCTAAATATAGTTGTATCACCGGGCTTTTGCATAAATCTACACATGTACATGCAGTTTGTTTGCTTATATGTTGTGAGTGAAACACAGTTTGGTTTCCATGTTTAATCTCATGTCACCAGAAAAACCGAGTTAAACATGTTTCAAGATGGTTATTAATGATTACTTAACCCACTCAAGATGTAGCGTCTCTTTAAAAGTCTGCTTAACATGTGCACTATATTAGCCAATTAAAGTGTTTAAAAAGTTTTTGGTGCTTGAAAACGAAAATATCCATCTACATTTTTTTCATCTACAATGATTTATTTTATTTTTTATTGAGGTAACCTTGATTTATGGCATTATATTTCTACGTCTGTATACCCTACAATGTGCTCACCACCAAAAATTTATTTTTCGTCTATCACCATACAGTTGATCCCCTTTATCCACTTTGTATCCCTCCTTTACCTCCCCCCTCTGATAACCACTATTCTGTTCTCTATAATGACATGTTTGTTTTATTTGGTTTTGGTTTGTTCATTTATTTGGGGTTTTGTTTGTTTATTATAGTTTTTCATATTCCAGATATGAGTGAAATCCTATAGTATTTATCTTTCTCCGTCTGACTTATTTCACTTAGCATAATACCCTCAAGGTCCCTCCATCTTGTCGCAAATGGCAAGATTTCATATTTTTTCTCATCTAGATTTTTAAAAAAATATTTATTTATTTACTTGGCTGCACCGGGTCTTAGCTGCGGCATGCAGGATCTTTAGTTGCAGCATGCAGAATCTTTTTTTAGTTGTGGCATGCGGGATCTAGTTCCCTGACCAGGGATCCAACCTGGGCCCCCTGCACTGGGAGCGTGGAGCCTTAGTCACTGGACCACCAGGGCGGTCTCTGTCGTCTAGATTTTTAAGAGGAGCATATACCTGCATACTGATGTGTCTTCCACAGTCTCGAGTTAAAGTTTCAGAGTAGGCATCCTGGATTTTCCCAAGATGTTCTACTCTTAAAATAGTGCTATTCATCTTCACAGTGGGATCATATTCCACACTCTTAGTTAGGTGTGGCCTAGAGAATTAGTCCTCTGGGAAGTAGCCTGGCCTTTGTCTGTACCAAATTTCCTTCCTCTCCTCTCCCAAAGAGCTTCCCCTCTGCTCTACTTTAGACTGAGGAAGGGGTGAGGGATGGGGCTGTGCTTCTGTGCTTGGATGAAGACCCATGTAGTTGACAACAGTTCTTAGCTTCCAGTCTCAGGGTCCTGGCCTGGGTAGGATTCCAGGATGTACTATTGGCCCATTTAGGGGTTGTTGATCCCCTTTGGATCGTTCACTGTCCTCTCTGCCTCCACCAGTCAGAAACCCTTGCAGGGAACAGAGAGTGCCAAAGCCATGAGAACTTTTTGTTCCCTGATGGTGATCAGGTGACGTTACCAGTGGATGAAGTCCTCTCCTCTCAAATAGAACTGGACAGAACTTAGTGCTTGCAGTCCACAGTGATTAATGTGAGGGCTGACCCATTATGAAGTTTACCTGAGGGCTGATAACTCCTCGTCATTTTTTTACAGTATTGGAAACTTCTAAATTTTGTATTGGCCATCTGTGAGTTTTATTGATGACTGTATATATGATGTGACTTTACAAAGCAATGAAACATAAGAAAAGCAACTTCATTAAACTATACCATATGTATGTATCTAGGCACTGACAAAAACCAAAAACAAAAAAAATAGTTCATCTGATCCCTACACACTTGTGCATCTGTTCTTTGGCCCTATAATGTAAGAGGGTCATTCTTACTAAAGTAAGCCTCATCATTCCATGATGATCTAAGACCAGCAGAGTCTCTCAATAAGAAGTGTTCTTAAGCAGCCTGTAAAGCTGAAAACAGGCAGGCTCCCAGTGTTAATGATCGTCCATAGCGTGTGTGTCAATCACTGCTGGCGGAATGTACACCTGGTATGGAATCCCCAGTTTCCTTCAGCTTTTTTCTATCTGTGAAGCCTCTGAGGTAAGTCTAGCCATATTGCCAGAGGCAAGAGGGTCAGGGTGATGGATGTTGACAAATGGGGGCTGGGGCAGACATTTGGCGAGGGGATGCTCAGTGTCATGCCTGGTGTGCTCCAGAGCGATGGCTGGTCTTCCATTTGCTTTTTCTTCAAAAGAAAACCATTTTTCTACTTTACTTCTAAGTTATTTATACATTTAAGTTATACATTACGTATGTAAGTGGTCAGTAGCTACTTAGTGAGGCTTCATTCAAGCAGGTCTGGATTAAAGCAGAAAAGAAAACAGGAATGGCTTCTACAGGAAGTGGACCTTTCAGAGTCCGAAGGCCCCCTGCTCAGTACCCATGAGCTCGTCTCAATTAGCTCTATTGTCAATGGACCTTTTCACATGTTGTCCATTAAAGGTTTACCTAAATATCTTCAATAGAAATCATTTGAGGCAAGCAAGAGTGGCAGTAAGGAAGTGAAACCTAAGTCAGAAGAATTGTTTTCCACTCTTTTTGCTTAATTCATGGTTCAATATTTTAGATACAATTTGTACCACTTCAGATCTGTACTCAGACAAAAATATAATAACTTGAAATATTGTGTTTAAACAAATTTGAGTGTTCTATCATTAAATTATTTACCTAAATAAAAATATTTATTGAATTCACACCAATTACAGTATACTGTATTGAGCTCTGGGTATTCAGATATTAATGGTCTGGTTTCTGTTCTCAGGGATCTGATGGTCTAGATGTTTGTTTTACAGTCAGAAGAGTGATATTGTAGAATACAATTTAGAACAAACAAATAGAATCCAAATTATGTGTGTATATGTGTGTGTGTGTGTATGTAAAATCAATGATGTGTGTGTATAAAATCTTTTCCTTAACTATGTTTTTGTTTTTATATTGTGGTTTCTTTGTAGTCTTTAAATTAGTTCCATGGTATTTCTTGCTTTTTTCTTCCCCAGCTTTATTGAGGTATAATTGACAAATAACATTGTGCATGTTTAAGGTGTACAATGTTATGATTTGATATACGTGTTTATTATGAAATGATTATTACAATAAGGTTAGTTAATGTCCATCACCTCACAGGTTACTATTTATTTATTTATGTATGTATTTATTTATTTATTTATTTTGAGGTGAGATGGTATTTATTTCTAAGATTTAAGTTGGTGAAATCCATATTTCTGATGCCTAGCCTTATTTTAAACTTTACTTCCACATAGTATAATTTATCCCTCAACTTTTTAAAAATTATTTTTTATTGAAGTATAGTTAATTTACAATCTTGTGTTAGTTTCCAGTGTACAGCAAAGTGATTCAGTTATACGTGTGTGTGTGTGTGTGTGTGTGTGTGTGTATGTATATATACTTTTTCAGGTTCTTTTCCATTATAGGTTATTACAAGATATTGAGTATAGTTCCCTGTGCTAAACAGTAGGTCCTTGTTGTTTACCAATTTTATATATAGTAGTGTGTATATGTTAATCCCAAACTCCTAATTTATCCCTCCCTCCCCCATTCCCCTTTGGTAGCCGTAAGTCTTTGACTCTATTTCTGTTTTGTAAATAAGTTAATTTGTATCATCTTTTTAGATTCCACAAATAAGTGATATCATATATTTGTCTTTTCCTGTCTGACTTACTTCACTTAATATGATAAACTCTAAGTCCATCCATGTTGCTGCAAAAGGCATTATTTCATTCTTTTTTATGGCTGCGTAATATTCCAGTGTGTGTGTGTGTGTGTGTGTGTGTGTGTATGTATGTATGTGTGTGTGTATGTATATATATATATATATATATATATATATATATATATATATATATACATACCACATCTTCTTTATCCATTCATCTGTTGATGGATATTTAGGTTGCTTCCATGTCTTGGCTATTATAAATAGTGCTACTATGAACTTGCATGTATCTTTTAAAATTAAAATTTTCTCTGCTATCCCTCAATTTTTTTTTTTTTTTTGGCCATGGTGCAAAACTTGCAGGATCTTAGTTCCCGACCAGGGATTGAACCCAGGCCACGGCAGTGAAAGCACCGAGTCCTAACCACTGGACTGCCAGGGAACTCCCTGGTATCCCTCAACTTTGAAAAACCTTATCATACCCTTTGGTCTACTGTCAGGGCCAGATGGTATGCATCTTGCAATGCTATAGTGATACTGTAGCTAGAAATTCATTCTCTGTTCCAGCTTTCATGGGATACCAATACCAACCTACAGCAGTTAAGTATATGTAATATCTCAGAAGGACCATATCTGGCAGTGGAGTATCAAACCTGATCATTTTCTTGAATTAAACAAGAAAATGTCCCCAAGTTGTTGAACTTGGAAGAAAAGTAGGTTCTTTTCTTCTGGCCCATATCTCTAAGAAGGGGTGATAATTATTATCAGGAAGTTGTTGTGTGCCTAAAACAGTCACAGGAGATTTTTTGCTCAAGCCAGAAAGTACCCTCTGTTTGGAGCCTGCGTTTCCAACATAAGCATCCTTTGAGCTTTGAAATTCCTGTTTTCAAAGTCTATGACTCTCTGGTCTCTCTGATCTCTCCCAATTCATGTAGAATGGCCCAGGAATCTCCTCTGAGAGCCTTTTTAGAAAGTAAATTCTTTTAGTGTTGGAACTATCATCTAAGTCTGTGGTCTGCCCTTTGAGCTCCATGGTCCACCGTGTTTTCAGCGCCCTCCTAATGCCAGCACTTTTAAATACAGGCTCCTTGTGAATGGTGTAAATGATGTTTAAAAGGCGGACTAGGATCTTCCTGTGTCCCTATCTCTTCAAGGTTGGTGGAGTATCATCTGTTCTGATGCTCTGTTCATTGCCACAGATATAATGGCTTTTTCAAAACCACTTCAGAAAATTTGGTATTACTGGCTTTAGTCTGCACCTTGAGACAAAAAATTTCGCAGGTGGGTAAGTAGTTTTGTAGAAAATTGATGTCTGTTAACAATTCTGCACATTCTGTGGGGGGGGGGGAAATTGTACTCAGAAAGAGTATTATTTCTGTTACAGAGAAGCCAGATAATTGTCTATATAGTGAGAATTTCTACTCCAGCCTAAAGTAGTTTCACTGGGTCCTCCTCAATAACCAGCAGACTTTAATGGGGCATCCTTCCACTTAATTTCTTTGCTCATTGATTTACAAATCGTTCTTTTGTCCATTCGGAGCAAAGACTCCTTTCTGCCTTTCAATGAATGGCAGACCCTTCAACCCGTGCTCTGAGTTCCCGATCTAGGTTCTTGGAGGTTTTGTCCACAAAAAGCCTTCTCTGTCTCCTTAGCACCAGACATGGGAATCTACCTGGACTCAGGTACCCACTTGGTCATGAAGAGGCCGTGCAGCAGGATAAGTCTTCGGTTCTGAGTCCCGAGGCTGCCGCAGTGCCATTACTGTCTTTTGTAATGCATTAAGGATTTTAGCACACATTGCTTTTTATTTTTAATTCTCTGCTTCTATTTTTATGCTGGCCTCTCCACTTCTCTTTGCCGTCAGGAGTCAAAGCTGGACCACATCGATAAGAACCTTGCACTATATCCAAGAATTTTTCCTCCAGATTGATTCTGGTCTGTTACTAGGCAGGAAGTCTCCTGGGTTTCAGGACTTTCACTCCTTGAGAGAAACTCTAAAGGCTTGGTTGAGCTTAAACATTTTTGGCAAGAATACTTCACTGGTGATTCTGTGTGCTGTATATTCTCTCACATGTGCTGTTTTATTTTTATACTGTTGGACCTCAAGATCACAGAATTGGATTATGATAAACTGTCATCATTAGTCCATACCTGACCTGCATTGTTTATTTACTTACCTATCCAATATCATTTAGCTGTATATCTATATATGTAGTTATCTATCAAAATAGTAATAAGAATTCGTGAACACAGTACCTCCCCACAAATGCCAGGACCTTGGTAGTAATATACATCGAATCGTACAAATGGTCCCTCCTGCCACTCCCTGGCCCCCAGCAAATGAAGGTAATTATCATCCTGAATTCTATGTGCATCATTCTTTGCTCCTTTGAATTTTTTTTTTTTTGTATTATATGTTACTCCCACATATATATTTTTCTAGTTGTTTTAAATTTTATAGTAAGGGTAAAATACTATATGGGATACTTTGGTACTTTTCTCTAATATTTATTTTTAAAATCCAATAATCTTGTGTTCCTGTAATTCATTTATTTAGACTACTGTAAAACATTCCATTTTGTGAGTATGCCGTAGCTTATTCATTCAGTTGATAGGCATATGGATGGTTTCCTGATTTTTGCTCCTGTTGCCCACTGTCAATATAAACATTCTTATATATACCTCCTGATGCAAATGTGCAAGAATTTCTTTTGGGTATATAACTAGGAATAGAAATTCTGGAACTCTCAAGTATTTATCTAGGAGTAATCGTTATATTTAATAGTTAATATTCAACTATTTCGCAAAGTAGTTGTACTGATTTTTACATGCACTTGCAATATATAGGCTTGGATCTCTTGTATCCACATGCTTTCCAACACTTGGCGTTGTCAGGCTTTTAAATTTTTGTCAAACAAAAAAATCTACCTTATCTTGGTTTTGATCTATATTTCTCTAATTACAGCAAAAGAACATCTCTTTGTGCGTCTGTTGGTTATATGTTTCTTCTGTGAAATGTTTGTTCATGTCTTTTACCATTTTTCTATTGTTATTTTTATTTATACTGGTTTGTAGGTGTTCTTTATATATCCTTGATATTAATTCTTTGTCAGTGTGTATATGTGAGTATCCTCTCCTGGTCTGTACCTTTTCCCATCTTTAAGATGTCTATTGATGAATGAAGTTTCTTGATTTTATTACAAATGTATTAATCTTTTATTCTATGGTCAGTGTCTTTTTAAAGAAACTATTTCTACCCCAACGTCTAAAATCCATTTACCTGTATTTTCCACTAAGAGCTTGAACGTTGTTTGGGGTTTTGTTTTTGTTTTTGACATTTGAGTCTTAGAACCATTTGAAGTTGATTTTTAAATTAAGACCCAATTTAATCTTTTTCTATATAGATAACCATTTTTAACTGAACATTTCATCTTTTCCCATTGATCTGTGTTATGGACTGAATGTTTATGCCCCACCCCCTACCCTAGTTCATATATTGAAGCCCTAGCCCCCACTGTGATGGTGTTAGGAGGAGGGGCCTTTGGGCACTAATTAGGTTTCGATAAAGTCATGAGGGTGGAGCCCATGATGGGATTAGTGTCTTTATAAGAAGAGGAAGAAATATCAGAGCTGCTTCTGTCCACCATGTATACATACATGGTGTATGTATACATACATGGTGTATATATACGTACATGGTGTATGTATACATACATGGTGTATGTATACATACATGGTGTATGTATACGTACATGGTGTATGTATACATACATGGTGTATATATACGTACATGGTGTATGTATACGTACATGGTGTATGTATACGTACATGGTGAGGATGCTGCAGCCTGCAAGCCAGGAAGAAGGCCATCATTAAGAAACCAACTGCTACATAGAGAATGGACTTGAGGACCCGGGGAGGGGGAAGTGTAAGCTGGGACGAAGTGAGAGAGTGGCATGGACATATATACACTACCAAATGTAAAACCGATAGCTAGTGGGAAGCAGCCGCATAGCACAGGGAGATCAGCTCGGTGCTTTGTGTCCACCTAGAGGGGTGAGATAGGGAGGGTGGGAGGGAGGGAGACGCAAGAGGGAAGAGATATGGGGATATATGTATATGTATAGCTGATTCACTTTGTTATAAAGCAGAAACTAACACACCATTGTAAAGCAATTATACTCCAATAAAGATGTTAAAAAAACAAACAAACAGAAACCAACTGCTGGCACCTTGGTCTTTGACTTCCCAGCCTCCAGAATTATGCGAAATAAATATCTGTTGTTTAAGCCACCAGTCTATGGGATTTTGTTAGAGGAGCCTGAGCCGACTAAGCCATTCTGAATTGCCATCTCTGTAATGTTCAAACATTCCATATATATATGTCTATTTTTGAGCTCCCTCATCAATTACATTTGTCAAATTTTCTGCCTGTGCACCAATAGCAGACTATCTTGATTAATATAGCTTTATAACAAGTCAATAATAAGTAAGGCAAAGTTTTAATCCTACTTTTTTTCTTAAGAAGTTTCCTAGCTCTTATTTTATTCTTTCATATGAATTTTAAAGTAATGTTAAAGTAATGTTGTAATGTTTAAAGTAATATTGTCCTGGGGGAGAAGAGAATTGATAACTTTAAAACATTGAATCTTCCAATTCAGGAACATCATATATTTCTCCATTTATATAAGTCATCTTAGTGTCTCTTCACAAAGGCATATGGTTTCTCCATAGAGGCCTTATACTTTATTAGTTAGACTTATTCCTAGCTACTTGATTTTTTTTATTATTATAAATTCTATCTTTATTTAAAATGTCAATTTCTGTTTACTGGTTTATAAAATAAATTGATTTTATATTGATTTTTCAAATTTGGCAACTTTACTAAACTCTTTAATTATAATATTTTATCTATAGGTACTTTTGGATTTTCTTTGTACTCCTTAATATCATCTACAAATAATAACAACTTTGCTTCTTACTCTGCAATCTACATAACTTGCATTTCTTTGCCTTATCATGCTGGCCAAAACTTCCAGTACAATATCAAATAAATGTAATAGTGGGCATTTGTGTCTTGTTTCTCATCTCAGAGGAAAGCTTTTAACATTTTACAATTAATGTGTTTTGCTGTACATGTTTTCATATCATTTAAAGATTAAGGAAGTTTTATTTCTAATTTAAGGAGATTTTTCCCCCATTATAAACAGAATTTTATCCAATCCTTTTTCTGTGTCTCTAAAAATTATTGTGTGATTTTTTTCTCTTTTACTTTATGTGAGTGATATTGACTTTTAATTTTCCTTTCTTGATATCAGGGTTATGCAAAACATTTTAAGGGCGTGTTCTCCCTTTTTTTCTATTCTATGGTAGTGTATGTATAATATTGGAATTATTTCTTCCTTGAATTTTTGGTACTACTCACAGCGTCTTTCTTTCTTCCTTTGTTTTTTAAAGAAAAGTTTTTCTAATTAACTTGAAAATTAGTTTAAGTGGGTAAGCAGCAGGGTACCTTGTATAATGCTAGACAGCTGCAGTATGGGAAGAAATGGACCGGGCCCCTGAGATGAAATTGGGGTGGTCCTCCACATCTGGGGAGTGGGGACAGCAGCTCTCAGTGGAGCCCAGGCAGCGCCAGTTGTGACCCGACTGTGCGTTTGGTTTCAACTGGCGTCGTCCGCGAGTCCTGCACTGCGTTACTTTACACTAGTGAGAATGTTAACCAGCCATATTGGCTCAATAAGTAGCTTCAGTAAGGAGTGAATTTCTTTCTAGAAATCAGTGCCTATCTTTCCTGGAAACTCCACTTTAAATAGCCCAGTTCCATCTAAAGTCAAGCTGTTGTCATTGCTGTCATTCCATGATGTTCTCTCCCCTGACACCTGTAGGTCAGATGAACCACTTTTTTGATTTAGAGATACTTACGTCCTTTGCGTTAAAGTTATTTTGAAGGGGTTGACTTGCTGGATGGCTCTATTCTTTTTCCTCCAGGAAGAAGGGGAGAAATGTACTTGGAGGTAATGTATGTTTACATCAATTTGCAAATTCCTGTACATAGAGATATATTTTTTAAGTGTGAATGTAACAACATACTGTGAATTCCATCTTGGTTATAAATGAGACTCCTTTAGTCAGTTACCCAAATAAAATCAGTTCTGAAAAAACAAAACAAAACAAAAAAACCCTTATGGTTTAGTGGCTCCAATGACACCAAGCCCACGGTAAGCAGCTCTTATGACATGATGATCATTTGATGTCCCATAGTCAGCCACTCAGTCTCTCCTAGGGCTCAGGAGCATGACAGCATCTACTTATAAGGACACAGAAGTTATCTGCTATAGAAGGCATGGATCTGCACTATAAGATTTGCACTATAATCATCCTACTGTGGCTTGTTGGAAACTCCACACAGCATCCTAATCCACTACTGGCATTTTTAGCAACACCCGATTGACTAGATCACATCAGACTGGCTAGTATTCTAGTTTCAACCTGCTACGTATCTTTTCCTTACTCCAGGCCCTGCTCAAACCTGGCAGCATTTTGAGTTCCAAATATGGTATATGCTGCCTCTGAAATCCAGAGAGGTCCCCAAAGACAGTGCCTCTATTTTAGTGGTAAGAGATGCAAGAGATAACTTGTATTTTACCTTGGGGGGGATTTCCTGGCATGCCCCAGACCCCTAGAATCATCACTGATGGGGCAGGCCCCTGAATCTTCATGGGGCTAATCTTTTACTCTTTGACATGCATGTGTCCTACTAGGCCATCTAGGGTCCTTTTCATTTACTGCTCATTAGGCCCAATTAGCATGATGTCATCAATATGGTAGTCTAACATTATGTTCTGCAGAATGTTCAATGTTGAGGTCTTTGTGGAGTATGTTACAAAAGAAAGGGAAAGAGTTAACATAGCTCTGGGGCAAGACAGTGAATATATTTTGCTGCCCTGTTATGAGAAGATGAACTGCTTTTGATTTTATTCACTGGTGGAGTTTAAGATGAATGCATTCACCAGAAAAATAGCCACCTACCAAGAGCTAAAGGTTATACTAATCTACTCCAGTAAAGATAACCACTGGTATGGCAGCTGTAATTGGAGCTGCCAGTTGATTAAGCAAATTGCAGTCCATTGTCATCACTATGATCCATCCAGTTTTTGCAGGGGGTGAACAAGTGAATTAAATGAGGATATGAGGAGACTATCATCTCTGCATACTTTAACTTTTAGAATGTAGTGCTAATCTCTGAAATTAGGATGCAGTGTTACTTATGATTTACTGTCTGGCTAGGGAAAGGGAAATTTCAGGTTTTCCACTATAATGTTTCTTACCCTACCAGTCAGGAAACAAATGAAAGGGTTTGACATTGAAGGTTTCTAAGACCATCCCCAGGTTTGGTGATTTACTAGAAAGACTCATGAGACCCAGCATATAGTCATACTCATGACTGTGAGTATGTAAAACAATACAGTAAAAGGATACAAGGAAAAATCAGCAAAGGGAAAAGGTGCATTGGAAACAATCTGGAGGAAAGTAGATAGAAATTTCTAAGAGTCCTCTTCCCTTGGATTCACACAGAACGTGCTTTATTCTTCTAGCATCAGATTGAAACAACACGTATGAAGTGTTGTCTACCAGCGAAGCTTACCTGAAATCCAGGGGTTTTATTGGGTGCTGGACACATGGGCATCCCCTGCCTAGCAGAAACTACACTGTTTGTGTATACAGTTTAGGCACAGTAAATGACCTTTATCAGTTATGAAATGTTGGGGACAGTCTCCAAATCCAAGTCCCAGATGCCAACAAAGGGCCAACCTTGCAAGCAGGCCTTTCTAAGGATAGGAGGTGAGGGTAAAGCTGAAAGAATAATAAAGTATAAATAAATGTTCATTATCCAAAATTAGCAAGAGTTAAACAATTTGTGCCAGACTATAATTCAATCCTGCCTAGAGGCAGCCAGACTTCTAGAACTGCACTGTCCGATAGAGTAATCACCTGCCACATGTGGCCACTGGGCACTTGAAATGTGGCTAGTCCAAATTGAGATGTGCTTTAGGTGTAAAATAAACACTTGATTTTGAAGATTCAGTACAAAATAAGAATGTAAAATATTGTTAATATTTTATACATTGATTATATGTTGAGCAATATTTTGGTAATTAGGTTAAATAAAATGTCATTGAAATTAATTTCACGTGTTTCCTTTTGCATTTTAATATGGCTACTAGATAATTTAACATACATATGTGACTTTCACCTGTGGCTCACATTATATTTCTATTGGACAGAGCTGCTCTAGACTACCTGGTTTTTGAGATAACACATTTTCTTATTGTTTAAACCAGTGTAAATTAGATTGGTCTTTTTTTCTATCGAAAGCATTCTATTTGATACAAGAGACTGCTACAATTTAGTTAACCTGCTTTTTACTGATTATATACTGCTGCAACAGTATATAAGTGTATTTTGGGGGGTATTTGCTATTTCCTCACTCCTATAATTTTCAATCTCCAAAATATAAACAAGGCTTCTCCCATCTCTCACATTTTTTTTAACCTCCACAGTATAAGGAACTTGAAAGTTTATTAAAGGGAATTTTCAATCATACAGCATTAGCCCGATTGTGATACTCCTTTATCATAGGTAGGAAGCCCTTTGAGGCTTATTACCACACTGGGGAATTTATTGTTCCCCCAAATCTTTGGTTCACCAGTATCACAGATATTCTATGGAACAACCACAGGAGTGTAATTCTTTTATCAACTCAGAGTGTTTCTATATATCAAGTGGATTTGATTTAAAAAAACAACATTTGACAAAATTCAACACCCACTTATGATAAAAACCCTCCAGAAAGTAGGTATAGAGGGAACTTACCGCAACATAATAAAGGCCATACATGACAAACCCACGGCCAAAATCGTTCTCAATGGTGAAAAACTGAAACCATTTCCACTAAGATCAGGAACAAGACAAGGTTGTCCACTCTCACCACTATTATTCAACATAGTTTTGGAAGTTTTAGCCACATCAATCAGAGAAAAAAAAAAGAAATAAAAGGAATACAAATCAGAAAAGAAAAAGTAAAGCTGTCACTGTTTGCAGATGACATGATACTATGCATAGAGAATACTAAAGATGCTACCAGAAAACTACTAGAGCTAATCAATGAACTTGGTAAAGTAGCAGGATACAAAATTAGTGCACAGAAATCTCTTGCATTCCTATACACTAATGATGAAAAATCTGAAAGAGAAATTAAGGAAACACTCCCATTTGCAACAAAACCATTGCAACAAAAAGAATAAAATACCTAGGAATAAACCTATCTACAGAGACAAAAGACCTATATGCAGAAAACTATGAGACACTGATGAGAGAAATTAAAGATGATACAAACAGATGGAGAGATATACCACGTTCTTGGATAGGAAGAATCAACATTGTGAAAATGACTATACTACCCAAAGCAATCTACAGATTCAGTGCAATCCCTATCAAACTACCAATGGCATTTTTCACAGAACTAGAACAAAAAAATTCACAGTTTGTATGGAAACACAAAAGACCCTGAATAGCCAAAACAATCTTGAGAAAGAAAAACGGAGCTGGAGGAATCAGGCTCCCAGACTTCAGACTATACTACAAAGCTACAGTAATCAAGACAATATGGTACTGGCACAAAAACAGAAATATAGATCAATGGAACAGGATAGAAAGCCCAGAGATAAACCCATGCACATATGGTCACCTTATTTTTGATAAAGGAGGCAAGAATATACAATGGAGAAAAGACAGCCTCTTCAATAAGTGGTGCTGGGAAAACTGGACAGCCACATGTAAAAGAATGAAATTAGAACACTCCCTAACACCATACACAAAAATAAACTCAAAATGGATTGAAGACCTAAATGTAAGGCCAGACACTATCAAACTCTTAGAGGAAAACATAGGCAGAACACTCTATGACATAAATCACAGCAAGATCCTTTTTGACCCACCTCCTAGAGAAATGGAAATAGAAACAAAAATAAACAAATGGGACCTAATGAAACTTAAAAGCTTTTGCACAGCAAAGGAAAACAAAAACAAGATGAAAAGACAACCCTCAGAATGGGAGAAAATATTTGCAAATGAAGCAACTGACAAAGGATTAATCTCCAAAATTTACAAGCAGCTCATGCAGCTCAATATCAAAAAAACAAACAACCCAATCCAAAAATGGGCAGAAGACCTAAATAGACATTTCTCCAAAGAAGATATACAGATAGCCAATAAACACATGAAAGGATGCTCAACATCACTAATCATTAGAGAAATGCAAATCAAAACTACAATGAGGTATCACCTCACACCAGTCAGAATGGCCATCATCAAAAAGTCTACAAACAATAAATGCTGGAGACGGTGTAGAGAAAAGGGAACCCTCTTGCATCGTTGGTGGGAATGTAAATTGATACAGCCACTATGGGGAACAGTGTGGCGTTTTCTTAAAAAGCTAAAAATAGAAATACCATACAACCCAGCAATCCCACTACTGGGCATATACCCTGAGAAAACCATAATTCAAAGAGTCATGTACCACAATGTTCATTGCAGCTCTATTTATAATAGCCAGGACATAGAAGCAACCTAAGTGTCCATCAACAGATGAACGGATAAAGATGTGGCACATATATACAATGGAATATTACTCAGCCATAAAAAGAAACGAAATTGAGTTATTTGTAGTGAGTTGGATAGACCTAGAGACTGTCATACAGAGTGAAGTAAGTCAGAAAGAGAAAAATAAACACTGTATGCTAACACATATATATGGAATCTAAAAAAAAAAAAAAAGGTTCTGAAGAACCTAGGGGCAGGACAGGAATAAAGACGCAGACATAGAGAATGGACTTGAGGACACAGGGAGGGGGAAGGGTAAGCTGGGACGAAGTGAGAGAGCGGCATGGACATATATACACTACCAAATGTAAAACAGATAGTGGGAAGCAGCCGCATAGCACAGGGAAATCAGCTCAGTGCTTTGTGACCACCTAGAGGGGTGGGATAGGGAGGGTGGGAGGGAGAGGCAAGAGGAAGGAGATATGGGGATATATGTATATGTATAGCTGATTCACTTTGTTATAAAGCAGAAACTAATACACCATTGTAAAGCAATTATACTCCAGTAAAGGTGTTAAAAAAATTAAACAAACTTAAAAATTCAGTTCCCCAGTCAAAACAACAACAACAACAATAACTGGATTTATCAATAGACATTAAGGTAATGGTGATGTGGCAGTGCCCTTAGCTGTAGGATCAATGTAACTACCCCTCAAAAAATAGCATTCAGAAAATGTATTAAACTCAAAAACAGAAAATATGTTTCAGGATTGAAGGAGGTACATACTTTAGGGGAAACTTCAGTTGATCCTTTTAATTATCTCTCTGACAACCTTCCATTTCAAGGTTTAATAACTAAAATACACCCTAATTTTGGCAAATCTGAATTGCCCAGAATTTATCTCAAGTTATTTTCTGTGACAAAGATATTTGAGCATCATAAAGCTCATAGGCAATTAAAATGCAAAGCAATATTTGGATTATTTTCATGTATAAGCATGGCCTCACATTTTATAGGGTTAAATAAAGCATTATGCAAAGGCTAGCATGCTAAACTCACATCTATGAAGTAAGTAAAATCAGGTACAATTAAGGGACAAGCACATTGGAAAAATTTCTTCAAAAAGAGGAAATAGATCATCCTGGAAATTATATATACATCAGCTAATATTCTTCAACACATTACAGAACAAAGAACTAAAGTACAGTTATGTAGAAGAGCATAATTTTCCTTCAAACTTAACATAAAAAACCAAACTGGTGCCAAACCATTTAAATTCCACCCCATGATACACAGTAGCACAGTTGACGAAACCAAAGGGGTCACATTCACACACGCTATTTGCAAACCTCTGGCCTCATAACAATTGGCACGGTCCGTGACTGGAGAGGAAATGTATATATAAAGTGGCTCTATCTCATTTTAAGGTGACATACAATGTGTTTTCTCTGACAAATTATTATAGGATTTAGATTATATTTATGTTCTTTCTGGATGGATCAATTGTTTCATTCAATTAGCCAATATTTTTTATCTCACACGTTTTGATACTAGGCACTGGGACCGGATGAACACGATATTAGACTCCTGACTATCATGGAGCTTCCAATCTTAGGTGAGGGAGACAATAAGTACATAAAGAAATAAAGTGAATTTTCTAAATGTTAATCACATTTTAAGTGAATTCTCTAAAACTTAGATGCAGGTGTTGATATTTTAGAGAACAGAAATTGAAATTTTAAGGACCTTGATAATCTACCAAACTGATCCTATTAATAAATAAATGGAAATGAATAGGAGTAAGTGGAAACTGTTACACAGTTAGACTGAAGCACTATAAATACATGTTGAAGAATACCTGACCACCTAAAGAAGAGGCAAGCAGAAAAGTTATCCAAACAGTAGAGGTGGATTTTTTAAAATTCCAAACTAATTTAAAAATTACTGGCAAATGAGTAGAAGGAAGTAATCCTTCAATTATATTCTACTTTAATCAGACTATTCGTCTTTCAGGCAACTGTCCTAAATGAACATGGGCCTCCAGAAGAACACTACCTTCTCTGTTTACATTTATATCTACGTCAAACACATTAAAAAGAGGAATCACTACTCAGCCATAAAAAGGAACGAAATTGGGTCATCTGTAGAGACGTGGATGGATCTAGAGACTCACACAGAGTGAAGTCAGAAAGAGAAAAACAAATATCATACATTAACGCATATATGTGGAACCTAGAAAAATGGTACAGATGAACCGGTTTGCAGGGCAGAAATTGAGACACAGATGCAAAGGACAAACGTATGGACACCAAGTGGGGGAAGTGGCGGGGGCGGGGATGAACTGGGAGATTGGGATTGACATGTATACACTAACATGTATAAAATGGATGACTAATAAGAACCTGCTATATAAAAAAATAAATTAAATAAAATAAAATAAAAAAAGAGGAATCACCCTTGTTCCCTCAGGGGGTCTTCAAACCCGAAACAGACCGAGTCATGGGCCTCCTACGGACATCTTCATAATCAACAAACACAGAATTATAGTGGGCTGCATGTCCTCACTCCACTGACTTGGGTACTTTAAAATCCACGGTATGGTTAGTTATGAATTCTTTTATCGGCTCCAGATTGAATATAGCCTGTGGAGATGCCGAGATGTTTCCAGAAACAAACACCATTTCCGCACGGACGCCCTATCTCCGGCAATCACCCGGAAGCCTAGGAGGTATCCGGCCCCACAGCGATCCGGTAAAAGCCCTGGCTTAGCGGAGGCGGGCGGGAGAATCTATGTCCTTCTTAGAACCGTTTTCTCTAAATACTCTTAAACCAACAGCTCTTTACGAAACATAGTCTTCATCCCGTGAAGGCCAAGTTCTCGCGAGACGACAAGACCCGCCGGATAGCGTAATCGCGCATTGCGCCTGCGCGCGCTGGGGCAGCCCGCACTTCCGCCCGAGGGGTGTTGCGACTCACAGCAGCTTCGCGTCCTGGGTGGTGACGTACCTGTTTTTTCTCGGCTAGGTCTGCAGCAACGGACGGAGGCCCGCTGAGCTGCGGAGTTGCAGAATCTGGCGTTCGGAGCTGCGGTTCTTGGCGAGATTTCGCGTTGCCCGTCCTGAGCCATTTCACCGATAATCAGCGGATCGCTTTGCCAAGTGCCGGGAAGAACAAAGGAATTCGGAAGGAGACGCTCGGCTCCCGGCCACCTTGCTCTGAGTGGCTTCCTTTTCCGCTCGCGCCTGTCCGGACAAACTGGACTTATAACCGTCACTGGATTGTAAGTACCCGAGGCGAAGAGAGCTCACTACGCCCCGCTTTTTGCGTATCTTTGTTCCGGGAGAGTTTGTGGATTGGGAGTATCTGCTGAGCCTTACTTTCTGTGCCGAAAACCGTTCCGTAGGAGCCGCCATTTGCTTTCCCTGCGTTGTCCTGCAGCGGCATCTAGAGGTTGGAACTTGGTATTGCAGCTAATAGATTTAAATGGACCTGAGTAAGGCAATGTGTCAGTAACGACTGGTATTGTCACAGCATATTTAGAAAGACTTGGGGCTTAATTCAGAATAGACGCTTAGTTGCTGTTCTACCTAGAACTCTTCGTAATTAAAGACTTCAATTTATAAAGAACTGGACTTTCTGTTGAAATAGCTGAAATTTTTTAGTGCAACAAGTGGTTATTAGAGAAAAAGTGAGTCACAAAGAAATAAAGATGAGTAAGAGCAAAGATGATGCTCCTCACGAACTAGAGAGCCAGTTTATCTTACGCCTACCTCCGGAGTATGCCTCTACTGTGAGGCGGGCGGTACAGTCTGGTCATGTCAACCTGAAGGACAGACTGTCAATTGAGTTACACCCTGATGGGCGTCATGGAATTGTCAGAGTGGACCGGGTCCCACTGGCGTCAAAATTGGTAGATCTGCCATGTGTTACGGAAAGTTTGAAAACCATTGATAAAAAAACCTTTTACAAGACAGCTGATGTCTGTCAGATGCTTGTCTCTACAGTTGATGGTGATCTCTATCCTCCTGTTGAGGAACCAGTTGCCTCTGCTGATCCCAAAGCAAGCAAGAAAAAGGATAAGGACAAAGAGAAAAAGTTTATATGGAACCATGGAATTACTCTGCCTCTAAAAAATGTCAGAAAGAGAAGGTTCCGTAAGACAGCAAAGAAGAAGTATATTGAGTCTCCAGATGTGGAAAAAGAAGTAAAGCGGTTGCTGAGCACAGATGCTGAAGCTGTCAGTACCCGTTGGGAAATAATTGCTGAAGATGAAACAAAAGAAACAGAAAATCAAGGCCTTGATATCGCTTCCCCAGGAATGTCTGGCCACAGGCAGGGCCATGACTCATTAGAACATGATGAGCTTCGGGAGATATTCAATGATCTCAGCAGCAGCAGTGAAGATGAAGATGAGACACAGCATCAAGATGAAGAAGATATAAACATCATTGACACTGAGGAAGATCTGGAAAGGCAGCTACAGGACAAGCTAAATGAATCAGATGAACAACACCAAGAAAACGAGGGAACTAATCAGCTGGTTATGGGAATTCAGAAACAGATTGATAACATGAAAGGCAAGCTCCAGGAGACCCAGGACAGGGCAAAGCGACAGGAGGATCTCATCATGAAAGTGGAAAACCTGGCTCTCAAGAACAGATTTCAGGCTGTGCTGGATGAACTGAAACAAAAGGAAGACCGAGAAAAGGAGCAGCTCAGCTCTTTGCAAGAAGAGCTAGAATCACTCCTAGAGAAGTGAAGAGAGTTTTGATACTTAATTTCATTCCTGACAGTGGTCAGCCTTGAAAGGAAAACTTTGTTTTCATCACCTGGACTAGATAGTAAAACTTTGCAGTAGTTCCCAATTTCCTCCACTGCCTTCTATTGGATTTGTCTTGTAGACAAATATAATTGTGAATTTCTATCTCATTTGTCTTTTCGAACCACTTTGGTGGGTGTTTGTCCTGTAGGAAGTAGGAATGTATAGACAGATAAATGTAGGGAAGTTGTAGGATTAGCGGAGTGAACAGTTCAGTTTAGTAATTTATCACAGCTTCACTGCAGGACTTTGCTGCTGTTTCTCCATTTACCAGAAGCTGCCATTGCTACTCTGTGATGCCATCTGAGATAAATTAGTAGAGTCTAGTCTGGTGGCAGTGAAGTTTGTTTACATATGTTTTGCCATGCTGTAGCTATTTTCCCAGTTATTCAAAGCAGTTTTCCACATTTTGCATTGCAAATCATTTCATAAAGTTGTTTTAACAAATAAAAGCAAGTAATTTTCACCTTATAATGTGTCTTGCTCTTTTAGGGGTAGTGGGTATAAGATCCTCTTCTGAAGTGGTTTCTTTTTGGGGTTTAATGGACTGACCAATTGGATTCTGTTTTGTAGGAAAAGAAGCAGTTGTGTTAGAATTTAAGAAAAAGAGGAACAGCAGAGGCAAAGAAATGGGGAAATGTCATCTTTGCATTATGTTTCCAATCCACCTGCTCCATTTGGAGGTCAGGAAATAACGTTCTTAAACTATCCTAAACTCTTTTTTTTCAGCTTGATCTCACCACATTCTCTCACTATTTTCAATCTTGAGCTTATTTACATTTTTTTCAAGGAGTTTAATTACTACTCTTTCTCTATAATAGTCTATTGGGATAAATACTATTATGCATCTATCATACCAAAGTCTTAAGTTACCTGTTGCTCGTGTCCTCACTAGACTGTAAATTCACTGAGATTAGGTACTTTGCCTTGTTAGTCACTGTAAACTTAACTAAAGAAGAGTAAAGAGATTAAAATCACAAGGTCAGGAGATGTGGTGCCTGGGTTTGTATCCTAGTTCAGTGACCTAGTTGAGATTGATCTAGGGCAAGTAAATTAATCTGTTGGTTTCAGTTTCCTCATCTCTAAAATGGAGGTGATAATATTACCTACCTCAGGGCCCTTGAGTTGTTGGCTATTGAGTTGATACATATAAGGACTTAGAACAATTCCTAGAATAAAAGCAAACTATTATTGCCTATTTACTAGGGTCTGAACATACAGGGATTAAAAATTTGAATTAAAGACTGATTGAAATGGTAGAAAAGTGTGTGAAGAAACAGCTGCTTTAAATGGGGTTGACTGATTTCAAATTAAAGAATCACTCTAAATCAAAGTTTATAAATTACAGCAGAAACAAAGTTTGCTTCAAGTACATCCACAGCATAAGCAAACTGAGTCCGTTTACTACTGTAGCTTTGTTTTTTATTTGATTCATTTACAGCTTGGTTTTGCATAAATATTAAAACCTCCATAATGAAGAGTAATTATCTGTTATGTCAGCTTCAAAAGAGAAAAACTTAACTGAAGAAGATTGGGATCCATTTCCCTTCATGTAAATCCAGAGTTACCAAAGAAGACTCACTTTTCTCACAGCTCCCTTGCCTGATGAATGTGACGTATAGTTGGGCTACGGTTTTCAATATTTCTGAGTTCATGAATGGAAGTTGAATTTTTTTAATTAGTGTTTTAAAATATTATAAGAAAAAACTCACTGAAAATTTTAAGCAGTGCAGAAATTTTACAAATTCTTAATTTTATTCACTCCCCGATTGCCGGTCACTTAGGTTGTTCCATTTGAAATTTGCTATTACACAGAATGCTGCAATAAGCATGTCAGTGTGGCCTCTGTTTTGCATTATTTCTATAGATTAGGTAAATGGGATCTTTATGTTCACATCTAAATGTCATAAAGCCTGACATTTTGAATTTGTAGATCAAATGTTAGAGACAAAAAAATTTGGATAAATTGTGACAAATCATGTCTCTGAAGGACTGTCTTGAACTTTGCTTAAACTTTTATTACCTAGTAAGAATTGTGTGAAAACACAGACTAGGAAGACTGCTTACCACACAGCAGGTATATTGGCCTTCTTTCTGTATTTCAAATGCCCAGCTCTTTCACACTACAGAGCTTTACTTATATTACACTTACATTTCCCTTTTCCTGGAACAGTCTCCAGATACTCTCATGGCTAGCTTTTTGTTACTCAGCCCTCAGCTCAAACCTTACTTTCTCTGGTAATCCTATCTGGCTACTCAATCTGATTGCTAGGGAACGTGTGATGTGGGTGTGCATCTTGTTAAGGGTGGTGGTCTTCACTGAAAATTTGGAAGTTCCTTTGCTATTATTTTCCATGTATGCGTGGGAGTACATGTGCTCCAAGTCCAGCTGTTTAAATATATTTCATGGAACTTGAGATCTGTGTATTATTGCACAACTATGTCTGATAATTCAGTGAAGTTACAGACCATTTCCCTATTAATGCCCTCATGATCCCTGGTGCTGATTACTAACTTGGTTTCTCCAAAACATATACATATATGAATTTAATGCAAAAGCATTTGATGATTTATTGTAGTATCCTGCATCTCTTGTGTTCGTAAAAACTCAGTATGTGCTTTTAAAAAATAAACAATGGGGGCTTCCCTGGTGGCGCAGTGGTTGAGGGTCTGCCTGCTAGTGCGGGGGACACGGGTTCGGGCCCTGGTCTGGGAAGATCCCACATGCCGTGGAGCGGCTGGGCCCGTGAGCCACAACTACTGAGCCTGCGCGTCTGGAGCCTGTGCCCCGCAACGGGAGGGGCCGCGATAGTGAAAGGCCCGCGCACCGCGATGAAGAGCGGTCCCCGCACCGCGATGAAGAGTGGCCCCCACTTGCCGTAACCGGAGAAAGCCCTCGCACGAACTGAAGACCCAGCGCAGCCAAATAAATAAATAAATAAATAAATAAATAAATAAATAAATAAATAAAGTAGCAAAAAAAAAATAAACAATGAACCATAGGTAATTAATTGACAGTTTTAAAATACCAAAACATTTTTTAAAAACCCTCAAATGTGAGGGACTTCCCTGGTGGTGCAGTGGTTAAGAATCCACCTGCCAATGCAGGGGACACAGGTTCGAGCCCTGGTCCGGGAAGATCCCACATGCTGTGGAGCAACTAAGCCCGTGTGCCACAACTACTGAAGCCCGTGCACCTAGAGCCCATGCTCTGCCAAAACAGAAGCCAGCACAATGAGAAGCCCGTGCACCGCAGCAAAGAGTAGCCCCCGCTTGCCGCAACGACAGAAAGCCCGAGCGTAGCAACAAAGACCCAATGCAGCCAAAAGTAAGTAAATAAATTTTATTTTTAAAAAACCATCAAATGTGATACGACATTTAAAAAATTTAAATTTAAAAAAGTAAAAATTTTTTTTTCTAGTTTAAAATGGCACCTTGTTCTCATGAATCTCTTTTCTCTGTCAAATAGCCTGCTAATATAACATAGTAACCCCCAAGGGCAAGGAAAATAGGAGATCAGACAACAGTGGATGAGAGATGTCAATGTTTTCAGAAGGCCAAAGCAGATGAAGAAACGATAAATTAATTCAGAGATCACAGAAAGTTACATGCTAAATGTCTGCAAGGAGGTATACCAAGGAGAAACAAACCCACTTGATATAGACACTGAGGCTCAGTTTTTGCAGGCAGTTTCCAAGGAAGAGGGAAGGTGTGAGGCTAGAAACAGGATTCATTAATGTCTGTGTTCAGGGACTTCCCTGGCAGTCCAGTGGTTAGGACTCTGGGCTTCCACTGCAGGGGGCACAGGTTCCATCCCTGGTCTGGGAACTCAGATCCTGCATGCCATGTGGCACAGCCAAAGAAAATAGTAAGATAAAATCTGTGCTCAGAGCTGTTGGATGTCCAGGAGCCCTATCTCACTCAAGCCAGATGACTTTTCCTTACCCATCCCACAGACAGAAAGTTTATTTTCTGGGTAAATTGAACCAAAGAAGGCACAGATGGAGGCTGGGGGTCCATAGCATTGAACAAGGGAATTGTGTGAAAGTCTGTTTTCTGACTGCAGGATGTCAACCCTCTTCTCCCACTTGGTGTCATTAAATCAGTACCCAAGGTAAACACCACCCGCACCCCCCCTCCCCCGCAAACACACACAGACACACACACAGTCAAGATTGGAAGATTATTCTCTGAAGAAACCATGTGGTACCAGAGAAAAGAAATCCAGATACATTTGGGCACTCTCCAAAGAAAAGGCCAAGTCACTATTTACTACAATGAAGTCTACCTGTTGACAAACCGTATCCATGCACAATCTGCTTTTAGGTGCCTCACTTTTAAATATTAACTGATAGCCAAAGAATCAGACAAGGAAAGCTTTCTAAATGAAAGAATCATTTTAGCATACTTTCTGCCCCCTCCACCATTTTGTTTTTACCCCCAAAGTAAAATACCGCCTAGGGCTTAAAATGTAAACTTTAAGAGAATTCGTTCCAACGCTGGGATTATAAGCATCTGGGAGGATAAGTGTGTCCTGACAGCGGTACCCTCACTGATGCCCCAAACTGCATCTTGCCTACTAGGCCTGTAGTCAGTTATATCCAGAACTTCTGCTGCATAAAGCTGCATGGCTCCTCGGCAAGAACCCCGAGACTTAGCACGCACAGAGCGCTAGAGCCACACAGGTCTTTTATATCAAGTTTTTAAGCTGTATATAAATGTTTTCCAAAGCGATTGTACAAGGCCTTGACTTACCTCTAGAAGTAACGAGGGCCCTGCGTCCCACCAGCTCGCAGGGCTTCAGGCCAGGATCCCCGGCGATGTTACCACGAAATAGGGGATCTGCCCGCCTCCGGCCTCCCCCGGCGTACCCTCGGCGAGCAAAGAGCGACACCTGGAGAGGCGCGGCGGCCCGCACCTTTGTGGAGCCGCCATTCCTCTCCGGAGACGATTAAGGGTTTTCTGATCCGAAGGAGCCACCGATTGTCAGGTAAAACCCCCCAAGTGTTTGTTCATTTTCCCTATTTTAAACCTTTGTCTCTGTAGATTGACCCTTTGACCCCAGGCGCGATCAAGCACCTCCCATTTTGTTTTGCCGGGAGTTGGGAGGCGGGGGTCTCTAGCCGAACAGGAAGGCATGTCTTCCTCCGCCGCAGCAGCGCCTAGAGTTTCTGGCCGTAATCGCAGGAATTTATCGGACAGCTTTCTATTGCTGTATTGAGATTCATTAGAAGTGTTTCTCTAGTCTGCCCCGGGGCCCGCAGGCGCTGGGACGGCCGGGCGGCGCGGAGCGAGCGGGCGGGCGGCTGACGGGTTTAGGGCGCAGACGCGGCGGCTGCAGGGTGCCAGGAGAGGTGCGCGCGGGCCCGCGGGCCGGGGGTTATTGCAGTGCGTGGGGAGGGCGGCCCGCGGCCTAGTGTGGAGTTAAGCGGCTTCTCCCGCCCCGCAGAGAGAGCCAAGAGCAGGCGGGACACGGGACGCCCTCCTAAGCTCCAGAGAGTTCCCTTCCTCGGAGACCAGCAGAGAGTGGGCGAACATGAAATCCAATCCTGCCATCCAAGCCGCCATCGACCTCACCGCGGGGGCCCTTGGGGGCACAGCATGCGTCCTGACCGGGCAGCCCTTCGACACAATGAAGGTGAAGATGCAGACGTTCCCTGGCCTGTACAAGGGCCTCGCCGACTGTGGCCTGAAGACGTACTCCCAGGTGGGCTTGCAGGGCTTCTACAAAGGGACCGGGCCAGCGCTGATGGCCTACGTCGCCGAGAACTCAGTCCTCTTCTTGTGCTACGGCTTCTGCCAACAATTCGTGAGGAAAGTGGTTGGATTGGACAAGCAGGCGAAGCTGAATGATCTGCAGACTGCGGCCGCCGGTTCCGTCGCCTCTGCGTTTGCCGCGCTGGCCCTGTGCCCCACTGAGCTCGTGAAGTGCCGGCTGCAGACCATGCACGAACTGGAGATGTCAGGGAGGATAGCAAAAAGCCATAATACAGTTTGGTCCGTCGTGAAGAGTATCCTTAGAAAGGATGGCCCCTTGGGCTTCTACCACGGACTCACGAGCACTCTATTTCAAGTAGTACCAGGCTATTTCTTCTTCTTCGGTGGCTATGAACTGAGCCGATCGTTTTTTGCCTCGGATGGATCAAAAGATGAACTAGGCCCTGTCCCCTTGATGTTAAGCGGTGGAATTGCTGGAATTTGCCTTTGGCTTGTCATATACCCAGTGGATTGTATCAAATCCAGAATTCAGGTTCTTTCCATGTTTGGAAAACAGGCAGGATTTATCAGAACTCTTTTTAAGTGTTGTGAAAAACGAAGGAGTAGCAGCTTTATATTCTGGTCTGAAAGCTACTTTGATTCGAGCGTTCCCTGCCAATGCGGCACTATTTTTGGCTTATGAATACAGCAGGAAGATGATGATGAGCCAGTTTGAAGCACACTGAAGTGTCTTGGTGAATCTGGATCCAAGTACACGCCTTTGAGGACTATAATTTAACTCAGAGTTTCATGGAGCACTGGACCAGTGTGGTATTATTTTTGACTTCATGGGAACTTTGCTTTTGTCTTCCCTGCTTATATGCTAAATCTTAACCTTTATGGAAGAACCTCTACTTTATATCATATAATTTCTGCCCATAATTGTATTGAAATAGAAAAGTTGCTGCTCTTGTGTTTGGTGAGATAATACAGGGTGAGTGGGTGGCCGTATGTACCTAATCTGAAAAGCTAAATATAGTTGTATCACCGGGCTTTTGCATAAATCTACACATGTACATGCAGTTTGTTTGCTTATATGTTGTGAGTGAAACACAGTTTGGTTTCCATGTTTAATCTCATGTCACCAGAAAAACCGAGTTAAACATGTTTCAAGATGGTTATTAATGATTACTTAACCCACTCAAGATGTAGCGTCTCTTTAAAAGTCTGCTTAACATGTGCACTATATTAGCCAATTAAAGTGTTTAAAAAGTTTTTGGTGCTTGAAAACGAAAATATCCATCTACATTTTTTTCATCTACAATGATTTATTTTATTTTTTATTGAGGTAACCTTGATTTATGGCATTATATTTCTACGTCTGTATACCCTACAATGTGCTCACCACCAAAAATTTATTTTTCGTCTATCACCATACAGTTGATCCCCTTTATCCACTTTGTATCCCTCCTTTACCTCCCCCCTCTGATAACCACTATTCTGTTCTCTATAATGACATGTTTGTTTTATTTGGTTTTGGTTTGTTCATTTATTTGGGGTTTTGTTTGTTTATTATAGTTTTTCATATTCCAGATATGAGTGAAATCCTATAGTATTTATCTTTCTCCGTCTGACTTATTTCACTTAGCATAATACCCTCAAGGTCCCTCCATCTTGTCGCAAATGGCAAGATTTCATATTTTTTCTCATCTAGATTTTTAAAAAAATATTTATTTATTTACTTGGCTGCACCGGGTCTTAGCTGCGGCATGCAGGATCTTTAGTTGCAGCATGCAGAATCTTTTTTTAGTTGTGGCATGCGGGATCTAGTTCCCTGACCAGGGATCCAACCTGGGCCCCCTGCACTGGGAGCGTGGAGCCTTAGTCACTGGACCACCAGGGCGGTCTCTGTCGTCTAGATTTTTAAGAGGAGCATATACCTGCATACTGATGTGTCTTCCACAGTCTCGAGTTAAAGTTTCAGAGTAGGCATCCTGGATTTTCCCAAGATGTTCTACTCTTAAAATAGTGCTATTCATCTTCACAGTGGGATCATATTCCACACTCTTAGTTAGGTGTGGCCTAGAGAATTAGTCCTCTGGGAAGTAGCCTGGCCTTTGTCTGTACCAAATTTCCTTCCTCTCCTCTCCCAAAGAGCTTCCCCTCTGCTCTACTTTAGACTGAGGAAGGGGTGAGGGATGGGGCTGTGCTTCTGTGCTTGGATGAAGACCCATGTAGTTGACAACAGTTCTTAGCTTCCAGTCTCAGGGTCCTGGCCTGGGTAGGATTCCAGGATGTACTATTGGCCCATTTAGGGGTTGTTGATCCCCTTTGGATCGTTCACTGTCCTCTCTGCCTCCACCAGTCAGAAACCCTTGCAGGGAACAGAGAGTGCCAAAGCCATGAGAACTTTTTGTTCCCTGATGGTGATCAGGTGACGTTACCAGTGGATGAAGTCCTCTCCTCTCAAATAGAACTGGACAGAACTTAGTGCTTGCAGTCCACAGTGATTAATGTGAGGGCTGACCCATTATGAAGTTTACCTGAGGGCTGATAACTCCTCGTCATTTTTTTACAGTATTGGAAACTTCTAAATTTTGTATTGGCCATCTGTGAGTTTTATTGATGACTGTATATATGATGTGACTTTACAAAGCAATGAAACATAAGAAAAGCAACTTCATTAAACTATACCATATGTATGTATCTAGGCACTGACAAAAACCAAAAACAAAAAAAATAGTTCATCTGATCCCTACACACTTGTGCATCTGTTCTTTGGCCCTATAATGTAAGAGGGTCATTCTTACTAAAGTAAGCCTCATCATTCCATGATGATCTAAGACCAGCAGAGTCTCTCAATAAGAAGTGTTCTTAAGCAGCCTGTAAAGCTGAAAACAGGCAGGCTCCCAGTGTTAATGATCGTCCATAGCGTGTGTGTCAATCACTGCTGGCGGAATGTACACCTGGTATGGAATCCCCAGTTTCCTTCAGCTTTTTTCTATCTGTGAAGCCTCTGAGGTAAGTCTAGCCATATTGCCAGAGGCAAGAGGGTCAGGGTGATGGATGTTGACAAATGGGGGCTGGGGCAGACATTTGGCGAGGGGATGCTCAGTGTCATGCCTGGTGTGCTCCAGAGCGATGGCTGGTCTTCCATTTGCTTTTTCTTCAAAAGAAAACCATTTTTCTACTTTACTTCTAAGTTATTTATACATTTAAGTTATACATTACGTATGTAAGTGGTCAGTAGCTACTTAGTGAGGCTTCATTCAAGCAGGTCTGGATTAAAGCAGAAAAGAAAACAGGAATGGCTTCTACAGGAAGTGGACCTTTCAGAGTCCGAAGGCCCCCTGCTCAGTACCCATGAGCTCGTCTCAATTAGCTCTATTGTCAATGGACCTTTTCACATGTTGTCCATTAAAGGTTTACCTAAATATCTTCAATAGAAATCATTTGAGGCAAGCAAGAGTGGCAGTAAGGAAGTGAAACCTAAGTCAGAAGAATTGTTTTCCACTCTTTTTGCTTAATTCATGGTTCAATATTTTAGATACAATTTGTACCACTTCAGATCTGTACTCAGACAAAAATATAATAACTTGAAATATTGTGTTTAAACAAATTTGAGTGTTCTATCATTAAATTATTTACCTAAATAAAAATATTTATTGAATTCACACCAATTACAGTATACTGTATTGAGCTCTGGGTATTCAGATATTAATGGTCTGGTTTCTGTTCTCAGGGATCTGATGGTCTAGATGTTTGTTTTACAGTCAGAAGAGTGATATTGTAGAATACAATTTAGAACAAACAAATAGAATCCAAATTATGTGTGTATATGTGTGTGTGTGTGTATGTAAAATCAATGATGTGTGTGTATAAAATCTTTTCCTTAACTATGTTTTTGTTTTTATATTGTGGTTTCTTTGTAGTCTTTAAATTAGTTCCATGGTATTTCTTGCTTTTTTCTTCCCCAGCTTTATTGAGGTATAATTGACAAATAACATTGTGCATGTTTAAGGTGTACAATGTTATGATTTGATATACGTGTTTATTATGAAATGATTATTACAATAAGGTTAGTTAATGTCCATCACCTCACAGGTTACTATTTATTTATTTATGTATGTATTTATTTATTTATTTATTTTGAGGTGAGATGGTATTTATTTCTAAGATTTAAGTTGGTGAAATCCATATTTCTGATGCCTAGCCTTATTTTAAACTTTACTTCCACATAGTATAATTTATCCCTCAACTTTTTAAAAATTATTTTTTATTGAAGTATAGTTAATTTACAATCTTGTGTTAGTTTCCAGTGTACAGCAAAGTGATTCAGTTATACGTGTGTGTGTGTGTGTGTGTGTGTGTGTGTATGTATATATACTTTTTCAGGTTCTTTTCCATTATAGGTTATTACAAGATATTGAGTATAGTTCCCTGTGCTAAACAGTAGGTCCTTGTTGTTTACCAATTTTATATATAGTAGTGTGTATATGTTAATCCCAAACTCCTAATTTATCCCTCCCTCCCCCATTCCCCTTTGGTAGCCGTAAGTCTTTGACTCTATTTCTGTTTTGTAAATAAGTTAATTTGTATCATCTTTTTAGATTCCACAAATAAGTGATATCATATATTTGTCTTTTCCTGTCTGACTTACTTCACTTAATATGATAAACTCTAAGTCCATCCATGTTGCTGCAAAAGGCATTATTTCATTCTTTTTTATGGCTGCGTAATATTCCAGTGTGTGTGTGTGTGTGTGTGTGTGTGTGTATGTATGTATGTGTGTGTGTATGTATATATATATATATATATATATATATATATATATATATATATATACATACCACATCTTCTTTATCCATTCATCTGTTGATGGATATTTAGGTTGCTTCCATGTCTTGGCTATTATAAATAGTGCTACTATGAACTTGCATGTATCTTTTAAAATTAAAATTTTCTCTGCTATCCCTCAATTTTTTTTTTTTTTTTGGCCATGGTGCAAAACTTGCAGGATCTTAGTTCCCGACCAGGGATTGAACCCAGGCCACGGCAGTGAAAGCACCGAGTCCTAACCACTGGACTGCCAGGGAACTCCCTGGTATCCCTCAACTTTGAAAAACCTTATCATACCCTTTGGTCTACTGTCAGGGCCAGATGGTATGCATCTTGCAATGCTATAGTGATACTGTAGCTAGAAATTCATTCTCTGTTCCAGCTTTCATGGGATACCAATACCAACCTACAGCAGTTAAGTATATGTAATATCTCAGAAGGACCATATCTGGCAGTGGAGTATCAAACCTGATCATTTTCTTGAATTAAACAAGAAAATGTCCCCAAGTTGTTGAACTTGGAAGAAAAGTAGGTTCTTTTCTTCTGGCCCATATCTCTAAGAAGGGGTGATAATTATTATCAGGAAGTTGTTGTGTGCCTAAAACAGTCACAGGAGATTTTTTGCTCAAGCCAGAAAGTACCCTCTGTTTGGAGCCTGCGTTTCCAACATAAGCATCCTTTGAGCTTTGAAATTCCTGTTTTCAAAGTCTATGACTCTCTGGTCTCTCTGATCTCTCCCAATTCATGTAGAATGGCCCAGGAATCTCCTCTGAGAGCCTTTTTAGAAAGTAAATTCTTTTAGTGTTGGAACTATCATCTAAGTCTGTGGTCTGCCCTTTGAGCTCCATGGTCCACCGTGTTTTCAGCGCCCTCCTAATGCCAGCACTTTTAAATACAGGCTCCTTGTGAATGGTGTAAATGATGTTTAAAAGGCGGACTAGGATCTTCCTGTGTCCCTATCTCTTCAAGGTTGGTGGAGTATCATCTGTTCTGATGCTCTGTTCATTGCCACAGATATAATGGCTTTTTCAAAACCACTTCAGAAAATTTGGTATTACTGGCTTTAGTCTGCACCTTGAGACAAAAAATTTCGCAGGTGGGTAAGTAGTTTTGTAGAAAATTGATGTCTGTTAACAATTCTGCACATTCTGTGGGGGGGGGGGAAATTGTACTCAGAAAGAGTATTATTTCTGTTACAGAGAAGCCAGATAATTGTCTATATAGTGAGAATTTCTACTCCAGCCTAAAGTAGTTTCACTGGGTCCTCCTCAATAACCAGCAGACTT
Source organism: Balaenoptera acutorostrata (assembly GCF_949987535.1). Lineage (NCBI taxonomy): Eukaryota > Metazoa > Chordata > Mammalia > Artiodactyla > Balaenopteridae > Balaenoptera > Balaenoptera acutorostrata. Next base: position 126,448,989 of record NC_080065.1, on the reverse strand, counting down.
TAATGGGGCATCCTTCCACTTAATTTCTTTGCTCATTGATTTACAAATCGTTCTTTTGTCCATTCGGAGCAAAGACTCCTTTCTGCCTTTCAATGAATGGCAGACCCTTCAACCCGTGCTCTGAGTTCCCGATCTAGGTTCTTGGAGGTTTTGTCCACAAAAAGCCTTCTCTGTCTCCTTAGCACCAGACATGGGAATCTACCTGGACTCAGGTACCCACTTGGTCATGAAGAGGCCGTGCAGCAGGATAAGTCTTCGGTTCTGAGTCCCGAGGCTGCCGCAGTGCCATTACTGTCTTTTGTAATGCATTAAGGATTTTAGCACACATTGCTTTTTATTTTTAATTCTCTGCTTCTATTTTTATGCTGGCCTCTCCACTTCTCTTTGCCGTCAGGAGTCAAAGCTGGACCACATCGATAAGAACCTTGCACTATATCCAAGAATTTTTCCTCCAGATTGATTCTGGTCTGTTACTAGGCAGGAAGTCTCCTGGGTTTCAGGACTTTCACTCCTTGAGAGAAACTCTAAAGGCTTGGTTGAGCTTAAACATTTTTGGCAAGAATACTTCACTGGTGATTCTGTGTGCTGTATATTCTCTCACATGTGCTGTTTTATTTTTATACTGTTGGACCTCAAGATCACAGAATTGGATTATGATAAACTGTCATCATTAGTCCATACCTGACCTGCATTGTTTATTTACTTACCTATCCAATATCATTTAGCTGTATATCTATATATGTAGTTATCTATCAAAATAGTAATAAGAATTCGTGAACACAGTACCTCCCCACAAATGCCAGGACCTTGGTAGTAATATACATCGAATCGTACAAATGGTCCCTCCTGCCACTCCCTGGCCCCCAGCAAATGAAGGTAATTATCATCCTGAATTCTATGTGCATCATTCTTTGCTCCTTTGAATTTTTTTTTTTTTGTATTATATGTTACTCCCACATATATATTTTTCTAGTTGTTTTAAATTTTATAGTAAGGGTAAAATACTATATGGGATACTTTGGTACTTTTCTCTAATATTTATTTTTAAAATCCAATAATCTTGTGTTCCTGTAATTCATTTATTTAGACTACTGTAAAACATTCCATTTTGTGAGTATGCCGTAGCTTATTCATTCAGTTGATAGGCATATGGATGGTTTCCTGATTTTTGCTCCTGTTGCCCACTGTCAATATAAACATTCTTATATATACCTCCTGATGCAAATGTGCAAGAATTTCTTTTGGGTATATAACTAGGAATAGAAATTCTGGAACTCTCAAGTATTTATCTAGGAGTAATCGTTATATTTAATAGTTAATATTCAACTATTTCGCAAAGTAGTTGTACTGATTTTTACATGCACTTGCAATATATAGGCTTGGATCTCTTGTATCCACATGCTTTCCAACACTTGGCGTTGTCAGGCTTTTAAATTTTTGTCAAACAAAAAAATCTACCTTATCTTGGTTTTGATCTATATTTCTCTAATTACAGCAAAAGAACATCTCTTTGTGCGTCTGTTGGTTATATGTTTCTTCTGTGAAATGTTTGTTCATGTCTTTTACCATTTTTCTATTGTTATTTTTATTTATACTGGTTTGTAGGTGTTCTTTATATATCCTTGATATTAATTCTTTGTCAGTGTGTATATGTGAGTATCCTCTCCTGGTCTGTACCTTTTCCCATCTTTAAGATGTCTATTGATGAATGAAGTTTCTTGATTTTATTACAAATGTATTAATCTTTTATTCTATGGTCAGTGTCTTTTTAAAGAAACTATTTCTACCCCAACGTCTAAAATCCATTTACCTGTATTTTCCACTAAGAGCTTGAACGTTGTTTGGGGTTTTGTTTTTGTTTTTGACATTTGAGTCTTAGAACCATTTGAAGTTGATTTTTAAATTAAGACCCAATTTAATCTTTTTCTATATAGATAACCATTTTTAACTGAACATTTCATCTTTTCCCATTGATCTGTGTTATGGACTGAATGTTTATGCCCCACCCCCTACCCTAGTTCATATATTGAAGCCCTAGCCCCCACTGTGATGGTGTTAGGAGGAGGGGCCTTTGGGCACTAATTAGGTTTCGATAAAGTCATGAGGGTGGAGCCCATGATGGGATTAGTGTCTTTATAAGAAGAGGAAGAAATATCAGAGCTGCTTCTGTCCACCATGTATACATACATGGTGTATGTATACATACATGGTGTATATATACGTACATGGTGTATGTATACATACATGGTGTATGTATACATACATGGTGTATGTATACGTACATGGTGTATGTATACATACATGGTGTATATATACGTACATGGTGTATGTATACGTACATGGTGTATGTATACGTACATGGTGAGGATGCTGCAGCCTGCAAGCCAGGAAGAAGGCCATCATTAAGAAACCAACTGCTACATAGAGAATGGACTTGAGGACCCGGGGAGGGGGAAGTGTAAGCTGGGACGAAGTGAGAGAGTGGCATGGACATATATACACTACCAAATGTAAAACCGATAGCTAGTGGGAAGCAGCCGCATAGCACAGGGAGATCAGCTCGGTGCTTTGTGTCCACCTAGAGGGGTGAGATAGGGAGGGTGGGAGGGAGGGAGACGCAAGAGGGAAGAGATATGGGGATATATGTATATGTATAGCTGATTCACTTTGTTATAAAGCAGAAACTAACACACCATTGTAAAGCAATTATACTCCAATAAAGATGTTAAAAAAACAAACAAACAGAAACCAACTGCTGGCACCTTGGTCTTTGACTTCCCAGCCTCCAGAATTATGCGAAATAAATATCTGTTGTTTAAGCCACCAGTCTATGGGATTTTGTTAGAGGAGCCTGAGCCGACTAAGCCATTCTGAATTGCCATCTCTGTAATGTTCAAACATTCCATATATATATGTCTATTTTTGAGCTCCCTCATCAATTACATTTGTCAAATTTTCTGCCTGTGCACCAATAGCAGACTATCTTGATTAATATAGCTTTATAACAAGTCAATAATAAGTAAGGCAAAGTTTTAATCCTACTTTTTTTCTTAAGAAGTTTCCTAGCTCTTATTTTATTCTTTCATATGAATTTTAAAGTAATGTTAAAGTAATGTTGTAATGTTTAAAGTAATATTGTCCTGGGGGAGAAGAGAATTGATAACTTTAAAACATTGAATCTTCCAATTCAGGAACATCATATATTTCTCCATTTATATAAGTCATCTTAGTGTCTCTTCACAAAGGCATATGGTTTCTCCATAGAGGCCTTATACTTTATTAGTTAGACTTATTCCTAGCTACTTGATTTTTTTTATTATTATAAATTCTATCTTTATTTAAAATGTCAATTTCTGTTTACTGGTTTATAAAATAAATTGATTTTATATTGATTTTTCAAATTTGGCAACTTTACTAAACTCTTTAATTATAATATTTTATCTATAGGTACTTTTGGATTTTCTTTGTACTCCTTAATATCATCTACAAATAATAACAACTTTGCTTCTTACTCTGCAATCTACATAACTTGCATTTCTTTGCCTTATCATGCTGGCCAAAACTTCCAGTACAATATCAAATAAATGTAATAGTGGGCATTTGTGTCTTGTTTCTCATCTCAGAGGAAAGCTTTTAACATTTTACAATTAATGTGTTTTGCTGTACATGTTTTCATATCATTTAAAGATTAAGGAAGTTTTATTTCTAATTTAAGGAGATTTTTCCCCCATTATAAACAGAATTTTATCCAATCCTTTTTCTGTGTCTCTAAAAATTATTGTGTGATTTTTTTCTCTTTTACTTTATGTGAGTGATATTGACTTTTAATTTTCCTTTCTTGATATCAGGGTTATGCAAAACATTTTAAGGGCGTGTTCTCCCTTTTTTTCTATTCTATGGTAGTGTATGTATAATATTGGAATTATTTCTTCCTTGAATTTTTGGTACTACTCACAGCGTCTTTCTTTCTTCCTTTGTTTTTTAAAGAAAAGTTTTTCTAATTAACTTGAAAATTAGTTTAAGTGGGTAAGCAGCAGGGTACCTTGTATAATGCTAGACAGCTGCAGTATGGGAAGAAATGGACCGGGCCCCTGAGATGAAATTGGGGTGGTCCTCCACATCTGGGGAGTGGGGACAGCAGCTCTCAGTGGAGCCCAGGCAGCGCCAGTTGTGACCCGACTGTGCGTTTGGTTTCAACTGGCGTCGTCCGCGAGTCCTGCACTGCGTTACTTTACACTAGTGAGAATGTTAACCAGCCATATTGGCTCAATAAGTAGCTTCAGTAAGGAGTGAATTTCTTTCTAGAAATCAGTGCCTATCTTTCCTGGAAACTCCACTTTAAATAGCCCAGTTCCATCTAAAGTCAAGCTGTTGTCATTGCTGTCATTCCATGATGTTCTCTCCCCTGACACCTGTAGGTCAGATGAACCACTTTTTTGATTTAGAGATACTTACGTCCTTTGCGTTAAAGTTATTTTGAAGGGGTTGACTTGCTGGATGGCTCTATTCTTTTTCCTCCAGGAAGAAGGGGAGAAATGTACTTGGAGGTAATGTATGTTTACATCAATTTGCAAATTCCTGTACATAGAGATATATTTTTTAAGTGTGAATGTAACAACATACTGTGAATTCCATCTTGGTTATAAATGAGACTCCTTTAGTCAGTTACCCAAATAAAATCAGTTCTGAAAAAACAAAACAAAACAAAAAAACCCTTATGGTTTAGTGGCTCCAATGACACCAAGCCCACGGTAAGCAGCTCTTATGACATGATGATCATTTGATGTCCCATAGTCAGCCACTCAGTCTCTCCTAGGGCTCAGGAGCATGACAGCATCTACTTATAAGGACACAGAAGTTATCTGCTATAGAAGGCATGGATCTGCACTATAAGATTTGCACTATAATCATCCTACTGTGGCTTGTTGGAAACTCCACACAGCATCCTAATCCACTACTGGCATTTTTAGCAACACCCGATTGACTAGATCACATCAGACTGGCTAGTATTCTAGTTTCAACCTGCTACGTATCTTTTCCTTACTCCAGGCCCTGCTCAAACCTGGCAGCATTTTGAGTTCCAAATATGGTATATGCTGCCTCTGAAATCCAGAGAGGTCCCCAAAGACAGTGCCTCTATTTTAGTGGTAAGAGATGCAAGAGATAACTTGTATTTTACCTTGGGGGGGATTTCCTGGCATGCCCCAGACCCCTAGAATCATCACTGATGGGGCAGGCCCCTGAATCTTCATGGGGCTAATCTTTTACTCTTTGACATGCATGTGTCCTACTAGGCCATCTAGGGTCCTTTTCATTTACTGCTCATTAGGCCCAATTAGCATGATGTCATCAATATGGTAGTCTAACATTATGTTCTGCAGAATGTTCAATGTTGAGGTCTTTGTGGAGTATGTTACAAAAGAAAGGGAAAGAGTTAACATAGCTCTGGGGCAAGACAGTGAATATATTTTGCTGCCCTGTTATGAGAAGATGAACTGCTTTTGATTTTATTCACTGGTGGAGTTTAAGATGAATGCATTCACCAGAAAAATAGCCACCTACCAAGAGCTAAAGGTTATACTAATCTACTCCAGTAAAGATAACCACTGGTATGGCAGCTGTAATTGGAGCTGCCAGTTGATTAAGCAAATTGCAGTCCATTGTCATCACTATGATCCATCCAGTTTTTGCAGGGGGTGAACAAGTGAATTAAATGAGGATATGAGGAGACTATCATCTCTGCATACTTTAACTTTTAGAATGTAGTGCTAATCTCTGAAATTAGGATGCAGTGTTACTTATGATTTACTGTCTGGCTAGGGAAAGGGAAATTTCAGGTTTTCCACTATAATGTTTCTTACCCTACCAGTCAGGAAACAAATGAAAGGGTTTGACATTGAAGGTTTCTAAGACCATCCCCAGGTTTGGTGATTTACTAGAAAGACTCATGAGACCCAGCATATAGTCATACTCATGACTGTGAGTATGTAAAACAATACAGTAAAAGGATACAAGGAAAAATCAGCAAAGGGAAAAGGTGCATTGGAAACAATCTGGAGGAAAGTAGATAGAAATTTCTAAGAGTCCTCTTCCCTTGGATTCACACAGAACGTGCTTTATTCTTCTAGCATCAGATTGAAACAACACGTATGAAGTGTTGTCTACCAGCGAAGCTTACCTGAAATCCAGGGGTTTTATTGGGTGCTGGACACATGGGCATCCCCTGCCTAGCAGAAACTACACTGTTTGTGTATACAGTTTAGGCACAGTAAATGACCTTTATCAGTTATGAAATGTTGGGGACAGTCTCCAAATCCAAGTCCCAGATGCCAACAAAGGGCCAACCTTGCAAGCAGGCCTTTCTAAGGATAGGAGGTGAGGGTAAAGCTGAAAGAATAATAAAGTATAAATAAATGTTCATTATCCAAAATTAGCAAGAGTTAAACAATTTGTGCCAGACTATAATTCAATCCTGCCTAGAGGCAGCCAGACTTCTAGAACTGCACTGTCCGATAGAGTAATCACCTGCCACATGTGGCCACTGGGCACTTGAAATGTGGCTAGTCCAAATTGAGATGTGCTTTAGGTGTAAAATAAACACTTGATTTTGAAGATTCAGTACAAAATAAGAATGTAAAATATTGTTAATATTTTATACATTGATTATATGTTGAGCAATATTTTGGTAATTAGGTTAAATAAAATGTCATTGAAATTAATTTCACGTGTTTCCTTTTGCATTTTAATATGGCTACTAGATAATTTAACATACATATGTGACTTTCACCTGTGGCTCACATTATATTTCTATTGGACAGAGCTGCTCTAGACTACCTGGTTTTTGAGATAACACATTTTCTTATTGTTTAAACCAGTGTAAATTAGATTGGTCTTTTTTTCTATCGAAAGCATTCTATTTGATACAAGAGACTGCTACAATTTAGTTAACCTGCTTTTTACTGATTATATACTGCTGCAACAGTATATAAGTGTATTTTGGGGGGTATTTGCTATTTCCTCACTCCTATAATTTTCAATCTCCAAAATATAAACAAGGCTTCTCCCATCTCTCACATTTTTTTTAACCTCCACAGTATAAGGAACTTGAAAGTTTATTAAAGGGAATTTTCAATCATACAGCATTAGCCCGATTGTGATACTCCTTTATCATAGGTAGGAAGCCCTTTGAGGCTTATTACCACACTGGGGAATTTATTGTTCCCCCAAATCTTTGGTTCACCAGTATCACAGATATTCTATGGAACAACCACAGGAGTGTAATTCTTTTATCAACTCAGAGTGTTTCTATATATCAAGTGGATTTGATTTAAAAAAACAACATTTGACAAAATTCAACACCCACTTATGATAAAAACCCTCCAGAAAGTAGGTATAGAGGGAACTTACCGCAACATAATAAAGGCCATACATGACAAACCCACGGCCAAAATCGTTCTCAATGGTGAAAAACTGAAACCATTTCCACTAAGATCAGGAACAAGACAAGGTTGTCCACTCTCACCACTATTATTCAACATAGTTTTGGAAGTTTTAGCCACATCAATCAGAGAAAAAAAAAAGAAATAAAAGGAATACAAATCAGAAAAGAAAAAGTAAAGCTGTCACTGTTTGCAGATGACATGATACTATGCATAGAGAATACTAAAGATGCTACCAGAAAACTACTAGAGCTAATCAATGAACTTGGTAAAGTAGCAGGATACAAAATTAGTGCACAGAAATCTCTTGCATTCCTATACACTAATGATGAAAAATCTGAAAGAGAAATTAAGGAAACACTCCCATTTGCAACAAAACCATTGCAACAAAAAGAATAAAATACCTAGGAATAAACCTATCTACAGAGACAAAAGACCTATATGCAGAAAACTATGAGACACTGATGAGAGAAATTAAAGATGATACAAACAGATGGAGAGATATACCACGTTCTTGGATAGGAAGAATCAACATTGTGAAAATGACTATACTACCCAAAGCAATCTACAGATTCAGTGCAATCCCTATCAAACTACCAATGGCATTTTTCACAGAACTAGAACAAAAAAATTCACAGTTTGTATGGAAACACAAAAGACCCTGAATAGCCAAAACAATCTTGAGAAAGAAAAACGGAGCTGGAGGAATCAGGCTCCCAGACTTCAGACTATACTACAAAGCTACAGTAATCAAGACAATATGGTACTGGCACAAAAACAGAAATATAGATCAATGGAACAGGATAGAAAGCCCAGAGATAAACCCATGCACATATGGTCACCTTATTTTTGATAAAGGAGGCAAGAATATACAATGGAGAAAAGACAGCCTCTTCAATAAGTGGTGCTGGGAAAACTGGACAGCCACATGTAAAAGAATGAAATTAGAACACTCCCTAACACCATACACAAAAATAAACTCAAAATGGATTGAAGACCTAAATGTAAGGCCAGACACTATCAAACTCTTAGAGGAAAACATAGGCAGAACACTCTATGACATAAATCACAGCAAGATCCTTTTTGACCCACCTCCTAGAGAAATGGAAATAGAAACAAAAATAAACAAATGGGACCTAATGAAACTTAAAAGCTTTTGCACAGCAAAGGAAAACAAAAACAAGATGAAAAGACAACCCTCAGAATGGGAGAAAATATTTGCAAATGAAGCAACTGACAAAGGATTAATCTCCAAAATTTACAAGCAGCTCATGCAGCTCAATATCAAAAAAACAAACAACCCAATCCAAAAATGGGCAGAAGACCTAAATAGACATTTCTCCAAAGAAGATATACAGATAGCCAATAAACACATGAAAGGATGCTCAACATCACTAATCATTAGAGAAATGCAAATCAAAACTACAATGAGGTATCACCTCACACCAGTCAGAATGGCCATCATCAAAAAGTCTACAAACAATAAATGCTGGAGACGGTGTAGAGAAAAGGGAACCCTCTTGCATCGTTGGTGGGAATGTAAATTGATACAGCCACTATGGGGAACAGTGTGGCGTTTTCTTAAAAAGCTAAAAATAGAAATACCATACAACCCAGCAATCCCACTACTGGGCATATACCCTGAGAAAACCATAATTCAAAGAGTCATGTACCACAATGTTCATTGCAGCTCTATTTATAATAGCCAGGACATAGAAGCAACCTAAGTGTCCATCAACAGATGAACGGATAAAGATGTGGCACATATATACAATGGAATATTACTCAGCCATAAAAAGAAACGAAATTGAGTTATTTGTAGTGAGTTGGATAGACCTAGAGACTGTCATACAGAGTGAAGTAAGTCAGAAAGAGAAAAATAAACACTGTATGCTAACACATATATATGGAATCTAAAAAAAAAAAAAAAGGTTCTGAAGAACCTAGGGGCAGGACAGGAATAAAGACGCAGACATAGAGAATGGACTTGAGGACACAGGGAGGGGGAAGGGTAAGCTGGGACGAAGTGAGAGAGCGGCATGGACATATATACACTACCAAATGTAAAACAGATAGTGGGAAGCAGCCGCATAGCACAGGGAAATCAGCTCAGTGCTTTGTGACCACCTAGAGGGGTGGGATAGGGAGGGTGGGAGGGAGAGGCAAGAGGAAGGAGATATGGGGATATATGTATATGTATAGCTGATTCACTTTGTTATAAAGCAGAAACTAATACACCATTGTAAAGCAATTATACTCCAGTAAAGGTGTTAAAAAAATTAAACAAACTTAAAAATTCAGTTCCCCAGTCAAAACAACAACAACAACAATAACTGGATTTATCAATAGACATTAAGGTAATGGTGATGTGGCAGTGCCCTTAGCTGTAGGATCAATGTAACTACCCCTCAAAAAATAGCATTCAGAAAATGTATTAAACTCAAAAACAGAAAATATGTTTCAGGATTGAAGGAGGTACATACTTTAGGGGAAACTTCAGTTGATCCTTTTAATTATCTCTCTGACAACCTTCCATTTCAAGGTTTAATAACTAAAATACACCCTAATTTTGGCAAATCTGAATTGCCCAGAATTTATCTCAAGTTATTTTCTGTGACAAAGATATTTGAGCATCATAAAGCTCATAGGCAATTAAAATGCAAAGCAATATTTGGATTATTTTCATGTATAAGCATGGCCTCACATTTTATAGGGTTAAATAAAGCATTATGCAAAGGCTAGCATGCTAAACTCACATCTATGAAGTAAGTAAAATCAGGTACAATTAAGGGACAAGCACATTGGAAAAATTTCTTCAAAAAGAGGAAATAGATCATCCTGGAAATTATATATACATCAGCTAATATTCTTCAACACATTACAGAACAAAGAACTAAAGTACAGTTATGTAGAAGAGCATAATTTTCCTTCAAACTTAACATAAAAAACCAAACTGGTGCCAAACCATTTAAATTCCACCCCATGATACACAGTAGCACAGTTGACGAAACCAAAGGGGTCACATTCACACACGCTATTTGCAAACCTCTGGCCTCATAACAATTGGCACGGTCCGTGACTGGAGAGGAAATGTATATATAAAGTGGCTCTATCTCATTTTAAGGTGACATACAATGTGTTTTCTCTGACAAATTATTATAGGATTTAGATTATATTTATGTTCTTTCTGGATGGATCAATTGTTTCATTCAATTAGCCAATATTTTTTATCTCACACGTTTTGATACTAGGCACTGGGACCGGATGAACACGATATTAGACTCCTGACTATCATGGAGCTTCCAATCTTAGGTGAGGGAGACAATAAGTACATAAAGAAATAAAGTGAATTTTCTAAATGTTAATCACATTTTAAGTGAATTCTCTAAAACTTAGATGCAGGTGTTGATATTTTAGAGAACAGAAATTGAAATTTTAAGGACCTTGATAATCTACCAAACTGATCCTATTAATAAATAAATGGAAATGAATAGGAGTAAGTGGAAACTGTTACACAGTTAGACTGAAGCACTATAAATACATGTTGAAGAATACCTGACCACCTAAAGAAGAGGCAAGCAGAAAAGTTATCCAAACAGTAGAGGTGGATTTTTTAAAATTCCAAACTAATTTAAAAATTACTGGCAAATGAGTAGAAGGAAGTAATCCTTCAATTATATTCTACTTTAATCAGACTATTCGTCTTTCAGGCAACTGTCCTAAATGAACATGGGCCTCCAGAAGAACACTACCTTCTCTGTTTACATTTATATCTACGTCAAACACATTAAAAAGAGGAATCACTACTCAGCCATAAAAAGGAACGAAATTGGGTCATCTGTAGAGACGTGGATGGATCTAGAGACTCACACAGAGTGAAGTCAGAAAGAGAAAAACAAATATCATACATTAACGCATATATGTGGAACCTAGAAAAATGGTACAGATGAACCGGTTTGCAGGGCAGAAATTGAGACACAGATGCAAAGGACAAACGTATGGACACCAAGTGGGGGAAGTGGCGGGGGCGGGGATGAACTGGGAGATTGGGATTGACATGTATACACTAACATGTATAAAATGGATGACTAATAAGAACCTGCTATATAAAAAAATAAATTAAATAAAATAAAATAAAAAAAGAGGAATCACCCTTGTTCCCTCAGGGGGTCTTCAAACCCGAAACAGACCGAGTCATGGGCCTCCTACGGACATCTTCATAATCAACAAACACAGAATTATAGTGGGCTGCATGTCCTCACTCCACTGACTTGGGTACTTTAAAATCCACGGTATGGTTAGTTATGAATTCTTTTATCGGCTCCAGATTGAATATAGCCTGTGGAGATGCCGAGATGTTTCCAGAAACAAACACCATTTCCGCACGGACGCCCTATCTCCGGCAATCACCCGGAAGCCTAGGAGGTATCCGGCCCCACAGCGATCCGGTAAAAGCCCTGGCTTAGCGGAGGCGGGCGGGAGAATCTATGTCCTTCTTAGAACCGTTTTCTCTAAATACTCTTAAACCAACAGCTCTTTACGAAACATAGTCTTCATCCCGTGAAGGCCAAGTTCTCGCGAGACGACAAGACCCGCCGGATAGCGTAATCGCGCATTGCGCCTGCGCGCGCTGGGGCAGCCCGCACTTCCGCCCGAGGGGTGTTGCGACTCACAGCAGCTTCGCGTCCTGGGTGGTGACGTACCTGTTTTTTCTCGGCTAGGTCTGCAGCAACGGACGGAGGCCCGCTGAGCTGCGGAGTTGCAGAATCTGGCGTTCGGAGCTGCGGTTCTTGGCGAGATTTCGCGTTGCCCGTCCTGAGCCATTTCACCGATAATCAGCGGATCGCTTTGCCAAGTGCCGGGAAGAACAAAGGAATTCGGAAGGAGACGCTCGGCTCCCGGCCACCTTGCTCTGAGTGGCTTCCTTTTCCGCTCGCGCCTGTCCGGACAAACTGGACTTATAACCGTCACTGGATTGTAAGTACCCGAGGCGAAGAGAGCTCACTACGCCCCGCTTTTTGCGTATCTTTGTTCCGGGAGAGTTTGTGGATTGGGAGTATCTGCTGAGCCTTACTTTCTGTGCCGAAAACCGTTCCGTAGGAGCCGCCATTTGCTTTCCCTGCGTTGTCCTGCAGCGGCATCTAGAGGTTGGAACTTGGTATTGCAGCTAATAGATTTAAATGGACCTGAGTAAGGCAATGTGTCAGTAACGACTGGTATTGTCACAGCATATTTAGAAAGACTTGGGGCTTAATTCAGAATAGACGCTTAGTTGCTGTTCTACCTAGAACTCTTCGTAATTAAAGACTTCAATTTATAAAGAACTGGACTTTCTGTTGAAATAGCTGAAATTTTTTAGTGCAACAAGTGGTTATTAGAGAAAAAGTGAGTCACAAAGAAATAAAGATGAGTAAGAGCAAAGATGATGCTCCTCACGAACTAGAGAGCCAGTTTATCTTACGCCTACCTCCGGAGTATGCCTCTACTGTGAGGCGGGCGGTACAGTCTGGTCATGTCAACCTGAAGGACAGACTGTCAATTGAGTTACACCCTGATGGGCGTCATGGAATTGTCAGAGTGGACCGGGTCCCACTGGCGTCAAAATTGGTAGATCTGCCATGTGTTACGGAAAGTTTGAAAACCATTGATAAAAAAACCTTTTACAAGACAGCTGATGTCTGTCAGATGCTTGTCTCTACAGTTGATGGTGATCTCTATCCTCCTGTTGAGGAACCAGTTGCCTCTGCTGATCCCAAAGCAAGCAAGAAAAAGGATAAGGACAAAGAGAAAAAGTTTATATGGAACCATGGAATTACTCTGCCTCTAAAAAATGTCAGAAAGAGAAGGTTCCGTAAGACAGCAAAGAAGAAGTATATTGAGTCTCCAGATGTGGAAAAAGAAGTAAAGCGGTTGCTGAGCACAGATGCTGAAGCTGTCAGTACCCGTTGGGAAATAATTGCTGAAGATGAAACAAAAGAAACAGAAAATCAAGGCCTTGATATCGCTTCCCCAGGAATGTCTGGCCACAGGCAGGGCCATGACTCATTAGAACATGATGAGCTTCGGGAGATATTCAATGATCTCAGCAGCAGCAGTGAAGATGAAGATGAGACACAGCATCAAGATGAAGAAGATATAAACATCATTGACACTGAGGAAGATCTGGAAAGGCAGCTACAGGACAAGCTAAATGAATCAGATGAACAACACCAAGAAAACGAGGGAACTAATCAGCTGGTTATGGGAATTCAGAAACAGATTGATAACATGAAAGGCAAGCTCCAGGAGACCCAGGACAGGGCAAAGCGACAGGAGGATCTCATCATGAAAGTGGAAAACCTGGCTCTCAAGAACAGATTTCAGGCTGTGCTGGATGAACTGAAACAAAAGGAAGACCGAGAAAAGGAGCAGCTCAGCTCTTTGCAAGAAGAGCTAGAATCACTCCTAGAGAAGTGAAGAGAGTTTTGATACTTAATTTCATTCCTGACAGTGGTCAGCCTTGAAAGGAAAACTTTGTTTTCATCACCTGGACTAGATAGTAAAACTTTGCAGTAGTTCCCAATTTCCTCCACTGCCTTCTATTGGATTTGTCTTGTAGACAAATATAATTGTGAATTTCTATCTCATTTGTCTTTTCGAACCACTTTGGTGGGTGTTTGTCCTGTAGGAAGTAGGAATGTATAGACAGATAAATGTAGGGAAGTTGTAGGATTAGCGGAGTGAACAGTTCAGTTTAGTAATTTATCACAGCTTCACTGCAGGACTTTGCTGCTGTTTCTCCATTTACCAGAAGCTGCCATTGCTACTCTGTGATGCCATCTGAGATAAATTAGTAGAGTCTAGTCTGGTGGCAGTGAAGTTTGTTTACATATGTTTTGCCATGCTGTAGCTATTTTCCCAGTTATTCAAAGCAGTTTTCCACATTTTGCATTGCAAATCATTTCATAAAGTTGTTTTAACAAATAAAAGCAAGTAATTTTCACCTTATAATGTGTCTTGCTCTTTTAGGGGTAGTGGGTATAAGATCCTCTTCTGAAGTGGTTTCTTTTTGGGGTTTAATGGACTGACCAATTGGATTCTGTTTTGTAGGAAAAGAAGCAGTTGTGTTAGAATTTAAGAAAAAGAGGAACAGCAGAGGCAAAGAAATGGGGAAATGTCATCTTTGCATTATGTTTCCAATCCACCTGCTCCATTTGGAGGTCAGGAAATAACGTTCTTAAACTATCCTAAACTCTTTTTTTTCAGCTTGATCTCACCACATTCTCTCACTATTTTCAATCTTGAGCTTATTTACATTTTTTTCAAGGAGTTTAATTACTACTCTTTCTCTATAATAGTCTATTGGGATAAATACTATTATGCATCTATCATACCAAAGTCTTAAGTTACCTGTTGCTCGTGTCCTCACTAGACTGTAAATTCACTGAGATTAGGTACTTTGCCTTGTTAGTCACTGTAAACTTAACTAAAGAAGAGTAAAGAGATTAAAATCACAAGGTCAGGAGATGTGGTGCCTGGGTTTGTATCCTAGTTCAGTGACCTAGTTGAGATTGATCTAGGGCAAGTAAATTAATCTGTTGGTTTCAGTTTCCTCATCTCTAAAATGGAGGTGATAATATTACCTACCTCAGGGCCCTTGAGTTGTTGGCTATTGAGTTGATACATATAAGGACTTAGAACAATTCCTAGAATAAAAGCAAACTATTATTGCCTATTTACTAGGGTCTGAACATACAGGGATTAAAAATTTGAATTAAAGACTGATTGAAATGGTAGAAAAGTGTGTGAAGAAACAGCTGCTTTAAATGGGGTTGACTGATTTCAAATTAAAGAATCACTCTAAATCAAAGTTTATAAATTACAGCAGAAACAAAGTTTGCTTCAAGTACATCCACAGCATAAGCAAACTGAGTCCGTTTACTACTGTAGCTTTGTTTTTTATTTGATTCATTTACAGCTTGGTTTTGCATAAATATTAAAACCTCCATAATGAAGAGTAATTATCTGTTATGTCAGCTTCAAAAGAGAAAAACTTAACTGAAGAAGATTGGGATCCATTTCCCTTCATGTAAATCCAGAGTTACCAAAGAAGACTCACTTTTCTCACAGCTCCCTTGCCTGATGAATGTGACGTATAGTTGGGCTACGGTTTTCAATATTTCTGAGTTCATGAATGGAAGTTGAATTTTTTTAATTAGTGTTTTAAAATATTATAAGAAAAAACTCACTGAAAATTTTAAGCAGTGCAGAAATTTTACAAATTCTTAATTTTATTCACTCCCCGATTGCCGGTCACTTAGGTTGTTCCATTTGAAATTTGCTATTACACAGAATGCTGCAATAAGCATGTCAGTGTGGCCTCTGTTTTGCATTATTTCTATAGATTAGGTAAATGGGATCTTTATGTTCACATCTAAATGTCATAAAGCCTGACATTTTGAATTTGTAGATCAAATGTTAGAGACAAAAAAATTTGGATAAATTGTGACAAATCATGTCTCTGAAGGACTGTCTTGAACTTTGCTTAAACTTTTATTACCTAGTAAGAATTGTGTGAAAACACAGACTAGGAAGACTGCTTACCACACAGCAGGTATATTGGCCTTCTTTCTGTATTTCAAATGCCCAGCTCTTTCACACTACAGAGCTTTACTTATATTACACTTACATTTCCCTTTTCCTGGAACAGTCTCCAGATACTCTCATGGCTAGCTTTTTGTTACTCAGCCCTCAGCTCAAACCTTACTTTCTCTGGTAATCCTATCTGGCTACTCAATCTGATTGCTAGGGAACGTGTGATGTGGGTGTGCATCTTGTTAAGGGTGGTGGTCTTCACTGAAAATTTGGAAGTTCCTTTGCTATTATTTTCCATGTATGCGTGGGAGTACATGTGCTCCAAGTCCAGCTGTTTAAATATATTTCATGGAACTTGAGATCTGTGTATTATTGCACAACTATGTCTGATAATTCAGTGAAGTTACAGACCATTTCCCTATTAATGCCCTCATGATCCCTGGTGCTGATTACTAACTTGGTTTCTCCAAAACATATACATATATGAATTTAATGCAAAAGCATTTGATGATTTATTGTAGTATCCTGCATCTCTTGTGTTCGTAAAAACTCAGTATGTGCTTTTAAAAAATAAACAATGGGGGCTTCCCTGGTGGCGCAGTGGTTGAGGGTCTGCCTGCTAGTGCGGGGGACACGGGTTCGGGCCCTGGTCTGGGAAGATCCCACATGCCGTGGAGCGGCTGGGCCCGTGAGCCACAACTACTGAGCCTGCGCGTCTGGAGCCTGTGCCCCGCAACGGGAGGGGCCGCGATAGTGAAAGGCCCGCGCACCGCGATGAAGAGCGGTCCCCGCACCGCGATGAAGAGTGGCCCCCACTTGCCGTAACCGGAGAAAGCCCTCGCACGAACTGAAGACCCAGCGCAGCCAAATAAATAAATAAATAAATAAATAAATAAATAAATAAATAAATAAAGTAGCAAAAAAAAAATAAACAATGAACCATAGGTAATTAATTGACAGTTTTAAAATACCAAAACATTTTTTAAAAACCCTCAAATGTGAGGGACTTCCCTGGTGGTGCAGTGGTTAAGAATCCACCTGCCAATGCAGGGGACACAGGTTCGAGCCCTGGTCCGGGAAGATCCCACATGCTGTGGAGCAACTAAGCCCGTGTGCCACAACTACTGAAGCCCGTGCACCTAGAGCCCATGCTCTGCCAAAACAGAAGCCAGCACAATGAGAAGCCCGTGCACCGCAGCAAAGAGTAGCCCCCGCTTGCCGCAACGACAGAAAGCCCGAGCGTAGCAACAAAGACCCAATGCAGCCAAAAGTAAGTAAATAAATTTTATTTTTAAAAAACCATCAAATGTGATACGACATTTAAAAAATTTAAATTTAAAAAAGTAAAAATTTTTTTTTCTAGTTTAAAATGGCACCTTGTTCTCATGAATCTCTTTTCTCTGTCAAATAGCCTGCTAATATAACATAGTAACCCCCAAGGGCAAGGAAAATAGGAGATCAGACAACAGTGGATGAGAGATGTCAATGTTTTCAGAAGGCCAAAGCAGATGAAGAAACGATAAATTAATTCAGAGATCACAGAAAGTTACATGCTAAATGTCTGCAAGGAGGTATACCAAGGAGAAACAAACCCACTTGATATAGACACTGAGGCTCAGTTTTTGCAGGCAGTTTCCAAGGAAGAGGGAAGGTGTGAGGCTAGAAACAGGATTCATTAATGTCTGTGTTCAGGGACTTCCCTGGCAGTCCAGTGGTTAGGACTCTGGGCTTCCACTGCAGGGGGCACAGGTTCCATCCCTGGTCTGGGAACTCAGATCCTGCATGCCATGTGGCACAGCCAAAGAAAATAGTAAGATAAAATCTGTGCTCAGAGCTGTTGGATGTCCAGGAGCCCTATCTCACTCAAGCCAGATGACTTTTCCTTACCCATCCCACAGACAGAAAGTTTATTTTCTGGGTAAATTGAACCAAAGAAGGCACAGATGGAGGCTGGGGGTCCATAGCATTGAACAAGGGAATTGTGTGAAAGTCTGTTTTCTGACTGCAGGATGTCAACCCTCTTCTCCCACTTGGTGTCATTAAATCAGTACCCAAGGTAAACACCACCCGCACCCCCCCTCCCCCGCAAACACACACAGACACACACACAGTCAAGATTGGAAGATTATTCTCTGAAGAAACCATGTGGTACCAGAGAAAAGAAATCCAGATACATTTGGGCACTCTCCAAAGAAAAGGCCAAGTCACTATTTACTACAATGAAGTCTACCTGTTGACAAACCGTATCCATGCACAATCTGCTTTTAGGTGCCTCACTTTTAAATATTAACTGATAGCCAAAGAATCAGACAAGGAAAGCTTTCTAAATGAAAGAATCATTTTAGCATACTTTCTGCCCCCTCCACCATTTTGTTTTTACCCCCAAAGTAAAATACCGCCTAGGGCTTAAAATGTAAACTTTAAGAGAATTCGTTCCAACGCTGGGATTATAAGCATCTGGGAGGATAAGTGTGTCCTGACAGCGGTACCCTCACTGATGCCCCAAACTGCATCTTGCCTACTAGGCCTGTAGTCAGTTATATCCAGAACTTCTGCTGCATAAAGCTGCATGGCTCCTCGGCAAGAACCCCGAGACTTAGCACGCACAGAGCGCTAGAGCCACACAGGTCTTTTATATCAAGTTTTTAAGCTGTATATAAATGTTTTCCAAAGCGATTGTACAAGGCCTTGACTTACCTCTAGAAGTAACGAGGGCCCTGCGTCCCACCAGCTCGCAGGGCTTCAGGCCAGGATCCCCGGCGATGTTACCACGAAATAGGGGATCTGCCCGCCTCCGGCCTCCCCCGGCGTACCCTCGGCGAGCAAAGAGCGACACCTGGAGAGGCGCGGCGGCCCGCACCTTTGTGGAGCCGCCATTCCTCTCCGGAGACGATTAAGGGTTTTCTGATCCGAAGGAGCCACCGATTGTCAGGTAAAACCCCCCAAGTGTTTGTTCATTTTCCCTATTTTAAACCTTTGTCTCTGTAGATTGACCCTTTGACCCCAGGCGCGATCAAGCACCTCCCATTTTGTTTTGCCGGGAGTTGGGAGGCGGGGGTCTCTAGCCGAACAGGAAGGCATGTCTTCCTCCGCCGCAGCAGCGCCTAGAGTTTCTGGCCGTAATCGCAGGAATTTATCGGACAGCTTTCTATTGCTGTATTGAGATTCATTAGAAGTGTTTCTCTAGTCTGCCCCGGGGCCCGCAGGCGCTGGGACGGCCGGGCGGCGCGGAGCGAGCGGGCGGGCGGCTGACGGGTTTAGGGCGCAGACGCGGCGGCTGCAGGGTGCCAGGAGAGGTGCGCGCGGGCCCGCGGGCCGGGGGTTATTGCAGTGCGTGGGGAGGGCGGCCCGCGGCCTAGTGTGGAGTTAAGCGGCTTCTCCCGCCCCGCAGAGAGAGCCAAGAGCAGGCGGGACACGGGACGCCCTCCTAAGCTCCAGAGAGTTCCCTTCCTCGGAGACCAGCAGAGAGTGGGCGAACATGAAATCCAATCCTGCCATCCAAGCCGCCATCGACCTCACCGCGGGGGCCCTTGGGGGCACAGCATGCGTCCTGACCGGGCAGCCCTTCGACACAATGAAGGTGAAGATGCAGACGTTCCCTGGCCTGTACAAGGGCCTCGCCGACTGTGGCCTGAAGACGTACTCCCAGGTGGGCTTGCAGGGCTTCTACAAAGGGACCGGGCCAGCGCTGATGGCCTACGTCGCCGAGAACTCAGTCCTCTTCTTGTGCTACGGCTTCTGCCAACAATTCGTGAGGAAAGTGGTTGGATTGGACAAGCAGGCGAAGCTGAATGATCTGCAGACTGCGGCCGCCGGTTCCGTCGCCTCTGCGTTTGCCGCGCTGGCCCTGTGCCCCACTGAGCTCGTGAAGTGCCGGCTGCAGACCATGCACGAACTGGAGATGTCAGGGAGGATAGCAAAAAGCCATAATACAGTTTGGTCCGTCGTGAAGAGTATCCTTAGAAAGGATGGCCCCTTGGGCTTCTACCACGGACTCACGAGCACTCTATTTCAAGTAGTACCAGGCTATTTCTTCTTCTTCGGTGGCTATGAACTGAGCCGATCGTTTTTTGCCTCGGATGGATCAAAAGATGAACTAGGCCCTGTCCCCTTGATGTTAAGCGGTGGAATTGCTGGAATTTGCCTTTGGCTTGTCATATACCCAGTGGATTGTATCAAATCCAGAATTCAGGTTCTTTCCATGTTTGGAAAACAGGCAGGATTTATCAGAACTCTTTTTAAGTGTTGTGAAAAACGAAGGAGTAGCAGCTTTATATTCTGGTCTGAAAGCTACTTTGATTCGAGCGTTCCCTGCCAATGCGGCACTATTTTTGGCTTATGAATACAGCAGGAAGATGATGATGAGCCAGTTTGAAGCACACTGAAGTGTCTTGGTGAATCTGGATCCAAGTACACGCCTTTGAGGACTATAATTTAACTCAGAGTTTCATGGAGCACTGGACCAGTGTGGTATTATTTTTGACTTCATGGGAACTTTGCTTTTGTCTTCCCTGCTTATATGCTAAATCTTAACCTTTATGGAAGAACCTCTACTTTATATCATATAATTTCTGCCCATAATTGTATTGAAATAGAAAAGTTGCTGCTCTTGTGTTTGGTGAGATAATACAGGGTGAGTGGGTGGCCGTATGTACCTAATCTGAAAAGCTAAATATAGTTGTATCACCGGGCTTTTGCATAAATCTACACATGTACATGCAGTTTGTTTGCTTATATGTTGTGAGTGAAACACAGTTTGGTTTCCATGTTTAATCTCATGTCACCAGAAAAACCGAGTTAAACATGTTTCAAGATGGTTATTAATGATTACTTAACCCACTCAAGATGTAGCGTCTCTTTAAAAGTCTGCTTAACATGTGCACTATATTAGCCAATTAAAGTGTTTAAAAAGTTTTTGGTGCTTGAAAACGAAAATATCCATCTACATTTTTTTCATCTACAATGATTTATTTTATTTTTTATTGAGGTAACCTTGATTTATGGCATTATATTTCTACGTCTGTATACCCTACAATGTGCTCACCACCAAAAATTTATTTTTCGTCTATCACCATACAGTTGATCCCCTTTATCCACTTTGTATCCCTCCTTTACCTCCCC
Source organism: Balaenoptera acutorostrata (assembly GCF_949987535.1). Lineage (NCBI taxonomy): Eukaryota > Metazoa > Chordata > Mammalia > Artiodactyla > Balaenopteridae > Balaenoptera > Balaenoptera acutorostrata. Next base: position 126,427,855 of record NC_080065.1, on the reverse strand, counting down.
CCTCTGATAACCACTATTCTGTTCTCTATAATGACATGTTTGTTTTATTTGGTTTTGGTTTGTTCATTTATTTGGGGTTTTGTTTGTTTATTATAGTTTTTCATATTCCAGATATGAGTGAAATCCTATAGTATTTATCTTTCTCCGTCTGACTTATTTCACTTAGCATAATACCCTCAAGGTCCCTCCATCTTGTCGCAAATGGCAAGATTTCATATTTTTTCTCATCTAGATTTTTAAAAAAATATTTATTTATTTACTTGGCTGCACCGGGTCTTAGCTGCGGCATGCAGGATCTTTAGTTGCAGCATGCAGAATCTTTTTTTAGTTGTGGCATGCGGGATCTAGTTCCCTGACCAGGGATCCAACCTGGGCCCCCTGCACTGGGAGCGTGGAGCCTTAGTCACTGGACCACCAGGGCGGTCTCTGTCGTCTAGATTTTTAAGAGGAGCATATACCTGCATACTGATGTGTCTTCCACAGTCTCGAGTTAAAGTTTCAGAGTAGGCATCCTGGATTTTCCCAAGATGTTCTACTCTTAAAATAGTGCTATTCATCTTCACAGTGGGATCATATTCCACACTCTTAGTTAGGTGTGGCCTAGAGAATTAGTCCTCTGGGAAGTAGCCTGGCCTTTGTCTGTACCAAATTTCCTTCCTCTCCTCTCCCAAAGAGCTTCCCCTCTGCTCTACTTTAGACTGAGGAAGGGGTGAGGGATGGGGCTGTGCTTCTGTGCTTGGATGAAGACCCATGTAGTTGACAACAGTTCTTAGCTTCCAGTCTCAGGGTCCTGGCCTGGGTAGGATTCCAGGATGTACTATTGGCCCATTTAGGGGTTGTTGATCCCCTTTGGATCGTTCACTGTCCTCTCTGCCTCCACCAGTCAGAAACCCTTGCAGGGAACAGAGAGTGCCAAAGCCATGAGAACTTTTTGTTCCCTGATGGTGATCAGGTGACGTTACCAGTGGATGAAGTCCTCTCCTCTCAAATAGAACTGGACAGAACTTAGTGCTTGCAGTCCACAGTGATTAATGTGAGGGCTGACCCATTCTGAAGTTTACCTGAGGGCTGATAACTCCTCGTCATTTTTTTACAGTATTGGAAACTTCTAAATTTTGTATTGGCCATCTGTGAGTTTTATTGATGACTGTATATATGATGTGACTTTACAAAGCAATGAAACATAAGAAAAGCAACTTCATTAAACTATACCATATGTATGTATCTAGGCACTGACAAAAACCAAAAACAAAAAAAATAGTTCATCTGATCCCTACACACTTGTGCATCTGTTCTTTGGCCCTATAATGTAAGAGGGTCATTCTTACTAAAGTAAGCCTCATCATTCCATGATGATCTAAGACCAGCAGAGTCTCTCAATAAGAAGTGTTCTTAAGCAGCCTGTAAAGCTGAAAACAGGCAGGCTCCCAGTGTTAATGATCGTCCATAGCGTGTGTGTCAATCACTGCTGGCGGAATGTACACCTGGTATGGAATCCCCAGTTTCCTTCAGCTTTTTTCTATCTGTGAAGCCTCTGAGGTAAGTCTAGCCATATTGCCAGAGGCAAGAGGGTCAGGGTGATGGATGTTGACAAATGGGGGCTGGGGCAGACATTTGGCGAGGGGATGCTCAGTGTCATGCCTGGTGTGCTCCAGAGCGATGGCTGGTCTTCCATTTGCTTTTTCTTCAAAAGAAAACCATTTTTCTACTTTACTTCTAAGTTATTTATACATTTAAGTTATACATTACGTATGTAAGTGGTCAGTAGCTACTTAGTGAGGCTTCATTCAAGCAGGTCTGGATTAAAGCAGAAAAGAAAACAGGAATGGCTTCTACAGGAAGTGGACCTTTCAGAGTCCGAAGGCCCCCTGCTCAGTACCCATGAGCTCGTCTCAATTAGCTCTATTGTCAATGGACCTTTTCACATGTTGTCCATTAAAGGTTTACCTAAATATCTTCAATAGAAATCATTTGAGGCAAGCAAGAGTGGCAGTAAGGAAGTGAAACCTAAGTCAGAAGAATTGTTTTCCACTCTTTTTGCTTAATTCATGGTTCAATATTTTAGATACAATTTGTACCACTTCAGATCTGTACTCAGACAAAAATATAATAACTTGAAATATTGTGTTTAAACAAATTTGAGTGTTCTATCATTAAATTATTTACCTAAATAAAAATATTTATTGAATTCACACCAATTACAGTATACTGTATTGAGCTCTGGGTATTCAGATATTAATGGTCTGGTTTCTGTTCTCAGGGATCTGATGGTCTAGATGTTTGTTTTACAGTCAGAAGAGTGATATTGTAGAATACAATTTAGAACAAACAAATAGAATCCAAATTATGTGTGTATATGTGTGTGTGTGTGTATGTAAAATCAATGATGTGTGTGTATAAAATCTTTTCCTTAACTATGTTTTTGTTTTTATATTGTGGTTTCTTTGTAGTCTTTAAATTAGTTCCATGGTATTTCTTGCTTTTTTCTTCCCCAGCTTTATTGAGGTATAATTGACAAATAACATTGTGCATGTTTAAGGTGTACAATGTTATGATTTGATATACGTGTTTATTATGAAATGATTATTACAATAAGGTTAGTTAATGTCCATCACCTCACAGGTTACTATTTATTTATTTATGTATGTATTTATTTATTTATTTATTTTGAGGTGAGATGGTATTTATTTCTAAGATTTAAGTTGGTGAAATCCATATTTCTGATGCCTAGCCTTATTTTAAACTTTACTTCCACATAGTATAATTTATCCCTCAACTTTTTAAAAATTATTTTTTATTGAAGTATAGTTAATTTACAATCTTGTGTTAGTTTCCAGTGTACAGCAAAGTGATTCAGTTATACGTGTGTGTGTGTGTGTGTGTGTGTGTGTGTATGTATATATACTTTTTCAGGTTCTTTTCCATTATAGGTTATTACAAGATATTGAGTATAGTTCCCTGTGCTAAACAGTAGGTCCTTGTTGTTTACCAATTTTATATATAGTAGTGTGTATATGTTAATCCCAAACTCCTAATTTATCCCTCCCTCCCCCATTCCCCTTTGGTAGCCGTAAGTCTTTGACTCTATTTCTGTTTTGTAAATAAGTTAATTTGTATCATCTTTTTAGATTCCACAAATAAGTGATATCATATATTTGTCTTTTCCTGTCTGACTTACTTCACTTAATATGATAAACTCTAAGTCCATCCATGTTGCTGCAAAAGGCATTATTTCATTCTTTTTTATGGCTGCGTAATATTCCAGTGTGTGTGTGTGTGTGTGTGTGTGTGTGTATGTATGTATGTGTGTGTGTATATATATATATATATATATATATATATATATATATATATATACATACCACATCTTCTTTATCCATTCATCTGTTGATGGATATTTAGGTTGCTTCCATGTCTTGGCTATTATAAATAGTGCTACTATGAACTTGCATGTATCTTTTAAAATTAAAATTTTCTCTGCTATCCCTCAATTTTTTTTTTTTTTTTGGCCATGGTGCAAAACTTGCAGGATCTTAGTTCCCGACCAGGGATTGAACCCAGGCCACGGCAGTGAAAGCACCGAGTCCTAACCACTGGACTGCCAGGGAACTCCCTGGTATCCCTCAACTTTGAAAAACCTTATCATACCCTTTGGTCTACTGTCAGGGCCAGATGGTATGCATCTTGCAATGCTATAGTGATACTGTAGCTAGAAATTCATTCTCTGTTCCAGCTTTCATGGGATACCAATACCAACCTACAGCAGTTAAGTATATGTAATATCTCAGAAGGACCATATCTGGCAGTGGAGTATCAAACCTGATCATTTTCTTGAATTAAACAAGAAAATGTCCCCAAGTTGTTGAACTTGGAAGAAAAGTAGGTTCTTTTCTTCTGGCCCATATCTCTAAGAAGGGGTGATAATTATTATCAGGAAGTTGTTGTGTGCCTAAAACAGTCACAGGAGATTTTTTGCTCAAGCCAGAAAGTACCCTCTGTTTGGAGCCTGCGTTTCCAACATAAGCATCCTTTGAGCTTTGAAATTCCTGTTTTCAAAGTCTATGACTCTCTGGTCTCTCTGATCTCTCCCAATTCATGTAGAATGGCCCAGGAATCTCCTCTGAGAGCCTTTTTAGAAAGTAAATTCTTTTAGTGTTGGAACTATCATCTAAGTCTGTGGTCTGCCCTTTGAGCTCCATGGTCCACCGTGTTTTCAGCGCCCTCCTAATGCCAGCACTTTTAAATACAGGCTCCTTGTGAATGGTGTAAATGATGTTTAAAAGGCGGACTAGGATCTTCCTGTGTCCCTATCTCTTCAAGGTTGGTGGAGTATCATCTGTTCTGATGCTCTGTTCATTGCCACAGATATAATGGCTTTTTCAAAACCACTTCAGAAAATTTGGTATTACTGGCTTTAGTCTGCACCTTGAGACAAAAAATTTCGCAGGTGGGTAAGTAGTTTTGTAGAAAATTGATGTCTGTTAACAATTCTGCACATTCTGTGGGGGGGGGGGAAATTGTACTCAGAAAGAGTATTATTTCTGTTACAGAGAAGCCAGATAATTGTCTATATAGTGAGAATTTCTACTCCAGCCTAAAGTAGTTTCACTGGGTCCTCCTCAATAACCAGCAGACTTTAATGGGGCATCCTTCCACTTAATTTCTTTGCTCATTGATTTACAAATCGTTCTTTTGTCCATTCGGAGCAAAGACTCCTTTCTGCCTTTCAATGAATGGCAGACCCTTCAACCCGTGCTCTGAGTTCCCGATCTAGGTTCTTGGAGGTTTTGTCCACAAAAAGCCTTCTCTGTCTCCTTAGCACCAGACATGGGAATCTACCTGGACTCAGGTACCCACTTGGTCATGAAGAGGCCGTGCAGCAGGATAAGTCTTCGGTTCTGAGTCCCGAGGCTGCCGCAGTGCCATTACTGTCTTTTGTAATGCATTAAGGATTTTAGCACACATTGCTTTTTATTTTTAATTCTCTGCTTCTATTTTTATGCTGGCCTCTCCACTTCTCTTTGCCGTCAGGAGTCAAAGCTGGACCACATCGATAAGAACCTTGCACTATATCCAAGAATTTTTCCTCCAGATTGATTCTGGTCTGTTACTAGGCAGGAAGTCTCCTGGGTTTCAGGACTTTCACTCCTTGAGAGAAACTCTAAAGGCTTGGTTGAGCTTAAACATTTTTGGCAAGAATACTTCACTGGTGATTCTGTGTGCTGTATATTCTCTCACATGTGCTGTTTTATTTTTATACTGTTGGACCTCAAGATCACAGAATTGGATTATGATAAACTGTCATCATTAGTCCATACCTGACCTGCATTGTTTATTTACTTACCTATCCAATATCATTTAGCTGTATATCTATATATGTAGTTATCTATCAAAATAGTAATAAGAATTCGTGAACACAGTACCTCCCCACAAATGCCAGGACCTTGGTAGTAATATACATCGAATCGTACAAATGGTCCCTCCTGCCACTCCCTGGCCCCCAGCAAATGAAGGTAATTATCATCCTGAATTCTATGTGCATCATTCTTTGCTCCTTTGAATTTTTTTTTTTTTGTATTATATGTTACTCCCACATATATATTTTTCTAGTTGTTTTAAATTTTATAGTAAGGGTAAAATACTATATGGGATACTTTGGTACTTTTCTCTAATATTTATTTTTAAAATCCAATAATCTTGTGTTCCTGTAATTCATTTATTTAGACTACTGTAAAACATTCCATTTTGTGAGTATGCCGTAGCTTATTCATTCAGTTGATAGGCATATGGATGGTTTCCTGATTTTTGCTCCTGTTGCCCACTGTCAATATAAACATTCTTATATATACCTCCTGATGCAAATGTGCAAGAATTTCTTTTGGGTATATAACTAGGAATAGAAATTCTGGAACTCTCAAGTATTTATCTAGGAGTAATCGTTATATTTAATAGTTAATATTCAACTATTTCGCAAAGTAGTTGTACTGATTTTTACATGCACTTGCAATATATAGGCTTGGATCTCTTGTATCCACATGCTTTCCAACACTTGGCGTTGTCAGGCTTTTAAATTTTTGTCAAACAAAAAAATCTACCTTATCTTGGTTTTGATCTATATTTCTCTAATTACAGCAAAAGAACATCTCTTTGTGCGTCTGTTGGTTATATGTTTCTTCTGTGAAATGTTTGTTCATGTCTTTTACCATTTTTCTATTGTTATTTTTATTTATACTGGTTTGTAGGTGTTCTTTATATATCCTTGATATTAATTCTTTGTCAGTGTGTATATGTGAGTATCCTCTCCTGGTCTGTACCTTTTCCCATCTTTAAGATGTCTATTGATGAATGAAGTTTCTTGATTTTATTACAAATGTATTAATCTTTTATTCTATGGTCAGTGTCTTTTTAAAGAAACTATTTCTACCCCAACGTCTAAAATCCATTTACCTGTATTTTCCACTAAGAGCTTGAACGTTGTTTGGGGTTTTGTTTTTGTTTTTGACATTTGAGTCTTAGAACCATTTGAAGTTGATTTTTAAATTAAGACCCAATTTAATCTTTTTCTATATAGATAACCATTTTTAACTGAACATTTCATCTTTTCCCATTGATCTGTGTTATGGACTGAATGTTTATGCCCCACCCCCTACCCTAGTTCATATATTGAAGCCCTAGCCCCCACTGTGATGGTGTTAGGAGGAGGGGCCTTTGGGCACTAATTAGGTTTCGATAAAGTCATGAGGGTGGAGCCCATGATGGGATTAGTGTCTTTATAAGAAGAGGAAGAAATATCAGAGCTGCTTCTGTCCACCATGTATACATACATGGTGTATGTATACATACATGGTGTATATATACGTACATGGTGTATGTATACATACATGGTGTATGTATACATACATGGTGTATGTATACGTACATGGTGTATGTATACATACATGGTGTATATATACGTACATGGTGTATGTATACGTACATGGTGTATGTATACGTACATGGTGAGGATGCTGCAGCCTGCAAGCCAGGAAGAAGGCCATCATTAAGAAACCAACTGCTACATAGAGAATGGACTTGAGGACCCGGGGAGGGGGAAGTGTAAGCTGGGACGAAGTGAGAGAGTGGCATGGACATATATACACTACCAAATGTAAAACCGATAGCTAGTGGGAAGCAGCCGCATAGCACAGGGAGATCAGCTCGGTGCTTTGTGTCCACCTAGAGGGGTGAGATAGGGAGGGTGGGAGGGAGGGAGACGCAAGAGGGAAGAGATATGGGGATATATGTATATGTATAGCTGATTCACTTTGTTATAAAGCAGAAACTAACACACCATTGTAAAGCAATTATACTCCAATAAAGATGTTAAAAAAACAAACAAACAGAAACCAACTGCTGGCACCTTGGTCTTTGACTTCCCAGCCTCCAGAATTATGCGAAATAAATATCTGTTGTTTAAGCCACCAGTCTATGGGATTTTGTTAGAGGAGCCTGAGCCGACTAAGCCATTCTGAATTGCCATCTCTGTAATGTTCAAACATTCCATATATATATGTCTATTTTTGAGCTCCCTCATCAATTACATTTGTCAAATTTTCTGCCTGTGCACCAATAGCAGACTATCTTGATTAATATAGCTTTATAACAAGTCAATAATAAGTAAGGCAAAGTTTTAATCCTACTTTTTTTCTTAAGAAGTTTCCTAGCTCTTATTTTATTCTTTCATATGAATTTTAAAGTAATGTTAAAGTAATGTTGTAATGTTTAAAGTAATATTGTCCTGGGGGAGAAGAGAATTGATAACTTTAAAACATTGAATCTTCCAATTCAGGAACATCATATATTTCTCCATTTATATAAGTCATCTTAGTGTCTCTTCACAAAGGCATATGGTTTCTCCATAGAGGCCTTATACTTTATTAGTTAGACTTATTCCTAGCTACTTGATTTTTTTTATTATTATAAATTCTATCTTTATTTAAAATGTCAATTTCTGTTTACTGGTTTATAAAATAAATTGATTTTATATTGATTTTTCAAATTTGGCAACTTTACTAAACTCTTTAATTATAATATTTTATCTATAGGTACTTTTGGATTTTCTTTGTACTCCTTAATATCATCTACAAATAATAACAACTTTGCTTCTTACTCTGCAATCTACATAACTTGCATTTCTTTGCCTTATCATGCTGGCCAAAACTTCCAGTACAATATCAAATAAATGTAATAGTGGGCATTTGTGTCTTGTTTCTCATCTCAGAGGAAAGCTTTTAACATTTTACAATTAATGTGTTTTGCTGTACATGTTTTCATATCATTTAAAGATTAAGGAAGTTTTATTTCTAATTTAAGGAGATTTTTCCCCCATTATAAACAGAATTTTATCCAATCCTTTTTCTGTGTCTCTAAAAATTATTGTGTGATTTTTTTCTCTTTTACTTTATGTGAGTGATATTGACTTTTAATTTTCCTTTCTTGATATCAGGGTTATGCAAAACATTTTAAGGGCGTGTTCTCCCTTTTTTTCTATTCTATGGTAGTGTATGTATAATATTGGAATTATTTCTTCCTTGAATTTTTGGTACTACTCACAGCGTCTTTCTTTCTTCCTTTGTTTTTTAAAGAAAAGTTTTTCTAATTAACTTGAAAATTAGTTTAAGTGGGTAAGCAGCAGGGTACCTTGTATAATGCTAGACAGCTGCAGTATGGGAAGAAATGGACCGGGCCCCTGAGATGAAATTGGGGTGGTCCTCCACATCTGGGGAGTGGGGACAGCAGCTCTCAGTGGAGCCCAGGCAGCGCCAGTTGTGACCCGACTGTGCGTTTGGTTTCAACTGGCGTCGTCCGCGAGTCCTGCACTGCGTTACTTTACACTAGTGAGAATGTTAACCAGCCATATTGGCTCAATAAGTAGCTTCAGTAAGGAGTGAATTTCTTTCTAGAAATCAGTGCCTATCTTTCCTGGAAACTCCACTTTAAATAGCCCAGTTCCATCTAAAGTCAAGCTGTTGTCATTGCTGTCATTCCATGATGTTCTCTCCCCTGACACCTGTAGGTCAGATGAACCACTTTTTTGATTTAGAGATACTTACGTCCTTTGCGTTAAAGTTATTTTGAAGGGGTTGACTTGCTGGATGGCTCTATTCTTTTTCCTCCAGGAAGAAGGGGAGAAATGTACTTGGAGGTAATGTATGTTTACATCAATTTGCAAATTCCTGTACATAGAGATATATTTTTTAAGTGTGAATGTAACAACATACTGTGAATTCCATCTTGGTTATAAATGAGACTCCTTTAGTCAGTTACCCAAATAAAATCAGTTCTGAAAAAACAAAACAAAACAAAAAAACCCTTATGGTTTAGTGGCTCCAATGACACCAAGCCCACGGTAAGCAGCTCTTATGACATGATGATCATTTGATGTCCCATAGTCAGCCACTCAGTCTCTCCTAGGGCTCAGGAGCATGACAGCATCTACTTATAAGGACACAGAAGTTATCTGCTATAGAAGGCATGGATCTGCACTATAAGATTTGCACTATAATCATCCTACTGTGGCTTGTTGGAAACTCCACACAGCATCCTAATCCACTACTGGCATTTTTAGCAACACCCGATTGACTAGATCACATCAGACTGGCTAGTATTCTAGTTTCAACCTGCTACGTATCTTTTCCTTACTCCAGGCCCTGCTCAAACCTGGCAGCATTTTGAGTTCCAAATATGGTATATGCTGCCTCTGAAATCCAGAGAGGTCCCCAAAGACAGTGCCTCTATTTTAGTGGTAAGAGATGCAAGAGATAACTTGTATTTTACCTTGGGGGGGATTTCCTGGCATGCCCCAGACCCCTAGAATCATCACTGATGGGGCAGGCCCCTGAATCTTCATGGGGCTAATCTTTTACTCTTTGACATGCATGTGTCCTACTAGGCCATCTAGGGTCCTTTTCATTTACTGCTCATTAGGCCCAATTAGCATGATGTCATCAATATGGTAGTCTAACATTATGTTCTGCAGAATGTTCAATGTTGAGGTCTTTGTGGAGTATGTTACAAAAGAAAGGGAAAGAGTTAACATAGCTCTGGGGCAAGACAGTGAATATATTTTGCTGCCCTGTTATGAGAAGATGAACTGCTTTTGATTTTATTCACTGGTGGAGTTTAAGATGAATGCATTCACCAGAAAAATAGCCACCTACCAAGAGCTAAAGGTTATACTAATCTACTCCAGTAAAGATAACCACTGGTATGGCAGCTGTAATTGGAGCTGCCAGTTGATTAAGCAAATTGCAGTCCATTGTCATCACTATGATCCATCCAGTTTTTGCAGGGGGTGAACAAGTGAATTAAATGAGGATATGAGGAGACTATCATCTCTGCATACTTTAACTTTTAGAATGTAGTGCTAATCTCTGAAATTAGGATGCAGTGTTACTTATGATTTACTGTCTGGCTAGGGAAAGGGAAATTTCAGGTTTTCCACTATAATGTTTCTTACCCTACCAGTCAGGAAACAAATGAAAGGGTTTGACATTGAAGGTTTCTAAGACCATCCCCAGGTTTGGTGATTTACTAGAAAGACTCATGAGACCCAGCATATAGTCATACTCATGACTGTGAGTATGTAAAACAATACAGTAAAAGGATACAAGGAAAAATCAGCAAAGGGAAAAGGTGCATTGGAAACAATCTGGAGGAAAGTAGATAGAAATTTCTAAGAGTCCTCTTCCCTTGGATTCACACAGAACGTGCTTTATTCTTCTAGCATCAGATTGAAACAACACGTATGAAGTGTTGTCTACCAGCGAAGCTTACCTGAAATCCAGGGGTTTTATTGGGTGCTGGACACATGGGCATCCCCTGCCTAGCAGAAACTACACTGTTTGTGTATACAGTTTAGGCACAGTAAATGACCTTTATCAGTTATGAAATGTTGGGGACAGTCTCCAAATCCAAGTCCCAGATGCCAACAAAGGGCCAACCTTGCAAGCAGGCCTTTCTAAGGATAGGAGGTGAGGGTAAAGCTGAAAGAATAATAAAGTATAAATAAATGTTCATTATCCAAAATTAGCAAGAGTTAAACAATTTGTGCCAGACTATAATTCAATCCTGCCTAGAGGCAGCCAGACTTCTAGAACTGCACTGTCCGATAGAGTAATCACCTGCCACATGTGGCCACTGGGCACTTGAAATGTGGCTAGTCCAAATTGAGATGTGCTTTAGGTGTAAAATAAACACTTGATTTTGAAGATTCAGTACAAAATAAGAATGTAAAATATTGTTAATATTTTATACATTGATTATATGTTGAGCAATATTTTGGTAATTAGGTTAAATAAAATGTCATTGAAATTAATTTCACGTGTTTCCTTTTGCATTTTAATATGGCTACTAGATAATTTAACATACATATGTGACTTTCACCTGTGGCTCACATTATATTTCTATTGGACAGAGCTGCTCTAGACTACCTGGTTTTTGAGATAACACATTTTCTTATTGTTTAAACCAGTGTAAATTAGATTGGTCTTTTTTTCTATCGAAAGCATTCTATTTGATACAAGAGACTGCTACAATTTAGTTAACCTGCTTTTTACTGATTATATACTGCTGCAACAGTATATAAGTGTATTTTGGGGGGTATTTGCTATTTCCTCACTCCTATAATTTTCAATCTCCAAAATATAAACAAGGCTTCTCCCATCTCTCACATTTTTTTTAACCTCCACAGTATAAGGAACTTGAAAGTTTATTAAAGGGAATTTTCAATCATACAGCATTAGCCCGATTGTGATACTCCTTTATCATAGGTAGGAAGCCCTTTGAGGCTTATTACCACACTGGGGAATTTATTGTTCCCCCAAATCTTTGGTTCACCAGTATCACAGATATTCTATGGAACAACCACAGGAGTGTAATTCTTTTATCAACTCAGAGTGTTTCTATATATCAAGTGGATTTGATTTAAAAAAACAACATTTGACAAAATTCAACACCCACTTATGATAAAAACCCTCCAGAAAGTAGGTATAGAGGGAACTTACCGCAACATAATAAAGGCCATACATGACAAACCCACGGCCAAAATCGTTCTCAATGGTGAAAAACTGAAACCATTTCCACTAAGATCAGGAACAAGACAAGGTTGTCCACTCTCACCACTATTATTCAACATAGTTTTGGAAGTTTTAGCCACATCAATCAGAGAAAAAAAAAAGAAATAAAAGGAATACAAATCAGAAAAGAAAAAGTAAAGCTGTCACTGTTTGCAGATGACATGATACTATGCATAGAGAATACTAAAGATGCTACCAGAAAACTACTAGAGCTAATCAATGAACTTGGTAAAGTAGCAGGATACAAAATTAGTGCACAGAAATCTCTTGCATTCCTATACACTAATGATGAAAAATCTGAAAGAGAAATTAAGGAAACACTCCCATTTGCAACAAAACCATTGCAACAAAAAGAATAAAATACCTAGGAATAAACCTATCTACAGAGACAAAAGACCTATATGCAGAAAACTATGAGACACTGATGAGAGAAATTAAAGATGATACAAACAGATGGAGAGATATACCACGTTCTTGGATAGGAAGAATCAACATTGTGAAAATGACTATACTACCCAAAGCAATCTACAGATTCAGTGCAATCCCTATCAAACTACCAATGGCATTTTTCACAGAACTAGAACAAAAAAATTCACAGTTTGTATGGAAACACAAAAGACCCTGAATAGCCAAAACAATCTTGAGAAAGAAAAACGGAGCTGGAGGAATCAGGCTCCCAGACTTCAGACTATACTACAAAGCTACAGTAATCAAGACAATATGGTACTGGCACAAAAACAGAAATATAGATCAATGGAACAGGATAGAAAGCCCAGAGATAAACCCATGCACATATGGTCACCTTATTTTTGATAAAGGAGGCAAGAATATACAATGGAGAAAAGACAGCCTCTTCAATAAGTGGTGCTGGGAAAACTGGACAGCCACATGTAAAAGAATGAAATTAGAACACTCCCTAACACCATACACAAAAATAAACTCAAAATGGATTGAAGACCTAAATGTAAGGCCAGACACTATCAAACTCTTAGAGGAAAACATAGGCAGAACACTCTATGACATAAATCACAGCAAGATCCTTTTTGACCCACCTCCTAGAGAAATGGAAATAGAAACAAAAATAAACAAATGGGACCTAATGAAACTTAAAAGCTTTTGCACAGCAAAGGAAAACAAAAACAAGATGAAAAGACAACCCTCAGAATGGGAGAAAATATTTGCAAATGAAGCAACTGACAAAGGATTAATCTCCAAAATTTACAAGCAGCTCATGCAGCTCAATATCAAAAAAACAAACAACCCAATCCAAAAATGGGCAGAAGACCTAAATAGACATTTCTCCAAAGAAGATATACAGATAGCCAATAAACACATGAAAGGATGCTCAACATCACTAATCATTAGAGAAATGCAAATCAAAACTACAATGAGGTATCACCTCACACCAGTCAGAATGGCCATCATCAAAAAGTCTACAAACAATAAATGCTGGAGACGGTGTAGAGAAAAGGGAACCCTCTTGCATCGTTGGTGGGAATGTAAATTGATACAGCCACTATGGGGAACAGTGTGGCGTTTTCTTAAAAAGCTAAAAATAGAAATACCATACAACCCAGCAATCCCACTACTGGGCATATACCCTGAGAAAACCATAATTCAAAGAGTCATGTACCACAATGTTCATTGCAGCTCTATTTATAATAGCCAGGACATAGAAGCAACCTAAGTGTCCATCAACAGATGAACGGATAAAGATGTGGCACATATATACAATGGAATATTACTCAGCCATAAAAAGAAACGAAATTGAGTTATTTGTAGTGAGTTGGATAGACCTAGAGACTGTCATACAGAGTGAAGTAAGTCAGAAAGAGAAAAATAAACACTGTATGCTAACACATATATATGGAATCTAAAAAAAAAAAAAAAGGTTCTGAAGAACCTAGGGGCAGGACAGGAATAAAGACGCAGACATAGAGAATGGACTTGAGGACACAGGGAGGGGGAAGGGTAAGCTGGGACGAAGTGAGAGAGCGGCATGGACATATATACACTACCAAATGTAAAACAGATAGTGGGAAGCAGCCGCATAGCACAGGGAAATCAGCTCAGTGCTTTGTGACCACCTAGAGGGGTGGGATAGGGAGGGTGGGAGGGAGAGGCAAGAGGAAGGAGATATGGGGATATATGTATATGTATAGCTGATTCACTTTGTTATAAAGCAGAAACTAATACACCATTGTAAAGCAATTATACTCCAGTAAAGGTGTTAAAAAAATTAAACAAACTTAAAAATTCAGTTCCCCAGTCAAAACAACAACAACAACAATAACTGGATTTATCAATAGACATTAAGGTAATGGTGATGTGGCAGTGCCCTTAGCTGTAGGATCAATGTAACTACCCCTCAAAAAATAGCATTCAGAAAATGTATTAAACTCAAAAACAGAAAATATGTTTCAGGATTGAAGGAGGTACATACTTTAGGGGAAACTTCAGTTGATCCTTTTAATTATCTCTCTGACAACCTTCCATTTCAAGGTTTAATAACTAAAATACACCCTAATTTTGGCAAATCTGAATTGCCCAGAATTTATCTCAAGTTATTTTCTGTGACAAAGATATTTGAGCATCATAAAGCTCATAGGCAATTAAAATGCAAAGCAATATTTGGATTATTTTCATGTATAAGCATGGCCTCACATTTTATAGGGTTAAATAAAGCATTATGCAAAGGCTAGCATGCTAAACTCACATCTATGAAGTAAGTAAAATCAGGTACAATTAAGGGACAAGCACATTGGAAAAATTTCTTCAAAAAGAGGAAATAGATCATCCTGGAAATTATATATACATCAGCTAATATTCTTCAACACATTACAGAACAAAGAACTAAAGTACAGTTATGTAGAAGAGCATAATTTTCCTTCAAACTTAACATAAAAAACCAAACTGGTGCCAAACCATTTAAATTCCACCCCATGATACACAGTAGCACAGTTGACGAAACCAAAGGGGTCACATTCACACACGCTATTTGCAAACCTCTGGCCTCATAACAATTGGCACGGTCCGTGACTGGAGAGGAAATGTATATATAAAGTGGCTCTATCTCATTTTAAGGTGACATACAATGTGTTTTCTCTGACAAATTATTATAGGATTTAGATTATATTTATGTTCTTTCTGGATGGATCAATTGTTTCATTCAATTAGCCAATATTTTTTATCTCACACGTTTTGATACTAGGCACTGGGACCGGATGAACACGATATTAGACTCCTGACTATCATGGAGCTTCCAATCTTAGGTGAGGGAGACAATAAGTACATAAAGAAATAAAGTGAATTTTCTAAATGTTAATCACATTTTAAGTGAATTCTCTAAAACTTAGATGCAGGTGTTGATATTTTAGAGAACAGAAATTGAAATTTTAAGGACCTTGATAATCTACCAAACTGATCCTATTAATAAATAAATGGAAATGAATAGGAGTAAGTGGAAACTGTTACACAGTTAGACTGAAGCACTATAAATACATGTTGAAGAATACCTGACCACCTAAAGAAGAGGCAAGCAGAAAAGTTATCCAAACAGTAGAGGTGGATTTTTTAAAATTCCAAACTAATTTAAAAATTACTGGCAAATGAGTAGAAGGAAGTAATCCTTCAATTATATTCTACTTTAATCAGACTATTCGTCTTTCAGGCAACTGTCCTAAATGAACATGGGCCTCCAGAAGAACACTACCTTCTCTGTTTACATTTATATCTACGTCAAACACATTAAAAAGAGGAATCACTACTCAGCCATAAAAAGGAACGAAATTGGGTCATCTGTAGAGACGTGGATGGATCTAGAGACTCACACAGAGTGAAGTCAGAAAGAGAAAAACAAATATCATACATTAACGCATATATGTGGAACCTAGAAAAATGGTACAGATGAACCGGTTTGCAGGGCAGAAATTGAGACACAGATGCAAAGGACAAACGTATGGACACCAAGTGGGGGAAGTGGCGGGGGCGGGGATGAACTGGGAGATTGGGATTGACATGTATACACTAACATGTATAAAATGGATGACTAATAAGAACCTGCTATATAAAAAAATAAATTAAATAAAATAAAATAAAAAAAGAGGAATCACCCTTGTTCCCTCAGGGGGTCTTCAAACCCGAAACAGACCGAGTCATGGGCCTCCTACGGACATCTTCATAATCAACAAACACAGAATTATAGTGGGCTGCATGTCCTCACTCCACTGACTTGGGTACTTTAAAATCCACGGTATGGTTAGTTATGAATTCTTTTATCGGCTCCAGATTGAATATAGCCTGTGGAGATGCCGAGATGTTTCCAGAAACAAACACCATTTCCGCACGGACGCCCTATCTCCGGCAATCACCCGGAAGCCTAGGAGGTATCCGGCCCCACAGCGATCCGGTAAAAGCCCTGGCTTAGCGGAGGCGGGCGGGAGAATCTATGTCCTTCTTAGAACCGTTTTCTCTAAATACTCTTAAACCAACAGCTCTTTACGAAACATAGTCTTCATCCCGTGAAGGCCAAGTTCTCGCGAGACGACAAGACCCGCCGGATAGCGTAATCGCGCATTGCGCCTGCGCGCGCTGGGGCAGCCCGCACTTCCGCCCGAGGGGTGTTGCGACTCACAGCAGCTTCGCGTCCTGGGTGGTGACGTACCTGTTTTTTCTCGGCTAGGTCTGCAGCAACGGACGGAGGCCCGCTGAGCTGCGGAGTTGCAGAATCTGGCGTTCGGAGCTGCGGTTCTTGGCGAGATTTCGCGTTGCCCGTCCTGAGCCATTTCACCGATAATCAGCGG
The DNA here is from genome assembly GCF_949987535.1 of Balaenoptera acutorostrata. Lineage (NCBI taxonomy): Eukaryota > Metazoa > Chordata > Mammalia > Artiodactyla > Balaenopteridae > Balaenoptera > Balaenoptera acutorostrata. The sequence continues at coordinate 126,410,937 of NC_080065.1, read as the reverse complement.
ATCGCTTTGCCAAGTGCCGGGAAGAACAAAGGAATTCGGAAGGAGACGCTCGGCTCCCGGCCACCTTGCTCTGAGTGGCTTCCTTTTCCGCTCGCGCCTGTCCGGACAAACTGGACTTATAACCGTCACTGGATTGTAAGTACCCGAGGCGAAGAGAGCTCACTACGCCCCGCTTTTTGCGTATCTTTGTTCCGGGAGAGTTTGTGGATTGGGAGTATCTGCTGAGCCTTACTTTCTGTGCCGAAAACCGTTCCGTAGGAGCCGCCATTTGCTTTCCCTGCGTTGTCCTGCAGCGGCATCTAGAGGTTGGAACTTGGTATTGCAGCTAATAGATTTAAATGGACCTGAGTAAGGCAATGTGTCAGTAACGACTGGTATTGTCACAGCATATTTAGAAAGACTTGGGGCTTAATTCAGAATAGACGCTTAGTTGCTGTTCTACCTAGAACTCTTCGTAATTAAAGACTTCAATTTATAAAGAACTGGACTTTCTGTTGAAATAGCTGAAATTTTTTAGTGCAACAAGTGGTTATTAGAGAAAAAGTGAGTCACAAAGAAATAAAGATGAGTAAGAGCAAAGATGATGCTCCTCACGAACTAGAGAGCCAGTTTATCTTACGCCTACCTCCGGAGTATGCCTCTACTGTGAGGCGGGCGGTACAGTCTGGTCATGTCAACCTGAAGGACAGACTGTCAATTGAGTTACACCCTGATGGGCGTCATGGAATTGTCAGAGTGGACCGGGTCCCACTGGCGTCAAAATTGGTAGATCTGCCATGTGTTACGGAAAGTTTGAAAACCATTGATAAAAAAACCTTTTACAAGACAGCTGATGTCTGTCAGATGCTTGTCTCTACAGTTGATGGTGATCTCTATCCTCCTGTTGAGGAACCAGTTGCCTCTGCTGATCCCAAAGCAAGCAAGAAAAAGGATAAGGACAAAGAGAAAAAGTTTATATGGAACCATGGAATTACTCTGCCTCTAAAAAATGTCAGAAAGAGAAGGTTCCGTAAGACAGCAAAGAAGAAGTATATTGAGTCTCCAGATGTGGAAAAAGAAGTAAAGCGGTTGCTGAGCACAGATGCTGAAGCTGTCAGTACCCGTTGGGAAATAATTGCTGAAGATGAAACAAAAGAAACAGAAAATCAAGGCCTTGATATCGCTTCCCCAGGAATGTCTGGCCACAGGCAGGGCCATGACTCATTAGAACATGATGAGCTTCGGGAGATATTCAATGATCTCAGCAGCAGCAGTGAAGATGAAGATGAGACACAGCATCAAGATGAAGAAGATATAAACATCATTGACACTGAGGAAGATCTGGAAAGGCAGCTACAGGACAAGCTAAATGAATCAGATGAACAACACCAAGAAAACGAGGGAACTAATCAGCTGGTTATGGGAATTCAGAAACAGATTGATAACATGAAAGGCAAGCTCCAGGAGACCCAGGACAGGGCAAAGCGACAGGAGGATCTCATCATGAAAGTGGAAAACCTGGCTCTCAAGAACAGATTTCAGGCTGTGCTGGATGAACTGAAACAAAAGGAAGACCGAGAAAAGGAGCAGCTCAGCTCTTTGCAAGAAGAGCTAGAATCACTCCTAGAGAAGTGAAGAGAGTTTTGATACTTAATTTCATTCCTGACAGTGGTCAGCCTTGAAAGGAAAACTTTGTTTTCATCACCTGGACTAGATAGTAAAACTTTGCAGTAGTTCCCAATTTCCTCCACTGCCTTCTATTGGATTTGTCTTGTAGACAAATATAATTGTGAATTTCTATCTCATTTGTCTTTTCGAACCACTTTGGTGGGTGTTTGTCCTGTAGGAAGTAGGAATGTATAGACAGATAAATGTAGGGAAGTTGTAGGATTAGCGGAGTGAACAGTTCAGTTTAGTAATTTATCACAGCTTCACTGCAGGACTTTGCTGCTGTTTCTCCATTTACCAGAAGCTGCCATTGCTACTCTGTGATGCCATCTGAGATAAATTAGTAGAGTCTAGTCTGGTGGCAGTGAAGTTTGTTTACATATGTTTTGCCATGCTGTAGCTATTTTCCCAGTTATTCAAAGCAGTTTTCCACATTTTGCATTGCAAATCATTTCATAAAGTTGTTTTAACAAATAAAAGCAAGTAATTTTCACCTTATAATGTGTCTTGCTCTTTTAGGGGTAGTGGGTATAAGATCCTCTTCTGAAGTGGTTTCTTTTTGGGGTTTAATGGACTGACCAATTGGATTCTGTTTTGTAGGAAAAGAAGCAGTTGTGTTAGAATTTAAGAAAAAGAGGAACAGCAGAGGCAAAGAAATGGGGAAATGTCATCTTTGCATTATGTTTCCAATCCACCTGCTCCATTTGGAGGTCAGGAAATAACGTTCTTAAACTATCCTAAACTCTTTTTTTTCAGCTTGATCTCACCACATTCTCTCACTATTTTCAATCTTGAGCTTATTTACATTTTTTTCAAGGAGTTTAATTACTACTCTTTCTCTATAATAGTCTATTGGGATAAATACTATTATGCATCTATCATACCAAAGTCTTAAGTTACCTGTTGCTCGTGTCCTCACTAGACTGTAAATTCACTGAGATTAGGTACTTTGCCTTGTTAGTCACTGTAAACTTAACTAAAGAAGAGTAAAGAGATTAAAATCACAAGGTCAGGAGATGTGGTGCCTGGGTTTGTATCCTAGTTCAGTGACCTAGTTGAGATTGATCTAGGGCAAGTAAATTAATCTGTTGGTTTCAGTTTCCTCATCTCTAAAATGGAGGTGATAATATTACCTACCTCAGGGCCCTTGAGTTGTTGGCTATTGAGTTGATACATATAAGGACTTAGAACAATTCCTAGAATAAAAGCAAACTATTATTGCCTATTTACTAGGGTCTGAACATACAGGGATTAAAAATTTGAATTAAAGACTGATTGAAATGGTAGAAAAGTGTGTGAAGAAACAGCTGCTTTAAATGGGGTTGACTGATTTCAAATTAAAGAATCACTCTAAATCAAAGTTTATAAATTACAGCAGAAACAAAGTTTGCTTCAAGTACATCCACAGCATAAGCAAACTGAGTCCGTTTACTACTGTAGCTTTGTTTTTTATTTGATTCATTTACAGCTTGGTTTTGCATAAATATTAAAACCTCCATAATGAAGAGTAATTATCTGTTATGTCAGCTTCAAAAGGGAAAAACTTAACTGAAGAAGATTGGGATCCATTTCCCTTCATGTAAATCCAGAGTTACCAAAGAAGACTCACTTTTCTCACAGCTCCCTTGCCTGATGAATGTGACGTATAGTTGGGCTACGGTTTTCAATATTTCTGAGTTCATGAATGGAAGTTGAATTTTTTTAATTAGTGTTTTAAAATATTATAAGAAAAAACTCACTGAAAATTTTAAGCAGTGCAGAAATTTTACAAATTCTTAATTTTATTCACTCCCCGATTGCCGGTCACTTAGGTTGTTCCATTTGAAATTTGCTATTACACAGAATGCTGCAATAAGCATGTCAGTGTGGCCTCTGTTTTGCATTATTTCTATAGATTAGGTAAATGGGATCTTTATGTTCACATCTAAATGTCATAAAGCCTGACATTTTGAATTTGTAGATCAAATGTTAGAGACAAAAAAATTTGGATAAATTGTGACAAATCATGTCTCTGAAGGACTGTCTTGAACTTTGCTTAAACTTTTATTACCTAGTAAGAATTGTGTGAAAACACAGACTAGGAAGACTGCTTACCACACAGCAGGTATATTGGCCTTCTTTCTGTATTTCAAATGCCCAGCTCTTTCACACTACAGAGCTTTACTTATATTACACTTACATTTCCCTTTTCCTGGAACAGTCTCCAGATACTCTCATGGCTAGCTTTTTGTTACTCAGCCCTCAGCTCAAACCTTACTTTCTCTGGTAATCCTATCTGGCTACTCAATCTGATTGCTAGGGAACGTGTGATGTGGGTGTGCATCTTGTTAAGGGTGGTGGTCTTCACTGAAAATTTGGAAGTTCCTTTGCTATTATTTTCCATGTATGCGTGGGAGTACATGTGCTCCAAGTCCAGCTGTTTAAATATATTTCATGGAACTTGAGATCTGTGTATTATTGCACAACTATGTCTGATAATTCAGTGAAGTTACAGACCATTTCCCTATTAATGCCCTCATGATCCCTGGTGCTGATTACTAACTTGGTTTCTCCAAAACATATACATATATGAATTTAATGCAAAAGCATTTGATGATTTATTGTAGTATCCTGCATCTCTTGTGTTCGTAAAAACTCAGTATGTGCTTTTAAAAAATAAACAATGGGGGCTTCCCTGGTGGCGCAGTGGTTGAGGGTCTGCCTGCTAGTGCGGGGGACACGGGTTCGGGCCCTGGTCTGGGAAGATCCCACATGCCGTGGAGCGGCTGGGCCCGTGAGCCACAACTACTGAGCCTGCGCGTCTGGAGCCTGTGCCCCGCAACGGGAGGGGCCGCGATAGTGAAAGGCCCGCGCACCGCGATGAAGAGCGGTCCCCGCACCGCGATGAAGAGTGGCCCCCACTTGCCGTAACCGGAGAAAGCCCTCGCACGAACTGAAGACCCAGCGCAGCCAAATAAATAAATAAATAAATAAATAAATAAATAAATAAATAAAGTAGCAAAAAAAAAATAAACAATGAACCATAGGTAATTAATTGACAGTTTTAAAATACCAAAACATTTTTTAAAAACCCTCAAATGTGAGGGACTTCCCTGGTGGTGCAGTGGTTAAGAATCCACCTGCCAATGCAGGGGACACAGGTTCGAGCCCTGGTCCGGGAAGATCCCACATGCTGTGGAGCAACTAAGCCCGTGTGCCACAACTACTGAAGCCCGTGCACCTAGAGCCCATGCTCTGCCAAAACAGAAGCCAGCACAATGAGAAGCCCGTGCACCGCAGCAAAGAGTAGCCCCCGCTTGCCGCAACGACAGAAAGCCCGAGCGTAGCAACAAAGACCCAATGCAGCCAAAAGTAAGTAAATAAATTTTATTTTTAAAAAACCATCAAATGTGATACGACATTTAAAAAATTTAAATTTAAAAAAGTAAAAATTTTTTTTTCTAGTTTAAAATGGCACCTTGTTCTCATGAATCTCTTTTCTCTGTCAAATAGCCTGCTAATATAACATAGTAACCCCCAAGGGCAAGGAAAATAGGAGATCAGACAACAGTGGATGAGAGATGTCAATGTTTTCAGAAGGCCAAAGCAGATGAAGAAACGATAAATTAATTCAGAGATCACAGAAAGTTACATGCTAAATGTCTGCAAGGAGGTATACCAAGGAGAAACAAACCCACTTGATATAGACACTGAGGCTCAGTTTTTGCAGGCAGTTTCCAAGGAAGAGGGAAGGTGTGAGGCTAGAAACAGGATTCATTAATGTCTGTGTTCAGGGACTTCCCTGGCAGTCCAGTGGTTAGGACTCTGGGCTTCCACTGCAGGGGGCACAGGTTCCATCCCTGGTCTGGGAACTCAGATCCTGCATGCCATGTGGCACAGCCAAAGAAAATAGTAAGATAAAATCTGTGCTCAGAGCTGTTGGATGTCCAGGAGCCCTATCTCACTCAAGCCAGATGACTTTTCCTTACCCATCCCACAGACAGAAAGTTTATTTTCTGGGTAAATTGAACCAAAGAAGGCACAGATGGAGGCTGGGGGTCCATAGCATTGAACAAGGGAATTGTGTGAAAGTCTGTTTTCTGACTGCAGGATGTCAACCCTCTTCTCCCACTTGGTGTCATTAAATCAGTACCCAAGGTAAACACCACCCGCACCCCCCCTCCCCCGCAAACACACACAGACACACACACAGTCAAGATTGGAAGATTATTCTCTGAAGAAACCATGTGGTACCAGAGAAAAGAAATCCAGATACATTTGGGCACTCTCCAAAGAAAAGGCCAAGTCACTATTTACTACAATGAAGTCTACCTGTTGACAAACCGTATCCATGCACAATCTGCTTTTAGGTGCCTCACTTTTAAATATTAACTGATAGCCAAAGAATCAGACAAGGAAAGCTTTCTAAATGAAAGAATCATTTTAGCATACTTTCTGCCCCCTCCACCATTTTGTTTTTACCCCCAAAGTAAAATACCGCCTAGGGCTTAAAATGTAAACTTTAAGAGAATTCGTTCCAACGCTGGGATTATAAGCATCTGGGAGGATAAGTGTGTCCTGACAGCGGTACCCTCACTGATGCCCCAAACTGCATCTTGCCTACTAGGCCTGTAGTCAGTTATATCCAGAACTTCTGCTGCATAAAGCTGCATGGCTCCTCGGCAAGAACCCCGAGACTTAGCACGCACAGAGCGCTAGAGCCACACAGGTCTTTTATATCAAGTTTTTAAGCTGTATATAAATGTTTTCCAAAGCGATTGTACAAGGCCTTGACTTACCTCTAGAAGTAACGAGGGCCCTGCGTCCCACCAGCTCGCAGGGCTTCAGGCCAGGATCCCCGGCGATGTTACCACGAAATAGGGGATCTGCCCGCCTCCGGCCTCCCCCGGCGTACCCTCGGCGAGCAAAGAGCGACACCTGGAGAGGCGCGGCGGCCCGCACCTTTGTGGAGCCGCCATTCCTCTCCGGAGACGATTAAGGGTTTTCTGATCCGAAGGAGCCACCGATTGTCAGGTAAAACCCCCCAAGTGTTTGTTCATTTTCCCTATTTTAAACCTTTGTCTCTGTAGATTGACCCTTTGACCCCAGGCGCGATCAAGCACCTCCCATTTTGTTTTGCCGGGAGTTGGGAGGCGGGGGTCTCTAGCCGAACAGGAAGGCATGTCTTCCTCCGCCGCAGCAGCGCCTAGAGTTTCTGGCCGTAATCGCAGGAATTTATCGGACAGCTTTCTATTGCTGTATTGAGATTCATTAGAAGTGTTTCTCTAGTCTGCCCCGGGGCCCGCAGGCGCTGGGACGGCCGGGCGGCGCGGAGCGAGCGGGCGGGCGGCTGACGGGTTTAGGGCGCAGACGCGGCGGCTGCAGGGTGCCAGGAGAGGTGCGCGCGGGCCCGCGGGCCGGGGGTTATTGCAGTGCGTGGGGAGGGCGGCCCGCGGCCTAGTGTGGAGTTAAGCGGCTTCTCCCGCCCCGCAGAGAGAGCCAAGAGCAGGCGGGACACGGGACGCCCTCCTAAGCTCCAGAGAGTTCCCTTCCTCGGAGACCAGCAGAGAGTGGGCGAACATGAAATCCAATCCTGCCATCCAAGCCGCCATCGACCTCACCGCGGGGGCCCTTGGGGGCACAGCATGCGTCCTGACCGGGCAGCCCTTCGACACAATGAAGGTGAAGATGCAGACGTTCCCTGGCCTGTACAAGGGCCTCGCCGACTGTGGCCTGAAGACGTACTCTCAGGTGGGCTTGCGGGGCTTCTACAAAGGGACCGGGCCAGCGCTGATGGCCTACGTCGCCGAGAACTCAGTCCTCTTCTTGTGCTACGGCTTCTGCCAACAATTCGTGAGGAAAGTGGTTGGATTGGACAAGCAGGCGAAGCTGAATGATCTGCAGACTGCGGCCGCCGGTTCCGTCGCCTCTGCGTTTGCCGCGCTGGCCCTGTGCCCCACTGAGCTCGTGAAGTGCCGGCTGCAGACCATGCACGAACTGGAGATGTCAGGGAGGATAGCAAAAAGCCATAATACAGTTTGGTCCGTCGTGAAGAGTATCCTTAGAAAGGATGGCCCCTTGGGCTTCTACCACGGACTCACGAGCACTCTATTTCAAGTAGTACCAGGCTATTTCTTCTTCTTCGGTGGCTATGAACTGAGCCGATCGTTTTTTGCCTCGGATGGATCAAAAGATGAACTAGGCCCTGTCCCCTTGATGTTAAGCGGTGGAATTGCTGGAATTTGCCTTTGGCTTGTCATATACCCAGTGGATTGTATCAAATCCAGAATTCAGGTTCTTTCCATGTTTGGAAAACAGGCAGGATTTATCAGAACTCTTTTAAGTGTTGTGAAAAACGAAGGAGTAGCAGCTTTATATTCTGGTCTGAAAGCTACTTTGATTCGAGCGTTCCCTGCCAATGCGGCACTATTTTTGGCTTATGAATACAGCAGGAAGATGATGATGAGCCAGTTTGAAGCACACTGAAGTGTCTTGGTGAATCTGGATCCAAGTACACGCCTTTGAGGACTATAATTTAACTCAGAGTTTCATGGAGCACTGGACCAGTGTGGTATTATTTTTGACTTCATGGGAACTTTGCTTTTGTCTTCCCTGCTTATATGCTAAATCTTAACCTTTATGGAAGAACCTCTACTTTATATCATATAATTTCTGCCCATAATTGTATTGAAATAGAAAAGTTGCTGCTCTTGTGTTTGGTGAGATAATACAGGGTGAGTGGGTGGCCGTATGTACCTAATCTGAAAAGCTAAATATAGTTGTATCACCGGGCTTTTGCATAAATCTACACATGTACATGCAGTTTGTTTGCTTATATGTTGTGAGTGAAACACAGTTTGGTTTCCATGTTTAATCTCATGTCACCAGAAAAACCGAGTTAAACATGTTTCAAGATGGTTATTAATGATTACTTAACCCACTCAAGATGTAGCGTCTCTTTAAAAGTCTGCTTAACATGTGCACTATATTAGCCAATTAAAGTGTTTAAAAAGTTTTTGGTGCTTGAAAACGAAAATATCCATCTACATTTTTTTCATCTACAATGATTTATTTTATTTTTTATTGAGGTAACCTTGATTTATGGCATTATATTTCTACGTCTGTATACCCTACAATGTGCTCACCACCAAAAATTTATTTTTCGTCTATCACCATACAGTTGATCCCCTTTATCCACTTTGTATCCCTCCTTTACCTCCCCCCTCTGATAACCACTATTCTGTTCTCTATAATGACATGTTTGTTTTATTTGGTTTTGGTTTGTTCATTTATTTGGGGTTTTGTTTGTTTATTATAGTTTTTCATATTCCAGATATGAGTGAAATCCTATAGTATTTATCTTTCTCCGTCTGACTTATTTCACTTAGCATAATACCCTCAAGGTCCCTCCATCTTGTCGCAAATGGCAAGATTTCATATTTTTTCTCATCTAGATTTTTAAAAAAATATTTATTTATTTACTTGGCTGCACCGGGTCTTAGCTGCGGCATGCAGGATCTTTAGTTGCAGCATGCAGAATCTTTTTTTAGTTGTGGCATGCGGGATCTAGTTCCCTGACCAGGGATCCAACCTGGGCCCCCTGCACTGGGAGCGTGGAGCCTTAGTCACTGGACCACCAGGGCGGTCTCTGTCGTCTAGATTTTTAAGAGGAGCATATACCTGCATACTGATGTGTCTTCCACAGTCTCGAGTTAAAGTTTCAGAGTAGGCATCCTGGATTTTCCCAAGATGTTCTACTCTTAAAATAGTGCTATTCATCTTCACAGTGGGATCATATTCCACACTCTTAGTTAGGTGTGGCCTAGAGAATTAGTCCTCTGGGAAGTAGCCTGGCCTTTGTCTGTACCAAATTTCCTTCCTCTCCTCTCCCAAAGAGCTTCCCCTCTGCTCTACTTTAGACTGAGGAAGGGGTGAGGGATGGGGCTGTGCTTCTGTGCTTGGATGAAGACCCATGTAGTTGACAACAGTTCTTAGCTTCCAGTCTCAGGGTCCTGGCCTGGGTAGGATTCCAGGATGTACTATTGGCCCATTTAGGGGTTGTTGATCCCCTTTGGATCGTTCACTGTCCTCTCTGCCTCCACCAGTCAGAAACCCTTGCAGGGAACAGAGAGTGCCAAAGCCATGAGAACTTTTTGTTCCCTGATGGTGATCAGGTGACGTTACCAGTGGATGAAGTCCTCTCCTCTCAAATAGAACTGGACAGAACTTAGTGCTTGCAGTCCACAGTGATTAATGTGAGGGCTGACCCATTCTGAAGTTTACCTGAGGGCTGATAACTCCTCGTCATTTTTTTACAGTATTGGAAACTTCTAAATTTTGTATTGGCCATCTGTGAGTTTTATTGATGACTGTATATATGATGTGACTTTACAAAGCAATGAAACATAAGAAAAGCAACTTCATTAAACTATACCATATGTATGTATCTAGGCACTGACAAAAACCAAAAACAAAAAAAATAGTTCATCTGATCCCTACACACTTGTGCATCTGTTCTTTGGCCCTATAATGTTAAGAGGGTCATTCTTACTAAAGTAAGCCTCATCATTCCATGATGATCTAAGACCAGCAGAGTCTCTCAATAAGAAGTGTTCTTAAGCAGCCTGTAAAGCTGAAAACAGGCAGGCTCCCAGTGTTAATGATCGTCCATAGCGTGTGTGTCAATCACTGCTGGCGGAATGTACACCTGGTATGGAATCCCCAGTTTCCTTCAGCTTTTTTCTATCTGTGAAGCCTCTGAGGTAAGTCTAGCCATATTGCCAGAGGCAAGAGGGTCAGGGTGATGGATGTTGACAAATGGGGGCTGGGGCAGACATTTGGCGAGGGGATGCTCAGTGTCATGCCTGGTGTGCTCCAGAGCGATGGCTGGTCTTCCATTTGCTTTTTCTTTAAAAGAAAACCATTTTTCTACTTTACTTCTAAGTTATTTATACATTTAAGTTATACATTACGTATGTAAGTGGTCAGTAGCTACTTAGTGAGGCTTCATTCAAGCAGGTCTGGATTAAAGCAGAAAAGAAAACAGGAATGGCTTCTACAGGAAGTGGACCTTTCAGAGTCCGAAGGCCCCCTGCTCAGTACCCATGAGCTCGTCTCAATTAGCTCTATTGTCAATGGACCTTTTCACATGTTGTCCATTAAAGGTTTACCTAAATATCTTCAATAGAAATCATTTGAGGCAAGCAAGAGTGGGAGTAAGGAAGTGAAACCTAAGTCAGAAGAATTGTTTTCCACTCTTTTTGCTTAATTCATGGTTCAATATTTTAGATACAATTTGTACCACTTCAGATCTGTACTCAGACAAAAATATAATAACTTGAAATATTGTGTTTAAACAAATTTGAGTGTTCTATCATTAAATTATTTACCTAAATAAAAATATTTATTGAATTCACACCAATTACAGTATACTGTATTGAGCTCTGGGTATTCAGATATTAATGGTCTGGTTTCTGTTCTCAGGGATCTGATGGTCTAGATGTTTGTTTTACAGTCAGAAGAGTGATATTGTAGAATACAATTTAGAACAAACAAATAGAATCCAAATTATGTGTGTATATGTGTGTGTGTGTGTATGTAAAATCAATGATGTGTGTGTATAAAATCTTTTCCTTAACTATGTTTTTGTTTTTATATTGTGGTTTCTTTGCAGTCTTTAAATTAGTTCCATGGTATTTCTTGCTTTTTTCTTCCCCAGCTTTATTGAGGTATAATTGACAAATAACATTGTGCATGTTTAAGGTGTACAATGTTATGATTTGATATACGTGTTTATTATGAAATGATTATTACAATAAGGTTAGTTAATGTCCATCACCTCACAGGTTACTATTTATTTATTTATGTATGTATTTATTTATTTATTTATTTTGAGGTGAGATGGTATTTATTTCTAAGATTTAAGTTGGTGAAATCCATATTTCTGATGCCTAGCCTTATTTTAAACTTTACTTCCACATAGTATAATTTATCCCTCAACTTTTTAAAAATTATTTTTTATTGAAGTATAGTTAATTTACAATCTTGTGTTAGTTTCCAGTGTACAGCAAAGTGATTCAGTTATACGTGTGTGTGTGTGTGTGTGTGTGTGTGTGTGTGTGTGTGTATGTATATATACTTTTTCAGGTTCTTTTCCATTATAGGTTATTACAAGATATTGAGTATAGTTCCCTGTGCTAAACAGTAGGTCCTTGTTGTTTACCAATTTTATATATAGTAGTGTGTATATGTTAATCCCAAACTCCTAATTTATCCCTCCCTCCCCCATTCCCCTTTGGTAGCCGTAAGTCTTTGACTCTATTTCTGTTTTGTAAATAAGTTAATTTGTATCATCTTTTTAGATTCCACAAATAAGTGATATCATATATTTGTCTTTTCCTGTCTGACTTACTTCACTTAATATGATAAACTCTAAGTCCATCCATGTTGCTGCAAAAGGCATTATTTCATTCTTTTTTATGGCTGCGTAATATTCCAGTGTGTGTGTGTGTGTGTGTATGTATGTGTGTATATATATATATATATATATATATATATATATATATACATACCACATCTTCTTTATCCATTCATCTGTTGATGGATATTTAGGTTGCTTCCATGTCTTGGCTATTATAAATAGTGCTACTATGAACTTGCATGTATCTTTTAAAATTAAAATTTTCTCTGCTATCCCTCAATTTTTTTTTTTTTTTGGCCATGGTGCAAAACTTGCAGGATCTTAGTTCCCGACCAGGGATTGAACCCAGGCCACGGCAGTGAAAGCACCGAGTCCTAACCACTGGACTGCCAGGGAACTCCCTGGTATCCCTCAACTTTGAAAAACCTTATCATACCCTTTGGTCTACTGTCAGGGCCAGATGGTATGCATCTTGCAATGCTATAGTGATACTGTAGCTAGAAATTCATTCTCTGTTCCAGCTTTCATGGGATACCAATACCAACCTACAGCAGTTAAGTATATGTAATATCTCAGAAGGACCATATCTGGCAGTGGAGTATCAAACCTGATCATTTTCTTGAATTAAACAAGAAAATGTCCCCAAGTTGTTGAACTTGGAAGAAAAGTAGGTTCTTTTCTTCTGGCCCATATCTCTAAGAAGGGGTGATAATTATTATCAGGAAGTTGTTGTGTGCCTAAAACAGTCACAGGAGATTGTTTGCTCAAGCCAGGAATTACCCTCTGTTTGGAGCCTGTGTTTCCAACATAAGCATCCTTTGAGCTTTGAAATTCCTGTTTTCAAAGTCTATGACTCTCAGGTCTCTCTGATCTCTCCCAATTCATGTGGAATGGCCCAGGAATCTCCTCTGAGAGCCTTTTTAGAAAGTAAATTCTTTTAGTGTTGGAACTATCATCTAAGTCTGTGGTCTGCCCTTTGAGCTCCATGGTCCACCGTGTTTTCAGCGCCCTCCTAATGCCAGCACTTTTAAATACAGGCTCCTTGTGAATGGTGTAAATGATGTTTAAAAGGCGGACTAGGATCTTCCTGTGTCCCTATCTCTTCAAGGTTGGTGGAGTATCATCTGTTCTGATGCTCTGTTCATTGCCACAGATATAATGGCTTTTTCAAAACCACTTCAGAAAATTTGGTATTACTGGCTTTAGTCTGCACCTTGAGACAAAAAATTTCGCAGGTGGGTAAGTAGTTTTGTAGAAAATTGATGTCTGTTAACAATTCTGCACATTCTGTGGGGGGGGGGAAATTGTACTCAGAAAGAGTATTATTTCTGTTACAGAGAAGCCAGATAATTGTCTATATAGTGAGAATTTCTACTCCAGCCTAAAGTAGTTTCACTGGGTCCTCCTCAATAACCAGCAGACTTTAATGGGGCATCCTTCCACTTAATTTCTTTGCTCATTGATTTACAAATCGTTCTTTTGTCCATTCGGAGCAAAGACTCCTTTCTGCCTTTCAATGAATGGCAGACCCTTCAACCCGTGCTCTGAGTTCCCGATCTAGGTTCTTGGAGGTTTTGTCCACAAAAAGCCTTCTCTGTCTCCTTAGCACCAGACATGGGAATCTACCTGGACTCAGGTACCCACTTGGTCATGAAGAGGCCGTGCAGCAGGATAAGTCTTCGGTTCTGAGTCCCGAGGCTGCCGCGGTGCCATTACTGTCTTTTGTAATGCATTAAGGATTTTAGCACACATTGCTTTTTATTTTTAATTCTCTGCTTCTATTTTTATGCTGGCCTCTCCACTTCTCTTTGCCTTCTGGAGTCAAAGCTGGACCACATCGATAAGAACCTTGCACTATATCCAAGAATTTTTCCTCCAGATTGATTCTGGTCTGTTACTAGGCAGGAAGTCTCCTGGGTTTCAGGACTTTCACTCCTTGAGAGAAACTCTAAAGGCTTGGTTGAGCTTAAACATTTTTGGCAAGAATACTTCACTGGTGATTCTGTGTGCTGTATATTCTCTCACATGTGCTGTTTTATTTTTATACTGTTGGACCTCAAGATCACAGAATTGGATTATGATAAACTGTCATCATTAGTCCATACCTGACCTGCATTGTTTATTTACTTACCTATCCAATATCATTTAGCTGTATATCTATATATGTAGTTATCTATCAAAATAGTAATAAGAATTCGTGAACACAGTACCTCCCCACAAATGCCAGGACCTTGGTAGTAATATACATCGAATCGTACAAATGGTCCCTCCTGCCACTCCCTGGCCCCCAGCAAATGAAGGTAATTATCATCCTGAATTCTATGTGCATCATTCTTTGCTCCTTTGAATTTTTTTTTTTGTATTATATGTTACTCCCACATATATATTTTTCTAGTTGTTTTAAATTTTATAGTAAGGGTAAAATACTATATGGGATACTTTGGTACTTTTCTCTAATATTTATTTTTAAAATCCAATAATCTTGTGTTCCTGTAATTCATTTATTTAGACTACTGTAAAACATTCCATTTTGTGAGTATGCCGTAGCTTATTCATTCAGTTGATAGGCATATGGATTGTTTCCTGATTTTTGCTCCTGTTGCCCACTGTCAATATAAACATTCTTATATATACCTCCTGATGCAAATGTGCAAGAATTTCTTTTGGGTATATAACTAGGAATAGAAATTCTGGAACTCTCAAGTATTTATCTAGGAGTAATCGTTATATTTAATAGTTAATATTCAACTATTTCGCAAAGTAGTTGTACTGATTTTTACATGCACTTGCAATATATAGGCTTGGATCTCTTGTATCCACATGCTTTCCAACACTTGGCGTTGTCAGGCTTTTAAATTTTTGTCAAACAAAAAAATCTACCTTATCTTGGTTTTGATCTATATTTCTCTAATTACAGCAAAAGAACATCTCTTTGTGCGTCTATTGGTTACATGTTTCTTCTGTGAAATGTTTGTTCATGTCTTTTACCATTTTTCTATTGTTATTTTTATTTATACTGGTTTGTAGGAGTTCTTTATATATCCTTGATATTAATTCTTTGTCAGTGTGTATATGTGAGTATCCTCTCCTGGTCTGTACCTTTTCCCATCTTTAAGATGTCTATTGATGAATGAAGTTTCTTGATTTTATTACAAATGTATTAATCTTTTATTCTATGGTCTGTGTCTTTTTAAAGAAATTATTTCTACCCCAACGTCTAAAATCCATTTACCTGTATTTTCCACTAAGAGCTTGAACGTTGTTTTGGGTTTTGTTTTTGTTTTTGACATTTGAGTCTTAGAACCATTTGAAGTTGATTTTTAAATTAAGACCCAATTTAATCTTTTTCTATATGGATAACCATTTTTAATTGAACATTTCATCTTTTCCCATTGATCTGTGTTATGGACTGAATGTTTATGCCCCACCCCCTACCCTAGTTCATATATTGAAGCCCTAGCCCCCACTGTGATGGTGTTAGGAGGAGGGGCCTTTGGGCACTAATTAGGTTTAGATAAAGTCATGAGGGTGGAGCCCATGATGGGATTAGTGTCTTTATAAGAAGAGGAAGAAATATCAGAGCTGCTTCTGTCCACCATGTATACATACACGGTGTATGTATACATACATGGTGTATGTATACGTACATGGTGTATGTATACATACATGGTGTATATATACGTACATGGTGTATGTACACGTACATGGTGTATGTGTACGTACATGGTGAGGATGCTGCAGCCTGCAAGCCAGGAAGAAGGCCATCATTAAGAAACCAACTGCTACATAGAGAATGGACTTGAGGACCCGGGGAGGGGGAAGTGTAAGCTGGGACGAAGTGAGAGAGTGGCATGGACATATATACACTACCAAATGTAAAACCGATAGCTAGTGGGAAGCAGCCGCATAGCACAGGGAGATCAGCTCGGTGCTTTGTGTCCACCTAGAGGGGTGAGATAGGGAGGGTGGGAGGGAGGGAGACGCAAGAGGGAAGAGATATGGGGATATATGTATATGTATAGCTGATTCACTTTGTTATAAAGCAGAAACTAACACACCATTGTAAAGCAATTATACTCCAATAAAGATGTTAAAAAAACAAACAAACAGAAACCAACTGCTGGCACCTTGGTCTTTGACTTCCCAGCCTCCAGAATTATGCGAAATAAATATCTGTTGTTTAAGCCACCAGTCTATGGGATTTTGTTAGAGGAGCCTGAGCCGACTAAGCCATTCTGAATTGCCATCTCTGTAATGTTCAAACATTCCATATATATATGTCTATTTTTGAGCTCCCTCATCAATTACATTTGTCAAATTTTCTGCCTGTGCACCAATAGCAGACTATCTTGATTAATATAGCTTTATAACAAGTCAATAATAAGTAAGGCAAAGTTTTAATCCTACTTTTTTTCTTAAGAAGTTTCCTAGCTCTTATTTTATTCTTTCATATGAATTTTAAAGTAATGTTAAAGTAATGTTGTAATGTTTAAAGTAATGTTGTCCTGGGGGAGAAGAGAATTGATAACTTTAAAACATTGAATCTTCCAATTCAGGAACATCATATATTTCTCCATTTATATAAGTCATCTTAGTGTCTCTTCACAAAGGCATATGGTTTCTCCATAGAGGCCTTATACTTTATTAGTTAGACTTATTCCTAGCTACTTGATTTTTTTTATTATTATAAATTCTATCTTTATTTAAAATGTCAATTTCTGTTTACTAGTTTATAAAATAAATTGATTTTATATTGATTTTTCAAATTCGGCAACTTTACTAAGCTCTTTAATTATAATATTTTATCTATAGTTACTTTTGGATTTTCTTTGTACTCCTTAATATCATCTACAAATAATAACAACTTTGCTTCTTACTCTGCAATCTACATAACTTGTATTTCTTTGCCTTATCATGCTGGCCAAAACTTCCAGTACAATATCAAATAAATGTAATAGTGGGCATTGTGTCTTGTTTCTGATCTCAGAGGAAAGCTTTTAACATTTTACAATTAATGTGTTTTGCTGTACATGTTTTCATATCATTTAAAGATTAAGGAAGTTTTATTTCTAATTTAAGGAGATTTTTCCCCCATTATAAACAGAATTTTATCCAATCCTTTTTCTGTGTCTTTAAAAATTATTGTGTGACTTTTTTCTCTTTTACTTTATGTCAGTGAGTGATGCTGACTTTTAATTTTCCTTTCTTGATATCAGAGTTATGCAAAACATTTTAAGGGCATGTTCTCCCTTTTTTTCTATTCTATGATAGTGTTTGTATAAGATTGGAATTATTTCTTCCTTGAATTTTTGGTACTACTCACAGCGCCTTTCTTTCTTCCTTTGTTTTTTAAAGAAAAGTTTTTCTAATTAACTTGAAAATTAGTTTAAGTGGGTAAGCAGCAGGGTACCTTGTATAATGCTAGACAGCTGCAGTATGGGAAGAAATGGACCGGGCCCCTGAGATGAAATTGGGGTGGTCCTCCACATCTGGGGAGTGGGGACAGCAGCTCTCATTGGAGCCCAGGCAGCGCCAGTTGTGACCCGACTGTGCATTTGGTTTCAACTGGCGTCGTCCGCGAGTCCTGCACTGCGTTACTTTACACTAGTGAGAATGTTAACCAGCCATATTGGCTCAATAAATAGCTTCAGTAAGGAGTGAATTTCTTTCTAGAAATCAGTGCCTATCTTTCCTGGAAACTCCACTTTAAATAGCCCAGTTCCATCTAAAGTCAAGCTGTTGTCATTGCTGTCATTCCATGATGTTCTCTCCCCTGACACCTGTAGGTCAGATGAACCACTTTTTTGATTTAGAGATACTTACGTCCTTTGCGTTAAAGTTATTTTGAAGGGGTTGACTTGCTGGATGGCTCTATTCTTTTTCCTCCAGGAAGAAGGGGAGAAATGTACTTGGAGGTAATGTATGTTTACATCAATTTGCAAATTCCTGTACATAGAGATATATTTTTTTAAGTGTGAATGTAACAACATACTGTGAATTCCATCTTGGTTATAAATGAGACTCCTTTAGTCAGTTACCCAAATAAAATCAGTTCTGAAAAAACAAAACAAAACAAAAAAACCTTATGGTTTAGTGGCTCCAATGACACCAAGCCCACGGTAAGCAGCTCTTATGACATGATGATCATTTGATGTCCCATAGTCAGCCACTCAGTCTCTCCTAGGGCTCAGGAGCATGACAGCATCTACTTATAAGGACACAGAAGTTATCTGCTATAGAAGGCATGGATCTGCACTATAAGATTTGCACTATAATCATCCTACTGTGGCTTGCTGGAAACTCCACACAGCATCCTAATCCACTACCGGCATTTTTAGCAACATCCGATTGACTAGATCACATCAGACTGGCTAGTATTCTAGTTTCAACCTGCTACGTATCTTTTCCTTACTCCAGGCCCTGCTCAAACCTGGCAGCATTTTGAGTTCCAAATATGGTATATGCTGCCTCTGAAATCCAGAGAGGTCCCCAAAGACAGTGCCTGTCTTTTAGTGGTAAGAGATGCAAGAGATAACTTGTATTTTACCTTGGGGGGGATTTCCTGGCATGCCCCAGACCCCTAGAATCATCACTGATGGGGCAGGCCCCTGAATCTTCATGGGGCTAATCTTTTACTCTTTGACATGCATGTGTCCTACTAGGCCATCTAGGGTCCTTTTCATTTACTGCTCATTAGGCCCAATTAGCATGATGTCATCAATATGGTAGTCTAACATTATGTTCTGCAGAATGTTCAATGTTGAGGTCTTTGTGGAGTATGTTACAAAAGAAAGGGAAAGAGTTAACATAGCTCTGGGGCAAGACAGTGAATATATTTTGCTGCCCTGTTATGAGAAGATGAACTGCTTTTGATTTTATTCACTGGTGGAGTTTAAGATGAATGCATTCACCAGAAAAATAGCCACCTACCAAGAGCTAAAGGTTATACTAATCTACTCCAGTAAAGATAACCACTGGTATGGCAGCTGTAATTGGAGCTGCCAGTTGATTAAGCAAATTGCAGTCCATTGTCATCACTATGATCCATCCAGTTTTTGCAGGGGGTGAACAAGTGAATTAAATGAGGATATGAGGAGACTATCACCTCTGCATACTTTAACTTTTAGAATGTAGTGCTAATCTCTGAAATTAGGATGCAGTGTTACTTATGATTTACTGTCTGGCTAGGGAAAGGGAAATTTCAGGTTTTCCACTATAATGTTTCTTACCCTACCAGTCAGGAAACAAATGAAAGGGTTTGACATTGAAGGTTTCTAAGACCATCCCCAGGTTTGGTGATTTACTAGAAAGACTCATGAGACTCAGCATATAGTCATACTCATGACTGTGAGTATGTAAAACAATACAGTAAAAGGATACAAAGAAAAATCAGCAAAGGGAAAAGGTGCATTGGAAACAATCTGGAGGAAAGTAGATAGAAATTTCTAAGAGTCCTCTTCCCTTGGATTCACACAGAATGTGCTTTATTCTTCTAGCATCAGATTGAAACAACACGTATGAAGTGTTGTCTACCAGCGAAGCTTACCTGAAATCCAGGGGTTTTATTGGGTGCTGGACACATGGGCATCCCCTGCCTAGCAGAAACTACACTGTTTGTGTATACAGTTTAGGCACAGTAAATGACCTTTATCAGTTATGAAATGTTGGGGACAGTCTCCAAATCCAAGTCCCAGATGCCAACAAAGGGCCAACCTTGCAAGCAGGCCTTTCTAAGGATAGGAGTCTCAGGCCTGCTATGGTAACTCTTTCCTCCACAGTCCATCCCCTTGGCCCTTGGCCAAGGTGTCTTTACAACAAGATTATCATCAGTAGGACGCCATGTAGCAGGGTGAGACCAACATACAATATTGGCCTCAGTTATGCCCTCCATGGGTCCTAGATTTGGCCAGTTAAACAAATCCCACTAACCGTAAAGGCCTACCTTAGAAAGCCAGGTATCTTCCTGCTTAAGTTTTTGTTGTAACCTTTTCACCTGGCCCAAGGCATCAAGTCAGGCACAGCACAACTCTGGCTAGGAAGTTGAAGCTGACACAAATGCCTTGTAGGGCTGAGGCAGTGTCATGATAGCAGGGTACACATGGAAGAAATACAGTCCCAGAGGGCACATGTAGTACCTCTGGGAACAGAGAGTTTACATTGTTAGGGCACCCCAAGCAGGACATACATTAGTTAGGCAGTACTGGTTAACAGAGACTTCAAGATGGCCTCTAACCATGGGGCCTCCGGCTCCAGGATTCTCCGTTCAGTCCAAATAATTCAGTTCAGTTTTTGGTTTCAAAGGGGCTTCCCGAGGCAGTGCTTGTGCATGAGATCACTTTATCCACCTCACAGGTGTGGACAGCATCTGGAAGTGTTCTGCATGGAAAGTGCAGGAGCTGGAGCCATTCTCTGCTGCCTCATAGTCAGCACTGTCAGGTGTGATTGTGGGCTCAGCAGTCCATTTGAATTCAGTATGCTCAGAGCAGCTTGGAAAAGCAGCATGGGGAGTTTTCCTTCAAGAAGAGAGGGAAGCTTCCAGGAAGAGTTCTGAAAAACAAACATTGTTAATGTCCTCCCCACTCTCTGTGCCTCCCCAGGCTGTGTTTTCTTCATTGTTAAAAAATCAGTGTGTCCCATTCAGCAATTATAACTTTATATTTTTTTAGTCATCCTCTACTCTTACCCAGATCTTTTGTCTGAGAGGGTCGTATGCAAGACAAAAGCATTTTCACAGAAACAATTTTTTATATAATTTTTACCATAAAGTCATATCATGTTAAGGAATTTATCATGATGATATCCTGAATTTTCAAAGGTTTTCAAAATGGATTTACACAGATCAATCTCTTTCTGGGGATAGTTGCATTTAACAGTCAAATTGCCTTAATAAGATGTGTGTACTAGGTAAAAGGTGAGGGAAATAGAGTCACACTATCAGTTCATTAATGCAAATTGCAACCAATCTAGAAATCTGAACACAAGTCAATAGCAGTGGAGCATACCCCATTGGGGGTCCAGAGTCTGATCTGTCAGGAGTGGGTGGAGGGGTCATAGTTGCTGTGATGTGCCTTCCCCCAACTTGCAGCTTTCCACAGTACTCACAAGTTAGAAATGCACCCCGTCTCTGTATATCTCTATCAGAAATATAGAGCCAGTCAGCACCTCAGTTACAGATGGCCCCATCAGAAAATAAGCCTTTCCTGTGGGCATCTGTAAGTGGTCCAGATGGTCCAGCCAGCATCCATGTTTTCTCTGTTTAGGGCCCCACAAAGGGGTTTCCTAAATCTGCAGCAGGCACAGCATCTGTGTTCCCTTTATTGAGCCTGTGGCTGCTTTCAGTTTAGCACAGCTCATGCTGTAACTGAAATAGTGCTTAGAAGATAGTATCAGATTTTCCCTCAGAGTCAGATCTAGGCGATTAGGATCTGTGAGTTCAGAATGCCAAGAAAGCCGGTGGTAAGGGACAGTGAAAATGCTCCCCAAATCCAAGTTCCCAGATAACAGCCAAGGGCCAACCTTGCAAGCAGGGCCTTGTAAGGATAGAGTATTAAGCCTGCTACATTAACTCTTTTCTGCACAGGCTTCTTCCAGCTGATGAGTATATCTATCCCAATTATACACTCAGGGACCTAGGAAATAATCACATGATAGGTCTGTGGATGCTTTGGACCCACTTTGAGATGGATTTGGGCCTAAATTCCATTCATCTCTTCATCTCTATAAGCCTGCATTATAACTGAAGGACCATTATGGTGTTTTAGGTCACCTCTTATCAGAGTCTGCTCAGGAACTGTATTTCACCTTCCTTGAGAAGTCTGGATAATGTACTTTCTCGAGTGCAGTTACCCAGGCAAACAGCTGCAGATCTCTTTAGGAAAGGATAGAAGGAACACTTAAGAGTCTTTAGCTGCAGTGGCATTGCCCTTCCTTAAAGAGGGTCATCTTCCCCTTCTACAAGGCTCTGGTATGTGATCTGACATATCTAAAAACAGGGTGAGGGACTGCAATTGTCCATTGCAGTAGCTGTATACCAGCTCTCAAATATATTTATTAAACAAGTCAAGCAATATTTTATTTGGCTGTCTATCTTTCTCACTCCCAGGAACACCATGGTTTATTAGGCATAGCCACAATCCCTATGTGTAAAAACACCTTGGTTGCCATGATGGTCTTGCTGCTGCTACAGTAGTTAAATCTACTTTGCCACTAATTATGTGAAGCCATTTGGTCTCTGTTATTCTGAAATCTCATTATCCTCATTCATGCCAGAGAGCTCAGTTCCTTGCCAGCATCAATACCACAAACCCTTGTCTATAGGGGATAGCTACCCACTGAGCTTTACAAAAATGTCAGTGTTTTCCTCACTAGAAGCCTCACTTCTGGGCCATCTTAGGGAACATAATTGTTGGGTTCTCAGGGTTTATACAGTAAACCCATTCTAACATTCCCACCTCTCCGAGCCTTCTGATATTCTCCTCCATACTATGTCCAAGGATAGTTCATATCTCTACTACATTTATTAGTCATTAATTGTGTCTAATCTTCAAAAAGCCTTTGACCTTTCTGGCCAAAGTATTAGGATCTGGTCCAGGTATCCTTGCCAGAAGCTTAAATCCCAAGTCATGGCCAAGTTCTCCATGTCATTTAATTCTACCAAATCTAGGCTTATATTCTGTACCCTGGTCCAATACCCTCAAAATCCACTCTCACATTTTCCCTGTATCCTGCTGGTATGTATTGGTCAGGCCTTGCAATTCTTTCTGTGAAAGTTATCTCCCCCAGAATGGAGAGTTTACTTTTCCATAGGTTATAGCCTAAAAGGAATGTGGATTAGAGGGACAGATGTTGAGAAGAACAAGTGTCACTTTGTAAAGCACCTGCCTCATAAGTTTGCTGTATGATTTCCAGGAAAGGGGATACTGCTTTCCTCTGGCAAGTAGTAAAAGTCTGCTTATGTTGGCCTGGAGGAGTCAGAGAGTCAAGGGCTTTAAGATTTTCATGTTCATTTACCAGCAAATACTGGTATAGTTGGGGAAAGGGCTATTTGATATCTTATGGATAGAACTATGCCTGGCACATAGTAAGCATTATGTAATGTTTTTAAAGTAAAAAGCCACATAATTGACCTTCTTTTCAATTTCAGTATTAATATTCACAACTGCAATGTTGAACATTTAGTGAGCATTCATATGAGGCACATATATCTACATACTCTGTACTCCATTCTGAGAGAGTTCCGTAAACATATCTCTCACCCAGTGTGATATTGTGATTTATAATAGGAAATATATATTTGGTCATTGTCCTCGGTTTCTGATACGGCTCTTAAAACCCTTGGAGTTTCCTAAGTGAAGTGAAGAGAGCAATAAAGGTGTCTCTTGTTATGTTATGTTAATGAGGTGACTTTTGGACCAGCACCTAAGGATGGGATGCTGGTTGCCAGGAGAACCAAACATGTAATTAGAAGGTTAGAACTTTCAGTCCTTCCCCTGACCTCTGGGGAGGGGAGAGGGACGGGAGATCAAGTTTACTCACCAATGACCAATGATTTAATCAACCATGCCTATGTAATGAAGCCTCCAGAAAAACCCAAAAGGACAGGGTTCAGAGAGCTTCTCAGTTGGTGAACACATGGATATTTGGGGAGAGTGGCACATTAGGAGAGGGCATGGGAGCTCTGTGCCCCTTTCCCCATACCCTGCACTACGCATCTCTTCCATCTGGCTGTTCCTGAGTTATACCCTTTTATAATAAACCAGTAATTTAGTAAGTAGAATGTTTCTCTGAGTTCTGTGCCACTCTAGCAAATTAATCAAACCCAAGCTTTGTGGGAACCTCTGATTTACAGTCAGTCGGTCAGAAGTACAGGTAGCAACCTGGGCTTGCCACTGGTGTTTGGAGTCTGAGAAGGGAATCTTGGGACCCTCCAATCTGTAGCCAGTTGGTCAGAAGCACAGGTAACAACCTGGGCTCACAATTGGCATCTCCAGTTGGGGTTGCAGGGGGAGTCTTGTGGGACTGAGTTCTCAACTTGTGGAATCAGATGCCACCTCAGGGGAGATAGTGTCAGAACTGAGTTGAATTGTAGAATACCCAGCTGGTGTCAGAGCATTGCTTGTTGGAGGCGTGGAAGAAAACCCCCTCTCCTCACATTGAAATTAGGTGCTCAGAACACAAAAGAGTTGGCGTCAGTGACGTGGGATTTGCTAGATTAGCCCTGGCTCACGGAAACACGTGGTTTGGGAAGGGAAAGGGTGAAAGGGCAGGGGAGGAAGAACCTCTGATTCCTGGGCCTCATGGTCACCCATGGTATGGAGCAGCAGCTTGCTGTAGTCAGTTACTAAAGGTAAAAGTTACCAGTGGAATCCAAATCCTGGGGAATGGAATCACTGGGTGTATAAGGAAGTGCAAAATAATAAGAAGGATGCTAAACATACAATCCCTTGGTTATTGTTATCTGTAATAGCTAAACTAAAAGTAAAAGAGAATGCTGGGTTAGAGCTTGATGCTGGTCCAAACTCAGATTTCAGTGAGTCTGAGCTTGGGCCTCTAGCCTCAAAGCTGCCCCCAAGGTAAAAAATGTACAGGGACAACAGAAAGTCCTCTAAGATCTCTGGTCACAAAGAAGGTAATCAACATGGGGCAGGTGGGAGGGGGAGAGGACAAAACCAAGAAACTCCTGAAGCCAGGGTTATAGTGGGAAGGAATTGTTTCATTTTGTAGATCAGTATCATCAGCTTCCTGAAGAAACTTAACTGAAATGAATCATAACTAATATGGGGGCTGTGTCTTTGGTTTTGAGTGCTGCAGAGTGGAAGAGCATGTTTGGGTTGATACAGGGCCCACAGCTCACTATGGAACAATCACAGATGACTATATGTGATTCAGATACACAAGAGGTTATTCCTGAGGTAACAGCCAGCCTGATGGACTAGATAAAAGCCACTGCAAGGTTTGTTTACCCTGCAGTGTTTGTCTTCCCCTATGAATGCCAAGTGGAAAACTTCAGATGAAATAGCTGATATGCTTCATATGCAAACCATGTGGTACTGGCTTTATGATGAGTAGGATATTCACCCGCTGAATATACCTGTTACCCAGGTCATGGTAAATTCTGAGGTTAAAGGGGCCCCTTCACATGGGCATCCCATATAATCCTATTGTTGCCAAATCAAAAAACCGTTCAGGACTTCCCTGGTGGTGCAGTGGTTAAGAATCTGCCTGCTAATGCAGGGGACATGGGTTTGAGCCCGGGTCCAGGAAGATCCCACATGCCGTGGAGCAACTAAGCCTGTGCACCACAACTACTGAGCCTGGGCTCTAGAGCCCGTGAGCCACAACTACTGAAGCCCGCACACCTAGAGCCTGTGCTCCGCAACAAGAGAAGCCACCGCAATGCAGCAGGTCTGGCGCGGCCAAATAAATAAATAAATAAATAAATAATAAATAGGTAAATAAATAAATATTTTTTAAAAAGGAATAAGATGAATGAAGTGAATATCGATAGGAGCAAAACAAAGAGAAAACAGAAAGGGGAGTCACAGGACTCATTCCAGCAGAGTAGAAATCCTTAGATGGTTATTAAAAAAATGGAGTGAATAAAATGGACATTGATTGGGTTAAAACAAAGTTTTAATATAGCACTACCTAAGGTTGGGTGGGCCAAAGGAACCCGCCCCCGCTTTGATCTCTCAACATTAAAGGATGCCAAACAAGTCCACTCTATTTACCCCTGTTTGGAGAAATTTTAAAACTCAGAAGGCAGACATTACAATGAGAAACCTGACTGGCAATTGCATGGGAGAGTGGGCAGGCAGAATTATAAGGTAAAGATTGAAAAAAGGGCCAGGGTCACTTGGCCTAGCCCCTCACTGGGTAGCCAAAGACTTTTGCACTGGAGTGGGTAAAATGGTCAGGGGCTGGAGAAGAGAAGTTTCCAGGACTCAACTGTGGTACCAAAGCCCATTGGTGAAACCCAATGAGATTAAGATTAGATTAGATTAAGATTACCTAAAAAAAGGTAATGGTTGATAGGATTATGAAAGTTAGAATTATGTAAAGAAGTGTGGGGCTTCCTTGGTGGCGCAGGGGTTAAGAATCCGCCTGCCAATGCAGGGGACACGGGTTCGAGCCCTGGTCAGGGAAGATCCCACATGCCACAGAGCAACTAAGCCTGTGCACCACAACTACTGAGCCTGCGCTCTGGAGCCCACGATCCACAAGTACTGCATCCCGCATGCCAGAACTACTGAAGCCCGTGTGCCTAGAGCCCGTGCTCCACAACAAGAAGCCACCGCAATGAGAAGCCCGCGCACCACAACAAAGAGTGGCCCCTGCTCCCTGCAACTAGAGAAAAGCCTGCGCGCAGCAACGAAGGCCCAATGCAGCCAAAAATAAAAAAAAAATAAATAAATTAAAAAAAAAGAAGTGTGTCAACTTTTCCTGAATGTTTTATGGGAATGCATATTATGAAGGGCGAGGGAACACTTCGCCTACCTAGTATTGTAAAATCAAAACCTGTGGATGCTATACACTACCAAATGTAAAATAGTTGGCTGGTGGGAAGCAGCAGCATAGCACAGGGAGATCAGTTCGGTGCTTTGTGATGTCCTAGAGGGGGTGGGATAGGGAGGATGGGAGGGAGGCTCAAGAGGGAGGGGATACGGGGACATGTGTATGTATATGGCTGATTCACTTTTGTTGTGCAACAGAAACTAACACGGTATTGTGAAGCAAGTATACTCCAATAAAGTTCTATTAAAAAAAAAAACCTGTGGATGAAGTCCTAATAGAGGCTACAGTTAGGAACATATGAGTTGTTGGAATTACGGTAAAAGTTTGTAGGAGAATCGGTATGTTTGAACAGGCTTTATGTGAAGTGCTTGTGTCTTTTTTACCAGATTGTATTTGGGAGATGGACACTGAATCTGACTGCGGAACATTTCCCCTACCTACTATTGTCAAACAGGAGGTATGTAAATCCACCTTTCAAGCAATATTAATTGGACATGCTAAATGGGAACCAGTAAGATTGCCTGAGCCATACAGTGTGGAATGGAAGCTGGAGTGCTGGTGGGGACAAATTCTCTGTGCAATAGCCCTATGTGGGGCATATACTAGGGCTTATGGCTAGAGCCTGTGAGTGCTTCCCAGAGATGACTACCGGGACTTTGGACAAGAGAATTTCCACTTGAGGGGTGTTTACTCCCTTGGAGTAAAACAAGATACAAGCACTTCCCATAAAGCCCTATAAAGAGCCCTTGCCTGGCTGACAGAGCTGCTTGGTTTGTAGCTTCCAAGGTGAATGGACAACATCCTGTTTGGAAGGCCATCACTCTGATGGAAGGAGGTAAAAACAAATCAGCTTGGTGGGCTGAATTGCATGCCGTGTACTCAGCAGTGATGGAAAGATTGAACAGTGGAAAAAAGCCACTATGTTTGGCTTTTTACTGACTCATGCACAGTGGCCAAAATGATTGGAATCGACAAGAAGATATACCTGTGTGTTTGCTCGAGGTGGCCAACTGGGTCCATGAGGTTGAGGGTTTGCAGCAATGCAGAGATGGGCTGAATCTAAACATATTCCTCTTGTACCCTCTGAGGCACAAAATGCCAGTAAGAACTGTTTTATCTGCCAACAAAATACACAGAGACTTCAGATAGCTGTGTGACCAACTTCCTGGCGGGAAAGCCCTTGAACACAGCTGGCTGTTACTGGTAGCCCTATGGGGCTACAAATGGGTCATGATAGGAATAGACACTGATTCTGGTCTGGACTTCGCTTACCTGGTGGTAAATGCAAATGCTCAGAATATCGTGAGAGAATTGGAAGAGAAGATATTGCACCAATTTGTATAGCTGACTATCATTTCTTCAGACCAGTGACCTCACTTTACAGCCCATAATGTCCAACAATGGGCAGAGAGATATCCTCCTTAGAGTAATATTCTGATAGAGAATTGGAACAGGCAATTAAAACATTGATTGTCTAAAACAGGGGGAGATAAAAGCACGAAGGGCTGGTTTACACACATTCATGAGAATGTGCTCACACTCAACATGAGGGGGGCTAAAGGAGTGTCCTCACTGAATAGATTTCTCTTGTTTTCCTGGTGGATCTGGGGCAGAAGGGTTGGGGAAGGTGCTGGTATACTTTCTTCGTCATATAACCTTATCTTTTTTTTTTCTCCTACTTGTTGTCTCCTGGTCATAGGACCAGGGCTGCAATTACAAGGACAGGAAACATGAATGGATTCCTAAGCAAGGAACTATAACTATGTTTTTAAACTTATGTCAGAATTCCCAAGGACCTAATGGGGCAGGATGTACCTTCACACCATCTGGCAAAATTGGGATTAACAGTGAATGCCACTATATTGCCTGGTGGTAAAGATAGCCCACTAGTTCTGCATCTATGTACCTTACTCTATGGGAACAGAGTGGACAGAGGAAGAAGCACTTGCTAGAGTAGTACTGCGGTCTGCAATCTACAACAGCATAGTGGCTGAACCTAATGTCCCTTCCAAAGGTAGAAAACTTTGGCATAAAATGGAAAGAAGAAAAAATAGTAGCTATTGGTAAAGGAATGAAAAATGGGTTATGTAATGAGGGAAATTCAATATTACATTAACACCTCGGAAGAGGCTCAGAGCAAGAGATGATACCCAGACTTTCTTGTTACTAACCCTCTAATCTTATTCCGTTTTATCCCATGGCGTATAGGCCAAACCATTAGCCACCACTCATGAATAAATGCTGTTATGGACTGAATTGTGTCCTTGCTGAAAAAGATATATTGGCATCCTAAACCCCAGTACCTCAGAATGTAACTTCATTTGGAGATAGGGTCTTAACAGAGGTAATCAAGTTAAAACAAGGTCATTAGGATGGGTCCTAATCCAGGATGGTTGATGTTCTTATAAAAAGGGGAAATTTAAACACAGAGACAGACACGCATAGAGGGAAGACCATGTGAAGAGAAGGAGAAGATAGGGAGAAGATGGCATCCACATTCAAGGAAACAGAAATGGAGCAGATTCTCTCTCTCAGCCTTCACAAAGAACCCACCTTACTAACACCTTGATTTCAGACCTCTAGCCTCAAAAACTGTGAGACAATTAATTTCTATTATTTAAGCCACCCAGTTTGTGATACTCTGTTATGGCAGCCCTAGAAAACTAATACAAATGCAAATACATACCTCGGGCCATCTTTCTTTCCAAGAAAAGTGAACAGTCAGATGTACCACTCAAGGTTCTTTCCTATCAAGGGGAGAGGGGCAAGATAGGTGAAGGGGATTAAATAGTACAAACTACTAAGTATAAGATAAATAAGATACAAAGATATAATGTGCAGTAGAGGGAATTTAGCCAATACTTTATAATAACTTTATATGGAGTATAATCTATAAAAATTTTGAATCACTATGTTGTACTTCTGAAAGTAAAATGATATTGTAAGTCAACTATACTTCAATTAAAAAACAAAAAACAAAAACAAAAACCCATAAAGGTCTTTCCTAGCATGAGGAGTTCCTTTCTCTTCTGCCCTTCCGAGCTAGTCCTGTGGGATGTAATATGTTACTAGTCTCCTTATGGTTTGTGTCAGATTTCTGTGAGGAAATATTTTAAAATTAGGCTCAAATTTTCCCTCTTTAGTGATCTGATCACAGGGAATGAGCTGATCATTCCCTTCTCTACTATCCATTCTAGGTTTCTTTTCACCTTCACTAGCATGTCTGCTGGTTTTGGTGGCTTATCTGGTGGTATAATCCAGACATTCATCCCCAGTAGCTATGAGCCCTTGTCATCAAGCCCTTTCAATATGGGATTGTTGCATATATCCAATTACCAATAAGGCCATAGATGTAGGTTGAAAGAGAGGTGGTAATGCAGGAGCAGTAGGTGTATTGCCAGTATAAACCATCCACTTATGAAACATATTTATGCTCTCCAGACCTGCTCACGTATGATCTTGTGTTACTACTTCCACTTGAAGATGGAGTGCTGCTACACATGCTACAATTTTATGGTTTGATGAACCAGGTAAATTATAGGCACCTCAGATCACATGTTCACTTTATCTCCCACAGTCAGGGGTTCAGTCTCTACCGTGGTCCAACAGCAAGCCAGGAGCTGTGTTACTGAGTTGGGATCTCTAAGAAGCAGACTCTGAGATTGAGTTAAAGTAGGGTATTTGCTAGGGAGTTCTTTGAGATTAACATCCATGGGGTAGAGGTAACAGAGGCAGGATTCAGCAGAGAGAGAAGTGGGGAACTCTGAAGCTAAAATGTCCCTTTAGAGTTGTGCTGAGCTAGCTGAAATGGCTAGGTCTTTATATTTCCACCTTGATCAGTCATTGGATGTGGCCTGCCCTGAAAAGGGTGTGACAGCTGAAAGGTGCCTACTGATAACACTCCTGGCATTCCCAGAATCAAGACTTCCATGGAAAGGGAATTTGAGTGGTGCATGTCCATGTCCTTACAGTCCACCTTCTATGCCTCTCAGATCCTTTTCTTCACACACATTCAGGGAGCAGCTCCTTCATGGTTCTGCTGGTCTTCTCTTCCTGGGGGAAACTTAGAAGAGAAAGTTTAATGGGATGACCTGCAGTCTCTACCACTGAAACTGGTTTCAGGGTTAGAACTGATAATCATTGTCTCCCTTCTCTACTAGCCATTCTAGGTTTCTTTTCACCTTCACTAGCATGTCTGCTGGTCTTGGTGGTTTATCTGGTGGTAGAATCCAGACGTTCATCCCCAAGACATATGAGTCCTTGTCACCAAGCCCTTTCAATATGTGATTGTTGCATATATCCAATTACCAAAATAACTGGGCTAGTGTGTACCAGGAGGCACTCAAGTGGGTCAACTATGTGCCAAACATATTTTTCCTTGAACCCTGTGTGTCATAGCAGTCCTACTTCCTCCTGATGATCAGGGTCAGCTTCCCCTGTCAAGTTGGTGGCTCCTCTCTTGTCTGCTGGACCCTGGTCATATGGAACCAAAAGGATTGAGGATACAGCTTTAGCTTATAGTATAGCGGGAATCATGCTATATCCCCTGGTGGAAATGTTTCCCTTTAAGGACAAGGACTTCTAACTCTGCAGAGCCCAGAGTTTCAGAAAAGGGAAGCACAAATTCCCCAAGCAGGTAATTGAGAGCAATGTTAACTGAAGCCATTCCTGCCATATAAAGTAAAGGGCTTAGTGTTTGTCTGTATTGCTGGCATATTGGAAATTTGGATGTGGAAGCACCTAAATCAACCTTGGTAAGTGAGGTACTTGAATAGCTTTTATCTTTGCCACTGTGGCCTCTTTGTTCATCTGCTCATCATGCCAGCAGTGGTCTGGCTGATGAAAGAGTCTGATGTCAAAAGGATCAATAATTTTGTCTATTCCAATGTTTAGTGACTCTTTCTTGGTGGAATGCCCTCTGGTGGCCATTAAATTATCACATATAGGTCTTCACACTTTGTGTTTACTCCCATATATTCATCATGCTTCTAACCCGTTACTCCTTGTATCCAATCTTCCAACTTTCCAGGATCCCAAGATTTTATTCTCTAACACCTTTATTCAATGGGAAAAAACCCAAAGCTCTTTGTAAGAATAGATGGATACATGTCTGGATCAGCAGAATATAGAATAATTTTGTGACCTCTTGCTATTTCCAGAAAGCAAGGACACTTTCAAAATCATAGGTTGGGTCAAAAGTCCACAGGAGCCATTTGAGGAGTCTCCTGCTGACCAAGTTGTGATAAGTTACTTGCAAAAATGGACCAAAAATGTATACTTGATTAAAACAAGTTAAGTCCATAGATGCCATGAATATGTAATGATACTAAAAAGAAAAAACTTGATTATTTTCTCTTTATTTAGTTTATTTATTGATCCTTTTGCCAATACTTCACTGTCTTGATTATTGCAACTATACAAGATGTCTTGAAAATATATATATATATATATATATATATATATATATATATATATATATATATATATATATATATATATATATATTTGCTTGTCACTTGCCAATTTCCACAAAACAGCCTACTTGGATTTTGATTGGAGTTCCATTTCTCTAGAGATCATTTTGGTAATTGTGAACATGTTAAAAGTTTTGAGTCTTCAATCCATGAACATGGTATGTTTCTCCATTTATTTAAATCTTCTCAATTTCTGTTTCCAATGTTTTATAATTTTCAGTGTGGAAGTCTTGCACATCTTTAGTTAAATCTATTCCTAATGTATTTTTTTGATGCTATTGTAAATGGTAGCGTTAAACTTTTATTTTCCATTTGTTACTTGCGATTATATAGAAACATAATTTATTTTTATATATTAGTCTTATATTCTGCAACCTTGCTAAATCTACTCATTAGTCCTAGTAGTTTTCTTGTAGGTTCTTTAGGATTTTCAACATTCGCAATTAGGTCATCTGTAAATAAAGACAAATATCTTAAATATCTGTACCTTTTATTTATTTTCCTGGCTTTTTACATTGACTAGGTCTTCCATTATAATGTTGAACAGAAGGAGTGAGAACTTTCTGGCTTTGTCTCTAATATTATGGGGAAGCATTCAGTATTTTACCAGTAAGTATGATGTTAGCTTTAGGATTTTAGTAGTTTTTTTTTTAAACCACAATGAGGATATTCCCATCCTCTAGTGTGCTGAAAGTTTTCACAAAATGCATTTTGAATTTTTCAAAGACTTTCTATGCATTTATTGAGATGATCATATATATGTTCTTTATTTTGTTAATATGGTGAATTACATTGATAGTTTTAATTTAACAATACTATGTTTATCATTTAGGAATTTCATTCTGTTTTGACTAACATAAAATTCCCACAAATCAGCAAGGGGCTTATTTCTCTCCTGGGAGAGTCTAGAAATAGGCAACACAAGGATAGTATAGCCACTCAACAATTGCAATAGGGGAGCAAACTTACTCATTTGTTTTCTTTTGCTGCAGCATTTTATGACTCAGGAAAAACAGAGTCACTGGAAGTATTAGGAGAACTATGTGTTCACTATAGAAATTAGACCTTGCACAAAGGTGGAGAAGAGGTAATCAGAGGATTGGAGAAAGTCTCTAAACACAATATTCTGAAACAGTGGTATGAATGGACAGTTTTGAGTTTGCAAGGAAATTCAAACAGCTGTGCACACCTATCCACCAAAGTAGGACCATGAAGGGTGAGCTCATGGAGATATTTATGGAAACTGCTACCTCTGAGGCGACTGAAGTGCTTGTGATTGGCTCAGGGTTGATGTTATTCTGCAAAGACAGTAGTCAGGAAGATAAGCTTGAAGTTTGGAACTTCTGAACAGTTCTGGATCTGTCTGTCAATCTGCTACTTCCACATCATTTTGAGACTAATGGCATCTTCATTTTTGCATTTCAAATCTCATGTAGGTTCCTCTTTTGTCTAATTCTAACCATACAGCAAGAGGATTCTAGAAAATGTAATTCTAAGCCTCCTATAACATAATCCAGCACAACCATCATTACCCCTAGCTTTCACCCTCATGGTTCCAAGTTCTCTCTTTTCAACTTGAATTGTTGTGTCCAACTTAAAGGAGGAGCAAAGTACAAAAGGTTAAATTACTGACTCTGATGAAACCATCTTTTTTTTGATAATTTTGAACATTTTAAATTTATATCAACTACTTATTAACCAAAACAATTGTTATATACTACACTAGCCACAAAAATGCTTAAGATACATCTCTCAACAGTTAAGGTCAATAACCTGAAAATTTCTAAGTTTTCATAGTAAGGAAGAAGGGTAGAATAGCTACCAGGTAGGCAAATCCCAGGGTCTGCCACAGTAGGCCAGGAAGAAAATCCCAACAAGTACCAAAGTCAATATCACAAGGACCACATGCATTTCATATAGTGGAAATTAATTAGAAACAATAACAAAGCTAATTTCAAATACACTTACTTGCATATTAAAAAATACACTTTACTTCAGTCTGAGATTTCACAATGGAAGTGAGACAATATACATAGGTGAACCACAATGAAAATAATACATATTGAAAGTTGTGTGAAATAGCTGAAAGAGTACTGGGAGCAAGTTATTACCATAGAGGTTTATATTAGAAAATGAAAACTATAAATTATGAGCTAGGGGATCACTTCAAAGATGAGAGAGACACTGATAAAGCAATTCCATATTTATAACATTTAAAAAATTTCTCCTCTGGTATTGCTTTCCTTATGCCTAACAAAGAAGAGATGCACCTGAAGGTTTTTCCACATTGATTGCATTCATTGGGTTTCTCTCCAATGTGAGTTTTCATATGTTTTTGGAGTATTAGGGAAAACTAAAGGATTTTCCACATTCTTCAAATTCCTATCTCCCAGTATGAGTTCTCACTTGCTGACTAAAGAATGAGAAAGACCTGAAGGTTTTCCCACATTCTTTACATTTATATGGTATCTCTTCAGTGTGTGTTCTCATATATGCCCTAAAGTGTTAGGAATTATACTTTCCCACACTTATTACACTTATATGGTTTCTCTCTAATGTGAATTTTCACACGGCTTTGAAAGAATTAGATACAAGTTAAGATTTTCCTGCACTTCAAATACTAATAGGATTTCTTTTCAGTGTGAGTTCTTACAAGTTTCCTAAGTGATGAGGAACAGCCAAAGGCATTCCTGCATTTCATATATCCACAGTGTTTCTCTCCAATTTGTGTTATCACATGTACAGTAAAATATGAAGAATAAAAGGACTTGTCACATTGTTTACAATCATAGGGCCTCTCTCCAATATTTGTACTCATGTGGTTACTAAAAGAGGAAGGGAACTGTGCATTCCTTACATGTATAGAGCTCACTTCTGCTGTTTTCTCACTTGTAATCTTTGAAGAATAAGTGAAGGTTTTCCCACATTCCTTATATTCATAATGCTTCTCTTCAATTCGAGTTCTTAAAGGTACTTTAAGGGATGTAGAAGAAATAAAAACTTTCTCACATTCTTTTACATTCATTGGGTATATTTTCAATATGAGTTCTCACATTTGCAACTAAAGGATGAGGGGCAATTGAAGATTTTTCCACATTTTTTACCTTCAAAGAATTTTTCTCCAATGAGAGTTTTCACATTTTCTTAGAGATGAAAGAAATGGAACCCTTTTTCACATTATATAAATATAAAGCCTGTTTCGACTGTGAGTTCTTACATGTATAGCAATGCATGAAGAATGAATAGAAGCGTTCCTACATTTTATATATTCATAGTATTCTTCTCCAGTGTGAATTTTCACATGAATCCTAAGATACAAAGAATAGCTGAAGAGTTCTCTACATTTCTAACGTTGTTAGGGTTGTGTCCAGTGTGTCTTAACAAGTGAATGATTAATGAAGGCTGTCACACAGCTAGTGAATTCACAGGATTTCTCTTCAGTATGAGTTCTCTTGTGCACATTTAAGTTTGGAAACAGGCTGAAGGCTTTTCCATATTGATTACTCTCATTATAGTTCTCTCCAGTATGAAATACCTTCCACATAGTAGATTTTAAGGTTTTTCTGAAATATTTTCCAATTCGATTTTATTCACAGAGATTCTCCACCATAAGAATTCTTAAATATCTCTCCTGTGTCTGAAACTGATCTGTGCCATGGCAAAAAGGATGATAATTACATAATAGGAAGCTTTTCACATTGTAGATGAAGTAGTATAATACTAAGTTAAGGTAGACAATGATAAGTAAAGGCTGTGTATTGTTATTCTTAGAGGAAATACCCCCCAAAATGTTACAGGTAAAAAGTCAATTTAGGACATAAAATGGAATACCAAAAAATACAGAATTAAGCCAAAAGAAAACAGAAAACAAAAAAACAAAGGAGTGAAAACAGAGAGTGTGAATTAAAAAATTCAATAGACACAATTATATAAATAATTATATTAAATATAAATAGAATACACTCTCCCATTACAAGGCAGAAATGATAATACTGGAGAAAAAAAAGCAAGATCCAACTCTATGTAGTTTACCAAAGATGAACTTAAAATATAAAGACAGGATGAAAGCAAAAGGATGAAAATAGATATATTATACAAACCCCAAGCATAAGAAATATGGATGACTCTATTAATACCGGATTTAAAGTATTACTAGAAACTAAAAGGGATGTTTCATAGTGCTTAATGTCAATTCAACAAGAAGATAAAATAATCCTACTGATGTGCACATCTAACAGAGCTTCACAATACATGAGGTTTAAAAAAGTGCTAGAACTGAAAGAAGAAACAGACAAATACACAGTTATAGTTGAAGAATAAATATTTTTCTCTCAGCAATTGATAGAACTTGTAGGAAAATGTGGTAAGGATAAAGAATATTTAAACATTATCAAAGCAATTTGGTTTAATTGATATTTACAGAACACTACACACCACAACTGTAGAATATGCATTTCCTTCAAGTACACATGCAAAACTTATCAAGATAACCCATATGTTAGATAATAACAACAAAACAGCAAGACTCAATAAATTTCAAAGGACTGAAATTGTACAGAGTAAGTTCTCAGACCAAAACAGAAATATTTTGGATATCAAAAATAATATCCCTGGATATTTGGAAATTAAGCAATACTTCTAGTTAAGCAATAGATCAAAGAAGAAATCAACAGGGAAACTGTAGATAAATTCAAACTTAATGGTAATAAAATCACAATGTATCAAAATTCATGAAATGCAGCTTAATTAATGCATAGAAAGAAACTTATAACTTTAAATTATATATTTATATATTTTAATCTGTATTAGAAAAGAGTCAACGATCTAACCTTTCAGAGAAACTAGAAAAAGAATAGAAAACTAAACCCGAAGTAGGTATAAGAAAAGAAATTAAAACGTATGAGTGGAAATCAATGAACCAGAAAACAGAAAGTAATAGGAAAATAACAAAGACAAGATTGGTTTAAAAAAAGAAAGATTAATACAATTGATATACTCACTGCAATACTGATAAAGGCAAAAGGAGAGAAAACATGTTTACCAATAACCAGAAGGAAAGAGGGGTACCACTACAGATCCTAAATATATTGAAAAGATAATAAAGGAATATTATCAATAACTTCATGCCAGTGTATTAACATCTTGGGTAAAATGGACAAATTGTTTAAAAAACACAAGTTACCAACTGACACAAGAGGAAATAGAAAACTGGAATTGCAGCATATCTATTTAAGAAGTTCAGTTTGCAATTCAAAATTTCCCCACAAAGAGAACGGTAGCCACACATGGTTTCTGGTAAATTCTATCAAATACATAAAGAAGAAATAATAAATATCTTACACAACCTCTTTCATAAAAGAGAGGTGGAATAAACAATCGTCAACTCATTTTATGAGACCAGTGTAATCCTGAAACTAAACCTGACAAGGGGATAACATGAAAAAATATAGAGAGACAAATATCCCTCATGAACGTAGATGCAAAAATTCTCAACAATGAAGTGGCAAATGTTATCCCCCAATAGATAACATTTTTCACACTGCTGCATGCCACCTGGAAGAAAAACATATAGTTTGCCTGATGAATCACAGCCATACAGGTACTCTTCCGTTCCCAGTCTGCAGGACTCCAGTTTGTCAGATCTCCTTGGATCTTTGTATTCTTCTACTGTTGCTGCTGCTAGCTCATATTCAGAATGGAGATGGACTTGATTCAGATCTCACCACTCAGATTTCAGCTGTGACTACCAAAACTACTGCTATGATGGCCATTTGAACTGGCAAGATGGAAACTACCAAAAGGAGCAGGACTAGGGTAAGGGAAGCGTCTCAGAAGCAAAATTAATGGGTCACCCAAAAACTTAGTAGTAAAGATAGATACTACTTAATGCAATATTCTAAAAAGTCAAACCTAATGAAATAATTCATGATGAACAAAATATTAATATTTTAAATAAAGACAGGATCCAACCCTACACTTGCACAACTTGGCCTCACCCTAATTCCAGCCCTGACACATCCTGACATCAACTTTATTGTTTACTGAGCCCACTGGGGAAAAAAGGACCAAGTCTGGTCTACACTTCCCTCCCCTGGGCTGCTCCTTCGAGGTCAAGAGGGCTACTAAGCTTCTAGATCCAATAATGCTGGCACTGTTAAATTTACAAAGAGAAACATCCTTCAGTTTGTAAATATAATCTATTTTAGGATATGTTAGTAATGGCAATTTTATTTTTTAATTTTTTAAATCACATTTCCTTTTTCCATGCAAATTTTAATTTTTTTAAATTTTATTATTTTATTATTTTTAATTTTTTTGGCTGCGCTGGGTCTTCATTGCTGCGCGTGGGCTTTCTCTAGTTGTGGCGAGTGGGGGCTACTCTTCGTTGCAGTGTGTGGGCTTCTGATCGTGGTGGCTTCTCTCTTGTTGTGGAGCATGGGCTCCAGGCACGTAGGCTTCAGTAGTTGCGGCACGTGAGCCCTGGAGCGCAGGTTCAGTAGTTGTGGCACATGGGCTTAGTTGCTCTGTGGCATGTGGGATCTTCCCGGACCAGGGATCGGACCTGTGTCCCCTGCATTGGCAGACTTATTCTTAACCACTGAGCCACCAGGGAAGTCCCAGTAATGGCAATTTTATGACATACATTTATGCACTAAAGGGAAAAATATCTTTACAGTGTGGAAAAGCTATGGAAAAGCATTGTTACTCTGGTATATATCTCTGCATATATACCAGAGATGCACCTCTACCATCTGCTA
The DNA here is from genome assembly GCF_949987535.1 of Balaenoptera acutorostrata. NCBI lineage: Eukaryota > Metazoa > Chordata > Mammalia > Artiodactyla > Balaenopteridae > Balaenoptera > Balaenoptera acutorostrata. The sequence goes on along the minus strand of NC_080065.1, from coordinate 126,372,145 downwards.
AAGCTACTCCCCTAGACACATACATACACACACACTCAAATGTACACATATACAAACATACACAAATACACAAACACTCTGGGTGAAGCTAAGGAGTTCTAAAACTTATTGAGGCAATTCCATCATGTATCATGATAGATTTTTATTGATTTTTCATGATTATGCTGATAAACTGGAAGGAATGCTCTTTTCAAGGTATGCCAGATCAGTCCAAGAAAGACATAAGTAGGAAGCCTTTGGAGATGCCTTTAAATTCTACACTTTACCAATATTTGTAAAGTAAGACAGGAAAGGAGTAATGGCTCCTGACACACTGAGGCCTCAAAACGCACATCTCTGTGTACTGAAAATGTTGTTAGGAATTTCTGATCCTTCCATCAGGCATATTCTACCAAAACATGTAGACTGCTGATCTGCTTATGAAGATTTTCAGGACTCATATTTAGTCAATTTATTTTACTAAATAAAATTTTTGGCTGTGCCACTTCCCTGCCAGAGAGGGAAACAAGTGTTCTAAACTGCCAGTCGTCTTGTAAGGACACCACTGATGCAGGTTAATAGTATAGCTGGCATTTATCAGGTCACTTTCTCATTCTATTTTCCAAAACTCAACTTTTTGGGTTGCTACCAACCAGGAAGATTCCTTTGAAAGTTCAATTATCTTTGTATGTTTATATTAGTCAAATTGAGAAATGACTGAATAAAGATATAAAGTCAGCCATAGTAACTCAGAGTACTGTCCCTTGATAACACCTAAGGGAAGGTAAAACTATTTTTCTGACAAGCATCTCATACATCTTAAACAGACAACATAGGACCTAGTCAGACAACTGTGTAAATCAACCTTACTCACGAGGAGGAGAGATGTGGCAGCTTGGAATGCATTTGTCTGTAATCAACAGAAAAACTGACTACAGTTGTTTAATCACATAGGGGTTTATTTATAAAGTGCAACATAAAGCCTGGGAGAAGGTAGCATAGAGGTGTTGCAGCAGCTTGACAATGCTGTAAGAAATTCAGGGGCTTTCCATCTTATCATACTTAGTATATAACCTTTGTTCTAGGGTATTCATCTCACGGTTGCAAGTTGTCTGCTTCAACTCAAGGCTTACTCATCAATACCCATGCCAGTTAAGAAAAAGGAAAATGGGCAAAGTCCTAAGGAACATGCCACCTCAGATTAGCCCTTTCAAAAATATTTCCCTTAAGCCCAATTCCCAATTATACTTTTACATCAGTAGCAATAACGGAGTTATATGACACTCCTACCTGCAAGAGATTACGGGAATATGAATATTTTGGCCTAGAGTAGGGGAAGGCAAAGAAAAATGGGCTTGGAAATGGCTTTGTTGGTAGCCATTTGTATTCATGTCCTATAGCTGCTGTAACAAATTACCATAAACTTAGTGGCTTAACAACACAAATTTATTATCTTACCATTCTGGAGGTCAGAAGTTAAACTGGGCTAAAGTTAAGGTAGAACTATATTCCTTTCTGGAGACTTTAAGGGAGAATACATTTTCTTGCCTTTTCTAGCTTCTAGAGGCTGTCTGCATTCCCTCATTTGTGGCTCCCTTCTATCTTCAAACTCAGTAATGGCTGGTTCAGTCTTTTTCACAGAACATCACTCTGATATTGACTTTTCTGTTTCCCACTTCCACTTCTTATTAAAGGCTCTTGTGACTACACTGGACCCATCTGGATAATCTAGGGTAATCTCCTTATAAGGTTAGCTGATTATCAACCTTAATTCCATCTGCAACTTTAATTCCCCTTTGCCACATAACGTAAGATTTCACAGGTTCCAGAGATTAGGACATAGATACTTTGTGGGGCCATTATTCTCCCTACCACAGTCCACCCTCTGGTCCCCAAAGATTCACATCCATCCCACATAAAAAAAACATATTTAAGGTCCTCAAAGATCACATCTCATTATAGTATCGTCTCAATGTGTATGCCTAGTACAAGTAGTGTACACCTGTGACATCCTTGGCTTTCTCTCCAGAACACACTTTCCTAATTTTAGCATCTTTTAAAATCTGAATAGGCTGAGAATTTCTCAAATCATCATATTCTGGTTCCTTTTTGCTTAACAGTCCTTCCCTCAATCTGTTTCATTCTTCTCACATTTTACTATAAGCAGCAAGAAGAAACCACACTGCACTTTCAACCCATGCTTCCTCAGCCCAAATCTCCTCAGCTAAATATCCAAGTTCATTGCTTACAAGTCCTTTTACTCCCACATTTCCACTGCAGGACACAATTCAGCTAAGTTTTCAGCCACTATGTAGCAAGGATTCCATTTCCTCCAGTTTCCAATAACATTTTCCTCATTTCTTTCTGAGCCTTCATCAGCAGTGACTTTAAACTTTTTAAAAAACTTTTTATTTATTTACTTTTGGCTGTGTTGGGTCTTTGTTGCTGTGCACGGGCTTTCTCTAGTTACGGCGAGCAGGGACTACTCTTCGTTGCGGTGCACAGAGTGCGTGGGCTTCTCGCTGCGGTGGCTTCTCTTGTTGCAGAGCACAGGCTCTAGGCGCGCAGGCTTCAGTAGTTGTGGCTCGCGGGCTCTAGAGCACAGGCTCAGTAGTTGTGGCACACGGGCTTAGTTGCTCCGCGGCATGTGGGATCTTTCTGCACCAGGACTCAAACCCCTGTCCCCTGCATTGGCAGGCGGAGTCTTAACCACTGTGCCACCAGGGAACATCCATATTACTACCATATTACTACCAAGTAACATCCACATTACTACCAAGTCTCCTAAGGTTTTGATTTAGGTACTCTATAAGGCAATATATGTTTTCTCCACCATACTCCTTACTTCCCTCTGAGTCTTCGCTAGCAGAGTTATTAACATCTGTATTTCAACTAACAGTCTGTCCAAAGCAATCTAGGCTTTTTCCATCATGCGCTTCAAAATTCTTCCAGCCTATGCCTGCTGCTCAATTCCAAAGCAATTTCTGTATTTTTAGTTATTTGTTACAGCAGCACTCCACTTCCAGGTACCAAAATCTGTATCAGTCAGGGTTCAACCAGAGAAACAGAACCAGCAGGAGATATATATTAAGAGATTTATTGCAAGGAAGTGACTTACTTGGTTGGGTGAGCTGGCTAGGCAAGTCCAAAATCTGTAGAGCAGGCAATTAGAAAGAGCAGGCTGGAAGTCTGGGGCATGAGAAGCTGCTGCCCACAGTCAGAATTTCTTCATCTCAGGGAAGACTCAGCTCTGCTCTAAGGCCTTTCAACTGACTGAATCAGGCCCATCCAGATCATCTAGGATATTCTCCCTATTTTAAGACTAACTGATTAGCAACCTTAATTCCTCTGAACCTTAATTTCCTTTTGCAATATAACACAGAATATTCACAGGTTCCAGGGATTAGGATGTGGATGTCTTTAGGGGGCCATTACTCTGCCAACCACACCATTCTATAATATCCACTTATGAGGCTCCTGGAGATAGAGGAGTCCTGACAACAAAGCTAATTATTTCTTCAAATCATTCAACTCCCTCACCAACATATCCTTTACTAAGTTTTCTTTGGTTAAGTAATATTAATTCTACAATGCATTTTCTTTCAAATTCCCTATTAACCAGAACAACGTCGTCATCCAAAGGCAAGCAGATATTGGAATGCTGTGTCATCAAAAGCTCCTCTAGGCCCAGAATTTGGAGCTCACTTGAGAATTCGTCTCCAATAGCAAGGGACAATTGCAGGCAATGCATTACTTGGTCACGTCTAAAGAACTCCTTAAACATAGTCAACCTGGTATCAGTAAACTCTTTAACAGGATCACAACTTCAGTTAGATATAAGGAAGAACTTACAAGTGTTTTCAAACTTAATTTAGATGAGAAAGAATAGATGATAAATATATACTTGCATGAGATAACATATGCAATATTTCAGAGTGAAAGTCTAATGATTACAAGTGTGATTTTTGAAATAAATAGCATGAAATTATACATGTCGCTGCCTATTGGTAAAACAGAAATCCAAACAGAGCTTGGAAGAAATTGGACATAAGTAAATATAAATTGATTCCACTCCAAACAGAAGAGGGGTTATAGACAAGTCTTACTGTGTAAATAATAAAAACATAAAAAACTTCCAGTAATTAAAAAATGAAGTATGATAAAAAGGGATCAGACATTTTTATGTAGTGTCATATAGTGAGAAATATACTTTTAAAGTTAGAGTTACTTTTATTCTGAGGGGCTAACTTTCATATTATCATTTAGAAATAAATACTAAAAGTTTAATCAGAAATATGAAATTTCCTGATATAAAATTTTTACTAACAATAATTGTAAAAATAATTATAGGACAAACAGGCCAACAAAACAATGAGTAGTATTACCAAGAAAAACTAGAAAAGAAGAAAGACAAGTAGCATTAAAGATTACTACTAGGTTAAAAAAGGGAAAGGTGTAGGAGACAAAACTAATGTACGCAGTGGGGATGTTTCAGATACCTAACTATTCTGGAAGGTTGAACTTCCTTCTGACTTCCTCCCAAGGTCCGATTCTAGAATATTGTGGAAGACAGGCTTCAAGAATTTGAACTCATTACTCCCGGAGCCTCCCGTCAGACACACCTCGTACTGGTAGCTTTGGGACAGGGTCCCCGTGCCGCTGACGTCCACCAGGTGGCCCGGAAAGGGGCCCTCGGGCACCGAGCAGCGACCCACCGAGGCCGCCCCGCCCCGCCTGCACAGCCGCACCGCGACGAACACCAGCACCGAGAAGAGGAAGAGCGACGACACCGACGCCAAGGCGACCACCAGGTAGACGGTGAGCGGGGCGGCCGGCGCCGCGTCCGCCGCTTCCGCTTCCGGGGCCGGCAGGTAGGGCTGCGAGAAGCCGTCCACCAGCAGCACGTGCAGCGTGACGCTGGCCGACAGCGGCGGCTCGCCGTTGTCCTTGACCAGCACCACCAGCCTGTGCTTGGCCGCGTCGCGCTCGCTCAGCAGCCGGGCCGTGCGCACCTCGCCGTTGTGCGCCCACACGCCGAACAGCCCGGGCTCCGTGGCCTTGAGCAGCTGGAACGACAGCCAGGCGTTCTGGCCCGAGTCGCCGTCCACCGCCACCACCTTGGTCACCAGGTAGCCCGCCTCGGCCGCCCTGGGCACCAGCTCGGTGCAGGGCGCCGAGGCGTTCTGCAGCGGGTACAGCACGAAGGGCGCGTTGTCGTTGTCGTCCGCCACGAGCACGCGCACCAGCGCCTGGCTGCTGAGCGCGGGCGAGCCGCGGTCGGCGGCGCCCACGCGGAACTCGAACGCCCGCAGGGCCTCGTAGTCCAGGGACCTCAGGGCGAACAGGTGGCCGTTGTCCGGGTTGATGGACACCAGGGAGGCCAGGGGCACGTGCGCGTCGAGGGGCGGCAGCAGCGAGTAGGTGACCTGGGCGTTGGCGCCCGCGTCTCTGTCTGTGGCGCGGACGGTGCCGATGTGCAGGGCGGGGCTGTTGTTCTCGCGGACGGACAGGGTGTAGGAGGTCTGGGTGAAGGCGGGGGCGTTGTCGTTGACGTCGGACACCAGTACGGTTATGTTGTGCTGGGTTTTCAGTCTCGGTGTCCCCATATCTGTGACGGTGATGGTGATATTATATTGGGCTTTACTCTCTCTGTCCAGCGCCCCATTTGTTACTAGGGTGTAGAAATTCTCTGCAGATGGTTTCAGGAGGAAGGGGAGATCATCCTGGATGGAGCAAGTCATCCTGCCGTTGTCCCCTGAGTCTCGGTCTCGAATCCTAAACAGGGCCACTTCTGTCTCAGGGGAATTTTCAGGAATGGGGCTGGTAAGTGATGAAATAGTTAGTTCTGGGGAGTTATCGTTAACATCCATCACCTCAATGGAGACAGAGCATTTTCCAGAAAGTCCCCCACCATCGGACGCATCTATATACAGCTCATATGAGGATATTGTCTCAAAGTCTAGTTTTTTAATTAGTCGAACTTCTCCTGAAATGCTGCTTAGCTCAAAAGTTGTGCTTATCTCTTGAGAACTATAAAAAAGGGAATATGATATTTCTCCGTTTGTTCCAGTGTCCAAATCCCTAGCTGAGACCTTGACAACTAGGGTGCCTACAGGGCTGTTCTCTGGGACCTGCACCTGGTAGTGCGTCTGTGCAAACTCAGGGGCGTTGTCATTAACGTCCAAGACCAAGATTCGGACCTGGGCGGTGCCAGACCTGGGCGGAGAGCCGCCATCCAGCGCTGTGAGGGTTAATCTGAGCTCGGCCTGCTCTTCGCGATCCAGCTCTTTGTCCAGCACCAGCTCTGGGTATTTCCTGCCGTCCCCCCAGTTGCGGGTGGAAACATGGAAGCAAGAGTTGTGACTGATATTGTAGTTTTGGATATTGTTGTTGCCCACGTCCAAATCCTGAGCCGTTTTCAGAGGAAACACGGTCCCAGGAGGGCTAGTCTCTAGGATTTTCAGCGTCATTTCTTTTTCAGGAAACTCAGGAGAATGATCGTTTATGTCTCTCACCAGTAGCTCAGCTCGAAATACTCCCAGTGGCTTTTTCAGTAACACTTGGAAATGCATTACACATGGATCTGTGGGGCCGCACATCTCCTCCCGGTCCAGTTTCTCACTTAATATCAACTCCCCAGTCTGTAGATCAAGCTGCAACCAGGGTTCGTTGTCCTCGGAGACCACCCGGGCTTCTCGCGCAGCTAGCTCCCCCACTCCCAGCCCCAGGTCCTTAGCAAGATTGGCCACAAAGGAGCCGCTCTCAGTTTCCTCCATCACGAAATAGCGACGGGATTCCCAGCCTGCCAGAGCCACTCCCAGCAAGAGAAAGAGAATCAGGACTTGCCTTTGTTTAGGAAAGCGCTCCCCTCCGGCCTCCATCTTTACTCCCACAAACGCCTTTCCAGGAACAGGGGCCAGCTCTACTTTAGGTAGCAATGGGACTGAGACAGTGGTGGACCTCCCAGTGGGTAACCTGTCCAGAAATGTCGGCGAGCAGCATTCCCTGGAGTTTTTGGTCCTGAGCTTTGCTTACAGGTTTTTCTCTTCCGCTGGAGATCTGAGGTAGAGTTCGTAGCATTTCCTGGGCTTTTTTTTTTCTTTTTTTTTTTTTTGACGTCTTAGCCTGCAGCGCCATCATGCGTTGTCTTCGAAAAGAATTGCTGCAATTGCATTCTCTCTGTATATAATAATCTAGATGGCTATTAGGAGTTTGCAAATGGTTTGGGGGAGATGATGTAATCAGAAAACCATGCAATTATAACTATTCATTCCTTCATTCAAAGGAGTGTGACTGATATCTATGTACTAGGCTCTGAAATACATCAGTAAGCAATCCAGACATTGTCCCTATCTTCTAGAACCTGTCGTCTGGGTGGGGTATTCTGAGGAGAACTGAGAAGTGAAAGAAGACTTAAAAGTGATCAGTCATCTTGTAAAAATAACTATATATACACCTATGTGATTTCTTAAAGTTCTCTCAGCAAAAAGTTTGAATTCCTCTAGATTTCCTTTCAAATTCTAGGCACCCTATGTGCCAGAATTGTGGTTTCCATTGGTTGAATCACATCAAGGAAAAAGCTATTAGTTCATTCCAATTTATAATGCCCTTTCTACATAGGGTCTGAGATTTTATGATTTTATGAAACTTTCAAACTGTGGAAAAATGCATAGGAGGGCAGTTCCCATATCTCCTCCTGCTTTTTCTCCGTAGCATTGGTCACCATCTTATACAACATATATGTACACATTTAATTCTTTCTTTTCTATGTCACCCTTGAGTTTAAGAACCTTGTTTTGTTCACTTCTACATCCATCAACATCTACAATAGTTCCTGGCACCTAGTAGATACTCAACAAGTATTTGCTAAATAGATCAATGAATAAATTAATTTTACAATTCTGATAGATGGATTCTCCTCCTAATGTAGAAGCCCCCTGTTTTGCTAACATCCTAGTTCATTGTATGAGCTAAATAAACAAGACAGCATGTTCTCAAGTGACTTTTTTTCTATGCTCCTTTGAATAGTAATTTGAAATAATTCAAAATGATCTAAAATGTTTTTTCACTGAATGACAAAATACCCTGGTTCCCCTAAGCAAAGGAATATATTATAAAAAAGAAAGAACATAATAACAAGGCTATAATGAGCCTACAAATAAGGCATACATCTCTTAGAACACAGTTTACATTATCAGTGTTATTTTGCAGTAAAGCTATTATGACACTAATGATATTCAAAAACATATAGTAGAATTTTCTAAGAATTTCTAATTTCTCTTAAACACTCCAAAGACTGTACAGTTTGGATATATCCATCAATTCTTCTCAAAATTGTATATTCTAACAAATGCTTGTTCTTGTCCCTTATAGACTACTAATATTCCACAACCTTTTGATCCTAAATATTACATTAATATGAAAACCACAATTTTTAACATCTCAAATTAATAGTAAGGTCCAATCCATGGAAGCATATCTAAAAGTGCTTTTGATTAGAGAACAAATCCACTTAGCTATCTTATTTAGAGGGAAATTTATTTAAAAATTTCATATTTATTTCCAAAAGCTCAAGAGAGAAAGCACATTTGGGAGTGACTGGAAAATCCAAAATGAGGCATCTCCTTCCTTTTTGTCTCTAAGTAGATTGGCTTTCTGTGCTTCTTTCATGTATTTAGCCAACATGATATCACTTTCTTGTTGAGTTTCTAACAGAGATACTATAACCAGTTTCTAAAGTCATTTTTTTAAGCATAGATAATGAGATTGGGTCAGTTTGGATCAGTAATGTCTACCACCTTGTCTTGTTGTTTGAAATCACAGAGGGAGATGGGTCATATAAAATAAACATGGCTGCAACAGTACATTTTTACTGAAGAGAGAAGTTTCCAGGAGAAGATGGGGTGGGCTAGACAGGCACCACAAAAGGAATCTATTATTTAAATATCCTAAAATAACCTAATAATCTTTCAATACTACTCATATATATTATATACTGCAGGCTGATAAGAAAACACCTTTAAGTATAGGATAAATTGCAGTCTTTTCCACTTAATACTACTGTGAAACAAAAACATGCCATTTTTTCAGATATTTCTCCATTTAAAAGTCTAAGACAAGGAGGCATAATATCATATTAAACAGAAGATTTACTAAAAATTCACTATATTTGTATCATGCTCATCTCCTAAGTAACGACAACATCAAAAATTTAGAAAAAGTTTCTGGACAACAGTCAGAGAATGGGTTTGGGATCATCTTCAAATCAATAGTGCTTGATGATGAAAAGTTGAAAAACTAACAAATATTCATGACTTTTCAATACTGAAGTAAAATTGAAAGTTCTTTGTCTCCATCAAAATAGAAATAATAGAGTAAGTATGAGTATATTCTCAAATAAAATTTCTAATCTCCTTAACTAGCAAAATGAAATCAGAAAAAAAAATCAAGAAATTCTATATGGCCCAAAAAGCTAATGGAAACAGTATATTTAGGGAAAACTAATTTTCATCCCGAATGCTCTGAAAAACCAAAAAATTCCTAATTGAATCCAAAACCATTTATAAAGTTTGAGTTTTCCTCTACATCATTTACAGACTCCTGATGATTGGAGGCAACAGACTTCAGAAACTTGAACTCGCTGGTCCCAGAGCCCCCCTTCAGACACACCTCGTACTGGTAGCTCTGGGACAGGGTCCCCGTGCCGCTGACGTCCACCAGGTGGCCTGGAAAGGGGCCCTCGGGCACCGAGCAGCGACCCACCGAGGCCGCCCCGCCCCGCCTGCACAGCCGCACCGCGACGAACACCAGCACCGAGAAGAGGAAGAGCGACGACACCGACGCCAAGGCGACCACCAGGTAGACGGTGAGCGGGGCGGCCGGCGCCGCGTCCGCCGCTTCCGCTGCCGGGGCCGGCAGGTAGGGCTGCGAGAAGCCGTCCACCAGCAGCACGTGCAGCGTGACGCTGGCCGACAGCGGCGGCTCGCCGTTGTCCTTGACCAGCACCACCAGCCTGTGCTTGGCCGCGTCGCGCTCGCTCAGCAGCCGGGCCGTGCGCACCTCGCCGTTGTGCGCCCACACGCCGAACAGCCCGGGCTCCGTGGCCTTGAGCAGCTGGAACGACAGCCAGGCGTTCTGGCCCGAGTCGCCGTCCACCGCCACCACCTTGGTCACCAGGTAGCCCGCCTCGGCCGCCCTGGGCACCAGCTCGGTGCAGGGCGCCGAGGCGTTCTGCAGCGGGTACAGCACGAAGGGCGCGTTGTCGTTGTCGTCCGCCACGAGCACGCGCACCAGCGCCTGGCTGCTGAGCGCGGGCGAGCCGCGGTCGGCGGCGCCCACGCGGAACTCGAACGCCCGCAGGGCCTCGTAGTCCAGGGACCTCAGGGCGAACAGGTGGCCGTTGTCCGGGTTGATGGACACCAGGGAGGCCAGGGGCACGTGCGCGTCGAGGGGCGGCAGCAGCGAGTAGGTGACCTGGGCGTTGGCGCCCGCGTCTCTGTCTGTGGCGCGGACGGTGCCGATGTGCAGGGCGGGGCTGTTGTTCTCGCGGACGGACAGGGTGTAGGAGGTCTGGGTGAAGGCGGGGGCGTTGTCGTTGACGTCGGACACCAGCACGGTTGTGTTGTGCTCGGTTTTCAGCCTGGGGGTTCCCATATCTGTGACGGTGATGGTGATGTTGTACTCGGCTCTTTTCTCTCTGTCCAGAGGGCTCTCTGTTACCAGGGTGTAGAAATTTTTGAAGGTAGGCTTCAAGAGAAAGGGGAGATTGTCCTGAATTGAGCAAACCATCCTCCCATTGTCCCCTGAGTCTTGGTCTCGTAGGCTAAAAACAGCGACTACCATTTCAGGTGACGAATTTTCTGGTATGGGGCTGGTAAGAGATGTTATGACTATTTCTGGTGGGTTGTCATTCACATCTACAACACTAACTAAAATTGCTGATTTTCCTGAAAGGCTCCCACCGTCAATGGCCTGAATATTTATTGTATAAGACTTAATTAACTCGAAATCCAGAAGTGCTTTTAAACGGACTTCGCCAGAAATGGGATGGATTTCAAATGTTTTCCGTATGTCTCTGGAGACGTGGGAAAATGAATAAGATAGTTCTCCATTTAGTCCTGCATCTAAATCTGTAGCAGACACTTTGACGACCAAGGAGTCCAGAGGGCTGTTTTCTGGTACCAAAACCTCATAGACGGACCTCTCAAACTCTGGGGCATTGTCATTGATATCTGAGACCAACACACGCACCAGTGCAGTTGCAGACCTGGGCGGAGACCCACCATCCAGGGCTGTTAGTGTTAATCTAAGTTCAGGCTCCTTTTCTCGATCCAGAGGTTGGTCCAGCAACAGCTCTGGGTATTTTCTACCCTCCTCACTGTCTTGCAGTTTAAGGTGGAAATGAGGATTGGGGCTTAATGTGTAGTTTTGAACAGCATTCTTTCCTACATCCAAGTCCTGAGCGCTATCCATTTGGAATGACGTTCCTGGAGTAGTACTTTCTGAGATTTTCAGAAGTATATGTTTGTCTAGAAACGTGGGAGTGTGATCATTTATGTCTTTGACCCTAAGCTCAGCTCGAAAAAATTGCAAAGGATTTTCAAATAATACCTGGAAATTTAATATGCATGGCTCGGTGAGATCGCAAAGCGCCTCCCGGTCCAGTTTCTCATTTAAGATCAAGTTGCCAGTCTGCCGATCCAACTGCAGGTATGGTTTATAGTCATCAAAGATGACTCTGGCCCCCCGCGCAGCCAGGTCTTCCACGCCCAAACCTATGTCTTTCACCACGTTGCCTATAAAAGAGCCGATCTCCGTTTCCTCTGCCACAGAATAGCGCCAGGTCTCTGAACACACCAAAGACCCTCCCAGGAAAACAAAGAAAAGCAGCGCTTGCCTTATCTGCTGAGGGCTTCCTTCTCCCGGCTCCATGGCTCCCTAGCCAAACGTCTTTACGCGGAAATATTTCAATTCAGTCTCAAACTGCTCCTCTCAGCTATTAACCTGGACTATTGAGAATCTATAGACTTGCAATTCGGTGGCGAGGGCGTTGTTGGCTCCCTAGCTTTCTCTTGAAAGCCTCTTTTTATCACCACTGCTTCTCTGGAGCTCTCAGTTCCAGTGGTTCACGGTAACCAGAGCATCTGATGGTACAAAAATTTCCCCATCTTATCCTGAAGCGCCACCACGCGACTCTGCAGAGTCTCAGGTTTTAAACAAAGCCAAATAAGTTTGAGACAAAATATTAATTTATCTTGCGTGTTTGTTGATGACTCTGAATTATACTTTCTCCTATATTCCTATTTTCTTTTCTCAGTTTTGTTGTGATGCTGTTACTATTCAGTCTTTAACACAATAAACCACAATCTCTAGAGCTGTGGTGGCTATAAAAAGCATATTTAAGATATAGTCCCAACCTCAAATAAGTTATGCTATCTCTGTGAAGACAACACAACTAAACAATTAAAACAACTAAAAATAGTTAAGAGGACTTTTTTATGTAATTGACTTAGTGAGCTAGAGGTTCCCAGGAAAATTGGAAACAGGAACCAAAGATCTTAGTCTTCTTTAGATATCAGCAAATATGCTTTGAAAAGACAGTAAAGATAATGTCATGTATTTAAAACTGAACTGGTATGTACAAATAATTGTTTTGTGGAGGCTGGACATTTCAGGCTGGGTAAATGGTACTATTTATTTAGGGATACTCCATAAGTGTAGTCAAAAGTAAGTGCTCAACAGTAGTGAATAATGTAAGTAGTGAATAATGTAAGATATGTCCAGTTTCTGTCAACATTTTTAAAAAGTTGAACAAACTAGAACCCAGTTCAGTTGTGGAACTGAATTCTGCTTTGTAGACCCAGGACTTCCAGAGACATAATTCTAAATATATTATCATCCATTCATTAATTTTTTCAGCAAATATTTATTGAGCATACACTTTGTGTTAGGAATAGAGTGGTAAACAGACAGACATAGTTTCTGTCCTGAAAGATGGAGGCAGAAAAGTGGTCACACATTTAAAATAGAGCATAATGAATGCCATGATAGCAAAAGTTTATGCTAATATAAGCGCATAGATGAGGGTCATCTAACCAGGATTTGAAGTAGAGGAAAGACTTTTCCGGAAAAAGTTTATTCTAATTTGATACATGAAAAACGAGTTTGAGTAATCCAAACAAAAATTGGGTGTGGGGTAAAATTTCCAGCAAACTAAAAACATGATTGTGCAAATCCAAAAATGAAAGAAGTATTTTGGAAGAACTGAAATAGGATCAGTATGGCTGAGCCATAGAGTAAGAGGAGAGAAATGGTGAGAGTTGAGATTGGAAAGATCAGCAAGTATTTTGTAAGCCATGCTAAGTCATTTGGAATCTACATCAATAGAAATGCAAGATTATTAAAGTGTTTTAAATAGAAAAGTGACATGACCGTGTTCTTATTTTTCAAGAAGATCATCCTGTTTCAGAGTTGAAAATAAATCACAGAGGAGTTAAGACTAGAGGCAAGGGATGGATTAGAAGTTGTTCCATTAATACAGGTAAGAGATAATATTGCTGTCACCTAGAAATGCAGTTATAGAGTTGTATTAGAATGATAAAGATAAAATATACAGGATATGGTGATTAGACACAGAGTAGAATAAGGAGTAAAAGTCAATGTACTTTTTTTCAGGCTTAGGGAACTGGGAGAGTGTTAGTGCTATTAACTGATAGAGTAAACACAGGAAGAGGAGAAAAGAGGAACATGTTTAGAGCTGGAGAAGACGTTTAGTTTTGAGGAATGGAAAGTTTTAATTTAAAACATGTTGAGTTTGAGGTGTCCATAGAGTATCCATATAAATTGTTACATAAATGATCTTACATTATATAAATTAAGTTGAGGAAAGAGGTTTGGGCTGCAGAGACAAATGTGGGATTTATTGGTATGAGTGGTGATTGAAGCCCTTTGAGAAAGAATGTAAGTTGTAGATTAAGAGAAGTATGTTTGAATTTGTGATTTCAGAGGTGCAGCTCTAAAAGACTACCATCTTCAGAAGTTGGCCATGGTCTTATAGATCTACTAGACTAGGGTAGAATTAGATGTCACTAGAGATGAAGAAGGCTAGAAACAGAGTAGGTCAAACTCCTGGACTCAGAACTGTGGCAAGGGAGGGACAGAGGAAAACTATGAAGTTATATTTGAAAAATAGCTTTATACCACTTCTTTCCCATGATCTTGATTAATTTAAAACCAACTGACATCCAGTTGATTTGATTCTCTCATTTGATGACTCATATGCAGAGACTATTTAGGCAGGAAGGTTTACTGATTTCTTTCAGCACTTGGATGGTATCTTTCTTTTAGTTTCCATTAATACTGTTGAGAAATTGTCAAATGGAACATAGATTTCAGTCTGTCATGTGTTTAAAGATTAAATGTCTTTTTCCTATGACTTTTCTTTAAAAAATTTTATCCTTGTCTTTCTGAAATTTCACAATGATGTTTCCAGGTATGGTTATCTTTCATTTACCCTGTTAGGTTTATTTGGGTCTACTGAATCTGTGCATTAAGGTTTTCATCAATTCTGGACAATTCCCAGCCATTATTCTTTCTCATCTCTCCTGAAATTCTGGTTAAATATATGTTAAACTTTTTTACTCTGTTCTGCATTTCTAACTACCTCCTCCATATTTTCCACCTTATTAACCCTCTGAGCTATACGTCGGATACGTTATAGTTTGACCTATCTTTCGCTCCACAAATTCTTTATTTCACTGCATCTAGTTTTCTATTAAAACTTTTATTCAGTTTAAAATTTTGATTTTCATATTTTTCAGTTCTAGGAGCTCTATTTGGTTCTTTCCTAATCTTTCACATTTTATTGTTTCTTGTTCCCTGTACATTTTCAGGTGTAACTTTTATTTCAGTTAAAGTTGTTAGCTTCTTATAGACTGTTTCTGATAATCAAAATATCTGAAGTGTTTGCAAGTTTATGTGTGTTTGCAAGTGTTCTGTGTTTTCTGCTGGCTCTCACTCATGGTGTCATGTTTCCTTGTGCGTGCAGTTATCTTTATGTTCAAGTTAAGAACATAAAAATTATTTATATGAATAATTCTAGGATTAAGATGAATAAACTTCTTTCATAGAAGGTCTGCATTTGGTTCTATCAGGATCTGGGAGCACTACTTGTCAATGACCACCTTAAATCAAGTTCAACGCTGAAACTCCAGTTCAAGGCTGAAATTGCATACAAGCGCTCATCCATTTCCAGTTTAATACTACCATAAAGGTGTCGTTCTTAGGATTCCATATTTATTAAAGTGAGGGTCTTCTATCAGCTTCTCAGTTTGTCAGGCTTTGATTTCCTCCCCCATATACACCGTCAAAATAGAGGTTCACCTATCCCAGAATTCCAGTTGTTCCCAAGGAAAAAAGTGGATTTGGGGCTGATTTTCTCTCTCTGAGTTACCTTTAAACGTTAACTGTGACCTGACAATATATTAGTGTTTTATTAGCTATTTTTTTCAGTGTAAGTGTTGGTGTACATAATGTATACCACCCTTATTAAAAAGGTAAACTCTTAAGGATATTGTTATGTCTTAAAATGACAAGCAAATTCTTAGCTTTCGTGGAGTATGGGAAATTGATCTTATTGAGAGGATAGAGAAATAATGTTTTTTTTTAAAACCAACTTCATCTGATCAATACTAAATCAACTCTATAATGCTGCAATCAATTTAAACAATGTCTTATCATTGACATTGGTATAGCTCACACTTCTGTCTGCACTCCTATGTAGAAACACACATCTTCTTTCCTACATTTGTTCCTTCTTCTCTTCTCCCAATGTTTATATATTTGTATATTTCTATAAGTTTGAGATATTATGTATTATATGGATATATATGGTACGTACAATAAATCTCAGGCTCTTTCTTCCTTTTGAAACATTTGGAATTTATTAATGTGGTTGTCTGTACACCTAGTTCACTCCTTTTGATCACTGCATAATAGTCCTTCACAAACATGTTCCACATTTTATTTATCAATTGCTTTACTGATAGATCTGTAGATAGACTCCTATTCTTTGCTTTCCCAAGATGAACATTATCATGCACTTCATTTTGTAAAGCTGTGTAAGAGTTTTCTGGCTTATATGCCCCAAAGTAGAATTGCTGTATCATAAAGTATGTACGTACTAAATTTCATTAAATACTATTGAAACTCCTTCAAAATGGGGTGTATATGCAATTTCCTATGGTTCCACTTGATGGAAATTTGTCATCTTTACTAATGCTATGGGTATAAACTGCTATTTTATCATGTGTATCAGCAACTAATGAGGTTGAGCATCACTTCATGTTCTTCTCAGACTTTCTGTTTTCCCCTCTTTTGAATTACCTTTCCCTTTTGTCCTTTTAAAAATATTCTATTGGCTCTCCTGACTTTCTGACTTTTGCTATCTGCAAGACTTATCTGAATAATCTAAATATTAATCCTTCTCAGTTAAAATGCTGCAAGTAGCTTCTCCCTGTCTGTCATCTGTTAGCTTGTCTGGGCTATCCTCTAGTTTTGAGGTAGTAATATTTGTCAATTTTTATCCTTATTGTTTGCACTTTTAAAGCCTTGTTTAAGAAATCGAAATCAATAATAAGGTCATAAAGATATTTTTACTTAGACTTGTTACATTTTTTCCAATTAAATATTTCAAATTCACCTCTTAGATCCACATGAAGTTTATTTTTATATCACATGAGATAAGGATTTTGTTTCTTTATATAGTGAGCCAGTTTTCCCAATAACATTGCTAAGTAATCAGTCTCTTCCCCCCAACCCCAAGTGATTTTGACACCTCTTCAATCATCACCAAATTTTCTTATATAAAATATCTGACACTGAATTCCATTCTATTTGGTAGTGTACAAGTTTGTTTCTGTACCATTCAAATAGGATATTTTGTTATCTGCTCTTACTCTTATGCATAAGAAGCATAAGCTTTGCTTCTTATGACTCTGAGAGATAAAGAGGGCCCAAACATTCTTTTTCAGGATTGTACTGCTTAAATGTCTATTTAATAAAATTCTCACAACTAGTAAATATCTGTTGTAACACAAAATAAGACCAGGAAAAACTGCATGAAGCAAAGAAAAAAATTCCTAAGAAAACTGGAATTTGTTTTAGCCATTTCACAATGTCAAGCAAAATTGCATTTTACTATATCATCTAGTCTACAATATTTAATTTTATGAGAGAAATCACAGAAATGTATATGCACAGTAGCTCTATATCCACACTACATTCTAGTTACCAAAGTGTCCACTGAACTGTACACTAATAGATTGGAGACATTATAATTTGGAACACCATGAGACATCTATAAACCATTAATATAGACCCATTCCTTCTTTGTGAACATCTGAGAAAGGCCACAAAGTATTAAGGATTTTTTTATATTTACTTTAAAAAATCAATAGAAAAGTGAACCTAATTTATTTCTCTACCAGTTTGAATTTTCATTTTAATTTCTTAAGAAGTTTTTATCTGTACTCTTCTGATGGAGGAGTATTTACTTAAGATGATACCATGAACATATGAGTTACGTAATGAACAATATAAAATAATACAAATTTAAACCAGCAAATGTGGTATATTGAAAGAAAACAAAATAGCAACGTAAAATCCCAGAACATTATAAGACTCCTCCCCCAAAACAACATCAACGACAACAGTAAAAAAGGAAAATTACTTAAGAAATCAATAATTTTCAGTGTGGTCACTTTTATCTTGTCATAAAGTAAATTCTTGGAAAACACTATATAACAACAAACAAACAAATAAGATACCCTACTACTGAATACTGGAGAGGTGGCACTTTTACCCTTTATGATGAAAATTTTCAATGGGAATAGTGCAGTAAAATCCAATATACTTTCCACCCAGCTTCAACAGCACTTTTAATATTTGCTGTATCTATGCTTTGATGAAACGTCTAGAAGTAAATTACATACATTGTGGCATTTGCTCTTAATACTTGAGTTTGCACCTCCAAATAATAACATCGTCTTGCATAACAATGCCATTATCAGAACAAAAAATTAGCAATAACTCCATTAATATGACATTTTGACCAAATATATGAAAAAGCAGAACACATTATTTTTCCATGTCATTATAGCCACAAATAAAGATTTTTAAAGCAACTGTGAGGAGAACATGAGAAATGATAATGCATGCAACTACCGTCCAACGTAAAATCTATTACAGATTGGCAAAATGGATCCACAGTTTGCCAAGAATGACAAAAGATTAGAAGTTTACAGTAAATTATTTTATTGAATGTTGAATCCAAAGCTATTCCTAAAGTTCTCATTTTCCCCTATATGCCTACTGGTGTCTTGGACTGGAAGATTAGGGATAATCGGCTTCAGAAATTTAAACTCATTCGTCCCAGTACCTCCCATGAGACACACCTCGTACTGGTAGCTCTGGGACAGCGTCCCGGTGCCGCTGACGTCCACCAGGTGGCCCGGAAAGCGGCCCTCGGGCACCGAGCAGCGACCCACCGAGGCCGCCCCGCCCCGCCTGCACAGCCGCACCGCGACGAACACCAGCACCGAGAAGAGGAAGAGCGACGACACCGACGCCAAGGCGACCACCAGGTAGACGGTGAGCGGGGCGGCCGGCGCCGCGTCCGCCGCTTCCGCTTCCGGGGCCGGCAGGTAGGGCTGCGAGAAGCCGTCCACCAGCAGCACGTGCAGCGTGACGCTGGCCGACAGCGGCGGCTCGCCGTTGTCCTTGACCAGCACCACCAGCCTGTGCTTGGCCGCGTCGCGCTCGCTCAGCAGCCGGGCCGTGCGCACCTCGCCGTTGTGCGCCCACACGCCGAACAGCCCGGGCTCCGTGGCCTTGAGCAGCTGGAACGACAGCCAGGCGTTCTGGCCCGAGTCGCCGTCCACCGCCACCACCTTGGTCACCAGGTAGCCCGCCTCGGCCGCCCTGGGCACCAGCTCGGTGCAGGGCGCCGAGGCGTTCTGCAGCGGGTACAGCACGAAGGGCGCGTTGTCGTTGTCGTCCGCCACGAGCACGCGCACCAGCGCCTGGCTGCTGAGCGCGGGCGAGCCGCGGTCGGCGGCGCCCACGCGGAACTCGAACGCCCGCAGGGCCTCGTAGTCCAGGGACCTCAGGGCGAACAGGTGGCCGTTGTCCGGGTTGATGGACACCAGGGAGGCCAGGGGCACGTGCGGGTCGAGGGGCGGCAGCAGCGAGTAGGTGACCTGGGCGTTGGCGCCCGCGTCTCTGTCTGTGGCGCGGACGGTGCCGATGTGCAGGGCGGGGCTGTTGTTCTCGCGGACGGACAGGGTGTAGGAGGTCTGGGTGAAGGCGGGGGCGTTGTCGTTGACGTCGGACACCAGCACGGTTATGTTGTGCTCGGTTTTCAGCCTGGGGGTTCCCATGTCAGTGACGGTGATGGTGATGTTGTACTCGGCTCTTTCCTCTCTGTCCAGTGCTTTTTCTGCAACTAGAGTGAAAAAGTTCTTGAAGGTTCGTTTCAGAAAAAATGGGAGGTCATCTTGAATAGAGCAAACGACCCTCCCATTTTCCCCAGCGTCTTGGTCTCGGACACTAAAAAGAGCCACAAGGGTCTCTGAGGCGCTCTCTGGAATTATCTTTGTAATTGATGACATGGTCACTTCTGGTGGATTGTCATTTATATCTATTACTTTAACGAGAAGAGTGCATTCTTCCGAAAGACCCCCACCATCTGTTGCCTGAATATTTATAATGTATGACTGTATTGCTTCAAAATCCAAGCGTGATCTCAAATGAACTTCCCCAGATAGTGGATTGATTTCAAATGTTTTACGAATATCTTCTGATGCATGAAAAAATGTGTAAGATATTTTCCCATAGTTTCCTGCATCCAAATCCTTAGCAGAGATGGTGATAATCCAAGAGCCAACAGGTGTGTCCTCCAGGACCTGCACCTCATAGAGCCTCTGAGGAAACTCTGGGGCATTGTCATTGATGTCCAAGACCTTGATGAGGACCAAAGTTGTCCCAGACCTGGGCGGGGATCCACCATCCAGTGCTATGAGTGTTAATCTGAGCTCAGGCTCCTCCTCATGGTCCAACGCTCTGTGCAGGACCAGTTCAGGGTATATCTTTCCGTCACCACTGTCTTGAATTTTAACGTAGAAGTGAGAATTCGGGCTAACTGTGTAGTTTTGGAGACTGTTGCTTCCTACATCCAAATCTTGGGCACTCTCCATTAGGAATGTGGTTCCAATAATGGTACTCTCTGATATTTTAATAACTATTTCCTTGTCAAGAAATGTAGGGGAGTGATCATTTATATCTTTGATATGCAGCTCAGCCCGAAAAAACTGTAAAGGGTTTTCCAGTACCATCTGAAAATGCAGCACACAGGGCTCCGTGGAGTCACACAGCTCTTCCCGGTCCAGTTTCTCATTTACGAGCAAATCCCCGGTCAGCAAATCGATTTGCAAATGCTTTTCATTATCATCACACACTACCCGCGCCTCCCGCGAAGAGAGCTCCTCCACCCCAAGCCCCAGATCCCTTGCCAGATTGGCCACAAAAGAGCCAATTTCTGTTTCCTCTGCCACAGAATAGCGCACAGACTCAGGACCTGCCTGAGACAATCCCAGTAAAACAAAGATAATCAGAACTTGCCTTTTCCGCAGAACGAGTGCCCCTCCGATCTCCATGGTTTCTTCAAGAAAACTCTTTTGTGGAAAAATTTAAGTTCAGCTCTAATTTTGCAAGCTGAGGCTCTGATTCTTTTTTTAGTTGGAAACTTCTAGAGGGTATATAAACCTCCAGCAGGTCTGTAGGTGAAGCTCCTTAATATCTCTCTTTTCAGTGGGTTGGATGTTCTCTGTTGCCGTGAATAATGGAGCCCACAGTGTTGTAGAAGCACTCTTTTCATCTTATCCTGCAGCGCCACCATGCGTCTCTATGAATTTTTTCAGTAGAATTTTTTTTTTTGTCTCTTTGAACAAGTAATTCATAAATTCATCTGGAGTATTTTAAAGCAAATCCCAGACATCACGTATTTTTACCTCTAAATACTTCACTAAGTATCTGTAATAGATAAGGACTTTAAAAATATATACTATACCACTATCACAATGTACAAATTTAGTGCTGGTAGCTTAATATAATTTATATTCAATCTGTGTTTGGTTTTACACATTTTCCTCCAAAATATTTTTTACTGTTGGTTTGTTTGAATCAGTATTTAAACAAGGTTCATGAAGTGCACTGAATTATCACTGTTTTGAATGCCCGACAAGAAGAACCATTAAAATGTCCTGAACTGAAGAAATTATATTTTATTCAGGCCATTTATTGAGTAATTGAAAATATATTCTCCCCTACACTCTTGTAAACACTTATAGATTTCAGTCGATTATAGTTAGTAATGTCATTGCTTTTTTCACTTGTATATTTTTAAAAATACATATGTGTGTCTTTATGGAGCTCACAGGCTAGAAAATTTGGCAGGCAAGTAATTAAAATATGTCAGAATGTATGCACAGGTAAATAGTAATATATAAATACCAAGAGGGGACATCTTATACCTAGGAGACAGCATTGCATAGTGGTTATGAACATGGATTCTGGAACCAAAATGTCTACATTAGAATCCTAGTTCTGCTACTCACTGTCTTAAGTCTTGGGCAAGTTATGTACCTCTGCTTCCTTAACAGTAAAATAGGGGTAATAATAGTGTTTACCTCGTAGGATTATTATCATAGGAATCTAATGAGTTAATTTTTACAAAGTGGCTAGTAAGTGCTTGTTAAGTGCCTGTTAAAATAAATAAAATCTAATCCATATTTTTGGACATCACTGAAACCTTTCCTAAGGTATTGAACTACAAGTTGTGATCTGGAGGAGCCATTCAGGAGAAGAAGAAGTGTTTTGAACAGATATTTTAAGGAAACAGGGAAGTTAAATATGCCTCGAGCTTTAAACCATGGAAGGGGGAGAATGTTAAAATGAGATTGGGGGAAAAAAGCAGAGTAAGGACATAAACAATTATATGAGTTATATAGCATGCATTTTAAAATTTATCCTAAAGGCAATTATAATACAATGTAGGATCTTAAACAGTTGATTAACATAATTACACCTGCATTTTTGAAAAATCAAAATTGGCTGAAGTATGATAATCAGTTTCAGGGGGAATAACTGGAATCAGAGAGACCAGTTAGGAGATGATGGTAGCCTGGATGAAGGTAATACTAGTGTCGATAAGGAGAAGCAGGGTGATTAGAAAGATATTTAGAATATAAAAATATTTAAGACCCAGTGATTGATGGCTTTCATGGGGAGAAAAAGTGGAAATACTCAAGGATAATGAACACCTCTCTGGGTTGGGAACTGATGGTTAGTGCGTCATTCACTAAGACAGGGAATGCTGGAAAAAAAAACAACAACCAAGATTGAAATAGAAAAAGATAAAGTTAGTTTGGGACATGTTGATATTGAGGTAAGTGCCTGTGGAATGTGTGTGTGTGTGTGTGTACATATATAACCGAAACACAGAAAACAAATCCGGGCTGGAGATATGGACTTTGAGATTCATCAGCATGTACAGGCATACCCCAGAGATATTTTGGGTTCCATTCCAGATGACTGCAATAAAGCGAGTATCTCAATAAAGTGAATCACAAATTTTTTGGTTTCCCAGTGCATATAAAAGTTATGTTTACACTATACTGTAATCTATTAAGTGTGCAATAGCATTATGTGTAAAAATACAATGTACATACCTTAAGTTAAAAATACTTTATTGCTAAAAAATGTTAACTATCATCTGAGACTTCAGCAAGTCGTAATGGTTTTGCTGATGGAAGGTCTTGCCTTGATGTTGATGGCTGCTGACTGATCAGGATGATGGTTGCTGAAGGTTGGAGTAGCTGTGGCAATTTCTTAAAATAAGGCAACAATGAAGTTTGCTGCATCGATGGAGACTTCCTTTCATGAACAGTTTCTTTGTAGCACACAATGCTGTTTGATAGCATTTTACCCACAGTAGAACTTCTTTCAAAATTGGAGTCAATCCTCTCAAACTCTGCCGCTACTTTATCAACTAAGTTTATGTAATATTCTAAATCCTTTGTTGTCATTTCAATAATCTTCACAGCATTTTCACCAGGAGTAGATTCCATCTCAAGAAACCACTTTCTTTGCTCATCCACAAGAAGCAACTCCTCATCCATGAGAAAGTTTTACCATGAGATTGCAGCAGTTCAGTCACATCTTCAGGCTCCACTTCTAATTCTAGTTTTCTTGCTGTTTCCACCACAACTGAAGTTACTTCCTCCACTGAAGTCTTGAACCCCTCAAAGTCATGAGGGTTGAAATCAACTTCTTCCAAACTCTTTAATATTGATATTTTGATCTCTTCCCATGAATCATGAATTTCTAATGGCATCCAGAATGGTGAATCTGTTCCGAAAGGTTTTCAGTTTCCTTTGCCCAGATACATTAGAGAAATCACTATCTTTGGCAGCCAAAGCCTTATGATATGTATTTCTTAAATAGTAAGACTTGAAAGTCAAAATGATTCCTTGATCCATGGGCTGCAGAATGGATGTTGTGTTAGCAGGCATGAAAACAACATTAATCTGGTTGTACATCTCCATCAGAGCTCTTGGGTGACCAGATGCATTGTCGATGAGCAGTAATATTTTGAAAGGAATCTTTTTCTGAGTACTAGATCTCAACAGTGGGCTTAAAATACTCAGTAAACTATGTTGTAAACAAGTGTGCTGTTACCCAGGCTTTGTTGTTCAGTTTAAAGAGCACAGGCAGAGTAGATTTAGCATAATTCTTAAGGGCCCTAGGATTTTCGTAATGGCCAATAAGCATTGGCTTCAACTTAAAGTCACCAGCTGCATTAGCCCCTAACAAAAGAGTCAGCCTGTCCTTTGAAACTTTGAAGCAAGGCACTGACTTCTGCCCTTTAGCTATGAAAGCCCTATATGGCATCTTCTTCCAATATAAGACTATTTCATTGACATTGAAAATCTGTGGTATAGTGTAGCCAACTTCATGAATTATCTTAACTAGATCTTTTGGATAACTTGCTGCAGTTTCTACATCAGAACTTTCTGCTTCACCTTGTACTTTCACGTCCTAGAGACAGCTTCTTTCCTTAAACCTCATGAACCAGCCTCTGCTAGCTTCAGATTTTTCTTCTGCTTCTTCCTCACTTCTCTCAGCCTTCATAGAATTGAAGAGAGTTGGGGCCTTGTTCTGTATTAAGCTTTGGCTTAAAGCAATGTTGTATCTAGTTTGATGTTCTATCCAGGTCACTAAAACTTTCTCCATATCAGTAATAAGGCTGTTTGACTTTATCATTCATGTGTTCTCTGGAGTAGCACTCTTAATTTCCTTCAAGAACTTGTCCTTTGCATTCACACCTGGCTGTTTGGTGCAGGAGGCCTAGCTTTCAGCTTGTCTTGGCTTTCAGCATGCCTTTTTCACTAAGTTTAATCATTTCTGGTTTTTGATTTAAGGTGAGAGACATGTGACTCTTCCTTTCACTTGAACACTTAAGGCAAATTGTAGGATTATTAACTGGCCTATTTTCTTTTTTAAAATTTTTTAAAATTTATTTTATTTTTGGCTGAGTTGGGTCTTCGTTGCTGCACGAGGGCTTTCTCTAGTTGCGGCGAGCGGGGGCTACTCTTCGTTGAGGTGCGCGGGCTTCTCAGGCTTCTCGTTGTGGTGGCTTCTCTTGTTGTGGAGCAGGGCTCTAGGCGCGTGGGCTTCAGTAGTTGTGGCACTTGGGCTCTAGAGCGCAGGCTTAGTAGTTGTGATGCACAGGCTTAGTTGCTCCGTGGCATGTGGGATCCTCCCAGACCAGGGATCAAACCCATGTCCCCTGCATTGGCAGGTGGATTCTTAACCACTGCGCCACCAGGGAAGTCCCTTAACTGGCCTATTTTCAATATTGTTGTGTCTCAGGGAATAGGGAGGCCCAAGGAGAGGGAGAAAGATGGGGAACATCTAGTTGGTAGAGCAGTCAGAACACACATTTATCTATTAAGTTCACTGTCTTATATAGATATAGTTCATGGTGCCCCCCCAAACAATTACAATAGTAACATCAAAGATCACTGATCACAGATCACCATTATATTTATTATAACAAATATAATAAAATGAAAAGTTTGAAATATTGTGAGAATTACCAAAATGTGACACAGAGACATAAAGTGAGCAAATGCTTTGGAAAAATGGTGTCGATAGATATGCTCATTGCAGGGCTTTGAATTTGTAAAAACTTTCAATTTGTAAAAACACACAATATCTGCAAAATGCAATAAAGTGCAATAAAATGAGGTATGCCTGTGTATGGTGTTTGAAACCATGAGATCTCTAAGAGAACCAAGCAAAAGTGTGCCAAATAAGAATAGAAGAGGCTTAGCACAGAACTCTGAGAAACATCTTCATTTAAAGGAGAGGTAAGGAAGCATTTTTTAAAAATGACAAGGAAGATGCAGAGTTCAGAATCATGAAACTAAAAGCAAATAGCATTTCAAGGAGATGAGGAAGACCAACAGTAGCAAATCCTTCAGAAAACTCAAGAAAAATAAGTATTAAAATGGTCCATTGGATTTAAGAAGATGGTCATTGTGGAGGATTCTGATAGATGTCTGCCAAAATCTGTTCTCCTTTTCTATATAGTAATAGAACTGTACCCAGGCACATGGTGACTCAGCCTCCCTTGTAGTTAGGTGTGGCTAATTAAGTTCTCACAGATTGTGAACAGAATTTTTATTTGCTACCTCTGGGTCTGGAATGGAAGACATCTGTATGTGTCTCTTCCCTCCTAGCCAGCTAGAACCCAGATGTGGCAGTGACCCAGCTACAAGTCATGTAGATTATACACTGAAACAGGGAATGTAAGAGGAATTACTTGAAACGAATTTTGGTTCCAGAAGGACCATGAGGAGCAAAGCTGCCCTATCTACCCAATCATTTACATTGCGGCTGGTACAAGAAAGAGATACATACTTTTACAAGCCACTGTGTAGTTGTGCTGCTCTATTTCAGTAGTGTAACCTTACCTAACTTATGCAGAAATCTTTGATGAGCTTTACAGTAGCAGTTTTCAGTAGAGTGGTTGTGATAAAAATTAGATTTCACTGGGATGAAAAGTGAGAGGGATAAGGAAATAAAAATGTCAACCCTTTTGAGAAATTTAGCTGCAAAAGAAAGAAGTAGATTGGTATCTGGAGGGGAATTTAGACTCAGGAGGGTTTTTTAAGCCTAGAGAAATGTTTTTAAATGCTAATTTGCAGTATTGAGTAAAGAGGCAGAAAATTAAGATACACAAGAAAGGATGTAATCAATGTGAAGCCCCTAGAAAGTGGTCAAAATAGGGTCCAGGGATCCTATATATGAAGGGATTGGACTTAGGTGGAAGGGACCTTAGCAGAGGAAATTTTCCAAGTACATATGCTATCAAGAGTATAGGTTTGGGGACAGGAAATTGAGATAATTCCCATCTGATGGATTCTATTTTCTCTTTAAGGTATTAAGCAAGTTCATCTGCTAAAAGGGGTTGTGTAAGTAGTAGGATGAGAAGTTTAAAGTAAGATAAGTAGGTTTGAAGTAGTTGTTATGGAGAATAAAAGAGAAAGCTGATTAGGAAAATATAAAAAGATTTCTTGATCTTGAAAGCCCAATTAAGTTTGGGTGTGATAAACTTAGTGGCAATAGTATTGATAATTTTCTAAGTTTGTCTTATAGAGTGCAGCATCCCAGGTGTAAGAGAAAAGAGATAACTATATTCATGTAATGTGGAGTTTCATCAGGTGGTGAAGGAAATCCTAGAGTGAAGGCAAGTTGAACAAGAGAATTGAGAATATAAGCATGAAGTGATTGGGAGTGGTAAAACAGGGAGTCAGCTGGATGGGAAGGAAATTAAAACAGGAGGGTGTTGATAGGTGGTAATAGCATCATGGAATGGAGGTCATGACAAGGTCAAAGACAAGATGTGACAGGAGTAGCAGGATGAGAGGGCTAAAGGCATAGAAGGTTGTGTTCTCAGAGGGAGAGATGTGAAATCATATTTCATAGAAAGAACAGTTCTGGGTAGTGAAAAAGTACAGCATGTAGCCAAGGCACTAATGACAACTGGAGCAGAGGACTGAGAGGCCATGTTAGATTAATCAGTGGATGCAGGAATGCAGTAGTAGTATAGGGACTTGAAGTAGAAAGGAGATGAGGAAAACAATGTGTTTGTAAGTGAAAATGTCCTTATGTCCTTTCTTTCCCATACTCTTGGCAAATTCCAAGCTAAAGTGTTATTTTGTTCTTATTGGTAAGGGTTTTCAAGAAAATCAATTCTGGGAGGCTGAGCAGTCTCTTGCATCTCCATTTTGTAAGTGACCTCTTCCCACTGGACAACTTACAGTCCTTTAATATAAAATTGGCTGATACAGTTGGATTCCTATGCACTGGTTTATATTTAACTATAAATAAGGTATCTGAAGCATAAGAGCAAAATCTGTTTTTAGCAATACATTGTAAGAGAACTGGTTGGTTTACTTATATCTGGGCATCTGAGCTCCTGAAGGCCTGGCCACTCTCCATTAGAGTCAGGAAACACACAGTTCTTTCCAGAAATAGACAAGTCCTCCTGTTCAGATAGCTGGAAAAACTCGAAGCAAGAGGACAAGTACCTCGTCCTTTTCTCTGCTGTTGCACCTGTTAGATTTTCTGCCTGAGCTGTTCTTTCCCCCTCCCCCATTATAGATGAGAGAGACCAAGCTTACTGGGAAAACAAGCTGATAGAACACTCCCACCTTGGTTGTTGACAGCTATAACACTGTATATCTCTTTAAGCTAGTAGTCCTCCATCTTTTCCCCACTAAGAACAGTAAATACAGGAGGTAACCTTAATACTTAATTTTGATTAATATGAGTTTTTGTTCTCTATGTAAGGAAGTTTTCGTTTAGGGAAGAAGAACTTACTCCAAGTTCCACTTCTGAAAATAGAAAATTAGAATTTAGTTAGCCTGCATGGAGAGACTTTTGTTCCCTCCATTTTTCTTGAATTCAAAGAGTAATTAATCAGTCCACACAGTTCGAAAGAACTGGTGGTGAAATTTTAGCATTCAAGGACTGTAAACATTAGATTATTTTGGATATGTTAGAGCAAGAGGTTTGACTTCCAGGCATTATTAACTGACTAATACCCAGCCCCTCTATAATGTTAAGATTAGAATATCTTCAAGAGGCAGTGCGTGGCATTGACTCCAGTCTGTGGCCCCACCTCAGGCATAAAAGCAATCATTTAACTCACCCTCATGCACCTCCTCTTTCTCATGCCTACTCTCTCTCACACACACACTTCCTTTCCTTCTATACCCTTACTCATTTTGCTCATCTACATTTTCCTTCCACAACATACAGACTTTAGACTTTTTGATGAAATTCATTGGAAAGATCCTCCCCCAACAATGAAGGCTTTCTCTTCTGTAATATAGTCAGGTTACTAAAGGCAAGAGTGGTTGGTTGGTACTTGTACAGCATGAAACAAAACTTCCTCCTACAATGACTTGAAAAAAGTTAAAAAATTAGAATGTTAAAGGACTATCTTTTCATACTTTTCAGTACTCTACAAATATCTGAGAAAAGTGGTTTTGAAACTTTGGATTGCTACCCATTAGTAGGTCATGAAATCAATTTAGTGGATCATGACCACATTTGAAAATTAAATAGAATGGAATAATACAGGCAATTTCGGATTGTATCACAAAAAAAGCTAAGCACTGTTCACAAAACATTTCTTTCATACAAAACATGTATGTTATATAATATATACAATATAATTTTTCAGTTGCCTGTGATTTTTTAAAGTTTGAAAATTAGTGCCCAGTGTATATATATTAAATTCTGGGATAACACAGGAGGAAAAAAATTATACACATTAGCAAACAAGTCCACTCTACAATAAACAAATTATTATTCGGGAGCCTGTATTCAACTAGGTTGCATTTTACCTTTGTAACATTAATGAGACATCTGGAAAATTATAACTTCATATTCCAGTATTCTGTGGGTGGCCACAATATTAATGTGTCTTCAGAATAACCCTCCAGGCTGAGTAAGGAAGAGACACTAAGAAAATTGCCTTCTGGCCCATTCTAACAAGGTGTTTATGTTTATGATTGTATCATAGGACATGATTTTTCAGGTATATTTTCAGCAGTAATAAACATTTTAAAATGTTAACTAAAAAGTGGTGAATTTAAAGAAAGAAGAATGACATTTCTGAATAGCAACCATTATTCAACCACAAGAAAAACCGCAAGAAAGAAATAAAATGAAGAAATACTTGAACACTTGAAATACTTTGAAAGTGGTCTGCTTTATTTTATCATAAGCATAATTGTGAATGAGAGTTCAACTGGAGAGAGGGCCATGAGCAAAACCTGATTTGGTGTTATTATTTAAGGAGGCAAATTAATTACAAATTAAGACCTCCTTGGTTAGAGAATAAATTGCTATCTAACTACAACCACAGGTAAAGATAAACATTCACTTAAAAGTAAAGGTGGGTAGAACATGCGAAAATATAAAGTAACATCAGCACAACTTCAAACACACACATTTTGGGGGAAATAATGTTGGTATGGAAGTGCCACAAAACAACATACCTATGAGATATAAAAGTTAATTACGGTCACTGAATATTGAACCCAAAGCTATTGTAGAAGGTACGATTTTCCTCTATTTCTTTCCCAGGGCATTGGGGCGGGAGGTTGGGGAGAATCGGCTTCAAGAATTTGAACTCATTACTCCCAGAGCCTCCCGTCAGACACACCTCGTACTGGTAGCTCTGGGACAGGGTCCCCGTGCCGCTGACGTCCACCAGGTGGCCCGGAAAGGGGCCCTCGGGCACCGAGCAGCGACCCACCGAGGCCGCCCCGCCCCTCCTGCACAGCCGCACCGCGACGAACACCAGCACCGAGAAGAGGAAGAGCGACGACACCGACGCCAAGGCGACCACCAGGTAGACGGTGAGCGGGGCCGCCGGGGCCGCGTCCGCCGCTTCCGCTTCCGGGGCCGGCGGGTAGGGCTGCGAGAAGCCGTCCACCAGCAGCACGTGCAGCGTGACGCTGGCCGACAGCGGCGGCTCGCCGTTGTCCTTGACCAGCACCACCAGCCTGTGCTTGGCCGCGTCGCGCTCGCTCAGCAGCCGGGCCGTGCGCACCTCGCCGTTGTGCGCCCACACGCCGAACAGCCCGGGCTCCGTGGCCTTGAGCAGCTGGTACGACAGCCAGGCGTTCTGGCCCGAGTCGCCATCCACCGCCACCACCTTGGTCACCAGGTAGCCCGCCTCGGCCGCCCTGGGCACCAGCTCGGTGCAGGGCGCCGAGGCGTTCTGCAGCGGGTACAGCACGAAGGGCGCGTTGTCGTTGTCGTCCGCCACGAGCACGCGCACCAGCGCCTGGCTGCTGAGCGCGGGCGAGCCGCGGTCGGCGGCGCCCACGCGGAACTCGAACGCCCGCAGGGCCTCGTAGTCCAGGGACCTCAGGGCGAACAGGTGGCCGTTGTCCGGGTTGATGGACACCAGGGAGGCCAGGGGCACGTGCGCGTCGAGGGGCGGCAGCAGCGAGTAGGTGACCTGGGCGTTGGCGCCCGCGTCTCTGTCTGTGGCGCGGACGGTGCCGATGTGCAGGGCGGGGCTGTTGTTCTCGCGGACGGACAGGGTGTAGGAGGTCTGGGTGAAGGCGGGGGCGTTGTCGTTGACGTCGGACACCAGCACGGTTATGTTGTGCTCGGTTTTCAGCCTGGGGGTTCCCATGTCAGTGACGGTGATGGTGATGTTGTACTCGTCTCTTTCTTCTCTATCTAGTGTTTTCTGGGCTACTAAGGTGTAAAAGTTCTTGCCTGAAGGTTTTAGAAGAAAAGGAAGGTCATCCTGGATGGAGGAAATAGTTTTCCCATTGTCCCCAGAGTCAGGATCTGAAACACTGAAAACAGCAACTACAATGTCAGGGGAGTTCTCTGGGATGGGAGTGGTGAGTGCAGACACTGTCACTTCTGGAGGATTGTCATTCACATCCACTACTTGCAGGAGAAGAGTGCATTTTCCTGAAAGACCTCCCCCATCAGTGGCCTTGATGTCCACTTCATAAGACAGAACTGTTTCAAAATCTACTTTTTTTCTCAGTCGAATTTCGCCTGTCATAGCATTTACCTCCAAAGTTTTGCTAATATCTTCTGAAGGCTGAAAGAATGTGTATGATATTTTTCCATAGACTCCACTGTCTACATCGCTGGCAGAGACAGTGACAACCAGGGAGCCTACGGGGCTGTCTTCGGGAATATGCACCTTGTAGAGCGACTGCTCAAACTCAGGGGCGTTATCGTTACTGTCCACCACTTCAATGCGCACCTGGGCGGTTCCATACCGAGGCGGAGAGCCGCCATCCAGCGCTGTCAGGGTTAATGAGATTTCAGGCTCCTCCTCCCGATCCAGCTCTTTGTCCAACACCAGCTCAGGGTATTTTCTGCCGTCGCTGCGATTTCGGGTCAGAACCCGAAAATGGGAGTTGGGGCTGATTTTATAGTTCTGAACATTGTTGCTGCCTACATCCAAGTCCAGAGCATTACTCAGAGGGAATGCAATTCCTACAGGACTGTTTTCCGGTATTTTTAGAATCATTTCTCTTTCAGTGAACACGGGGGAATGGTCATTTATGTCTTGCACTCGCAGTTCTGCCTGAAATATCTCTAACGGTTTTTCCATTAATACTTGGAAATGTAGTATGCAAGGCTCACTCGGACCGCATAGCTTCTCTCGATCTAGTTTGTCATTTATGAGCAAATCCCCAGTCTGAACCTTGAGCTGCAAATGCTCTTTGTTCCCCTGGGAAATGATCCGGGCACCGCGGGTGGACATCTCTGTCAACCCCAGCCCCAGGTCTTTTCCTACATTTGCCACAAAGGAGCCTCTCTCTGTTTCTTCCACTACTGAATAGGGCCCCAACTCGGCGCTCGCCCCATACATGCTCAGCAAAACAAAGAAAACTAGGACTTGCCTTTGTCTCGGATTGTGCATCCATCCAATCTCCATTGCTCTTTCCTGAAAACTGAGTTCACAGGAGCTTCATATGTGCCCAGGATCCTGGTAGTCCGGTCCTGCAGTATAGCAGGTCAGAACTATGTCTCTAAATACAGTTTTAAAGAGGTTTCACACACATTGTGCTCTGACTGAGAAAGCTGTTCTTCAGCTTCCAGGCAGTGTGAAATTGGCTGGATCCTGGAGCTACGTCTGCAGTTCTGTTTCTCACCACCTTAACCTGCAGCGCCACCACGCGTTCTCACTATGTCTTATCTTTTCTGGCTTAACGTTGGATGCAAAATTCTCCTAAATGTAACACATAGGCTGTGTCAACCGTGTTCTGTAATATGAAACACTTAGTTCTATTTTCTTGTGGTTTTTATGAGTTCAGAGAGAGCTGTGTTGTTACACAGGAGGAGTACTAAGAGCAAACTTTCATTATGTTGACTGTTTAAAGCTGTTCAGGGTGAATGATTAAATAAAATAATTTAACATTTAAGCTGAGAAGAATATAAATTTAGGAGCAAAATATTTCTGAAAAAATATGGGAACAGTTTCACAAGTACATTATTTTCATGGTACATGTTATAGAATTACAGATGAGTGGACACTGCAAAATTGCAATCAGTGATGGTTCTAAAGAGAGTATTTTATCAACGCCTTATTAAGGAGTAGATTACTTCCTCTTCTTTCCAACACCTAAGCCTGAGGACATGAGTTTTTGAAACTTTCAAATTATTGGAAAGTTATTTCCCAAAAAGGCAGTCTAAAGGTTAGGCCTGGCATGTTTTGGGATTTTTTTTATCATGATAAGAATAATTTCTGTTTTATTCCTTTTAAAAGACAGGTTTAATGAGATGTAATTCACATACCATACAATTCACTCGTTTAAAGTCTACAATTCAGTGGCTTTTAGTATATTCACAGAGTAGTGCATCCATCACCACAGTCAATTTTAGAACATTTTCATCATCTAAAAAACCCCCAAAATACTCTTTAGTTCAGATTTTCCATTTTTAAAATTTAAATTGAATTCCAGTAAAGATTCATAATGTTTTTATAAATCCAGTGTTTTTGTTAACAATCTGTGGAACAATTTTTGATAAATACCTTGTCTGGGGTTAAAGCATTCAATCAATGGGGTCTAAACTTCTGTTATAAAGGTCTTTGTATGCCTTCCTTTGGCCACAGGTGGTCCTGCTAGACCAGATAATTTTCTTCCAAGCAGTTAACCTGCGGTAGGCAGAATAATGGCCACCCACCGAAAGATGTTCATGCCCTAATTCCCAGAATCTGTAAATATGTTATCTTACATGGCAAAAGAGAATTCACAGATATAAGTAAATTGAGGACCTTGTGGGGGGTAGGTTATCCTGGATTATCTGGGAGGGACAGAACCTTTCCTGGCTATGGTCAGAGGGGTATGTGATTACAGAAGAAGTGGACTAAGAGACACAATGTTGCTGGCTTTGAAGATGGATGAAAGGGGCCATGAGTCAAGTACTGTAGGCAGCATCTAGAAGCTGGAAAAGAGAAAGAAATAGATTCTCCTCTAGAGCCACCAGAAGAGAATGCACCCCTGGTGACATCTTGAATTTAACCCAGTCATACCCATATCAGACATCAGACCTACAGAACTATATAGTAGTGCATTTTTATTGTTTTAAGCAACTAAGTTTGTGGTAATTTTTAATAGTAGCAATAGAAAATGAATACACAAGAATGAAATTTCATGCACCCAGCATCTGAGTCAACAAAAATTCATCACTCTACAAAATTGGATTATCACAGCAAATGCTGAATAATGTCTGATTCAGCTCTTGTGAGCCATCCTTTCAGAATAAAGTCATTTATGACCCTCTAAATCTTTTTTCAGCATAATTTTTAAGAGGAGTTGTCAAAGACATATGGTTAGTTTTAACAGAAAATAACTGGGGCCTATCAGCTTTATTTCTATTTAATTTCCAGAATCTCTAAATTATTTAGTGATAAAAATTCCTCCACATCATTGCCTATACTTTTCTGAAATTAGTTATTTCATTTAGAGCTAATACTAGAATAGCAACTGCTTTCAAAGAAATAGTGTGCTAAAATGAATACGGTATATTTAACTTGAATAAGGGATTTACAGAATGTATATAATAAACTTTCAAAAAAAAGAGAAAATATATATTAGTACTGACAGAAAAAGATTGAAGGAATAGTACAAAAAAACTCAAGAAATACAACCATAGGGTAATTCTACTCCCTATTTAGGGCCTTC
Source organism: Balaenoptera acutorostrata (assembly GCF_949987535.1). NCBI lineage: Eukaryota > Metazoa > Chordata > Mammalia > Artiodactyla > Balaenopteridae > Balaenoptera > Balaenoptera acutorostrata. The sequence goes on along the minus strand of NC_080065.1, from coordinate 126,337,796 downwards.
ATTTCTGTAATAATGAATGTGATATGTTGAGAAGGTACAGGAAGGTAATCAGGCTGATTCGATCATGATGAAAGTCAATTGTGGTACCTGACCCAGCTTACTTAGGTCAGTGCTTCTGTAACAACTTTGGGTTTATTGGTCCAGAGCAGTGTGATCTCTGGTATAGAAACAAAAGCAAGCTACAGACTAAAAGTTACATTTCTACATAGGAGTTCAATTCATGCAATAGAAGGATTTCACTTCCTTTGTTAGGAAGACAATGCCACCAGTTAACGCCTGCTGTGATAGCGTATGGGTTAAGAACTGGGGCATTCCATTCAAGCAGACTTAGAATATATTCCAAATTTTTCCTTTTATTACTTCAGAATTGTGAACAAGTAAAAGAGGAAATAACATGCCAACTTCCTTAGGGTTTGGCAGAGGATTAAAAAGATAATGAATGTAAAGCACTCTGTACTCTTAACTAAATTAGAAATCAAGGAAAACTTGACAAAGATCAGTTAGATCAAACTATACACTTAAGATCTGTCCATTTTGTCGTATTATATAACATTTTAACAAAAAATCTTACTGTGAAAGCATTAGGATTGGATTCCACTGGAGGTAGCACAAAACTAAAATGATGGTGGCTTAAATGAGATAGAAATTCCTTTATTTCTCATGTAAAAATAGCTCAGAAGTGAGCAATCCAGGGATGACATGATAACTGTGGTTATCAGGGATCCTCATCTCTTTAAAGTTTATTCTATACTGACTGTCTTGGTCCATTATTTCCATCCTTAGTGTTGCTTTATGGCTCAATATGACTGATTATGTCCCAGCCAAGACTCCCACATTCCAAGCAGCAAGAAGCAGTTAGAGAAGGACAAAAAGGGACCCCTTCCTAGATGAGTCACCTCCCTTTTAATGGCCTTCTTGGAAGTCTCTAACAACATTTGCATATACATGTAGTCAAATGTCCCGTTTTAGCTGCCAAGGAGCCTGGGAAAACATGTTCTTTTGACTAAGCACACTAATGCTCTAAACGAAATTTGGAGTGTGTTACCAAAGAAGAAAAGATGAACAGAGATTAGACAGCTACTGCATTTTCTGTCACAAGATGACCAATGTTTCTCAAGTGGGAAAAGCCAATTTCCTACTATGCCCTTTCATCACACTGGATAAACACAGTGTAGCTTTTTCTCCCCTTTTACACTAGCGAAACTAAATGGAAAGCAATTACAATAACTATATTAAAACTAACACTGGTATGTTAATGAAAGGAAGCAAAATTAATAAGAGAAAATAAGATTAAAGTGCTATGAGAGCAGAATAAAGTAAGAACCAGATTCTCACTGTACCAGTTCTCTCTCCTTCCTGATTGGGCATGCTTCAGTGTGTTAGTGCAGTACTGCTCTTATGTACTTAATGGTTTAAAACCTAATAAGAAAAACTCAAGGAAATATAACTAATTATATAGAATTAATTTCCCACTGTTTTTTAATCTAACACATTTCTAAGCTATGCCAGAAAGGACTTGTACATTTATTGACTTCAACAGTGTTTTGAGAGGCAAGATTTAGGACCATTAATCTTCTTACAGTAATGAAGAAAAGATACCATTCTTTAAAACAAAATTTGCAAGCAAGTTTAGTGTAGTTTAAAAGTTCATGATAGGTTGCCAGAAAAACCATCACCTTTAAGTATCATCAATTTAAAATATATGGAACGTGAAAAACAATTACTGTCACTGAATACTGAAACCAAAATCTTTCCTAAAGTTGGGGGTTTCTTCTATATCTGGGCCAGGGGAATGGCCCTGAAAATTGGTCACAATTGGCTTCAGAAACTTGAACTCGCTGGTCCCAGAGCCCCCTTTCAGACACACCTCGTACTGGTAGCTCTGGGACAGGGTCCCCGTGCCGCTGACGTCCACCAGGTGGCCCGGAAAGGGGCCCTCGGGCACCGAGCAGCGACCCACCGAGGCCGCCCCGCCCCTCCTGCACAGCCGCACCGCGACGAACACCAGCACCGAGAAGAGGAAGAGCGACGACACCGACGCCAAGGCGACCACCAGGTAGATGGTGAGCGGGTCGGCCGGCGCCGCGTCCGTCGCTTCCGCTTCCGGGGCCGGCAGGTAGGGCTGCGAGAAGCCGTCCACCAGCAGCACGTGCAGCGTGACGCTGGCCGACAGCGGCGGCTCGCCGTTGTCCTTGACCAGCACCACCAGCCTGTGCTTGGCCGCGTCGCGCTCGCTCAGCAGCCGGGCCGTGCGCACCTCGCCGTTGTGCGCCCACACGCCGAACAGCCCGGGCTCCGTGGCCTTGAGCAGCTGGAACGACAGCCAGGCGTTCTGGCCCGAGTCGCCGTCCACCGCCACCACCTTGGTCACCAGGTAGCCCGCCTCGGCCGCCCTGGGCACCAGCTCGGTGCAGGGCGCCGAGGCGTTCTGCAGCGGGTACAGCACGAAGGGCGCGTTGTCGTTGTCGTCCGCCACGAGCACGCGCACCAGCGCCTGGCTGCTGAGCGCGGGCGAGCCGCGGTCGGCGGCGCCCACGCGGAACTCGAACGCCCGCAGGGCCTCGTAGTCCAGGGACCTCAGGGCGAACAGGTGGCCGTTGTCCGGGTTGATGGACACCAGGGAGGCCAGGGGCACGTGCGCGTCGAGGGGCGGCAGCAGCGAGTAGGTGACCTGGGCGTTGGCTCCCGCGTCTCTGTCTGTGGCGCGGACGGTGCCGATGTGCAGGGCGGGGCTGTTGTTCTCGCGGACGGACAGGGTGTAGGAGGTCTGGGTGAAGGCGGGGGCGTTGTCGTTGACGTCGGACACCAGCACGGTTATGCTGTGCTCGGTTTTCAGCCTGGGGGTTCCCATATCTGTGACGGTGATGGTGACGTTGTATTCTGCTCTGGTCTCTCTGTCTAGCGGTCTCTCTGTTACTAGGGTATAAAAGTTTTCCATGGAAGATTTAAGGAGAAAAGGTAGATCGTCCTGAATGTAGCAACTTATTTTCCCATTCTCTTCAGAATCAAGATCTGAAACACTGAAAACTGCAACCACAGTCTCAGGCGAGTTCTCGGGGATCTGCCTGGTAAGTGCAGACATGGTGACTTCTGGAGCATTGTCGTTCACATCCATGACTTGAGTCAGAACGGTGCATTTCCCAGAAAGACTTCCAGTATCTCTGGCCTCGATATTGACCTCATAAGACTGAGTTGTTTCGAAATCAAGTTGTTTTTTCAGTCGAATTTCTCCCGTCATGGCGTTGATCTCAAAGGTTTTGCTAATCTCTTCTGAAGCCTGGAAAAGTGAATAGGAAATCTCTCTATTGACTCCTATGTCTATATCCGTAGCAGAGACTTTGACAATCAGGTAGCCTATGGGACTGTCCTCGGGGATCTGCACCCTATAGAAAGGCGGCTCAAATTCAGGGGCATTATCGTTGATGTCCACGACTTCGATGTAGACCTGAGCGGTGCCAAACCGGGGTGGAGAACCGCCATCCTGAGCAGTGAGGGTTAACCTGAGCTCAGGTTCCTCCTCCCGATCTAGCAGTTTGTCCAGCACAAGTTCCGGATATTTCCTGCCATCGCTGCGTTTGCGGGTGAGGACCCGAAAATAGGAGTTGGGACTGATTATATAGTTTTCAATATTGTTTCGGCCTACATCCATGTCCTGAGCGTTCTTCAGAGGAAACTTAGTTCCAGGAGGACTGCTTTCTGATATTTTTAGCAACATATCTCTGTCCATGAACACCGGAGCATGGTCATTTATGTCTATTACCTGTAGCTCAGCTTGAAAAAACTCTAAGGGATTCTCTAGCAACACCTGGAAACGCAGCATACAGGGCTCTGTCTGACCACACAGTTCTTCACGGTCCAGTTTCTCATTTAGCAGTAAATCCCCAGTCTCCTGATCGAGCTGCAAATACAGTTTGTTTCCTTTGGAAATGACCCTAGCTCCCCGCCTGGAGAGTTCCCCCTGCCCCAGACCCAGGTCTTTTGCTAAATTGGTTACAGAAGAGCTCCCCTCAGTTTCCTCCACCACAGAATAACGCCTAAATTCAGAGCCCCCCTGAGCTAAGCCTAAGAAGAAAAAGAAGAAAAAGACTTGCCTTTGTCTGCAAATGAGCTTCCTGCTGGCCTCCATTGTTCTTGCTCGGTATAGCCTCTGGCGAGGGTGGTTCCGCTGAGCTGTAAAGGCCTCAGTACGTTTCTGAGACTGTAGTTATTCCACAAGGTACTTCAGAAATATTCCAGTGAGTAGTCCTTTACAGAGGACCCAGTCCTCCTTCTGTGGCATCCAAGCTTCCCGTGGGCTTCCAGGCTCTGCTGTTGAGTTTTGCCTGTTAATGGAGACGCAGCTGCGGATCCGGTTTGTACCTTATCGTGCAGCGCCACCACGCGTCCTCAGAGGATCTTACATTTTCTTGGTTGAAAATGGATGCAATGTTCCCAGCTCTTTTTTTTTTTTTTTAATTTTGGCTGAGCATCCTGGCTTGCAGGATCTCAGTTCCCCGACCAGGCACTGAACCCGGCACCACCAGGCAACTCCCCAATGTTCCCAACTCTTGCCAGTACGTATCACCGAGCTATGTAAGGTTACAATACTATTTTTACTATCTCTGAACCCTAAGGTTGAGGCAATTGTCTGAGGGCCATACAGGAGAAATGATATTAGTAGAGACTACTTTCAATAATGCTAATTGAGTTTGGAGCAAAAAGAAAATATTTATGTAACAGTTTGCCTGAGAAGAAAGACTATATGCAGAAATTTAAATATATATATATTTAAATATATATATATAATAACAGAAAACTTTCAGAATTATATACTTTTATTGCCATGAACTATGGGAGTAATTAGTAGCTGTGAACCTTGGACACGTTATTTAACCTCTGCCTCAGTTTTCTCATCTGTCTAAGGTGGAGATATTAATGGTACTTACTACATAGGGCTGCTGTGAGTTCCTCACATTACAGATGGGGAAACTGAGGCAGAAAGAGATTAACCTCACACACACACACACACACACACACATACCAGGCATGTAATGTGATGCCATCAGGTAGCTCAGTTTGCATTAATCCATTGTCATAACTAGAAAACCCCCCAAGATTCACGTGGTAGAAGAATTCATGAGCAGCATTATTTCAGAATGAAGTTATCATATCAAACGATGAAACCGGAAAGGCTGGAGAATCTCTCTAATACATGTATAATCTGTGATGGTAGCGATGATTCTGTATCTCAGAAGGGTGTCCTCTTCTCTTCTTACAGTGTCAATTTTTAAAAACCTTTTATTTTGAAAATTTTCAAACCCCATAATGAAGGGCAATAGTACTATGAACGCCAGGTACTCATAACTAGCTAGAACAATTATCAATATTTTGCCACAATCGTTTACCCTATCTCCCCAACATTTTCACATCCCAAACTAAATTTTTACCCATAAAACTTCATTATAAATCTCTAACTTTTAACGTCTTAAAAAAACCTCACTACAATGCCCTTACCACACCTAAGAAATTAAGTTAATATTGTTTAATATCCCATCTATATTCAGATTTTTCCAGTTATTTCAAAGTTGTTATGATTGTTTGAATCAAGATTAAACAAGATCCACTATCCATTGCATTTGGTTGGTATGTCTTAATTTCTCTCATTGTGTAAGATTCCCTCCTCCCCTTTTCCATGCCATTGATTTGCTTGAAAAACTAAATTTTATCCTGACGCCATGGAAACAACTTAAGATTTTAATGCTGTGAGGTTCTTTTTTTTTGTCGTTAGACTATATTCCATTAGTAATGCACAGTAATATTACTATTTTAAGAGTTATCAGCACTAGCTTATGATATATTCAGAATACAGCTCTGCAAAAATGATCTGGATAACTGTTAAAGAAAAAGCAGTTACAGATTATTATAACAAAGCTTCTCCTTAACTCTCCAGAATCTTTAAGTAATTCAATGATAATTTGTTTCTCTTTAATATTACATATTTAAAAGTATTCTTTTTCTTATACTTTTCCGATTCAGCACTGAAGTATATTGAATAGAAACTTTAAAAAATAAACTTTCAAATTAAAGGAGAAAAACGTGTTAAAAAGGTAGGGACTACTGTAGGAAAATTTCTGCAATGTGAGGAAAATAAACAAATGAAGCGATCAAAATTATGTAATGTTTCTATTCATGGTCATTAATCTTTTCTGTGAAATGAAGGTCACATATTCAGATAACAAGGAGAAAGCACAGATTGATCTTTCAATTTTTTTTACTTGCGATTTGGATAGGTCAGAGCTTTAAAAATAATACTTGAATAATTGATCCAGAAAAACTGGATTATTAGTTTATAAAAAAATAAAACCACAAATACATATCTTATTCTTTGCAAATATACAAAACACTGAACAGGAATATGAGTATGAGAAAAAGATTTCTCCTTAATTAGGGAGGAACTTGCCAGGTGATATCTAACAAGAGAAAACAGTATAGCATCACAGCAAGGCCCCAGAATCAGAAGATTTAGTAGAGATGCTTAGCTCTGCCATTTATTAGTTGGTGACCTTAGTGAACTCACTGAACGTCTATGAACATCTATTTGCTCATTTCTAAAATACCTCCCGTCATAGGATTACTTCTAAAATTAAAAGTGTTAAAATAGTGTATGATGCATAGTAAGTGCTTTTTTAAAAAGTTAGGGTAGGTATACTTGTAGAGCACTCTAATCAACTTAGAAAATAAAACTAGCAATAATATTTGAAGACAGTGAATTCCAATTTAAAAACATCTCAAACAAGATTTGTCATGTAATAGACTGCACACAAAGCATAATTGAGACAAAAGGTGACAATAAACAATCCATGCTTTGTGGAGTGTTCTTGGGGCTGAAGCTGAATCCTTTTCTGTGTAAAGAAATTTATTCTATGACCTTAAGAATACTTGCAATGATGTGAAAGCACTCCTCTACAGGTAAATCGAGATAAATTTCTTAATAGGAATATATTCACAGATATAACACCGGCATTTATTTTTCATTCTTTATCAGAAACCCAAATCATTCTGATATGAGGGATATTCTTCCACTTTTCCTGCCTATGCTCTGGGATGCGAGATTGGTGATAATCGGCTTCAGGAACTTGAACTCGCTGGTCCCAATACCTCCCCGCAAACACACCTCGTGCTGGTAGCTCTGGGACAGGTCCCCGTGCCGCTGACGTCCACCAGGTGGCCCGGAAAGTGGCCCTCGGGCACCAAGCAGCGATCCACCGAGGCCGCCCCGCCCCTCCTGCACAGCCGCACCGCGACGAACACCAGCACCGAGAACAGGAAGAGCGTCGACACCGACGCCAAGGCGACCACCAGGTAGACGGTGAGCGGGGCGGCCGGCGCCGCGTCCGCCGCTTCCGCTTCCGGGGCCGGCAGATAGGGCTGCGAGAAGCCGTCCACCAGCAGCACGTGCAGCGTGACGCTGGCCGACAGCGGCGGCTCGCCGTTGTCCTTGACCAGCACCACCAGCCTGTGCTTGGCCGCGTCGCGCTCGCTCAGCAGCCGGGCCGTGCGCACCTCGCCGTTGTGCGCCCACACGCCGAACAGCCCGGGCTCCGTGGCCTTGAGGAGCTGGTACGACAGCCAGGCGTTCTGGCCCGAGTCGCCGTCCACCGCCACCACCTTGGTCACCAGGTAGCCCGCCTCGGCCGCCCTGGGCACCAGCTCGGTGCAGGGCGCCGAGGCGTTCTGCAGCGGGTACAGCACGAAGGGCGCGTTGTCGTTGTCGTCCGCCACGAGCACGCGCACCAGCGCCTGGCTGCTGAGCGCGGGCGAGCCGCGGTCGGCGGCGCCCACGCGGAACTCGAACGCCCGCAGGGCCTCGTAGTCCAGGGACCTCAGGGCGAACAGGTGGCCGTTGTCCGGGTTGATGGACACCAGGGAGGCCAGGGGCACGTGCGGGTCGAGGGGCGGCAGCAGCGAGTAGGTGACCTGGGCGTTGGCGCCCGCGTCTCTGTCTGTGGCGCGGACGGTGCCGATGTGCAGGGCGGGGCTGTTGTTCTCGCGGACGGACAGGGTGTAGGAGGTCTGGGTGAAGGCGGGGGCGTTGTCGTTGACGTCGGGCACCAGCACGGTTATGTTGTGCTCGGTTTTCAGCCTGGGGGTTCCCATATCTGTGACGGTGATGGTGATGTTGTACTCGGCTCTTTTCTCTCTGTCCAGAGAGCTATCGGTTACCAGAGTGTAGTAATTCTCTACAGGTGGCTTCAGGACGAAGGGGAGATCGTCTTGGATGGAGCACACCATCTTTGCATTGTTCCCTGAATCTCTGTCTCGAATCCTAAAAACAGCTATGACTGTCTCAGGTGAGTTTTCTTTTTCTTTTTTTTTTTTTTTGAGTTTTCTTTAATTGCTGTACTAAGTGATGACATGAGTAGTTCTGGTGGATTGTCATTTATATCTGTTACCTGAACCACCGTTGTACATTTTCCAGGAAGTCCTCTGCCATCTTTGGCCTGAATAGTTAATATATAAGTTTGCATTGCCTCATAGTTCAATTCAGCTTTAAGATGAAAATTGCCAGATGTTGGATTGATTTGAAACGTTTTGAGAATTCTTTCAGTAGCATAAAAAAATGCATAAACTATTTCCCCGTTACTTCCGGTATCTAAATGTCTAGCTGACACTGTGACAACCAGAGAGCCAACAAGGCTATCCTCAGGCACCTGCACCTTGTAGAGAGACTGTACAAATTCATGGGCATTGTCATTGATGTCCAAAACCAGGATGCATACCAGGGCAGTTCCAGAGCTGGGTGGAGAGCCACCATCCAAGGCGGTGAGGAGTAAACTGAGCTCAGGCACCTCTTCTTGATCCAGCAGTCTATCCAGCACCAATTCAGGATAGATAATCCCCTCGCCACTATCATGGACATTAATGTGGAAATAGGCATTGGGGCTGATGGTGTAGTTTCTCAGGTTGTTGGTTCCAACATCTGAATCCTGTGCACTTTCTAGGAGAAATGCCGCCCCTGGAGTGGTACCTTCTAATATTTTCAAGGGAATCTCTCTATCTAGAAATACTGGAGAATGATCGTTGATGTCTCTGACCCATAACTCAGCACGGAAAATCTGAAGAGGCTTTTCCAGTAACAACTGGAAAGGCAGCACACAGGCTCTGTGGGGCCACACAGTTCCTGTCGGTCTAATTTCTCATTTAGAAATAAATCACCAGTAAGCGGATCGAGTAGTAAAAATCCTGTGTCCTGGTCTGAAATGATTCTAGGTCCCCGGGCTGATAGTTCCCCCAACTCCGGGTCATTTACTAGGTTGGCCAGAAAGGTGCCTTTTTCAGCTTCCTCTTCCACAAAATACAGTAGCGGTTCCCCGCCAGCCCAAGACACTCGCAGAAATACAAAGAAATAGTACTTGCCTTTGCTGCACAGCATGCCCCACTCTGGCCTCCATTCTTTGTTTAACCAGTCTTCCAAAAACACTTTTTCTCTGCCTCGAGCAATTCAGAAATGGCATCAGCCAAATCCTTAGAAATGAGCTGGATAATAGCAATGCTTGTGGGGAGGGATCCCCACTTTCTCCCAACACCTATTACCACAGCTTCCTTTCCTCGACTTTTCTAGTCTGGTCAGCTTTCCTCTTAACACTGGAATCTGCAACATCCTTTATGCGAATATTTTGTTCTCTTTTTAGCCTGCAGCGCCACCTTGCGTTTTGTGGATGTTACTCCCAATTTCAGGAATAGAACAAAAAGATGGCGGATTAAGAGCTGGAGTAGGAGTGATTTTTTTTTTCCCCTAGTGTCTTTGCTGTTTCATTTCATATTTTTCCTCAACTAGCCACAGTAATCCTAGTATGTAAATGCTTACATCGTATCCCTCTCTGTGAGTCTGCATTCGCAGAAAAATAAATCAGTCTTTTTCCTTAATTTAGGTGCACAAAATTAAACTCTGGCTTCCCACCAGGAGTTAATCCTAAGAAAACCTTTTCCTGTTTTTAAGATTGATAGTAAAGAATATATAAGAAAATGAAGTCTCCATCAAAAAATCAACATATATTGGTCGAGAGCCTTTTGTTTATTTGTAAACTGCTTAACAATAATGCTGTACACCCTTCAGAGTAACTGGCCTTTTTTCAGTTTCTTGTGAATGAAATAATCCTTCCAGTTTCAAGGTCTTCACTCTTTATCCGCCATATTTTTTGGAACATTTTCTACCCCCCATCCTCCACCCTTCACCTGATTTAAGAATTATGTATATGTTAGTGTTCACATGACTGGCATTTCCAAGAGTATGCAATGAATACTCTTAAAATTAATAGTAGCAAGCAGGTGTCATTCTTGCCTTTGTGGAAGCACTCCTAGTATTTCATCTTTAACTATGATGGCTGATCGCAGTTTGGGGTAAATGCTCTATTTTTTGGATCAAAAAAGTTTTCTTATTTTTCTTCATTCTTTAATATTTTAGAGTAATTTTTGACACCTGTTGAAATTTATTCTTTAGCTTTTTAATTCTTGAGTTCTTGATATAAATGACATTTAACCATTACATATTATTGTTTTAATGCACAGATGGATTTGATGAGCCAACATAGTTTTAGGATTTTTCTGGCCCATGCTGCTCTGTGTGTATACATGAATGTGTGTGTTTAACTTCTATGGTTTTGGTATTAAACTATCCTGGCCTTGTAGTATGGATTAGGAAGCTTTCCATCTATTTTTATGCAACAGAATAGTTTTTATAATTATATTATCATCTGTTTCTACATGCTTTATTACAACTTGCCTTTTAAATGGGTTGGGTTTGGGTGGTAAATCTGTGATTATCTTTTACATTTTACTTTTGGTTATTAATCTGTTCGGGTTTTGTTTCTTTTTAAAGTAATTTGTGGTTTACTTTTATTTATTTATTTATTTATTTATTTATTTATTTATTTATGGCTGTGTTGGGTCTTCATTTCTGTGCGAGGGCTTTCTCTAGTTGCGGCAAGTGGGGGCCCCTCTTCATCGAGGTGCACGGGCCTCTCACTGTTGTGGCCTCTCTTGTGGCGGAGCACAGGCTCCAGACGCGCAGGCTCAGCAATTGTGGCTCACAGGCCTAGTTGCTCCGCGGCATGTGGGATCTTCCCAGACCAGGGCTCGAACCTATGTCCCCTGCATTGGCAGGCAGATTCTCAACCACTGTGCCACCAGGGAAGCCCTTGTGGTTTACTTTCAAAAACCATTTATTTTATCTGGATTTGCAAACATTTTGGTATTATGTTTTCATTGCATTATTTATCTCTAGTTATAACTCTATTCTTATTAGTAATATTTAGTACTTTATCTCCTTTTTATTCTTTTTTGTTTGTTTTTGGCAGTATAGGACATTTTAAAAATTTTTTATTTATTTGGCTGCACCGGGTCTTAGTTGTGGCACACGGGATCTTTAGCTGTGGCATGCGGGATCTAGTTACCTGACCAGGGGTCGAACCTGGGCCCCCTGCATCGGGAGCGTGGAGTCTTAACCACTGGACCACCAGGGAAGTCCCCTCCTTTTTATCCTTGAGGAGACTTGCAAGATCTCTATTTTACTGATCTTTTAAAATACACTTTTTTCAAATAATCTATGACCTTGATTCAAAATCAAATAGTACTAAAAGGTTTATAAGAAAATACAGTAGTTTTCTGCATTTTCCCTCCTCATTTTCCTACTTCCCTTACCAATAAGGAGACTTTTTTTTTGAGGTAACATTGGTTTATAACCTTGTATAAGTTTCATGTGTATATTATATTTTGACTTCTGTATACACTATGGTGTGCTCACCACCAAAAGTTTAGTTTTCAACTACACAGTTGACCCCCTTTACACATTTCATCCTACCCCTACACCTCTTCTCCTCTGGTGGCCACTACTCTGTTCTCTATATTTTTTTGTATTTTTTTTTTTATTAAAAAAATTTTTTTTGCCATGCCACATGGCACATGGGATCTTAGTTCCCCAACCAGGGATCAAACCCACACCCCCTGCATTGGAAGGGCAGAGTCTGAACCATTGGACTGCCAGGGAAGTCCCACTACTCTGTTCTCTATATCTATATGTTTGTTTTTGTTTGGTTTGGTTTGTTAGTTTATTTTGTTTTTGGTTTTTTATATTTCACATATGAGTGAAATCATACAGTATTTGTCTTTCTCCCTCTGACTTATTTCACTTAGGATAATATCCTCAGGGTCCATCCATGTTGTAGCAGATGGCAAGATTTCATCTTTTTTGTGCTGAGTAGTATTGCATTGTATGCGTGTGTATCACATCTTCTTTATCCATTTATCTGTCGATGGGCACTTAGGTTGTTTCCATATCTTTGCTATCTTGAATAATGCTGCAATGAACATGGGGTGAATATATCTTTTTAAATTAGTGTTTTCATTTTCTTTAGGTAAATATCCAGAAGTGGAATAGCTGCATCATATGGTAGTTCTATTCTTAGTTTTTTGAGGAATCTCCATACTGTTTTCCATAGTGGCTGCACAAATTACATTCCCACCAACAGTATATGAGGATTCCCTTTTCTCCATATCCTCTCCAACATTTGTTATTTCTTGCCTTTTTGATAATAGCCATTCTAATGGGTGTGAGATGATATCTCACTGTGGTTTTGATTTGCATTTCCTTAAAATTAGTGATGGTTGAATATCTTTTGATGTGGCTGTTGGCCATCTCTTTGTCTTCTTTGGAAAAATCTCTGTTCAGATCCTCTGCTCATTTTTAAATCAGGTTGCTTTGTTTTTGTTGAGTTACATGAGTCTTTATATATTTTGGATATTAACCCCTTATTGTATATATGATTTGCAAATATCTTCACCCATTCTTTAGGTTGTCCTTTTGTTTTGTTGATGGTTTCCTTTGCTGTGCAGAAGCTTTTTAGTTTGATGTAGTCCCATTTGTTTATTTTCGTTTTTGTTTCCCTTGTCTGAAGAGACATATCCAGGAAGAAATTAAGACCAATATCAAAGAGCATACTGCCTATGTTTTCTCCTGGGAGTTTTATGGTTTCAGGTCTTACATTCAAGTCTTTAATCCATTTTGAGTTGATATTTATGTATGGTGTAAGATAGTGGTCTAGTTTCATTATTTTGCATTTGGCTGTCCAGTTTTATCCCAAGTCCCCTGCATTGGCAGGCAGATTCTTAACTACTGCATCACCAGGGAAGTCCCACTTTTATTTTCTTGAAGTTAATGATTGCCTTGCCTTTTCATTTGCTTGGTTTTCTTTAGATATGTCACCTATTCTTCTCACACTTCCAATTCCTCTCAGTACAATTTTCCACATGGTCATTCCCATGTCTCCTGAGATATCAATTCTCCTTTAAATTGAGTGGTTGCTCTCTACATCTGCTGCACAGGTCTCATCCTGGAACTTTCCTTTGCTATCATTCTTGGAATTCCCTTTGCCTTTTATTTTGATTGGGTTTCCTATTTCAAGGATTTTATTCTTCCTCTTTTTTGGTTTATTCTATAGCTTTAAGAGATCACATCCTCCAAGAGTTTCATCTGATTGAAGATATGTCAGGGGACTTGCTGATGATATCCTTCGAAATGCCTGTCTCTTGAGTCATACAGCTCCAAACTGGACTAGTTGTTCACTATACTGGAGACAAGTGTCATCCTGGGATCATCCTTCAACATCATGTGGAGATTCATTTTACTTGTTCTGCTTTCGTTTTTGTTTGTTTGTTTGTTTTGTTTTAATATTTATTTATTTGGCTACACTGGGTCTTAGTTGTGGCATGTAGGATCTTCATTGCGGCATGTGGGATTTTTGGTTGCAGCATGCGGGCTCTTAGCTGTGGCATGTGGGATCTAGTTCCCTGTCCAGGGATCGAACCTGGGCCCCCTGCACTGGGAGCATGGAGTCTTAACCACTGGACCACCAGGGAAGTCTGTCACTTGTTCTGCTTTGGATCATCTCTTTTCTCTTTATTCTTACTTCCTCTCTCCTAGATTACTCTCACATTTTGATAGATATCTTCTAGTAGTTTCCAGAGAAGGGTGTATGAGAGGTAAATTTTGTTGTGACCTTAAGTGTATTAAATTATCTTTATTTTACTCTCAAACTTGATTGTAAGTTTGACTGATTATAGAGTTTTAGGTTGGAAATAATTTTTCTTCAGAATTTTAAAATATTTTGTCCATGAGCTCTAAACCAACGTGTTTGTTAAGAAATCTAAAGTGAATTTTATTTTATATCTTCTATATGAGACCTGTATTTTTAGTTCTTCTTGTAGTATATTGTCATTGTCCCAAGCATTTGAAAATTAAACACTGATGTGTCTTTGTTTGAGCTTATTTTCATCCATTGTACAGGACAATTGGTAAGCAGTTTCATCTAGGAAACTAATTTCCTCCTGCTCTTAGAAACTTTCTATTTTCTCCAATTTACCCTTTTTTTTTTGCTTTGCTTTGTTTTTATTTCTTTTTTTTCCATTGAGAAAAGGGTTGTAATAAAGTTTTTTTATCAATTATATAACTATTTGGAAAAAGATAAAATTAAGATCTATTTCTTACACCATACTGCTTTGTTTTTATTTCTATACTTCTTCTTAGAAACTTTCTTTAGGAGTCTCATTCAGGAGTCTGTTCTTGATTTAGTTGGGGAGACTAAAGAGCTCAGTAATAGTTTTGAGCATGTTATCAGGGCTTGTCCATTCTGATTATTACTCTAAGGTGAACTGGGAGCTCTTGTTGTTGGAGAAACCCGAGTGTCAGTGTGATTAGGTCTTTTCACTTGGACTGGTCAGATTCCCCAACTCTTTAAAAATCTCTTGCCCAGGGGAAAATGGTATGGATTGAAAAGGTAAAGGATTGAATGGGGGAAGTGGAGTGTAGGCCTGCATTATTCAGGATAGGTTAGGTTATGCTTCAATACTAAACAGTTACTCCAAATCTCAGTGATTTAACACAATGAAGGTTGATTTCTTTCTCACACTGCATGTCCCATACAGTTCAGCATGGGGCCCTCCTCACAACTGTCAGTGAGGGATCCAGGCTTCTGGAGACTCCCATCTCTACAAAGGCTTTCATGATCACTATAGTGGGCAAAGTAAATGTGTTAAACCATGCACTGTCTCCAAAAGCTCCAGCCCAGAAATAATATATGTCACTTAATATATGTCTCCCATTTTAATGGCGAAATGAAATTACATAGCCACGTGTATTTTAAAGAGGAAATAGAATTGAAATTCTACCATGTGTCTGAGAGGAGGAAAACTGAAATATTTGTAATTGGTCCCAGTGACTAAAATAGCATTTTAACAATCAGCATTCACTGTTTAGATGGTCACCTATTTCCACTACCAATATTACCCCTGCCCTCAGTTTTGACTGTGGACCCTCTAATATGATGACTCTCTTTTCCTTCAGTCATCAGAAAACAAAACTCCAGACTTACGCTAGGGATGGGAAAGTAGGTTACTCAGTGACTGGAGTCAGGGAAAGTGATTTGACCATTAGAGATTTAACTGATTCTCAGGCAATTTTAACACAATTCTCCTTATTTGGCACCCTGTCATCATTTCCAGAGTATCTAGGGCTGATAGTTCTGATATCCAATACTTCTGAAAATCCTGCAGTCTAACCATGATTGGTTCTCAGCTTTTCCTACTTCAGGATGAGTAGTTGGTTTATCAGTTCTACTAAGTTATCCATCTGCTTTCCAGCTACTAAGATTTTTATCTTCTGTCTTATACCTTATTCTCTCCATCCTTGTAGGTTTATATTTTTGAAAATCTCTCTTCACTTTTGTGTTAGTGCATTTTTAGAGAGAGCCAAATCAAAGGCACATGTCCAATCCACCAATTTATCTCAAAATACCCTTGAATTTTTCAGAGAAATAGACTTGTGTTTAATTGGTCAAATCTATGTGGTTTTTATTCTATTTAAGTAATTTATGCTTTTATATTTATAAATTCCATTTCTTTTATTTTCTTTATTTTTTAAATTGTTTTTCTTGAATCCTGAGTTGTTTGCTTAGCCTATTTGTTCTCAATAAACCTTGATTTCTAAGAAATGCATGTAAGTCTCACAATTTTCTCTATTCATTCTTTGGTTCTTACCTTAAATATCACTTTATTTAAAAAGCTTACTATATCAGCTAGACTTATGTTCTATATAATTTCTATATATAGAAATGTTCTATATAATTTTAGCCTGAAATAATAGAAAAACCCTAACAACAACTGCCTACACAAAATAGAATTTTATTTTTCTCTCATAAAATAAGGCTAGTGGCTGAAATGCACTGCATGATATCTGGGACCCAGTCCCATTCCATTTTGTTGCTTTACCATCTTCAGGACATGACCTTTACCTCACAGTCCAAGACAGCTGCCTAAAATCCAGCTATTACATTGCCATTCAGACCAGCAAATAGGAGAAAGAGAAAGCTGTGCCTTCCTTTTTAAAAGACTACTTCTAAGAAGTATTCCATGGCATTTGTGCTCATGTCTCACTGGCCATAACTTAGTTATAAGACCATCCCCAGCCACAGCAGAAGTTGGGAAGTATAATCTATAGCCACATATCCACATGGGCAGCTAAAAATGAGAAGTCTGTTAATAATAAATAATGGGAGAACATATATTTGGGTGAAATTAGTAGTCTATGTCATACCCACTCAGACCACAGCTGTAGCCCCCACTACCCACTAGGAGGAGATGGGATCAAATAAGTTGCCTGATTGGATTGGTTTTTAGAGGAGCATATGATTGTATTTCTCCATATTGGTGGTGTGTTTTATTTATTTATTTATTTTTAAAAATTATTTATTTTATTTATTTATTTTTGGCTGTGTTGGGTCTTCGTTGCTGTGCACGGGCTTTCTCTAGTTGCAGTGAGTGGGGACTACTCTTTGTTGCGGTGCGTGGGCTTCTCATTCCGGTGGCTTCTCTTGTTGCAGAGCACAGGCTCTAGGCGCGCAGGCTTCAGTAGTTGCAGCACACAGGCTCAGCAGTTGTGGCTCACGGGCTTAGTTGCTCCACGGCATGTGGGATCTTCCTGGACCAGGGCTCAAACCCGTGTCCCCTGCATTGGCAGGCGGATTCTCAACCACTGCGCCACCAGGGAAGCCCTTGTTATAGTTTTTAAGTTTATAAAGCCAGACAGTAAAATAACAGATTGAAATTTATTCATTAGTTTATTCAATACTCATTCATCCATAATTACTTCAGTATGTATTTTTCTAAACACAGTAGAAAAACAGCTCTCTCCATGAGGAGCTTATAATTTAATGGGGAAGGGAGATCATTGATTTGACTGGGCAGAATACCCAATGAATGGAACATTATATTCAATGGATTCAAAGAAAAAATAGCCTAATATGTCACTGAAATTATGGCAAAATTGAATCTTCAAATTGAAAAGACATTAGGCAGAGCTTTTTATTTCTGAAACTGATGAAAATTCAGATGAACCTCCTGTGGAAAACAATAAAAAGTGATGGACAAGACTTTTTAAAAATCACTTTAGGGAATTCCCTGGCGGTCCAACGGTTAGGACTCCACACTTCCACTGCCAGGGGCCCGGGTTGGATCCCTGGTTGGGGAACTAAGATCCTGAAAGCCCCATGGTCCAGCCAAAAAATGAAATGAAATAAAATAAAAATCACCTTAAAATATTAAAGAGGTAAAAATAGCCTAATTTTTGATGGAAGCCTGTAATAGAAGGGTAAACAGTATATCAAAACAACAAAACTTATT
Source organism: Balaenoptera acutorostrata (assembly GCF_949987535.1). Taxonomy (NCBI): domain Eukaryota; kingdom Metazoa; phylum Chordata; class Mammalia; order Artiodactyla; family Balaenopteridae; genus Balaenoptera; species Balaenoptera acutorostrata. The sequence goes on along the minus strand of NC_080065.1, from coordinate 126,320,087 downwards.
ATTCTTTCAGGGCATATGAAAACATTTTCCCTTGGGCTTTGATTTGAAGCAATGTGAGATCAAAGAAATATAAATCAAGTCTCAGGGCCAGCCAGATGTGCAGCATATTACATGAAGATCCTCCCCATTTTAAGGGACCCCACAGGGCTCCATCCACAATATAAACACAGTGTAAACACCAAAAAAATCTAAACCTGCTCCCTCCCCTCAACTCCAGGGAATTATATAGAAGGCTCCCTGGTGTTAAGTAGAGCAGAAGAAAAAGAAGAGAAAACATGCCTGGGAAATTGTAGCTATGGAGTGGGCCTCATGTGTGTTTGTATTTTGAATCTGCATAGGTTGACTTGCAAGAAACCTTAAGCCATAACTTGGTTTGTGATGGTCCCCTATTTATAGTGTTTCTATCCTGGCTAAAACAAATGAAAACCACTTTTGAAAGATGGAACATGCAACCAAGGCTTTGAGGACACCCTATAAATAAATTTTCAGGTGCAGTCAACCATATAATTCACACAAAGAAACAGACAACATAAATGAGAAGAATCAGAAACAATACAGCAGAAATAGACCCATACAAACTTCAGATGTGGGAACTATCAGACAGATTTAAAAACCATTTATACTTACCATATATAAGTAAATAAGTGACATACTTGAAGCTGCACAGAACAGATTGAAAGGGTACACTGAGCTTCAGGGAAGATAATAATACACAAGTATCAAAATTAAGACATAACCTGATAAAGATAATGAATTTCAAGGGTAGAAAGCAAGTCATCTACAGATGAAGAAAATAGCCTCAGACTTCTCCTCATCAACATTCAATACCAGAACACAGTGGAAATGTCTTCAGGGTTCTGAGGGAAAGAAATTATGGCTCAATAATGTTATACCTAGCCGAGATGTTCAAGTACAAAGATAATAATGCAGCAAACAGGAAAGAATTTATAAAACATTGCATTAGCATTCATGAGTGCTTATTGAAAAAAACTACTTAAGGATAAAATTCAGTCAATTTATAGATGAACTGAGAAACTGTGATGAAAGGGTTAATGTAATATTTGGTATCAACAAATCTCTGAAGAAAGTTGACTGAAGAATTTTATACCCAGCTAAATAATACTTCTCAAGCATGTGATAATTCAAGAAATACAGCACATATAAACTCTTCTCTAAAGGATTACACCTGATGAAATCCAGTAAACCAAGAGATGATGCACTATAAATAATTCAGGTTTGGGGAAGCTGGGATAAAATAACTGAGAGTAAGGATGGCATATCATTTCCAGTTTGAGCATACCAGTTTATCTCAATTCCCCCCTGAAACTTCATTTAAACAGTAGAGAGCAAAGGTTTAACATAAATGAACCTATGAAGACAAAAAGAATAGAAGAGTAAACAGCAGGGGAGAAAAGTCACTAAAATTTTTGGAAGATGCAAAGTATACAGACAATTGGTTATGGACAGATTTTACTTTTTTCTGTTGTCAAATGAGAGTAGAAAGTGGGGGTGCAGGTGGGTAGGATTAATAAGAAAATCAAATCCAGCCAAAGTAATGATTCATATTGAGGGTCCAAGGAGAGGCTGAAAACAACAGTGGCTGAAAATCTGTACAAGGACTACATGTATCTGAGAATTCCTTCCCCAATCACTGAAGCAAGGTGTCCTCCCTTTTCTCTTAGTGGCAGGAAATGGGAGGTACACTATTTGTAGATGTTATATAGACAGGGCTGGACTGAGGGACACTAGCACAACTGAGGGTAGGGCTGAGACCTTACTGAGAAGAGTATTAAAGAAATTCTACATACTGATTAAGACCCCATTTCCAACCAACGAGCTCTCAGAGCGCTGAGTGCCTTCTTTTATAATACCTTCCACCACTACCCCCATTCTTACTGAATTCTTCTCTGGAAAACAACATAGGCCCAAGAGAAGAGATTTACAGATATTAACTTTTGGTCCCCAAGCAAAATGTTGTTTCCTATTTAATTATCCTAAGGTGAGATCCACCACTCAACTAGTCCCACCCAAACATGCAATGCCTAATCAGCTTTTTATTGTCTCATGGAAAAAAACAAAAACAAAAAACAGACAGCCAAGCAGCATAATACATAAAAAGGAAAGTCTCTAACATGAGGGTGGAGACCAAAGACAAAGAGGATAAAAGTAATACTAAAGAAAAATGAAATGCTAGGATTAGAAGAAAAATTTTAAAAACCTAAAATTAATATCTTCAGAGGTATAAGAAAAGACCAAGTCTCTGTGATACAATAAAAGGCTGCCATTGATTGATAAAGACCTAAGTGTAAGGGCTAAAACTATAAAACCCTTAGAAGAAAACATAGGTGTAAATCTTCATGACTTTGGATTAGGCAATGATGTTTTAGATATGACACCAAAAGCATAATAAGCAACCAAAGGAAAAAATAAATAAATTGGGTTTCATTAAAATAAAAAAATCTTTTGTACTTCAAAGGATACTATCAATAAATTTAAAAGACAAACCACAGAATAGGAGAAAATATTTGTAAATCATATGTCTAATAAGGGTCTAGTATCCAGAATAAAGAACTGCTCCAACTCAACAATAAAAAGACCAAAATCCTATTTTTAAATGTGCAAAGCATTTGAGTGGATATTTCTCCAAAGAAGATATTCAGGTGGTCCATAAGCAAATGAAAAGATGCTCAACATCATTTGCCATCTGGGAAATGCAAACCAAACCACAATGAGATACTACTTCACACCATCTAGGATAGCTATAATCAAAAAGAAAATAACAAGTGTTGGTGAGGAGAAACTGGAACCCTCCTACACTGTCAATGGGAATGGTAAACAGTACAGTTACTTTGGAAAACAGTTTGACAGTTCTTAAGAAGTTAAACAGAGTAACTGTATTTATGTCCTAGCAATTCTAATTCTGGGTATATGCCCAAGAGGATCAAAAACATACATCCACATAAAAACTTGTACATGAATGTTCACAGCAGCATTATTCATAATAGTGAAAAAGTGGAAACAAACCCAAACGTCCATCAGCTGATAAAATGTGGTACATTAATACCACATTAATATTATTTGGCCATAAAAAGGAATGAAGTATTGATATGTGCCACGACATGGATGAACCTTGGAAACATGTTAAGTGAATGAAGACAGACGCAAAAGGCTACATGTTGTATGATTCCATTTATATGAAATGTCCAGAACAGACAAATCCATAGAGACATAAAGTTGATTAGTGGTTGCCGAAGGCTACAGGGAGGAGGGAAGGGGAAGTGACCACTAATGGGAACCAGGTTTCTTTTCAGGGTGATGAAAATGAATTAGACAGTGGTAATGATTGTACAACTGTTTGAATATACTAAAAACCACTGAACGGCTTTAAAATGTGACTGTTAGGGTATGTAAATTACATCTCAATTTAAAAATTAAAAACTAAAATGCTATAGAAAGAACCTTCAGAGAACAAGAGAGCTTTTTGAGAGGAAAACTATAATAGAAAAAGTTTAAAACTCAATCAGAAGGGTTAAAAAATAGGTTGAGAAAATCTATTAGAATTCAGGGAAATAAAGACAAAAATAGTAAATAGAGAAATGTTAAGAAAAATTAAATATCAACCAAGGAGGTCACTATACAACTAACAAGAGTTACAGAATAAGAAAACAAAGAACACTGAATAGAGGAAATCATTTTTTAAATTACACACACACACACACACACACAAATCCCAAATCCTGTCTTAGTCTAAAGAACACATTACACAAGATTGACAAATCTCATTGGGTATTTATCACAATAAACGACAAAAGTCTTACACTATGACACGTAATTAAGAAATTCTACAACAATGGAGATAATATATAATGACCTAATTTCATCTTGAGCGAGGTTTCTCAGCTAAAACACTATTGGCATTTGGGGCCATATACTCCTTTGTGGGCAGGGGGGCTGTCCCGTGCATTGTAGAATGTTTAGCAGCATCCCTGGCCTCTACCCACCAGATGCCACTAGCACCATCTCCTCCACTTGTGACAATCAAAACTGTTTCCACACATTACCAGATGTTGCTGGGTGGCAAATTTGCCCCCAGTTGAGAACCAGGGATCTAGGAAAAAAATAGGTCTCAGAAAAAATGGGTAATCAGGATGTTGAATATCTCAACATTGGAGATTAGAAGACAATAAAGCAATGCCTTCAAAATACTAGTAGCAAATAATTCCTCACCTATAATTCCACATCCAACAAAATCAAATCAACATTTGATTTTATAGCATCCAGAATTTTCAGATGTTCAAGTTCTGAATAAATTTATCACCAAGTATTTTTCAGGAATTTAGGGGGGTAAACCAATAAAAAGGAAGACATAACAAATGCAGAAAATGAAATCAAACACATGAGAGAGAGAAAAGAAATTTCCAGGATGAAGGGTATAGCAAATCCCAAACTGCCGGCTGTGGAGTAGGTCTAGAGAGAAAATAGTGTACAATTGAGCAGGAGTCTGGGTGGCTCCACAACAGCTCCAAGAAAAAATAATGGAACTGAGAGGTTTTTTTTTTATGGGCTTTTAATAATACAATGAGGAGCTTTAGACTTTAGAAAGTATGGGGATAACTTTAAAATATGTACATAGAAAAGTAAGTAAAGTGGAAAATGAGGCAATTATTAACTTAAGAGTAAAGAAAAAGAAAATCTTAGAGCAATATGAGGTTTGGGTCTAAGTGATATTTACATAGTCATAATTATTTAAACACTAAACAGAATAATGATGCTGGTATGAGAGAGGATGGGGTAGAAGAAATGTGCAAGTTTGTGTGTGTGCCCTTTGGAAGTAAATGGATAATATCTAAAACTTAAATTTGAGAAAAAGCATTTTGTAAGCATATTATTTAGAAATATGGAGGCAAATATCATGGGGGAAGAAAACAAAAGGTTCAAAAGTTGTTACCTCTGAACAGACTTGAATGAACTTGAAAAATGTTGTAGCGTTGTATGACAAATTAAATATTTGAAACATAAAATGTCTAAACAATTATGAAGATTATCCTTTTAAAATACATTGTAAATGTTATAAACATTGTTAAGGTAACTACATATAACAAAAGTATAAAGTAAGGTGAGGAGAGGAGGAAGTGTAAGAATGTTTATTTGCTCGTTTTTCAGCAGGCAGTTGATCATTGCTAATATCTTAATATGCACCATACTCCTGTTTGTTAACCTTATAGGGAATATTTATCTAAGCTTAAGCAAGTTCTATAGTTTCATATTATTTTTATTATATTTCAGTAAAATCTGATGGTTTTAATTATAAAGAAAGCAGTTTCTTACAGATTGGTTTTATAAAATTATTTCCATCCAGCTAGTAACTTATAAGCATCATAGAAATATTTTAGAATGATGACATTGATAATTATTCATGAGTGGGAGAATCATGGTGTTAATTCACTTTCTTTCTTGTTCTTATTGAATATGTTTGAATCATGTGACTACATATTATTTTAAAAGAATGAAAATCATTATTTGCATACTAAAAACCATTTATTATGAAAAAGAAATCATAACTCTACCAACATTTTTTCTATTTAACTGGGATTAAATCCTTTTAAATTATAGCAGACGGTCTAAATAATGATATCAATTTTGAAAGAAAATACTCAGAAAACATCCAGATAAAATATTAGTTCATTTGAGGAAAGACAATAGTGTTTTCAAAACAACACTACAGAAATCCAACGATATTCGTGGTCATAAAATTTTTTGCATAGGTGAAAATTATTTTTAAACCTAAAAGCCATCATTTACAATAGCCTGACATGCTATGATAATCGTAAAACACAATTCTCTTAGTCATAACAAGATATCAACGAACAATCTCAAATATCAGGAACCTGAAAACATTTGTGACTTACAAAAATCTGACCACCAAAAAACTGAGAAACACCATTTCACCATTTCATGTCTCATCTCACATGCAAAATGTGAAGGGCTTAAAAAAAAAAAGACAGCAACAATAAAAAACACCTAGAGATTCGGAATGTAAAATACTTCAAACTATAAATATGACAAAACTTACGAATGAGTGAATATGTAAGCTCTATGTGAAAGGGTTGGAAATTAATACATTACTGAATATGATCATTTATCACGTCTTGTCAAGTGAGATTCTTAATTGAACCCAAAATGGTTTCTAAAGTTGGAGTTATCCTCGGTGTCCGTACCAACACCTTCACCCATGATGTTGGGGACAAGAGGTTTCAGACACTTGAACTCCCTGGTCCCAGAGCCTCCCGTCAGACACACCTCGTACTGGTAGCTCTGGGACAGGGTCCCCGTGCCGCTGACGTCCACCAGGTGGCCCGGAAAGGGGCCCTCGGGCACCAAGCAGCGACCCACCGAGGCCGCCCCGCCCCGCCTGCACAGCCGCACCGCGACGAACACCAGCACCGAGAAGACGAAGAGCGACGACACCGACGCCAAGGCGACCACCAGGTAGACGGTGAGCGGGGCGGCCGGCGCCGCGGCCGCCGCTTCCGCTTCCGGGGCCGGCAGGTAGGGCTGCGAGAAGCCGTCCACCAGCAGCACGTGCAGCGTGACGCTGGCCGACAGCGGCGGCTCGCCGTTGTCCTTGACCAGCACCACCAGCCTGTGCTTGGCCGCGTCGCGCTCGCTCAGCAGCCGGGCCGTGCGCACCTCGCCGTTGTGCGCCCACACGCCGAACAGCCCGGGCTCCGTGGCCTTGAGCAGCTGGAACGACAGCCAGGCGTTCTGGCCCGAGTCGCCGTCCACCGCCACCACCTTGGTCACCAGGTAGCCCGCCTCGGCCGCCCTGGGCACCAGCTCGGTGCAGGGCGCCGAGGCGTTCTGCAGCGGGTACAGCACGAAGGGCGCGTTGTCGTTCTCGTCCGCCACGAGCACGCGCACCAGCGCCTGGCTGCTGAGCGCGGGCGAGCCGCGGTCGGCGGCGCCCACGCGGAACTCGAACGCCCGCAGGGCTTCGTAGTCCAGGGACCTCAGGGCGAACAGGTGGCCGTTGTCCGGGTTGATGGACACCAGGGAGGCCAGGGGCACGTGCGGGTCGAGGGGCGGCAGCAGCGAGTAGGTGACCTGGGCGTTGGCGCCCGCGTCTCTGTCTGTGGCGCGGACGGTGCCGATGTGCAGGGCGGGGCTGTTGTTCTCGCGGACGGACAGGGTGTAGGAGGTCTGAGTGAAGGCGGGGGCATTGTCGTTGACGTCGGACACCAGCACGGTTATGTTGTGCTCGGTTTTCAGCCTGGGGGTTCCCATGTCAGTGACGGTGATGGTGATGTTGTACTTGGCTCTGCTCTCTCTGTCCAGCGCTCCTTCTGTTACCAAGGTGTAGAAATTTTCTACAGTAATTTTCAGAAGGAAGGGGAGATGGTCTTGGATGTAACACATCATTTTGCCATTGTCCCCGGCGTCTGGATCTGAAATTCCGAAAATAGCGACCACAGTGTCAGGGGTGTTTTCTGGGATATCATTCATGAGTAATGACATGGTCAATTCAGGGGCGTTGTCGTTTACATCCGTCACTTCTATGGCTACAGTGCATTTTCCTGAAAGACCCCCGCCGTCTGAGGCCTCAATTTCCATACGGTAAGATCGAATTTCCTCAAAATCCAACATTTTTTTTAATCGAATATCCCCCGTGACTGTGTTGACTTCAAAGGCCTGAATGACTTGATTTGAGGATTGGAAAAATGAGTAGGAGAGCTCTCCGTAGGTCCCAGCATCCAAATCTCTGGCAGAGACAGTGATGACAAGGGAGCCTACAGGGCTGTTCTCTGGGACCTGCACCTCGTAGAGCTGCCGAGCAAATTCAGGGGCGTTGTCATTTATGTCCAGGACCATGATGAGAACCTGGGAAGTCCCAGTCTTTGGCGGTGACCCACCATCCAGCGCCGTGAGGGTTAACCTGAGCTCTGGCTGCTCCTCACGGTCCAGCTCTTTGTCCAGCACCAGCTCTGGGTATTTCCTGCCGTCGCTGCGATTTCGAGTGAAAATGTGGAAATGGAAGTTGGTGCTAATTGTGTAGTTCTGAACTGTGTTACTGCCCACATCTAAATCTTGAGCTATTTTCAAAGGAAATGCGGTCCCTGTATGGCTACTTTCTGAGATTTTCAGGAGGATTTCATTTTCCAGGAACTCAGGGGCATGGTCATTTACGTCTTGGAGCTGTAATTCACCTTGAATAAACTGCACCGGGTTTTTCAGTAACACCTGGAAATGCAGTATACATGGATCCACGTCACCGCACAACTCTTCCCGGTCCAGTTTTTCTTTTAGGAGCAAATTCCCACTCTTGTGCTCGACCTGCAAATGCTGTTTATTCCCTTTGGAAAGAATCCGGGCGCCCCGCGAGGCCAGCTCTCCTAAGCCCAACCCCAGATCTTTTGCTAGGTTGGCCACAAATGAGCCGCTGTGTCTCTCTTCTAGAATGGAATACTTAATGACCGCACCACCCACCTCCCACAATAGTAACAGAATAATAATGGCAGTCACTTGCCTTTTTTGCGTCGTTTTGGGTAGCGGCGTCTCCATGGTTCCTCCGGGTCTAAAAGATGCAGTATTTAATCACAAAATAATTGCTTTGCGGCCAACTCTGCTATCTTGGTTCAGCAATCTTGAGTTAGCTCTTAACACTGGCTGACAGGGGGATATCTGCCTCTCTGAAATCTTCTTTACCCACCAGTGTAAATGTTTCCTTTGTGAGCTGCCAGAAACGGATCGGTTTTTATCGAGTCTGGGAGCATGCAGCGACAGTTTTTCACTCTCTTAGCCTGCAGCGCCACCAAGCGTTCTGCTTCACAACTTCAGGTAGTCTTTATTTCAAAGAGTAATGTAATAATAGCTAAACTGCATTGAACACCTTTTGGGTCATAGAGTGTTATAAACTCCTTTCCCCCTCACCTGTGATGCAGTTTTGTTCAGGTATCTAACAACAGTTGTGAGAGCAAAGTAATACCTATTTATCTATATATTCATCTTCCCTATAAAGGTACAAGTTCAGTAGACAAAACTGGGCTCAAGACAAATTTATTTATTTATTTAATAAGTATTTCTCTGTGCAGGAATTTTTCTAGCTTCTCAGGATAAAGCGGTAAATTAAACACAAAAATTCTTGCTCTCAGGAGCTTACATTCTATTACAAAAATACTAATTTGTTCTATCGTGTTAGAAGAAGTTATAAAATTTTAAATCCAGTTTCTACTCCCAATCAAATTGAAGTGTGCCTGTAACTTCTGAAAAATGTGATTTCTTTTCAGTCTCTGTATACATAACCTTGGGGAATTTTTTTTCCTTCATAAACTCATTGTGTGCATAGCTCACTAAAGTTGAGAAGAAATGGCCATTTGTTTTATTGGAAATCAGTAAGTTCTGAATTCAGGCAATGTCTTTGGGCAAACATGAAGAAGGCAATAAGGCCAATGAAGTCAAAGATATACTTTCTAGGGAAGGGTTTTGACCTGTCAGCATTGGACAGGGCCCATCCCAGTGTACACCCTCTGGGACTGGGCAGATGGGGTTACTGAAAAAATCCAGTGCAACAAGTAAAGCCATGTGGTTGGAGTAAGAATAGCAGAAGCAGGGCTTCCCTGGTGGCGCAGTGGTTGAGAATCTGCGTGCCAATGCAGAGAACACGGGTTCGAGCCCTGGTCTGGGAAGATCTCACATGCCGCGAAGCAACTAGGCCTGTGAGCCACAACTACTGAGCCTGCGCCGTCTGGAGCCTGTGCTCCCAACAAGAGAGGCCGCGATAGTGAGAGGCCCGCGCACCGCGATGAAGAGTGGCCCCCGCTTGCCGCAACTAGAGAAAGCCCTCGCACAGAAACGAAGACCCAACACAGCCAAAAATAAATAAATTAATAATAATTTTTTAAAAAGCAGAAGCAGTTCCCCCAAAGAAGAATGGAGGAGGAGAGGGGAAGTATCTGGGAATACAAAACAGTAAGTGTTCCCTACACTCATTGAATTGAGCAGTAATCATCCCTGACAAAAGAGCCATGATAGTTCATTTATTTGGACACAGAACACAGCTAAATATAATTTAGTTAAGTCCAGTTCCATTTTAATTAAGGATAAAAAGAAAATATTCACTCAACTGTCACTGCCAGACTTTGATGGGACCTTGTAAAGAAGGATATTTCATAAAATACTACAAATATAACCAACAAAAATAAAACCAAATATGGGTTAAATTGTGAAAGTAAATGATTTTGTGGTTGATAAAGATAAATGGTGCATACACAGCACTGGAAGGGAAAATCTGACATTAGCTAGTAACCTGCTACTCATAACTTACTTAGGTCTTGGCAGGTATCACACATGTAGAAGGAGGAGGAGTTTGAAAAGTAAAATTTGGATTTTACCAAAAATACCTCTGAACTTGCAAACTGTTAGACAAAGACGAGATAAAATGTACTCTCAAGCACTTTATATTCTGTAATAGAGATTAGGGTGAGCAAGGATGTTTTCTGTTTAGAAGGAAAGTTAAAACAGTGATATTTAATAATTTCACTTATTGGCAAGGATACTGTATTGTAAAGAGACTATTAGTATTACTAATTCCTTGAAAGTTATTTTTTTAAAATTCGCTATTGGAATGTTAATAACATTTAGCAAATATTTATTAAGCATTTATAATTGGCTTGGTGTTGTTTTAAAAAGGCCAGCATATTCTTACATGAAGCTCACAAACTAATTTAATGTGTTGACAATTTCGTTAAGTCTATATTCATAGAAAATATGTATTGACTATTGTGGTATACTGAAATACACATAAATATGAATGACTATTTTAGCATTTAGCCATCTTTAGTGTTTATCTTTAGTTTTCCACACTTTAGTTACCCCAAACTTATATTGAGAATACAAAACAGTAAGTGTTCCCTACACTCATTGAATTGATTGGTAATCATCCCAGAAAAAAGAGCGATGATAGTTCACTTATTTGGACACAGAACACAGCCAAATATAATTTACTTAAGCCCAATTCCATTTTAAATAATATCAGATACATTCAATAATATCAATTACATTAAAATTTTAAATATCTGATTAAATAATGTTAAATACATTAAAACTTTCCCCCTACATAGCAGTAGTGATGACAATTCTCACCACTACTTAGAAATACAATCTTAAGGACTTTGGAATATAATTTTTGTAAAAAGGATAGATTATTCAATTAAAAAATTTTTAAATAATGCAAATAAAAATTTACTTTTGTTCAAATTTTCAAATATACTTGAGTGAGAGTAATTTTTTAAACCTACTAACGATAATATAGGGAAAATACTGTGCATACCCAGTACCTGATTTTTAAAAATTTCACCCTAAGGAACAGTAATAAAATAATCAGGAAAACGGACCGTCAATAATATGCATTAAAACATGTAGGTTTAAATTAAAAGAGATTTCCAACTTATTAAGTAGGGTTTAATAGAATAATCCGATACTTAACTGAACAGGAAACTATTCCGAACGGTGGGGTTTTCCTCCATTTCCCTCCCAGTGCCCTGGGGAGGGAAGTTAGGGTGAATAGGTTTCAGAAACTTGAACTCGCTGGTCCCAGGGCCTCCCGTCAGACACACCTCGTACTGGTAGCTCTGGGACAGGGTCCCCGTGCCGCTGACGTCCACCAGGTGGCCCGGAAAGGGGCCCTCGGGCACCGAGCAGCGACCCACCGAGGCCGCCCCGCCCCGCCTGCACAGCCGCACCGCGACGAACACCAGCACCGAGAAGAGGAAGAGCGACGACACCGACGCCAAGGCGACCACCAGGTAGACGGTGAGCGGGGCGGCCGGCGCCGCGGCCGCCGCTTCCGCTTCCGGGGCCGGCAGGTAGGGCTGCGAGAAGCCGTCCACCAGCAGTACGTGCAGCGTGACGCTGGCCGACAGCGGCGGCTCGCCGTTGTCCTTGACCAGCACCACCAGCCTGTGCTTGGCCGCGTCGCGCTCGCTCAGCAGCCGGGCCGTGCGCACCTCGCCGTTGTGCGCCCACACGCCGAACAGCCCGGGCTCCGTGGCCTTGAGCAGCTGGTACGACAGCCAGGCGTTCTGGCCCGAGTCGCCGTCCACCGCCACCACCTTGGTCACCAGGTAGCCCGCCTCGGCCGCCCTGGGCACCAGCTCGGTGCAGGGCGCCGAGGCGTTCTGCAGCGGGTACAGCACGAAGGGCGCGTTGTCGTTCTCGTCCGCCACGAGCACGCGCACCAGTGCCTGGCTGCTGAGCGCGGGCGAGCCGCGGTCGGCGGCACCTACGCGGAACTCGAACGCCCGCAGGGCCTCGTAGTCCAGGGACCTCAGGGCGAACAGGTGGCCGTTGTCCGGGTTGATGGACACCAGGGAGGCCAGGGGCACGTGCGGGTCGAGGGGCGGCAGCAGCGAGTAGGTGACCTGGGCGTTGGCGCCCGCGTCTCTGTCTGTGGCGCGGACGGTGCCAATGTGCAGGGCGGGGCTGTTGTTCTCGCGGACGGACAGGGTGTAGGAGGTCTGGGTGAAGGCGGGGGCGTTGTCGTTGACGTCGGACACCAGCACGGTTATGTTGTGCTCGGTTTTCAGCCTGGGGGTTCCCATGTCAGTGACGGTGATGGTGATGTTGTACTCGGCTCTGCTCTCTCTGTCCAGCGCTCCTTCTGTTACCAAGGTGTAGAAATTTTCAAAGGATGGTCTTAGAAGAAAGGGGAGATTGTCATCTATAGAACAAGTAACCTGTTGGTTATGTCCAGAATCTGCATCTGATACCCTGAAAACTGCCACTATGATCTCTGGCAGGTTTTCAGGGATGGGGCTGGTAAGTGACGACATAGTCAATTCGGGAGCATTGTCATTCACGTCCAGGACCTTGATGACTAAACAGCATTTTCCTGATAGTCCCCCACCATCTGTGGCCTCAACATCCACCTGATATGATTGAAATTCCTCAAAATCCAGTGTCTTTCTCAGTCGAATTTCTCCCGTATTTGCGTTTATTTCGAAGGGTTGGTTAACATCATCGACTTGAAATAGGGCATAAGATACCTCCCCAAAAGATCCTGCGTCTAAATCTCTCGCTGAGACGGTGAGAACCAGAGAGCCCAGGGAGCTATTTTCAGGGACTTGGGCCTCATAGAACTCCTGAGTAAACTCGGGGGTGTTGTCATTGATGTCCAAGACCACAATCTGAATTTTTGTGGTCCCAGACCGGGGCGGAGACCCACCATCCAGCGCTGTGAGGATTAGCCTGAGCTCGGGCTGCTCCTCACGGTCCAACGCCTTGTCCAGTACCAGCTCTGGGGACTTCCTGCCGTCCTTGCGGTTCCGAGTGAGAACGTGGAAGTGAGGATTGGAGCTGATTTTGTAGCTCTGAAGGCTGTTGCTACCAGCGTCTAAATCCTGTGCCATTTTCAAAGGAAATACCTTTCCTGGCATAGTAATTTCTGATATTTTTAGTCGCATTTCTCTAGCGGGGAACTCTGGGGCGTGGTCATTTATATCTCTAATTAGCAAGGCAGCCTGAAATAACTGCAAGGGATTTGCCAGTAACACTTGGAAGGGTAGCACACAGGGCTCAGTAGAGCCGCACAGCTCCTCCCGGTCCAGTTTCTCATTTAGCAGCAAATCATAGGTCTCTGGATCAAACTGCAAATACTGCCTATTCCCCTTAACAACAACTTGGGCGGCCCGGGCAGCCAGCTCTCCCATCCTGAGTCCCAGGTCCTTTGTCAGGTTGGCCACAAATGTGCCACTTTCTGTCTCCTCCAGTATAGAATATTGAATCAATTCTGAACCTGCCTCCCACAAAATAATCAATATAATGAAGATCACCACTTGCCTTTTCTTATGATGTACTTTTGTTTGCACCATCTCCATTGCTATGTCTGGTTCCAGAGGAAAAATCCTTTTGCAATCCCAATCACCACGTCCACCGTTGACCCTCCAAAATGTCTGCTATAAAATTTCAAATTCGTTCTTATAATTTGTCTGGTGGCAACTGCTCCCCGAACACTTCTATCTTAGCTTTAGCTGTGTGTTCTGTATTTTTTTCTTGGGTTTCTCCGTGAAATGGAGTCCACTGAATGCAGAGCTTATATCCACTCTCTTAGCCTGCACTGCCACCATGCGTTCAAATTAATAACTTCGTGGGGTGCTGCAGGTCAACACCACATCCAAAATCTGAGCATTAAAAGGTTTTTTTAAAAAGTCAGTGTTTCTCAAACTGTAGTGTGTGAAACACATGCATAAAGACTTACCTGGGAGTCTCGGGGTGTTTTTTCAAAGTCAACTCCTGAGCTCCCCTCCAGAACTTGAATCAAATTATCTGGCAGTACTAACAGAAATCTGCAGTTCAGTCTTACTTCTTAACTGATTCTGATGCGAACTAACACATTTAAGAATCATTCCCTCAGGTAATGTAAACTTCCTATAACCAACTTTTATTCATTGGCAGTGCAGTTTATCTCTGAGGAGCAGTGTAATTTCTGAATCCAAGTATACTATTTAATTGTCCCATCAACAAACTATACAAAATGTAAAAGTTGGTTAGCAAGACCAATCTTAAAATACACAATCATTTCTCTAAATTATATGGCTAATAAAATGATATGAACAACATACTTTGTTTTGTGGGCACACCTGCACAGTAAAGGGAACAATTAGGCTATTAGGAAAATAGAGGCCAAGAAATACTTATGATAGAAGTATCTAATCAAATTAAAGTATTTAAAAGAGGAACTAGGAGCAATCAGGTATCTGTCATAAGTAAGCATTTTAGGATTCCCTTCATTTTTTTATGGGTAGAAATGGTCATTATTTTATTAGTGTTTTTCATTTTATTGTAACTTTTTGGTCAAATTTCCCTGCTATATTAAGTAATTAATCAAGGTCCAAATATATTGCCCTGTTGTAAGAGCATATGCAATGCAGAAAACAAACATTCAAGAATCACCTCTACCAGTCTCTCACAACAAGGATGACACTAGGTCCTATAAATATAGACCAAATAAGGTAGTGTGAAAGGTGAATTATATTTGAGTGGATACCCTGGAATTCAATGGTGGTTCATCATGGCTATATTCATTCACAGCTCACCAATTTCTGCTCAGATAAATTGGAAAATGTATCTCTAAACTTCCTGAGAATACATTAAATGGGTCAGTGCATATCTGAGTACACAAAATACACCAAACATAATTCATTTAAGAATGATTTCATATTTATTGAGAGGTGAAATAAATTGAGTTCAAGCAAAATTCACTTCAGGTAAGGAGTGAATAATGGAGGATTAAAAATGAGGATATTTTTCAAAATACTTCAACTCTAGCTAAAATAAATAAAGCTAAATAAATCTAAACTGAACAGATGAAGTCATTTTGTAGTTGAAAAGCACCTCTATCAACTCAGGATAAAATTAAGATCATTTTATTTCACTTGATAAATGTTACTGAGAACAGACTTGCTTGAGGAGCTGAATAACAAGATACACTGATGAAGTAAAACCAACAATCATAAACATCATGGATGGGTTTAGTTTCTTATCTGAAACAAAGTTATTTCTAGCTCAATCCTAAATGCTTCCTCCTTTCAGTGGGCAGTCTGAGTTCTGATTCCAACTTAATGGCATCCCTGGCATTCACAGAGTCCTTTATTCACTCTGTTTGCCTGCAGGCATCCTCAAATACAGCTTATTAAATTATTTTTTCATTTTAAAGCAAATCTTAATTATTAGCAGTACAGTATGTGTAAAAAATCAAGTTAGATCATTGAAGTGTCTGTGAGAGCATTACCTGTTATGATAGAGAGAAAGAAGATAGTATCTTTTTGTTATCTTCTTTGGTTTCCTCTTTTTTTAAAACTTATTTTATTTATTCCCGTCTTGCCCCTAGGTTCTTCATGAACATTTTTTTGTTTGTTTTTTAGATTCCATATATATGTGTTAGCATACAGTATTTGTTTTTCTCTGACTTACTTAACTCTGTATGACAGACTCTAGGTCCATCCACCTCACTACAAATAACTCAATTTCATTTCTTTTTATGGCTGAGTAATATTCCATTGTATATATGTGCCACATCTTCTTTGTCCATTCATCTGTTGATGGACACTTAGGTTGCTTCCATGTCCTGGCTATTATAAATAGAGCTGCAATGAACATTGTGGTACATGACACTTTTTGAATTATGGTTTTCTCAGGGTATATGCCCAGTAGTGGGATTGCTGGGTCGTATGGTAGTTATATTTTTAGTTTTTTAAGGAACCTCCATACTGTTCTCCATAGTGGCTGTATCAATTTACATTCCCACCAACAGTGCAAGAGGGTTCCCTTTTCTCCACACCCTCTCCAGCATTTATTGTTTGTAGATTTTTTGATGATGGCCATTCTGACCGGTGTGAGATGATATCTCACTGTAGTTTTGATTTGCATTTCCCTAATGATTAACGATGTTGAGCATTCTTTCATGTGTTTGTTGGCAATCTGTATATCTTCTTTGGAGAAATGTCTATTTAGGTCTTCTGCCCATTTTTGGACTGGGTTGTTTGTTTTTTTGATATTGAGCTGCATGAGCTGCTTGTAAATTTTGGAGATTAATCCTCTGTCAGTTGCTTCATTTGCAAATATTTTCTCCCATTCTGAGGGTTGTCTTTTCATCTTGTTTATGGTTTCCTTTGCTGTGCAAAAGCTTTTAAGTTTCATTAGGTCCCATTTGTTTATTTTTGTTTTTATTTCCATTTCTCTAGGAGGTGGGTCAAAAAGGATCTTGCTGTGATTTATGTCATAGAGTGTTCTGCCTATGTTTTCCTCTAAGAGTTTGATAGTGTCTGGCCTTACATTTAGGTCTTTAATCCATTTTGAGTTTATTTTTGTGTATGGTGTTAGGGAGTGTTCTAATTTCATTCTTTTACATGCAGCTGTCCAGTTTTCCCAGCAACACTTATTGAAGAGGCTGTCTTCCCTCCATTGTATACTCTTGCCTCCTTTATCAAAGATAAGGTGACCATGTGTGCGTGGGTTTATCTCTGGGCTTTCTATCCTGTTCCATTGATCTATATTTCTGTTTTTGTGCCAGTACCATACTGTCTTGATTACTGTAGCTATGTAGTATAGTCTGAAGTCCTCCCTTTACATACCTTTACCCTCCCCCATTTATAATTGCCTTAAATATTTCCTCTACATACATTTTGAACTATATCAGACAGTATTATAATTTTGGATTCAACCGTCAAACATAATTTAGAAAACTAAATTCTAAAAAGGAGAAGGAAAGTCTATTGTGTTTACCCATATTTTTGTTTACTGTGTTCTTCCTTCTTTCCTGATGTTCCAAGATTCCTTTTTTTATTGATTCCTTTCTGTTTGGAGAACTCCCTTTAGCCTTTTTTTTTTTTTTTTAGGGTAGGCCTACTGGCAACAAATTTCTTCCAGGAGGATATTTTCACTGGACATAGAATTCTGGGTTAATTTTTCTTTTCTTTCACCACTTGGAAAATATGCCTTTTTCTTCTGACATCCATGGTTTCTGATGAGAAATCTACTCTCATTCAGATTGTTATTGCCCTATGGGTAATGTGTCATTTCCTTCTTGCTGCTTTTAAGATTTTTTCCTTCTCTTTAGTTTTCAGAAATTTGACTATGTCTTTTGGTATAAATTTTTTGTTTGTTTGTTTATCTTGTTTTGGATTTGTTTGGCTTCTTGAATCTCTGGGTCTCTATCTTTTGCCACATTTGGAAAGTCTTCTCCTCTCCTTCTGGAATTCCAGTGACACAAATATTAGATCTCTTGGTATTGTCCAACAGGTCCCTGAGGCTCTGTTAATTTTTTACACTCTGTTTTCTCTCTTTTGCTCAAATTGCGTGCATAATTGCTATTGTTCTATCTTCTAGTTCCCTGACTCATTATGTCTTCCTGTTGTTGAGCTCATCCACTGTTTTTCATTTCAATGATTGTATTTTTAATTTGTAAAAATTCCATTGGTATTCCTTTATATTTCTTTATTTCCTTGCTGCAACTTTACATTTCTTTTCTGAGAATATTTTTTCTTTTGTTTCAAGAATGTTTATAATTGCTCATTTAGGCATTTTTCAAAGTCCATTTAAAAATCGTTGTCAGATATTTCCAACATCTCTTTCATCTTGGTGTTGGCATCTTTTAATAGTCTATTTTATTCACTTCGGTATCTTTCTAGTTGTTGGTGTGACCCAGGCAGTACCTTCCTAGATGTGCCTGTACCCAAAAGGAACTCTTGCTCAAGTGCATGAGGAGATGTATTCAAGAATGCTTATAGCGGTATTATTATGGTAACAAAACTCTTGGAGCAACCCAGAATTCAATCAACAGTAAAATGAATTTAAAGGTGAAGGTGTATTTATATAGTGGAATACTGTAGAGTGGTGTAAATGAATGAACTGCATTAACATGGATGAATTCAATACCATAATGATTGAAAAAAGCAAGCCCACAGATGATCCATACTACATGAATCCATTTATATAAATTTCAAAGACAGACAAAAATCAAACAATGTATTATTTAGCAATATATGCATATCTGATACAATTACAAAGAATAACAAGTAATTAATTAAAAATTCAGGATAGTGGTTGATTATAATGAGGGTGGAAGATGTTATCGTGGAGGCACACAGGGATTTCCAAGGTCTTGGTATTGTTCTAATTCTTAAGCTGGGTGATGAACATTTTATTATTTTTATTTTAAATTGTACATATACATTGTATACACTTTTTGGAATGTTTAATAGATTTCAAAATAGAAAAAAGTAAAAACAAAAAAGTAATGTCTTTGGGGTCAGGCTGCCTGGACTCAAATCCTGATTCCACCACTTACTAGCTAGGTAGCTTTGGGCAAGTTACTTTAATTCTGTATGTCCAGTTTGTTCATCTCTAAAATTGGCATACCATTTGTACCATTATTTTGAGGATTAAATGAGATATGTGTAAAGAATTTAGAAAACAGTAAGGTGCATAGAAATTGTATAATAGTAATAATAATAATACATTGTCTGTAATATATAATTTTAATAATTATTAGTTTCTCTCCAGACCTTCCTTCAAAAACATTAAGGCTCATTTCTAAAGAAATAAATTTTTTTAGAGAACACTAGGATATTTTAGTGGAGATTTTAGGAGTCCCAGCATAAAACCTTTGTATCCTGACACTTGCTGGGCCACATCCTGAAAAGAGTTCTTTGCCCATTCATCACAATGCCCCTTAAAGTAAAGTCTGATATTTTATAAACCTGGCTCTGCACTACCTCACATGGAGCACCATGTCAAAATTTCCACTCAGGACAGAAACCTGGGTGCAGACCACCTTATCATACAAAAGCAGAGAAGACTTGGGACTTCCCTGGTGGCCCAGTGGTTAACACTTCACCTTCCAACGCAGGGGATGCGGGTTTGATCCCTGGTCAGGAAGCTAAGAACCCACATGCCTCACAGCCGAGAAACCAAAACATAAAACAGAAGCAATATTGTAACAAATTCAATAAAGACTTTAAAAACGGTCCACATCAAAAAAATCTTGAATAAAAAAAAAGCAGAGAAGAGAAAACAGCAATTGCTACACACCAGCTACTCAGTTTCTTTTTCTTACATATGAACAGATAATCTGTCACCAGACATATGAAAACCACAAATGACACAGAAACACAAAAAGAGAAATGCAACCTCCAGGAAACAAATCATTCAGGAAATAAAGTGAACTTTGAAAATCCCAAGTGCTACTATGGAAAAGACACAATCAGATAATAAGAAAACTCTTAGGGATTTAAATATGCCACTAAAATTAAAAATTCAATAAAAATACTCAAAATAAAGTGAGGGACTAACTTTAAGTGAGGATATAGAGGAAAAATCAAAGATGTAAAATAAAGGAGAAATATAAGAAAGATAGAGAAACTATTTAAAATGTTCAATATCCAACAAGTACAAGTCTCAGAAAAACATAACAAGCTAAAGTTAGGAATACAATTATTCAGGAAATAATACTAGAGATGAAACAATACCAGATATGAAAAGGCATGAATCGTTAGAATGTATAAAACATTGAATGACATAAGTAACATGTAAGACATTTATGAAGTGGAAGCGAAAACTAAATGCATTTTCAGATATGCAGAGACACAGAAAGTTTATTTTTGTGCACCCTCTCTTAGGAAGCCACTAGAGGATATACTGTAGCAAAGAGAAGGAATTAAAAAAAAAAGAAGGAAAGAAGGAGACTTTCTTGAACCCTACCCCAATCACCTGACATAAGCCCAAATCCTCTAACTCCTTGGTAGGGCACTGTTACTGAGTTGACCCATGGTTCCCCATGGTGTGCAGTCTCCCTCATTATAAGTCAGTAAACCCACCTTTACTAACTATAATGTTCTGATATAATGTGTTCCTGGTGATATTTAGCTGCAGGGCATTCATAATTTATATGGTCATTAAAAGTAAATTTTTAACATTGCTTTTCAGGTTTTAAAACATCTATAGACAAACAAGGAATTCTTAGCTACAGTTGTAGAATGGGTCATTAACCCTAACTATATAAAAGTAAAAGCTCATTTTTGAGAGGTTTGAAAGTATAAGGGAGAAACAAGTAACAGGAAGAATAAGAATTCTATTAGTTTCTTTCATGTAAGAAAATCAAAGAAACTGTTGTTAGTGGAACAATAAATGGAGATTTCAGTTTGAGCAGAGAAGTAACAGAAAATAGTGAGACAGCTATATATGAAGGATGTATGAGAGAAATTTTAAGTACCGGATACCAAACAACAATAGCATGAAATTAATTGTTTAAAGTTTATGAAAAAGTTACAAACATATTCTTTAGTGATAAGAAAGTATTTAAAAAGTTAGAAAATGAAGGTTTAAGAGTGCTTTCCAAAGGGATGAAATGAAAGACAGATAATACCAGGTATTGGCAGGAATGCTGAGGAACTGGTATATCCAGACACTGCTGAAAGCAATGTAAACTGGGACAACCACTTTGGAAAACTATTTGGAACTATCTACTAAAAGTGGACATGCACTTACTAAATGAGTAGCAATTCCACCCTTAGGTATATACCCAACAGAAATGCATATACATGTTTGTTGAAGGACATGTAAGAGAATGTTTATAGCAGCATTATTCAAACAGCCAAACGCACCAACCCAAATATCCACATACAGTAAGATGGGTTATAAATTGTGACATATTCATACAGTGGAATACTATACAGCAACAAGAATGAAGAACTAAAATTAAAAGCAGTATCACGGATAAATGTCATAAACATATTGTTGACACGCCAGATGCAAAACAGTTCACACGCTACTATTCCATTTATATAAATTCAAAACAGGCAAAACTGAACTATAGTATTGGAAGTTGAGATATTTGTTATACTTGAGCTGGTAGTGATTTTAAGGGGTAAATTGTGTGGCACCTGGGATGCTAATAATGTTTTGTTTCTTCAAGATGCTGATACCAAGTATGTTCACTTTCTGAAAATACAGTGAGCTGTGTTAAGGATTTGTTCACTTTTCTGTATGTATGTTATAACTGAATTAAAAAATTCATTTAAAAAGTTATTTGCCAGTAGGATGAGAGCTAGGAAAGAAGTGTAAATAGAAGAGTGTTGGTTTTCATCATGCTTTCTCACATATTATATTTGTTATATGAATGTATTCCTTTGCAAACAAAATGAATATTATGTAAATATTTTAAATTTTTGCTATTTAGCATCAAATAACTTAGAGCGTGATGAAACAATGAATATAGAGAAAACAATATTTTATTAAGACCGTTCATTGCAACAAGTACCAACGGAAGGAGCAAAAATTTCAGGAAAATCAACAGCATGCAAGGATTTGGAATGGCGTACTATAAATAAATGCAATGACAATAGAATTTAGTTTTCCAAAATTGGACAAGGTAAAGTTAAATGGACTAATTCATTACAAAAAGGAAATCAAGGCTATACCTGAATATGGAATTTTTCTCAAATTCGGTATCTGGGGAAATTAGAGATAAATGACAAATACCTTGCATCATGATAAGATCCCTAACTGAATCCAAAGCTATTCCGGAAGTTGGCGTTTTCCTCTATTTCTTCACCAGCACCCTGGGGCGGGAGGTTGGGGAGAATCGGCTTCAAGAATTTAAACTCATTTAACCCGGAGCCTCCCGTCAGACACACCTCGTACTGGTAGCTCTGGGACAGGGTCCCCGTGCCGCTAACGTCCACCAGGTGGCCCGGAAAGGGGCCCTCGGGCACCGAGCAGCGACCCACCGAGGCCGCCCCGCCCCGCCTGCACAGCCGCACCGCGACAAACACCAGCACCGAGAAGAGGAAGAGCGACGACACCGACGCCAAGGCGACCACCAGGTAGACGGTGAGCGGGTCGGCCGGCGTCGCGTCCGCCGCTTCCGCTTCCGGGACCGGCAGGTAGGGCTGCGAGAAGCCGTCCACCAGCAGCACGTGCAGCGTGACGCTGGCCGACAGCGGCGGCTCGCCGTTGTCCTTGACCAGCACCGCCAGCCTGTGCTTGGCCGCGTCACGCTCGCTCAGCAGCCGGGCCGTGCGCACCTCGCCGTTGTGCGCCCACACGCCGAACAGCCCGGGCTCCGTGGCCTTGAGCAGCTGGTACGACAGCCAGGCGTTCTGGCCCGAGTCGCCGTCCACCGCCACCACCTTGGTCACCAGGTAGCCCGCCTCGGCCGCCCTGGGCACCAGCTCGGTGCAGGGCGCCGAGGCGTTCTGCAGCGGGTACAGCACGAAGGGCGCGTTGTCGTTGTCGTCCGCCACGAGCACGCGCACCAGCGCCTGGCTGCTGAGCGCGGGCGAGCCGCGGTCGGCGGCGCCTACGGGGAACTCGAACGCCCGCAGGGCTTCGTAGTCCAGGGACCTCAGGGCGAACAGGTGGCCGTTGTCCGGGTTGATGGACACCAGGGAGGCCAGGGGCACGTGCGGGTCGAGGGGCGGCAGCAGCGAGTAGGTGACCTGGGCGTTGGCGCCCGCGTCTCTGTCTGTGGCGCGGACGGTGCCGATGTGCAGGGCGGGGCTGTTGTTCTCGCGGACGGACAGGGTGTAGGAGGTCTGGGTGAAGGCAGGGGCATTGTCGTTGACGTCGGACACCAGCACGGTTATGTTGTGCTGGGTTTTCAGTCTTGGTGTCCCCATATCTGTGACGGTGATGGTGACGTTGTATTCCGCTCTGCTCTCTCTGTCCAGTGGCCTCTCGGTCACTAGGGTGTAAAAGTTTTTGAATGTGGGTTTCAAGAGAAAGGGGAGATCGTTCTGGATGGAGCAAACCATCCTACCGTTGTCCCCGGAATCTGGATCAGAAACACTGAAAACGGCCACCACAGTCTCTGGGGAGTTTTCTGGGGTAGAGCTGGTGAGCGTCGACATGGTCAGTTCAGGGACGTTGTCGTTCACATCCACCACCTCTATAACTACAGTGCATTTTCCTGAAAGGCCCCCGCCGTCTGTGGCTGCAACCTCCACGTTATAATATCGAGTTGACTCGAAATCCAATGCCCTTTTCAGACGAATTTCTCCTGTTATTTCGTCTATTACAAACAGTTGAGTAACTTCATCACCTTGAAATAGAGCGTAGGCTACATTCCCATTCGTTCCTGCATCTAAATCTCGGGCGGAGACAGTGACAACTAAGGAGTTTAGGGGGCTGTTCTCCGGAATCTGTACCTCATAGACCAACTGTAAAAACTCAGGGGCGTTGTCGTTGATGTCCACGACTTCAATGCGGACTGCAGTGGTCCCGGACCTGGGCGGAGCCCCACTATCCAGCGCCGTGAGGGTTAAACTGAGCTCAGGCCCTTCCTCCCGATCCAGCGGTTTGTCCAGCACCAGTTCTGGGTATTTTCTGCCATCTCCGCGATTATGAGTGACAACATGAAAATGGGAGTTGGGGCTGATTGTGTAATTCTGAATAGTGTTGCTACCTATGTCAAAGTCCTGAGCTATTTTCAAAGGAAACACAGTCCCTGTCTGGACGTTTTCTGGGATTTTTAGGAGCATTTCCCTCTCGAGGAACTCTGGGGAATGGTCATTTATATCTGTGAGCTGCAGATCAGCTTGAAAAAACTGCACCGGGTTTTCCAGTAATAGTTGGAAATGCAGTATGCAGGGATCGGTCGCCCCACACAGCACCTCCCGGTCTAGTTTTTCACATAGAAGCAAATTCCCGGTCGTTACATCCAGCTGCAAGAGCTGTTTATTTCCTTTGTAATGGATTCGCGCGCCCCGACTGGCCAGTTCCCCCACCCTGAGCCCCAGGTCTTTTGCCAGGGTGGCCACAAAAGACCCACTTTCTGTTTCTTCTGGCATGGAATACCTAACTGCTTCAGAGCCAGCCTCCCACAAAAGCAACAATATAGCAAGAAAGATAACTTGCCTTTTCTGTAGCGTTTTTGCTGGTGCAGTCTCCATTGTTCAGACCCTGTTCAAGAACGTGCAGTTTCTTCAACTCCGTATGCAATCAACCCAGATGATTTGGTTAAATAAACTCGAATTAGATCTTTCTGACTGACCTGCAGTAGAACGATGCCCTTCTCTGGAGATCTCTGCCTCTAGATCTTATGTAAAATGCTTCCTTCTTTTAGAAAGCATTCAGAGTTCTGATTCCCAGCTTAATGGCTTCCCGGGTATCCACAGAGCCATTCATTCCTACTCCTAGCCTGCAGCACCACCAGGCGTCCTTATTTACTATTGCATATAGTATTTGCCGTTTCATTCCAAGTTAGAACCTTTTAAGTCACAGAAGTGTTCCCAGTTGTATCTCCACTTCTCAGTTATTGTAAGTTCTAAATAAACATGTGCTAAGTTAACTTCCAGTGAAAGAATACTATTCAGAACAAACTAAAACACTAGTATTCCTCATAAAATATCTTTTGAGTACTCGAAGAAACTTTCTTTTGTGTGATTCTTATTTGATTATATTCAAGAAATAAGCAATAATGGATGTTTACAAAAGTTTACACTATTAAAATTATTTTTATTTTTAAATATTACATATTAGAAAAGGGCATAAATCATGAATGTACAACTCAAAAAATTTTCAGGAAGTAAACACACTCATAAGCAAAACCTAAATTAAAATTAAAATGTTACAAAAACCCTAGAAGCCCCCTCCTCTCATTGTCTGGTCACTACCCTCCCCGCTAAAGGTAAGCACTCTCCTGATTTCTATTATTATAGAGCTTGTGTGTGTGTGTCTTTTTTGAACTTTTATAGAAATGGAGTTATAGAGTGTTTGTTATGTTTGTCTTCTTTCACTCAACATTACCTTTGTAAAATTCATCTGTTACATATTGTTCTAATTTTATTCTCATTGCTTTATGTTATTCTATTGTATGACTATACCAACATTTGTTTTTTTATTCTCCAGTTGATGGACACTGGGTTTTTCAGTTTGGGAATATTTTGAGTAGTGCTGCTATGAACACTCTTGTATATGTCTTTTGGTGTCTATGTGTGCATTTATATTTACTATATTCCTAGGAGTTAGACTGTTGTGCCTTAAGATGTGCACATATATATATAGCTTTAATAGATATTGCAAAACAGTTTTCAACTGTGGTTTTACCAAAACCAGCAGAGTGAGAGTTCCAGTTGCTCCATATGCTTGTCAACATTTGATAACATCTTTTAATTTTAACCTCTCTGATGAGTGTGTGATGATGTCATATTGTAATTTTAATTAGCATTTCCCTGATGATTAATTAAATTGAGCACATTTTTCACATGGTTATTTTTATTAGTGTATATTCTTGTGAAGTACATAAGTCTTTTGTCTATTTTTCTATTTAGGGTACTTGTCTTTTTTTCTTATTGATCTTTAGAAGTTCCTTATATATTCTGGGTATAAGTACTTTGTTAGAAGTATGCATTGCAAATAGTCTCTCCCATTCTATGGCATGCATTTTAACTCTCTTGTGGTATCTTTGAAGAACAAAACTTCTTAACTTTTACTCTAACTTTTCAATATTTTTTATTTATGGTTAGAACTTTTTGTGTTTTCTTTAAATCTTTGCATACACTAAAGTCAAGAAAATATTGTTGTATGGTGCTTTTGAAAAATCATTTACTTTACTTTTCACATTTAGAGCTATAATCCTCCTGAAATTATTTTTTTCATGTTAGTGAGGCTAGGGTCAAATTATTTTTTTTCATATAAATATCCAAATGACTGCACCATCTATTGAAAAGAAGTTCCATTCCCAATTGTTTCTGCTGTGCCATTTTTTTCATAAATCAGGGGTCCATAGTTCTGTTCAAGAGTCTTTTTTTCCCATTTTCTCTTTGTTTATCCCACAATACAATATTATCTTAATTACTATACTTCATAATAGGTTTTAGTATCTGATTGCTAAGTCCTCCAGTTTTATTCTTTTTAAGATTGCTTTGGTTATTATTGTCCCTTTGTATTTCCATATAAACTTTATCTTTTTTTTTAAGATTTTTTTTTGATGTGGACTATTTTTTTTAAATCTTTATTGAATTTGTTACACTATTGCTTCTGATTCATGTTTTGGATTTTTGGCCACAAGGCATGTGGGATCTTAGCTCCCCGATCAGGGATCGAACCCGCGTCCCCTGCATTGGAAGGCGAAGTCTTAACCACTGGACGGCCAGGGAAGTCCCCATATAAACTTTAGATTCAGCTTGTCAGCTTCCACAAAGAAATCTGCTGAAGTTTTTTTAGGATTTTATTGCATCTGTAGATTGAGAAGAACTGACATATTCCCAATATTGAGTCTTCCAACTATTGAACATTATATATCCCTCTGTTTATTCAGATATTTAACTTTTCTCAATAATATTTTATATTTTTCAGTGTAGAAGTCTTATGCATATTCTGTTACATTTGTTTCTAGATATTTGATGTTTCTGAAACTATTGTAAATGATGCTTGAAATTTTTAATTTTCTGGGTTTTGTTGCTGTATAGAAATACAATTATTATTTGCATGTAGACCTTATATCCAGTGGCATTACTAACTTCATTTATTAATCCTAATAGTCTGCAGATTCTTTATGACTTTCAATGTATACAATCATGTCATTTTAAAAAAAGACTTCTTATTTCTTCTCTTCCAATCATTGTGTCTTTTATTTTTTCTTTGCTTTATTCCACTGGTTAGAACCTATAGTAAAACACTAAAGTGAAATAGTAAAGGCAAGCATTCTTGTCTCATTCTTGATCACTGAGGGAAAGTTTTAAATAATTTACCATTAAGGATAATGTTTACTGTAGGTTTTAAAATACTTTCTGAAAGTTCCCTTCTGTTTTCAGTTTGCTAACAATTTTACCATGTGTGCGCTGAATTTTATCTTGTGACTTTTTCTGTGTCCATTGAGGTAATCATATGATTTTCCTCCTTTACCTATTAATGTTATATAGTATATTGATTGGATTTGCATTCCTAAAATAACACAGTTTTCTCATAATTTATTATTTCTCTTTTATATATTTCTGAATTTTATTTACTGATATTTTGTTTAGAATTTTTCCATCTGTGTTTGTAAAAGAGATTGGTCTCTAGTTTTCCTTCCTTATGATGTCCTATTCAGGTTTGGATGTCATAATCCATTGAAGTCATTCTGGTACCCAGATAATCTGGAAAATATTTCCTGTTTTTCTGTCTTCCAAAAGATTTTGTATAAATTGGTGTTAGTTGTTCCATGAGTATTTAGAAGAATTCACTAGTGTGAACTGAAGTGGCAAGGTTTTTAATCACAAGTTTAATTTACTTACGATATGACTAATCAGATTTCTTCTTGTTTCAGTTTTAGTAAATTGTGTTTTTAAAAGATGTTTTCCATTTTACATAAATTATCAAATTTATTGGCATACAGTTGTTCATAATATCCTCTTTTATTTTTTAATGTCTGTAGGATTGGTAGTGATGTTCCTTTTTCATTCCTGATATTTATGATCGATGTTTTCCTTCTTTTTAACATTAGTCTTATGAAGAGTTTTTAATAAGAGTTATTAATTATTACGTGGAAACAACTTTAAGTTTTGTTAATCTTCTTGGTTGTATATTTGTCAGCTTTGTATTTATTTATGTTTATATATATATGTATTATTTTCTTCCTTCTACATTGGTATTTAATTTGTTCTTTTTCTAGGTTCTTCAGATGAAAGCTTAGATTATTGATTTTTAACCTTTCTTTTCTAACCTGTGCATTTAAAGTTTTAAAATTTCCCTGTAAAATCTGTTTTGATATATCAGATCTTAACTTTTACCCAGTTCAAAATATATGGAAATTTCTTCTGTGATTTCTTCTTTGACTGATGGATTATATTATTTAATTTTGAAGCATTTGGGTATTTCTTTTAAATTTTTATTTCTGTCTTAATTTCATTGTCAAAGAGCATATTGAGTAATTTCAATTCTTTAAAAAAAATTAGAGACTTGCCTTATGACCCAGAATATGGATAATTTTGATATATGCATGTGCATATAAAAAGAACGTGTACTCTCCAGTGTACTATGTATGCCAGTTTATTCAAATATAATTATTGTGTTGTTCAGATTTTTAATATTCAGTGTAGGTGTGTCTTCTTATTCTATCAGGGGTTGAGAGAGTTGTAATACATCCTCCTCCTATGACTGGATTTATCTATTTCTTATTTATGTTCTTTCAGTTTAACTTTCTATATTTTGTAATTATCTTATGGGGATATATTCAGTCTTAGAATTGACAAACTTCTGGTATATTTACCTCCTTATCATTATGAAATATCTCTCTTTATCTCTAGTAATGCATCTTTCTTTAAAGTCTCCTTTGTCTTATGTGAGTATATCTATACTTGGTTTATTTTGGTTAGTGTTTGTGTCATGTATCTTTTTCTAATTTTAAATTTTCAAACTTTCTGTCCTAACACACACACAGAGACACACACGTTATGTGACAGCATATAGTTGAATTTTTCTTAAACCTAATCGGACAATATTGGTTGTTTAATTTGATTATTTAATCCACTTGCAATTAATGTAATATTTGATATCTATCCACTTATATTTACCATCTAAACTTTTGCTGTTTGTCCCTAAAGTTTTTTTCTTCTTTTCGATTATTTAGATATTTATTTTTTTCCTTCCATTCATTTTAAAATTATCTTCTTGTGATTATCTTAGAGATTACAACATCCATCTTTGATCTACAAGAGTCTAATACAAAATATTTAATTTTACTACTCCCATGATAATGCTTAGAACCTTAGAATTCCTTAGCTGTTTATAGCACCTGCCTTTTACATTATTATTGTCATGAATTAAAATTTTATATATATTTTAAATCCTTTAAGAAACTATTATTTTTGCCTTTAATAATCAATAGCAATTTATAGTTACCCTTATTCTTGTTCTTCATTTCTTCCTGCAAATCTGTGATTCCTTCAGGACTGTTTTCCTTCTGCCTAATGAATTCCACTAAAAGTATTTCTTTTAGTGCAGATGCGACTGTGATTAATTCTTGCAGTTTTTGTTTGTTTGAAAACTTCATTTTTGAAAGATATATTTTCCGGTGATAGAATTCTAGTCTGGTAGTTATTTTTTTCAGGACTCTGAAGACATCATTCCTTTGTCTTTTGGCTGCTTGATGGTCAGCTCTCCATTTTATTGTTGTTCCTTTCAAAGCAATGTGTCATCTTCATGTGGTTGCTTTTAAGATTTTCTCTTTGACTTTGGTCTTTAGCAGCCTTCCTGTGATATTCCTAGCTGTGCTTTGTTTTTTATTTAACATCTTTATTGGAGTATAATTGCTTTACAATGTTGTGTTAGTTTCTGCTGTATAACAAAGTGAATCAGCTATATGTATACCAATATCCCCATAACCCCTCCCTCTTGCGTTTCCCTCCCACTCTCCCTATCCCACCCCTCTAGGTGGTCACAAAGCACTGAGCTGATCTCCCTGTGCTATGAGGCTGCTTCCCACTAACTATCTATTTTACATTTGATAGTGTATATATGTCAATACTACTCTCTTGCTTCGTCCCAGCTTACCCTTCCCCCTCCCTGTGTCCTTAAGTCCATTCTGAACATCTGCGTCTTTATTCCTGTCCTGCCCCTAGGTTCATCAGAGCCTTTTTTTTTTCCTCTTAGATTCCATATATATGTGTTAGCATACGGTATTTGTTTTTCTCTTTCTGACTTACTTCACTCTGTATGACAGACTCTAGGTCCCTCCACCTCACTACAAATGACTCAATTTCATTTCTTTTTATGGCTGAGTAATATTCCATTCTATATATGTGCCACATCTTCTTTATCCATTCATCTGTCGATGGACACTTAGGTTCCTTCCATGTCCTGGCTATTGTAAATAGAGCTGCAATGAACATTGTGGTACATGACTCTTTTTGAATTATGGTTTTCTCAGGGTATATGCCCAGTAGTGGGATTGCTGGGTCATATGGTAGTTCTATTTTTAAGGAACCTCCATACTGTTCTCCATAGTGGCTGTATCAATTTACATTCCCAACAACAGTGCAAGAGGGTTCTCTTTTCTCCACACCCTCTCCACCATTTATTGTTTGTAGATTTTTTTGATGATGGCCATTCTGACTGGTGTGAGGTGATACCTCATTGTAGTTTTGATTTGCATTTCTATAATGATTAGTGATTTGAGCATCTTTTCATGTGTTTGTTGGCAATCTGTATATCTTCTTTGGAAAAATGTATGTTTAGGTCTTCTGCCCATTTTTGGATTGGGTTGTTTGTTTTTTTCATATTGAGCTGCATGAGCTTCTTTTATATTTTGGAGATTAATCCTTTGTCAGTTGCTTCCTTGGCAAATATTTTCTCCCATTCTGAGGGTTGTCTTTTCATCTTGTTTATGTTTTCCTTTGCTGTGCAAAAGCTTTTAAGTTTCATTAGGTCCCATTTGTTTATTTTTGTTTTTATTTCCATTTCCCTAGGAGGTGGGTCAAAAAGGATCTTGCTGTGATTTATGTCATAGAGTGTTCTGCCTATGTTTTCCTCTAAGAGTTTTATAGTGTCTGGCCTTACATTTAGGTCTTTAATCCATTTTGAGTTTATTTTTGTGTATGGTGTTAGGGAGTGTTCTAATTTCATTCTTTTACATGTAGCTGTCCAGTTTTCCCAGCACCACTTACTGAAGAGGCTGTCTTTTCTCCATTGTATATTCTTGCCTCCTTTATCAAAAATAAGGTGACCATATTAGTGTGGGTTTATCTCTGGGCTTTCTATCCTGTTCCATTGATCTATATTTCTGTTTTTGTGCCAGCACCATACTGTCTTGACTACTGTAGCTTTGTAGTATAGTCTGAAGTCAGGGAGCCTGATTCCTCCATCCATTTTTCTTTCTCAGGATTGCTTTGGCTATTCGGGGTCTTTTGTGTTTCCATACACATTGTGAAATTTTTTGTTCTAGTTCTGTGAAAAATGCCAGTGGTAGTTTGATAGGGATTGCATTGAATCTGTAGATTGCTTTGGGTAGTAGAGTCATTTTCACAATGTTGATTCTTCCAATCCAAGAACATGGTATATCTCTCCATCTATTTGTATCATCTTTAATTTCTTTCATCAGTGTCTTATAGTTTTCTGCATACAGGTCTTTCGTCTTCTTAGGTAGGTTTATTCCTAGGTATTTTATTCTTTGTTGCAATGGTAAATGGAAGGAAACAATAGCAAATATCAATAAAACTAAAAGCTGGTTCTTTGGGCTTCCCTGGTGGTGCAGTGGTTGAGAGTCTGCCTGCCAGTGCGGGAGACGCGGGTTTGGGCCCTGGTCTGGTTGGATCCCACATGCCACGGAGCGGCTAGGCCCGTGAGCCACAACTGCTGGGCCTGTGCGTCTGGAGCCTGTGCTCCGCAACAAGAGAGGCTGCTGGGGTGAGAGGCCCACGCACCGCGATGAAGGGTGGCCCCCGCTTGCCGCAACTGGAGAAGGCCCTCGCACCGAAACGAGGACCCAACACAGCCAAAAATAATATGTAAATAAAATTTTTTTTAAAAAAGCTGGTTCTTTGAGAAGATAAACAAAATTTATAAAACATTAGCCAGACTCATCAAGAAAAAAAGGGAGAAGACTCAAATCAACAGAATTAGAAATGAAAAAGGAGAAGTAACAACTGACACTGCAGAAATACAAAGGATCATGAGAGATTACTACAAGCAACTATATGCCAATAAAATGGACAACCTGGAAGAAATGGACAAATTCTTAGAAAAGCACAACCCTCTGAGACTGAACCAGGAAGAAATAGAAAATATAAACAGACCAATCACAAGCACTGAAATTGAGACTGTGATTAAAAATCTTCCAACAAACAAAAGCCCAGGACCAGATGGCTTCACAGGTGAATTCTATCAAACACTTAGAGAAGAGCTAACACCCATCCTTCTCAAACTCTTCCAAACTATAGCAAAGGGAGGAACACTCCCAAACTCATTCTGTGAGGCTACTATTATCCTGATACCAAAACCAGACAAAGATGTCACAAAAAAAGAAAACTACAGGCCAATATCACTGATGAACATAGATGCAAAAATCCTCAACAAAATACTAGCAAACAGAATCCAACAATACATTAAAAGGATCATACACCATGATCAAGTGGGGTTTATCCCAGGAATGCAAGGATTCTTCAATATATGCAAATCAATCAATGTGATATACCATATTAACAAACTGAAGGATGAAAACCATATGATCATCTCAATAGATGCAGAAAAAGCTTTCAACAAAATTCAACACCCATTTATGATAAAAACTCTCCAGAAAGTAGGCATAGAGGGAACTCACCTCAACATAATAAAGGTCATATATGACAAACCCAGAGCCAACATCGTTCTTAATGATGAAAAACTGAAACCATTTCCTCTAAGATCAGGAACAAGACAAGGTTGCCCACTCTCACCACTATTACTCAACATAGTTTTGGAAGTTTTAGACACAGCAATCAGAGAAGAAAAAGAATAAAAGGAATCCAAATCGGAAAAGAAGTAAAACTGTCACTGTTTGCCGATGACATGAAACTATATGTAGAGAATCCTAAAGATGCTACCAGAAAACTACTAGAGCTAATGAATGAATTTGGTAAAGTAGCAGGATACAAAATGCACAGAAATCTCTTGCATTCCTATACACTAACGATGAAAAATCTGAAAGAGAAATTAAGGAAACACTCCCATTTACCATTGTTTTTATTCTAATTGGGTTTCACTGAGCATCTTGAGCAGTACATTTTTTTCACCATTTTTGGAAAATTCTTGGTCATTATTTCTTTAAACATTGCTTATTCCCCATTCCTAGTCCTTCTAGGATTACAATCATATGTGTGTTGGAGTTTTTCATTATGTTCCACATGTCACTAAATGTTCTTGTCTGTATTTTTAATTATTTCATTCCTCAGTGCTTCTATTTGGATATTTAATATTGGCCTGTCTTGCATTCACTAATCCTATAATCCTTTACAACTACTATGCCATTACACAATCTAATATTTTAAAATTTCAGTTATTATAGTCTTCAGTCCCAAAATTAATTTCCATTTTATTCCATTCTCTAGTGAAATTTCTCTTCTACCTATTTTCTGTATTCCTTATTTTAACATATTAGTCATACTTATTTTAACATCACTGTCAGTAAATTCTAGTATGTATTTTATGTGTAGGTCTTCTGTATTGTCTGTTTTTTCCTCTAGGTTTTATTCATGTCAACCAGCCTTTTTGTATGTGTACCTCATAATTTTTTATTGAATGCTGAAGATTAATGTAAAAAGCTATCTAGGATCCAGATGATATTATTTTCTTCCAGAAAGAGTTCACCTTTTCCTCTGTTAGCTTGGTAGAGTCATGTCTAATCAAATTGCCTTAATTCAAACAAGCACTGTGCTTAGTCAAGGTTCTTTGCAGTCCTGAAAAGCACCTGACCCTTCAGAATTTTCAGTTCAGAACTCAGTGTATTCTCCACAGCCTTTCCCATGGCAGGTCACAAACTCTAATTTTCATGCATTTTAAGACTATTAAAACTTCACTCTGCTTTTCAGAAATTTTCCTTTAAGTTTTTAGTCTTCTTCCCTGGAATGTCCCAGAATTTGACAAGCATCATGAGGGGGAAAACTGGCCTTGAGCTTGAATCCTCCAGTTTGCCAAAGGCTGTTGAAGTTACCCCATCCCTGGCAGAAGCCTTTTGTCTGTTCTTTGAGTTTGCAAATTTCCTTAGGGCAAATTGACTGTAGGAGTCAGTTCAGAACTCCAAGGATTTTCCTTTTCAGGAATCTTAGCCCCTTCAGTTCTTTTTATATCATCTGCTGTCTGTTGCTTGAAACTGGTAATTTCTGAATTTAAAACAGGTTTTATTGTTGTTTTCTGCTGTTAGATAATCCATCTAACTGGGAAACAGAATTCCACCAAATATTTGCATAACTTACAATTTGACTATTTAAAATCTATATTTTGTAACTTCTGGTAGTAAGAAATAGGGGGTCTTAAAGTGATGTGGGTTATATTGCCTTCAGTAGAATTTCTGTGCCTAAAACAGCATGTGTTAAACTCACTATATGCTATGCCTAAAAACAACAACAAAGGAATTGTAAAAAATGCACATATAATAGAAGCACTTGAGAAACTATGATTGAAATGGGTATTATTATCCAGATATTTGGCCTCTACTCTCTATTTTTGTTTTGCAAAAGTAGAACTGGCCTATTTTTCTTAAGGTATTCATTTTGTGGAAGTTAGTTGGATTATATTTACTATTAAATTATAATCATTGAATTTTAAAATGTTGATCTATTCTACACCAAAGACTGGTGGTGATCCCCAGCTAGTAAGGAATGATCCATACTTTATGAATACACACAGTAACTTATAAAGTAATACACAAAGTAATTCATAAATTTACTCATATAAATTCATAAATGTGGTTCTGAGTGTTTGGCCAGTCTCATTTGGGTGATTATACAAATTGGACTTTCCTGGCATAAACAAAAACATGAACTTAGATTTTCATAATGTTGAAATATATTGCTGAAAACTTCAATCACATTTCTTGTCATCATACATAAAAACTATTTCATTTAAATATCTAACAGTAAATGGAGAAGTTGTTAAAGTTGACTACCGTATTTATGTCTTATATATTTGTTTGTGTTTAATTTTGTTCTCATTTTTATCACTTTCTAATTTCAAGTATTAGATTGGACGAAGGCTAAAAGCTATGTTTCAATAATAAACAGTAAATTTCCTTTTTTATTTCATTATATCCTTAGAAAAAATGTAATTCAGAGAAAGATGCAAGTAATTAAATTCCAGTAGGATGATACGAGATCTAAAAATAAATACTTAGGTTATAAAGCAGGCTCTTTAATTACTCACATTGTGCCAAAAGTTCAATAACTGGTCTTATAATTACATCCATATAAATTTAGTTGGAAACCACATAATTGTCTTGCTTGGCTTAATGAACACAGCATGAAACAATTATAATTCAGGTAAGTTTATCTTAATTTCTATTTCTATTCTTGTTGTCTTAAAAGAAAAAACAATGCTTATTTCTTACTACTAAAAGTTAGCATAATTGAAAAAGTAAATTTATGCAAAATACCCAAAAGCTACATTGAAGAACAAAACAAGGTGACTTGGAGATCAAAAAGAAATCATCATTTTGTTCATAAAAGTTGCCCATGTTTGCAAAGTAACTTAAAATGAGCAATCAGACTACAACATAATAACCAAAACTGAGAAGAAATTCTCTTTTGAAACATGCAGAGAAGCTGCAGGAAAACCAAGAAAAACGCATACGTTAAACTACATTTGAACTCCTATTAATAGGGCAAAAGGAAGGACAAGAAAGTATATGCCCTCTACCTCTTGAGTCCTTTTAAAGGATTTAGGGTTTACTTAAGGTTCTAAGATTTTAAGTATTTTACCAAGCAGTGACTTAGTTTTATTTTAGTGAAGTGGTACCAAGTTATATAAGATTTTCTCTTTAATTGTTATTTATAAATGAGAATAATTTTTATTTTAATATCAGTGAGTATTTATGGAGCAATTACAATGTGCTACGTAAGTAGCAAACAAGATAATCTCTAGCATATACGCTGCTCACAATGGGATATGGTCACAACTGTAGTGTATCAATAATTTAATAAAGTGCATGTTTAGGTACAATTTGGGAGAAACAGGTATGCTAATTTATATGTTCGTGGCTATTCAGGGGGGCATAGCCTGGTAGAATAGTGAACAAGAAAGGTCTAGGTAGCTACAAAGAATTTCAAACATTCTGGCCTTGCAAATATAAAGCTATGTGGTAAAGACAAGCACCAAAAATATATAGAAATGTAAGATTACACAGAAGCTTTAAAATGTTTCCTTGAAAAGACATTAACCAAGAAGTTCCTTTAAGTAAAATTTCTTCTTACACTACTTGAGTAATTTATAATTATGGAAAGATTAATCAAGAGAAGGTCAAATATGGAGAAATACATAATATCAAGTGTAACTAAAAATGCTAAATCCAATGAATATTAATAAAAGGAAGATTTAGCACAGAGACATGCATAAGTTTGCAATAGTGATATACATATTTATACAACAATACAATCTCAAGAGAAAGTATCGCAATGTGAGTCAGGTTTAACAAAATTGAGAGGCTCACTTGACCAAATACGACACTTAACCGAACAAAACTATTCCTGCAGTTGGGGCTTTCTTTTAATTTCTCTCTCTGTGTTCTGAGCCAAGAGGTTGGGAAATACTGGCTTCAGAAATTTGAACTCACCAGTTCCATGGTCTCCGGTCAGACACACCTCGTACTGGTAGCTCTGGGACAGGGTCCCCGTGCCGCTGACGTCCACCAGGTGGCCCGGAAAGGGGCCCTCGGGCACCGAGCAGCGACCCACCGAGGCCGCCCCGCCCCGCCTGCACAGCCGCACCGCGACGAACACCAGCACCGAGAAGAGGAAGAGCGACGACACCGACGCCAAGGCGACCACCAGGTAGACGGTGAGCGGGGCGGCCGGCGCCGCGTCCGCCGCTTCCGCTTCCGGGACCGGCAGGTAGGGCTGCGAGAAGCCGTCCACCAGCAGCACGTGCAGCGTGACGCTGGCCGACAGCGGCGGCTCGCCGTTGTCCTTGACCAGCACCACCAGCCTGTGTTTGGCCGCGTCGCGCTCGCTCAGCAGCCGGGCCGTGCGCACCTCGCCGTTGTGCGCCCACACGCCGAACAGCCCGGGCTCCGTGGCCTTGAGCAGCTGGTACGACAGCCAGGCGTTCTGGCCCGAGTCGCCGTCCACCGCCACCACCTTGGTCACCAGGTAGCCCGCCTCGGCCGCCCTGGGCACCAGCTCGGTGCAGGGCGCCGAGGCGTTCTGCAGCGGGTACAGCACGAAGGGCGCGTTGTCGTTGTCGTCCGCCACGAGCACGCGCACCAGCGCCTGGCTGCTGAGCGCGGGCGAGCCGCGGTCGGCGGCGCCTACGGGGAACTCGAACGCCCGCAGGGCTTCGTAGTCCAGGGACCTCAGGGCGACCAGGTGGCCGTTGTCCGGGTTGATGGACACCAGGGAGGCCAGGGGCACGTGCGGGTCGAGGGGCGGCAGCAGCGAGTAGGTGACCTGGGCGTTGGCGCCCGCGTCTCTGTCTGTGGCGCGGACGGTGCCGATGTGCAGGGCGGGGCTGTTGTTCTCGCGGACGGACAGGGTGTAGGAGGTCTGGGTGAAGGCGGGGGCGTTGTCGTTGACGTCGGACACCAGCACGGTTATGTTGTGCTCGGTTTTCAGCCTGGGGGTTCCCATATCTGTGACGGTGATGGTGATGTTGTACTCGGCTCTGCTCTCTCTGTCCAGCGGGCTCTCTGTTACCAGGGTGTAGAAATTCTTGAAAGTCGGTTTTAGAATGAATGGCAGATTATCTGGAATAGAGCAAACCATCCTTCCATTGTCTCCGGAGTCTCTATCTCGAATTCGGAAGATGGAGACTACAGTCTCAGGAGCATTTTCTGGGATGGAGCAGGTGAGTGAAGGTATGGTAAGTTCAGGGGCGTTGTCATTCACATCTACCACCTCTATGACTACAGTGCCTTTTCCGGAAAGGCCTCCTCCATCTGTAGCCTCAATTTCCACGTGGTAAGATTTAATTTGTTCAAAATCCAATTTCTTTGTCAGTCGGATTTCTCCTGTGACTTCATTTATTGAGAAAGTTTGTTTAATTTCCTCTGATGCTTGGAACAAGCCGTAGGAAACAGTCCCAAAGTTTCCAGCATCTACATCCCTAGCTAAAACAGTAAGTATTGGGGAGTGTAGGGGGCTGTTTTCCAGAACCTGCACTTCATATGGAGTGTGCACAAACTCAGGAGCATTGTCATTGACATCCATGATCAGGATTCGTAACATGCTGGTGCCAGACCTAGGTGGAGACCCACCATCCAGCGCCATGAGGGTTAAGCTGAACTCAGGCTGCTCCTCTCGATCCAGTGCTTTGTCCTGCACCAAATCTGGATATTTCTTGCCCTCACTATGATTTCGAGTGACAACGTGAAAATGAGAATTGGGGCTGATAGTGTATTTTTGAAGAGCATTGCTGCCCACATCCAAATCCTGAGCTAATTTCAACGGAAAAACAGTCCCTGGCTGGCTGTTTTCCGGTATTTTCAGGAGCATTTCCCTATTCGGGAATACTGGGGAGTGGTCATTTATGTCCTGGATTAATAGTTCTCCTTCAAAAAACTGCACCGGAGTTTCCAGGAACACTTGGAAATGCAACACACAGGGTTCAACGGGGCCACATAAATCTTCCCGGTCTAGTTTCTCCCTCAAAAGCAAATCTCCAGTCTGGCGATCTAGCAGCAAGCGCTGCTTGTCATCGTCACACACCACCTGGGCCGACCGGGCGGCCAGCTCCCCAATTCCCAGGCCCAGGTCCTTGGTCAAATGGGCTATAAAGGAGACGCTCTCTGTTTCTTCCAGCACAGAATAACGAATAGGCGCAGGGTGAGCCTGAGACAAGAATACCATCAAAATAAAGGTCATCACTTGCCTGTTCTGTTGAATTCTCTCTAGCGTCTCCATGTTGGAGCCAGAGTGCTTACATCCAATCCCTTCAGCAACCACAAAAAGACCCGAGGTATTAAATTCTGACTTCTTGCTTGGTAGAATCTTCACAGAGTTGCCTTTAATCTTAAAGTCGTTTAGTATATCGCTACCCAGACTCGTTGGTAACCCAGCACTGCTGGCAAAGCTTCTTCTGTGTGGTGTTGATTTCGTCTGGCAACAAAGGGATACGGGAGCTTTTTAGGGCTCTTTATTCACAGTCTTAGCCGGCAGCGCCACCCTGCGTCCTGATTGAGAAGCTAATACTGTAGTCTCAAGTCAGCCTATTTTGAAAGTGTCCAAATGTAAGCCGTTTAAAAAAGTGTATAGAACTTTTACAAGTTTTGTTATTCCATTAAATGGCTTAAGGTATAGGTTATTCCATTACATTGCATGAGTTAGAATAATTGTGAACACAAAGCAAAGGGATATCTTCCTCTCCCCATACCCTTACAAGTGGAACTTAGAGAACTCCATTTCCCTTTTGTCATACTCTAACCAGGGGAGATAAACTCTTATAAAATTACAATTCATAATAGTTTTATCTGTTTATTTCCAAGTATGTGAGAAATTTATGATGATGCAAAAAGTTTGTGTAAGGTGTTCTGTACCACCTGGTCTTAGGTTCTATTTTTTTACACTGGTGTGCAAATAGTAATACAGTTGAATAAAGAGGCATCTTGCTTTGTTATAAGTCCTTTTACAGTGTGAACCCACATTAAAATATTAAGGAGGTCAAATAGTATTAGAATCAGATTCTTAGATCCAGAGAGGAAATGAAAGGATTTTTACAGATAAAGAAACAGAAGCTCAGAGGGTGATAGGACTTGATTATTCTACTTGACTATTATCAGGATAATATCAAGACAAAACTGAGTGAAAATCATAGAATTTTATTAAGATAAAGGCTTTAAGTTTAAGCTGATTTAGCTAGATATCTGTATTTAATAATGAGTTTGCTTCTTACCACATTGATCCTTTGTAGCCCAGATATCACATTCCTTGACTAGCCAATTTGCGGGAAGACAAGAAGCAGTGATTTAAAACATTTTAATGTGTGAGCAAAGGGTACCTCAAGCTTTGTCTACTTATATATGGTGAAGAGGAGAGACTTGTTTATAAAATGGATTTCAGTGCAGCATGCAGCTATTGTGATTTCCCTGATACAGTAAGTTAACTGAGACACAGTTAATCAGTTTACTGGTTACAATTAGTATATTGAATGGAGTACCACTTATCTTGGTACATATGGGATTTCTCCTCCTTAAATATCTTGTAATTTAATTACTTAATTAACTTCATAAATTATGATTCACATTTATTGAATTATTTTAAAATCATGTCAGTAATCTTAGATTCTGATAATGATAGAAAGTATTAGGAAAGATTATTATTATTATTTACTTTTTTTTGGCCATGCCGTGCACATGCGGGATCTTAATTCCCCAACCAGAGATCGAACCCGTGTCCCCTGCAGTGGAAGCGTGCAGCCTTAACCGCTGGTCCGCCAGGGAAGTCCCAGGAAAAATTACTTTTGAAAGAAGCCTGTACTATAGTAGTCATTCAGTAAATATCATTTGGATAAATTAATTAACCCACTCTAATGATCATATTTCTACCTATATTAGAAGATTACTGTGAGATCATGCATTCAGCCATGAACATGTCTGACACTGAATAAAGAATTCTGAGAGATGAGAGTATAATACACGCTAAGCACTGTTCAAATAAATTTACTTTTATTCTAGCTCTGTTAATTCCTGTTGTAAGAGATCTAGTAATAGCAATAATAGTAATATTAATATGCTGTAGAATTTTCTTTCATGTTTAAGGCAAATCGGAGAACTATATATCAACATTAAGTGAAATGAAAAAATAATAATAAACATACTGAAAAGAAAAAAGAAAGAATATTATTTTAGATATAAATGGAAAGCAAATTTCATGAATGAAACAAAAAATTGTTTCATACTATATTAACAGCTCTAGTTAGATTCAAGTTAAAGAGTTCAGGACAAAATTCAAACTAGATTTTGTTTACTTATTCCTATATGCTGACATAGAAATAGTGTTGCAGATTAGCTCTTTTCGATCCCTTTTGTCAATCCAAAGCAAATGAAATCTAGGTAATATTAACATATATGTGTCACTATATGCCAGATAGTATTCTAAGCATTTTACATACACTAACTCATTTTATCCCTCAAACAACCCTATGAGGTGGGCACTCTTATTGGGCACATTTTATAGACAAAGACATTGAGGAATAGAAAGTTTAAATAATCTGCCCACAGTCGCGCACCATGTGAAATGGCAAAGGTAGGATTCAAACTGTTACAGAATGGCTCCAGAATCCATTCTTTGATCTAACTAAGTGGAATTAGAGAGGTGAACAATTTTTTAGATAATTTAGATCCAAACTTCAGCCTTGCCTTGGGTACACAGATATCATAGGTGAAATATATTTGTATTCACATTTTCAATTAATATAAGAATCTTTTAAATAGTTTGTCTCCCTTTAGAGATAGGTACCAGCAAAAAGAGGTGCTTACAAAATTTAGAAATTGAAAGGAAAACTAAGAGTGTTTTGTTGAGATCATTAATTAGGTTTAAAAAAAAAACTAAGAGTGACATGAATAATGAATTCCCTGTAGCCTTAAATATATATCCATATATATGTATATACACACACATATATATGTATATATAAATAAATACCTATGTATAGATCTTTTGAACTATTATCAGGGTGTAAAGTTAAAATCAAGAAAGGTGGGCTTCCCTGGTGGCGCAGTGGTTGAGAATCTGCCTGCTAATGCAGGGGACACGGGTTCGAGCCCTGGTCTGGGAAGATCCCACATGCCACGGAGCAGCTGGGCCCGTGAGCCACAACTACTGAGCCTGCGCGTCTGGAGCCTGTGTCCCGCAACGGGAGGGGCCGCGATAGTGAAAGGCCCGCGCACCGCGATGAAGAGCGGTCCCTGCACCGCGATGAAGAGTGGCCCCCACTTGCTGTAACTAGAGAAAGCCCTCGCATGAACTGAAGACCCAACACAGCCAAAAATAAAGAAATAAATAAAGTAGCTATAAAAAAAAAATCAAGAAAGGTGGCCTAAGATGATAGTTTAACATTGGATCATGGATTATTTTGCCAAACTGCCAAACTTATCAGAAAAAAACTATTATATTTGCATGGAAGAGGCATTAATGATAAAGAGAATGACCACCTGCGAAACCATTCCATTCCAGTCAGGAAAACTGCATTATCCATTCTGAAGGATTCATACAACAACTTACACAATTGGTTGCCAGACCTGAAGCACAATATTTAAAACATTTCTTCCATTTTGAATACACAAAGAGAGATAGAATAGTTAGAGGGATACTCTGGTAATTAAATATCAGTTTTAATTCCTCCCTGGTAAAATATAGGCAAGAACTTTAAATATCATTGAGGGAAAGATAAAAATCATTTTAAAGGAATTTGAATACAAGAAGTCCTAAAGTTCAAATGCTAAACACATACTTTGAAGTTTTGAGTAGTCTCACTTGTTTTAAAAAAAAAATGAGAGAATGTTTTTTTAAACTTCATGATGACTTGAGGGCTGTTTTGTTCTTAACTTGGAGGGGGAAAGTACAGAGGGATATTAGGTGATAACTGTTGAAAGGAGAGATAAATTGGTGAAATATGTATTAGATTTTAACTAGTATTTTTAGTTACTGAAATCATACTTCAAATAGTATTATTTCAAAATATTAAGCAGCATTGATAATTGGTAATTATAAATGGTTTG
Organism: Balaenoptera acutorostrata; assembly: GCF_949987535.1. Classification (NCBI taxonomy): domain Eukaryota; kingdom Metazoa; phylum Chordata; class Mammalia; order Artiodactyla; family Balaenopteridae; genus Balaenoptera; species Balaenoptera acutorostrata. The sequence goes on along the minus strand of NC_080065.1, from coordinate 126,277,216 downwards.
TAGATTTTACTAGAAACTCTTATAAAAGGAATTATCTTTTGGAATTTTCTACTAAATAGATAAATTAGATTCATCAGCTGGCCATTCAAATGAAATAACTGTAAAGCAAACAATACTTGTCACTGGTAAAAGCAAACTAAAATTTAATATCTTTTAACCTTTTAATATCTTATAGCTAAACTGAAGCTATAAGATGTTTTAAAAAATCACACTAATTGAAATGCAAATTTAGAAAGGAGATATTTGAATAATTAGAGTGTTTGGCCTTAGAAATTTGTGATGAAATCCAATATAATTTCTAATAATTCCTTGTAGTACCTACTAAATTAAAAATAGTATTTGTATGTTTAATGTATCAAAATATTCAAACATTTATTGTTGTTATTTTTCAAGATTGTTTTGGCTATTTGCATTTCCAAGTGAATTTTACCTTCAATTTGCTAATTTCTGCAAAAAAAAAAAAAAGCAAGCCTGCTGGGATTTTGATAGGGATTCAGTTGAATATGTAAACCAACGTTAAATCTTCCAACACATGAACAATTTCCATTTACTTAGGTTTTCTTTCATTTCTTTCACTGATGTTTTATAGTGTTTGGCATACAAGTCTTGCACTTATTAAATTTATTCCTAAGTATTTTATTATTTTTGATGCTATTGTAAATGGAATGTTTTCTTCATTTCATTTTTGCATTGTCCAATGCTAGTGTATAGAAATAGTATTGATTTTTGTATATTGGTCTTGTATCCTTTGCTGAATTCATTTATTAAGTTTAGTAGTTTTTTGGTGGATTCCTTAGGATTTTCTATATGCACAGTCATGTCACCTGCAGAGATAGTTTTACTTCGTTTCCAATCTGAATTATTTTATTTCTTTTCTTGTCTAATTGCTCTGGCTAGAACTTCCAGTACAATGTTAAATAGGAACAGTGAGAGAGAACATCCTTGTTTTGTTTCTGATCTTAGGGAGAAAGCTTTCAGTCTTTCACCATTAAGTGTGAAGTTAGCTGTGGGTTTTTATAGTTGCCATTTATCAAGTTGAGGATATTCCCTATTATTCTTAGTTTCATGAGTGTCTTTATTATGAAAAGGTGTTGTATTTTGTACAATGCTTTTCCTGCATTTATTGAAATGGTTGTATGGTTTTCCTTTTCTGTTAATATGGTATATTGCATTGATTGATTTTCATATGTTAAATCAACCTTGTATTTCTGGGACAAATCCCACTTGGTCATGTTGTATAATCCTTTTCACATGTTGCTGGAGTCAGTTTGCTAGTATTTTGTTGAGGATTTTTTGTACCTATATTCACAAGGGATATTGGTATTTAATTTCCTTTCCTTGTGTTATCTTTGGTTCTGGCAGCAGGGTAATACTGGCCTCATAAAATGAATTGGGAAGTGGTCCCTGCTCCTTTTTTTTTAAAACAAGTTTGTGAAATATTGGTGTTAATTCTTTTTTAAAAAAATATTTATTTATTTATTTGTCTGCACCTGGTCTTAGTTGTGGCACTCGGGATCTTCGTTGCCACATGCAGGATCTTCATTGCAGCATGCAGTATCTTTAGTTGCGGCATGCAGGATCTTTAGTTGCGGCACGTGGGATCTTTAGTTGTGGCATGCGGGATCTAGTTCCCTGACCAGGGATCAAACCTGGGCCCCCTGTATTGGGAGCGTGGAGTCTTAGCCACTGGACCACCAAAGAAGTCCCTGGTGTTAATTCTTTAAATGTTCAGTACACTTCACCAGTGAAGCCATCTAGTCCTGGGCTTTTCCTTGTGGAAAGTTTTCTGACCACTGATTAAGTCTTGTTGAATAGGATGAAACATTCAGGATGAAGAAATCCATTTCCCCAGAGATAAATATAAGGGGAAAAAAACCCTCAAAAGACAGTATTTAGAGAAGACAATTTTAATTTTTGATAAACTTCTAATTTTTCTAGAAGTTGTTTCTCATCAAAGTCTTTCCTCATGGACAGCCCATATTAGTTGGACACTATTGACTTCAAAAATCTGAACCCATTTGTCTCTGATATTCCAGTCAGAAACCTCTCATATTAGTAGTTCTGGAACTAAGTCCCAGTGATGTTCACATCCCCAGAATGCTCAGAAGGTGGCCTTATGAGCAGCAGTCCACTGAAGGCTCCCTGTTCATCCTCCACATTTGAGCATCATTGAATAGGAGCAGAGAGAACTGAAAGAGGAAGATGGCTAAATCAAATTAGTGATCAAGAGGATAGAGCATATGTTGGCTTGAGTAAACTTCTGTGGGTGGTTCAAGGAACGGAAGGTAGGGCTGGGATAGGTCCTAGACCAGGTATAGCATGATTATGCCAAATAGAAGGTGGCTTCTAGTTGTCTTTAATAACAGCACAAGCTTGTGCCTGGCTGTGTCTATCTCTTAGGAGCCTAGATATGCTTCAGTGCTCTATACTTCCAGGTTGTGGGTCCATGTGCTAAACATTAAGTACTTTGAGGCTCTGAGTCTTCGAAAAAATAGTCATGAGTTCTAGCTCATCACCATCCAGGATACCACCTTGTTCTACCTGGTACCAACTCAGTACACAATATAGGATTGCTTAGCAGTGGGTTTTCTTTGTCATCCAGCAAGTTGGGTGCGTCATCCAGGACCACCATATGCAGCACTGTCATGCATATTAATCAAGACCATGTTTTTTTCCCTGTAGGTAATTCTCATGTATCAATTACTTCAGTTACAACTCACTTTCCTCAAAATCAGCTTTATTCTAAGATTAAATCAGCTTGTTTACTCTAAAGATTGAAAAGTAAATGATGTCTTCATTAGCTCTCATGTCTATAGCCTTATCAGACATCGTGACAGCCAAGAAGCAGAGGGTGACAGTCCCTAAGATTTTGCTTCATAGAGCTAATGCAGAGCAGTGCCACCCAAGGGAGACTGGGGCCCAGCTCAAACACATCACTAGGTGTTGGTCCAGAACTTCTACCTGTGTGTGGCAAAGTTGAGCTAAGCTCCTTAATTAAGGCTTGGATTTGTAGAGCCTGAGGCTGTAACCACTTTGAGACTCCTTCCTCCCTTTGCAAGACTACCAAAACCAGTACTGGTATGAGGGAAACCTCCAATAGAACATGAGTTCTCAATAAAATATCACCAACTAACAAGACTAACAGTGTGAAAACAGACTCAACAAATAAAAGATGTATACAGAAGAAACAGAGATTGGAACAATATGGAAAGAACTTAAAAGTAAAAGATATTTAATTTCCTCCAACAAAAAAGAAGGAACTGGCAATTGTTTAAAAAAAAAAAAAGAACAAATTGTTGTGAAAACCTGCCAAATGGAAATTTGGGGGGAAAAAAGCCCACAAAAAACTATAGTTAATTTTTAAAAATTCAGTATATTGGGTGAATCTCAGGTTTGCACCTAGCAAATATCAGAACATCAAGAATAAAGAAAAAATCTTAAAGAAGTTTACAGATAAAAGAACGAGAACTAGACTGATATACTTTTCATCAACAGTCTTCAATACCAAAAGAGGGAGAAGGAAAATTAGTTTACATTTTATTTTTTTATATAAATTTATTTATTTATTTTTTGCTGCGTTGGGTCTTCGTTGCTGTGCGTGGGCTTTCTCTAGTTGCGGCGAGCGGGGTCTACTCTTCGTTGCGGTGTGCGGGTTTCTCATTGCAGTGGCTTCTCTTGTTGCAGAGCATGGGCTCTAGGCGCGTGGGCTTCAGTAGTTGTGGCTCGTGGGCTCTAGAGCACAGGCTCAGTAGTTGTGGCTCATGAGCTTAGCTGCTCCGCAGCATGTGGGATCTTCTCAGACCAGGGCTCGAACCCGTGTCCCCTGCATTGGCAGGCAGATTCTTAACCGCTGCACTACCAGGGAAGTCCCTAGTTTACATTTTAAAATCTATGATCAACCAAGCTATTGGCTAAGAACATGAGAATTAGACATAGAAATAACTGAATTATGTCTAATAGGTTGCCAGCTTTAAAACATATAACAGTCTACTCTAAGAAGCAAAATAGAGTAGTGGGATATATTTTTAAAAACTGTCATTTTTTAAAGTCCCCATTTGCAAGGAAGCCATATTTAAGGATTAAGGAAGATTTATTAAAACTGTGGTTAGTTCAGTAGTTTTAATGAGTGATATTTGAATATAGTTTAGTCTTTTAACAACTCTACATAAAAGTTTAAAGTTCATTTTCATCTCTTTGCCTTTCAGTGTTAAAAACTAGATTAGAATATTAGTAAGAGATCAATCTGGAAATAATTCACAGTAATGAGTTTGTCCATCCTTTAAAAGAAAAACTACTGGGAAATTATTATGAATGTAGAAACTCATCATTTTTACCTAGTGCTAGACTTTCAGTTGGGGGAATTCCAAAAAGTGGCAAAGATAGTTAGTACTATACATATAGTGCCCTGTCATGTACTTAATAAAATATCCAGATAAAGAAGTTTCTGAAAGTTGTCTTAAAATAAAAGGGTAAAAGGTTTCCAATAGCCAAGAAATAAAAGCAACTTTGAACCAAGAGTAAGGTATAATTTTTTCCTATCTTCAAATTTAGTCCATATGATCTTTTCTGGCTTTACTAAACTCTGATCACTTCTCAACAATATGTGAATTCAGTGCATCTATCAACTAAGATATTATTAAGTATCTGTTCTTCTTATGTCTGGGTCTAAATAACTCCCCGGTTATATAGTGCCTCCAATTTGAGTCCAAAATCATATACCATATTGGCCAAAAAAGAACTGGCCTCCATATTTTCTGTAGTTGAAAACTTCCCTGGTTCTGATACGACCTGGAACTAAGCCAGCCAAATACAGAGAAGTCTTGATCAGAATTCTTTGCCTTTTCTCTGATCTTCATGAAAATTCAGCTAAGTATGAAAAGAAGAAAAAAAAATCTGACCAAAGAGCCAGATTCAGTATCTCTATAAAGTACTTAATGAGTGAAAGGAAATACTGTCTTTCCCCTGATTAATAAGGATTCATGTATTTGACTCTCATACATAAAATAACACCATTTTAATATGATTATAACTTTATGTGTGATTGAAGACATGTCAGTATTAAATTTTTTTGTTTTTTGGTTTTTTTTACAGTCAGTCATTAGGGGTTTTAAATTTTTGAGCTGTAACTGACATGTAACACTATATTAGTTTCAGGTGTGACACAATGATTTGATATTTGTGCATATTGCAAATGATGACATAAGTCTAGTTAACATCTAGTTAACAACATTCTTTTTCTCTTTTGAGAATTTTCAAAATCTTTGAGAAACTTCAGTTCTCTTTCTTCTAGTCATGAGTATTCAATTCCTGGAAAGTTCTATGCCTCTGGATGAGAAAATACCTATGAGGAGAAATTTTATTTTTCCCTAATCAGATTCTTTAATTGGGGACTAAATGTTTTGTACTTTAAAATAAGGTTTTTTCTATTTCATTCAAAATAGACATACAAATTGATGTTTGGTTGCTTCAAGAGTTTATTCTTAGCTGTAGTTAATTTAGACTTTCACAGTGATATTGCTCTCTCCCCTTTAGAACTTCCCATTCTTCTAATCTTCTTTTAATTACTCTATAGGAGGTAGAATGCTGATGTGGTTGGGCAGTGTTTATCCCAGAAGGACCATACATAATCCTAAATCATGTCAGGTTGAAATCTGAAGGAGGGAACTAAGAGAGGAAACAAAGAAAATATTTCCTTCATATATCACCATATAAATGCCAAGTAGGTATTAATTTTTTAAAAGTAGGATCGGATGGGACACCACTTTTGCGATAAAGCATTTACAGAACATATATACATGTACTTTCTTGAAATTTTTAAAAAATGGCCCTCAGGTTGATAATACATCTCAGAAGTTAAAAAACAAATTGTCATTCTACCAGATGCTTATTAAATAATCTTTTCATGCCAAATGGAAAAGCACGATCAGTTGTTCAAAATGCCTATGTTTTATTTTTTTTCTCAGTCATCCATCATAAATACACTTCAGGCAAATCTAAGAGTAATCTGACCTATTAATCTACATTTTTGTCCATTTTTAGCCAATATAAGCATATACAATGTTGAAATATTAATTGCAAATGTCAAAACAGAAAATGAATTATATGTGTAAGTTTTATTTGAGTACTAAGCCTCTAAAGGATGATACACCTTAAAATGGTACATATTAAAACATTTTTATTTATCCACTTCATTAACCACAGACAAAGCTGCTTTAGGAGTATTATAAAGAATATTACCTGACTATATTCAATAGGGTAAATTATAATATTGGTGGTTCAGAACTCTCTCTACATTGCTTTGGATATAGAATTTGAAATGACTACCTTAAATAAACCTATTTGAAATCATCATTAAAAGATAATGCATTTATTTTTACTCACCTATTAGAAAAAGAAAGAGGCATTAATACTGGATTGAAAAGGTAGGAAGCAGATGAAAAAAGAACATGCAGGGTTAACTAGATAGAAAGTAAAATCAATATATAAACAAAATACTATATCAACTCAAGAACCTTGACTTAAAATGACTTAAAAGAAAGCATTCGTAGCCAGACAACTTTCTGATTCTTCTGTTAATGAAACCTACGCTATTCTTGCAATTGCCTTTTTGCGCTAGTCCTGCCCAGTGTCTTGAATCAGACCACTAGGGAGAATCGGCTTCAGGAATTTAAACTCATTTAACCCGGAGCCTCCCGTCAGACACACCTCGTACTGGTAGCTCTGGGACAGGGTCCCCGTGCCGCTGACATCCACCAGGTGGCCCGGAAAGGGGCCCTCGGGCACCGAGCAGCGACCCACCGAGGCCGCCCCGCCCCGCCTGCACAGCCGCACCGCGACGAACACCAGCACCGAGAAGAGGAAGAGCGACGACACCGACGCCAAGGCGACCACCAGGTAGACGGTGAGCGGGGCGGCGGGCGCCGCGTCCGCCGCTTCCGCTTCCGGGGCCGGAAGGTAGGGCTGCGAGAAGCCGTCCACCAGCAGTACGTGCAGCGTGACGCTGGCCGACAGCGGCGGCTCGCCGTTGTCCCTGACCAGCACCACCAGCCTGTGCTTGGCCGCGTCGCGCTCGCTCAGCAGCCGGGCCGTGCGCACCTCGCCGTTGTGCGCCCACACGCCGAACAGCCCGGGCTCCGTGGCCTTGAGCAGCTGGAACGACAGCCAGGCGTTCTGGCCCGAGTCGCCGTCCACCGCCACCACCTTGGTCACCAGGTAGCCCGCCTCGGCCGCCCTGGGCACCAGCTCGGTGCAGGGCGCCGAGGCGTTCTGCAGCGGGTACAGCACGAAGGGCGCGTTGTCGTTGTCGTCCGCCACGAGCACGCGCACCAGCGCCTGGCTGCTGAGCGCGGGCGAGCCGCGGTCGGCGGCGCCTACGCGGAACTCGAACGCCCGCAGGGCCTCGTAGTCTAGGGACCTCAGGGCGAACAGGTGGCCGTTGTCCGGGTTGATGGACACCAGGGAGGCCAGGGGCACGTGCGCGTCGAGGGGCGGCAGCAGTGAGTAGGTGACCTGGGCGTTGGCGCCCGCGTCTCTGTCTGTGGCGCGGACGGTGCCGATGTGCAGGGCGGGGCTGTTGTTCTCGCGGACGGACAGGGTGTAGGAGGTCTGGGTGAAGGCGGGGGCGTTGTCGTTGACGTCGGACACCAGCACGGTTATGTTGTGCTGGGTTTTCAGTCTCGGTGTCCCCATATCTGTGACGGTGATGCTGATGTTGTACTCGGCTCTGATCTCTCTGTCCAGCTCTCCTTCCGACACTAGGGTATAAAAATTCTCTACAGATGGTTTCAGGATGAAGGGGAGATCGTTCTCGATGGAACACACTATTTTCCCATTGTCTCCAGAGTCTAGGTCGGAAACACTGAAAACAGCCACCACAGTCTCTGGCGAGTTCTCTGGGATAGGGCTGGTAATTGAGGACAAGGTCAGTTCTGGTGGGTTGTCGTTCACATCAACCACCTGAACTATCACTGTTGATTTTCCTGAAAGGCCTCCACCATCCTTGGCTTCTATATCCACCTCGTAAGTTTGGATCGCCTCAAAATTCAAATATTTGATTAGTCGGATATCACCAGTAACTGGATTTAGTTGAAAAGTTTTTCTAATTTCTTCAGAAACATGAAAAAATGCATATGATATTGTCCCCAAATTTCCTGTATCTAAGTCAGAAGCTGAAACAGTGACAATAAGAGAGTTAACGGGGCTGTTCTCTAGAACTTGAACCTCATAGAGGGACTGTGTAAATTCTGGGGTGTTGTCGTTTATGTCTAAGACCAGGATGTGAACCTGGACGGTCCCAGACCTCCGTGGAGTCCCGCCATCCAGCGCAGTGAGCATTAACCTAAGCTCTGGCTGCTCCTCACGATCCAGTGCTTTGTCTAGTACTAGTTCTGGGTACTTCCTTCCATCCCTACGACTGCGTGTGAGAACGTGGAAATGGGAATTAGGAGTGATCGTGTAGTTTTGGAGACTGTTTCTTCCCACATCCAAGTCTTCAGCATTTCCCAAAGGAATTATTGTTCCTGGTGGAGTGTTTTCTAGGATTTTCAGCTGCATTTCATTTTCAGAGAATGCCGGAGAATGGTCATTTACGTCTATGACCTGGAGCTCATTTGTAATAAACTGCAAGGGGTTTTGCAGTAATATCTGAAAATGCAGTATGCATGGCTCTGCGGAGCCGCATAGCTCCTCCCGGTCCAATTTCTCATGCAGGAGCAAATCACCGGTCTCATGGTTGAGCTGAAAATGCTGTCTGTTCCCTTTAGACACAACTTGGGCCCCCCTCGCGGCCAGTTTCCGTACACTCAGCCCCAGATCCTTTGCTAGATTGGAGATTAAAAACCCCCTCTCTTTTTCCTCAGCCACAGAGTAGCGTCTCGACTGGGACCCAGCCAGAGACCCACCCAGAAAAACAAAGAGAAACAGGACTTGCCTTTGTCTAAGAAAGCGCTCTCCTCCGGCCTCCATTGCATTTTCTGCCATGTTCTTCCGAGAAATATTGTCAAGCTAGCCTCCAACAGCACTGGGAAACGCAGTCTTTTGCCTCCTAACCTTTGAAGAAAACCTAGCGAATAATCCTTACCAGAGTCTCAGATTTGCTAGCTTAAAAATCTGCCCCGGCTCACAACCCCTAGTTTACTGCACTGAATCGGTGTGTTACACAGAGTATACACAGTGCCTGCGGTTTAATCCTCCTTCTTAGTCAACAGCGCCACCGTGCGTTCGCTCACAGTTTCAAAATCTTGGAGAAGGTGATGTTTGCTGGGCTTTTTGTTTTGATTTTTTTAATCGCTTATTCCCTTTTATCAAACTGAGTTGATGCTACTGTAGGAATTTCTTCTGTTATATGGGTTAAATAAACACAATCTAGGGAGAAGAAATGCGCTCTTATCTAAAAGAAGTGACTGTCCCTGGTAGAGTCCCATTTCCATGATTTTGCGGGAGTGGACACCTGCTAGAGCTACTCACCCCACCTCCTGTAATTATTACAGAAAAATTTTTACAAGATTTTGCTCTAAGTGATGAAGTTTCGTTTTCCTACTTGTGTTTTTATTTTCCAAATTTTGTAAAATGCACACGAATTGCATTTATAGTCAGAAAAATGCTATGAAAAGACGACCTCAAGCAAGGTGATAAAAAATTATAATAAATCATGTCAGGGGATATATCCAGAGACCACAAATGCCTAATTCCTTCCACATTTTTGCACTCACTCAAGGAACACAGAGCTTTCTCCTCTTCCTATTTCACAGTAATTCTATGATTACTGGTTTCATCTGTATTAACTCTTTAATCTGCATAACTGTATTTCACCTGTGGAAACCGATATTTATTGTGTTTGTAGAAGTTAGATGTATTGTGGTAATAAGACAGGCTATGTCTATATATCTTATATAGTTTCCCATCTAATGGGGTGAACAGAATTTAAACAGATGTTTAAACAGTACTATATAAGAAATGTATAATGAGTGCACTGGAAGTATACAATATGCAGACCTAACTTAATGGGGGGGATTCAGAAAGTTTCCCAAAAATGTCCCATTTAATCTGGAATATGAAGGATGAGAAGAAGTTTGCCAGGCTAAAACTAAAATGGGAAGATTCCATATATAAGAAATGCAAAGGCCTGGGGACAGTAAAGCATAGCTATTCTAGATAATGAAGGTAGGACAGTGTACCCAAAGTTTAGTGTCTCAAGAGTAAGTGGGGGGCTTCCCTGGTGGCGCAGTGGTTAAGAATCCACCTACCAATGCAGGAGACACGGGTTCGAGCCCTGGTCCGGAAGATCCCACATGGCGAGGACTAACGCCCTCGCGCCCTAGAGCCTGTGCTCTGCAACAAGAGAAGCCACCACAATGAGAAGCCCGCGCACCACAACGAAGAGCAGCCCCAGCTCGTGGCAACTAGAAAAAGCTGGCGCGCAGCAACGAAGACTCAACGCAGCCAAAAATAAATAAACAAATAGACTTATAAAAAAAAGAGAAACATAAATATCACCTATTAAAAAAAAAGAGTAAGTGGGAAGAGAAGGCTGGACAGGTAGGCAGGGGCCAAATAATAGGTAGCTGGATTTTATTCTAAGAGTGAAAGGAAGCTATTGCAAGGTTTTGGGCAGAGCAGTGAAACAGCACAAATATCATGTGTTCAATATAGCTTCTTCACAATTATAAGTAATGTTATATGAAGGACCATTTATTAAATTTACTCTTAATATTAGTGATACTAAAGATAACAAAATTACACTTCTTATCCTTATGTTATCTTATTTGGACATAACTGCAAGCTATTGAAATAGCTGTTATCATTTCCAGGGGGACAGAAATTATATGACTTATTCAAGATCCTACAGGTAATCATTTGGTGGATCAAAGACCTTTGATACCAAGATACTTCTCTATATGAATGCTAAACTCCAAATGAGACCTTTAAATTTTATATTATAATTTTAATAGTATAGTTTGTTCAAATAAACATAAAATAATATAAAAAATTAAAGATAGTTTGAAGAACATTAAAAATTAAAATTCTGTTTTAATGTGTGGATCAGAAATTGAACTGCAAGAAATAAATAATAAAGAAAGTTAAATGAATCATTTAAGGAATTATGGAAGGAAAATATAAATCATAAAATTGAAAACAATTTCCCCATGTGGATTCCTTAAGCTAGTGGGCAGGAGAGAAGATTAAAATTAAGCAGAAAAAGAAAAAGGAAAAATATGTTGAAGGAAAGAGACACCAAGCACTGATAACTGCATAATGTTTGAATAACAGTGAAGTTCTGTTAATAGCCAAAAATTAAATCAGAGAGCATTTAATTCCAGCAAAATTTGTCCTGTGAGTATTTTAATGTATTTGAGTGTCAGTATATCACAGATGAAATAAAGACATTTCTTTCCTTCAATCAGTCATTTAAAATTTTTATGAAGAACCTAGTCTTGCAGTCATTGTGCTAATCATGCAATAAATGGAGAGCTACTGAGAAACATAACTCAAGCACTAAAAAGGAAACATAAAAGCATTGAAAAGTCTAGGAAACTGAAAGGGGGAAAATGGAAGTAGTCAGCGAAAAAAAAAAAATAGAATGAGCAAACCAAGGTAAATATTTTTTCCATGGGCTTATTTCCAACTGAATCATAAATGCTTCAGATGTTTTTTTAAAATGCAATGCCAAATTACATATGAAGTTTCTAAAATTTGGTCATGGACAAAGACATGTACTCTCTCAGATCTTTTGGATTTTAATGAAGTACTCAAAGAATAGATGGTTTTAAATAATTAAAACAGATTTTTAAATGGATTGAAACAATCAGAGGTTTTAAAATTTTTAATAAAAAGCATGAATAATTAGCATGTCTGCAAATGACTGGACATTGCTATTTATTTAACTACATTTTAGAATATTGGTAGTTGATTTATTGAAGACTTCTAATGTGAATGATTTGTAGAATCCAACAGTCAAGGTTTTCACAATCTCTAAAGAATCATAATTATCAGGTATGAACATTTTAAGGAAGTATATATTTAGAAAAGTGTGAGGGGTGCTTTGTTATTCATGAATGTACCTATGTTAATGGTTTTAGCCAATGTGAGTTCACAAGAAGAAAGTTAAACTAGCCTAAGAGAATACTCTATACAAACACAAATATTCTGGGTAGGAAAAAAGAATAACCCTATGTACTTATTGCAAACCTTCAAAAATGTAGGACTGCAAAAATTACCTAGGGACTGTGGAAGGTGAATTTTGAAAAAAAGTGCTCTAAAAATTAACGACTTCAGAAAATACAAAATATACTTTCACACATTAAATCGAATTAAGTTACAGTGATATTAACAGTAAGAAAAGAAAGAAAATTTGCATTCATTATACCACAGAGCAGCACATCTAGAAACACCAGTAACATGCACTGAATTGGAATAAGATGGTTACATTTCAAATACAAAGAAAACAACTCCAATGGGCAAGGCAGTAAAAAAGGACTTTCCACAATTTAACTGAGACTAGGCATCATAGACCCTTATTCAAACTTAACTGAATTCAAAACTATTCCTGAAACTGGGGTTTGCCTCACTAACCCTCTCCTCATCCTGAGTAAGGAAGTTTGGGATAATCGGCTTGAGGAACTTGGAAGTCCCGGAGCCTCCCGTCAGACACACCTCGTACTGGTAGCTCTGGGACAGGGTCCCCGTGCCGCTGACGTCCACCAGGTGGCCCGGAAAGTGGCCCTCGGGCACCGAGCAGCGACCCACCGAGGCCACCCCGCCCCTCCTGCACAGCCGCACCGCGACGAACACCAGCACCGAGAAGAGGAAGAGCGACGACACCGACGCCAAGGCGACCACCAGGTAGACGGTGAGCGGGGCGGCCGGCGCCGCGTCCGCCGCTTCCGCTTCCGGGGCCGGAAGGTAGGGCTGCGAGAAGCTGTCCACCAGCAGCACGTGCAGCGTGACGCTGGCCGACAGCGGCGGCTCGCCGTTGTCCCTGACCAGCACCACCAGCCTGTGCTTGGCCGCGTCGCGCTCGCTCAGCAGCCGGGCCGTGCGCACCTCGCCGTTGTGCGCCCACACGCCGAACAGCCCGGGCTCCGTGGCCTTAAGCAGCTGGAACGACAGCCAGGCGTTCTGGCCCGAGTCGCCGTCCACCGCCACCACCTTGGTCACCAGGTAGCCCGCCTCGGCCGCCCTGGGCACCAGCTCGGTGCAGGGCGCCGAGGCGTTCTGCAGCGGGTACAGCACGAAGGGCGCGTTGTCGTTGTCGTCCGCCACGAGCACGCGCACCAGCGCCTGGCTGCTGAGCGCGGGCGAGCCGCGGTCGGCGGCGCCTACGCGGAACTCGAACGCCCGCAGGGCCTCGTAGTCTAGGGACCTCAGGGCGAACAGGTGGCCGTTGTCCGGGTTGATGGACACCAGGGAGGCCAGGGGCACGTGCGCGTCGAGGGGCGGCAGCAGCGAGTAGGTGACCTGGGCGTTGGCGCCCGCGTCTCTGTCTGTGGCGCGGACGGTGCCGATGTGCAGGGCGGGGCTGTTGTTCTCGCGGACGGACAGGGTGTAGGAGGTCTGGGTGAAGGCGGGGGCGTTGTCGTTGACGTCGGACACCAGCACGGTTATGTTGTGCTCGGTTTTCAGCCTGGGGGTTCCCATATCTGTGACGGTGATGGTGATGTTATATTCGGATCTTGTTTCTCGGTCCAGGGCTGTGTTTGTGACTAAAGTGTAAAAATTTTCAACAGAGGGTTTAAGAATGAAAGGAAGATCATCTTGGATGGAGCAAACCATCCTTCCGTTGTCTCCTGAGTCAGGATCTGAAATGCTGAATACAGCAATTACGGTCTCCTGCAAGTTTTCTGGGATCTCACTGATAGGCGTTGACATGGTCAGTTCCGGCGGGTTGTCATTCAAATCCATCACTTGGACAAACACCACACAACTGCCAGAAAGGCCCCCACCATCTGTCGCCTGAATATTTAATGTATAAGTCTGAATAGATTCAAAATCCAGTTCCTGTGTTAAAAGGAGTTCTCCTGATTTTGCATTTATTCCAAATGTTTTCCGAATATCCTCAGATGCTTGGGAAAGTACATAAGATATTTCTCCATACGTTCCAATATCTAAATCTCTGGCAGAGACAATGGCAACCTGGGATCCAATGGGGCTGTTTTCTAGGACATGCACCTCATAGTGCAGCTTTGCAAACTCGGGGGCATTATCATTGATGTCTAAGACTTCAATGCGGATTAGGGCGGTCCCAGACCTGGGTGGAATCCCGCCATCCAGCGCTGTGAGGGTTAATCTGATCTCAGGCTGTTCCTCTCGATCCAGTGCTTTGTCCAGCACCAGCTGTGGTAATATTGTGCCGTCGGAACTGTCTTGTAATTTAAGATGGAAGTGGGAATTGGGGCTGACCGCGTAACTTTGGAGACTGTTCCTTCCTACATCTAAGTCCTGGGCACGCTCTATTAGGAAAGTAGTTCCAGGAGTGATACTTTCTGAAATTTTCAATATTATTTCTTTGTCTAGGAAAACTGGAGAATGATCATTTATGTCCCTAATCTGTAGCTCAGCCTGGAAAAACTTCAAGGGATTTTCCAGTAACATCTGGAAAGGTAGTACACAGTGCTCGGTAGGGCCACATAGCTCCTCCCGGTCCAGTTTCTCATTTAACAACAAATCCCCGGTCTGCCTATCAAAATGCAAAGGCATTTTTTTCCCTTTGGAAACGACCCGGGGGGCCCGAGCAGCTAGATCGTCTACCTCCAGCCCCAAGTCTTTCAACAGATTGGCCACAAAGGAGCCACTGTCCATTTCCTCAGCCACTGAATAATGCCTAGGCTCAGAACCAGCCTGAGCTATGCCCAGCAAAACAAAGAATATCAAGACTTGCCTTTGTTTCAGAAAGCATTTCTTTCTCTTTCCTGCCTCCATCGCTCTCTCGTCTCCCAGCAAACTTGCCCCAGCTCGGATTCACGTTGTCGCTGATCTATCTCCCAGTATCACTCAGACACTGGGATAAGTGGAGATGCCTAGGGCCCTGATTTCCCGGAGCAACTGCCTTAGAAAGCCTCCTTTTCCTGCTTGCTTCTTTATCAGAGCATCTGGCTAGAGGAGCGCAGACTGGTAGCTTTCTTCCTTCTACTTCTAATGCTGCAGCGCCACCCTGCGTCCTTTCCGAGTGTTTATTTTTTCCAAAACATAAAGGAAATCCCAATCCTTTCTTTCAGACTGATGGCAATCTAAATGGAATATTTTCAAGTAGTGTCTCTCAATGTACCGAAGTAACAATAATTCCATATTATCTAAAATCCAGTCCCTAATAACTTTTAAAAATTATCTTTCCATTATCCTCTCCCAGTTTTCTTCAACTTAAGAATTCATATTCACTCTTGAATTCCTTTTACAAATGCACTTATTTTCTTAACCACTTGACATAAGGAATGTCTTAGAAAATTTGTTTTTAAACCAAGTTTCATGATTGTATTGGTATTACATCTATTTATTCTAGAACAGTCCCCTGTGTTTTATTGATACTGAATTTTTTGAAGTGTCCAGATCAGTTGTCTTATAGGTAAACAAAAGATAAAAATAGCTAAGGCATTGGTACTTGTTGACTATAAATTAACAATTAGCTATGCTTCAGAAGAAGAGAAAACACTACTGAAGATAGAGCAATAAAACAACAACTATAGCATTATTCAGAAAGGGGGTGTTTCCTCTACTTTTTACCCAGAGCCCAAAAAGCAAGAATGCCAAGGGTGATAGCTGTCTCCACATACTGTCTTGTTTTTAGCTTCAAAGAACCTAATTTAATTGGAGATAAAGTGATGTTAAAGAGATGTATCTCCCATCTCTCTGTCTTGCATTAGGTTGGCAGAGCATGGGGATTTTTTTTTTACATCCAATGGAAAGAAAATTCTGGAAGGAAGGACCAAGGCATTTTCTTTTTATTCCAGAGTTCTGAGATAATCCTTAAAGAGGTGAAGTCTTCTTCTGGAAGTACTGTAGGATGAGCAGGTAAGTGTCAACATCACCAATTTTATGGAATTGTCATCCAACATCTTTTACATGAAGAAAGGTATTTCTGAAACTATTTCCTATGTAAATTGCCTGAATGTTTGCCATGTAGCCATGAAGTTGCCTGGTAATTTTCTTGCAGTGGATGTTTATAATGCACAGATATGAGTGGTATTTAAAATGTGTGGTCAGTATGCACTAGAGATTGGAGAATTCAGTGAGACTGGAGAATTCAGCGAGCCTGGAGAATTCTGTGAACAGCTCCTTAATGTACTGAGATTAAATCTTTAGCAGGCTTTGACAACCAGGTTGCTGAAGAGCATGCATCTCAAAGGTTGTCACTGATTGTCACGATCTGGACCTTTGGAGGTCTGAGACTAGTGTTGATACCTACCATTCTCTTCTGTGAGAGTTAAACTTACCATAGGTTGTTCTTCATCCAGTGATTTTCCCCCAAGAATGGGAAAATTACTTACCCCACTATTGCATCGCATATTATTGTGAAATTAAACTCCCTGTGTGGTTTCCAATGGTGGAAAATTCAACCAAATCTCAGGCACATCCCCATGCACATTCTGAAACATTCACAAGAATTTTTCAAAGGGGCAACATCTCAGATTCATAGATTTTTCTCAGAAAACAAAAAAGTTTACAGGTAATACTTGGAAATGTATAGTTTCTATAGGTCTGGCTTCCTATTCGGGAGGAAAGGCTCTTCTGTGGGTGTATCTAAAATATTCTTTGATCTCTTAATAGTTTAGATCCACCCACAGAAGAGCCTTTACTCACGAATCTTTGGTCAGTTTGGAAACCACCTTGCTCAGGTCTGTCTGCCTGCCGCTACGCAGACACTCCCCTTTCCGCTGCAAGGCCAAATCTCCAGGAACCGGCTATAAAAAGCAGCCTTCCTTTTCCTGGACTGTTTACGCTACGCCCAGGAAGAAAAGGAAAACTCACCACTTGCCTTTTTTCTGCCAGATTTTCTCTCAGTTTCCAGCATAGCTTCTTTGACTGCGTTGTCTTTAATGAAAGAAGCCTTCGGAAGTCGTCCAGTAGGGATAACATCAACATATATCTAGTTCCCATTTGTTTGAAGAAAGGTCTAAAATCTCAGCTTGCTGCCGACGTTTTCCAAGGCGCGTCGACCCCCAGCCCCTCTCAGTTTTGTCTTTTCTAAAATGGAGTCTGTGGCAAGCGCCTGGCTCCACCTGCGTTTTTAGCCTGCAGCGCCGCCAGGCGTCGGGACTGAAAACCTGGTTTGTACAGCGCTTTCCCTCGGAAACTGTCAAAAAAAAAAAAATCCACCTTCGTGTCACGTGGTCTAGTGGCACAGTTCTTACCTCCTGATAGTTTAAATTACTTCTCCGACTTTTGGTTTAGCTAATTACACTTTTTAATTAGTATACGGCTTTATTATCAGTCAGCTGTACAATTTCTTTTGAGAGTAACTTGAATTTGATTTCTTCCATTTTAGACAGGCCAGTCGTTTGGCTGTACATTCACTGAGTTTTTAAATTCATCGGCAGGTGTTTATTACACACAGATTAATTTCAGGCACTGTGAAAGGCATTAGGGATATAAAATGGAATAAAGCCTGGTACTTAAACCCCAAGAGGTTACAGCCTAGAAGGAAAGTAAAGCAATAATTACTGTAGTGAGTAATAAGTGCTAAGACAGAGATTTGCACAGGCACTCTGAAGTACTCAAAAGGAATATTTAAGTAAGAACAGAAATGGGGTATCAGGAAAGATCCTCAGAGGAGGTGAGGTTTGAGCTAAGTTGAATTTTATGGTACCAACTTAAACAGAAACCCATTGAAATAGTTTTCTACTGCAGATAAAGTATTTCTGATTTTACAGGAAAGAAGATTTACTCAAATGATGGGAACATCATGGCTTATTTGGGATACAGTCTTTTACTCAGTCAACATCACAGAGTTCTGTATGACGTGTTGTGGGGTGACAACTAACTAAAAGACTAGGGCTGGGCCCTTTTTTCCTATTTGAATTTGCTCCTCTATCTAATACTCAATTTAAAGGAGAGTCCTAAGCATGAGTATGTGCGTGTATGAGTGGCTTGTTCTGTTAACAATATCTTTAGGAGATATTTTTGAGTGGTGATTAAGAGCACAGACTTTTATGTCAGGAAGACTCATATTCAAGTACTGGCTCTGCTACATCGTATATGTTAAGTTAGGAAAATTCTTTACTCCCTCCAGACTTCAGTTTCCTCATCTGAAGGAAAAAAAAAAACAGCGGATGTAAGGATGGTATCTACTTAATGAATTTGTAAGAATTAAGTGAAACAATGCTTATGAAATAGTCAGCCTAGTGCTTGGAACATCATAGTATTTCATAAGTGCTAGCTATTTTAAGTGGTGATACAATGAAAACAAGGAACTTATCTACATAGTTTGGTTTACTCCTACCAACAAATGTAAGTCTAAATGACTCCCTTGTGTACTGTTGGTGGGAATGTAAATTGGTGCAGCCACTATGGAAAAGAGTATGGAGGTTCCTCAAAAAATTAAAAATAGAACTATCATATGATCCAGCAATTCCACTTATGGATATATAGCTGAAGGAAATGAAATCACTATCTCGAAGAAATATTTGCACCCCTATGTTCATTGTAGCATTATTCACAATAGCCAAGACATGGAAAAAACCCAAGTGTCCATCCACAGATGAATAAAGAAAATGTGGTGTGTATATATTCATGGTAATTATGTCAGAAAAAGGATATGTTAACTGACCTTACTGTGGTAAACATCTTGCAGCAGATAGGGGAATATTAGAGTAGTGGCAAGAGGACAGAACCAAGCAGGGTGGTTTACAAAGAGACCAAAGAATATCTTAGATCCACCCACAGAAGAGCCTTTGGTTCCAAAGGGAAGGCAGATGTGTAGAAGCGCTACATTTCCAAGTATTACTTGTAGACTTCCTTTCTGTATTCTGAGAAAAATCTATGAATCTGAGATGTTCTCTCTTTGAAAAATTCTTCTAGAGTTCCAGAATGTACATGAGGAAGTGCATGAGATTTGCGTGAATATTCCATCATTGGAAACTACACAATTGGTTCAATTTCCGTTTTGTTGTTGTTGTAATTATGGTGACAATATTGAGCTCTCCTCTCATAGCAACTTTCTATTATTGAAGTATAGTTGATTTACAATATCATGTTAGTTTCAGGTGTACAGCAAAGTGATCCAGATATATATATATATATATATATACATACACATACATATGTATATTCTTTTTCAGATTCATTTTCATTATAGGTTATTACAAGATATTGAATACACCTCCCTGTGCTATATAGTAAATCCTTGTTGCTTATCTGTTTTATATATAATATTGTATATCTGTTAATCCAAACTCCTATTTTATCTCCCCCCCTTCCCCTTGAGAAACCATAATTTTGTTTTCTGTCTGTGAGTCTGTTTCTAATTTGTAAACAAGTTTATTTGTATTATTTTTTATATTTCATATATAAGCAATAATATTTGTCTTTCTTGGTCTGACTTACTTCACTTTCTATGATAATCTCTAAGTCCATCCATGTTGCTGCAAATGGCATTATTTCATTCTTTTACACGGCTGAGTAACATTCTTTTTGTATATGTACACCACATCTTCTTTATCCATTCATCTGTTGATGGACATTTCCATTGTTTCCATGTCTTGGCTATTGTGAATAGTGCTGCTATGAACGTAGGGGTGCATGTATCTCTTTGAATTATAGTTTTGTCTGGATATATGGCCAGGAGTGGGATTGCTGGATCATATGGTACTCTATTTGTAGTTTTTATAGGAATCTCCATGCTGTTCTCCATAGTGGCTGCACCAATTTACATTCCTACGAACAGTGTAGGAGGGTTGCCTTTTCTCCACACTGTCTCCAGCATTTGTTATTTGTAGACTTTTTAATGATGGCCATTCTGACCGGTGTGAGGAGGTACCTCATTATAGTTTTGATTTGCATTTCTCTAATAATTAGCGATGTTGAGCATCTTTTCATCTGTCTGTTGGGCATCTGGATGTCTTCTTTAGAGAAATGTCTATTTGGGTCTTCTGCCCATTTTTTGATTGGGTTGTTTGTTTTTTGTTTGTATGTTTGTTTGTTTTTTGATATTAAGTTGTATGAGCTGTTTGGACATTTTAGAAATTAAGCCCTTGTTGGTTGCATCATTTGTAAATATTTTCTCCCATTCTGTAGGTTGTCTTTTTGTTTTGTTGATGGTTTCCTTTGCTGTGCAAAAGCTAATAAGGTTGATTAGGCCCCATTTGTTTAATTTTGCTTCTATTTCTTTTGCCTTGGGAGACTAATCTAAGAAAATATTGCTATAATATATACCAGAGAATCATTTACCTATGTTCTTTTCTAGGAATTTTATGGTGTCGTGTCTTATATTTAAGTCTTTAAGCCATTTTGAGTTTATTTTTGTGTGTGGTGGGAGGGAGTACTCTAACTTCATTAATTTACATGTGGCTGTCCAGCGTTCCCAATACCACTTGAGAAGAGACTGTCTTTTCTCCACTGTATATTCTTCTCTCCTTCGTCAAAGATTAATTGACTGTCAGTGTGTGGATTTATTTCCGGGCTGCTTATTCTTTCCCATTGATCTGTATGTCTGTTTTTGTGTCTATATCACACTGTGGTTTTTTAAATAACATTTTTTAAATTTTGGATTGCACATGGGCAAGGGCAAGGGGTCTGGTGTGTATTTGTGTGTGTGTGTGTGTGTGTGTGTGTGTGTTTTCCACTCATTTTTTTCAGAGCTTGGGACTGCTAAGGTCTTTTCTTTTGTTAAGGCTGCGCTGTGCGGCATTGGGGATCTTAGTTCCCCGACCAGGGATCGAACCTATGCCCCCTATATTGGGAGTACAGAATCTTAAACAATGAACCGCAAGGGAAGTCCCCACACTGTGTTTTTTTGTAATTTATTTTATTGAACCATAGTTGAGTTATGATGTTGTGATGATTTCTGATGTACAGCAGAGTGATTCAGTTTTACATATATACAGATACTTTTTCATATTCATTTCCATTACTATTTATCATAGGATATTGTATATAGTTAAATGTGCTATACAGTAGGACCTCCTTTTTAATCCATTCTCTATATAATAGTTCGCATCTGCTAATCCCAAACTCCCAATCCATCCCTCTCCTAATCCATCTCCTTCTTGGCAACCACAGGTCTGTTCTCTATGACTCTGAGTCTGTTTCTGTTTGCCGATGAGTTCGTTTTTGTCATATTTCAGATTCCACATGTAAGTGATACCATATGGTATTTGTCTTTTTCATTCTGACTTCCTTCACTTAGTATTGGGAAGTGGTACTGGGAAGATGTTTTATGTAAGATGTTATGGAAAAACACGAACGAACTTTTTGGCCAAGCCAATAGATACTCTCTTGGTCCATCCGTGTTGCTGCAAATGGGATTATTTCATCTTTTTTATGGCTGAGTAGTACTCCATTATATATATAGAGATATATAGATATCTATATCTATATATATACATAGATATAGATATCTATATATACCATATTGTCTTGATCCATTCATGTCTTGACTGATATTTAAGTTGATCCCACGTCTTGGCTATTGTGGATAGTGCTCCTATGAACATAGGGGTGCATGTATCTCTTTGAATGATAGTTTTGTCTGGATGTATGACCAGGAGTGGGATTGCAGGATCATATGGTAATTCTAGCTGTATTTTTTTGAGGAAGCTGCCTACTGTTTTTTATAGTGGCTGCACCAATTTATATTCCCCCCCACAGTGTAAGAGGGTTGCCTTTTCTCCACACCTCTCCAGCATTTGTTATTTGTAGACTTTTTAGTGATGGCCATTCTGACCCGTGTGACGTGGTACCTCATTGTACTTTTTTTTTTAATCAGTCATCAATTTTATACTCATCACTGTATACATGTCAATCCCAATCGCCCAATTCAGCACACCACCATCCCCACCCCACCGCAGTTTTCCCCCCTTGGTGTCCATACGTTTGTTCTCTACATCTGTGTCTCAACTTCTGCCCTGCAACCCGGTTCATCTGTACCATTTTTCTAGGTTCCACATACATGCGTTAATATACGATATTTGTTTTTCTCTTTCTGACTTACTTCACTCTGTATGACAGTCCCTAGATCCATCCACGTCTCAACAAATGACTCAATTTCGTTTCTTTTTATGGCTGAGGAATATTCCATTGTATATATATACCACAACTTCTTTATCCATTCGTCTGTCGATGGGCATTTAGGTTGCTTCCATGACCTGGCTATTGTAAATAGTGCTGCAGTGAACATTGGGGTGCATGTGTCTTTTTGAATTACGGTTTTCTCTGGGTGTATGCGCAGTAGAGGGATTGCTGGGTCATATGGTAATTCTATTTTTAGTTTTTTCAGGAACCTCCATATTGTTCTCCATAGTGGCTGTGTCAATTTACATTCCCACCAACAGTGCAAGAGGGTTCCCTTTTCTCCACACCCTCTCCAGCACCTCAGTGTACTTTTGATTTGCATTTCTCTACTAATCAGTGATGTTGAGCATCTTTTCATGTGTCTATTGGCCATCTGCATGTCTTCTTTGGAGAAATGTCTATTTAGCTCTTCTGTGCATTTTTCACTGGGTTGTTCATTTTTCTTTTATACTGAGTTGTATGAGCTGTTTGTATATTTTAGGAATTAAGCCCTTGTCGGTCACATCATTTGCAAATCTTTTCTCCCATTCCGAAGGTGATCTTTTTGTTTTGTTGATGCTTTCCTTCGCTATGCAAAAGCATATAAGGATGATTAGGTCCCATTTGTTTATTTTTGCTTTCGTTTCTTTTGCGTTGGGAGACCGATCTAAGAAAATATTGCTACAATGTATGTCACAGAATGTTTTGCCTATGTTCTAGGAGTTTTATGGTGTCCTGTCTTACATTTAAGTCTTTAAGGCATTTTGAGTTTATTTTTGTATATGGTGGGAGCGAGTTTCTACCTTCATTGATTTTCATGTGTCTGTCCTCATTCCCAGTACCACTTGCTGAAGAGACTTTCTTTTCCGCATTGTATATACTTGCCTCCTTCATGGAAGATTAATCGTCCATTGGTCTGTGGATTTAGTTTTGGGCTCCTTAATCTGTTACAGTGATGTATGTATCTGTTTTTGTGCCTATACCACACTATGTTTTTTTTGATTTATTTTATTGAAGTATAGTTCATTTACAGTGCTTTGTTAATTTCTGCTGTACGGCACAGTGATTCAGTTTTACATATATATAGATTCTTTCCACATTCTTTTTCAGTACAGTTTATCAGAGGATATCGAATGTAGTTCCCTGTGCTATACAATAGGGCCTTGTTGTTTATTTATTCTCTATAGAATAGTTTGCATCTGCTAATCCCAAACTTCCCATCCATCCCTCTCCCAGTTCCTCTCCCCCTTGGCCACCACAGGTCTGTTTTCTATGTCTTTGAGTCTGTTTCTGTTGTGTAGGTAAGTTCATTTGTGTCCTATTTCTGATTCCATGTATAAGTAATATCACATGGTATTTGTCTTTCTCTTTTTGACTTCCTGCATGTAGTATGATAATCTCTAGGTCCTTCCAGGTTGCTGCAAATGGCATTATTGCATTATTTTTTATGGCTGAGTACAACTCCATTGTATACATGTACCACATCTTCTTGATCCATTCATCTGTCGATGGACATTTAGGTTATTCCCACGTCTTGGCTTGTGAATAGTGCTGCTGTGAACACAGGGGTGCATGTATCTCTTTGAATGATAGTTTTGTCTGCATATATGCCAAGGAATAGGATTGCTGGATCATAATGTAACTCTTTTTGAACTTTTTGGAGGATGCTGCTTACTGTTTCCCCTAGTTGCTGCACCCATTTACATTCCCACCAATAGTGTAGGAGGGTTCCCTTTCCTCACATCCTCTCCAGCATTTGTTATCTGTAGACTTTTTAGTGATGGCCATTCTGACTGGTGTGAGGTGGTACCACTTTGTGGTTTTGATTTGCATTTCTCTAATAATCAGCAATGTTGAGCATTTTTTGATGTGTCCATTGGCTGTCTGGATGTCTTCTTTGAAGAAATCTCTATTTAAGTCTTCTGCCCTTTTTTGGATTGGGTTGTTTGGTGTTTTTTTGTTTGTTTGTTTGTTTCATTCTTTGGGTTTTGGTGGGGTTTTTTGTATTGAGTTCTATGAGCTATTTGTGTATTTTAGAAATTAAATAAACCCTTGTTGGTCACATCGTTTGAAAATATTTTCTTTTATTGTGTAGGTGTTTTTCTTTGTTTTGTTGATGCTTTCCTTTGCTGTGCAATTGCTTATACAGTTGATTAGTCCCGTTTCTTTATTTGAGCTTTTAATTCTTTTTTGTTGGCCGGCTAATCTAGAAAAATATCACTTGGATTTTTGTCAGAGATGTTTTGCCTATTATTTCTTCTAGGTGTTTTATGGTGTCATGTCTTATATTTAAGTCTTTAAGCTATTTTGAGTTTATTTTTGTGTTTGGTGGGAGGGAGTGTTCTGTCTTCATTGATTTACACGTGGCGTTTATCTTTCCCTATACCACTTGCTGAAGAGACTGTCTATATTATATACTTCCTCCTTCATCAAAGATTAATTGACTGTCGGTGTGTGGATTTTTTTCTGGGTTCCTTATTGGGGTCCATTAATCTGTATGTCTGCTTTTGTGCCAATACCACACCGTGTTTTATTATTTATTTTATTGAAGTATATTTGATTTGCAGGGTTGTGTTAATTTTCCGCTCTGCAGCACAGTAGTTAGATTAACTATATAAAGATTCCTTTTCATATTCCTTTCTGTTACAGAGTATCACAGGATGTTGTTTATAGTTGCCTGTGGTATACAGAAGGACCTAGTTGTCTATCCATTCTCTATGTAATAGTTTACATCTGCTAATCCCAGACTCCCAATCCATCCCTCCCCCGTCCTTCTCCCCCTTGGTAACCACTGGTCTGTTGTTTATGTCTCTGAGCCTGTTTCTGTTGTGTAGGTAAGTTCATTTGTGTCCTATTTCTGATTCCACATATAAGTGATATCATATGGTATTGTATTTCTCTTTTTAACTTCCTGCATTTAGTGTGATAATCTCTAGGTCCTTCCAGGTTGCTGCAAATGGCATTATTTCATTCTTTTTTATGGCTGAGTACTACTCCATTGTATACATGTATCACATCTTCTTGATTCCTTCATCTGTCCATGGACATTCAGGTTGTTCCCATGTCTTGGCTTGTGAATAGTGCTGCTGTGAACATAGCAGTGCATGTATCTCTTTGAATGATAGTTTTGTCTGGATATATGCCAAGGAGTGGGATTGCTGGATCATAATGTAACTCCTTTGGTACTTTTTTGGGGACCCTATTTACTGTTTCCCCTAGTTGCTGCACCCATTTACATTCCCACCAATAGTGTAGGAGGGTTCCCTTTTCTCACACCCTCTCCAGCATTTGTTCTTTGTAGGCTTTTTAGTGATGGCTATTCTGACTAGTGTTAGGTGGTACCGCTTTGTAGTTTTGATGCATTTCTCTAATAATTAGCATGTTGAGAATCTTTTTATGTGCATTTTGGTTATCTGTATCTCTTCTTTTGAGACATGTCTTTTGGCCTTCTGCTCATTTTTCAAAATTTTTTTTGATATTCAGTTTTATGACCTTATTCTCATTTTGTTAATTGTTTTGAATTTTTTTGTAGGTATTTTTTAATTTCTTTCTTCTTTTGTTCTCCTGTGATTTGATGACTGTCTTTAGTGTTATGTTTGGATTTTTTTTCTTTTTATGTGTGTATCTCTTATAGATTTTTGGTTTGTGATTACCATGGGGTTTTTATAAAGCAATTCATATATATATACGTGATTATTTCAAGTTGCTTATGTCCTACTTTCAATTGCCTTTTAACACCCTGCATTTGTACTCTCCCTTCATGATTACTGTTTTTGGTATATTTTATATCAAGTTGTTTCGTGTATTCCTTAACTGCTTATCGTGGATATAGATGGTTTTACTTCTTTTGTGTTTTTTTTTAAATCCATAGGATTTAATTTATTTATTTTTATTTATGGCTGTGTTGGGTCTTCGTTTCTCTGCGAGGGCTTTCTCTAGTTGTGTCAAGCGGGGGCCACTCTTCATTGCGGTGCATGGGCCTCTCACTATCGCGGCCTCTCTTGTTGCGGAGCACAGGCTCCAGACGCACAGGCTTAGTAATTGTGGCTCACAGGCCCAGTTGCTCCGTGGCATGTGGGATCTTCCCAGACCAGGGCTCAAACCCCTGTCCCCTGCATTGGCAGGCAGACTCTCAACCACTGCGCCACCAGGGAAGCCCCACTTCTTTTGTTTTTTAACCCTGTTACTAATGTCCTACTAACTTTTTGCAGGGATGATTTTCTACCTTTACTGTATGTTTGCCTTTACTAATGAACTTTTTCAGTTTGTAATATCCATGTTCCTATTTGTGACCCTTTCTTTTTTGATTGAAGAATTTCCTTTAACATTTCTTGTTAAGCTGGTTTGGTGGTGGTGAACTCTAGCTTTTGCCTGTCTTTAAGGTTTTTGGTCTCTCCATCAACTCTGAATGAGAGCCTTGCTGGGTAGAGTATTCTTGGTTGTTGATTTTTCTGTTTCATCAGTTTAAATATATTGTGCCACTCCCTTCAATTTCTGCTGAAAAATCAGCTGGTAGCCTTATGGTGGTCCCCTGTGAGAGTTATTTGTTGCTTTTTCCTTGCTGCTTTTACTACTGTCTTTAACTTTTGTCATTTTAAGTACAATGTCTTGGCGTGTTCCTCTTTGTCTTAATACTGTACAGAACTCTCTGCACCTTCTGGACTTGGATGTCTGTTTCCTTTCCCGGTTAGGGAAGTTTTCAGCTACTATGTCTTCGAATATGTTCTCAGCCCCCTTTGTCTCTCTCTTCTCCTTCTCGTACCCCTGTAATGTGAGTGCTTGGTGTTGTGCCAGAGGTCTTTTAAATTGTCTTCATTTCTTTTCATTCTTTTTTTTCTTCTGTTCAGCATCAGTGATTTCCACTACTCCATCTAGCGTGCTGATCTGTTCTTCTGTATCATTTAGTCTCCTGTTGATTCCTTCTACTGTATTTTTTATTTCAGTTATTGTATTCTTGATTTCTGTGTGGTTGTTCTTTATATTTTCTAACTCCTTGTTAAAAACTTCTAACTTCTCACTCTGTGCAGCCATTCTTCTCCCGAGTTCTTTGATCAACTTTACGATCACTACCCTGTACTTCTTTTTGGTTAGATTGCCTATCTTTACTTCACTTAGTTCTTCTTCTGGGGTTTTATCTTGTTCTTTTCTCTGGAACATGTTTCTCTGTCACCTCATTTTCCCTAAATTGCTGTTTTTATTTTTATGTATGTGGTAGGTTGGTTATATTTCCCAACCTTGGAGAAGTGGCCTTTTGTAGGATATGTCCTATGTGTCCCAGCAGCACATGCCCCTCTGGTCACCCAAGCTATATGTTCTAGGGGTTCCCCCTATGATGGCCATGTGGGTCCTTCTGTTGTGGCAGGCTATATGGGTGGTATGCTAGGCTTGGTTGGTTCCCAGTCTGGTTGGTTGCCAGACCCTGCCTTATGCGGAGGCTGCTGACTGCTGGTTGGTGGGACCAGGTCACAAAGTGGCTGATTGCGGAGCCCCAGGGGGCCCTGGGGCTTATGATCACTCACTGGTGGGCAGAGTCAGGATCCTGAAGACTCTGGGGCTGCTGTCTGCACATTGGTGGGTGAAGCCAGGTCCTGGGGTTAGTGCTGGCCTACTGGTGAGCAGAGGCAGGTCCTGGGTTCTGGTAGCAGGACCCAAGGGTTCTAGAGCTGGTATCTGATTGCTGATGGGGGGGTGGTTCCTGACAGAGTTGGGTACAAGGTCCTGGGTATCCTGAAGTTTGTGCTGGCCTCCTAGTGGACAAGGCTGTGGCCCAGCTGGTCCCAGGGCAGGGTCTGGCCTGCTGATGGGCAGGCTGGGTTCTCAGGTTCGGGGATTATGGTTTTCTTGAGTCTGGTATCTGCCCCCTGGTGGGTGAGGCTGGTCCAGAGGCTAGAACAGGCTCCATGGAGGTCAGGACCAGGGACTAGGGGATTCTGGGACTGGTGCCTGCCCACTGGTGTTTGGAGCTGGGTCCTGGGCCCTCTGGTGGGCAGGGCCATGTCCAGAGGTGACTGTGGGCTCAGGGGTCTTAAGGCAGCCTGTCTGCTGATGGGTGTGGCTCTGTCCCTGCCCAGTTAGTTGCTTGGCCTGAGGCATCCTAGCACTGGCACCTATGTGCTGTTGGGTGGGGCCAGGTCTTGGTGCTTATGAGCTAAAGGGAGGATTCCACAACGGCACTTGCCAACACCAGTGTCCACATGGTAGAAGGAGCCCCAGAATGGCTGCTGCCAGTGTCTGTGTTCCCAGGGTGAGCTGTAGTTGCCTTCTGCCTCTCTGGGAGACCCTCTGAGATCAGCAGGTAGGTCTGACCCAGGCTCCTCTCAAATTATAGCTTCTGCCCTGGGTACTGGAGCATGTCAGATTTTGTGTGCTCCCTTTAAGAGTGAAGTCTCTATTTCCCCAGCCCTCTGGGACTACTGAAAGTAAGCCCCACTGGCCTTCAAAGCCAAATGCTCATCTTCCTGGTGCAGGGCCCCCAGGCTGGGAAGCCTGTCATGGGGCTCAGATTTCTCACTCCTTTGACAGAACCTCTGCAATGTAATTATTCTTCAGTTTGTGGCTCACCCACCCAGCAGAATGGGACTTGACTGTATCACCAGTCTGCCCCTTCTACTCATCTTGTTTTGGTTCCTTCTTTATGTCTTAAGTTGTAGAAAATCTTTTTTGATAGGTTCCAGTCTTTTTCATCGATTGCTTGTTCGATGAAATGGTTGTGATTTTGGTGTGCCTGTGAGAGGAAGTGAGCTGAGGGTCTTTCTACTCTGCCGTCTTGGCCAATCCTCCTAGGATTTTTGATTTGAGACCTTTCCTTTATCCAAATATATGTATTTAGTACTATAAATTTCCCTCTTAGCACAGTTTTCGCTGTTGTCCACAAATTTTGATATGCTGTATTTTCATATTCATTCAATTCATTGCATTTTAAGACTTCCCTTGAGACTTACTCCTTGACGTATAGATTATTAAGATGTTTGTTATTTAGTTTGCAACTGTGTTGGAGCTTTTCATCTTATCCTTCTATTATTTATTCATTTCTAATTTGCTTCCATTATGGTTGCAGAGTAACTTCTATATCATTTTAATTTTTTTAAATTTGTTGGGGTTTGTTTTATGGCCTAGGACATAGTCTATCTTGGTATAAGTTCTGTAAGCATTTGAAAAGAGTATAATTCTGCTTTTATTATGTTCTGAGACTCTGAATTTAATTTAAGCCTTCTGTATTAACTGGCTTTCTCTGACACTGCTCTGGTAGAGGAAGAGAGAAAGCTGACTCATTATTGCCAGGGAGAGTTGGAAGTCCAGGTTCCCCACTTGGCCTCTGTTGACATCTGAAGAGGTGAGCTACTCATTACCATGGGTGGGTGGGAGTTCCACCTTCCCACATTTTCTCCACTGATACCATGGCAGGTAGGGGATAGGAGTGGGGAGACTTGTTACACAAGTGTGTGAAAGACAAGCCTTCCCACTCAGCTTTGCTGGCATGGGTGGTAGGGGGACTATTTTTTTTTTCTGTGTTGTTTGTCCAGAGTAAAGCAATTATTATCTAAAAGTTTTATGTCTTGCTAGGCTTCCCCTTTCCTGATCCATTGGGTAGAGTAGGGTTGGGTTCTTTGTTGGTTTTTTTTTGAGGCTTTTTTTGCCTGTGACTATTGGCATTTCTGGATTGTCAGCTTCTTAAACTCCAAGTGTGAGATATATGAGGGGGAAAAAAGTAAGAAACTCACAACTGTGTTGTTCCAGTTCCTAGATCCCTAGCTGGTCTGCCCTCTTCTCTCTACCTTACAAATTTTTATGTTTGTTTTATATATAATTTGAAAAGTTCTTAGTTGTACTTATCAAGAAGTATGGGGAAAAGTATATTTATTCCATCTTCCTGGAAGTCGAAGTCTTATAGGCTAATGTTTAATCATTGCTATTTTCTCAATATAGTCATTCTATCCATCTATAAAGAAAGGCGGTTGGGAATGGTGGAGGGAGAGAGTCAATAGGAGGGGGTAGAGTGACCGAGAGATTGGGATTAGTCTTGCCAATATTTAGAATTTTTGTATCTGTTGATAGTGATATTGGGAAATAATTTTTCTTTTTTATTTCTCTTGACCAGTTTTAGTATCATAAAATGAGTTGAGGGGTGCATCAGGTACCCCCAAGATCACCCTCTGATGATTTGCTAGTAGGAGTCACAGGACTCAGCATACAGTTTTACTTACAACTAAGAGATATTAGAAGAAAAAAGAAAACAAAGCTAAATCAGCAAAGAGTAAAGGGACATGGGTGAAGTCTGGAGGAAATCAGGCACAAGTTTCTAAAAATTCTCTCCCTGTGGAGTTACACAGGCCACACTTGATTCCTCCAGTGATGAACTATGACAACATGTGGGAAATGCTGTCTACCAGAGAAGCTCACTAGAAACTCAGAGACCAAGGTTTTTACTGGGGCCTGGTCATTTAGCTACCCTCTACCTGGCTTGGGCCAAAATTCCAGACTCCAGAAAGGAAAGGTTTTCAGCATAAATCACAGTGAGCCACTCCTATCATTTAGGGAAAGCTTTATATCAGTGTAGTTAACTGCTTATGATTCAAGTCTCCACACTGCCTTTGCTTTTGGTATTATATCCAAGAAATCATTGCCAAGGCCAATGTCAAGAAGCTTTTCCCTAGGTTTTCTTCTAGGAGTTCTAGTTCAGTTCTTATATTTAAGTCTTTACCTGTTTTGAGGTAATTTTTTAGTGGTGTAATATGAGGTCCCAATTTCATTCTTTTGCATGTGGATATCCAGTTTTCCCAGCACCGTTTATTGAAGAGACTGTCCTTTCCCCATTGAGTATTCTTGGCACCCTTGTCAAAGATCAATTGACCATGTATGAATAGTTTTATTTCTGGGTTCTCTGTTCTGTTCTATTGGTTAATACATCTGTTTTTATGCCAGTATCACACTGTTTCCGTTACTGTGGCTTTGAACTATATTTTGAAATCAGGATGCCTCCAGTTTTATTTTTCCTGCTCAAAATTGCTTTGGCTATTTGGGGTGTTTTGTGGTTCCATGTTAATTTTAGGATTGTGTATTTCTGAAAAAATGCTATTAAGATTTTGGTAGATCTATACTGAATCTGTAGATTGCTTTAGGTAAAATGGATGTTTTGACAATATTAATTTTCCCATACATGAACACCAGGTGTTTTTCCATTTATCTGTGTCGTTTTGATTTTTTTTCAATTGTGTTTTACAGTTTTCCATGTCAAAGTCTTTCGCCTCCTTGTTAAGTTTGCTCCTAAGTATTTTATTATTTTTGATGTTAATGTAAATGGTATTGTTTTCTTCATTTCCTTTTCAGATAGTTTGTTAGCATATAGAAATGCAACTGAATTTTGTACATTAATTTTGTATCCAGCAACTTTACTGATTTCATTTGTTAGTTCTAACATTTTTTTTTAATGTGGAGTCTCTAGGGTTTTCTATACA
The DNA here is from genome assembly GCF_949987535.1 of Balaenoptera acutorostrata. Lineage (NCBI taxonomy): Eukaryota > Metazoa > Chordata > Mammalia > Artiodactyla > Balaenopteridae > Balaenoptera > Balaenoptera acutorostrata. The sequence continues at coordinate 126,245,564 of NC_080065.1, read as the reverse complement.
TAAGATCATGTCATCTGCAAACAGAGATAATTTTACTTCTTTCTTTCTGATTTGAATGCCTTTTATTTCTTTTTTTTTACCAAGTTGTCTTGGCTAGTACTTCCAGTACTATATTTAATAAAGTGGTGAGAGTGGACATCTTTGCCTTATTCCTGATCTTAGAGGAAAAGCTTTCAGCTTTTCATCATTTTGTATGATGTTGGTTGTGGGCTTTTCATATATGACCTTTACTGTGCTGAGGTGAGTTTCTTATATACTTAATTTGTTGAGAGTTTTTATCATAAAAGGGTGTTAAGTTTTGTCAAATGCTTTCTCTGCATCTGTTAGGATGATCATGTGATTTTTGTCCTTCCTTCTGTTCCTGTACTATATCACATGATTCGCATATGTTGAAGCATCCTTGCAACCCAGAGATAAATCCCATTTGGTCATGCTGTATAATTATTTTTAATGTGCTATTAAATTTGGTTTGCTAGTATTTTGTTGAGGGTATTTGCATGTATATTTATCAGGGATATTGGCTTGCAGTCTTCTTTTCTTGTGGTGTCTTGGCTTTGGTATCAGGGTGATGCTGGCCTCATAAAATAAGTTTGAAGATGTTCTCTATTTTTCTGAAAGAGTTTAAGAAAGATTGGTATTAATTATTCTTTAAATGTTTGGTGGAATTCATCCATTAAACCAACTGGTCCTGGGCTTTTCTTTGTTGAGAGGTTCATAATGTTTTTTTTTGTTTGTTTTTGTTTTTTTGTTTTTTTATAAATTTATTTTATTTATTTATTTTTGGCTGTGTTGCATCTTCATTGCTGTCCGTGGGCTTTCTTTAGTTGCAGTGAGCGGGGGCTACTCTTCATCGCAGTGCGCGGGCCTCTCACTATCGTGGCCTCTCTTGTTGCGGAGCACAGGCTCCAGACGCGCAGGCTCAGTAGTTGTGGCACACAGGCTTTGTTGCTCCATGGCATGTGGGATCTTCCCGGACCAGGGCTCGAACCCGTGTCCCCTGCATTGGCAGGCAGACTCTCAACCACTGCGCCACCAGGGAAGCCCGATAGATTCATAATGTTTCGATCTATGATCTTGGAATAGGATTTTTGCAGCCCATGCTAATTTGCCATCTTGGCAAGAACCAGAATCAGTATTATCTTTTCTCTTTCTGCCTTTCCCTCGATTCTCTTTTTCTATATCTTTTATTGAACATATATTAGGGTTTTTCAATCTATGTTCTATGTTTTCTGTGGCTGGTTTAAAACTTCGGTCCAAGATTTTTTGACACTCCTGTATTCAAGAGGTAGGACCTATGTCCCTTCACCTTGAATCTGGTCTCTGGCTGCTTGATCAAAGTCAACAAAGTATAATGAAAGCGATATTTGCTCTTGGACCCCAGCCGCCATGTTGCAAAGGAGCCCAGGCCATATAGAGAGGGCACATGCAAGTATTCTGGTTGACTGCCAACATCAGTGATGTAAGGGAAATCACCTCCAGATGATACTAGCCCATAGTTACCATGTCAACCCCATCTTTGAGCCTTTCTACGTGAGGCCTCAGATAACAGATCAGAGACAGCCCATCCTCACTGTGCCCTCACTGAATCCCTGACTCAGAGTCCATGAGAATAATAAAATGGTTGTTTCATGCCACTAAGTTTTGGGGTGGTTTGTAACTTTTTGTTCTGTTATTGATGAATCCCATAGTTATATACAAATTTACTAATTTGTTCTTCAGTAGCTCCCAGACTAAATTTTATACCATCTACTGAAGTTTTATTACATGACTATGTTTTGTTTCTAAAATTTCTAGTAGGCTCTGTATGTATCCATCTAGTTTTGTTTTATTTCAGTCTCATGTTTTATTTCTTCCATAATTTATTGCCCGTTTTGTGGGTATAATCCCAAATTCGTCTTCACAAGTGTCTTTTTTATTTTGAATAGTACTTTTTAAAAAATAATTCTCTTTCCTTCCTCTCCCCACTGATGTTCACCTCCTAGACCACCCAGATATGGTCTAGAATCAGGTCTTGTAATAGTTACTTGGGCTTCTGATCCAAAATAGTACAGTTGACGTCCTTGAGCCTGTTTGCTATAAGGTTTATTACATAGTCTGTGCCTTCCAGTCTCCATAGGGCTGAAACATACTACAATGTATAACTTCAGGAATCTTTTGGTGGTTTTTTAACCTTTTTCCATGAACAAGACAGGCCCATCCCAGCTCCTGGCTCTAAGCAATGACCCTGGCTTTTATTCTCTATCTTTCATGGAGAACCTTTTGTTCTTGTTACCCCATAGGAGCCAAACTAATGGGAACCAATGCCACCATCTTATCTGGGAGCTCAGAAATGCAAGGATTTCATCCCTGCTCATCATTTTATGTCTGTTTCATTTATGGTTTTTGCAGTTAAAATTTTTCTATTTTAAAAGTTTATCTATTATCTGTGTGGTTTAGAGCAAAGCATGGTACACAGAACCATAAGTTTGCTTCACCAGCTGAAACAGAAAACCCTTGTTATTATTACTTTTTATTTTTATATATTTTTTCCTTTAACATCTTTATTGGAGTATAATTGCTTTACAATGTTGTGTTAGTTTCTGCTGTATAACAAAGTGAATCAGCTATATGCATACGTATATCCCCATATCTCCTCCCTCTTGCGTCTCCCTCCCACCCTCCTTATCCCACCCCTCTAGGTGGTCACAAAGCACTGAGCTGATCTCCCTGTGCTATGCAGCTGCTTCCCACTAGCTATCTATTTTACATTTGGTATTGTATATATGTCAATGTTACTCTCTCACTTTGTCCCAGCTTCCCTTGCCCCTCCCCATGTCCTCAAGTCCATTCTCTATGCCTGTGTCTTTATTCCTGTCCTGCCCCTAGGTTCATCAGAACCTTTTCTTTTTTTTTTTTTAGATTCCATAGATATGTGTTAGCATACAGTATTTGTTTTTCTCTTTCAGACTTACTTCACTCTGTATGACCGACTCTGGGTCCATCCACCTCACTACAGATAACTCAATTTCATTTCTTTTATGGCTGAGTAATATTCCATTGTATATATGTGCCACATCTTCTTTATCCATTCATCTGTTGATGCTTCCATGTCCTGGCTATTGTAAATAGTGCAGCAATGAACATTGTGGTACATGACTATTTTTGAATTATGGTTTTCTCAGGGTATATGGCCAGTAGTGGGATTGCTGGGTCGTATGGTAGTTCTAGTTTTAGTTTCTTAAGAAACCTCCATACTGTTCTCCATAGTGGCTGTATCAATGTACATTCCCACCAACAGTGCAAGAGGGTTCCCTTTTCTCCACACCCTCTCCAGCATTTATTGTTTGTAGATTTTTTGATGATGGACATTCTACTGGTGTGAGGTGATACCTCATTGTAGTTTTGATCTGCATTTCTCTAATGATTAGTGACGTTGAGCATCTTTTCTTTTTTTTTCTTTAATAATACCAGGTAACATTTATTGAGTGTTTACTGTGTGCCAAGCACCATTCTAAATACCTTAAATGTACATTATGTCATTTAACCTCATAACAAACATATGAATCAGGTACTTTATTATTTCCACTTCAAAAATGAGAAAACCAAGGACTGAGGATAAAGCAACTGGACAAAAGTCATACATATTAATAGGTAATGGAGTTAGGAGTTGAACCTAGGCTTTCCTACCCCCAAACCCTTGCTCTCAGGTACTGCACTGATAAAAAAAAAATACCAGGAAAATACACATTTAGGAGAAATATTAGGAGGGCAGTTCTTTCTGCCCAACTCCTTAACACAAGAGTGCCCCAGTCTTTGGTCTTCTTTTCTTTACTTACACTCAGATCCTTATGAGCTCAGCCAGTCTTATGACTTTAAGTATCACCTATATGCTGACAAACTCCCAAATTTAGATCTTCAGATCTCTTTCATAATTCCAAACTCATGTGTCCAATTGCCTTCTTGACATCTCCATTTTGATGCTGGGTGGATATCTCAAATTTAGCAAATCCAAACTGAACTGATTTTTCCCCACAGTCATATTTCTCCCACAGCATTCTGCATCTCAGTCAATGGCAACTCCATTATCCCAGCTGTTCAAGTCAAAACCTAAGTCTTTCTTGGCTCTTTCACTCCAATCCAATCATGTTGGCAAATCCTGTTAGCTCCCACTTCAAAATTTATTTAGAATCAGACTCCTTCTCCTATCCCCTCCATGAAACCAGCCTGGTCCTGACCACCATTCTGTCTCACCTGAATTACTATAATAATCTCATAATTGGTTTAACTGCTTCCAATCCCATCCATCTACAGTTTGTTCTATAGAAAGCAGTCAAATCGATCATTTTAAAATGTAAGTCAGATCATGGCAATCCTGTGTTGGAAATCCTTGCAATGGCTCCTGGAATAAAAGTCCGAGGTTCATAATGGCCTATAAGACCCTGTGTGAGCTGACTCTCCCTTAAAAAGGTCTTGAGAGGAGAGGATATTTTCTCCTCTTCCTCTTTTCCTCCTCTCCTCTTTCTCCTTTTTCTCCTCCTCCTGCTCTACTTCATTTTCATCTTTATTCTACTTCATTTTTTACTTACTCCATAACACAAGTTCTAGAACAAAATGGAATTCAGTACTTGGTAGTGTCTATTGAATGAAACACGAATACTCTCTTTGGCCAAACAAAGAGAGAGCATCTTTTCATGTGTTTGTTGGCAATCTGTATATCTTCTTTGGAGAAATGTCTGTTTAGGTCTTCTGCCCATTTATGGATTGGGTGTTTGTTTTTTTCATATTGAGCTGCATGAGCTGCTTGTATATTTTGGAGATTACTCCTTTGTCATTTGCTTCCTTGGCAAATATTTTCTCCCATTCTGAGTGCTGTCTTTTCATCTTGTTTATGTTTTCCTTTGCTGTGCAAAAGCTTTTAAGTTTCATTAGGTCCCATTTGTTTATTTTTGTTTTTATTTCCATTTCTCTAGGAGGTGGGTCAAAAAGGATCTTGCTGTGATTTATGTCATAGAGTCTTCTGCCTATGTTTTCCTCTAAGAGTTTTATACTGTCTGGCCTTACATTTAGGTCTTTAATCCATTTTGAGTTTATTTTTGTGTATGGTGTTAGGGAGTGTTCTAATTTCATTCTTTTACATGCAGCTGTCCAGTTTTCCCAGCACCACTTATTGAAGAGACTGTCTTCCCTCCATTGTATACTCTTGCCTCCTTTATCAAAGATAAGTTGACCATATGTGCGTGGGTTTATCTCTGGGCTTTCTATCCTGTCCCATTGATCTATATTTCTGTTTTTGTGCCAGTACCATACTGTCTTGATTACTGTAGCTTTGTAGTATAGTCTGAAGTCTGGGAACCTGATCACTCCAGCTCCGTTTTGCTTTCTCAAGATTGCTTTGGCTATTCGGGGTCTTTTGTGTTTCCATATAAATCGTGAAATTTTTTGTTCTACTTCTGTGAAAAATGCCATTGGTAGTCTGATAGGGATTGCATTGAATCTGTAGATTGCTTTGGGTAGTATAGTCATTCTTACAATGTTGATTCTTCCAATCCAAGAACATGGTATACCTCTCCATCTGTTCGTATCATCTTTAATTTCTTTCATCAGTGTCTTATAGTTTTCTGCATACAGGTCTTTTGTCTCCTTAGGTAGGTTTATTCCTAGGTATTTTATTCTTTTTGTCGCAGTGGTAAATGGGAGTGTTTCCTTAATTTCTCTTTCAGATTTTCATCATTAGTGTATAGAAATGCAAGAGATTTCTGTGCATTAATTTTGTATCCTGCTACTTTACCAAATTCATTCATTAGCTCTAGTAGTTTTCTGGTAGCATCTTTAGGATTCTCCTAGGTATTTTATTCTTTTTGTCGCAGTGGTAAATGGGAGTGTAGGATTCTCTATGTATAATATCATGTCATCTGCAAACAGTGACAGTTTTACTTCTTCTTTTTGGATTTGGATTCCTTTTATTTCTTTTCCTTCTCTGATTGCTGTGGCTAAAACTTCCAAAACTATGTTGAGTAATAGTGGTGAGAATGGGCAACCGTATCTTGTTCCTGATCTTAGAGGAAATGGTTTCAGTTTTTCACCATTGAGAATGATATTGGCTGTGGGTTTGTCATATATGGCCTTTATTATGTTGAAGTAGGTTCCCTCTATGCCTACTTTCTGGAGAGTTTTTATCATAAATGGGTGTTGAATTTTGTCAAAAGCTTTTTCTGCGTCTTTTATCATATGGTTTTTATCTTTCCATTTGTTAATATGGTGTATCACATTGATTGATTTGTGTATATTGAAAAATGCTTGCATTCCTGGGATAAACCCCACTTGGTCATACTGTATGATCCTTTTAATGTGCTGTTGGATTCTGTTTGCTAGTATTTTGTTGAGGATTTTTGCATCTATGTTCATCAGAGATATTGGCCTGTAGTTTTCTTTTTTGGGGACATCTTTGTCTGGTTTTGGTATCAGGGTGATGGTGGCCTTGTAGAATGAGTTTGGGAGTGTTCCTCCCTCTGCTATATTTTGGAAGCGTTTGAGAAGGATAGGTGTTAGCTCTTCTCTAAATATTTGATAGAATTCGCCTGTGAAGCCATCTGGTCCTGGGCTTTCGTCTGTTGGAAGATTTTTAATCACAGATTCAATTTCAGTGCTTGTGATTGGTCTGTTTATATCTTCTATTTCTTCCTAGTTCAGTCTCAGAAGGTTGTGCTTTTCTAATAGTCTGTCCAATTCTTCCAGGTTGTCCATTTTATTGGCATATAGTTGCTTGTAGTAATCTCTCATGATCCTTTGTATTTCTGCAGTGTCAGTTGTTACTTCTCCTTTTTCTTTTCTAATTCTGTTGAGTCCTCTCCCTTTTTTTCATGATGAGTCTAGCTAATGGTTTATGAAGTTTGTTTATCTTCTCCAAGAACCAGCTTTCAGTTTTATTGATCTTTGCTATCGTTTCCTTCATTTCTTTTTCATTTATTTCTGATCTGATCTTTATGATTTCTTTCCTTCTGCTAACTTTGGGATTTTTTTGTTCTTCTTTCTCTAATTGCTTTAGGTGTAAGGTTAGGTTGTTTATTTGAGATGTTTCTTGTTTCTTGAGGTAGGATTGTATTGCTATAAACTTCCCCTCTTAGACTGCTTTTGCTGCATCCATTGGTTTTGGGTTGTTATGTTTTCATTGTCAGTCATTCATTTCTAGGTATTTTTTAATTTCCTCTTTGATTTCTTCAGTGATCTCTTGGTTATTTAGTAGCATATTCTTTAGCCTCCATGTGTTTGTATTTCTTACAGTTTTTTTCCTGTAATTGATATCTAATCTCATAGCATTGTGGTCAGAAAAGATACTTGATATGATTTCAGTTTTCTTAAACTTACCAAGGCTTGATTTGTGACCCAAAATATGGTCTATCCTGGAGAATGTTCCATGAGCACTTGAGAAGAAAGTGTATTCTGTTGTTTTTGGATGGAATGTCCTATAAATATCAATTAAGTCCATCTTGTTTAATGTAGCATTTAAAGCTTGTGTTTCCTTATTTATTTTCATTTTGGATGATCTGTCCATTGGTGAAAGTGGGGTGTTAAAGTCCCCTACTATGATTGTGTTACTGTCGATTTCCCATTTTATGCCTGTTAGCATTTGCCTTATGTATTGAGGTGCTCCTATGTTGGGTGCATAAATATTTACAATTGTTATATCTTCTTCTTGGATTGATCCCTTGATCATTATATAGTGTCCTTCTTTGTCTCTTGTAATAGTCTTTATTTTAAAGTCTATTTTGTCAGATATGAGGATTGCTACTCCAGCTTTCTTTTGATTTCCACTTGCATGGAATATCTTTTTCTATCCCCTCACTTTAGGCTATATGTGTCCCTAGGTCTGAAGTGGGTCTCTTGTAGACAGCATATGTACGGGTCTTGTTTTTGTATCCATTCAGCCAGTCTATGTCTTTTGGTTGGAGCATTTAATTCATTTACATTTAAGGTAGTTATCGATATGTATGTTCCTATTACCATTTTCTTAATTGTTTTGGGTTTGTTTTTGTAGGTCTTTTCCTTCTCTTGTGTTTTCTGCTTAGAGAAATTCCTTTAGCATTGTTGTAAAGCTGGTTTGGTGGTGCTGAATTCTCTTAACTTTTGCTTATCTGTAAAGGTTTTAATTTCTCCATCGAATCTGAATGAGATCCTTGCTGTGTAATCTTGGTTGTAGGTTTTTCCCTTTCATCACTTTTAATATGTCCTGCCACTCCCTTCTGTCTTGCAGATTTTCTGTTGAAAAATCAGCTGTTAACGTTATGGGGATTCCCTTCTATGTTATTTGTTGCTTTTCCCTTGCTGCTTTTAATATTTTTTCTTTGTGTTTAAGTTTTGATAGTTTCATTAATATGTGTCTTGGCATGTTTCTCTTTGGGTTTATCCTGTATGGTACTCTCTGTGCCTTCTGGACTTGATTGACTATTTCCTTTCCCATGTTAGGGAAGTTTTCCACTATATTCTCTTCAAATGTTTTCTCAGCCCCTTTCTTTTTCTCTTCTTCTTCCGGGACCCCTATAATTCAAATGTTGGTGTGTTTAATGTTGTCGCAGAGGTCTCTGAGACTGTCCTTAATTCTTTTCATTCTTTTTTCTTTATTCTGCTCTCTGGCAGGTATTTCCACCATTTTATCTTCCAGCTCACTTATCCATTCTTCTGCCTCAGTTATTCTGCTATTTATTGATTTCTTCCAGAGTATTTTTAATTTCAGTAATTGTGTTGTTCATCAGTGTTTGTTTTCTCTTTGGTTCTTCTAGATCCTTGTTAAATGTTTCTTGTATTTTCTCCATTCTGTTTCCAAGATTTTGGATCATCTTTACTATCATTACTCTGAATTCTTTTTCAGGTAGGTGGCCTGTTTTGTCTTCATTTATTTGGTCTTGTAGGTTTTTACCTTGCTCCTTCGTCTGTAATATACTTTTTTTGTCATTTCATGGGTTTTTTTTTGTCTTTTTGATGGGTGGTGCTGTATTCCTGTCTTACTGGTTGTTTGGCCTGAGACCTCCAGCACTGGAGTTTGCAGGCAGTTGGATAGAGCCGGGTCTTGGTGCTGAGATGAGGACCCCCAGGAGGCCTCACTCTGATTAATATTACCTGGGGTCTGAGGTTCTCTGTTAGTCCAGTGATTTGGACTTGGAGCTCCCACCACAGGAGCTTGGCCTGACCTGTAGCCTGGGAACCAAGATCTCACAAGCTCGTGGCATGGTGAATAAAGGAAAAAAGGAACAGTACAATATCAAAGAATAAAAAACAAAATAAAATTAGAAAAATAAAAAATACATTAGGAAAAATAAAACTATAATTGAAACAACTGCAACAAGGTAAAATAAAACCACAACAGAAAAAAGAAAAGGGGGGGAGAACAAGCCAAAAGCAGAGAACAATAACAAAGTATAAAGAATAAAATAAAATTAGAAAAATAAAAGGTTAGGAAAAATAAAAATATAAAAGAATCAACAACAGTGAATCAGCAAGGTAAAACAGAACCCCAATCTAAAAGAGGAAAAAAAAAAGCCTTGGCTATGGGGGCAGAGTTTAGGCGGGGGTGGAATTTAGGGGCAGGGTTTAGGGTGGGGCAGGACCAAGGCTGGTGGGGTGGTGACGTTGGAGCATGGGGCAGGGCCTAGGCGGGCACGTTCAAGCATGGGCCTGGCCCCTGCTTAGGACCTGTGCACAGAAGGAGACAGGCAGCACGTGGAAAGGAGGGCCTCTGGAGTGTGGGGTTCCAGAGTTTGGAGGTAGGGCCCTGAGTGAGGGTGTGTGGGTGGGGTTTAGGCCCAGTGCTTTGGAGGGGGTCTGTAAGTGTAGAGGTAGGACCATGCGTGGGGTTGTAGGGGTGGGACTTCGGTTCTGCGTGGCAGGAGGGAGGCTCTGAGGGCAGAGGATTAGGCCCAGGAGCCCAACAGGCTCCCCAGTGCCTAAGTGGACTGGGAAAGCACTGGCCGGGTTCCCTTCTCTTCCTTCTGCCCCTCCCCCCCATCTCCCCCAGGGTCTCCCCCATCCCGCTGGACCCCTAACCACAGGTGGGTCCCTCTGAGTGTAGGAACTCTTCCCCTCACCAAGTCACCCCTCAGGGGTGCTGGTCCCAAAGGTCCAGACTTTACTTTTGCTCCCCTTCCCTCCCCCCACTCCCTCAGGACCCACACGGCTGGAGGGGGCCTCCATGGGTAGAGGATCAGGCCCGGGATCTCAGCAGGTTCCTGGGGGCCCCAAAACCTGGCCACACTCCCTATTGTTCCTCTGCCCTCCCAATGGTTCCCCAATTTCCCCCTTCCAGCGTGGGATCCCTTCTCCTCCCCCAGCCGGCCCTCAGGGGCGCCAGTCCTGTCCTGCCTCCACTTCTCCTCCCCCTTCACACCCCCCATGCCCCATGTCCTACCTTGTCGCTGGGGGTTCCTCCCGTCCCCTTAGGTGTCTGTGGTCCCCCACGGATGCCTGGTAGGTGCCCTAGTTGTGAGGAGACAACTTCCACGTCCTCCTAGTACACCATCTTCACTCCGCCCCCTATTTTTACTTTTGAATATCGTTTCAGTGTTATATAAACACAACCAGTACTTTAATAATATTATAAAAAGTGCTACATAGATTTGGAAATGAGATCAAATTTTGGGCCGAAGAGTGGATGTGTGATTAATCACCTATTTGATATTCAGCTCTATAGAAAATAGACCTTTATATGAGACAATTATCTGGATAAATTCTGCTTCCAAGAATGAGACAGGTTCATCTTTAAATATAAAACAACAACAAGAAGCACAGACACAGAGAAAGCAATATATATATATATATTTATTTTTGGTAGAATTAAATAAAACCAGAGAGACCAATTCCATTTTGCATATATCTCTATGTCTAATTTTAGCATCTAAATCTATGTTTAAATGACACCTAGGAGTTCCCTGGTGGCACAGTGGTTAAGAATCTACCTGCCAATGCAGGGGACAGAGTTCGAGCCCTGGTCCGGGAAGATCCCACACGCTGTGTAGCAACTAAGCCCGTGCGCCACAACTACTGAGCCTGCGTGCCACAACTACTGAAGCCCATGTGCCTAGAACCCATGCTCCACAAGAAAAGCCACCGTGGTGAGAAGCCCACGCACCTCAACAAAGAGCAGTCCCTGCTCGCCACAACTAGAGAAAGCCCATGTGCAGCAGCGAAGACCCAATGCAGCCAAAAATAAAATATAAATTTTTAAAAAATTTGAAAATTAAAAATTTTTAAATTTTGTTAAAAGTACAGCATTAAATGACATCACTGTTATACTTAGCTTATAAGTATATAAATAGGTCTACATAAAATTTTAAACTTTCATAGTTTAATATCTAATAGTTTTATATCTAATGGAAATTTAAAATAAAGTTAATGGAATTTTCATTTAAAGTTAAAACATTATAAATAAACCTTAACAAGTGAAAGAAATTTATGCTTGCTTAAGATAATGTAACATAGTATTACAAAGAAATACTAATTTTGAACAAACTGTGTTCTATGTGTATAATTCCAGGCTTAAAAATCTCCTCTTCATCCCAGATAAAAGAGTTTGCTCAGCAATATAATGGTAACATTGGATTATAGTCCAAATAATAAAGTAAATGTCCATGAATCCATATATAAAGAAATAAGTAAATAATAAATGTGGGAGAAGTGACAAGCATTCCTTAAAGAATTTCAATTAATGTAAAAGGAATCAGAAATAGAAAATCACCATTCACTGCCACAGTATTAATTGCCACAGAAAATAGCCCACAGTGGATACTACAATTTGTGGTCAAAAGTTAAAGCAAAAACATTGTTTTGTTTTGTTTAATGTTTATTTATTTATTTGGCCGTGCCAGGTCTTGGTTGTGGCATGCGGGAATCTTCCTTGCGGCATGCAGGATCTTTTCTTTAGTTGAGGGTTGGGGGATCCTTAGTTGTGGCATGCAGGATCTAGTCCCCTGATCAGGGATTGAACCTGGGCCCCCTGTATTGGGAATGCGGAGTCTTAACCACTGGACCACCAGGGAAGTCCCTAAAGCAGAAACATTGTATTTGCATAGTTTCAAAGTGTCTCTCCCCAGCTATTAATTACAAAGGGAAAAACAGTAACATTACAGTAAAGAAACTTGACAGATATTATCTTAACCAAGTGATCAAGATTAACATCACTTTAACACTACTGAACTGTACTTAAAAATGGTTAACATAGTAGATTTTGTTTTTTTACCACAATAAAAAAATTAACATCACCAGATAAGACATTTTGACATCATGTACCCCCCGATATGATGCACTGAGAAGGCCACAGTATCATTTCTGTGATATTCTTCCCAGTAATGCATAACATCAATCTAATTATGAGAAAACAAAGACAATGTCAAGTTGAGACACATGTTTGTTAACTATTAGCTTACTGTGGTAATCATCTCACAATATATGCTGTACACTCTAAATTTAAACAGTGCTATATGTCAATTATACCTCAGTAAAACTGGGGAAAAATTGAGGGACATTTTACAAATAACTGACCAGTACTCTTCAAAAGTCTCAAAGTTAGAGATTGGTTCAAGATGGCGGAGTAGAAGGATGTGCTCTCACTTCCTCTTGCGAGAACACCAGAATCACAACTAACTGCTGAACAATCATCAACAGGAAGACACTGCAACTCACCAAAAAAGATACCCCACATCCAAAGACAAAGGAGAACCCACAGTGAGATGGTAGGAGGGGCACAATCACAATAAAATCAAATCCCATAACTGCTGGGTGGGTGACTCACAAACTGGAGAACACTTATACCACAGAAGTCCACCCACTGGAGTGAAGTTTCTGAGCCCCACGTCAGGCTTCCCAACCTGGGGATCTGGCAACAGGAGGAGGAATTCCTAGAGAATCAGACTTTGAAGGCTAGCGGGATTTGATTGCAGGATTTTGACAGGACTGGGGGAAACAGAGACTCCGCTCTTGGAGGGCACACACAAAGTAGTGTGCGCATCGGAACCCAAGCAAAGGAGCAGTGATCCCATAGGAGACTGAACCAGACCTACCTGCTAGTGTTGGAGGGTCTCCTGCAGAGGTGGGGGGTGGCTCTGTCTCACCATGAGGACAGGGACACTGGCAGCAGAAGTTCTGGGAAGTACTCCTTGGCGTGAGCCCTCCCAGAGTCCGCCATCAGCCCCACCAAAGAGCCCAGGTAGGCTCCAGTGTTGGGTCACCTCAGGCCAAACAACCAACAGGGAGGGAACCCAGCCCCACCCATCAGCAGACAAGCAGATTAAAGTTTTACTGAGCTCTGCCCACCAGAGCAACAGCCAGCTCTACCCACCACCAGTCCCTCCCATCAGGAAACTTGCACAAGCCTCTTAGATAGCCTCATCCACCAGAGGGCAGACAGCAGAAGCAAGAAGAACTACAACCCTGCAGCCTGTGGAACAAAAACCACATTCACAGAAAGATAGACAGGATGAAAAGGCAGAGGGCTATGTACCAGATGAAGGAACAAGATAAACCCCCAGAAAAACAACTAAATGAAGTGGAGATAGGCACCCTTCCAGAAAAAGAATTCAGAATAATGATAGTGAAGATGATCCAGGACCTCGGAAAAAGAATGGAGGCAAAGATCGAGAAGATGCAAGAAATGTTTAACAAAGATCTAGAAGAATTAAAGAACAAACAAACAGATGAACAATACAATAACTAAAATGAAAAGTACACTAGAAGGAATCAATAGCAGAATAACTGAGGCAGAAGAACGGATAAGTGACCTGGAAGACAGAATGGTGGAATTCACTGCTGCAGAACAGAACAAAGAAAAAAGAATGAAAAGAAATGAAGACAGCCTGAGAGACCTCTGGGACAACATTAAACGCAACAACATTCGCATTATAGGGGTCCCAGAAGGAGAAGAGAGAGAGAAAGGACCAGAGAAAATATTTGAAGAGATTATAGTCGAAAACTTCCCTAACATGGGAAAGGAAATAGCCACCCAAGTCCAGGAAGCACAGAGAGTCCCATACAGGATAAACCCAAGGAGAAACATGCCAAGACACATAGTAATCAAATTGGCAAAAATTAAAGACAAAGAAAAATTATTGAAAGCAGCAAGGGAAAAATGACCAGTAACATACAAGGAAACTCCCAAAAGGTTAACAGCTGATTTCTCAGCAGAAACTCTACAAGCCAGAAGGGAGTGGCATGATATACTTAAAGTGATGAAAGGGAAGAACCTACAACCAAGATTACTCTACCCAGCAAGGATCTCATTCAGATTTGATGGAGAAATCAAAAGCTTTACAGACAAGCAAAAGCTAAGAGAATTCAGCACCACCAAACCAGCTCTACAACAGATGCTAAAGGAACTTCTGTAAGTGGGAAACATAAGAGAAGAAAAGGACCTACAAAACCAAACCCAAAACAATTAGGAAAATGGTAATAGGAACATACATATCGATAATTACCTTAAACCTGAATGGATTAAATGCTCCAACCAAAAACCACAGGGTTGCTGAATGGATACAAAAACAAGACCCGTACATATGCTGTCTACAAGAGACCCACTTCAGACCTAGGGGCACATACAGACTGAAAGTGAGGGGATGGAAAAAGATATTCCATGCAAATGGAAATCAAAAGAAAGCTGGAGGAGCAGTACTCATATCAGATAAAGTAGACTTTAAAATAAAGAATGTTACAAGAGACAAGGAAGGACACTACATAATGATCAAGGGATCAATCCAAGAAGAAGATATAACAATTATGAACTATAAATGCACCCAACATAGGAGCACCTCAATACATAAGGCAACTGCTAACAGCTATAAAAGAGGAAATCGACAGTAACACAATAATAGTGGGGGACTTTAACACCTCACTTACACCAATGGACAGATCATCCAAACAGAAAATTAATAAGGAAACACAAGCTTTAAGTGACACAATAGACCAGATAGATTTAATTGATATTTATAGGACATTCCATCCAAAAACAGCAGATTACACTTTCTTCTCAAGTGCACACGGAACATTCTCCAGGATAGATCACATCTTGGGTCACAAATCAAGCCTCAGTAAATTTAAGAAAATTGAAATCATATCAAGCACCTTTTCTGACCAAAACGCTATGAGATTAGAAATTAATTACAGGGAAAAAAACGTAAAAACCAAAAACACATGGAGGCTAAACAATATGTTACTGAATAACCAAGAGATCACTGAAGAAATCAAAGAGGAAATCAAAAAATACCTAGAGGTAAATGACAATGAAAACACAACGATCCAAAATTTATGGGTTGCAGCAAAAGCAGTTCTAAGAGGGAAGTTTATAGCTATACAAGCCTACCTAAAGAAACAAGAAAAATCTCAAGTAAACAATCTAACGTTACACCTAAAGGAACTAGAGAAAGAAGAACAAACAAAACCCAAAGTTAGCAGAAGGAAAGAAATCATAAAGATCAGAGCAGAAATAAATGAAATAGAAACAAAGAAAACAATAGCAAAGGTCAATAAAACTAAAAGTTGGTTCTTTGAGAAGATAAACAAAATTGATAAACCATTAGCCAGACTCATCAAGAAAAAGAGGGAGAGAACTCAATAAAATTAGAAATGAAAAAGGAGAAGTTACAACAGACACTGCAGAAATACAAAGCATCCTAAGAGACTACTACAAGCAACTCTATGCCAATAAAATGGACAACCTGGAAGAAATGGACAAATTCTTAGAGAGGTATAACCTTCCAAGACTGAACCAGGAAGAAATAGAAAATATGAACAGAGCAATCACAAGTAATGAAATTGAAACTGATTAAAAATCTTCAAACAAACAGAAGTCCAGGACCAGATGGCTTCACAGGCGAATTCTATCAAACATTTAGAGAAGAGCTAACACCCATCCTTCTCAAACTCTTCCAAAAAATTGCAGAGGAAGGAACACTCCCAAACTCATTCTATGAGGCCACCATCACCCTGATACCAAAACCAGACAAAGATACTACAAAAAAAGAAAATTACAGACCAATATCACTGATGAATATAGATGCAAAAATCCTCAACAAAATGCCAGCAAACAGAACGCAACAACACATTAAAAGGATCATACACCATGATCAAGTGGGATTTATCCCAGTGATGCAAGGATTCTTCAATATATGCAAATCAATCAATGTGATACACCATATTAACAAATTGAAGAATAAAAACCATATGATCATCTCAATAGATGCAGAAAACGCTTTTGACAAAATTCAACACCCATTTATGATAACTCTCCAGAAAGTGGGCATAGAGGGAACCTACCTCAACATAATAAAGGCCATATATGACAAACCCACAGCAAACATCATTCTCAATGGTGAAAAACTGAAAGCATTTCCTCTAAGATCAGGAACAAGACAAGGATGTCCACTCTCACCACTATTATTCAACATAGTTTTGGAAGTCCTATTCACAGCAATCAGAGAAGAAAAAGAAATAAAAGGAATCCAAATTGGAAAAGAAGAAGTAAAACTGTCACTGTTTGCAGACGACATGATACTATACATAGAGAATCCTAAAGATGCCACCAGAAAACTACTAAATCTAATCAATGAATTTGGTAAAGTTGCAGGATACAAAATTAATGCACAGAAATCTCTTGCATTCCTATACACTAATGATGAAAATCTGAAAGAGAAATTAAGGAAACACTCCCATTTACCACTGCAACAAAACTAATAAAATACCTAGGAATAAACCTACCTAGGGAGACAAAAGACCTTTATGCAGAAAACTATAAGACACTGATGAAAGAAATTAAAGATGATACCAACAGATGGAGAGATATACCATGTTCTTGGATTGGAAGAATCAATATTGTGAAAATGACTATAGTACCAAAGCAATCTACAGATTCAATGCAATCCCTATCAAATTACCAGTGGCATTTTTTACAGAACTAGAACAAATCATCTTAAAATTTGTATGGAGACACAAAAGACCCCGAATAGCCAAAGTAGTCTTGAGGGAAAAAGACGTAGCTGGAGGAATCAGACTCCCTGACTTCAGACTATACCACAAAGCTACAGTAATCAAGACAATATGGTACTGGCACAAAAACAGAAATATAGATCAATGGAACAAGATAGAAAGCTCAGAGATAAACCCATACACCTATGGTCAACTAATCTATGACAAAGGAGGCAAGGATATACAATGGAGAAAAGACAGTCTGTTCAATAAGTGGTGCTGGGAAAACTGGACAGCTACATGTAAAAGAATGAAATTAGAACACTCCCTAACAGCATACACAAAAATAAACTCAAAATGGATTAGAGACCTAAATGTAAGACCGGGCACTATAAAACTCTTGGAGGAAAACATAGGAAGAACACTCTTTGACATAAATCACAGCAAGATCTTTTTTGATCCACCTCCTAGAGTAATGGAAATAAAAACAAAAATAAACAAATAGGACCTAATGAAACTTCAAAGCTTTTGCACAGCAAAGGAAACCATAAACAAGACGAAAAGACAGCCCTCAGAATGGAAGAAAATATTTGCAAACGCATCAATGGACAAAGGATTAATCTCCAAAGTATATGAACAGCTCATGCAGCTCAACATTAAAAAAACAAACAATCCAATCCAAAAATGGTCAGAAGACCTAAATAGACTTTTCTCCAAAGAAGACATACAGATGGCCAGGAAGCACATGAAAAGCTGCTCAACATCACTAATTATTAGAGAAATGCAAATCAAAATTACAATGAGGTATCACCTCACACCAGTCAGAATGGGCATCATCAGCAAATCTACAAACAACAAATGCTGGAGAGGGTGTGGAGAAAAGGGAACCCTCTTGCACTGTTGGTGGGAATGTACATTGATACAGCCACTATGGAGAACAGTATGGAGGTTCCTTAAAAAACTAAAAATAGAATTACCATATGACCCAGCAATCCCACTACTGGGCATATACCCAGAGAAAACCATAATTCAAAAAGACACATGCACCCCAATATTCATTGCAGCACTATTTACAAAAGCCAGGTCATGGAAGCCACCTAAATGCCCATCGACAGATGAATGGATAAAGAAGATGTGGTACATATATACAATGGAATATTACTCAGCCATAAAAAGGAACGAAATTGGGTCATTTGTAGAGACGTGGATGGATCTAGAGACTGTCATACAGAGTGAAGGAAGTCAGAAAGAGAAAAACAAATATTGTATATTAACGCATATATGTGGAACCTCGAAAAATGGTACAGATGAACCGGTTTGCAGGGCAGAAATTGAGACACAGATGTAGAGAACAAACGTTTGGACACCAAGGGGGGAAAGCGGCGGGGGGATGGGGGTGGTGGTGTGATGAAATGGGAGATTGGGATTGACATGTATACACTGATGTGTGTAAAATGGATGACTAATCAGAACCTGCTGTATAAAAAAATATATAAAAGAAAAAAAAATTTTTTTTTAAAGTCTCAAAGTCATGAGAGACCAGAAAAGGTTAAGGAACTATGATGAATGGTAGGAACTAAATGCATTGTGAGATCCTGGATTGGATCCTTGAAAAGAAAAAGGACAGTAGGAGAAAACTGGTAAAATCTGAATAACGTTTGTAGTTTAGTTAATAGAGTTGTACCAAGGTTAATTTCTTAATTTTGTTATCTGTGCTATGGTTATGTAAGATGGTAACATTAAGGGAAGCCAGGTGAAGAGTATATGATAACACTATACTATTCCTGCAGTTTTCTTAAGTCTAAAATTATCTCATAAAGAATTTAAGGCAATATCAAAAAAACAAACAACCCAATCCAAAAATGGGTAGAAGACCTAAATAGACATTTCTCCAAAGAAGATATACAGATTGCCAACAAACACATGAAAGAATGCTCAACATCATTAATCATTAGAGAAATGCAAATCAAAACTACAGTGAGATATCATCTCACACCAGTCAGAATGGCCATCATCAAAAAATCTACAAACAATAAATGCTGGAGAGGGTGTGGAGAAAAGGGAACCCTCTTGCACTGTTGGTGGGAATGTAAATTGATACAGCCACTATGGAGAACAGTATGGAGGTTCCTCAAAAAACTAAAAATAGAACTACCATATGACCCAGCAATCCCACTACTGGGCATATACCCTGAGAAAACCATACTTCAAAAAGAGTCATGTACCACAATGTTCATTGCACCTCTATATACAATAGCCAGGACATGGAAGCAACCTAAGTGTCCATCGACAGATGAATGGGTAAAGAAGATGTGGCACATATATACAACGGAATATTACCCAGCCATAAAAAGAAACGAAATTGAGTTATTTGTAGTGAGGTGGATGGACCTAGAGTCTGTCATACAGAGTGAAGTAAGTCAGAAAGAGAAAAACAAATACCATATGCTAACACATATATATGGAATCTTTAAAAAAACAAAAAGGTCATGAAGAACCTAGGGGCAGGATGAGAATAAAGACGCAGACCTACTAGAGAATGTACTTGAGGACACAGGGAGGGGGAAGGGTAAGCTGGGACGAAGTGAGAGAGTGGCATGGACTTATATACACTACCAAATGTAAAATAGATAGCTAGTGGGAAGCAGCTGCATAGCACAGGGAGATCAGCTCGGTGCTTTGTGACCACCTAGAGGGGTCGGATAGGGAGGGAGATGCAAGAGGGAAGAGATATGGGGATATATGTTTATGTATAGCTGATTCAGTTTGTTATAAAGCAGAAACATCACTGTAAAGCAATTATACTCCGATAAAGATGTTAAAAAAAAAAAGAAAGAATTTAAGGGACTGCCCTAGTGGTCCAGTGGTAAAGAATCCTTCCAATGCAGGGGATGTGGGTTTGATCCCTGGTGGGGGAACTAAGATCCCACATGCCGCGGGGCAACTAAGCCCGAGTGCCACAAACTACAGAGCCCACTCACCCTGCAGCCTGTGCGCCACAACTAGAGAGAGAAAACCTGCACGCCACAACTAAAAGAGAAGCCTGCGCAACACAACGAAGAGCCCACGTCCCACAACAAAAGATCCTGTGTGCCACAACCAAGACCCAGTGCAGCCAAAAAAATAATGAATGAATAAATAAATAAAATATTATTTTAAATATAGTATAAAAAATTTTTTAACTTTATTGTAACTTAAAACTTCCAGTAGAAATGTAGATCTATATGCATTTCAAAGTTAAATTTGTAATTGAAGCAATTTGCCCAAACTAGAGGTACTGTTCTACCCTTGGAATACCAGGTACAAATGTTGTGCCTATCTGTGTGGGACACACCCTGTGGGTCTGAATTTACACATTGTATAAAATAAGGTACATAATTAAAGACTCAGTAAAGCAAACTTTTTAAACAGTTAAGGCACAGTTGGTAGTATTAATAGCATCCTTGAAATATGTTAATGTTTTAATTTTTTTTCTTTAATTTTAGAATGAGAGAACTTAAAATAGCTTACAAATGCAAAACAGTGATGATCAAAAACAAACCTAACTTGGATCCCTACTCCATTTCATTTTTTGAATGATATGCTAGGAACTAACTCTTTTTCTTAGTTTCCATGTTGTCACATCAGCATGCTCAGAGGAGAAAATGGCTTAAGATCAAATCCGGTAATACATGAAAATCTATCTTTTCTTAAGGCCACTTTATGGTATTAATGCATTCTTTCTCCTTTAATATCTTTTTGTTTTGTAGTTGTTCAATAGCATTTGTTATCTACAAGTCTCTTTTTTTCCTCATCTACCTTCAAACAACTGCTCTCTGATGAGGAATGAGATATCTGTGTATAAACAGATTTAAGACTTGCCTAAGGTCCCCAACAACCATTAAGAAATCTACAGCTAACTTAATTCCTGAACTGAATCTCTTTAGCCTTATATCTGCCTTTACATTTGCAAATAAGTCAAATCCTTTTTCTTCTTCTTTACCCTTCCTCCCATCCAGTTATCTATGAGGACCACCATTCACCAGACATTTGCATGATTGTGAATGATGGTATGCAAGATGTTGATTCAAAGATGATCTCTACTCATCAGGTAACAAATCTAAAAATTTCTGAATAACAATAAACTATATTTCTACTTCTTGAACCTAATTGCTTTCTGATGTATCAAAACTAGGAGCTAGTTCTTGTCCCTATGCATGCATAACTTTCTAATGGAAAATAACTTAAAGGCAAAATAACATGATATCTCTATGGAACTAAGCATATCCAGAGCCAGGACTAATGAACTTCCACAGGAGACATGAATAATGGCTACATATAGTCATCAGATACTTGGGCATGGCCCTCTGACCCCCAAGACCTATTTCTATCAGAATCTGGTGGTAAACTGGAGCCAGCCTCCGTTTTTACCTCTCCAGTGCCATGGGGGAAGGGGAAGTTGGGCATAAGGTGCTTAAGAAACCAGAATTCACTATTGCCAGTGCCAGTGGCTGAGGACACTTCATAGGGACAAGGCTGGGATATGGATCCACTGGCTTCTCCTTGTACCAGGTTGTTAGAGAAATTACAGTCATCATAGAAATGCTCTTGAATTGTGAACTTTTCTCTGTATTTAATCTTCTGGCAGATATGTGTAATGAAGATCACTGTGACAGAGAGGAGAAAGAGAAAGGAAAGCACAGCCAGAGAAATGACCAAATATTTAGTGGATGGATTTACCCTTGTAGGATGCTTGAATGGATCCCGGAACTGCAGATAGGGCTCAGAAAAGCCATCTACCAGGAGGATATTAAGTGAGGCAGTAGTAGAAAGAGCTGGTTGGCCGTGATCCTGAACAAGAACGATCAGTTTCTGCATCGTGGGGTCTCTCTCAGATATCTGCCGCAATGTACGGATTTCCCCATTTTTTTGTTGAACAGAGAATAACCCAGGGTCAGTGGCCTTAAATAGATGATATGAAAGCCAGGAATTCTGACCTGAGTCACCATCCACAGCCACCACCTTAGTCACCAGGTAGCCTGCCTCTGCAGACCTAGGCACCAGGTCATTGCAGGGCAAGGTGCCATTTTGCAGTGGGTACAAGATCATTGGGCAGTTATCATTGTCATCCAGGACAACCACTCTGACAGTAACCTGGCTACTCAGTGACAGGAAGCCCCCATCAGTTGCCTTTACCACAAACTGAAAATCTTGAATGGCTTCAAAATCCATAGTTCTCAGTGCATAGAGTTTCCCATTGTCTGAATTTATGGAGATGTAAGCAAAGACTGATAGATCTCCACTTTTTGGAGGCAGCAGAGAATATGTTATTTGGGCATTCTCACCCAAATCTAGATCCTCAGCATGGACTTTGCCAATAAAAACTGCAGGGCTGTTATTTTCTGGAACAGTCAAGATGTAGGAATCTTCCTGAAATACTGGGGGATTGTCATTAATGTCAGATATTAGCACCTCTATCACAGTCTCCGAGGACAGGGTGGGTGTTCCAGTATCCATGGCAACAAGGGTGATATTATAGCCAGAGACCTCCTCCTGATCCATGCCTCTGTCAGTGACCAGTGAGTAGGAATTCCTGAATGTACGTTTGACTGCAAAGGGAAGGTCTTCTTTGAGGAAGCAAGTGATTTTTCCTCCCACTCGAATGTCCCGGTCTCTGATAGAGAAAAGGGCCACTACCGTCTGTAGTGGAGAGTCCTCAGGGAGAGGGCTGGACACAGAGGAGACTGTAACTTCAGGAGGATTGTCATTAACATCCACCACCTCCACCAGGACTTTGCTGTGGGCAGAGAGGCCTCCTCCGTCGGTAGCTTGAATGTCAATGTCATATGTTTCAATCGCTTCAAAATCTAGGGACCCTCTTAGTCGAACCTCTCCAGTTTCAGAGTCAATCTGAAACGTCTGGAGAATTACTTCTGGGTTTTGCGCTAAAGAGTAAGTTATCTCCTTGTTGGAGCCCTCGTCTAGGTCGGTGGCAGTCACTGTAGCCACCAAAGAACCATTGGCACTGTTTTCCGGTACCTGAGCGCGGTACACCAGTCGAGAGAATTGGGGCACGTGATCATTGACATCCAGAACCTGCACGCGGATGTGGGCAGTGCCAGACTTGGGCGGAGACCCTCCGTCCACAGCTGTAATTGTCAGGTTGACTTCAGGCTGCTCCTCTCTGTCCAGGGGTTTATCCAGCACTAGCTCGGCATACTTGGGCCCATGGCTGCGGAAGCGGGTGTGCAGGTGGAAATACTCACTGGTGCTCAAGGTGTAGTTTTGGAGACCGTTGAGGCCGACGTCCAGATCCTGCGCGCTCTGCAGAGGAAACCGTGAACCCAGGGGGGTGCTCTCCGGAATCTTTAAAAGAGGCTCCTTGTTTAGGAAAACCGGGGCATTGTCATTGATATCAAATACCCTGACCTGCACGCGAAAGGACTGCAGTGGCTCCACCAGGACTATTTCAAACTCCAGAACGCATGGATCGGCTTTGCCGCAAAGTGACTCCCGATCCAGTTTCTCCTTCACGAACAGATCTCCTGTCTTGCGGTGCAGCCGGAAATGCAGTATATTGCCCTCGGAAACGAGCCGCGCCCCGCGCGCAGCCAGCTTCCCTACCTCCAGCCCCAAGTCCTTAGCCACGTTAGCTACAAACGAACCACTCTCCATCTCCTCTGCCACCGAATAGCGGATGGCCGCCGCACCCCCCACAGATAAGCACAGAAAAAGGAGAAGCGAGCCCACTTGCCTGCTTTGCAAGAGTTTTCTGCGTGCAATCGCCATCCGTTCTCACAAGCGCACTCTCTGCAGCAGATACACCTGTTGCGTACACACTTTCACTTTTCTGCCAACAGGTTCCTGCAACAGCTGCTCTCGGCTTTGCTAGCCTCTAACCGCAGCGCCGCCAAAGGCTAACCGAGCCAGGTGAGCTGTTTTGCACTTGGAAGAAAAATTGCATTAAGTAACTCAACTCCCCAGTCTATCGAATATATTAATAGATATGTTCTCATTCTGGAGAGTAAGGTGGAGGTTGAAAGTTGTTGCCAAAGCAACAGCAAACTCACCTTTCAATTCCCTTTCAGGAAAAAAAGCCCTGGGGAATTGAACACCCAATGAGGATACTCGTTAAGCAAGCTTAAGGTTGAAGTCATAGTATCTGTGAGCCGGCTGGGGCCGCTGCAGCAGCGGGCAAACAGCGAGGTGTTAAGGTACTCGGCACACTCCACACACACACTCCGCCCAGAGACCAAGGGAGAGGCAAAAAGATGCTGCAGTGTCTTCTGAAGCGTAAACCAACTGGATGGGAATGAGGGAGGGGGGCTTGGAGGAAGTGATCAGTAGGAAAAGGAAAGGGGACAGACAGACATCATCTCTCAGGAAACTGGGGTCCATTAGGTACACTGATAGGGGAACTGTTCAACTTGCCTCATGGTTTGCATAAACCCATTCTTTTCCACAGAACCCTCAAACGCTTAGGAAGCGACTGGCTTGTCACTTATGATTCTGATGGAAGCAATACTTATTGGGTATGATTTCTATATACTGGTACTGTATTAAGTAATTTACATGCATTATCTCATTTAACCCTTGCAACAACTCTATGAGGTACACATTATTATTATTTCTTTTTTACAGATGAAATTGAGACTGGAGAGGTTATGTTACTCCCCCAACGTCTTCTACCTAGTAAATATTAGAGAAGGAACTCAATTTGATTTTGTCTGACTCCAAAGTCATGCTCGTAATTAGTATGTAACTCTGCTTCCCAAATAATATAGTAGATAAATTAAGTGAAGATAAATGTTTGGCTTTGGATTTTAAAGGAAATTAAATAATAGACTACTTACATATATTGAAAATGGCCCAATAGAAATTTTGCAAGATATTTGTTGAGAGTTTTTTACAGTCATAAGATCATAGAATGTTTAAGAATGATAATGCACCTCAGAAAGATTAGGTCCAATCTCCCCACCCCTTTTTTAAATAGATGAAAAAACTAAGGCCCAATGATGAAATCACTTGCCCAGTCCATACAGCTACTGCTGGCAATATAAAAACTAGAACCTGTCTTCTGACACTCTATCTCATGCTCATTAGCAGGAGCATTTGGTGGTTTCCCATTTGTAAAAAAAACTCATTAACACTTACAGTATGTAATCTTCAGAATCTAGTCTCTTTCCTTTGATATTTAGCTCAGTCTCAGATTGATGTTGTGTTCTGCTCTAGCTCATTCATTTCCAATGCTGTATAGAATTCCAGTCTGGTCAATGCTCTTTGGCCACAGACCATCAGGAACACACCTGTAGTTGAACAAAGTTGTATTTTCTGATTACTGCAACAAGGGAGACATCACACCACAGAGAATCATGGGGCATCTCAATAAGAGGGTGTTAAAAAGGACTTGCGATATTTGTGCAAGGTGATTTGGGGGTGGTTTGAAGTAGGACTTTGCTCTGGATTGGATGCTGTCAGAAACAGTTATTTTTATAGTTGGATATATTAATAATTCTTAGAAGGTGAGAAAAATGGAAGGAGGCTAAAGCTGTGATTGGTAATTCATATTAGCCATTTTTGTGGATTGGAAAATGTTCCTTTTCACCTGATTATGGCATCCTCTTGTTTTTCTCTTAATCCATCACTGTCACAGAGTGGCCTTGTCTAATGTTGTTCTATGAACCTGTTTTAGTTCAACACGAGAACAGCATAGCCTAGCTCTGAGTATCAGGCTAGCTCCTAGCTGTCACGGACTGCTTTTGTCTTTTTCAGCATGAACAGCAAAACTCATTTACTATTGTTCTACTGTTCACAGAAGTATGTCATTATATATGTCACTTTGTACACACGTGTGTACATTTGAGGGGGGGCATATACCTAGAAGTGGCATTGGTGTCATAGGGTATGCTCTTTTCAGCTTTACCTGATACTGCCAAACTGCTTTCTAAGAAGTTGTACCAATTTACACATCTCATCAGCAGGATGAGATGTGTAAATAGGTCCATTATTTTAAATTGGTCCATTTGTTCTAATTCTTACCAACACTTATCGTTACTAGTCTTCTTAAAAGTTTAACCATTTTGGCTATCTCAGTGTGGGCTTAATTTGCATTTCTCTGATTATTAATTATTGATGACGTAGGGCACTATTTATTTAATATATGTTTAGTCATCTGGATAACCTTTGGTTGGGGGGGGGTGGTTGTTCAGTTCCCTTGGCCATTTTTTTACATTGGATTGTCTTTTTCCTATTGATTTGTTGTAGTTCTTCATATATTCTAAATATGAGTCCTGAGTATCTCTTTATAATTAAGAAAAAGAGACATGCTTATCCTTAGTTGATATATAGCTTATCCTTAGTTGATATATATCTACAGAGTTTTGTTTAAAAGAGGTATTTCTCCCAGTGATTCACACATTAAGCAGAAGCTTATGGCATCCTAGGAAGTCTTTTTTTTAGCTGAGGTGTAATTGACATATAACATTATATGAGTTTAAGGTATACAGTGTGATTAGATATTAGTATATACTGCTAAATGCTCAACACAGTAAGTCTAGTTAACATCCATCACCACACGTAGTTATAAACGTTTTTCTTGTAATGAGAACTTTTAAGATCTACTCTTGGCAATTTTCAAATATACAATACAGTGTTATTAACTACAGTCACCACCTAGGAAGTCTTAATACAATCAGTTTGTAAGTAACTCATTCAAAACCCATAAATTTAAAAAATACATTCTTATGACTTGAAATACAAGAAATGCTGCTCTTCAATTGGATTCCTCTGAATCTTAATTTGTTTAGTTAGTTCTCAGGGTATGTATTATCTGCTTGATGAGATGAAATTCCAAAATATTTTCTTTTTCCTCTGAAAACTTTGGACCCTTTAAACATCATGGTATTTTTTTAAAATAAGTTTTTATTCTTTCCAGTGAAGGTAGAACTAGGACATACAGAATAAATCTACAACCTACCAAGCTGTAATGCCAGTGTCTTTACTCAAAATCTAGTCATTGGGAAGAGGGGCAAACCACACCTAGTAAAATATCATGAAGTTTAGAGAGAATTAAAAATGCATTCCAAAATTTTATCTAAGGACTTCCCTGGTGGCACAGTGGTTAAGAATCTGCCTGGCAATGCAGGGGACACAGGTTCAAGCCCTGGTCCAGGAAGATCCCACATGCCGCGGAGCAACTAAGCCCGTGCGCCACAACTACTGAGCCCATGTGCCTAGAGCCCGTGCTCCGCAACAAAGACAAGCCACTGCAATGAGAAGCCCGCGCACCGCAATGAAAAGTAGCCCCCGCTTGCCGGCAAGCAGAAACGAAGACCCAACGCAGCCAAAAATAAATAAATAAATGTATTATAAATAAATAAATAAAAGTAAGCATAGACTGAGAAGGTAGGACTGCATAATTTTTTAAAAACTGTATCTAAGTACTAACTCTTAGCTTTAAAAAAATCTTATTTTGAAATAATTTAAACCTTCAGAAGAGTTTCAAGAGTGCTTACAATTACCCATTACCTACCTATTGATTTGGTTTGACCAAATTTTGGTCAGGTTTCTCTTTTTCTCATAGGCCTCTGAACTTTAATTCACCCCCAGACTGAAACAAGTCCTAAAATCCCCCACTTAATTGTTCATTCTGAGAACTGGCCAACCACAGAGGGAAAAATATTCCTGTTAAAGCACCCTGATTATACCATCTGCTTGCTCTATCCCCTTGTCCTACTCCTACACAAAGTTACTGCTAGCCCTGCTGATCCCTCCCTAATTTAAAAAACAAAAACAAAAAAACTTTTTCTGTATGAGACATTTGCAGATTTTGTGATCAATGAGTTCTGCTATTGCAATAGTCTTTTAAAACAGCTTCTCCTTCCCTAAGTCCAGATTTGTTGATATTTGACATAATAAACAATAATAAATAATTATATAGTCTTCACCTAGATTCACCAATTTTGCTACATTTGTTCACTTTCTCTCATATATATACACATGTATGCATATACATCACATGTTATACATTATACATATATGTGTGTGTGTATATATATATATATATATATATATATATATATACACACACACACACACACACACACACACATTTATTATTCAAAACCAGTCACTCTCCCTCTTAACTTCTGTGGGCAGACTATATCTCTCTGCTCCACTGATGTTGAGTTTGGCCATGTGAATTATACTAGACCCTCACGATGGGTTTAGTATAATTCTCCACCCCTTCACTTTGGGCTTGACCACGTTGAGTTGCTTTGGCCAACGGGATGTTAGCAGAGTGGGTAGTATCTGTGAACGTGACCTTATTTGAAAACAGTGTCTTTTCAGATATAATCAAGTTAAGATAAGCTTATATGGAATTACGGTGAACTCTAATGACTGGTATCCTTATAAAGAGAGATTTGGAGACACACAGACACACACAGGGAAGAAGGCCATATCACGACAGAGATAAGAGACTGGACTGATGCTGCTATAAGCCAAGGGATGCCAAGGACTGCTGGCAACAACCAGAGCTAGGAAATAGCAAATAAGGATCCTCCCCTAGAGCCTTCAGAGACAGCAGGGCCCGGCTGATGCCTTGATTTCAGACTTTTAGCCTCCAAACTATGAGAGAATAAGTTTGCTTTTTTTAAGCCACCCACTTTGTGGTAGTTTGTTATATCAGCCCTAGGAAACTAATACACAGAGTAAAGCAAGTTGTGGCTTGAAATGTGCTGCAATAATTGGGCTTGCCCTCTTGCTCTTTTGCCACCTTTCTAAGAACTTTTTCTGGATAGCCCACCGATTCAAGGATGAGTATGGAACAGCACTGGATACAACCTGTATACTGAAGCAAAGCACAGCTGATCTCAGCCTAAATCTGCTGACCTCCAGATGCACGAGTGGGAATTAATGTTATTTTGAGCTGTTAAGTTTTGCACTGTATTTTGTGACCATAGCTGGCAGATACAGTATGTAAACATTGTATTTTGTTATGAGTTAGTTGCAGACATTTTAACATATCATCCCTAAATATCTCAATATGTACCTCTTACAAACAGGGGCATTCTCCCACATAACTTTAAGTACAATTATCACACACAGGAAATTTAACATGAATACTATTACCTAATATTGTATTCAATATTTGAACTTCCTCAATTGTTCCAATAATGTCCTTTATGGCTGTTTTTTTTTTAATCCAGGATATAATCAAGGTTTGCACATTGTACTCAATTGTCATGTTTTTCTAGTTTCCTTTAAACTAGAGCAGTTTAAAGAAAATATTTTTATGACTTTCTTTTGAATGACACTGTCATTTTTAAAGAGTCATTTTAGGGCTTCCCTGGTGGCACAGTGGTCGAGAATCTGCCTGCCGATGCAGGGGACATGGGTTCGAGCCCTGGTCTGGGAAGATCCCACATGCCGCGGAGCAACTAGGCCCGTGAGCCACAACTACTGAGCCTGCGCGTCTGGAGCCTGTGCTCCGCAACAAGAGAGGCCACGATAGTGAGAGGCCCGCGCACCGCGATGAAGAGTGGCCCCTGCTTGCCGCAACTGGAGAAAGCCCTCGCACAGAAACGAAGACCCAACACAGCCAAAAATAAATAAATAAATAAATAATAATTTTTAAAAAAAAGTCATTTTACAGGATATCCCTCAATTTGGGCATTGTGTCTTCATTAGATTCAGATGAAATATTTTGACATCAGTACCACCTTGGAGATGTTGTAGTCTCTTCAGTGCATTACACCAGGAGGCATATGATGTCATTTATATCCCATTATTGGTGATACTAAGTTTGATAATTTGGTTACAAAATAGTGTCCAAATTTCTCAATTTGAAAGGTACCTTTTAATTTTTCATGATTAGTTATCTTTGGAGAGATGTTTCAAAACTATGTGACCATGATGTGGAGAAAAGGGAACCCATGTGCACTGTTGGTGGGAATGTAAATTGGTGCAGCCACTATGAAAAACAGTATGGAGGTTCCTCAAAAAATTAAAAAGAGCTACCATGTGACCCAGAAATTCCACTCCTAGGTATTTATCTGAAGAAAACAAAAACACTAATTAGAAAAGATATATGTGCCCCTATGTTCATTGCAGCATTATTTACAATAGCCAAGATATAGAAGCAATCTGGATAAAGAAGATGTGGGGTGTGTGTGTGTGTGTATGTATGTGTGTATATAACAGAATATACTCAGCCATAAAAAAGAATGAAATCTTGTCATTTGTGACAACATGGATGGTCCTAAACGGTATTTGCTAAGTGAAATAAGTCAGATAAAGACAAAAACTGTATGATTTCACTTATGTGTGGAATCTAAAAAAAAACAAAAAAAAACCCAATGAACAAACATAACAAAGCAGGAACAGAGTTATAGATACAGAGAACAAATTGCCAAAGGGGAGCGGGTGGGGGGGACAAAAGAAATAAGTGAGGGAGATTAAGAGGTACAAACTCCATTTACAAAATAAATTAGTCAAGGGGATGAAATGTAGTGTGGGGAATACAGTCAATAACTATGTAATATTTTTGATGATATAACTAGACTTACCATAGTGATCATTTTGAAATGTGTAGAAATACTAAATCACTGTGTTGTGTACCAGGAAATAGCAGTGTTATAGGTCAATTATACTTCAAAAAAACAAAATCATAGAAAAAGAGATCAGATTTGTGGTTACCAGAGGCAGGGGGAGGGGGAGGGTAGGAAGAAGAATTGTATGAAGATAGTCAAAAGGTTCAAACTTCCAGTTATAAGATAAATAAGTACTAGGGATGTAATATATAACATGATAAATATAATTAACACTGCCTTATGTTATATATGAAAGTTGAGTTCTCATCACAAGGAAATTTTTTTTCTATTTCTTTCATTTTGTACCTATATGAGATGTGAATGTTCACTAAACTTATTGTGATAATCATTTCATGATGTAAGTCAAATCACTGTTATATACCTTAAACTTATATAGTACTGTATGTCAATCATATCTCAATAAAACTAGGAAAAAAACTATGTGAATATTCTATTTCTAAAACAATTTTATTACTCAGTGTTTTCCAACATCCATGGATGATACTTGCCTATATTAATATATACTTGTACTTACATAAGTATCTGTGGTGTGTGTATGTGTGTGGGTGTAATCATAATATTTATACTTTCAATCCACTAAAACAGGTTTCTTCCTTCCCATCCACCAATTCATATTTATATTAGCCTTGTACCAAAGTGAGAATATTTGGTTCCCAGCACCATCAATATATCTGCTCATTATGCAAATCTTAAAATATGATATTTTTACAATAAGATTTGATAATCATGATCCTTGGTATTTGCCCAAAGTAGTTGAAAACTTATGTCCACACAAAACCCTGCACACAAATGTTTATAGCAGCTTTATTCATAATTGCCAAAACTTGAAGCAACCAAGATGTCCTTCAGTAGGTGAACTGATAAATAAACTGTGGTATATCCAGATAATGAATTATTCTTTATTATTATTATTATTCAGCACTAAAAAGAAATGAGCTATCAAGCCATGAAAAGATATGGAGGAAACATAAATGCATCTTACTTAAAATGCATGCTGCTAAGTAAAAGAAGCAAGTCTGAAAAGGCTGCTCTATGATTCCAACTATATGACATTATAGAAAAGGCAAAACGAAAAGAAATCAGTGGTAGTGAGAGGCCTGCGCACCGCGATGAAGAGTGGCCCCCGCTTGCCACAACTAGAGAAAGCCCTCACACAGAAACGAAGACCCAACACAGCCAAAAATAAATAAATAAATAAATAAATAAATTTATTTAAAAAAAAAAAGAAATCAGTGGTTGCCAGGACTTAGGGGGAGGGAGGATGAATAGGTGGAGCACACAAGATTTTTTTAAATGGACTTTATTACTATGCATGTGTAATTACAATACTGGCTAATCTCCCCATTGGTTGTTTCTATTGTATTCAAACTTGAAAGTCTTACTTTTAATATTTATGATATTTGTTATAGTCATATTTATAAGCATATTAATATCTGGGATACCCTCTAACTTTCTTTCATATATACTCAAGTCTGAAAAACACTTTTTAGGAGCACATGTATTTTATTTTATTATTATTATTTTTTAATTAATTTATTTATTTTTGTCTGTGTTGGGTCTTTGTTGCTGCACCCGGGCTTTCTCTAGTTGTGGGAGCGGGGGCTACTCTTCGTTGCAGTGCACGGGCTTCTCATTGCGGCGGCCTCTCTTGTTACGGAGCACGGGCTCTAGGCGTGTGGGCTTAGTAGTTGTGGCTCATGGGCTCTAGAGCACAGGCTCAGTAGTTGTGGCGCACGGGCTTAGTTGCTCTGCAGCATGTGGGATCTTCCCGGACCAGGGCTTGAAGCTGTGTCCCCTACATTGGCAGGCAGATTCTTAACCACTGCGCCACCAGGGAAGCCCTGGAGCACATGTATTTTAAAACATTGAGTTCACACCTGCGGTTTTAGACTTTACTATTATTTTAGGATTCTTTTCTTTTATTGTGTCTTTTCATGCATTTTAGGTTTCTTATTCCTTTTGGCAGGAACAAGAGGCTTTGAGGGTATAGAAGTCTTTCTTAGGCAGCTCAATTTATTGCAGCTGCTTTTGATCTACCATCTGTTGCTTTAAATGACAATGCCTCTTGTTGTTTACCATGTGCATCTGCATATAATGTTTCTGTCTTCCACAGTAATATAAGAAGCCTTAATATAAACCAATACCATTTATAGTCCAGATTTATATTACATTCTTACTTTAAACAGAGGGCTTTCATGCCCATGTTGACTCTGGTAGCATGGGTTATAGGTGTCTTTCCATGTAATCTGACAGGTGTTTGGGAAACTTCCCAATTTAACCAAATGGAGGCTAGGTTAGAATGTTATTCTTCTCTTAATTAAACTCCAACCAATTTATCTCCTTTATCAGTGAAGATAATTCAAGTAACATCCCCAAATTGGATACCTAAATTTTTATTTAAATCAGGATTTTGAAAAAAAAAGTTTTATGTCTGAAAACAGAAATGATAACTATTTTCTGTGTTAAGATCCATAGAAGAGTAAATGAGAAAACATCTGTAAGAATACTAAATATTAACTGGGTTGGTTGACAAAGCCAAGAGTGCTTCCTGGGTAGTCCTATCTTTTTCTGGGATTTGAGAAAGAAATTCATGTTACTCTCAATTTGCTAGAAGTGACTTTACACTGTAGCCCACATATCTGAAGATATAGTAAGACTCTGGCTATAAAGCAGTCACTTGTTTCGGAATATGGGAAGAGTGATATTAAACTAATTAGGAAGAAGAGGTTACCATCAAAAACATAGAAATTGTAAGGTCAGTTGGAATTTTGACTTCATAGCCTCTTGAAAAATAAAAGTACCCACCTTTTCATAGTATTTTTAATAAAGATAACATTTGAAAGAACTATTCCATTACCTCTTTCTCCTGTTTCATTCTCATTATCTATCAAAAGAATCTCTACTTAGCAACTCGATTAACTTCAGGGGCTCCCCATCTGAAGTTAAATGTACAAACTTCAAAGTGACTTCATCATCACTGTGTAAAAGTACACAGTGTGAAAATACACAGGGTAAACATAAGAAGCATACCATAACTTTCCTGTATTTTCAACTCTGATAGTTTATATATACCAGTCCTGGAAGAAAATAAGAAACATGAGTTTTCCTCCTAGAATTTCTATGACCTCTTACCACTTCCTAAATATAATTACACTTGTTTTTTCCTTCCAGAAGCAGAAATCAGGGAGAAGTACTCTCAGCTAAGCTTCCTTGAATGTATTTGGCTAACAAGATAGAGCTTCAGAAGCATTTCTTTCAGCAAAATGTACTCTGTGAATACTTTAGTAACTATTTCTAAATGTCTATAAAAACAAATATTTTTCAGATACTCATCTGATAACAAGATATGCTGAAAGAAATGCTTGGGAAAATTTTAACATTTGTAAATTATTTGAGGGGATGTGGGAGAAGTGAGAGATCACTCTGGAAATTCTCAATTCTCCTATACCTCTCTGTGGCTTTTTTAAATGGTCAGATCTCCCCAAAACCACCTCCTGAGGTTCAATATTCCAAACCCCTCCAATTTGTTTCTTCAGAGTTTAGGATCTCCATCCAAAGTCCTTTTTGAACTTTATCAAAAGCATTTTCCTCATCTACCACCAGGTGGCAGGTGGATCCACTTTTTGGAGAGCGACCCTGACCCCGCCCTACCGGAAGTTGTCATGCAAAGGAAGCCTCTCTGGCCACGCCTAGAGTTCAGCACCCTCGACGCGGACAGCGACACCGCCCAATTTAGTCCCGTGACTCGCTGCAGAGATTTTCACCTGACAAAGGAACTGGCCAATCCCAACTGGTTCCAAGGGCCGCGTGACTGACAGTTTACAAAGCCAGATATGGAGGGGGAAAGAACTCCTTGATTTGGGACATTTAGGTTGGCAGGGGAACCAGGTGATTTTAAATAATATATCGTAATGCAAAAATCCTAATTTTTCCCCCTTACTACCCACCAGATTCTAAGTGCATTCTTAGAAATGCTATCTTGCTGTGCGAGAGACAGTAGATTAACCAGCCTCGGTGTGTTGGTTTATTCCGACAAAACGCGTTAAGACAACGAAGGCGGTACAAAAGTCCGTGTGACTTATGGCGGCCAATCCCTCTTCTTGCACAAAGCTGCCTGTCAGCTTTCTTAAGAAACCAGGGGACGGACTGCTTTTTCTGCATAGTTTTTCAGTTAGTCTCGAAAACCCGAACAGTAGCTCTTTTTGTGCACATGAAATTACTATTTTAGACAGAGAGGTTGGACTGAAGCACGAGTGTACTCTAAAATTGACGGTTTAGGTGTCATCTTTCCAGTTGCCTAGCAACAAATTAGACAAAAAAGAGCACGTCTGCGGGTTTTAACTTACATAACAGCAAAAGCCCAAGGGCAAATGAAAATGCGCTCTGGACAGCTTGACATATTAACTAGTTCTGGTGTTTAGAATCAGTCTAATTAAATCTCAGTGCTGGGGCAGCAGGTAGAGCTAACGGGAACAAGTAGCTATTTAAGATGGACAAATAAGCTAAATTAAGCCGAGTTTTACCTGTAAATTATCCGTGTTGTACGGATTGCTTTCTCACTATTTCCCACTATTTTGGCGGCGATAATTCAGATCTTTAACCAGCAGAGGGCGACTCGACTGCATTTTTCGCCCCTAAAACACTCCCTTCCTTCACCCCACCCTTTCTCATCCCTTGCCCCTGGGAAATTAATTTACTAGGCTCTTCAAATATAGACCAACGGAGGGTGGAGGAAGGAGAGCAGCAGCGCAGAACTCCACAGAGTGCCAGCCCTGTCAGCCTTGGATCTGTGGCTGCTCTGCTGTCCCCTTACTTGGAGCTGCAGAGGGGATTGCAGCCGTTGTCCCCGGAGGAGGCTGGGATTAAAAGCAGCCCCACCCCCAGAAGACGTGGATATTTGTGATCACTAGCTTCAGAGAATTGGGAGAGCCAGAGAGAGCCTGGTTACACGACAGATATAACCTGTGAAAAAGAAAAGAACCAGTTCACTTCTCAGGGCCAATAATAGCTCAGTATGCTGGAACAGCAACAAAAAAAGGCTCTGCTCTGGCTTTGATACTCTAGGAACAAAAATGGGGTGGGGGTAGGGAAAGGAGAAGATGAAAGACTAAGAGTCTGACTGAGTCATCTTTAAAACAGAACAAGCAAAGCAAGCCACTCAGGGGGAAAGACAATGACAGAAAGCCTGCTAGAATGCAGGGCAGAGCAATAAAGCATGCTGTACAAAGTTACTTTATTGCTGGGCGGAACCCTCTGCATTCTGGACAGGCATACCACTTGCTCCAGAGGAGGTGGGTTTTACCTTGTATTGTAAGACTTTGCAGAATCTTCTCGGGCAGGCAGCCAGAAATCCCATTAATTGGACATGCCCTTTATCTTCTCATATTTATGTCTCAGTTTCAAGCTAGTAAAATTAATTTTTTCTGGAGGACATTCAACTAAATTTTATGCAGCATTGCATTTTCTCTCCTTCAATCATTAAATTTCTATAAAGCTTGTTTTTAAAGAATACCATTTCATTAACAAATACAATTCATGAGGAAGTATGATACTCTGTTAAAGTTGATGGTGTGTTAGGTTAGATCAACACTTTTCAGAAAGGATGATTTGATTCAGTTTCATCATTAATCTTTCAAGTAAATTGCACTTTGATGGTGTTGTATTGCACACCTTCTGTATCTAATCACTTATAAAATAAATTTTTTATGCATATACCAAACTTCATTCATGTTACACCAAGATCCAAACAAATGTTTAAAACTGGCTAATATAATCTCTCCATGGAAGCCAGAATTATCTTTAAAAAACTGTAGTAGTAAGTCAGTGAACAAGCACTTAGTAAAACAGGATGTTCAAAAAGCCAATAAGCATATTAAAAGGTTTCAACATCATTAATTATCCAAGAAATGGAATTTTAAACCACAATGAAATGCCTTTATCCACACAAGAGAATTAATTAAAAAGCTGACATTTTCAAGTGTTGGAAAGGATGGGGCAACTTCAGCTATCACACACTGCTGATGGGCTATAAGTTGGTACAGTCACTCTGGAAAACTGTCAGCATTTACTAAAGTTCAATATATGCATACCCTACAACTCAGTAATTGCAGTCTTAGGTATATTCTCAATAGAAATACTTATATGTGCACACAAAAAGACATGTAAAAGAATGTTCATCTTAAACTTGGAAGCAATCCAAACCTCAACAATAGAATGGATAAATATATTGTTATTGCCATATACAGAAATATATACATAATGACTTTTTTAAAAACTACTGCTACATGCAACAGTATGTATAAATCTCACAATGTGATGTTCAGCAGGAAAAAATCAGAAACACAAAATTTTGTACAATTCTACTTATATAAAGCTCAATTATTGGAAAAACTAAGGTAAGTCAGAATAGTGGTTGCCTTTGGTGGAGATAAAGACTGAAAGGGGGCATGAGGGAGGCTTCAGGGGGTATTGGTAATATTCTGTTTCTTGATCTGGGTGGTGGTTACTCAAGTGTGTTCGCCCTTTAAATATCTATTGAGCTATACACTGATTTGTACATGTTAATTATGTTATGCAATCTAAATTCCTTAAAGTCGCCTATAAGGCCCTGCAAAAACTAATCCTACCTAAATTTCCAATCTCTTATTAACCATTTTCTCCCTCCATCACCACACTTGAATTACTCTGAGCTTTCATCAGTTTCTAGAACATATCTATCTCTTTTCAATCTTAAGGCCCTTGGGCTTGCTGTTTTCTCTGCCTGGAATGCATTATCACCAGCTCTTTTCATAACATGTTCCTTCTAATCCTTCAGCTCTCAGGTTAATGATACCTTTTTAGAGAAACTTGCTTTGACTCTCCTATCTGAAGTCCCTGTGTCATTTTTCTATTTGCTGCCATCACAAATTATCACAAACTTAGTGGCTTTAAACAATACAAACTTATGATCTGAGACTTCTGAAGGTCAGAAGTCTGCAATGGGTCTCACTGGGCTAAAATCAAGGCACCAGCAGGAGCAATTTCCTTCTGGAGGCTCTAGGGGAGAATCCATTTCCTTGTCTTTTCCACCTCTTAGAGGCTGGAGGCACTTCTGGATTTGTGGCTCCTTCTTCCATCTTCACCGTCAGTAGTGCAGCATCTTCAAATCTCTCTCAGGCTGTGACCCTCTCTTCCCTCTTTTCTACCCTTTCGATATTGTTGAATCCAGCCAGATATTTCAGTGTATTGTCCTGATCAAGGACAGCTGATTTAGCAACACTAATTCTCCTTTGTTACGTATTATAACATATTCACAAGTTCTGAAGACTAGAGTCGTGGACATCTTTGAGGGGCATTATTCTGCCTACCACAGTCCACCTTTTTCTAGCACAGCACTGTATTTATTAAGAGCACTAATCACAGTTTTTAGTCATTTTATATATTCCTCTGCCCATTCACTGTCTAACTGCCCCCACTCTAAGGTAAATTCTATGAGCGCACAGACCCTATCTGTCTTGTTCCCTGCTGTTTCCTTGGTGCTTAGCATAATGCTTGACATGCTACAGAAATTCATTAAGTATTTGTGGAAAGAATAAATAAATATGAGTTTAGGTCTATGTTTTAACACTTGAAAACTCTGGTTTTTACCTTTTCCTTTCATATAAATATATATATTGTGTCTTGGCAGGAGGGGGATTTCTGGTGCAATCACAGTATAGATTTTTGAAGCTCTCTACTATACTAACTCACTGTAAAAAAATCGCTCCTACAAATAGAGTCCATATATGTCACATACATATCTTCATTTTTATCATACTTAAAAGTAGAGTTTATAAGTTACTTCCTCCTGGAAAATAGTGTATCACAGGGCTCATATTCTGAAGAAAAGATAATCCAGGGTGAAGAGTTGGAATTCTTTATTACAGTCATGTGAGAAAATAATGTGGTGCATGGGGCTCTAAGTATGATCCTAGAATGTAGTTGCAAAGACAGGTATCATCAGATAATCATTGTACATCTGATATTATAACCTGTATTACCAGGTTGTAATA
The DNA here is from genome assembly GCF_949987535.1 of Balaenoptera acutorostrata. Lineage (NCBI taxonomy): Eukaryota > Metazoa > Chordata > Mammalia > Artiodactyla > Balaenopteridae > Balaenoptera > Balaenoptera acutorostrata. Next base: position 126,207,025 of record NC_080065.1, on the reverse strand, counting down.
TCAGATACCAAAGTTTTTAAAAAAATACTTGGTGATTCATTTATTTACTCAGCAAATATTTATTAATTATCTATTAAGTGTCAGACCCTTTTCTAGTCTCTGGGTACGCAATACAAAGTCCCTGCCTATAGGGAGCCTACAAATAGATGCACAATATTATGTGAGGTAGTGGCAAGTGTTATAAAGAAGAAAGGGAGATTAATCCCTTGTTGGTTGCTTTGTTTGCAAATATTTTCTCTCATTCTGAGAGTTGTCTTTTCGTTTTGTGTATGGTTTCCTTTGCTGTGCAAAAGCTTTTAAGTTTCATTAGGTCCCATTTGTTTATTTTTGTTTTTATTTTCATTACTCTAGGAGGTAAATCGAAAAAGATCTTGCTGCAATTTATGCCATATGATCCAGCAATCCCTCTCCTGGACATATATCTGGAGAAAACTGTAATTCGAAAAGATATATGCACCCCAATGTTCACTGCAGCCCTATTTACAATAGCCAGGACATGGAAGCAACCTAAATATCCATCAGCAGAGGAATGGATAAGAAGATGTGGTACATGTATACAATGGAATGATACTCAGCCATAAAAAAGAATGAAATAATGCCATTTGCAGCAACATGGATGGAACTAGAGATTGTCATACTGAGTGAAGTAAGTCAGACAGAAAGACAAATATCATATGATATTGCTTATATGTAGACTCTAAAAAAAGGGTACCAATGAACTTATCTACAAAACAGAAATAGAGTTACATACGTAGAAAATAAACTTATGGTTACAGGGTGTAAGGGGGGTAGGGATAAACTGGAAGATTGGGATTGACATATACACACTACTATATATAAAACAGATGACTAATAAGGACCTACTGTATAGCACAGAGAACTCTACTCAATACTCTGTGATGGCCTATATGGGAAAAGAATCTAAAAAAAGAGTAGATATATATATATAACTGATTCACTTTGCTGTACACCTGAAACTACCACAACATTGTAAATCAACTATACTCCAATAAAAACTAAAAAAAAAAGAAAACAAAAAAGAAGAAGAAAGGGGATGATGAGAAACCAAGAGAGGGTTTTGAATGGAGATTCAAATAAAATTTAAAAATAAAAAGGTAAGTCTGGTTGTTATATGGGTATAAGAAGGGATACCAGTTAGAAGGCCACTGCAGAAATATGGGCAAAAAATAGTGATAGTTTGAATTAGGGTGATAGTGCTGGAGTTAATATAAATTGGTTGGATTTGGGACATATTTTAAAGAAAATTGAAGTGATTTGATGATGGTCTTAGATATAGAATGTTAAAGAAAAATGGCCCTCAGTTTGTGTGGGGTATTTTGGTATTGGTGGTGCTATTTACTGTTACGGAAATTTAGGTTAAGTTTTGGTATGGAAAAAAAATCAAGAATTTTGGACATGTTAAATTTGAAATGTTTGTTAAACATATAAGTTATGTTGATTGGGCAATTGATTATTGAGGTCTGTGGACTTAGGGGAGATATCACATCTAGAAAGATTTGAGCAAAGATTAGGAAAACTATAATTAAAGTAATGAAATTGAATGAGATCACCTAGGGAATTACTGTAGTTAGAGAAGATGGCCAATCCTAGGGCACGTCAACATTTTGATGTCTAGGAAATGGAGAGAAGCCAACAAAGGAGACTGAGGGGGAGTAGCCAGTGTGGTCATAGGAAATCAGGAGAAAATATGTCCTGAAAGTCTGAAAGTCACTGTGTCAAGAAGGAGGAAGGAAATACCGCTGTGTTTAGTTAGATGAAACTTGAGATGGAAAGATGGAGGTCCTTTGTGACCTTGGCAGAGCAGATTCAATGAAGTGATAATATAAAAACCTGATTTAATGTGACAGTCCATTATGAAAATATTATTCAGCTTGGATTCCTTTTAAATAATGCTACTTGAAGTAGAGATTACATGAATTTCCAGGTTTGATGATCTATATACATATAATAAATTAGTTAACTTCTAAATTCACAATTCCTTGATATTAGATCAAAGTATATAGGTTACTTGACTGTAATGGTGGCTGCCTGAAGGAAAAAATGAGGCAGTTCCTTCGTAGCTCTGTGGATAATATTTAATTCTCTGCCTATGATTTCCCTTACTGGGAAACTCTTCTCCTCTTCTGAAGTAATTACAGATACTTACTGTTTGCCTCAAAATAGAAACATAAACTTCCTTTGTGGAGGGATCTTCATTGAACTTCCTATTTTATCTGAACCAATGACTTTCAAAGCATTTTCCAAGACCTTCATATGATGCACTGATGTTCACAAACTAGTTTTTTGTGTTCACTTGTATACATGTTAAGGCTGTTTCTAATAATTGCCATCATAATCACCCGGCCTCTTATACTTGCAAATTGTCCGTTCCATAGAGCTCTTAAATCCTTCGCACGGGCCCAATAAAGGAGTTTTAGAATTCAATCACTAAAAAACTTGTGCCAGCCCTTTTTCACAGAAGTGTTAAATCGAGGAACTTCTAAAGTTTCATTTCACCTAACACTCAATTAGCACTATAGTCATTCAGTTTTGTTTTGTTTTCTTTCTATTTTCTTGGCCATGCTGCGTGGCATGCGTGATCTTAAATTCCCTGACCAGGGTTCGAACCCATGCCCCCTGCATGGAAGTGGAAGCGTGGTGTCAACCACTGGACTGCCAGGGAGGTCCCTCAGTTACTAATTATTAAGCACCTTCTGTGTGTTTGGCCTACTCAGGGTCAGAAATATGATGTTGAATGAGATGGACACCGTTTCAGCCTCAAAAAACTTGGGTCCTAATGGTAAGATAGGCAATTAAATTGTTACAATAAATATGTTACAGACTATCATAAGAATATAGCATAACAGAAAAACTCAAAATTCCAGGTGGGGGATGGAAGGTTATGAAAGGCTGGGCTCTGAAAGATAAGGAGTTATCCAGGAAGGGCAACAGTGACTTAGTAATAGGGAAAAGCATGTACACAGGTTTAGAGGCCATGGAAGAATGGAAGGATAGTGCAACATTTAAAGAACACTGTGAGAAAAGGAAAAACTTTATCATTATTTTTCTCTCCTTTAGGGTGACCTACCTCAATAGTTCTTATTGATTTTCAAACTACCTTAAAAATTGATTTTCATTATTATGGATAAATGTCAAATTCTATTTTTTTAAGTATTTTTATGCAATAATCAATATTCATTAGTTCATATATAATAGCTAATACACATAAACACTACAAATTTTATTGATATTTTTGAAATTCTTTTCAGATAATCTTAGGTACATTTAAGAAGTGTTCTCTAGACTTGTGGTTGCCAAGAGGGAGGGGGTTGGAGGAGGGAGGGGTTTGGAGGAGGGATGGAGTGGAAGGCTGGGGTGAGCAGATACAAACTACTGTATAGAGAACGGATAAACAACAAGGTCCTACTGTGTAGCACAGGAAATCATATTCAATATCCTGTGATAAACCATAATGGAAAAGAATATTTTTTTAAAAGAATGTATATATATATGTATAACCGAACCACTTTGCTATACAGCAGAAATTAATACAACATTGTAAACCAGTTATGCTTCAATAAAAAAAATAAAAAGTTGTTCTCTAATCCTTCCAAGATTACCTAACCACTCCGATTGTTCATTAATTCACTCTCATGAGGCTCTGGGGAATACTTGTACATATTAAGCATTTCCCCTTATCCCAATTCCACAATAACAGTCATGAGAAATACAGTAATTTGTTAATAAATATGTATTAAATGATGCCTCATTTCTGATATGCTCTAAATATGACAATTAAGGAAATGTAATTTATTTCTAAAATTTAATAAACCAAGATAACATGAAACTGATGATTCATCCTCTTATTATTTCTGGACTTCTGGATGTGGAAGAGCTGAATGAAAAGAGAATAGATGTGGAGAGTTAAAATTGTAATTTTTTTTCTGTGAGAAACTGAGGAGATACCTAGTATAGGTTTCATTTTATATATAAAGAAACTGAGGCCCAGAGAAATGGGATGTCTTAACTCCAAGGTAGAAACACAGCTGTCATAGAAATCAGATTCCTACTCCTTAGTCTACTACTTTTCTCATTATGACAGACTAAGATCTTTGGCACTCAAGAAAGTTTGTTTGTTTGTTTTTTTCCATGAGAGTTCTTTTGATCTTTAAAAGTTTGCGGGCCACTGCTTAAAATTCATTAATTTAGTCAATTAGCCAGTATCTATAGAGGTCCTATAATATTTTAGGATTGTTCTATTTGCTAGGGATACAGCACTGAATAGACAAAAATCTCTGCCCTCTAGGAACCCCAGAGAGATAATTAGACCACTTATAACAGCTTCACCCTGGAGACATTCAGAGATATGGATACATTTGAATTTCAGGGGTGTGTGCATATGTATGTGTGTGTGTTGTGTGTGTGTGTGTGTGTGTGTGTGTGTGTGTGTGAGAGAGAGAGAGAGAGAGAGGGAGAGATCTCTTTCATTTGAAGTCAGGTTTATTGAGATATAAATTCCATGTAGATATAAATTCCATTCCACCTCCTTTAAGGTGTATAGTTTGATGAGTGGCAAACATACATAATCATTTAACTACCACCGCAATCAAGATATAGAATATTTCCATTACCCCCAAAAGTTTTGTCATGCCACTTTTTATTCAGTCTCTCACCCCACCCACAGCCCCTGGTAACCACACTGATCTGGTTTCTGTTCTGTATAAACAGAATCACAAAGTATGTAGCCTTTTGCACTGAGCATCCTTCATTTAGCATAATGCTTTGAAATTCATCCATGATATCACATGTATCTGTAGTTAGTTCCTATCCATTTGTCTTTAGTACTTGGTAATTGAGCTTCCTTGTCATAGCCTTACTTCACACAAGGACGAGGTGAAAAAAATTTAGAATCAACCAACAAGGAAAGTCTAATAGGAGATTCATCCATCAAAGGAGAGATTCTAAAAGGGATACACATCACTGTTAAGAGAGCTACATGTAACTTCCATCCAGGGGCTAAAATAAAAACTGTCTGAAACACTATTCCTGAGCCTGGAAGTAGGGCAAGGAGAGTGGGGGATAGGAATCACTACTAAGAATTTGGAACCACTTCTAGCCCTCACATACTTTTGTAGCTTCTATGCACTGGACCTGGACAGTTGGCAAGGGATGGGGGGTACAGGGATAAAATCCTCAGAGAATGTAACTTTATACTGCTATCAAACTGGTAATGCCCCTGGAATGTGGTTAGAGTAAATTATCTCTAGAATAATGCCTCTTTACCCCAGGCTTCAAATAATTTCCAAAAATAGAATTTCAAGTTAAGTGAGCAACTTACCATTTAAAAAAAAAAAAAAGTAGTTCAACGTGCAAGGAAACAAGATACCAGAGTGAGAGCCAGCAGAAATAAAACCAGCTGAAGCAGACATGCATTGACGTCAGACAATGGAATTATCAAACACAAAATATGAAATGACTGTATTTAATGTATCTAAGGAAATAAATGTTTGAAAATAAATGGAGGGAACAGAAACCGTGAAGAATGAGCAAGTATATTTGAGGAAAGAACAAATAGAACTGCTAGAAATGTAAAGTTGTAATAAATGAAAGTTTAAAACTCAACGGGTAGTTTTAAGAACATATCAGACATAGATGAAAAAGAATAGACTGGAAGGCAAAAAGAATGTAGCAAAAAGAGAAAACAGATGGAGATTATGAAAGAGTTTACAAGACACAGATCTATATATACCATTTCACTCTATTCTAACTGGAGTCCCAGAAGGATAAAACAGAAGGGATAAAAGCAATATTTGAGGAGATAATTAGAATTTTTCATAACGCCAAGCCACTAATTCAAGAAGCCAAATGAATCTCATATAGGGTCAAATAAACACATATATAGATCATAGTGAGATTGCAGAATACTGAAGATGAAAAGATTATCTTAAAATAGATATAAAAGATCAATTTCTTTTTAAGTAATGACAGAGAACTAACTTGCCAGCAGCAATAGTGGAAGACAAAATACAATGAAATGACACTGTCAACATCTGATGTAAAATTATAGTTAACTTAAAATTCTAAGCCTAAACAACAAGGTCCTACTGTATAGCACAGGGAACTGTATCCAATCTCCTGGGATAAACCATAATGGAAAAGAATATTTTAAAAAAGAGAATGTCTACAAGTGTATAACTGAGTCACTCTGCTGTACAGCAGAGATTGGCACAATGTTGTAAATCAACTATACTTCAATAAAAATAAAAATTTTTTAAATTCTAAGCCTAGCATAAATATCTCTCATAAGCCAGTTGGAAAGAGGATCAAGATAGTGGAATAGGAGGACATGGAGCTCACCTCCCCCGACAACACATCAAAAACACATCTACATGTGGTACAATCCTCACCAAAAACTAACCGGAAACTGGCAGAAGAACTCCTAAACAACAAAAGCTGCAAAAAAGATCTCCATGTAACCAGGTAGGATAGAAAAAAAAAAAAATTACCAGGTCCAGAACTACACCCCTGGTAGGGATCTATAAGGAAGAGAAGGTCCACACGGGCAGACCCTTGTCCTGGGGAGCGAGGAGGTCATGCCACAACCTGGGCATCCCAGTCCTGGTGTCCCGTGCAGAGGAGACAAGCCCCCTTGCCTGCTGGGAAATCCACTGAGACAGACAGAAGGGCTGGAAAAGCCTAGACTCTACTTGCAGGAAGTGCACACATGCTGGCTTGCCAACAATCAGGGCAGAGAGAGCCATGCACTGGCGTCTGCAGCCTTGCTACACTTCTCAACATAAAGGGGCTAACACCCTAGTCCAGTTCACTCCACACCACAGCCTGGCGCACGATGTGGGCAAAGACCTGGTCTAGCTATGCAGAGACAGACTGGGGTAGCTAGGGTGTGATCTGGGCGGAGCCAGGGAGACCACTGTCAGAACATACGTAGGGCAGTGCCATAAGAGCATGCACTGGCTAAGCACCTGTCTCCAGGCAGGCCCTGGAGAGGATTCAATCTAGCTACACCTCTGCGTAGAGTATGGTCTTGTTGGGATGGCAATGGCCTTGTCAGCACACTCAGGAGTTCATCTCCCAATGAGAGAGCACCTCCCCGCCCCCAGCTCTGCCCACTCCTCACTTGCGGCTTAGTGCTAGATCTGCAGCAGACAGGTCCTGGGAGAAGACTGCCACAGAGACAGCCCAGACCTTAGGGGCAGCCCAGCCACCTCAATTCCTGCAGTCACAATGCCCTGACCCCCAGCCTACTCCACACCGCAGCCTTGCACTAGATCTGGGATGAACACAACAGAGAAAGGGACATGACCTTGGGCTGCTTCTGGGTGAACTGTGGACACCTACACAGGCAGTGCATAGGTCCTTTCTGACTGCACAGGCCTCACTTGCTTCAGCACTCACCTCCTTTGGGGCAGGGCATGCACTCAAGGGCAATGGAGCCTGACTGAAACTGACCCTCAGAGGTTCTTATCCAACAACTGGGGAATAGACCCACCCCTGACAGGGCAGCCACAGTCACAGAGCAGAGAGGAAGCTTTGCCTCACATCCTGCACAGGCTCTAGATACTACAACACTAATCACCACCCCCCACCCCCCATCAAGGGGATAACAGCCAGCACAACCTGAAGAAAGACGAGGCTAGTGTCCATACCAAAACCAGCCCTCACACCAAAAACACTAGACATGCAGTCTACATAGGGACACTCCCACATAAAAACACCCCTTCAGGACCACAGCAGATAACTTTCTCTGTCTCTATGAATTTAGGAGAAACGGTTAAGTAAAATGAAAAGGCAGAGGAACTACTCCCAATTAAAAGAACAAGAGAAATTCCCCCAAAGTAAATAGTAAATAGTAAAACAGAACTCATCAGTCTACCAGACCCCAAGTTGAAAATGGTGGTAATACAGCTCCTTGAAGGTAAAGGACAAAGAGAAAGACTGGGCAGGCCTGAGGCACCAGCTTCCAGGATAAAATTCCCCCTCAGGGAAATACCCTCTTGCTGATAAAAATACTAATGCAAACTCAATAAACTTATGCTTTGGAAAAAAAAAAGGTGGTAATAAAAATGCTCACTGATTTAAGAAAGATTATCAAAAGAGACACAGATCACTGTAACAAGGAACTAGAAACTACAAAGATGAACCAATCAAAAACAGACAATTCAATTGCCAAGATGAAAACCAATCTCAAGAGAGACCTTCAAGATGGTGGAAGAGTAAGACGTGGAGATCACCTTCCTCCCCACAAATACATCAGAAATACATCTACATGTGGAACAACCCCTACAGAACACCTATTGAATGCTGGCAGAAGACCTCAGACCTCCCAAAAGGCAAGAAGCTCCCCACGTACCTGGGTAGGGCAAAAGAAAAAAGAAAAAACAGAGACAAAAGTATAGGGACGGGACCTGCACCAGTGGGAGGGAGCTGTGAAGGAGGAAAGGTTTCCACACATTAGGAACCCCCTTCACGGGCGGAGACTGCAGGTGGCAGAGGGGGGAAGCTTCGGAGCCACGGAGGAGAGCGCAGCAACAGCGTTGCGGAGGGCAAAGCGGAGAGATTCCCGCACGGAGGATCGGTGCTGACTAGCACTCACCAGGCCGAGAAGCTTGTGTGCTCACCCGCCAGGGTGGGCGGGGGCTGGGAGCTGAGGCTCGGGCTTTGGAGGTCGGATCCCAGGGAGAGGACTGGGGCTGGCTGCATGAACACAGCCTGAAGGGGGCTAGTGCGCTACAGCTAGCCGGGAGGGAGCCCGGGAAAAAGTCTGGACCTGCCTAAGAGGCAAGAGACCATTGTTTCGGGGTGCGTGAGGAGAGGGGATTAAGAGCACCGCCTAAACGAGCTCCAGAGACGGGCGCGAGCCGCGGCTATCAGCATGGACCCCAGAGACGGGCATGAGATGCTAAGGCTGCTGCTGCAGCCACCAAGAAGCCTGTGTGCGAGCACAGGTCACTATACACACCTCCCCTCCCAGGAGCCTGTGCAGCCCGCCACTGCCAGAGTCCCGTGATCCAGGGACAGCTTCCCCGGGAGAACACATGGCACGCCTCAGGCTGGTGCAACGTCATGCTGCCTCTGCCGCCGCAGGCTCGCCCCGCACTCCATACCCCTCTCTCCCCCCGGCCTGAGCGAGCCAGAGCCCCGAATCAGCTGCTCCTTTAACCCCATCCTGTCTGAGCAAAGAACAGATGCCCTCAGGCGACCTACACGCAGAGGCGGGGCCAAATCCAAAGCTGAACCCCAGGAGCTGTGCGAACAAAGAAAAGAAAGGGAAATCTCTCCCAGCAGCCTCAGGAGCAGCGGATTAAATCTCCACAATCAACTTGATGTACCCCACATCTGTGGAATACCTGAATAGACAACGAATCATCCCAAAATTGAGGTGGTGGACTTTGGGAGCAATGATATATATATATTTTTCCTTTTTCTCTTTTTGTGAGTGTGTATGTGAATGCTTCTTTGTGTGATTTTGTCTGTATAGCTTTGCTTTTACCATTTGTCTAACAGTCTGTCTGTCCATTGTTTTTGTTTCTTTAGTTTTTTGCGGTTGTTTTTTTTTTGAGTATAGTTTTTAGCACTTGTTATCATTGGTGGATTTGTTTTTTGGTTTGGCTGCTCTCTTCTTTCTTTCTTTCTTTTTTATATTACTTTAAAAATTTTTTAATTTTTAGTAATTATTTTTCACTTTTTATTTTAATAACTTTATTTTATTTTTTTCATTCTTTCTTTCTTTTTTCTCCCTTTTCTTCTGAGCCATGTGGCTGACAAGGTATTGGTGCTCCAGCTGGGTGTCAGGCCTGTGCCTCTGAGGTGGGAGAGCCGAGTTCAGGACATTGGTCCACCAGAGACCTCTCGGCTCCACGTAATATCAAACAACAAAAGCTCTCCCAGAGATCTCCATCTCAAAACTAAGACCCAGCTCCACTCAATGACCAGCAAGCTACAGTGCTGGACACCCTATGCCAAACAACTAGCAAGACAGGAACACAACCCCACCCATTAACAGAGAGGCTGCCTCAAATCATAATAAGATCACAAACAACCCAAAACATACCACTGGATGCAGACCTGCCCACCAGAAAGACAAGATCCAGCCTCATCCACCAGAAAACAGGCACTAGCCCCCTCCACCAGAAAGCCTACACAACCCACTGAACCAACCTTAGCCACTGCGGGCAGACACCAAAAACAATGGGAACTACGAACCTGCAGCCTGTGAAGAGGAGACCCTAAACACAGTAAGTTAAGCAAAATGAGAAGACAGAAACACATAGCAGATGAAGGAGCAAGGTAAAAACTCACCAGAACAAACAAATAAAGAGGAAACTGGCAGTCTACCTGAAAAAGAATTCAGAGTAATGACAGTAAAGATGATCCAAAATCTTGGAAATAGAATGGAGAAAATACAGAAACATTTAACAAGGACCTAGAAGAACTAAAGAGCAAGCAAACAATGATGAACAACACAATAAATGAAATTTAAAATTCTCTAGAAGGAATCAATAGCAGAATAACTGAGGCAGAAGAACGGATAAGTGACCTGGAAGATAAAATGGTGGAAATAACTACTGCAGAGGAGAATAAAGAAAAAAGAATGAAAAGAATTGAGGACAGTCTCAGAGACCTCTGGGACAACATTAAACACACCAACATTCGAATTGTAGGGGTCCCAGAAGAAGAAGAGAAAAAGAAAGGGTCTGAGAAAATATTTGAAGAGATTATAGTTGAAAACTTCCCTAATATGGGAAAGGAAATAGTTAATGAAGCCAGGGAGCACAGAGAGTCCCATACAGGATAAATCCAAGGAGAAACACGCCAAGACACATATTAATCAAGCTATCAAAAATTAAATACAAAAAAAAATACTGAAAGCAGTAAGGGAAAAACAACAAATAACATACAAGGGAATCCCCATAAGGTTAACAGCTGATCTTTCAGTAGAAACTCTGCAAGCCAAAAGGGAGTAGCAGGACATATTAAAGTGATGAAAGGGAAAAACCTACAACCAAGATCACTCTACCCAGCAAGGATCTCATTCAGATTTGACAGAGAAATTAAAACTTTTACAGACAAGCAAAAGCTAAGAGAATTCAGCACCACCAAACCAGCTTTGAAACAAATGCTGGGCTTCCCTGGTGGCGCAGTGGTTGAGAATGCGCCTGCTAATGCAGGGGACACGGCTTCGAGCCCTGGTCTGGGAAGATCCCACATGCCGCAGAGCAACTGGGCCCGTGAGCCACAACTACTGAACCTGCGCGTCTGGAGCCTGTGCTCTGCAACAAGAGAGACCATGACAGTGAGAGACCCACGCACCGCGATGAAGAGTGGCCCCCGCTCGCCACAACTAAAGAAAGCCCTTGCACAGAAACGAAGACCCAACACAGCCAAAAATAAATAAATAAATAAATAAATTTAAGAACAGTTTAAAAAAAAAAACAAATGCTAAAGGAACTTCTCTAGGCAGAAAACACAAGAGAAGGTAACAACCTACAATAACAAACCCAAAACAATTATGAAAATTGTAATAGGAACATACATATCGATAATTACCTTAAATGTAAATGGATTAAATGCTCCAACCAAGAGATATAGACTGGCTGAATGGATACAAAAACAAGACCCATATATATGCTGCCTACAAGAGACCAACTTCAGAACTAGGGACACATACAGACTGAAAGTGAGGGGATGGAAAAAGATATTCCATGCAGAGGGAAATCAAAAGAAAGCTGGAGTAGGAATTCTCGTATCATACAAAATAGACATTAAAATAAAGACTATTACAAGAGACAAAGAAGGACACTACATAATGATCAATCCAAGAAGAAGATATAACAATTATAAATATATATGCACCCAACATAGGAGCACCTCAATACATAAGGCAAATGCTAACAGCCATAAAAAGGGAAATCAACAGTAACACAATCATAGTAGGGGACTTTAACACCCCACTTTCACCAATGGACAGATCATCCAAAATGAAAATACGGAAACACAAGCTTTAAATGATACATTAAACAAGATCGACTTAATTGGTATTTATAGGACATTCCATCCAAAAACAACAGAATACACTTTCTTCTCAAGTGCTCATGGAACATTCTCCAGGATAGACCATATTTTGAGTCACAAATCAAGCCTTGGTAAATTTAAGAAAACTGAAATCATATCAACTATCTTTTCTGACCACAATGCTATGAGACTAGATATCAATTACAGGAAAAAAAAAATCTGTAAAAAAAAAAAACACATGGAGGATAAACAATGTGCTACTAAATAACCAAGAGATCACTGAAGAAATCAAAGAGGAAATAAAAAAATACCTAGAAACAAATGAATATGAAAACACAACAATGCAAAACCTATGGGATGCAGCAAAAGTAGTTCTAAGAGGGAAGTTTTATAGCAATACAATCCTACCTCAAGAAACAAGAAACATCTCAAATAAACAACCTAACCGTAAACCTAAAGCAATTAGAGAAAGAAAAACAAAAAAAACCCCAAAGTTAGCAGAAGGAAAGAAATCATAAAGATCAGATCAGAAATAAATGAAAAAGAAATGAAGGAAACAATAGCAAAGATCAATAAAACTAAAACTTGGTTCTTTGAGAAGATAAACAAAATTGATAAACCATTAGCCAGACTCATCATGAAAAAAAGGGAGAAGACTCAAATCAGCAGAATTAGAAAAGAAAAAGGAGAAGTAACAACTGACACTGCAGAAATACAAAGGATCATGAGAGATTACTACAAGCAACTGTATTCCAATAAAATGGACAACCTGGAAGAAATGGACAAATTCTTAGAAAAGCACAACTATCCGAGACAGAATGAGGAAGAAATAGAAAATATAAACAGACTAATCACAAGCACTGAAGTTGAGACTGTGATTAAAAATCTTCCAACAAACAAAAGCCCAGGACCAGATGGCTTCACAGGCAAATTGTATCGAACGTTTAGAGAAGAGCTAACACCTATCCTTCTCAAACTCTTCCAAAATATAGCAGAGGGAGAAACACTCCCAAACTCATTCTACGAGGCCACCATCACCCTGATACCAAAACCAGACAAAGATGTCCCCAAAAAAGAAAACTACAGGCCAATATCACTGATGAACATAGATGCAAAAATCCTCAATAAAATACTAGCAAACAGAATCCAAAAGCACATTAAAAAGGATCATACACCATGATCAAGTGGGTTTATCCCAGGAATGCAATGATTCTTCAGTATATGCAAATCAATCAATGTGATACACCATATTAACAAACTGAAGGATGAAAACCATATGATCATCTCAATAGATGCAGAAAAAGCTTTGGACAAAATTCAACACCCATTTATGATAAAAACTCTCCAGAAAGTAGGCATAGAGGGAACCTACCTCAACATAATAAAGGCCATAAACGACAAACCCACAGCCAACATCGTTCTCAATGGTGAAAAACTGAAACCATTTCCTCTAAGATCAGGAAAAAGACAAGGTTGCCTACTCTCACCACTATTACTCAACATAGTTTTGGAAGTTTTAGCCACAGCAATCAGAGAAGAAAAAGAAATAAAAGGAATCCAAATCGGAAAAGAAGAAGTAAAGCTGTCACTGTTTACAGATGACATGATACTATACATAGAGAATCCTAAAGATGCTACCAGAAAACTACTAGAGCTAATCAATGAATTTGTTAAAGTAGCAGGATACAAAATTAATGCACAGAAATCTCTTGCATTCCTATACACTAATGATAAAAATCTGAAAGAGAAATTAAGGAAACACTCCCATTTACCATTGCAACAAAATGAATAAAATACCTAGGAATAAACCTACCTAAGGAGACAAAAGACCTGTATGCAGAAAACTATAAGACACTGATGAAAGAAATTAAAGATGATACCAACAGATGGAGAGATATACCATGTTCTTGGATTGGAAGAATCAACATTGTGAAAATGACTATACTACCCAAAGCAATCTACAGATTCAATGCAACCCCTATCAAACTACCAATGGCATTTTTCACAGAACTAAAACAAGAAATTTCACAATTTATATGGAAACACAAAAGACCCCAAATAGCCAAAGCAATCTTGAGAAAGAAAAACGGAGCTGGAGGAATCAGGCTCCCAGACTTCAGACTATACTACAAAGCTACAGTAATCAAGATAGTATGGTACTGGCAGAAAAACAGAAATATAGATCAATGGAACAGGATAGAAAGCCCAGAGATAAACCCACGCACATATGGTCACCTTATCTTTGATAAAGGAGGCAAGAGTATACAATGGAGGAAAGACAGCCTCTTCAGTAAGTGAGGCTGGGGAAACTGGACAGCTACATGAAAAGGAATGAAATTAGAACACTCCCTAACACCATACACAAAAATAAACTCAAAATCGATTAAAGACCTAAATGTAAGGCCAGACACTATCAAACTGTTAGAGGAAAACATAGGCAGTACACTCTACGACATAAATCACAGCAAGATCCTTTTTGACCCACCTCCTAGGGAAATGGAAATAAAAACAAAAATAAACAAATAAGACCTAATGAAACTTAAAAGCTTTTGCACAGCAAAGGAAACCATAAACAAGATGAAAAGACAACCCTCAGAAGGGGAGAAAATATTTGCAAATGAAGCAACTGACAAAAGATTAATCTCTAAAATTTACAAGCAGCTCATACAGCTCAATATCAAAAAAACAAACAACCCAATCCAAAAATCGGCAGAAGACCTAAATGGACATTTCTCCAAAGAAGATATACAGATTGCCAACAAACACATGAAAGAATGCTCAACATCACTAATCATTAGAGAAATGCGAATCAAAACTACAATGAGGTATCACCTCACACCAGTCCGCATGTCATCATCAAAAAATCTACAAACAATAAATGCTGGAGAGGGTGTGGAGAAAAGGGAACCCTCTTGCACTGTTTGTGGGAATGTAAATTGATACAGCCACTATGGAGAACACTATGGAGGTTCCTTAAAAGCCTAAAAACAGAATTACCATACGACTCAGCAATCCCACTACTGGGCATATACCCTGAGAAAACCATAATTCAAAAAGAGTCATGTACCACAATGTTCATTGCAGCTCAATTTACAATAGGCAGGATATGGAAGCAACCTAGGTGTTCATCGACAGATGAATGGATAAAGATGTGGCACATATATACAATGGAATATTACTCAGCCATAAAAAGAAACGAAATTGAGTTATTTGTAGTGAGGTGGATGGACCTAGAGTCTGTTATACAGAGTGAAGTAAGTCAGAAAGAGAAAAATAAATACCATATGCTAACACATATATATGGAATCTTTAAAAAAAAAAAGGTCATGAAGAACCTAGGGGCAGCACAGAATAAAGACGCAGACGTAGAGAATGGACTTGAGCACATGGGGAGGGGCAAGGGTAAGCTGGGATGAAGTGAGAGAGTGCATGGACTTATATACACTACCAAACGTAAAATAGATAGCTAGTGGGAAGCAGCCACATAGCACAGGGAGATCAGCTCAGTGTTTTGTGACCACCTAGAGGGGTGGTATAGGGAGAGTGGAAGGGAGGCGCAAGAGGCAGGAGATATGGGTATATATGTATATGTACAGCTGACTCACTTTGTTGTAAAGCAGAAACTAACACACCATTGTAAAACAATTATACTCCAATAAAGATGTTAAAAAAAAAAATCTCAAAGCAATCAATAGACTAAATGACCCAGAAGAACAAATAAGTGATCTGGAAGATAGAATAATGGAAATCACCCAATCAGACAGCAGACGGAAAGACATATAAAAAGAAAAATGAAAGCAACACTTGAGATATATGGGATAACATAAAGCATGCCAAACTACGCATAATGGGGATTCCAGAAGGAGAACAAAGAGAAAAGGTGATAAAAAACGTATTTGAAGAAATTATGGCTGAAAACTTCCAAACCAAAAGAAGGAAACACATATCCAGGTACAGGAAGCACAGTCACTCCCAAACAAGATGAACCCAAACAGACCAACACCAAGACATATCATAATTAAAATGAGAGGGACTTCTCTGGTCATCCAGTGGTTAAGAATCCGCCTTCCAATGCAGGGGACATGGGTTCAGTCCCTGGTCAGGGAACTAAGATCCCACATGCCACAGGGCAACTAAGCCTTTGCGCTGCAACTACTGAGCCCGCGCGCTCTGGAGCCCACGTGTCACAACTAGAGAGAAGCCCGCATGCTGCAACTAAGATCCCGTGTGCTGCAACTAAGATCCAACACGGCCAAATTAATTAATTAATTAATTTAAAAAATAAAATAAAGTGGGAAAAAGTTAAAGAGAGGATTCTAAAGGCAGCAGGGGTTGGGGGGCGGAAACAGACTCAGTTACAAGAGAACCCCCATAAGGCTATCAGCTGATTTCCCTGCAGCAACTTTGCAGGCCGGAAGGGTGTGGCATAATATATTGAATGTCCTGAAAGGGAAAAACCTGCAACCTAGGATACTCTACACAGCAAGATCATCATTTAGAATAGGTGAGAGAAACACTTCTCAGATAAGCAAGAACTGAAAGAATACAGCAACACTAAACCTACCCTGAAAGAGACTTTGAAGGTTGTTCTCTAAATAGAAAAGAAGCAAGAATCTATAGGAAAGGGGAAAGAACACAAAAGGAAAGTTAAGATCACTTATATAAGCCAGTATATAGATTTAAAATATTTTTTAATTATTAAAAGCGATTACAGGGACTTCCCTCGTGGTACAGTGGTTAAGACATCACCTTCCAATGTAGGGGGTGCAGGTTCGATCCCTGGTCAGAGAGCTAAGATCCCACATGCCTCAGGGCCAAAAAACCAAAACATAAAACAGAAGCAATATTGTAACAAATTCAATAAAGACATTTAAAATGGCCAACATAAAAAAAGCAATTACAACTACAACAAACAGTAAAAGGATAAGCATGAAAATGTGAAATAGGACATCAAAATCACAAAATGTGGGGGAGGGGAGTGTAAAAATGTAGATTTGTTAGAATGTGTTTTAACTTGAATGACTTACACTTTAAAGCAAGTAGATATAGTTATGGGTCAACATACTTGAACTCCAATGGTAACTACAAATCAAAAACATAGAACAGATCCACAAAAACCAAAAAGCATAAAACCAAAAGCCAAAAGCATACTACCAAAGAAAATCAAACCACAAAAGGAAAGAAGAAATGAACAAAGAACTACAAAAACAACTGGAAAACAAGAATTAAAATGGCAATAATTATATACCTTTAATTACTTTAAATGTCAATGGACTAAATGCTCTGATCAAAAGATATACTGTGGCAAACTAAATTAAAAAACAATAACCTATAATATGCTGCCTACAAGAGACTCACTCCAAGGTGAAAGACACAAACAGACTGAAAGTGAGGGGATGGCAAAGGACACACATAGATTGAAATACAGGCCTTCCTCAAAAATAAGAAAAATCTCAAATAACAACCTAACCTACCACCTAAAAGAATTAGAAAAAGAACAAACAAAATCCAAAGTCAGCAGTAGGAAGGAAATAATAAAGATCAGAGAGGAAATAAATAAAATAGGTATCAAAAAACAATGGAAAAGATCAACAAAACCAAGAGCTGTTTTTCTAAAAAGGTAAAAATTGACAAACCTCTAGTCAGGCTCACCAAGAAGAAAAGAGACCCAAATAAACAAAATAAGAAAGAAAGAAGAGGAGGTTCCTTAAAAAACTAAAAATAGAGCTACCATATGATCCAGCAATCCTACTCCTGAGCATATATCTGTAGAAAACCATAATTCAAAAAGGTACATGTGGGCTTCCCTGGTGGCGCAGTGGTTGAGAATCTGCCTGCCAATGCAGGGGACACGGGTTCGAGCCCTGGTCTGGGAAGATCCCACATGCCGCGGAGCAACTAGGCCCGTGAGCCACAATTGCTGAGCCTGTGCGTCTGGAGCCTGTGCTCTGCAACAAGAGAGGCCGCGATAGTGAGAGGCCCGTGCACCGCAATGAAGAGTGGCCCCCACTTGCCACAACTAGAGAAAGCCCTCGCACAGAAACAAAGACCCAACACAGCCATAAATAAATAAACAAATAAATTTAAAAAAAAAAAGGTACATGCACCCCAATGTTCATTGCAGCACTATTTACAATAGCCAGAACATGGAAGCAACCTAAATGTCCATCGACAGAGGAATGGATAAAGAAGATGTGGTACATATATACAATGGAGTATTATTCAGCCATAAAAAAGAATGAAATAATGCCATTTGCAGCAACATGGATGGACCTAGAGATTGTCATACTGAATGAAGTCAGACAGAGAAAGACAAATATCATATGATATCAGTTATATGTGGAATCTTAAAAAATGGTACAAACGAACTTATTTACTAAACAGAAATAGAGTCACAGATATAGAAAACAAACTTATAGTTACTGGGGGAAAGGGGAGGAGGGGTAAATTGGGACATTGGGATTGACATATACACACTACTATATATAAAATAGATAACTTATAGCACAGGGAACTCTATTCAATACTCTCTATTGGCCTATATGGAAAAAGAATCTAAAAAAGAATGGATATATGTATATGTATAACAGAGTCACTTTGCTATACACCTGAAACTAACACAACTATACTCCAATAAATCAACTATACTCCAATGAAAATTTTTTAAAAAAGGAAGTGAAAGACGAGAACTGAAACAGCAGAAATACAAAAAATCAGGAGAATACTATGAACAATTATATGCCAACAAATTGGACAACCTAGAAGAAATAGACCAGTTTCTAGAAACATACAACCAGCTAAAACTGAGTTGAGAAGAAGGAGGTAATTTGAACACAGCAATCACTAGAAGTGAAATAAAATCTGTAATTAAAAAAAAAAAAAACAACCCAGAAAAGCAGAAAAAAACCTCCTGGCAAGGACAAGTCCAGTACTAGATGGCTTCACTGGGGAATTCTACCAAACACACAAAGAAGAACTTGTACCTATCTCTCTCAAACTATTCCAAAAAACCGAAGAGGGAACACTCACAAATTCATTCTATGAGGCCACCACCACCCTGATACCAAAACCAGACAGTCACTACAAAAAAAGAAAATTACAGGCCAATATATCTTTGATGAGTATAGATGCAGAAATCCTAAAAAATATATTAGCAAACTGAATCCAAAAATACATAAAGAATCATATACCATGATCAAGTTGGATTCATTCCAGGGTCACAAAGATGGTTCAACATACACAAATCGGTGTGATACACCACATTAACAAAAGGAAAGACCAAAGCCACAAGATCATCTCAACAGACACAGAAAAAGCATTTGACAAAATTCAACATCCATTCAAGATTTAAAAATCTCACCAAAGTGAGTATAGAGGGAACATATCACAACAAAGTAAAAGGCATTTACAACAAAAACTATTAAGACTAATAAATGAATTCAGCAAGGTAGCAGGATACAAGATTAATATACAGAAATCTGTTGCATTTCTTTACACTAACAATGAAATATCAGAAAGAGGAAGTAAAAAAAATCCTGTTTAAAATCGAGTCAAAAAACCCAAAATACCTAGGAATAAACCTGACCAAGGAGGTGAAAGACCTATACACTGAGGACAATAAAACACTGATAAAGTAAACTGAATATGATTCCAAGAAATGCAAAGATATCCCATGCTCTCAGATTGGAAGAATTAATATTGTTCAAATGGCCATACCCCCCAAAGCAATCTACACACTTAATATGATCCCTATCAAGTTACCCATGACATTTTTCACAGAACTAGAACAAATAATCCTAAAATTTATATGGAACCACAAAAGACCCAAATTGCCAAAGCAATCCTGAGGGAAAAGAACAAAGCAGGAGGTATAACCCTTCCAGACTCCAGACTATACTACAAAGATACAGTAATCAAAACAATGTGGTATTGGCACAAAAAGAAACATATAGATCAATGGCACAGACTGGAGAGCCCAGAAATAAATCCACATGGCTACAGTGAATCTATGAAAAAGGAGGCAAGGATATATAATGGAGAAGAGACAGTCTCTTCAAAAAGTAGTGTTAGGAAAGCTAGACACCTGCACGTTCAATGAAATTATGAACATACCCTCACACTACACATGAAAACAAACTCAAAATGGCTTAAAGACTTAAATATAAGATGTAACACCATAAAATTCCTAGAAGAGAACATAGGTAAATTGTTCTCTGACAAATTGTAGCAATATTTTCTTAGATCAATAGCCCAAGGCAAAAGAAGTAAAAGCAAAAACAAACACATGGGACCTAATCAAACTTCTAAGCCTTTGCACAGCAAAGGAAGTCATCAACAAAACAAAAAGACAACCTATGGAATGGAAGAAAATGTTTGCCAATGATACGACCAACAAGGGCTTAATTTCTAAAATATACAAACAGCTCATACAACTCAATATCAAAAAAAAAAACAAACCCAATCAAAAAATGGGCAGAAGACCTAAATAGACAATTTTCCAAAGAAGACATACAGATGGCCAACAGACACATGAAGAGATGCTCAACATCACTAATTATTAGAGAAATGCAAGTCAAAACCACAATGAGACATAACCTCAAACTGGTCAGAATGGCTATCATCAAAAAGTCTGGAGAGGGTGTGGAGCAAAGGGAACCCTCCCCCCACGCACTGTTGGTGGGAAAGTAAATTGGTGCAGCCATTATGGAAAACAGTATGGAGGTTCCTCAAAAGCTAAAAATAGAGTTACCATATGATCCAGCAATCCCACTCCTAGGCATATATCCAGACAAAACTATAATTCAAAGAGATTCATACACCCCTATGTTCATACACCTCTATGTTTATAGCAGCACTATTCACAATAGCCAAGACATGGAAACAACCTAAATGTCTATCGACAGAAGAATGGATCAAGAAGGTGTGGTACATATATACAATGGAGTAGTACTCAGCCATAAAAAAGAATGAAATAATGCCATTTGCAGCAACATGGATAGACCTAGAGATTATCATACTAAGTGCAGAAAGTCAGAAAGAGAAAGACAAATACCATATGATATCACTTATATGTGGAATCTCAAATATGACACAAATGAACTTATCTACAAAACAGAATCCATCTCCCAGACATAGAGAACAGACCTGTGTTTGCCCAGGGGGAGAGGGACTTGGGGAGGGATGGAGTGGGAGAAGGGATGGATTGGGAGTTTGGGATTAGCAGATGCAAACTATTATATACAGAATGGATAAACAAGAAGGTCCTGCTGTATAGCACAGGGAAGTATATTCAATATCCTATGATAAACTTACAGAAAAGAATATGAAAAAGAATCTATATATATGTAAGACTGAATCACTGTGCTATACAGAAGAAATTAACTCAACACTGTAAATCAACTCTTCAGTAAAATAAATTTTTTAAAAAACAGTGTGGTATCGGCACAAAAACAGACATATAGATCAATGGAACAGAATAAAGAGCCCAGAAATAAATCCACACACCTACAGTCAAATAATCTTCGACAAAGGAGACAAGAATATACAATGGAGAGAAGACAGTCTCTTCAACAAGTGGTATTGGGAAAACTGTACTGCCACATGTAAATCAATGAAGCTAGAAATTCTCTCCCACCATACACAAAAATAAACTCAAAATGGCTCAAAGACTTAAATATAAGACATGACACCATAAAACTCCTAGAAGAGAACATAGGCAAAACATTCTCTGACATAAATTGTAGCAATATTTTCTTAGATCATCCTCCCAAGGCAAAAGAAGTAAAAGCAAAAAACAAATGGGACCTAATCAAACTAAACAAAAGCTTTTAACAAACTTCAAAGCTTTGTACAGCAAAGGAAAATGTCAACAAAATGAAGACAACTTATGAAATGGAATAAAATATTTGCAAATGATACAGCCGGCAAGTGGTTAATATTCAAATTATACAAACAGCTCATACAACTCAATATTGAAAAAACAAAACAATCCAATCAAAAAAATGAGCAGAAGACCTAAATAGACAATTTTCCAGAGAAGACATACAGATGGCCAACAGACTCATGAAAAGATGCTCAGCATCGCTAATTACTGGAGAAATGCAAATCAAAGCAATAATGAGGTATAACCTCAAACTGGTCAGAATGACTATCATCAAAAAGTCTACAAATAATAAATACTGGAGAGGGTGTGGAGCAAAGGGACCCCCTACACTGTTGGTGGGAATGTAAACTGGTGCAGCCACTGGAAAACAGTGTGGAGGTTCCTTAAAAAACCTAAAAATAGAGCTACCATATGATCCAGCAATTACACTCCTGTGTATATATCCTGAAAAGTAAAGAACCCTAATTTAAAAAGATACATGCACCCCAATATTCATAACAGCACTATTTACTATAGCCAAGACATGGAAACAATCCATGTGCCCATCAACAGACGATTGGCTTAAGAAGAGGTTTTATATATATGTATATTATTTACATACACACACAAAGTAGAGTATTATTGAGCCATAGAAAAGTATGAATATTGCCATTTGCAGCAACATCAATGGACCTAGAGAATATTATACTAAGTGAAGTCAGACAAAGACAAATACTATATCATATCACCTATAGGCAGAATCTAAAAAATAATACAAATAAATCTGTATACACAACAGAAACAGACTCACAGACATAGGAAAAAAACTCATGGTTATTAAAGGAGCAGATTAGGAGTATGGGATTAACAGATATAAACTACTATACATAAAATAGATAAGCAATAAGGATTTCCTGTATAGACAGGGAATTATGTTTAATATCTCATAATGACCTATAATAGAATATAATCAGAGAAAATTACTGAATCACTATGCTGCACACCTGAAACTAACACAATATTATTAGTCAACTATACCTCAATTTAAAAAGGCAAATAGGAAATAAAGACACTTTTAGACCGCAAAAATCTGACCAACAGACCACACATTAAAGCAATTCTAAAGGTTATAATTTAGGCAAAAGTAACCTCATCTTATACGAGAGACATGAGATGCAAGAAGGATTAAAGAAACCAGAAAAAAGAAAATAATGAATAAATCTAACATTATAATATCAACAACAATAATAATGTTTTGAGGTTTTTAAAGAAGAATGAAGATAAAGATAAAATTAAGACACTAAAATTATAGATATAAATGGTTATGAAGGTCAATAAATTTTAAGTGTCTAATATCCTCTTTAGTTCAGGAGGGGAAAATACTGATTTTAAACATTTGTAAGTTAGATATACATGTTGTAATTACTAGACTAACCACTAAAATAATAGAAACAGATATTACCTACCCAAAACTAGGAAAATTTAAATGAGAAATAATAATCACCCCCCTCAAAAAAGGCAAGAAGATAAAAAACAGATGGAAAAGATAGCACAAATTATGATAGAGATTTAAATCCAAATAAGTAATTGAATACAAATGTGTAATTCTAAGAAATATAAATGAACTAAATGCTTCAGGTAGACCCAAATATTGTAAGGTAAAACAAAAACTGGATTATTTAAAGTGTTTAAATCAGATCACACTGATACTAGAAGAGACAGTTTTCTCCCCATCTACTCAGCAGAAGTGGGGCATCACGGAGCGGAGCAGATCAGATCAGTAAGAGGAAATAAAGAAGCATTTTCTTAACACATAGTTTATGTAAATTAGAAACCCTGTCACACCATTACATAATTTTTCCTTTATATTATAGTCATAATTCTCGAATAAATAATCAATGAAGCTGTGTCTGACGTTCATTCTTATAGCTCTGTCATTAGCCACATTCCGTGCACAACTACATAAAATACTCATTATTTGCATACAGATGAACCTGAATTACTGTGGTATGTGTTATTACATTGCCTTCTGAATCACTTCAGAGAAGTTTAATCACGGTTTGTATAGTTTTAGTGGTATATTGTTCTAGTTCTTTGAATAGTACTTGCCACCAATAACCTTTGATTAACCAATTTTTCCTTTCTAGGCATGCTGGATTTGATTTCACAACACATAAAAAATCATGTGTCTACTTTATTAACCACAGAACTCTTCAGTAGAAATTTATTAACAATTACTTTATCAACATAGAAGTCTTCAACTGAAGATTTGAGAGTATCTTTCCAAAGTCTCGAAAAATAGAAATTTCTAAATTAAGATGCATTTAGGTGGAGTGGACTTAGTTATTATACCCCATGGCAATAGCAGAGAGCTATTGCTAATAAAAATAACATCTCTACCTTTCAGACAGCTCTCTGGCACCAAATATAGTAAAAGCCAAGTGGCAACAAAAATTCTGCCTTCATAGAGTTTACGTTCTTGGGGTGGGATTGGGAGGAGGGGGAAACTAATATATTAGTTCGATGGCAAATAGCTCTATAGAGAAATATAAAATAGGGAAGGAGGTTAGGGAGTGCAGTAGAAGGGGAGGCTACAAAGAAAATGTAGCATCTGAATAAAAACTAGAACAAGGTGAAGGGGCAAGACACATGGCTGTCTGAGAAACATATTGCAGATCAAGCGAACAGTAAATGCATAGACCCTCTAAAAGCAGTATGTCAGGCGTATATAGGGGACAAAGAGACCAGAGTAGCTGGATCAATGTGAGTTAAGAGGTAGAATAACAGGAGAAAATTTATAAAGGAGTAGCTTGTGTTGAACCTTGTAGGTGATTATTATACCTTTGGCTTTTACTTGGGAGAGATAGAAAAACTCTAAAGGAATGATCAATATTGACCATCACTAGGGCAACTGTGCTGAGAATAGACTGAAGAGGGCAAAGGAAAAGCATGGAGACCACTTAGGAGACTACTGTAAAAACTTGCAAAAGGTTATGATATCCTGGACCAGGGTGCTAACAGTGGTAGTGATTATGAGATAGGCTGGGACCTGGGACCTTTACTGCAGTGCTTGCACCTGGACAAATGTCTCCTCAAGCAACAGAATACAAAGAAACTATAAGGGACTAAAAATAACTGCATGCATGCCCAGCTGTGGCAAATTACGAACAAGATACAAAAAGACCAAAACCCAACTGCCATTTCTGAGGTACGGGGAGCAAAAGCAGGGTACTGCACATGATCCCTGCACACAGCACCACCAGGGGGTAGGCAGACCACCTAAGCCACCTCTCTGGCCCGACCCACCAATTTGCATGTACCCTCACCCCATTTAAGGGACCAGCTCACCAACCCTCAGGGAGTAAGTAAGGGAAGCTGTTACTTGTTTTCGCTCCCTTGTGCTATAGCACAAGTCCCAGTAAAGCCTTGACTGAATTTCTTGTCTGCCCTCTTATCAATTTCTATTGATTAAAGTGTCCAAGAACCCAGATTGGTAACAATTAGAATTGGTTGGATTCTAAGTAAATTTTGTAGATAAATATGATTTGCTGAATTAGATGTGGTATAAAAAGAGAGAGGTCAAAGATAACTCTGGAATTTGGCCTGAGCAACTGTAAGGATGAGTTGCCATTAACTGGCATAGGGAAGAGGAGATTAGGGGGAGAAAGATCAAAAATTTGCATTTGGCAATGATAAACTTGAGATGCCTATTAGACAGCCATACAGAGATGTTCAGTAGGCAACTGGATATACACATCTGGAGTTCAAGAAAGATGTCAGAACTTAAGATAAAACTGGGAAGTAGTTAGTGAATAGATGGTTTACAAGTCTATGGGACCAGATGAAATAACCAAGGAAGTGAGAGGAGATAGAAGAGATAATTATAACCAATCCTTGTAGCACTCTAACATTAAGAGATTGTGGTGATGATGAGGAAATAACCAAGAAGACTAAGGAGAACCAGTGACACAGGAGGAAAACTAGTAATGTGTAAAAAACATGTAAAGAAACCATTTCAAGGAGGAAGAGAAGATTTGCTATGGTCAGTGCTGCAGAAGGGCCAAGTAAGGTGAGAACTGAGAATTGAAAAGAGCATTTTAGTAGAATGGTCATGGTGAAAGAATGATTAGAGTGGACTCAAGAGAAAATGGAACATTTATTTAGTAGGTTTGTTGTTGCCAGTGATGCTGATGGTGTAATTATGAAACTATTTTGTGTATATTGTAAGACAGAAAAAAATGAGTCAATATGTAAGTGCTGTTTGGAACCAGGGTTTTCACTGAAGGAGAAGGGAAATGTAAGGAGGAACCCTATGCCACTGGATTTTAATTGGAAGTATGAGAATAAACTCAAGAATAGAAGTCCACTAGAAGAGCCCAGGAACACAGACACCTAGTAGAAATGAACACCTATCACTTAGATTCTGGTTTCTAAATGCTATCTCCCACTAAAAGAAACCAGAGATCCTTAGAGAAAGACCTGCTTCCAGGTCTGGGGCAAGAAAAGTATAAAAATCAGTCTGAAGTATCACATATTTCTAAAAAGCAAGGAATACTCAAAGAATGGGGAGATCGTGTCAAAAGGACACAGAGTTTACTTGAAAGGGATATCACTGGCCAAACTAAAAAGATGTTGAACACCAAAGATAATAATGATGGTAATGTATTATAACACCTTGAATAAAAATAAATCTGTTTTCCACAATGATACTCAAAAGAGAGAAAGGGGAACAGGGGGAAATCCTCTATCCAAAAACAAACAAACAAACAACAACAAAAAAAGAAAACCCAAACAAACAAAACCCAAAAACCCAGCTAATAAATGAAAGAATCATAGAATTAAACATTTGGTAACCCCCAATACAACTGATATTATCAATGAAAATGAACAACATAAAAAGATGTTAACATCATTGGGTGAAATCATTTGGGAGAGCATGATAATTACAAGTTCTCAAAGTATCACCCCACCAATTACCTATTAATTTTAAGTGAAAATATATCTCTACAAAGGAGAGATATGGTGGTCCCATCTGAGGTTGTGGGACAACCTGATACTATACCCATACCTCTTGATAAGATTCAATATATATGTAGGGGTATGATATATACACATATATAGTATTCTTGCCAAACAGCACTGAACCTCGGTCTAATCATGAGAGGAAAGAATTAGACAAGTCCAGAATGTGGAACATTGTACAGGATAACCAGGACTTTTTTTAAAAAATTAATTAATTAATTAATTAATTTTTTGGCTGCATTAGGTCTTCGTTGTTGTGTGCGGGCTTTCTTTAGTTGCGGCAAGCAGGGGCTATTCTTTGTTGCAGAGCACAGGTTCTAGGCACGCAGGCTGCAGTAGTTGTGGCTCACGGGCTCAGTAGTTGTGGCTTGCGGGCTCTAGAGCACAGGCTCAGTAGTTGTGGCACATGGGCTTAGTTGCTCCATGGCATGTGGGATCTTCCCGGACCAGGGCTCGAACCCATGTCCCCTGTGTTGGCAGGCGGATTCTTAACCACTGTGCCACCAGGGAAGTCCCACCAGGACTTTTTTAAAAAGTGAATTATGTGAAAAACAAATAATGTAGGGGAATCATTCTAACTTGAAAGAGATTGAATGTCAATAATAACCAAATGCGATGAGTGAAACACAACTGGATATTGAAATCACCCAGAATTATGACTGGAATAGCACTGGAGAGTATGATGAAGAACCAGCAGTTAAAATTTTCAAGAAATGAGGATGAGTGATATGGGGTCAGTAGGTGACTGTCCCAAGGAGAGGGAGTGGGTGGGAAGATCTGATGATGTGAGATTCTAAGCTGGATGTTGTTAAACAGAAAGGAGGTAGAATGATCTGGAAGTGGCATTGAGGAACAAGGAAGAGAATTTTTTTCTAGGCCCACTAGTATTAGGGCTAAGGAGAAACCCACAGCTACATTTTGAGAAAAATAAATGGAAATAATGTCCTCAGGGAGAACCAGGTTTTAGTAACAAGGTGAATTTTCAGAAGAGGCTGAGGATATGGGGCATTTTGCTGACTGACCAAAGGGCACAGTGGAAGGGTTTCAGGAGTTGAGGAGGGTGGAGATAGTATAAGAAAAAGAAATCCACAGAACAATATGGAAGTTGCTCTCTGAGGGGAAAACGGCTAATGGGGGAGTTCTGAACTTTTGGAAACTGATACAAACCCTGAAGTTACTTGACAGTCCCAGTGGCAGATAGTGTGGGTAAAGTTATGACTTGGGAATGAGGGGGGTCTTGTCAAAAACATTCAGAATTCTGGGGCTCTCACTTAGCTAAAACTGATCTCTTTTTTTTTTCTTTTTTCCTTTAACATTTTTGTTACAGTATAATTGCTTTACAATGTTGTGTTAGTTTCTGCTGTATAAAAAAGTGAATCAGCTATATGCATACATATATCCCCATATACCCTCCCTCTTGTGTCTGCCACCCACCCTCCTTATCCCAAACCTCTAGGTGGTCACAAAGCACCGAGCTGACCTCCCTGTGCTATGCAGCTACTTCCCACTAGCTATCTATTTTACATTTGGTACTGTATATATGTCAATATCACTCTCTTACTTCATCCCAGCTTACCCTTCCCACTACCCGTGTCCTCAAGTCCATTCTCTACGTCTGTGTCTTTATTCCTGTCCTGCCTCTAGGTTCATTAGAACCTTTTTTTTTTTTTTTAGATCCCATATATATGTGTTAGCTTACGCTATTTATTTTTCTCTTTCTGACCTCTGTATGACCGACTCTAGGTCCATCCACCTCACTACAAATCACTCAATTTCATTTCTTTTTATGGCTGAGTAATATTCCATTGTATATATGTGCCACATCTTTATCCATTCATCTGTCGACGGACAGTTAGGCTGCTTCCATGTCCTGGCTATTATGAATAGCGCTGCAATGAACATTGTGGTACATGGCTATTTTGAATTATGGTTTTCTCTGGGTATATGCCCAGTAGTGGGATTGCTGGGTCGTATGGTAGTTCTACTTTTGGTTTTTGAAGGAACCTCCATACTGTTCTCCATAGTGGCTGTATCAATTTACATTCCCACCAACAGTGCAAGAGGGTTCCCTTTTCTCCACACCCTGTCCAGCATTTGTTGTTTGTAGATTTTTTGATGATGGCCATGCTGACCGGTGTGAGGTGATACCTCATTGTAGTTTTGATTTGCATTTCTCTAATGATTAGTGATGTTAAGCCTCCTTTCATGTGTTTGTTGGCAATCTGTATATCTTCTTTGGAGAAAAGTCTGTTTAGGTCTTCTGCCCATTTTTGGATGGGGTTATTTGTTTTATTCATATTGAGCTGCATGAGCTGCTTGTATACTTTGGAGATTAATCCTTTGTCAGTTGTTTCATTGGCAAATATTTTCTCCCATTCTGAGGGTTGCCTTTTCGTCTTGTTTATGTTTTCCTTTGCTGTGCAAAAGCTTTTAAGTTTCATTAGGTCCCATTTGTTTATTTTTGTTTTTATTTCCATTTCTCTAGGAGGTGGGTCAAAAAGGATCTTGCTGTGATTTATGTCATAGAGTGTTCTGCCTATGTTTCCCTCTAAGAGTTTTATACTGTCTGGCCTTACATTTAGGTCTTTAATCCATTTTGAGTTTATTTTTGTGTATGGTGTTAGGGAGTGTTCTAATTTCATTCTTTTACATGCAGCTGTCCAGTTTTCCCAGCACCACTTATTGAAGAGGCTGTCTTTTCTCCATTGTATATTCTTGCCTCCTTTATCAAAGATAAGGTGACCATATGTGAATGGGTTTATCTCTGGGTTTTCTATCCTGTTCCATTGATCTATATTTCTGTTTCTGTGCCAGTACCATACTGTCTTGATTACTGTAGCTTTGTAGTATAGTCTGAAGTCTGGGAGCCTGATTCCTCCAGCTCCGTTTTTCTTTCTCAAGATTGCTTTGGCTATTCGGGGTCTTTTGTGTTTCCATACAAATTGTGAAATTTTTGTTCTACTTCTGTGAAAAATGCCATTGGTAGTTTGATAGGGATTGCATTGAATCTGTAGATTGCTTTGGGTAGTATATTCATTTTCACAATGTTGATTCTTCCAATCCAAGAACATGGTATATCTCTCCAACTGTTTGTATCATCTTTAATTTCTTACATCAGTGTCTTATAGTTTTCTGCATACAGGTCTTTTGTCTCCTTAGGTAGGTTTATTCCTAGGTATTTTATTCGTTTTGTTGCAATGGTAAATGGGAGTGTTTCCTTAATTTCTCTTTCAGATTTTTATCATTAGTGTATAGGAATGCAAGAGATTTCTGTGCATTAATTTTATATCCTGCTACTTTATCAAATTCATTGATTAGCTCTAGTAGTTTTCTGGTAGCATCTTTAGGATTCTCTATGTATCGTATCATGTCATCTTCAAACAGTGACAGTTTTACTTCTTTTCCGATTTGGATTCCTTTTATTTCTTTTTCTTCTCTGATTGCTGTGGCTAACACTTCCAAAACTATGTTGAGTAATAGTGGTGAGAGTGGGCAACCTTGTCTTGTTCCTGACCTTAGTGGAAATGGTTTTAGTTTTTCACCATTGAGAACGATGTTGGCTGTGGGTTTGTCATATATGGCCTTTATTATGTTGAGGTAGGTTCCCTCTATGTCTACTTTCTGGAGAGTTATCATAAATGGGTGTTGACTTTTGTCAAAAGCTTTCTCTGCATCTATTGAGATGATCATATGGTTTTTATCCTTCAATTTGTTAATATGGTGTATCATGTGGATTAATTTGCGTATATTGAAGAATCCTTGCATTCCTGGGATAAACCCACTTGATCATGGTGTATGATCCTTTTAATGTGCTGTTGGATTGTGTTTGCTGGTTTTTTATTGAGAATTTTTTCATCTATGCTCATCAGTGATATTGGTCTGTATAGTTTTCTTCTTTTTGTGATATCTTTGTCTGGTTTTGGTATCAGGGTGATGGTGGCCTTGTAAAATGAGTTTGGGAGTGTTCCTCCCTCTGTTATATTTTGGAAGAGTTTGAGAAGGATTGGTGTTAGCTCTACTCTAAATGTTTGAAAGAATTCACCTGTGAAGCCATCTGGTCCTGGGCTTTTGTTTGTTGGAAGAATTTTAATCACACTTTCAATTTCAGTGCTTGTGATTGGTCTGTTTTTATTTTCTATATTTCTTCCTAGTTCAGTCTTGGAAGTTTGTGCTTTTCTAAGAATTTGTCCATTTCTTCCAGGTTGTCTATTTTATTGGCATATAGTTGCTTGTAGTAATCTCTCACGATTCTTTGTATTTCTGCAGTGTCAGTTGTTACTTCTCCTTTTTCATTTCTAATTCTGTTGATTTGAGTCTTCTCCCTTTTTTTTTTTTTTTTGATGAGTCTGGCTAATGGTTAATCAATTTTGTTTATCTTCTCAAAGAACCAGCTTTTAGTTTTATTGATATTTGCTATTGTTTCCTTCATTTCTTTTTCATTTATTTCTGATCTGATCTTTATGATTTCTTTCCTTCTGCTAACTTTGGGGTTTTTTTGGTTCTTCTTTCTCTAATTGCTTTAGGTGTAAGGTTAGGTTGTTTGAGATTCTTCTTGTTTCTTGTTTCTTTTTTTTTTTTTAAGGTAATTATGCTTACCTTTTTAAAAATTTATTTATTTTTTATTTATTTTATTTTTGGCGGCATTGGGTTTTCGTTGCTGCGCATATGGTTTCTCTAGTTGTGGCGAGCAGGGGCTACTCTTCGTTGCGGTGCACGGGCTTCTCATTGCAGTGGCTTCTCTTGTTGTGGACCATGGGCTCTAGGAGCGTGGGCTTCAATAGTTGTGGCACACGGACTTAGTTGCTCTGCGGCATGTGGGACCTTCTCGGACCAGGGCTCGAACCCATGTCCCCTGCATTGGCAGGCAGATTCTTAACCACTGCACCACCAAGGAAGCCCCTTTTCTTGTTTCTTGCGGTAGGATTGTACTGCTATAAACTGCCCTCTTAGAACTCCTTTTGCTGCATTGCATAGGTTTTGGGTTGTTGTGTTTTTATTGTCATTTGTTTCTGGGTATTTTTTGATTTCCTTTTTGATTCTTTCAGCAATCTCTTGGTTATTTAGTAGTGTATTGTTTAGCCTCCATGTGTTTGTATTGTTTACAGTTTTTTTTCCTGTAATTGATATTGAGTCTCATAGTGTTGTAGTCAGAAAAGATACTTGATACGATTTTAATTTTCTTAATTTTACCAAGGCTTGATTTGTGACCCAAAATATGGTCTATCCTGGAGAATGTTCCATGAGCACTTGAGAAGAAAGGATATTCTGTTGTTTTTGGATGGAGTGTCCTATAAATATCAATTAAGTCCATCTTGTTTAATGTGTCATTTAAAGCTTGTGTTTCCTTATTTATTTTCATTTTGGATGATCTATCCATTGGTGAACGTGGGGTGTTAAAGTCCCCTACTATGATTGTGTTACTGTCAACCTCCCCTTTTATGGCTGTTAGCATTTGCCTTGAGGTATTGAGGTGTTCCTATGTTGGGTGCATAAATATTTACAATTGTTATATCTTCTTCCTGGATTGATCCCTTGATCATTATGTAGTGTCCTTCTTTGTCTCTTGTAATAGTCTTTGTTTTAAAGTCTATTTTGTCGGTTATTAGGATTGCTACTCCAGCTTTCTTTTGATTTCCATTTGCATGGAATATCTTTTTCCATCCCCTCACTTTCAGTCTGTATGTGTCCCTAGGTCTGAAGAGGGTCTCTTGTAGACAGCATATATATGGGTCTTGTTTTTGTATCCATTCAGCCAGTCTATGTCTTTTGGTTGGAGCATTTAATTCATTTACATTTAAGGTAGTTATCGATATGTATGTTCCTATTACCATTTTCTTAATTGTTTTGGGTTTGTTTTTGTAGGTCTTTTCCTTCTCTTGTGTTTTCTGCTTAGAGAAATTCCTTTAGCATTGTTGTAAAGCTGGTTTGGTGGTGCTGTATTCTCTTAACTTTTGCTTATCTGTAAAGGTTTTAATTTCTCCATCGAATCTGAATGAGATCCTTGCTGGGTAGAGTAATCTTGGTTGTAGGTTATTCCCTTTCATCACTTTTAATATGTCCTGCCACTCCCTTCTGGCTTGCAGAGTTTCTGCTGAAAAATCAGCTGTTAACCTTATGGGGATTCCCTTGTATGTTATTTGTTGCTTTTCCCTTGCTAATTTAAATATTTTTTTCTTTGTGTTTAATTTTTGTTAGTTTCATTAATATGTGTCTCAGTGTGTTTCTCTTTGGGTTTATCCTGTATGGTACTCTCTGTGCCTTCTGGACTTGACTGACTATTTCCTTTCCCATGTTAGGGTAGTTTTCGACTATAATCTCTTCAAATATTTTCTGACCCTTTCTTTTTCTCTTCTTCTTCTGGGACCCCTACAACTCGAATGTTGGTGTGTTTAATGTTGTCCCAGAGGTCTCTGAGACTGTCCTCAATTCTTTTCATTCTTTTTTCTTTATTCTGCTCTCTGGCAGGTATTTCCACCATTTTATCTTCCAGCTCACTTATCTGTTCTTCTGCCTCAGTTATTCTGCTATTGATTCCTTCTAGAGTATTTTTAATTTCAGTAATTGTGTTGTTCATCACTGTTTGTTTGCACTTTGGTTCTTCTAGATCCTTGTTAAATGTTTCTTGTATTTTCTCCATTCTGTTTCCAAGATTTTGGATCATCTTTACTATCATTACTCTGAATTCTTTTTCAGGTAGGTTGCCTATTTCATCTTCAATTATTTGGTCTTGTAGGTCTTCACCTTTCTCCTTCATCTGTAACATATTTTTTTGTCATTTCATTTTTTTTTTCTTTTTTGATGGGTGGTGCTGTATTCCTGTCTTAGGGGTTGTTTGGCCTGAGATGTCCACCACTAGAGTTTGCAGGCAGTTAGATAGAGCCAGGTCTCGGTGCTGAGATGAGGACCTCTGGGAGGCCTCACTCCGATTAATATTCCTGGGGGCTGAGGTTCTGTTAGTCCAGCGGTTTGGACTTGGAGCTCCCACCACAGGAGCTCAGGCCCAACCTCTGGCCTGGGAACCAAGATCTTGCAAGCTTTGTGCCATGTTAAAAAAAAAAGAAAAAGAAAAAAAAAGGAGCAGTACAATATCAAAGAATAAAAAACAAAATAAAATTAGAAAGATAAAAAATATATTAGGAAAAATAAAACTATAATTGAAACAACTGCAACAAGGTAAAATAAAACCACAACAGCAGGGCTGGCCTGCGTGCTGTGCGGCCGTCCACTGGCCTTCCTGCTGCAGCTGTATGCCCTGCTGCCGGGCCGTGCCAATGCCTTCCATCGCGGTCTCTTCCTTTTCTGCTGCTGATATCGCCACCATGCTGTGCCAGCCTACGCGTTTTTAGAAATCAGTTGCCCAGGAGAAATAACTTCTACGCCTATGAGCCACCTTCTGAGGATCCTCCACCAGAGACAGGAGAATCCATGTGCCTCCAGCTCAAGTCTGGTGCTCATCTCTGCAGAGTTTGTGGCTGTTTAGGCCCCAAAACATGCTCCAGATGTCACAAGGCACATTACTTGAGTAAGGAGCATCAGATTCTGGACTGGCGATTGGGACATAAGCAGGATTGTACACAAGCAGATTCTCAGATATGGCAGAGGGATTGCCCCCATCTGGATCTCTGGTGAAAATATCCCTCAAGAAGAGGATATCCCAGATTGCCCCTGTGGTGCCAAGATAATATTTGAATTCCAGAGTGTGGAGATGGAGAGACCAGGATCCCCAGGAAGGTCATGCCTCATCTGCTCAACTACCTGAAGGTGGACAGACTGGGCAGGAGTGTCGACTGGGGTGTCCTGGCCGTCTTCACCTGTCCTGAAAGCTGTGGCCTGGGCACTGGCTACACAGAGGAATTTGTTTGGAAGCAAGATATAACAGATGCCACCTGAAGACAACGGTGTAAAGCCTTAAAATATTCATCATCTCTTAGACCTTGCAATTCCATTTCTAGGACTTTATCCTAA
Source organism: Balaenoptera acutorostrata (assembly GCF_949987535.1). Lineage (NCBI taxonomy): Eukaryota > Metazoa > Chordata > Mammalia > Artiodactyla > Balaenopteridae > Balaenoptera > Balaenoptera acutorostrata. The sequence goes on along the minus strand of NC_080065.1, from coordinate 126,172,143 downwards.
GGAAATAATTATACCAGAGATACACAAAGATGTTGTTTTAGATGTTGTTTACATTGTCTAAATATTAGACAGAAATGTCCAGTGGCAGGGAATTAAGTAAATTCTGGTGTATCTGTCCAGCAGGAGGCTACGCAGTCTTAATGATACATACCTATACGCACATCAAGTAAGATAAAGATGCCAAGATACCATTATAGATGGTATTCATAGTATGATATTTTTGTAAAAATATTTATACATGTGTATGTACACCAAAAAAATCTGGAATGATATGCACTATATGTGAACTGGTTAACTGAACAGTGGGACTAAGTGACATGATCTTTTTACTTATATGTATATTTCTTTCTATAATAAAAATGGGTTATGTGCCTTAAAAAATAAAATAAAATAAAACCACAACAGAAAAAAGAAAAAAAAGGGGGGGGGGGAGGGGGAAACAAGCCAAAGGGAGAGAATAACAGAACATAAAGAATAAAATAAAATTAGAAAAATAAAAATACAAAAGAATCAACAAGGTAAAACAGAACCCCAATCTAAAAGAGGAAAAAAGACACACACAAAAAAGCCTTGGCTATGGGGGTGAAGTTTATGCGGGAGTGGAACTTAGGCAGCAGCAGGGTTTAGGGTGGGGCAGGACCTAGGTGGGTGTGGGGGTGATGTTTGAGCGTGGGGCAGGGCCTAGGCGGGGCGACGTTCAAGCGTTGGGCAGGGCCTCTGCCTAGGACCTGCACACAGAAGGGGAGAGGCAGCACGTGGAAAGGAGGGCCTCTGGAGTGTGGGGTTCCAAAGTTTGGAGGCAGGGCCCTGAGTGAGGGTGTGTGGGTGGGGTTTAGGCCCAGCTTGTTGGAGGGGGTCTCCGAGTGCAGAGGTGGGGCCCTGGGTGAGGGTGTAGGGGTGGGGCTTGGGCTCTGTGTGGCAGGAGGGAGGCTCTGGGGCAGAGGATTAGGCCCAGGAGCCCAACAGGCTTCCTGGTGCCTAAGTGGACTGGGAACGCACTGGCCCTGTTCCCTTCCATTCCTCCGCACCCACCCCCATCGTCTCCCCCAGGGTCTCCCCCGTCGCCGCTGGACCCCTAACCATGGGTGGGTCCCGCTGGGTGTAGGAACTCCTCCCCTCCCCCAGCCATCCTTCAGGGGTGCCGGTCCGGAGGTCCGGCCTTTACTTTTGCTCCCCCTTCCTTCCCTTCCACTCCCTCAGGACCTGCGTGGCTGGATGGGGCCTCCGTGGGCAGAGGATCAGGCCCAGAATCTCAGCAGGTTCCTGGGGGCCCAAGTGGGCAGGGGAAACCTGGCCACACTCCCTTTTGATCCTCTGCCCTCCCAATGGTCCCCCAATTTCCCCCTTCGGGCATGGGATCCCTTCCCCTCCCCCAGCCGCCCCTCAGGGGCGCCAGTCCTGTCCAGCCTCCACTTCTCCTCCCCCTTCACTCCTCCCACGCCCCACGTCCTACCTTGTCGCTGGGGGCTCCTCCGTCCCCTTAGGTGTCCCTAGTCCCCCACCAGTGCCTGGTAGGTGCCCTAGTTGTGAGGAGACGCGAATTCCGTGTCCTCCTACTACGCCATCTTGACTCCGCCCCTGATCTCTTTCTTTAAGCACAGGGCCACATAGAGACCCCTTGTGACCCTTGCCAATGCAGGTTTGGAGGCCGGAGACAAGGAGCAGTGCCATCTGGCACGAGCGTTTCTTTCTGCTGCCTTGGGTATTATTCATAGCAGGAGGAATCAAGGTTCTGGCTTTCTCCCCTTTTTTGAAGACAAATCCATTCCTGAAGCCCTTGCTCTTCAGGAGATCAGAGCACTGTGACGACAATTGTGCTGCTAATGCTGCCAGTTCTTCTCACATAGGACAATGGCCTGTGAGAGCCAAAGGGCAATGAGAATGTCTAAAAAGTAGCACTAAGCTGACGGGTATTCATGTTTCCATATGGCAAGGATGGGTCATTTGACAAATGGGAAGTTCAGTTAGAGCCTCCCAGAAGTTTTTTTTTTTAAGTTTAAAAGTTGGCTACTTTCTATCACCAAGATCAGAAACACAATGGCCTAATCAGTAACTGTGGGCATTTTGAAACATCCTAATATTTAAGAGGAAATTAAAAATAAGTCTTGCTTGCTATCAGTGTTAAAAATCACAAATATACACACCATACTGAGTCACTGTAATAATTCTCTAGCCTTAGTTCACTGAATCTCTGCAGATTCAATTTGGCATCAAATAACAGCCCATTCTTCTCTGCCACAGTGGTTGTTGGGAGCTGATGAGGGAGACAGATAGCACCTTAGCTACAGAGACAAAGATTTCAGATGACTATTTGTTTAGGAAAAAGTCTGGAAATGTGAAAGTCTGATCTGTTTTTCTGAGCAATACTAAGCAAAATTGGAGAATTTCACTGCGACATCTTAAGTGAACTCAAGTAGGAGTTAGGATTCTGGAGTTTGCCTCTGGTCATGTCCCTAACACTTAACATGTTACAAACTTACTCTTACTTATAGTTTCTCCATTTGCAAATGAAAAATAAAACTGCCTCAAGGTGTCAGAGGGGATTTCTGAGCCATCAGTTGACTTGAGACCAGGGTGTTTCAACCTCCAGTTTGGAGAGAATGTTCACAACTTCAGTTCCAGACTTTAGCTAATAGGCAAGAGATGCGAACTGCTCTTCTCAGGAGAGACCTCACGTAAGCAAAGAGGACAGCCAGAGGCAGATGCCAAATTTAAAGTGGGACCCTGTGAGTAATTGTCTATACAATGAATTAGGTATTTAGAAAGACATAATGCCCAATGGGGATGGACAGTCTTTGTAAGTAGCATGCAAAGGTGGTGATGGGAATTTAGTTCACCTGATGCCATTTCACCTAAAGTCAAATCTCCTGATGCCCCTCCTGCCAGTGCAGGGGACACAGGTTGGAGCCCTGGCCCAGGAAGATCCCACATGCCGCGGCGCAACTAAGCCCGTGAGCCATAACTGCTGAGCCTGCGTGCCTAGGGCCCGTGCTCCACAACGAGAGAAGCCAACACAACGAGAAGCCCGTGCACCGCAATGAGTAGCCCCCACTCGCCACAACTGGAGAAAAGCCTGCGCAGCAACAAAGACCCAACGCAGTCAAATATAAAAAATAAATAAATTAGAAAAAAAGATCTCCTGATGCCAATTTGCCTAATTAATTCATCTAAAATTAGCATTCTCTAGATAAGTGTATCTTAATCCTAAGCTGTGAATTAGGTGGTTCTGACCTGGGAAATTTTAAAAAATATTAATGTAACAGACATTTCAGATAGGCATTTAGACAGGGACCAGTATTCTACATAGCAAATTAACACTAAATCATGTCATATTAATAACCAAAAGAGAAAAATTGCTTGACAAAATTGAATAAGTAATGTATTCCCATGGCACAGTATTTTAAAACTACAAAATTATATAAAATAAAGACAGGTCTCTCTTTTTCACAGTTACCAAGCCACCAAGTTCTCTTCAGAGATATCCCACTGATGTCAAGTCCTTATGTCTCTGCCCAGGGATATTCTATACATACACCAGCATACATGTACATGCACACACGTATCTATTACAAATGGTAGCTTATTATATTTACTGATCTACACCCGTTTTTTTTTTAAAAGAATTATTGTTTTTTAAAAATTAATTAATTAATTAATTTTTGGATGCATTAGGTTTTCATTGCTGCACCCGGGCTTTCTTTAGTTGCGTCGAGCGGGGGCTACTCTTTGTTGCACCGCGCGAGCTTCTCATTGCGGTGGCTTCTCTTGTTGCGGAGCAGGGCTCTAGGCACGTGGGCTTCAGTAGTTGTGGCACGTGGGCTCAGTAGTTGTGGCCTGCAGGCTCTAGAGAACAGGCTCAGTAGTTGTGGCACACGGGCTTAGTTGCTCCGCGGCATGTGGGATCTTCCCGGACCAAGGCTCGAACCCGTGTCCCCTGCATTGGCAGATGGATTCTTAAACCACTGTGCCACCAGGGAAGCCCTCTACACCAGTTTTTAAAGATCCTTCCATATATAGGTAACTCATTTACTGCCTGCATACTATTCCATTGTATAGATACATTGGCATTTATTTAAGCAAGCCCATATTTGGGGGAATTTAGTGTTTGTTCTTTTTTTTTAATTCCTGGCTGGTATACAATGCTGCAGTGCATATTCTGTTGCAGCCATCATTTCACCCATGCTAATATATTAGTATGTATCTTTTTTTTTTTAATTTTATTTATTTATTATTTATTTTTGACTGTGTTGGGTCTTTGTTTCTGTGCGAGGGCTTTCTCTAGTTGTGGCAAGCAGGGGCCACTCTTCATCGCGGTGTGCGGGCCTCTCACTATCGCGGCCTCTCTTGTTGCGGAGCACAAGCTCCAGATGCGCAGGCTCAGTAGTTGTGGCACATGGGCCTAGTTGCTCCGCAGCATGTGGGATCCTCCCAGACCAGGGCTCGAACCCGTGTCCCCTGCATTGGCAGGCAGATTCTCAACCACTGCGCCACCAGGGAAGCCCCTATTAGTATGTATCTTTAAAATAAATTCCTAAAGTGGAATTGTTAGATCAATATTTTTAAAAATTTTTTTAAAAATAAATTTATTTATTTATTTATTTTTGGCTGTGTTGGGTCTTTGTTGCTGGGCACAGGCCGTCTCCAGTTGCGGCGAGCAGGGGCCACTCTCCGTCGCGGTGCGCGGGCCTCCCACTGCGGTGGCTTCTCCTGTGTGGAGCACAGGCTCTAGATGCGTGGGCTTCAGTAGCTGCACCACGCGGGCTCCAGAGCACAAGCTCTGCAGTTGTGGCGCATGGGCCCAGCTGCTCTGCAGCATATGGGATCTTCCTGAACCAGGGTTCGAACCCGTGTCCCCTGCATCGGCAGGCAGACTCTCAACGACTGCGCCACCAGGGAAGCCCCTGATCAGTATTTTTTAAGTTGTAGTAAATACTGTCCAATTACTTTCTGCAAAAACTGTAGTAAATACTGTCGAATTACTTTTACCAACTTATATGCCATTAACAACACGTCTGAGCTCAAATTACTTTCAAAAGCAAACCCGCAGACAGGGTTGTGATAGGTAACTAGTTTGGGAGATTTGGGGGCTGCACCCCGAATGTCTGCAAGCCTTGTACTTGCCCAGCCACAAGACCAAAGAAAATGCCTGGAGGCAATGACAGAGACATCAACAACTTGTTGGATAGGGAAACTTACAAGTCAGAAGCAAAGTCCTGGAGCAACACCTCACCATGTACAGCAGACGGTCAGGCAGGACATGGCAACAAAGATGGCTGCTGGGGAGAAAGAAAGAGGTTACCATTTATAGGGGGAATTGAAGTCAGGTTGGCTCATCAGTTACCAGGGAAACCAGCTGAGGAGCCCGCCCCTTACAGCCCCTCAGGTTAACGACCATTATGATCATTATCCTGGTCTAAGGATTAGAACAATCACCAGCTGAGGCGTGGGACAAACACTGATTAAGCTCTATGATTAAGAGGGAAGTTCAGTCATGTGAGTAGGGTACAGGTGAAGCAAGGAATGGTTGAGAAGGGGATGTGCAGAGAGCAAGAGAACTGCCATCTTGAGTGGCCTGATCATACAGAGGTGATCTAAAGGAGCAGAAGTGAAGGACCAAGAAAAGTGAAATGGAGAAGAGCCAATGCAAGGATGCATCATCGAGATCACCACTGTGGGGAACTGGGGTTCCAGCCAGCCAGGAACTTCAGAGGAGGGTGTAAGATGCCTCTTGTAATTGTTCACACAAGGGTCAACGGGGAGAAACATTTGTCCGTCAGTCCTCATCCCCCACGGATTGAAGGTTAGCCCAGAGGTATTAAGTCCCATACTTCTAGAATAAACCTGTACCTTCAACCACCAGTGACCCGTGAATGAGATATCAGAAAAGCTCTAGGAGAGAAAGCAAAAAGACTTGGATGCATGCTTGAGGCAAGACACTGTCAGCCAGAATGAGTCTAAGCCCACAGAGGATTTTTTTTTTTTTCTGCAGCAACAGCTGGAATCAGAGGTGAAGTTTAGAGGCTGTGAGTTGAGGCACAAGAAGCATCTGATACGTGGCATAGGACTTGCACCCTTATCAACAATGTGTCATTAAATTTCTAATCAATAGGTGAAAAAATGATATCTCACTGGAGTTCTGTTTTGACTTTGTTGAACCATGTTCAAAACATCTGTATTTTCATTTTCTGTGATATGTCCTTTGCACATTTTTCTATTGGTTTTGAGAGCTTTTATCTATTAATGTGTAGGAGTTATATGTATAGAAATTAGCCCTTTTCTATGACATTAATGAAAAGATATTTTATCTTCTGATTTTGTTCAGTGGTTTTCACAGTGCATTTTTTAAAATTGTCTATACAAAATATTTTTCTTTCTGTCTTCTTAGTATTCTATCATACTTATAAAATTTTTCCCCATTTTGAGATTTTTAAAAAATCATCCATTTTGTGGCAGAGGCTACAGCCCCCAAATTCTCTTCTCTTTAAACAGAGAACCCTGTTTTTAAGTGGTCACATCCTTGCATCTAGTTTTGACCATGTGATTGATTGATTTGCCAGCGAGATGTAAACAGAAATGTTAGGTGGGACTTCTGGGAAACCTTCTTAAAAGACTTTCCTACCTCCTTCTTGTTCTTGAAATGGCTGGAGATCTAGCAGCCATACTGAATTATGTGGGAGACCTTGATAATGAGGAAGCAGAATCTCGTGGCAGAGCAGAAGATGTGACCCTAGGTCCCTAATGACATAATAAAGCTACCCTATTAACTTTGACTATCTCCAGACTTCTTTTTATGAAAGAGATATACTTTCCATCACTTTTACTTTTTTTAGAAATATATTAACCTAAACCTAACTGATGCATCATGTTTGCTTTTAACAGTATTATTTGTCTCTCCACCTTGAATTTATTTTGGTGTACATAATTTTATAAAGTCATAAAAGTAGCACATGCCAATTTAAAAAGACACAAGAAACATATAATCAGAAAGGGGTATCAGTCTTCGTCTTACTACTTAAAAATAAACATTGTTAAGATTTTGTCTGTATTTCCTTCTAGGCTTTTTTCTTTGTAAATTACATAGCAAAGTTCTCAGCTCATTGTACAAGCTAAAAAATATTAATTGAATGAATGTATACATTTTTACATCTTGATTTTTGCCTTTTAGTAGCAATTTTGTTAGTGGATACAACATTGGTTCACTAGCCATTATTTTATCATTAATTTAAAACCATAATGAAGATCTTAGTGCATAAAGCTTTGTCTAAATGTAATTTCCAGAAATGGATAAAAGGCTTTGAATATCTTTAAAGCTTTGGGTACACAGTGATAAAGTGTTGAATTTTGACAGGCCCCAGTAAGTAGTACTCTTCTTTGTGGCCAATATCTAAAGCAATGGAGATATAAAACAAGGAACAAGACATAATGGAGATGAAAATATCCCCTTTATCACTGTTAAATCTGATATTAGGAAATATGCTTTTATCTTCAGGAAAATTTGCTTCTTAGTCTGATCTCTAGAATTAAACACAGGTGGTAGCCTCTCTCTCAAACCAGTAGGAATGGAGTAGAACATAGGCTCAGGGGGAGGAGTTTGATCCACGAGGAAAAAAAAGGAAAAGGAATGGTCTCTGCATGCCAGTTTATCCTTTCAAACTCTCCTATCAGTTAAGTCTTTTCCCTTAAGGAGTGAAGGATTGGGTAAAGGCTGCAAGGACGAAGTCATTAGAGCTCCCCCAGAATGGAGGAAGGAGTGGAGAAAAAGTGTCATCTCACATCTTCGTGAGGATCGGAAATTATGGATTTTTTTTAATTTAATAATTTAATAGATGACAAATGGTAACTAATAGTTTCAGTTTTTACCTTCGATTATTAATGAGATTGAACAGTTGAACATTTTCCAAAGTATTTTAAAATCTCTGGTCTGTTCATATCTCTTGGAGCCTGAGCATTTTTCTTATTAATTTGTATAATTTCTTTATACAATAAAAATTATCGTTTATTTTCTGTTAATATTTTTGGCAGTCCATTTGCTTTAACGTAGGGATATAAGATAAATTCATATAGTCAAATCTATTTTTATGCTTTAATTTATTGCTTTTAATGGACATGAGCTTTTGTTTTAGTCTAGTTCTTCTATAGTTTCAGTTATATTTAACTCCTTAATCCAAATGGCATTTACGTGTTGTTGTATAGTGTTGGTGAAAACCCTTTTGCCTGCCTTCAGCCCATCTCCAAGTTTCCTCCTTTTAGCCCTCTGCTTTCTCACTCCATAGGCAAGCAAAGAGGGAAAGAAGTGAAAAAGTACAAAATTATGTGATTTTTGTTTTATTAATTAGAAGGGAATAATTGTCTCTGCAAGTGGCCAACTCTCTCTGGACACTTTCCCCTTCTGACTACTAGTCTAAAATGTGCAGTTTTTCTTGAAATTTAAAGTGACTTTGAAAGTATCCAGTAGAAACCCTTGAAATGTAAGGAGGGGAATGTCAACTTAACTTACTTGTAAAGCATGCAAATATGAGAAAAGACTATGTCCCATATGAAATTGGAAAAATTGAATTGGAAAAATTACATTTTAATCCAATTAAACATTAAGTAGATTCCCTTTCTGTAAATTGATTTTTTGTAGTTTGTTGACTTTCTCAGTTGTCATTGAGAGGTTCAATCATAGCCTGACTCACTGCAAATGAGATGAGAAAAGGGTTTAATTGAGGTAGTAAGGGAAGAAGGAGGGGGAAGAAGGAGGGAGAAGTGGAGAGGAAAGGTATGGGGGAGAGGAAAAAATGGTGAGAAGGAGCAGAAAAGAATCACGGGGGAAGGGAAAGGAATGAATTAGAGAGATGGGAGGAGGGAGAAAGAGAAGGAAGAAAAAAAACTGATTCTCAGTCATTCAAAATGGGCTCAGGTGCCACACTGTCAACTTGTAAAAAAAAAAAATGCTTCACATTTATTAAATGCTTCCTCTGTGCCTGACCTTTTTCTAATATCTTTATACACACTATTTCTTTTAACTCTGTTATCTCTCCAGATGTATGATTAGACATAAGTGTCTAAATTTGCTTTTGTTGGTATTGTTAAATCTAATGTAGCCATAGCATAAACTGCTCTATCTTGAGCAGCACAGATTTTAAAACTTACATGCATTTTTCTTTCCTACTAACCCTGGCATGTCTTTGAGTTATAGATAATGTCTAGCTAACTAGGAGAGAATTAATCTTGCTTGCTTAAGAATTCTAGGAACTGACCTTAATGAGGTGGGAGAAGACCAGCCTTGGAGTAGAAGATTAATTGGGCATAAAACCATAAAGATGACGTTGACCAGAACACCTCAAGCCCAGTTTTGAGATGATTATTATTGCTGCAGTTCTGCACATAGCCCTCTGCCTGTACATCCCTAAAACTCCCCTTTAAAACCTTTGTCCTCAAACCAGCAACTTGGAGATGATCTTAGGACATTAGTCCACATCTTCCCAGGTTGCTGGCCTCCCGAATAAAACAACTTTTCTGTTTCCACTAACACTTGTCTATCAAGTATTGGCCTTTCCAGCAACAAGCAGCCAAACTTGGGTTTGGTACCAGCTTTGTCTGGTTACATTAAGACCCACACAGAACAGGCTCCAAGTCTGCTATTTGGGGAGTTAGTAAAACTTCTATCAATGTGCCCAGAGAAGCAGGAACGATGATATGTGGGCTCCTTTTCAGAAAAAGGGAAGACAAAATTTTGTAAGCTCTGGTTTAAGTCTCCAGTCACAATGAGGACTGAAGGGTAGAGTTCTGGAAGCAAGGCAATTGGCCCACTGTTCTGGATGGTTTCTAACCTCCTGATCCAGCAAGCCCTCTGGGACACAGGCCTAATGCACTATGTTCCTTCTACTGAAATGTCAAGTCTGCATTTATTACAGTAATTATCCATCGCACAAATATATGGACTGAACATTGATTCTGAGATCACACATTGTAATCTACCTAATACATCTACTAGGCCAAATAACACCATCAATTTTTCACACTGTTTTAAAGCCCAATTTGCTGCTCAGATACTTAAAGGCATTTCGTATTCTGGTAAATAATTGACACCTGTTTTGTGCAGGTCTCAGCCTATCAATAACCAATGCTGTGGCTGGACCAGCCCTTATGGTTCTTGACACCCTCCGTAATAACCATCAGGAAACGGGGAAAAAAAGGCTTAATACTTACAGATCCTGCAAATTACACAACATACCTGGGGCCACACAGTGAGGTCAAGGGGAGAGAGATCGAAAGAATGCGTGGGCCCTAGGGTTCTGCTTTTATTGGAGTCGAGGGTCAGGGCCTAGGGTTTCTGAGCTCACTCTACTGGTAAATTTAAAACATAGGGAGGGAATTTCAATTGCTGGGTTGGGGCGGGGGGTGGTGGTGGTGGTGTGGAAATAGGGAAATAACGGTTAGTTATCAACACTGAAATCAAAAGAGGTGCGAGGTGGGCTGTCACTGTATCCAGGCAGGTGGCACTGTGTTTACTCGGGATCCCAGCTTTGAAGTGGATGCCTCTTTAAAGTGAAAGCCTGGGCAATCAAAGCTTAAGGCAGGCACTTGCATTACAAAAGGAAAAGCCAACTGTCAGGGTTTATACTACAACACCGTAAATCAGACCAGTCAAATCATAATCTTCCGGTAGAAGAGGTGGGAAAAAATGTGCAACTTCATAGTAATCAAAGAAATACAGATTAAACCACAATGCTTTGCTTCTATTTTCGAAAATGAGAATGACTGATAATATCCAACGTTAGGCAAGGTGTAGAAATTCTTATAAACTGTTGGTAGGAGTATACTGCATTTCCAGGGACCAATTTTGTAATATGTATAAAAACATATTACTTACTTTACTTTTTTACTTTTTGGAACTTATCCTGAAGGAATATTGGACAATATGCCGAATGTGGCAAAAGAGTGTTCATTATGGCGCTGTTTACAGTAGTAAAACTTTAGAAAAACTTTAATATCTATTAACAGGAACTGGTTAAATTATAGTGTAATTATATCATGGAATATATGCAAATAATTCAAAAAATTTGTATTTATGTGGGAAAAAGCAAGTTACAGAAAGTAAGACTAGTACAACCCTTTAAAATTACACGTACATATTTATGGAAGAAATCCATCTCTTGCTCTCAATGCTCCCGTCTATGCAAAGGGAACTCAGTCACACTCTTACCTCTCTATACTCCTTTATGCACGCTGCCTCGACAGATTGCAGTGATCTATTTGATTGGTGATGTGGGGAAGAATAAACAGTTAATACCGTTACTGAATCAAACTTCGGTCCAGTAGCCCACGCGCAGTAAAGCCAATCTACTGACATCAGGCTGTGGTGAAAACAGTCCAGTGCTCAGCAAAGAGGCCGTGTGGTTAATGCTCAAAAGACAGTACTCCCAGATGGGTTTCTGGGAGGATTTTATTTATTTACGTATTTATTTATTTATTTATTGGCTGTGTTGGGTTTTCGTTGCTGCCCGCAGGCTTTCTCTAGTTGTAGCGAGCGGGGGCTACTCTTCGTTGCGGTGTGCAGGCTTCTCGTTGCGGTGGCTTCTCTTGTTGTGGAGCACGGGCTCTAGGTCCGTGGGCTTCAGTAGTTGTGGCATAAGGGCTCAGTAGTTGTGGCTCGTGGGCTCTAGAATGCAGGCTCAGTAGCTGTGGCACACGGGCTTAGTTGCTCCGCGGCATGTGAGATCTTCCCGGACCAGGGCTCCAAGCTCTGTCTGCTGCCTTGGCAGGCGGATTCCCAACTACTGCCCACCAGGGAAGTCTGGGAAGAGTTTTTAAAGGCAAAGTGAGGGAGGGGAGTTGCAGGGTGCGTGATCAGCTCGTGCACAATTCTCTAATTGGCTGATGGTGAGGTTACAGGGTGGTGTCACAGGTGTTAACATTATCAATCTTCTGGCTCCAACCAGTCTGAGGGCCATGTGCTCATGGTCATCATGCAGTTAACTTCTTCCATCTGGTGGCGGTTTTAGTATCTGTAAAATAACTCAGGAATGTGCATCAGACTGTTATCTATGTCCTTCAGGGAGGACCTAAAGATTCTGTGACTGCAATATGCCTGATTTACTGTTTAAATTGTTACCAGTTCTCCTGACCCAACTGCTAGTTTTTGTTGTTACTGTATGTTCACATTCTTTCAATCATTAACTCTTGAGCTAGCCTTTTATGACTCAGGGGAGGACTGGGAAATTAAAGGTTTTCTACAAACAAGAGGCAGGTGGAGGGCATGGTGGGGTCTGTTCTGGGAAGGCCCCATAATATCCTGCTCAGTTACAATACTTTTCTCAACTCTGCCCCTTTTCTTCTTGGAATTGAACTGCCTGCTGGGAATACTAGCTCTTTTCTGCTCCTCCATGCTGTCTTTCCTGCCTTATACTGGGAGGGAACCCTGAATAATTCCGGAGTTCATTTAGCAGTCCCTACTTTGACACTCACATTAATCAACATCCTCCAATTCATCTTTACATTCATAAAAGTAACATTTTTGCCTTCTTATACCGTTTATTTGTCTTATTTATCAATTTATTCATTACTCTGGACAAGGAAGAAAGCTGCTATTTATTGGGTATTTTCAAGTACTGATATGCATCTAAAAAGGCATGGAGGAATAAATTCCAATGGTGATCTCTATAGACACTTTACTTGCTACTTTCTAAATTCTGGGCTTCTGTACATTTTATTTTTAAAATATATGTATATATAATCGTGTATTACTTTCAGAACCAACAAGAGAAATCAATATTGATTTCTATTTTGATTAAAAAGAGGAATAAAACATATATAACAATGATATACTACTCTCTATGTGAAATAAACATGGCCTCCCTAAATTATACTACTTATGGCTGTCAAGAATATAATGAAATAGATACTGTTATTCACTCCTGGTGGCCTCTGGTCTTACAGTCCATGGTAAGAGGATAATGACTTTGCTTTGTCATTAACTAGCTGTGTGACTTTGAATGAGTCATTTCCTTCTTCAGTTTTCTCATTTGTTAAACAAGTTTCCTTTAGGCCCTAACTTTCTAAGATTCTATACACTGATGTTTAGTATACACTTGGGTAATTAATATCAGCTGTCAGCAGTCTATTAACGTTGTCTCTGAGTGTCTGACTTCCCTTTTTTGGGAATTCTCTTTCCTCTCCATAGCCCACTGGCCCATGGCTGATGGGACCATAAGTGACCACCTGACTGAAGGTGATCCAATCAGTTTTTCTCTCCATGAAGAATTTAGAATAGAGATTTAGAAAGAGAAGTTAGGTTTTTGTGGAGCACTAGAATCAAGGGTAAATGAATTTAGAAGCTGTGGAAAAGAAAAGAAAAAAACTGGCCTGTAGAGATAGGGGAAGAATATAAAGCAGACTAAGAAAAATAACTAGAGAAGATAAAGTTAAAAAAAAAAAAGATTTCTTCTGGCTTTCTAGTCTCTGGTCCCTTCTGGAGGCCCAGCTGCCTTCCAATTCTTAGTTTCAATGAGACAAACTTGTATCCTTATAATAGATATTCCTTTTTAGCTTAAGCTAGATGGAGTTGGTCTCTTTAACTTGCAATCGAAGAATCTTTTCTACAATGTACATCTAGCCAGAAGAAACGGACATGTTCCTTAGCCTCTTGGCCCTATCATTCCAAATATATGCAAAGAAACTAAATTTCTATTGGATTTAAACTCAGCCTGCAGAAACCCACCTCCCCGCCCTAGGAGCAACCCCAGGCTTTATCCAGCACTGCCCATCCCAGCCACTGCTCCCTAACACATGCACCACCCACCAATGTTCCACAACTGGTGTAGGGGACAAAATTTTCCACCCAAAATGTGTCTCTTTGGCATGAGGATTAATTTAGGCTGATTATTTTTAAGAAGCAGAAGACTCAAGAAATCTGTCTTTTTACCTCCCACTTAGCTGCCTAGAGAATCTGGATATGACACAACATTGTAAATCAACTATACTTCAATAAAAAAAAAAAAAGAGAGAGAGTTTAGATAAAGGGCCTCTTCGCAGAATAGTGCTGTCATCAGATATAAGCAAAGAAAAACTACGGGTTATGGGGGGAACTGGGCAGGGCCTAGAGATCAGAATCCACTCTGTGTCCCATTGTCTCTGCAGGCCCAGCGAACATCTGTTTACCAAACATTTGCTTTTTCATCTCCACGTGAATTGCCTTCCTCTCCTTAAAAGTCCCAAACTGCTACCCCCAACATCTTCTTTTGTCTTTAGCTGAAGATGGTGTTTAAGGTGAGGGTTTTGGCCATTTTGGTGAATTACTCAGTTTTCCTGGTCTCTCCCAGGTATACGTGTTATTAAACTTTTGTTTGACTTTCTCTTGTTAATCTGTCTCATGGGGATTTAATTCTTAGACCAGCCAGAAGAATGTAGAAAGTAGAGGAAAATCTCTTCCTCCTGGACATGGGCATCTCAATCTGTGATTGTAAGAAGAAAAGTATTTGGGTGAAAAGCAGCTCCTAGGAAATGATTTTGGATAAGTAAATGAAAACAAATCTTTCTGTCTTCTGTCTGTCTTTCTTGTGAATGTCTATTCTGTTTTTCATCATTCATCTATATAAATAGAGCCATAATTGACTGCTGAGTGCTAAAAATGAGTATAAGTTCAGATGGAGGACTGTGGTTATTGCAGAGGGAGTCACTTAATGTTCATAAAAAGCCTTCTACATTTCCTCTTTTTTAAAAAAAAATTTATTTATTTATTTATGGCTGTGTTGGGTCTTGGTTGCTTGGGCTTTCTCTAGCTGTGGCGAGCAGGGGCTACTCTTCGTTGCGGTGCAGGGGCTTCTCATTGCGGTGGCTTCTCTTGTTGCAGAGCACGGACTCTAGGCGCACAGGCTTCAGTAGTTGTGGCACACGGGCTCAGCAGTTGTGGCTCACGGGCTCTAGAGCGCAGGCTCAGTAGTTGTGGCGCACGGACTTAGTTGCTTCGCAGCATGTGGGATCTTCCCGGACCAGGGCTTGAACCCGTGTCCCCTGCGTTGGCAGGCAGATTCTTAACCACCGTGCCACCAGGGAAGTCCCTACATTTCCTCTTTGGGATACACCTAGAACAGGTTTTATAAAGCTCAGCAACTGAATTTATCACTGCATGTAAGTGCTATTTGTTGTTTATAGTAGCAAAAATCTGGATATAACCCAATTGTCCATTAATAGAGGAAAAAATGAGTACATTATGACATTATGATCTATTATATGGGATTTGTACAGGAGTTAAAAAGAATAATTTAGAGTTGACCTGGAGAAATCTCCCTGTTATTGTAAGTTAGAAAAACAAAAAACAAAAACTTCAGGGTAATGAGCATGGTATTAGCTTGTTTTTACTTAAAAAAGAAAGCAATTAAACTTATGTGTATGTGATATATACACATACACAAAAGTTTAATTCTCTACATTTTACCTAACTGGTGCTGGGGCTCAGGACAGGCTGTGCCAAAATAGGCCACATATTTTGAATTAAAGTTACTTAAGAAATGGCCAATGCAAGAAGGACACCCTGACCCACCTTTCTGTCTCCCTGAAAGCGTGAAATAAATCTCCTGTGTGAAAAGTGCATTCCCTGCATCTGGAGGTAGAAGGATGCCCTTATCCCCAGAGACAGGGTACTTGGTCCCAGAAGCCTATTATAAACAAACCATGTTACTTCTTTATCAATACTACCCCAAGCCCAAACTCTTTTTAGACTCTTCACTAATTGATCACCCAAAACCTGTTTCTTTGACCTGTTAATTCCTTACTAATTTATTGTTTCCTTGTCTAAAAAGTACAAAAGCTGCCTGCTTTGGCCACTTCTTAGGTGCCATTTCTGTAAGACCTCCATGAGCGTGAAGTAAAATTTGTTTCTTTCTCTCCTGTTAATCTGTCTTGTGTCAATTTTAATGTTAGTCGAGCCACAAGAACTCAAGGCAGGTAGAGGGGGACATTTTCCCCTTCCCGACACTGGTTATGACAATAAGGTTGCTATATACCACTCTTAGACACAACTTCAAAGGGAGAATAGCACCATGCTCACTGACTAAAGTCTCCTCCCTAGTTATAATAGGAGTGTCTCTGTGTGGGTATGTGAGTGTGTGCAGACAGAAAAATGTGGAAAAGCATATCTTAAAATGTTAACAGTGGATACCTGTGTGAGGGAGAATTGAAAGAAGCTGGTTGAGGAAATTAACTTTTCTTTATATGCGTCTGGATTCTTTGATTTATTAAAAAAACGAGCATGTATTACTTTTATAATAAAAATTCAATGTATAAAATTAAAGTTAGGCTAGTAAAAGCAGAGCTTAAAAATGGAGGCTGTTTAATCAGCCCTTCAGTAGTGTTTATGGATCAGAGGTCAATTTTTTTAGCTCTGCTCTAAGACCAACTACTGGCTGAGTGGTTGTCTAAATTGTTCATGTTCTTTGTGGATTGATGATGCCCAAGTCACATGATAATTGCATAACCTAACAAATTGCTGGGCTTTTTGTTTTTCACTACCCATTTTTCCCCATTTCTTTATGTACACTAGACTACATTTTATGGAAGCAAATTTATCAGTGTCTTTCTCACAGGAGCTTAAGCTCAGAGACAAGCTCAGAGACTTTTTTGAGAAAAGACCTTAAGGATTTAATGTTTCATCAGGCATTGGGTACAATGGTCTGTGAGGCACTGGAGGAACCAAATTTTGTTCTGCACTGCAGAAGCTGAATATGAGGGGTGAGCATAAAAGTGGAGTAAAAATATTTTCATTGCCAAGTATGTTATTTTACCATCCCCCATCTGCATTTTAATCAGTAGGAAAAGTGTCCTGAGGGTAATAGCTAAATCTTTCAAAAAACGGATGAGGAAATGGAAGAAAAGGATTCTTAATAATAACTATATATTGAGCATTATGGTATGCCAGACATTGTGCTAAAACCTTTTTGAGATTATCTCGCTAAATCTTCCCCACAAATCTATAAGGTCTGTATTATAATTATGCCTATTTTGTAGATGATGAAATGGAGGCTGAAGAACTGAGAGGAGTAGTGGCTTGTCCAAGATTCCCCAGCCAGTAAGTGACAGAGTTAATACCAGTTTATTTTTTTCTCTAAGTAGATTCACCATACATCCCAGTTTGCCTGAGCTAGTCCCAGTTTACATCTTGTATCCTGAAGTAATTAGTAATGTTGTCCCCTTTCCATCTCACAAATGGACTTGACAACAAATTTACAGCCGATCCATCTCAAGATCTCCCTATCTTGGTACTATTGCTTTTGGCGGCTGGAAAATTCTTTGTTGTGAGGGGCTGTCCTGTGTTTGGCAGCATTGCTGGCCTCTACCCGCTAGATGCCAGTAGCCCCCCACCCAAATAACAAACAAAAATGTATCCAGATGTTGCCAAATGTCCCCTGAGGGGCAAAGTTGTTCCTACTTGAGAATCACTGCATCTAAAGCCTATGCTCACAAAAATTTAACTACAGAAGGAAAATATCATCTATTTGCTACAGAACATGTACTATGAGCCTACCTATTACACTAGCTGGCACACACCCTGTACTCAATAAAAGTTAATTTCTTGGGGGCATCATTTGATTTCCCAGTTGTAGAGAGGTACAAGGGCTAAACAAACAATGAACAAGATGACTGGAGGGCCCTAGTGATTAAAATTGGTTTGTTGCAATTTTTATTAGAGAAGACTGAAATGGTGTACTGGGAAGTGACCCGGAAACCTCCTGGCTGCCCGTTCTGGTAATATTGTGGAATTTGATTCTTGATTCCATTGGGTGTCATGCCTTAGTAATGAACATAATAGCCAGGGAGACAGCCAGAGAATGATATGGTAAGTTTTACACTGCAAGCGTCTTCAATCATAATAGCTAATAATAATCAGTGTTCTATTTTCTCCTACTCTTCCTCTTAGAAATGACCACCATTTCTTTCATACCACCATTTTCCATTTATTAGCAATAACAGAGGAAATACCAATAGTACCAATCAAAAATGAATCCACATGACGTGTTTTATCCTTACAGCTGTAATAACTAGTAACTAACATGGATTGGAAAGCACTTTGCAAATGTAAAAAGTGCTGTACAGATGCATTATAATTATCATCATTAATAAATTAGCCCGATTCTCCTAGTATTCAAAAGGCACGTAAGGTCAGATACATGGGTTTCAGTGGGGCAAAATGATCACAACCTACAATGTAGCAATGGTTCACATGTGTTAGCAATAAGTTTTACCCCATGCAATCCTGCAGAGCCGAAGTTACACACCCTTCAAAAAATGGGAGAATGAAGCTAAAAGTAGAAAAAACAGGTTTGTTTGGGTTTTTTTTTGAGATTTAATGCTTTTAATAACAGACTCCTACCTCTTTTATGTTAACTTTTAAAAGATAATATAATTAATCAAACTTCTAAATTGTACATTTTAACAAATTAAAATTTCTTATTTAAGGTGACAGTAAATTTTATTATTCTCTATGAGCTGATATTCCAGATATTGTTAGAATTTCAAAGTATTCTGTGACTTCAAAGAGGTCAGATTGGTAAATTTTGTGCTTGCACACCCTCAGGAAATATCTTCAGTATGCATTCCAGAACTGTTACTAGAGAAAAACAGCTTTATCCATTCCCTTGCCAGCAAGAGTCTTAGCAAGAGACAGCTCTTGGCTGACCATAAATAAAATTCCTTGAATCACCAGTATCTTGATTTAAGAAAGAAATTTTACTGTGTCTTTCATACACAAAAGTTGATTAACAATGGTTAAAAAAACTCTACTGCACTTTTTCACAGGTGTACAAAAGGAAATATAATGGAATTACATTCAACAATAAAGCTTAAAGTTCACTCTAGGTAATAGTTGCAGTAACATTCACATACACAAGCACAGAGTAAATATATATCAGGAGTCTTATAATAGCATACAGCATACATATGGGAGATTGAGCTCAGGTAACATCATAGGTGTTAGCAAGATTAGCAATTCAGAGTGTTATAGAAAAGGAAAACTAAACCAAAGAGAAGGTGTTGGCGATCACACCAAGACAAATCACAGAATTAGAGGATTGGAAAGTCTGCTCACTGTATGTATGAGAAAACAACATTTTTCTTCAATTTCTGGGTCTTGATATAGTTGGTTAGAGAAGGTTGTGTATTCAAAGTGCACATAATTGTTTCTTAGAAAACAGAGAGAGAAAGATCCATTTATTTAGTAATTAATACATGCAAGAGGCAGCCCCAGAGTGACCTGAAAGAGTAAAGCTGTGATTGGCAGGTGGCCGGTATAACACAGATGTTTCAGGCAATTCTCTTAAAGCACTTCTGTAGCAGCAATGATCATTTAAATGGCTGTAGACTGAATTCTCTTTCGAGGATAGTTTAGGGGAATTGAATTCATCATATTTCTCTTTAAAGATTTATAGTTATAGATTTTCTCTTTTTTAAATAAATCTATCAACAAACAGCATAAAGTGAGGTGCTGGGGTTTTCTTTTGCTTTTGCATATGTGTTGTCGGAAAAGAATCTGACCTTTTCATAACATTGTGTGCAAAAGAATTTTTAATAAAGTGAGCACAAGGACATATACAGGAAACACATCAGATCTGCTTCTGTTGCCCTGGTTGGCCCCCTGTTAAACATTGAACTATTGGCTTGTAGGTAAAATGCAGGTTTTAGGTATAATGACACCACAGCCAAGAAAGAGACTTAGGGATTCCTAAAGCCTTGTCAATGGGGGGAGTTTTGTCTGCTAGAGGGTGGCCACCGCCTCTTCAGCTGTAAGATTTAGGAAGTCTGGTACCTTTTCGTTTCACATTTCCCACTGTTGATTTGCCTTTGTTTCCCAGCCCTCCTAGTCTAATCTGGCCCATCCCAGCCAACATATTCCCCGGTGGCCACACATACCCAGCGGCCACAGACACTCAAGCTGCTCAATCTCAAAACCTTTCAGCCTGCCCTGAAAGTGTCATCAAGACAGGATCCCCGGAGCACAGGGCAGAGAGTCCAACCTCTCACTGGCGGGGCTGGGAAGCCTCTCCTTTGTGGCGGAGGAGAAAGGAGACTTGGGTCTGCTTTTTAGGTTCTGAAAACAAGCCAGAGTGGAGAGAGAGAGTTAACACCAGACTTAGTAAAGCTTTTAAGACAAAACTTGTTAAATGTGATCTAGACAGACATAGGGAACTTTCTGCAGATTTCTGAGGTCTATAAGAAAGGGCTCATGTGGATAGGAAAAAGGAGTAGGGAGTTGCTACATGGGAGAGATTTGCCATTATTACAAAAACTGGCTAAGTGGCTTGTTTCCATTAGATGACCTCACTGGTCACTGTTGTCAGTCGTGCTGTTCCCTTTCTCTTTTTTCTCCTGGGTCTTGTTACCCTTCTTCTTTTTCTTCTTTTTCTTGGTCTCCTCCTTTTTGCCGAAGGTTATGAAGTCACTTTTGTCAATTTGGCTGTTAGTAGGCTCCTGCCGGATGGAGATGATTGCAGGAGATCCTGGGATAATGAATTTGTCTGGCAACTCACCGGGACCAGATTGTTTGGGGTTGCCTGGTCCGTATTTAAAGGTCCAGCTGTTGCTGTTGACACCAGCACCGACTGGAGGGGACACCTCTCCTGCCTCTGGTTCTGCAAGACAAACCATTGCAAGTCAGTCACAGAGTCAACATATGCTTTCCATATGCCACACCAAGAGCCTGAACACAGGAGAGGCTGCACAGATGGTCATGGCCCCCATGAAATCATGAGTTATTTCTTCAAGCCTAGGGCAAGGCCAATGTTTGGAAACAAGCAGGAAGGCAGATTTTTTTCACCAGAGGGTCCAGAAATCTAGGTTTCTAGTAACATATTTTTGGTTCTTTGTGAAGAATTTTCTAAAGAATATCTGGTTGTGTGAGAGAGTGGCATGGACATATATACACTACCAAATGTAAAATAGATAGCTAGTGGGAAGCAGCCACATAGCACAGGGAGATCAGCTCGGTGTTTTGTGACCATCTAGAGGGGTGGGATAGGGAGGGTGGGAGGGAGGGAGATGCAAGAGGGAAGAGATATGGGAACATATGTATATGTATAACTGATTCACTTTGTTATAAAGCAGAAACTAACACACCATTGTAAAGCAATTATACTACAATAAAGATGTTAAAAAAAAAAAAAAAGAATATCTGGTTGTGATTACCCTGCCTGGGAGTGGGGCAGGAAATGTACTTGATTAAAGCAGAATATGCAATAAAATACCTAGGAATAAATTTAACCAAGAAGACGAAAGACCTGTATACTGGAAACTTTATGACATTTATGAAAGAAATTGAAGGAGATAGAAACAAATGGAAAGATATTCCATGCTCATGGATTGGAAGAATTAATATTGTTAAAATGCCCATACTACCCAAAGCAATCTATAGATCCAATGCAATCCTTATCAAAATTCCAATGGCATTTTCCACAGAAATAGAACAAACAATCCTAAAATTTGTATGGAACCACAAAAGAACCCAGTAGCCAATGCATTTTTTTATTTTATTTTTTAGATTTATTTATTTATTTATGCATGCATGCGGTGTGGCATGCAGGATTTTAATTCCCCTACCAGGGATCAAACCTGTGCCCTCTGCAGTGGAAGCATGGAGTCTTAACCATTGGACCACCAGAGAAGCCCCAGCCAAAGAATTCTTGAGAAAGAAGAACAAAGCTGGAGGCACCAAGCTTCTAAACTATATTACAAAGCTATAGTAATCAAAACAGTAATGGCATAAAAAGACACACAAATTATGGAAGAGAATACAGAGCCCAAAAATAAACTCATGCAAAAATGGTCAGTTAATTTACGGCAAACAAGCCAAGAATATACAATGGGAAAAGAACAGTGTCTTCAATAAATGATGTTGGAAGAAATGGACAGCCACATATAAGAGAATGAAACTGGGCCTCTATCTTACACCATACACAAAAATTAACTCAAAATGGATTACAAACTTGAACATAAGACCTGAAACCATAGAACTCCTAGAAGAGATCATAAGCAGTAAGCTCTTTACTATCAGTCTTAGCAATGACTTTTTTGAATCTGATAACAAAAGCAGCAAAAGCAAAAATAAACAAATGATACTACATCAAACTAAAAAGCTTCTGCACAAAGAAGGAAACCAACGAAATGAAAAGGCGACCTACAGAATGGGAGAAAATATTTGCAAATCCTATATCTGATAAGGGGTTAGTGTCCAAAATATATAAAGAAGTCATAGAATTCAATATTAAAGAAACTCCAAACAATCTGAATGAAAAATGGAAAGAAAATCTGAATAGACATTTTTCCAAAGAAGACATACAGATGGCCAACAGGTACGTGAAGAGGTGCTCAATGTCACTAATCATCAGAGAAATACAAATCAAAACCACAATGAGCTATCACCTCACACCTGTTAGAATGGCTGTTATCAAAAAAACTAGAAATAGCAAGTGTTGGTGAGGGTATGGAGAAAAGGGATCCCTTGTCTACTGTTGGTGGGAATGTAAATTGGTGTAGCCACTATGGAAAAGAGTATGGAGGTTCCTCAAAAAATTAAAAATAGAGCTAGCATATGATCTAGCAATTCCACTTCTGGGTATGTATCTAAAGAAAGCAAAAACACTATCTTGAAAAGATATATGTACCCCCATGTTCATTGCAGCACTATTTACAATAGCCAAGATATGGAAGCAATTTAAGTGTCCATTGATGGATGAATGGATAAAGAAAATGTGATACACATACACACACACACAGCTGAATTTTATATATATATAAAATTCAGGGGGCTTCCCTGGTGGCGCAGTGGTTGAGAATCTGCCTGCCAATGCGGGGGACACGGGTTCGAGCCCTGGTCTAGGAAGATCCCACATGCTGCGGAGCAACTAGGCCCGTGTGCCACAGCTACTGAGCCTGCGCGTCTGGAGCTTGTGCTCCGCAACAAGAGAGGCCAGGACAGTGAGAGGCCCACGCACCGTGATGAAGAGTGGCCCCCACTCGCCGCAACTAGAGAAAGCCCTCACACAGAAGACCCAACACAGCCAAAAATAAATAAATAAATATTAAAAAAAAAAATTCAGCCATAAAAAAGAATGACATCTTGCCATTTGTGACAACATGAATGGACCTCGAGGGCATTATGCTAAGTGAAATAAGTCAATATTTAAATATTTGACAAAATAACACCGAGAAAGACAAATACCATATGATCTCACTTATATGTGGAATCTAAAAAAACAAACAAAACAACAAGCTTATAGATACAGAGAACAGATTGGTGGTTGCTAGATGGTGGTGGTGGTAGTGAAGGGTGCCAAAAGGTCCAGACTTACAGTTATAAAATAAATAAGTCATGGGATGTAATGTACAGTATGGTAACTACAGTTAATAATACTGTATTGCATACTTGAAAGCTGGTAAGAGAATAGATCTTAAAAGTTCTCATCATAATAAAGTTTTTTTGTAACTATATATAGTGACAGATGTTAACTAGTCTTATTGTGATCATTTTACTATGTATACAAATAGTAAATCATGTTGTACACCTGGAACTAATATAATATTATGTGTCAATTATATCTCAATTAAAAATAAAAGATAAGATATATATAGGAGGAAAAAAAAAGATATATATAGGTACATGTAAAGTATTATAGGACCAAGAGGCAAAAATTATTACACTTGAGAAAGTCAATTGAGATTCCAGAAGAGAGGTGAAATTTACGCTGAGACTTGAGAAAATGATTACGCATCCACAGGGGCTTCCAGTGCAAGACTTTCCCAAGAGTCTGGTTGGAAGACACACCATAAAGTATACCAATGACTTCTAGAAGAGTAGAGGTCAGAGCTAGAGAAGAAGAGTAATGGTCTCTCTGAGCGAAGTGATCCCAGTGGCCATGACATTGAAACCTTTTGGCATCACAGCAGTGTTCATGTATCTGACACTGCTTCTTTGGTGGAGCCATGAAAAGTTCTGCCAGATAAACAGTTTACGTTTGATTGTGGTTTGGGATTCTCTACATCTGCTACTTCCATCTCCTTACCTTCCACCGCTTCTCAATCTCCTCTAATTTGGCATCCTTGAGCACTACTTTTCTAACATTGCTCATGGCAAGCTCACTGATTATATTACTTCCAAAGCCAGTGGTCACATTTTAGTCTTCATCTTACTGAACTTCTCAGCAGCATTAGTAATCCCCTTCTTGAAACACTTATTTTTTTATGAGTTCCCTATCAAACCATTCTCCTGACCATTCTCTCTGGCTGTTCTTTGTCAGTTTCCTCGCAGGATTCTCTTTATCTATGTATTGCAGCTTCCTTGGGTTTGGCCCTAGACCTTTTCTTCTTCTTTCTCTTCACTCTCTCCTTTTGGAATCTCAGCCTGTCCATGGGTAAACAAACCATCTAAATATGCTGATGAGATACAAATGTATACTTAAAGCCCATAGGTCTCTCCAATCTCATGTATCCAACTGCCTATCTGGTATCTCCTCTTGGCAGTCTCATGGGCAACTCAAACTGAAGGAATCTGAAATCAAACTCATGATGCCTCTCCTCTATTCCCTTCTAAATCTCTCGTCTCAATCGATGATATGCCATTCACTCCAATGCTCAAGGCAGAAGCTTCAGAGCCATTATTCATTTTTCTCTATTCTTCATTTATAATATACCAACACCTGTCATTTCAGCCTCCTAAACATATCTAGACTTTGTCCTCTTCTCATTTTCACTGCTGCTACCTTTTTTCAGGACACGATTATCTTGTATGTGAAATATAACAATAGCCTCTTCCTTGTTCAGCCTGCTTCTACTTTTGCCTCTCTCTAACCTTCCACACATAGCCAGAGTCATCTTTATTCCTTAAAGTCTTTCTCAGTTTTTAAAATACTGAAGTATAACATGCACACAGTAAAAATCCTTCAAAAAATAGAAATTATTTTATATCACTCCCCTTGCTTAAAATTATTTGAAGGTTTTCTATTGCCTTGAGAGGAAGAAAAAAAACAAACTCCTTAACATGGTATACAAAGCCCTTCAATAGCCTGTTATTTTTTATTCTCCAATTTCACCTACAAGTGTCCCTCTTACCACTATCCTCCAGCCACACAGGTTTTCTTTCAATTCCTCAACACCCCTTGGGATTGTTTTTGCCTCAAAATCTGTACACATATGGTTTCTTTTTGCCTAGAATGGTCTCCCCTCCATGCTTAGCATGACTCCTCATTCTTCAAGTCTGTGCTTAATTGAAATCTCTTCAGAGAGGCTTTCTATGACCATCCTAGCCAAGCAGCACCCCCTTCACCCCTATCTCTATCACTGTAAGGTCCAGAGAAGCAGAAAATATGTATGTATTTTTTAATTTTTTAAAAAATTTTTACTGGAGTACAGTTGATTTACAGTGTTGTGTTTCAGGTGTATGGCAAAGTGAATCAGTTATACATACACATATATCCACTCTTCTTTTTTTAGATTCTTTTCCCATATACGCCAGAGTATTGAGTACGTTCCCTGTGCTATACAGCAGGTTCTTTTTAGTAATCTATTCTATAAGGAAATGTATCTGTTTTATTCACCAGTGTGTAGCCAGTGTCTAGCACAATTCCTGGCCCATAACAGGTGTTTGATAAATACTTGCTGGATGGATGAATGAAAGGACTGATGTGAGAAATGGAAGTGGTGCCCACTCCTTAGCAGATCAAATAACTTTCCATTGCCGCACTCTGGAGTCCCTAAAGACAAGCAGGAAATGCATGTGAAGTGCTGAGGCTGACTCCAGCACAACGAAAGAGCTCAATAAATGGAATCACACATGGGCAACTATACATGGCGCAGCTCTCAGGGCCAGGACGGCAGGGTAAGGATATTGCAAATTTAGTCCAAATACCAGCAGACTGTAGGGAAAGGGAGTAGGAGAGTTTCTTTTCTCCCATAAACCCCTTTGCTACAGCATGCTTGCCCTGGCAGAGCTGACACTATAGCTCTTTGGACATAGGGATATAGATATTTTTTTCTCTGAGACTGATTTCTTCGATTCGTCTAAGATAATCAAATCTGCAATTGAGCTCAGCCAGAATCTGCCTGTTGACCTTTCAAATACAGGCCCTGCCCCTGAGAGACTGAGACAAAAGTGAGAAATGCATTTAAAAGCCTCTGACTTGGCGCCTAGGAGAACTGGGTTTCAACAGCACTCTGTAGTCCTTTAGTTGCTCTCACAGAGTCCAGGATGGAAATTTTTCTGACCACAGCCAGGACTCTGTATGAGGCCTCTAGGACTGTCATCTGGAGATGCAGAGTTCAGAGATATTTTTATCTTGCAGAGTTAAAGGACCTTAATGGCCGTGCCTATAGGCGGAGGGAGCCTCTCACAGCAGGATCCCTAAGAGTTGATGAGCTTCTTTTACATGTCACTGAGCTTCTTTGGCCTTTGCTGGGAGTCTTGGTTGGGTCTGATTCAGCCTCCACTCCAAGAAGAATTCAGGTGCATCCTCCTCATATTCAGCTTCTGCAGAGCAGAACAAGATCTGGTTTCTCCAGTGCCTCCCGGATCCTTGTACCCAACCTGTTCTGGCTGATGTGTGCGCAAACATCTCTGAGGGTTCATTCAGGTGAAATAATATCTTAAGGCTGTGACAAACAACATTTACTGACCTCCTAAATCTGAGTCCCTTTTGGCCAAGAGCACTGAAGCCCTTGGCCAGCTTCGCTTATAAAATGCTGTGACTTTGGGGCAGAATCAAGGTGATACTCCTTGATGAGAGTATCTCATGAGAAAGATGAAAAAGGAAGATGAGGAAAAGATGAGAAAGGAAGATGCACCTTTTTTGCCCCTAACCCCAGCCCAGGGCCAGTCTCAGGTCAGTCAAGGGAATGTTTCTTCTTTCAGTGCTGTCTCCCTCCCCGCCTCCTGGGACCTCCCACAGGTCCCCTCGCCTCTGCTCCCAGGGACCCAGCTCACTGGCTCACAAAGACAAGACTGAGACACAGCCACGACCCAAATGAATGGATCTACTAGAGCCTAGAAGGAGGACTTCTGAGAGACATCAAGCAGCGGAGGATCAGCCCTTCCCTGACATTCAGATTACAACCTAATGGAATATGAAAGTTTAATAGAGTATGATCATAATTATAGTAAAAGGTTTTGCCTTTTTTTTTTTAATTGGCTGATTTCTCCACAGTAGGTAGGGATACATGTAAAAATATGAACAACATACACTTTTGTTTCACGAAGGCATATAGATCTGCAGCTTTAAAAACTGCCTTATGGGGGTAGCTGACCACTTCACCTAATCCAATAACCCACTTTAAGCACTTCACTTAGACACTGCCCAGGGTCTTTTTGGCAACATTCACTACTTTCTTCTTTCATTCTAAACTAACTCTGGCTGGAGTTTAGCCTCAGTGACTGGGAACAATTGAGCTGGAGGCTTTGCCAGTGCAGATGCCAGGGAAGGTCCTGAAGATTGTGAAGCAAATGCCAGACTTGTAAACCTACCCCCAACCCCTATTCTAATCTGCTCTGGACAACCAACTAAGGCCAGGAGACGTTTATCTGATTTACACAGACTTCCCCTAACAGAACAACCCACAGTCATTTTGACCAACAATAGTACTTTCAGGAAAGTTCTTAGAGGGGCAAGGCTGGAGAATGTTGGAGGATTTTTAATCCTCTTTTCCTCTCCTCTTGCTTTGCTCTTCTGAACTTGAGGGCTTGCCCTGGTTCTATCACTTAATGGTACATAGTCCTGGGCAATTTACATAAACGACTCTGAGCCTCAGTTGCCTCAGGCATAAAATGGAGGTGATCACCTTCCTGTCTTCATCAGGGTTATGAATTAGTTAACATTTACTCTGCCGTCCTATGTGCTAGGCACTGGGCTAAGCGGATCTGCATATGCTATATAATTTTTACTCCTCACAAGAACCATAGGAAGTAGATATTGCCAATATCCATGTCTGCTTTATAGATATGTTGGTTTTATAAATGAAGAGGCTGAGGACCAATCGTCACAGGGTTACTAACTGGTGGAGTCTGGGACTCAAATCTAGGTAGTCTCGCTCCAGTTACGAACGAGACCCACATCCTGAGCTGTATATGAAGGCCCTTTGAAAACCCTGAAGCATTCTACAAATGTAGCAATGGCTCTGGCTGTATCTGTTTAGTCACCATTTGGGAGACGGCGATGCAGGCAGGAGCCTCTAAGCGAGAATCAATAGAAAGAAGTGTGGCGGTGGGGGGAGGGGTGGGACTGCGGGAGGGAGCGCTCAGCTCCGGAAAATCGCAGCCCAGCAGGCAGGTTGCAGCCCCTCCCCTTCGCTCCCCATTCATCCCTTTGTTACCATCTCTGGGATTCTGGTGCTGAGGTTAATAAAGAGCTTCCAGAAAACCCATCATTTTGATTAAAGCCGGGGACCATCTTGCCAGACAGCACTCTGGAGCCTGCCTACCGCCCACTCCGCTAGGTCCGTGCAGCCAGCAAAGGCTATTAAATGATTACAGCCGTTTCCGGCCCCACCAGGCAGCTCCCCTGGACTGCTTGCTCTCCGGCGCGGGCTGTTGCTTCTGCTGCTGCCTCTGGCCGCGCAGGGAAGGGTCAGGGCACGGAAGGCTGTGCAGATTCTGGGTTTGCAAGTGAACACCCAGGCTTTCTGCACAGGGACACCTCGCTTCTCCTGGACTCCTTTCCCATCCCGCCAGCCACTGCGGCCCTTCAAGCAGCTCCAATTTCATTTGAGCCTTCTGTGGCTTTGAGCAACCATTTCTTGTGTGTGTGTGTGTGTCTGTCTGTCTGTCTGTCTTTCTCTCTCTGTCTCTCCCTCTCTTTCTCTACCAGAACTTGGCAGATTGTAGAATTATACATGCTCAGACCAAAACGCAAAAAGCATCTGCCATCAAACCCACTGAAAGACCAGGATGTAAACCATATCTCGCTCCCTCCCCACCCCCTATCCCACCATCCCAGGGTTTGTGGACTGCTTGGACAAGCTCTGCCTCCTCTCCCTCACTCGATCCTTTATGAATTGGGCAAAGTAAATCTGAGTAATTACAGCCCACAAAACACAGGAGGATGATGGCTGGAAACCCAAATCCTGTCCAGGATCAGAGACAGGGAAAGAAAGCTAAAACCACCTGGGCATTTCCCCACTGCTTCTTAGTCCTTCAATTGACAGTGGAAAGAATTTGCCATGGAAACAGGGGAATGTAAAAATATACTCCCTGTTCTCTTTAAGACTTTAGGCTCTATAATCAGAATACTAGGCTTAAATCTGGCTACATCATGTAAATTACGTGATGTTTAGCAAATTAATTATCTCTGGGCCTCAGTTTTCATGTGTAAAGGAATAATACCATCCACCTCATAGGGTTGTTACAGGATTAAATGTAATTATCCTTAGCACATAACACAGTGCCTAGCATAAAGTAAAAGCTCATCACATTTTACCTGTTAGTAAGATCAGAGTAGCAGAAGATTCACTCGTTTAAGGAATATCAATCGATTGCTTATTATGGGCCAGGTACTTTCTTAGGCACTTTGCATATACATATATTATATATATATATATATATTATAAAAATATATATTTTTAAGATTTCCATTTTATAGATAAGGAAAGTGAAGGCTTGAATTACCGCAAGATTGTCTGCCCTGAATCAAACAGTGATTTGGTAATAAAGCTGAAAAATTATTCTTGTACTGACTCCTCAGCTCAATATTAGAATTATTATTTTTTACTTCTATTGAAGCCTTGGGGATGGGGGAGAAGACAGAGCTGAGCTGACTCACAGGCCTAGCATCCTGATCCCTGCAGTAGCTGGGAAGGGATGGTGTGTGTGTGTGTCATCAGAAGGTAGGCTTGGTGATGGGGAACTAATCCGATAGCCACTCCCCAGAGGCTGCCACTTCTGGGTGTTTCGCCCGCTTAGGGTGGGTTGAGTGAGCTGGAAGAAGACTGTGCGGCTGTTTGGTGCCTCAGGCCACAGCTGGGCTAATTTTCAGTAATCTTGGAGCGGAAGAGATAAATGCAGTGGCATATTTTTAAAGCCACAGCTCTTGCTTTGTGCCCAAAATAACTCTGCCATTTCTAGGTTGACTATAAAGACACCACGTGCTGAGAACCCAGATTCAAAAATTGGAATGGTTGGTCTCAAATCTTCCTAGCTCTCCACAGCCAGCTAAAAAAACAAAATAAAATAACATTTCTTCTTTCTGTGACCCCGGCACCTAGGAGGGCTCAGGCTGCGTGGTTTTCTCTACCTTATTTTCTCATCACTAAAGTCCTCCAGGGTCTTGGGAGGGCAATTTCTTCTTACAATGTCCCCTGCCCCAGCTGCTGTTATAACCTGGGGTAGCAGAATGCTTAAAATGAACATTTGGGGGTCACACATTTTGAGTTGAATCTCAGCCTTAGCACTTATTTGTTGTGTAACCTTGAGCAAGTCACTCAGCCTCTCAGTATTCTTTCACATGTAAAACAAAGATAACAATATCCATCTAATGGGATTGTGATCATTAAAAGGAGACAATGCTCATAAATCACACAGAATAACATTTGGCATGCAGAAGCCGAAATAGAGGATACGTATTATTACTACGCGGTAGTCCTCTAAGGAACCTGACTCCTCTAACAACTGATTCCTGGTTGCACTGCTTCCAGAAACTATTTTCCAGGGGCCCTCCTCCCATCAGGCTCTGCGCCTCCCAGGGATCATTAAAACTGGCTAGCTGTGAGTCTTCCAGCTTAGAAACAGTTGCTAGGTAGGGAGCCATTCTCCAGAGCCCTCAGAAACAGGCAGGAAGGAGGCAGCTCAGGCAAGGTGGACAGCAGCCTGGATTAGGTATCAAAAGCCTTGGGTTCAAATTGCAGCTCCACGATTCCGCTTTCCAGTCTTTTCTACTGCACTGTTTGGGTGACAGTGACTTGTAGTTTCTTTATCTGTAAAATGGATATAGTAGCTACCTCCCAGAGGCATTGTTATCCATTCAACTAAATTTAT
Organism: Balaenoptera acutorostrata; assembly: GCF_949987535.1. Classification (NCBI taxonomy): domain Eukaryota; kingdom Metazoa; phylum Chordata; class Mammalia; order Artiodactyla; family Balaenopteridae; genus Balaenoptera; species Balaenoptera acutorostrata. The sequence continues at coordinate 126,141,161 of NC_080065.1, read as the reverse complement.
TTATTATGTACAATAAATCAGACATGGTGCTAGGAATTAGGGTATAGGGTTATGAAGAATACTTGGACAGGTACCCTGCCCTCAAAGAGTTACAGTGTAGAAAAAGACAAGTAAATGAATAAATGCAATATTGTTTTAAGGAATAAACAAGGTAGAGAAACTCTGACATCTTTATGGCATTAAACTCTCTAGAGAGAGTGTGTGCAGAGGTTAAGAGCACAAGAGCCTTGCTTCAGATCCTGGCCCCAACATTTACTAGACAGATGTGTGACCTTACTTAACCCCAGGTGTCTCAGTTTCCTAAGCATTAAAATGGGTATAATAATAGACTTATCTCTGTGGGTGGTTATACAGATTAAAGGAGTTAATACATGTAAAGTGTTTAGAACAATACTTGGCTAGAGTGCACAAAACATGGTTTAAGTGCTCAATGCAGGTGAGCTATTACTGTTATTATTCACAAGTAAATTCTCTCCTTTCGGTGCTCCAGTATTCTCAACCCTGAGGGCTAAGTCCCTTGAAGATGGTGTCACTGAGTTTAAGTGACATAGAGGTGGGGGTTAGAGGGAGTGTGTAACAAGTGCAGTCAACCCCAGATAAGAGAGCTCCAATTTGATATGTTCATACCCTATAACCAATAATCCCACTTCTGAAAATTTATTCTATATAATACTAGGAGTGCAAAAGATATATGTATAAGAATGTGGGGACTTCCTGGTGGTCCAGTGGGTAAGACTCCATGCTCCCAATGCAGGGGGCCCAGGATCAATCCCTGGTCGGGGAACTAGATCCCGCATGCATGCCGCAACTAAGAAGCCCGCATGCCTCAACTAAGAGATTCCTCATGCCGCAACTAAAGATCCCACGTGCCGCAACAAAGACCAGGCGCAGCCTAAATAAATAAATAAATAAATATTAAAAAAAAAAAAAAAGAATGTGTACGTTGTTTAAAAAACGAATAGGGACTTCCCTGGTGGTCCAGTGGTTAAGAATCTGCCTTCCAATGCAGGGAACGTGGGGTCGATCCCTGGTCAGTGAATTAAGATCCCACATGCTGCGGGGCAACTAAACCTGCCTGTCACAATTAGAGAGCCCACACGCCGTAACTACTGAGCCCGTGTGCTGCCTCTCAACTAGAGAGAGGCCCGCGTGCCACAAGGAAGAGCCTGCGCGCCACAACAAAAGATCCTGCGTGCCGCAACTAAGACCTGATGCAGCCAAATAAATATTTTTTAAAAACCATATATACCAATGGGAAACTGGATAAATAACATAATATAGACATACAACAGTGTATGTCCTTATTAAAGAAGAATGAGGCAGGTCTATATGTAGTGACTTGGAAAGGTATTTGTTAAAAAATAAAAACAAGCTATATACTAATATGCATAATATTATCCCGTTTTGCTTTTTGAAAGCCTGCATATTTTTTAGTAGACATAGAAAAAACATTCATACATCAATTACGTAATTAAAAATTAATTTGAAAAATATTTGGAAGACGGAACCCTGGTGTAAACTCTGGACTCTGGGTGACAGTGATGCGTCAGCATAGGTTCATCAACTGTAGCAAATGCACGCCCTGGTGCTGGTTAACAACAGTGGTGGAGCCTGGGCAGGTGTGAGGACAGGAGCTTACGGGAACTCTCTGTACTTTCCACTCAATTTTGCTATGAACCGAAAACTGCTCTAAAGAAATAAAGTTTATTAATTAAAAAATATATTTGAAGCATACATACAAAACTGTTAACGGTGGTTGCCTCACTGAAGGGGAGTGGAATGGAGGGAAACTTGAATATTTTCACGTAAATGATGCTGTATTGTTTAATATTTACATCAACAATGTAACTGCGTATTATTTTATAATACAGTACTTTAAACTTTACAGTACAAAAAATCTGGGGGATACACACTAAACTGTTGGAAGCGGATGACTGAAGTTAGGGAGTAAGGTGCTACCCATTTTTAAAATTAATTAATTAACTTATTTATTTTGGCCGTGCCACGTGGCGTGTGGGATCTTAGTTCCCTGACCAGGAATCAAACCCATGCCCCCTGCAGTGGAAGTGTGGAGTCTTAGCCACTGGACCGCCAGGGAAGTCCCGTACTCATTTTATTTTAGTTTTTACAGATTTAATTTGTTATGATTTTTGTCCTTTTAGAATTAGAGACAGAGAGATTAAAAAGAATACTAGCCCAGCCTACTTGCTTAATCAGCTGCAAATTCAAAAACTAGCTCAAAAGCTAGCTGAGGCAAAATGTCACTGCCCCAGGTAGCCTGCACCCAGGACCAGCTACATAATTTGCAGGGTCCACTGCAAAATGAAAATGGGGGGCCCCTTGTTAAAAAATGATTAAGAACTTCAAGGCGGCAAAAGCATAGTATTAAACCAAACAGGGCATTTTCCAAGTGCCGGGCCCCACGCAGCAGCCTTGCCTGGACCCCAGAGCCCACCGCTGGGCTCCTCCTTCAGTACCGCAACCTGACCGTGACTCTTCACAGTGGTCTCACCCTGCCTGTCCCACCTGAAACTGGGCGAGGCATCACCATGTCACTCAGTGAGAACACTGCGTCTGGTTTTCGTTAGGTTTTCACATTTTCTCTTCTCTGTCTTCTTCTCTTCCCCCCACCCCATACTTTGTCACAATCTGCTCTTCTTAAGATTTAGCAGCAATCCCAGGCTCTCTGTTGCTGTGTCACTTTGCGGCCTTGAGCAACCATTTCTAGACAAACCGTGATACCTCTGCATTGAGGGTGTAAAACGGAGGTGCTGTCAGAACACTGCAGGGAGGAGGGCAGGAGGATGAGTGTCGTTGGGGAGAACCCTCTCCACCACCACCATCCCCCGACTCTGTGCACCCTAAGACCATTCCATTTCATCTAGCAAAGACGTTGTGAATCCTATTCACTGAGTGCCAGGTATTGTGCTAAGTGCCAGGTGTATTAAACTGAGAAAATGGTAACACTTTTGAGTGCTTACCATGAGCTAAGCACCGTGCTAAGCATTTCACAGGCATCATCTCACTTAATCCTTACAGCAGCCTCCAGTCTTTCCTTTTTTACACATTAATAAATCTGAGGCACAATGATGAAGTTGTACCACAGGGAGCCGAGGCACTGTGCAATGCCATGCTACCTCCCTTAAAAAGCTAACACAGGCAAAATTTAAACAAGCCTTCCCTTCACGCTCCACATTTTCTTAGACACCATCAAACCAAGTCCAGCAGAGTTACCTAAGAACATTTCCAAGGCCACGCCTTTTTACAAAAATGCTGCATTCATCACCCTCTTGGTCCCACATTTCTAGACACTCAAAGTTTCTAATCCCTGATTTAGGTGGAAGAAAACAGTTAAGTCGATAGCTCATGAATTTGTCTTGACACATTACAGGATGATTTTTGCAGATTCAGTGGAGCTAAGGAGGCTCAATAGAGGCTCAACAGAGGCTCCTTTCTTAAAAACAAACCAACCAACCTGGTGGCTCTCCACTGCCAGCAACTGAATGGAAGTTCTAATTCTTTAGCAGGATTGTTGAAGCCCAACAAAATCGGACTCCAGTCTACCTTTCTGATCTCATTTCCCAACAGTCCTCCACCATAGCCCACCCATCAAATGCACTCATTCAGTTCACCCAGATTATGCCTTCTGGGTTTAAGGCTCACACATGCGCATGTATTGTTCCCTTTGTCTGGAACTCTCTTTCTTCCCGCATTCTACGTACCATCCTTCAATACCCAGTATTGAATGTCACATACTCTTTGATCTGGTCCCCTAAATTCCCAATTCCATCTTCTGGGCTCCCACAATATCTAACATTCATGGCTGCTGAGGGAGGGTTTGGGCCCTGTGAAAACAATTAAGAGGTCCTTATCAGGAAAGATGAACCAGCTGACCATATTTACATGGGGTTTGTATGGATTACAACATAGATAGACTCTGGGTCCCATTCTGGACCGACAGGCCCTGGTGGTTTGTCCCAGCTTCCTTATTGGACCTGCCTATACATGGCACTATTACGGTCCTGACACTGTAATATTTCCATCTTATTTCTTTACATTTCTGTCTCCCCCACTAGATGATGAGGACAGGACTGTGTTATATTTAGTATTGTATTCGCATCACCTAGAACAAAGACTGGCTATAAGCAGGTACTTAACAAATGCTTGTTTAATGACTATAGGAAATTCCAACCAAATTCTACACTGAAGCCAAGCCAAGGAGAGTACCCTTGGACAGTATAGTCTAATACTTTATGTGTGTGTGTGTGTGTGTGTGTGTGTGTGTGTGTATGTGTGTGCATGTGAGAGAGAGAGAGAGAGAGAGAGAGAGAGGGAGGGAGGGAGGAAGAGAGAGGATATGAATGAATGAATGAATGGGTATTTTAAAAGAGAATGCTTCTAGTGGTGGTGGTTAATGGTAAAGTTCTAGCGACCTGCCTGTTAGGTGAGTTTTGTGAGGATCTTCCTGGTGCCCTTCAAATCACAACCATTTAGAAGGCTAGTATCTTGGAGGCAAGGTTGTGACCCTGAGTGAGAAAAGACCAAGGAAACTAATTTATATCTCTAAGTGCTCAGAATTAGAGAGAGCACACTGAAAAGCTCATCTTCCCTACAGAAATTTCCCCAAGGCAGATATTTAGAATCAATTTATACTTGGTCCAACAGAGGGAAATTGACATGACACTGATCATTGACTAAACACAACCCCACTGGCTGCAGATTGAGGGACAGCAGTCCCATCGACATCTTAGTGACACAAGGAGCCTCTAGGGGATGCTGGCCTCCAAGGAGAACCTTCCATGGGTCTCATGGCTAGTCACTGTCAGAGGCAAGAGGGTGATTTAGTCTCCAGTCAGAGCTGCTGAGGGTGCTGAGATGCTCCAGGCTTTCGAAGTGCTTAGCCTGTTAGGATCTCAAGGAGGTAGCTAGTGTGAGAATAGGTTTGTTATGCAAATGCTCCTAAAAAACAAACAAATCCTGAATGCATGTGTATCCATAGAATTGGCCTACAACCACCCTGCCCCTGACACAGGAGGCATCCCTGAGGAAAAGTGAGATTTAGAAATAATGACTGACTTTTCTACTAGCTACCATGCACTTTATTCATTTATTTATTTTAATTTAAATTTAAAAAAAAATTTTTTTGGCTGTGCCACGCGGCATGTGGGATCTTAGTTCCGGGATCAGGGATCAAACCCACCCCCCCTGCATTTGAAAGGTGGAGTCCTAACCACTGGACTGCCAGGGAATTCCCTGGATTGTGTTTCCTGATTGTGCCAAATTAGCATCAACAGTTACTGTTCTTTCATGACATACCTCTTACCTAATTAATTCTCTTTCTCTGCTCTAGCTCAGCCAATCGAACCAGGACAATTCCCCTTCCTCACTAAGGGAGAGGTCTGCCATTCTTGATTTTCTTCCCTTGCATTTGGGAGCTAGAGGCCCTGTGCATTCTCCAGAACTTCTTTACCAATAATAAGCCTGATTCTGAACTTCGATTTCCTCAGGTGGCCCCATGCATCGATTGCTAATTAGCTAAGATCTGGAGAGAAAGGGGGTGATGAATATGTCTCCAGCAAACTTCTGGCAATTAATAGCTTTTAAAAGGCTTTTAAAGTCTAGTCCACACTGACTACACCCTCTTCAGGGTCCTAATATGCACCTTATTTTACCTTCGTCCCTACTGAAATTTACACACAGACACACACAGCCACTGCTGCCTGCACATGAATGACCCTGAGGTAGGCAGGATAATGGTGCCCCAGAGATTCCCACGTCCTAATTCCTGAAACCTGTGAATATGTTATGTTACATGGTAAAAAAGACTTTGCAGATGTGATTAAATTAAGGATCTTGTGTTAGAGTGATAATCCTGGATTATCTAGGTGGGCCCAATGTAATCGCAAGGGTCCTTATGAGAGAAAGAGGGAGGCAGGGGAGTCAGAGTGAAATTTGCAGATGCTATGTAGCTGGCTTTGAAGATGGAGCAAGGAGACACTGAGCCCAGAAATGAAGGTAGCCTGAGAGCTGGAAAAGATAGGGAAAAAGGTCCTCCCCTAGAGCCTCCAGAAGGAATGCAGTCCTTCCAACACACTGATTTTTTTTTTTTTTTTTGGCTGCTTTTTGGGTGAGTCTTCGTTGCTGCATGCGGGCTTTCTCTAGTTGCAGTGAGCGGGGGCTACTCTTCGTTGTGGTGTGCAGGTTTCTCATTGTGGTGGCTTCTCTTGTAGCAGAGCTCGGGCTCTAGGCACGCGGGCCTCAGCAATTGTGGCTCGCGGGCCCTAGAGTGCAGGCTCAGTAGCTGTGGCGCACGGGCTTAGTTGCGCCGTGGCATGTGGGATCTTCCTGGACCAGGGCTCGAACCCGTGTCCTCTGCATTGGCAGACGGATTCTTAACCACTGCGCCACCAGGGAAGCTCCAACATGCTGATTTTTAACCCAGTAAAACCCATTTTGGACTTCCAGTTTCCAGAACTATAAGGTAATAAATTTGTATTGTTTTAAATCACCCAGTTTGTGGTCATTCGTTATGGCAGCCCTAGAAACTAATACAGATTTTGGTATCTGGAAGTGGGGTGTTGCTGTTACAAATAAGTAAAAATGTAAAAGTAGCTTTGGAATTTGGGCAGTGGGCAGAGACTGAAGGACTTTGAGGAGCATGGAGAAATTGCCTGGATTACCTTGAAAAGACTGTTAGTAGAAATATGGATATTAACGACTCTGCCAGAGAGGACTCAGATGGAAATGAGGAACATAGTATTAGAAACTGAAGGAAAGTGGATCCTTGTTACATAGTGGCAGGAACCTACCTACATTTTAGCAGCAGTAAAACCCATTTTGTACTTCTGACCTCTAGAACTGTAAGATAATAAATCTGTATTGCTTTAAGTCACAAAGTTTGTGGAAACTGATTACAGCAGGAATGGGAAAGTACTATAGACCCCTACAGTCGGCCTGGAACTCAGACAGTGAACAGTCTTCTCCTAGTTACCCAACTATTCGCTTCACCTGGCAAGTGGGACAAAGTAACAGCAGTGTGTTATTTAAATGCATAGGGTTCAGCAGCAGGCAGACATGGGTTCAGATATTGCCTCAGCCATTGCTATTCCCTGATGAGTTCAACAAATATTTATTAAGCACCATCATGTACTAGACAGCTGCCTCGACACTGGGAATATAATAGTGAGCAAAAAACACCTACTAGATGTAAGGAAGGATGACTGTAAGGAAGTCATTTAATTCCTGTGAGCCTCAATTTTCCTAATCTAGAACATGGGAATAATAATCACTTCTCTCTTGTTTAAGGACGCAGTACATGTAAAGTCCTTATCACAGTTCTCCATAAATAACAGCTATTATACAGTCTTCCTTTCTCTTGTTCTAAAATACTATTTCTACAACCCAGGGGGGCAACAGCACAGGATTCAAAAACTTTGAAACTTCAACGACAAAGACCCTCCAACTGACACACACACCTCCCTACTAATAGGCATTAGCTGAGAGAAGGGAACTTCTGCTAACTTCTAATATTCCTTGCTCATCATCACACACAGAGCCAGCCTCACAGGCTCAAGGGCATCCACCTCAGGGCTGTTTACACATCTGGTGATGCCCTTCTCCCCCCAGAACTCTGACATGGAGCTTGGTGTGCATCTAACGTAAGTCATTTACACTGGCTGAAGCTTCTAGCTTTGTCACGGACCTTTGGGTGACACCAGGTGACTATGGAAACAGACATATGACATATGTGGGCTTGGGTAAGACAGTATCTACGACGCAGAGTCAAAGAAAATAAGAGAGGTGACTTGGGGAATGTCACCTCACTACTCAGCTTGGCCCACGATGTCACCTAGAGCAACAGCTCTGGACACGGGATTGGGCCAATGTTGGAAGTAAACCCAAGCTGGCAGGCTTTCTTGGACCATCAACAACAAACTTGTTTGTTCAGACTTTCTGTACAGGACAGGCTTTCCTTCTTTTTAAAGTTGGTTGGTTGTTTTTCACATGCAATCGCAGCTATAATCTGGAGGCTTAGGGTACTCTGCTTGGGATTCAGCAGCCCAGGGCCACGACTCTAGCAACAATAAACTTCTCATCATTCCTGTTGTCTTGTGGATCCAAATTTGGTTCCTGAAAGTTACCTTTTCTCACCCTAACCTTCTGTAGTTAACCTCTTGAGTCTGACTTCTACAAAGCTCTCCATTTCCTATTTTAATACTACGCATGTTATTTCCTTTGGTACTGCCATCCTCAGGCCTGCCTTCTCCCATCCTTCACCGAGCCCACTGCCTTGGAGTTAGACCTTTCCAGGCAGCGTACTGCCGAGGAAGCTCCCGGACTCACTGAGATGAGAGTGGAAGAGCATCCATCTCTGCTCCCTGTCCTTTCTATAACTGTGGGTAACAAGCTCCAAGCGCTGAGGCAGAGAGAGGCTCCTCTCCAACCCACAGTCTCATTTCCAGGCCTCCTGGCACTGAGCTCTCTTATGACCCTCCCCTAGAGGCCCCTGGTCTCCAGCCAGTGCTTGACCTGAATATGTTTCTCCAGGTTAGCCAATGACCTCCTCAACTGCAAAGGTGAGTGCCTCTGAGAAAAAGAACTTTTCAAGTTCTTTTGGAATCTGGACTGAGTTGCTCTGAAAATATCTGTCATTAAAGATCCTTGCTGTTGCTGGGGACCAGCTCTCGTTTCTAGTTTACTAGAATCAGTGAGGCTGAGGGCAACGCCTGCTGGAGCTGCAAATCTTAAAGGCATTACAAGTTAACACTACCCCTCTGCCCTCAACCCAGGCCATAAATAGGTCTTTCTTGTCCAAGCACCTCCCAGGGAGGCGCTCCAAGCCCACCAATTCTGTACAATCCAAGCACTCTTTCCCACAGAATGAACTGCTGACTCTCACTCGCCACTTCCGCTTCCCCACAAAGCTCTCAAACACACAGGTGGCCTGTCGTCTTTGAGCCAAGTCAGGTAGCAGAGTTGGTGACACACACAACTTCTTCCCTTCTCTCAGCTAATGCCTTCCTTGGTCCTTGAGACCCTAGGATCTCCCCAACAGAAACTTGAATTTCCCTTTCGATAAGGGGCTTAAAAATTCAGCTACAAAGGACGGTGTGTAGAGAAAGCTAGAAGGCAGTGCTATTCAGAAACTCTCCTGTCCCAAGCAACACTCAAACAAAAGAAGAATGAAGTGTATTATTTTCCTGACATATGCAAAAGTTGTTTCTCATGATGAAGTTTGCAGGGGCCAGACTGTACTGCTCCAGTGGCTCATTAGATGGACCAATGATAACCAGAGGGACTGTAATGAGTGTCCATTTCCTGACCCTGCATCAGCTGCTTCTCTGCCTCTGCGGGATTTGAAGGGAACTGCAGCCTAAGAGAATGGTTCCTGCTCCTCCTCTCTCCTCACTGCACTCTCCTCTCCAAAATGTATGCCCAGGAGCACACGTCTGAGTGCTCAAGGGATTCGCTTTTCAGGAGGCACATGATCTGTTGCGGGTCTCTGACACAGAAGAAATTCTTTTACTATGTATCACGGCCCCAACCCTGACTGTATCCTGCCCAGGGCTACCAAACCTGGAAGAATGGGTGTAGGAAAAATGAGAGAGGTGCAGGGAATACAGGGTGGAGGGAAAGAAATATCTCAGAATCTATTTATTCAACAGAAACTTTTGATTTCAGGAAAAGCAGGAATTCTTCATTCTGGTTTTTTATTTACATGACCATTAAAAATAGAGGTGCAGAGTGTTCTCCTAAGAAGGAGTTGAAGAAAGTCACGGATGGAGCCAGCAGAGACTTAAACTTCCCAGCTTCTCCTGGGTAGAGGATTCTAATTCCCCTTCTCACACCACCTCACTCCCTCCCTCCAGGCCAGGTCAGAACACGCAAGATGAGCTACATAGAGAACTCCAACAGACATGATGAGCTCCACACCCCCGGAAAGTAAAAGTGTATCTTACACAAGGACTTACTTTCCTCGGCTACTAGACACGACTAAGGCAAGCTGGCACTCCTGGGCTGTGAGATGCGAGGTGACAGTGGAGGATACTGATGGGAGGGAGCTGCTCCACCCACATAGATCGCAGATCTTATTTTTTTTTTCCTGATAAAGATATGCACACATCTCCCAGGACTATCGTTGCCATGACAACAGCAGAAGTTGAGGGTGAGCAGGTTAGTGGAACGGCATGCTTTCTAAATTCTCAAACAAGGCCTGAGGCTGCAGTCACTCATGATGTGGAAAAATTCATGTTGACGGTACTCCTATATGGATTCCCCCAAATTTAAGGATCATGGCTTCTTTCTGGGGGAGAATCAGAGATGGAGGTCTCCATGGAGTCCCTCCGTGGGGAGGTGATTTTGTCAGGGAGGTAGGAATCCCTAAGACAAGAGCATGAATCTCCCTATAAAACTAGGGCACATAAACTGTCCGTTTTCCACAGAGTAAAGAGATGCAGCAAACCAGGGCAAAAACAATCCCCCAAGGACACAAAAAGGCGCTTTTTAAAAAATCTGCTCTGCAGCTGGGCCCGTGAGCCACAATTGCTGAGCCTGCGCGTCTGGAGCCTGTGCCCCGCGACGGGAGGGGCCGCGATAGAGAAAGGCCCGCGCACCGCGATGAAGGGCGGTCCCCGCACCGCGATGAAGAGTGGCCCCCGCTTGCCGCAACTGGAGAAAGCCATCGCACGAACCGAAGACCCAACACAGCCAAAAATAAATAAATAAATAAATAAATAAATAAGAAAATCCTTTAAAAAAAAAAAAAAATCTGCTCTGTAATAAAGCCTTCCCACAGAGACTACTCAGAACAACTCAGACCTAAATTCTGAAGTTGAAGGATAGACTCATACCTTGAAAAATCATAAAAATAACTACCATTTACTAAACAGTGTTCTCCAGGCTGTGTGTTATCTCATTTAATTCTTGCCAACAACCCCGTAAGGTAGACGCTACTACTATCTCCATTTTACAGAGAAAGAAACTGGGACTCAGTAAAGTTATGTAATGGTCCCAGGAACATACAATTGCTGAGTGGCAAGCTAGAATTCAAATGAGGTTTACTCTGACCCACAGCCTAAGCTCTTGCGTATCATCTCTCTGATATGGGGAAAGGCTTCCTGCTTCCTGTAAGAATCATAAACAGATGGCTTCCCTGCATGGTTTCTGAGCCTTCAAAGGTATCAGACAATCTCAGGAATATTTACTCTCAACTCTATAACCTTAGGGTTCATCAGGATCACTTGGAGGGCTCCTTAAAACACAGATGGCCGGGCCCCGGCCCGAGAATTTCAGATTTGATAGGTATTGTCAGTGTGGCTCTGGGCACCATGCCTTGAGAACCCCTGTGTAGTCACTCTAAACTAAGCTTCTCTATACAGATGAGCCTGTTTGCAAGGCAGAAATAGAGACACAGACGTAGAAAACAAACGTATGGACACCCAGGGGGGAAATCGGGGGTGGGCTGAATTGGGAGATTGGGACTGACGTATATACACTAACTAATATGTATGAAATGGATAACTAATGAGAACCTGCTGCATGGCACAGGGAACTCTACTTCACTGTACAGTAGAAACTAACACAACATTGTAAAACAACTATACCCCCATAAAAAAAGAGACAGAGATAATGCAGGCAACAACACAGAAGAATGAAAGCCCCCCCAAAAAAATAAAAAATAAAATAAACTAAGCTTCTCTAAGGAAACCTCATGGCCTTAGTTGCCTCACCTACCTAATTAACCTTTCACACTTCAGCCCCAGATCCTCTGGGGTGTTCCTTGAAAAGCTATAATGTTATCTTTGGCAGTGCTGTGCATTTCGGAATTCCTCCACTGATGATTCTTTGGCTGAGCTCTGAGCTCTTTTGAATTCTGAGCTCTTTTGAAAATAGCGAATATCTCCCACTCCAAAATTAATTTACTATTGCCTTAGGTAAGTCCTGAGATCCCATGAAATGTAGAAAGAGGAGCCTGGAAGGACCAGTGCAAGATAGCAAAGCAGCCAGAGGCCCCGAAGCCAGACTAGCTCTCTTGAAGGCAGGGACAGTCTTTTTATAATCTCTTGGGATTCTCTCTAGGAACTGTCACAAGAGGGCACTCATTAAACCCTGTTCAGAGCTTGACACTGAGAACGTTAAAAGAGTTGTAAGCACGAATGACTGGCCCTATAACGCCCTCAGCCCCCCAACACACCCCTCCATCTGAAGGATAACTGTGTGCTGTGCACTCCCTACTCAGCTCCTTTTCTTTCCCTGTTCAGTCTCACTGAGCTGCCAAGGAAATAAGAAGCCTGTGGTCCAGGTCTGCTCACACAGAGGCAAGGCTGGAGAAAGTGGCCAACAATTGGGATTAACAGATTTAATGCCCGACTTGTTTATGCTGCAGGAAACATCACCTGGTGATGTCCCCATTGATCCCTTCAGAGCTTGGCATCTTTGCCTAGGCTTCTGTGGACTGTGAAAATGAATGAACAGTTTGGGGACAAAGCCAAAGAATTCATCAGTGGGGAAAAACAACTACAAAGAACACATGTGAGGGTGGATCGGTCACAGCAGGCCTCTCTCTATTCCCATGGCTGCCACTGTTGCAGGTGTTGGTGTGAGAAGGTGCTGGTTCCTGAGAAGGTCTCAGACACAAGTGAAAGGAGACTCAGGCGCCACTAGGAAGCCTTTTGGAAGCAACTGCACTTTCGTCATGAAACACTAAGGACAACAGAATCAGTGAAAGGCAGGCTCTACTTGGGAATGAAAGCAACCAAGTTTTCTTCCTTTTTCTCAGGCAGAACTGATAAATTCTCCTCATGCCATCTCCAGGAGGGCGGCTGGGGGTGACAGAACTGTACAGATGTCAGGATGATCCAGACAACCTTAGAGGGTCTGTATTTGGGTTCAGAAATGAGAACTACTGAATTCTGGCTAAGATGCTACCAGCTGGGCTTCCCTGGTGGCGCAGTGGTTGAGAATCTGCCTGCTAATGCAGGGGACACGGGTTCGAGCCCTGGTCTGGGAAGATCCCACATGCCACGGAGCAGCTGGGCCCGTGAGCCACAATTGCTGAGCCTGCGCGTCTGGAGCCTGTGCCCCGCGACGGGAGGGGCCGCGATAGAGAAAGGCCCGCGCACCGCGATGAAGAGCGGTCCCCGCACCGCGATGAAGAGTGGCCCCCGCTTGCCACAACTGGAGAAAGCCCTCGCACGAACCGAAGACCCAACACAGTCAAAAATAAATAAATAAATAAATAAAATCAAGTAAAAACTTTAAAAAAAAAAAAAAAAAGATGCTACCAGCTAAGGCCACAACACAGACTGCATGAAACAAAAGTATCCCAGAAAAAAAGGAATAAAAAGATTAGATATTTGGGACTTCCCTGGTGGTCCGGTGGTTAAGAATCCACCTTCCAATGCAGGGGACGCAGGTTTGATCCCTGGTTGGGGAACTAAGATCCCACATGCTGCGGGGCAACTGAGCCCGCACACCGTAACTACTGAGCCCGCACACCACAACTATTGAGCCCATGCACTCTAGAGCCCACACGCCACAACTAGAGAGCCCGCAAGCTGCAACTACTGAGACTGCATGCTCTGGAGCCCGTGTGCCACAACTAGAGAGAAGCTTGTGTGCCACAATGAAGAGCCCGCACACCGCAACGAAAAATTCCACACGCCGCAACTAAGACCTGATGCAGCCAAATAAATAATTAAAAAAAAAAAGATTAGACATTTATTAATACTACATGTCAAGCACTATATTCAGCTCTTTCTTCTTTAGTTATCATGGCAACTAGATAAGATAGGTGTTATAATTATACCCAATTTACAGATGGGGTAATTAAGAAAACATGAATTTAAGCAATTTGCTTATGCTCACCCAGCAAGTAAGTTTGAAATTGGAATTCAATTCAGATCTGACTCTAAACCATAATCTTCATCTTTATGCCATATTCCCTCCAAACATTGCAGAGCATATTTTGAGTCCTAAAACTCTGAAGTACCAAAAGGACAGAGCAGAACACAGAGGAGCATCTCTCTAATGTCCTATCACTGGTGCAGAGGTATGCTGAAAAGTATGGTTAGGTCACCCATAGAGTAATTGGAAGATATAAGCTCTGTCCAGCTCAGTCCATGAAAACTGTGACTCATGACTCAACAGCCAGGCATAGTACTGGAGAGAAGGGATTATACAAGAGGAGTTAGGACATTTGGGAAGTGGAGCCATGGCAACTCCTTCCCTCTCTTCTGTCAAGAAGATGGGTTCCTCCCTCCTACACTGTTGGTGGGAATGTAATTTGGTGCAGCCACTATGGAAAATAGCATGGTGGTTCCTCAAAAAAACTAAAAATACAGTCGCCATATGATCCAGCAATCCCGCTCCTGGGCATATATCCGAACAAAACTATAATTCAAAAAGATACATGCACCCCTATGTTCATAGCAGCACTGTTTACAATAGCCAAGACATGGAAGCAACCTAAATGCCCATTGACAGATGAATGGATAAAGAAGATGTGGTAAATATATACAATGGAATATTACCCAGCCATAATAATGCCACTTGCAGCAACATGGATGAACCTAGAAATTACCATACTAAGTGAAGTAAGTCAGAAAGAGAAAGACAAATATCATATGATATCACTTATGTGTGGAATCTAAAATGCAACACAAATGAACTCATCCATGAAACAGATATAGACTCACAGACAAAGAGAACAGACCTGTGGTTGCCAAGGGGGGAGTGGGAGTTGGGGAGGGAAGGATTGGATGTTTGGGATTAGCAGATACAAACTATTATATAGAGAATGGATACACAACAAGGTCCTACTGTGTAGCACAGGGAACTATATTCAATGTCCCGTGATAAACCATAATGGAAAAGGATATAAAAAAGAATGGGTGTATATATGTATATATATACACACATATATCTGAATCACTTTGCTGTACAGCAAAAACTAACACAACATTGTAAATCAATTATACTTCAATAAAATAAGTATTTTTTAAAAGATGTGTTCTTAACATTCTTTTGAATTTGAAGGACAGTCCTGGGCCAGATGCAGATAAAAATAATCAGTAAACAGTTCCTACTTCCCACTGGCCTAGGAATATACACCAACCAGCATCACTGATGAAAGGGAGAATGTATTCAAAGTTAGTTCTGGGCTCATCAGCCTGACCTACAAAGTCTCTATGAGAACAAGAAAAAACCCTGAAATGGAGGCAGGGTAGGAGGGCATGATTTCATGGGGCTGCTTGGATTGAGCAGTTCTCACCTTTCAGATGCCTCCCATCCTGCAGCACTTGGTAGTCTAAAACCACTTCCTCCGCCATCGCTTCTTCACACCATCACTGGCATTAGGGTTGCAGATTTGTCAATGAACTATTTTATGTTTTTCCCCTTCCCATCTGGCAATATTAGCTCTCTAATGAATTGCTTTAACTTGGGCATTTGTTTTTTTTTAACAAATGTGACTTTTAGTTGAATTATACAACATTCATAAATAGCAAATGCTGGCTGATTAGAATCAACGAAAACCCTTAGAGCTGCCAGTGAAAATGGGCCCTTAGCTGCACATGTTACTTGCATAGCCTAATCATTTGAAAGGCACCAGCTTATTTTTGGAAAGAACTTTTTACACATACGCTTATGTAATCTGTTATGTATGTATATATGTATGCATTTGGATTTGGGTGGATTCTTGCAAGCCAGCCATGCTATGAATATAAGAGCTAGATACACTTGGATTTGGAACTAGACACACTTGGGTTTGAATCCTACCTCTGCCACTTACAAACTATGTGAACTTGGGTATGTTTCTTAATCTCTCTGTGTCTCTAGCTCCTCACATGTAAAATAGAGATAATAAATCCCTTGCAAGATTGTCTCAAGGAATAAATGAGATCACACAAGGCACAGTGTCTGGGTACATTGTGGCTCAATAATTAGTAACTATTACCATCATCGTCATGTTCTATTAATAGAGGATTATGATAGACAACATTTGCAGTCTCTATAATCCTTCCTTTCTGATAACTGCCACAGGGATGGGCCTCCAAAGCCATATTTGTATTATATGACACTGCTTCAGTGATTGGGCAAGAATAAGAAAAATAAGGAAATATGAGTTTAGGCAATTTTTTTATGTTCACCCAGCCATTGGGTTCTTGATTTAATCTGGTGGATCCTCTTTCCTGAAAGTTTGGATTAGGAATCAGTTCCCATTGGTCCTCTGAACTAAGAAACTGCAAGACCGGTCATGTTTGGCAACGTGCATGTCAAGGCAATAAAAGTCAGTCTGCAGAATGATGTACATGTCAGGGAAGGAGGAGGCCTGATGGTGACTTGAAGTCAACCAGAGTGGTGCCCTGGTTCTGACAACTTTTCCACTTCCATGAGGAACTCCATTTCATCGATCTATCTGTTAATCAATCTATCAGTCTCCCTTTTGCTTACTACTTTGAGTGGATTTCCATCATCTTTAACCAAAAGATCTTTGCTAACAGTGTCATCTCTGTGCATGAGGCCACCAGATCTTGCCTGTTGTAGTTCGGACAGCCAAAGCATTTGAAATGTACCCAGTTATTTCAGAAAATAACTTTACACACACACACACACACACACACACACACACACACACACCCTTATGTTATTGTTTTCAACTGCTGAAGTACATTAAGTAGAAAATCAAAATACTCCTGCATAATCATGTATGCAAGGAAGTCACACATGTAAGAAAAAGAAGTAAGAATAAAAAGAGAGCCACTGACATTCCTGGTCTTACAAAAACAGGTCATCTCATGGCTTTCCAGAACCCAAGCAAGAAGGGAGAGACCCTGGGTCTTTACCTGGTGTCGCACTGGATACTGTTGGCCACTGCTGATCAGGCCCTCCTGGACCAGCTCGTAGAATGCCAGCCTCTTCCAGGTGCACAGAGCTGAGTAAACACATAGACCCAAATAATAGTTAGACCATAAATGCCTTTCCAGCTCTCCTTCCACCCTCAGAAAGCGCTTACATCTCTGGAGGCAGGGCTGCAGCTAACACTTTTTACTCATGCTTGAACTGAAGCAATTACCACTGAGCAGTCAGCTTGCATCAACTGCAAAAGCATTGCTGACTTACTGCCTGCTACACCATGCAGGCGATAAACATGCTTTATCTTTATAGCAATTTTGGTTTTCAGTAATGCTGTGTGGTGTTCATTAAATCTAACAGGAAGCCCATCAGAGGGCTAATGCCATTTTATCGTCTTAATGCCAAAGCAGATGAGGAGAGCTTGTTCTCAAAAGCCCCAAGCCTCTTTTGCTAGTTCTCTTATTTCTGGGTTCTTATAGGAAAGAGGAAAGCACGAACATTATTTGCTGGTAACTGTAGTATTATTCCAGTTTGGCCCAATTAATTCTTAACTTTATTTTCTGTTTTACTCTTTCTGTATCTTTTCCTCATAGGTAACCCACCCTACATTTCCTGGGACTAGAGGAAGTTTATCACCACCACTCATGGATCCCAGTTCAGAAGAGATTAATTCAGCATAAAATATTGCAGAGAGTGAGACATGAACTGGGAGATCCTTAGAGGCAAGTAGAGATAGAACGTAAATTGTTCAAGGGCAGAGAGAACATCATATTCTTTATGTATGTGTAATGTTAGCAGATATGAGACCCTCAATATTTTCTGGATGAAGAAAGTAACAAATGGGACCCTAAGAGTAAATATCACCCAAGAAAACCCTCACCAAAATAAGAGGACTCTTTGAAATTAGGCATTGGTTCATCTCGGAAGTTAAGTTACTAAAGTAAAACTTAGAGTACTACTGCCTGAAGGGGTCATGTGACTCAACAGAGCAGGCAAACTTGAAATATTGTGGGGGAAGGTCATCTCTAAGTTCAATATTCTCTTACTCTTTTTTTTTTTTTTGGCCGTGCCAGGAGGCTTATGGGATCTTAGTTCCTGGACCAGGGATTGAACCCACACCCTCGTCAGTGAAAGCACAGAGTCCTAACCACTGGACTGCCAGGGAATTCCCAATATCCTCTTACTCTTTGACTTCAAACAACATATCTAGTGGAAATTCACTCATTAAGCTCTGCCTTACTGCTGTTCTTCCCTTCATCTACACCCTAGAATCTTCTCTTTTTTCCAAATATTAATATCCTTCGGGTGTTGGTGGATTCTACCAGCAAATTGTATGGGTTCAATTAGACTCACTCTGAAGATGGAACTACCCTAGGAACCAGCTCAGCTCAAAGCAGAATTTTCAAAGGAACAGGCACATGATATCTGAGGCTAGAAAGGCCAAGAAGCCAAGCGTATGTGTGAAAAAGATGAGTGTTGTTTAAGTTCACAACTTTAACATATGTTCCATGTACTACACTGTGAGGAATAAATAACATTTAGTTTTAATTTTTATTTCATTTCTTATCCTACTTGAATCTCATAATATCTTAATTGAAACCTGAATAGAAACACATGTGGCTTTTTTTTTCATTTGAAAATGGAATAAGGAACTGATATAGTTTAGTATTTTATTTTAATATAGTTTTTTTTTAAAGATAAGCCTTTACTCTTCTTTTTTTTTTTTTTTTTTTAGAAATTCACGTTCTTTTTATTTATTTATTTATTTATTTATTTATTTATGACTGTTGAGTCTTCGTTTCTGTGCGAGGGCTTTCTGTAGTTGCGGCAAGTGGGGACCACTCTTCATCGCGGTGCGCGGGCCTCTCACCATCGCGGCCTCTCTTGTTGTGGAGCACAGGCTCCAGACGCGCAGGCTCAGTAATTGTGGCTCACGGGCCCAGTTGCTCCGTGGCATGTGGGATCTTCCCAGACCAGGGCTCGAACCCGTGTCCTCTGCATTGGCAGGCAGATTCTCAACCACTGCGCCGCCAGGGAAGCCCTTAATATAGTTTTAAAGGTGCATCTTATAGCTTTGGTACTTTTCAAGTAAAGCGCTAATTCAACTGGGACAAAAGAAGTTGGTATTGTAAACCATATTTTTTCCTATCATATAGTCCACCACAATAGCTCAGATGCAGGCAAAAGCATAAGCTGGTTTCTAACAAATAGAAAGAATCTTTCTGAAACCTAGTATTCTGGCATCTGCATAAGTGTTTCTGGCCTAAAGTTATGACCAGATTCCAATGTGATGTCTCACCAAGCCAACTACTGATCTTCAGTTTTCACTGATTGCTTCTCGTTTAGAAAGGGCACCCATTATAATGATTTCTGCTCAATTTGTAATGTAATGTTTGGGAATATGTTGATTTATTTTAATTTAATGTGTTTTTGACGGGCTAAAACTAATTTTTCATTAACTCAATACATACTCTGTAAGCTCTCTCTTTAGAAATTGATCAAGGTTTGGTGACGATCTACTCAAGAGTTGCCCAGATATTTTGAGGGGCTTAAGTCTGGAGTTTATTTCTTCTTTAAAACTAAGTTATTTTGGTGGTAGTAAACACTAGTTGCTTGGCTCTCTTCATTTGGTTTCCCAAAGACACTCACAAATAATGAATCTTTTATTTGGCCCTGTGGCATGAATACTAGATCAGGTCTGGGAATAATGGTAGTTAATCAATTACTGTCAAAGAGACAAAGTAGAGAAGGCAAAATTATATTTAATCTGAGTTTTAAAGTAATGTTATTACTCTAGGTTAATTTAAAAGTAAGCTAGATTTGGTCTCGAGATATTCAATAAAGGCCCTTCACATGGCTCATCCTCTGAAGAGCTCTTGCCACTGAGGGCAGGCAATAAGACAGCAACAAGATGGAAAAGATAAGGAGACTCTAATAGGGGTGAACATGAACAACAATTATTGTGGTTAACAGGATATAACAGTCAATGTGTGATGGAAAACCAAGGTAGACAACAAGTGCATATATATTACACAATGTACTCAAGTCTGAAAGCATCAGTATTCATTATAATTTTAAGGGAAGGACAGAAAGTACAGATGGGGAAGGGATGAAAGAAGTTGAAGCTACTTCCTTATAGAAATTTTAATGAGAGAAAGTAAACAGTCGCCTGTATCTGTGATTTTACAGGAGATTCTTATTTGCCGGCACTTGATAAGCGTTTGGCGCTGACCGCTTCCAATGTTTCAAGGAATAGACACGGAGACATATAAACAACTGCATTCCCCTGGCAAAGTATCTAAGCTTCTCAGTTTTGACAGCTGCTTCCGGCCTATGAAGACAGTTTATCTGAGTCATACAGTTGCAGTAACTTCTGAGTGAAATGAGGAGGGAAAGCCATACCTGTGCATTCCTGCTCTCAGGGAGGCAGAGTAACGCCAGTCAGGGTTGGGTTGTCGGGGCTGCAAAATCACAAAGGGAGTTTTTGTTAATATGGCAAAAACGATGATCTCCTAGTGACGACGTTCACCGATGAGTTGTTTCTTAAATATTTCCATGTAGCTATTAAAAGTATGGAGGAAGCCACTTCATATGCACCTCTAAGATGATATTCACATATATATAGCACTTCAGGAGAAAATTAAATTAGCTCATCAGGGTCCTTGCACAGATGAAATACCATGGAAAACTGGATTTAATGATGCTGTGAGGACCGGCTTTGGCTTTGCCTTGCTCAAAACAGGTCTATGTATTAAGATACACACTACTACATATGAAATAGGTAAACAAGGGCTTACTATATAGCACAAAGGAACTCTATTCAATATCTTGTAACAACCTATTATGGAAAAGAATCTGAAAAAGAATATATATAACTGAATCTCTGTACCCCTGAAACCAACACAATATTGTAAATCAACTATACTTCAATTAAAAAACAAAACAAAACAGGTCTATGTTCCTAAAGCAGCAATAGTGGAAGGGCAGTCTACTCTGAAACAGGAAAAGCTTTCATTGTTTTTGCCCTCAAATGCCCCGTTAAGGGAACATCCCCAGTTTGGTATTCTAGCTATAACAGGGCCCACAGCTACACAAATTCTGCTGTTCTGGCTGGACTGCAGAGCACTGCAATCTGCTGCTGACTTTGCAGACTGCAGCATGTTTGACTCTGGGCGGATGTGCCCAGTCATAATGCCAGCAACTGATAACAGCCTCTTCTGCTGATTGAAGAGGAATACAAGGGAGAGGAAAACAAACCACGGTGGGGTTTGACCTTGTTGTGCTGCATAATCCTTTTCATAAAATTGTACTTGTTTCCTGCTCCTCTGAGGGCTTTGCCTTCTTATTCAATTACTGTTTGCTAAGCTCCGTTTAACAGGGAGCAGCTGAAACCTAAGAAGAACCTGACTCACTCTGCACCACCTATGTGTTGGAAAGATGAATTGCCCTGTGTCTTCAAACTGTCAATTCAAAGTGGAGGGGACACTGAGGAAAATGTGGGCACCTAAAGACTGCTCTGGAAGTTATGTGCTGAGTAGAAGCTACTCAGGAGTCACTGGGAACAAAATCAATCACCATCACTATCTTGTTATCAATTAGTAAAAATGTTATTATGAAAAACCCATGACAGATGTTCCTCTCGAAGTGTTTTCATGGGCAGAGATTAAAGTGGTGCTGTCACTGAATATTGAGGCCTATTTGAATGGAAAGATGAAGAGATGGAGGTTGTATTCTGCATTTTCCTCTGGACTATAATTATATTTGGTAGACACAAGGCCACAGTAATGCCAATAAACTATTTCAAAATGTCAAGTTTGTTCCTGTCATTCTTATAGTTCATTCAAGGGATGCACAGTATTTTGTAAACATACTTCTTCACAAGATCCAGAGAAGAAGTGATCAGCATCTCAACTTCCAGACAGACTTTGGGATGGTTAGATGATATTCAACAACTTAGCCAAGTCAAGGCCCAGAAAAAGCTACAACTCTAGGATTCTTTACCTCAAATGTCCCCATACACTAACTGCCCTCTACGGTCCCTTCCATTCTGTTGGCAAGATACAAGCTGCTTCCTCCTTGGTTCTCAAATTCACAAAATGCTATTGATGTTCCTCATAAAGTACCATAAAACTATCTACAGATGAAATGAAGGGGCTCCCATTTTCTATCAGGGGTAGTAGAGGGAGCAAAAGAGAAAATATTTGCAAACCATTTGGTAAACCTGAAAATATGACTGAAATACTTTTTATTAATCGTATCATCACCAGCTTTCCCCTGACCATCAGCAGCACTGGTGTCAGCTTGGTAGCTGTAAGAACCCTCCTTCAAGAAAGACTCTGACATCTGTTGAGCAAACGCTGCCAATTTTTCTAAGACTGGGTAACATCCATGATGAAAATTGCTGCAACTTGATCTGGTGAATGAAATCACCAACTTTATTTTGCGGAAAGGCGCAGTTCTAGCAGGACTGACCAGGAAACTCAGTCCATTACATAATCTCACTTCCTCAACGACACGTAATTTGTCATGCTGCTATTTTCTATAATAGTCCCTCAGCAACAAGATGCTTCTGAGATTTATTTGCCAAAATCATAGTTGTGAGACATCTTACAGCAGTGAGATCAGGCGGGGAAAAGGTAAGGAAGAAAGTAATTAAGTAGCCACACAATACTAGGCAAAGGAATAAGCACTTTATACATATTACTGCATTTATCCCAACACCTTTATTAGACCATAAACTTTATGAAAGGGATTATATCTTTGTTTATAATACATACTGATATTCTCAAATATTCATAATACATAGCTATAGCCTCAGAAGCTAGCAGGGTTCAGGTATTTGATAGGTTTTTTAAAGGCTTTTGAATAAATCAACTACCATGCAAGGGCAACACTATCGTACTTAAATTACAAAAATTAGAAATGTGGAACTTTAGAGAGATTAAATTACCTGCCTGATAGGTAGGTTTGGCTGATAGTCATCTTTAGGTACCCCTAACGCAAAAGTCTGTGTTTTAAATAAATTTGCGTGGAATGACAGATATGTATTTTTCTCTTTTTTACTTCTGACTTTCCCAGATTGATTTATTTTAAAATGATACAAAATTAAATGTAATAAAATGTACATGGGTTTCATGTGAACTTGGAAAAATTCATTAAACTTGGAAAAAATTGAAGCTGAGAGGTTGACTGCTGATATACCTAATATAATGAGACATATGTTTAGTTCTCTAGTACTTGGATGGTACATCCCTGGGCTTTGCTTAATTTCTATTGGTGAAAAGCCCAGTATGTTCTGTTGTTTCAAAGCGTAGCCCTTCAGTAGAATAAGTCATGAAATTCCAGATGTGGAAAAACTGAATTAGGTAGTCCACGTGGGTGATGTAGTATTATTGAAGAACAAGAATCCATTTGTTTCTATCAAAATTATAGCTAAGACTTGATTTATTCTGTAATGGTATTATTTATACTATGGAATATTTGAGCTACAAAAGGGTGAATCACCTCTTCCAAGACAGATTTGAAATAAAATAGGTTTAAAATACCCTATGCCATTCATAACACCATAGGACTACTCAGTGAAGTAATATGCTATCTTCTTATCATGGAAATCCATGAAGCTATCAATAAATGGTCCTCTGAGAAACAAGACTACATGTAGCATCTCCTTTTCCTTCCTAGTAGGAATCTATTAAAGATGTATCCACTGCAAATTTTTCAGTGATATTTTGTGAACACTGATATAAATTATGATAGGCAAAATCCTAAAATGGCCTCCAAGATCCCTACACCCTACTGTAAATGCCCTGTATAATCTCCAAGACTGAATATGATGGGTCTTACTCCATGATTAAGTTATATTATACGGCACAGCTGGCTTTGAAAAAGGGAGATTATCTGGGTGGGAATGACCTAATTATACGAGTCTTTTAAATCTGGGTCTAGAGATCAGAGACAGAAATCAGAGAGATCTGAAGCATGAGAGGAATTCTGTGTGAGAAAATATTCTCCACTGTTAAAATATTGGTAAGGACCTGAGAGCAACTTCTAGGAGCTGAGAGTGACCTCCAGCCAACAGTAAGTAAGAAAACGGGGAGCTCAGTCCTCATGGAACTGGATTCTGCCAACAACTTGAATGAACTTGAAAGCAGATTCTTCCCCAGAGCCTCCAAGAGAGAACTCAGCCTGTCCAACATGTTGATTTCAGCCTTGTGAAAACCTGAGCAGAGAACCCAGTCACAGTGTGCAGGTAATAAATGAGTGTTGTTTTTACACACTAATTTGTGGTTATTTGTTACAAAGCAATAGAAAATGAACACATAAACTGTTGGTCATGAAGGCAAAAAGGAATCTAACATCTAAAATAATCATTGTTATGTTACATATTAGTCTTCTAGTAAATCAAAATGAAAAGATGATAAATATGAGAAGTCTAGGTGAATACTTACTTCTAAAAACAGTCATTTATAATCCTAATCCACAGAGCAGGAAAATAAAATACACATCACTTTAAAACATACCTAATGGGTTCTAGTACAACAGAAAATGCTAGGTTTGCTTAATTCTGGATGCACAGCCTGCTAGTGCAGCAGTTACTCTCTCACCCACAGTTTTACTTCCCTGGAGCCCAGAGTTCTGACCCTGCAAGGCCAGAAAGGAACTGATGTTGCTTATGTGCCAAGGGACTAACATTTTTCTTCGATTTTTGCAATGTTGGAGATTTCTCTGCATTTGTCGAGTTCAAATCCTCGAAAGACAAAAACTTGTATAATTTTTAGGCTAGCAGATTTAAAACACTGCTAAGGAATTCTCTTGACCTTTGATTTTTGAAATCATGCTTTTATAGTACTCAAAATATTATCACACGAATAAGCCAAATTTATATTCATACTGTAATATGCCCAGGAACATGGAGCCAGGTGAAATTTACAAAACTCATATTCAAAGACACATGTAAATCCCCATTCAATTCAGCTAAACCTCTGGGCTTGGTGATGGTAATTTTTCATCAAACGTTTGCAAACAGACATCATCCTGACCTCTCACTGAGAGCAAAAATTGGTGGCCAACCAAGGCAAGTATCCAGAACCAACTCTGCTATTCTGTCAAGCAAACAGCA
The DNA here is from genome assembly GCF_949987535.1 of Balaenoptera acutorostrata. Taxonomy (NCBI): domain Eukaryota; kingdom Metazoa; phylum Chordata; class Mammalia; order Artiodactyla; family Balaenopteridae; genus Balaenoptera; species Balaenoptera acutorostrata. The sequence goes on along the minus strand of NC_080065.1, from coordinate 126,116,188 downwards.
TGCCAGTAGACAATTTGTAATATGCCAGGCTGTGTCCCTGCAGAGTGTTCTGAGTTAGACCAGATGCCCATGTGCAGGCTCAGTCCTGGGTCAGACCAAAGGGTAGGCCAATGACATTCAAGCTACAATAAACAGATTTCTTCATCAGTCAGGATATGTGCAAGATAAAGAGACAGAGAGGAGCTCAGCCATAATTCCATCTGGCTCAGCAGATCTGTAGAAAAGGGGAGGAAGGGGGTAATTTGAAGAAATTAACGTATTCTCAGACCAAATAAAATAAACCTTTTCTCAGAAGAACAGTCTTATAACCAATACAGAAATGGCAAAACAAAACAGCCCCACCCATTCAAAAGTGACCATCAGAGGATGGAAGTTCAGATACAATTTCTTTGCCTATTCTGACCACTGTGCAGTCTTTATAAATTCACCTCGATGGCACTTTACACTAAGTGTAAGTTCTGATCCAGGACAGAGTCAGTCACCAGTTAGAAAAGTCAGTCCTGCAAGAAATAAATTAGGTGCCACTGAAAGAAGGGTTCACCCTTCGAAGTTACCACAACTGGAATTAGAGTGAATATGTACGCACAGTGGCAAAAATAACTGAAGATTTGGTGACTACAACTTGCTTTAAAATAAGTGAAAGTGAATGTAAACTTAACTCATTTCTGCTACTCTTTTGTGATTTCCACATCTTGTGCCAACTGGTCCCACTGAGGCGCAGTTGGACAAATCTGCCCAGAGCACTCAAAGTGACTCATCAGCAGTCACAGGACCACAGATGCACAGAATCCACCTTAAGGTTTGGTTCCTTTTCTTGGAGATTCTGAAGAGGGTGCCAACCACATTGAACACCAGCTTTTCAGAGCTCTCCAAAGAGAAATTCTGCCCCACTGCTAAACAGTTACTTCAGAAACCTCACTGCACAAGTGGCTCATGAAATAAACTCACTGGGGGTAAAATCTACCAAAAGATTAGCCTGATGTTAAATACTGATATTTAATAAGCAACAAGAGAGAAATTAGAGAGAGAACAAAGATAAAAGATCTGAACAGGTTTTGCCAACGGTAAAACAAATAAAAATATCCTAGCTTGGTGGTAACATTTTTACTCACTGATCCTCCCATTGGTGACCTACTTCTATGCAAAGAATTCCTCTTTTTCCAGAGCAGTTAACTGACACTACTAGGTGAATCAGTGGTAGCCTGAATGCCTGAGGATCCCATATCAAAAGGAATATAAACATTGGGATTTCTATCTACTCATACTGTTTCAAAAAGCACAGTCTTTGGAGTCAGACAGATATGACTTAAAATACCACTAGGAGAGTGACTGTGTGTGTTACTTAACCTCTCTGAGCTTGTTTCCTCATGTGCTAGATGTTGATAAATATTTGTTTAATGTATGACTTACAGGTAATGAAACCATACATATATTGCAGTACAGAATATTTTTGTATAGTAGGGTGGTCAGTGAGCGCAAATTCCCTTACTCATCCTTTCCGATCCCCATCTAATTTTAATGTAGGCACATGGAATCAGTTGCACCCCAGGACTCTCCTGCCATCTGCAGTGACTGGGTGGGGAAGAAAGAAAGCCTAACATGAGAATTTAACAGGTTGATCTAGCAGTGATGACTTTCAGAGTTGAGTGATTTTTGTCCCCATTTTGCCATGCTATGACAACGTGACTCACTCTCTACCCATAACCGCAATAATTCCAGGAGCTATAGATCTTAGGGCTCTCTTCACTGGATTTCCAAAAATGTCTGGCAAAAATTTGCCTTTATTAAAATCATGTACTCTCCTGGCAAAATCCCACAAAAGCAAGCACTTTTCTGACATAATTTTCTCCCTAAATGAAAGGTTTGTGAACCAAAGCACATATTAACACACAGGTCAGTATAAGACAGAAATAGTTCACGTATCAAATTGCCCCAAGCTTTGAGTCAGGAGAGAGAGGGTGAGAGTGTCACTCCCCTGCGCTTCCAGCTCACAGCTGGTTGCAAAGCTTGCCTGGCCTGCTCTCTGCGCCTCTTTACCACCTGCAGCCACCCCAGGCCCAAAAGGACTTCACAGTAATTTGTTCAGCAAATGTCTACAGCATCCTTATTTAAAATTAAGCCTTTCTACATGCTGCCAAAAGCTATGATCTAAAGAATTCTGGAGGCTCTTTGATTCCCCCCCCACCCATTCTTCTTAATCTGCAATCTGCCTCCCGTGACTGCTCAGCATTGACTAACATCAGGCTCTTCTGATAAATCTACCTACAATGTACATGGAAATTCTCTCAATCCATCTCTCTTCTTTTCTGTGCTTATGCATTAATTTCCTGAAGATGAGCATGAATTTAGAATGTGAAACTATGGACATTAATAAAAAGACAACAATATGTCAATGAAAACACATCACAAAAATATAGGAGGGACAAATATTATTAACTCATTTTGTAGGACCTCTGAAAGTCCTAGCTACAAAGTAGTTCTTTGGGAAGAAACAATTCATCACTTTTTATGGGACAAAATTTTGGCTTCTGAAATCCAAGTTTAAAGTATCACAAAGCAGAATTCTATTATTTCCAGCATGCATATGGAGACAAACACACTACACAAACACATGCACTGTCCAACAATTTATATACATCCTTCATATACTGAGCAAACTGGCCTTACACCTACTTAAAACCAGTGTATCTACTAACACCTGTCTCCCTGTCTCTCATGTACAGTAAGCCATCCACTTTCCAAGGCTTTTGTAGCTAGATCCAGAAATTGAATGTGTGCTTTGGAACACGTTGAAGTACCATTTAAAGTACTATCATTTAACTTAAAGACATGAGGGGCTTGAAGAGGCTGCTTCACATCTCATCAAAACCCTAGGAATTCTCAAGAGGAAATCAGAAGATTACATTTACATTAAATGCAGGGAAATCCTCTTACAAGGAGTTCACACAAGGCCAAAAAAGATAACTAGCGGCAGAATTCTTTCTCCCCAACCCCAGCTTGTCCTGGTCTTCACCATACCCCCACACCCCTAATCCACTCATTCTACCATCTCCCTGGCCCAACGAGACAAATTGGTTCTTGGATGCCTGCCGTACCATCATTCATCTCCTCCGATAGCCCCAACAGAATAGTTACCACAGCAAACAGCCAAATCAAACTTTGTCTTCAGGGTGAGGTCCACATTCTATGGCTTTATCACCTCTGACATGACTTTCCAGCAGATCTCATCACATTAGTTCAATGCAATTACCAGAAATATTAACTGGATACTTTTCATTGTAGATAGTCCATGGTATAAACAGGGACAGCAGACAGAGATGACCACCACAGCCCCGAGAGGTTTCAGAACTTTTGAAAAACAACACTCCTGTAGGATTTCAAAAGGGAACCTTCCCTGTAGATGATACAGCACAGGCCATTTCTCCCTGAATCTCATAATGTTACCCTCTATAGCATCATCTTATTCTCAGGCCTATTCTACAGCTCTATCTACAGAGCTGTGCTTTAACACCACATACTTAAGACAAATCCTCATTTCTCAAACAATTTTATGGTCAAGGTTTCATATATCTGAAAAGAAAATGGAAAGTAAAACAATTCTCTAGTCCTATTTTTCTAGAGAGGAAACATAGCAGATTATAATCCAATCACAGGTAATACACACACACACACACACACACACACACACACACACACACACAGAGTTTACCAGATAACCCTTGTCATTGTTAATAACTCGAGAAAGCCAACTACATGATACTGCGAGGGGGCGGGGGGAATGTGAAAAATGCATGACTTTGTGAAAGACCCCTTGACTACTATCTCACCTCATTTTGAGGAACAGCTTCGTTTTTTAGAATAATCAGGTTCCCAGCACTCTGCCCACTTTGGCCTGTGAGGTGCCTGCTGTCACCTGCTGCTGCTTGGGCTCCCCCAGGTCCCAGTCCTGTCTGCGCCCCTGTGTTGTAAAACATGAAAGTGTCACTCCCTGAGCCTGCTGTCAGACAGGCCTTGTAGCAGTAGGTCTTGGTGAGGGAGCCGTTCCCTCGCACTTCAATGAAGTGAGGCTGCACTTTGAGGCCGTGTGGTATCCTGGCATCAATATTGTTGTTGGCCTGTTTGTAGAGTTCTGCAGGGCACCTCTCCCTCACTCCACAGAAGCCTCCACAGCACGCAGTGCCATAAGCAGTGTAGCGGTAGCACTTGATGATGCTCAAAACAATGATTGCCAAAAGAAATATAAAAGACACTGTGCTTAATGCTATGATTAGATAAAGTGTAATTTCAGAGTATGTCCGAGGACTTCTCACATGTCTCTGAGTGTCAGGGAGGATTCTGGAAACCCTATCCACCACAGCTACTGTAATGGCCACAGAGGCTGACAGCGATGGCTCTCCATTGTCTCGGACCACCACGGTCAGGTTGAAAGTGGTTCCACTCTCATCTCCCATCTTCCTGGTAGTCCTAATTTCTCCTGTATGTAGCTCTACTTTAAAGAGGTCCAGGTCAGAAATCTGGGCCAGATGGTAAAAGAGCCAAGCATTCTGCCCAGAGTCTGAGTCCATGGCTATGACTTTAGTGACCAGGTAGCCAGCAGGGGCAGTTCGAGGCACCATTTCAATGGCTGCTGACGAATTGGTTGAGGTAGGATATAGGATGTGAGGGGCATGGTCATTCACGTCCACTACATACACGTTGGTGGTCACAGTGCTGCTCAGTGGTGGGCTCCCCTTGTCCCGGGCCTCCACAGTCACAAAGAACTCCCGAAACTTCTCATAATCAAAGGAGTTGACAGCATAAAGGCTGCCACTGGCACTGTTAATGGAGACATAGGAGGTAACTGGCAGCCCTTGAATCTCCCTCTCCAGGAGGGAGTAGGTCACCTCCGAATTCTCCTTTTCATCTGGGTCTGTGGCTTGCACAGTGCAGAGCAACACCCCTGGCAAATTGTTCTCCTCGATGTAAATGGAGTAGGAGTCCTTCAGGAAGCTGGGCGGATTGTCATTGATGTCAGAGACCTCAACCTGCAGTGTCCGCTGAGATGTGAGCTGTGGTACTCCCCCATCAGTGGCCGTCACTGTGATGTTGTAGGCAGCCGCCTGCTCCCTGTCCAGGGGGCCACTCACCACCAGTGTGTAGGAGTTTCCAAAGCCATTCAGTCGGAAAGGCAGTGTGGCCTCCAGGCCCAGGCTCACTTTCCGGTTGGGACCTGAGTCTTGGTCATTGACACTGAGAAGGGCCACAACGGTGTTGGGGGCAGCATCTTCAGGCACTGGGCTGTACAGGTCCGTGAGCACCACCTCTGGTGCGTTATCATTCACGTCCACGATGTCCACCAGCACCTTGCAGTGACCCACCATGGGCACTGGACCCCGGTCTGTTGCCTGCACATAGATCTGGTAGGAAGAGGCCTCCTCATAATCCAGCTCTCCACTTACCCGCACTTCCCCCGTGCTGGCGTCGATGCTGAAGAGCTGCCTCTCCCGGTCCGACGTGTAGCTGCTCAAGGAGTACGTGAGCTCGCCATTGGAGCCCTCATCCGGGTCCGAGGCATTCAGCTTCACCACCAATGTGCCTGGGGGCGCGTCCTCCCGAAGCTGGACGCGGTAAGTGGACTGGTCGAAGGCGGGAGAATTGTCGTTAGTGTCCAGGACAAGCACAGAGATCTGCGCGGTGCCCGAGCGGGCAGGGCTGCCCCCGTCCACAGCTGTGAGAACCAGGTGGTGCAAGACTGCCTGCTCGCGGTCTAGGCCCTTACGCAGCACCAGCTCCAGCACCTTACTGTTCTCCTGCAGGGGTTTCAGGTCCAGCTCGAAGTGCTCGCTGGGGCTGAGCTCGTAGGTCTGCACCGAGTTGGTGCCCACGTCGGGGTCCTGCGCGCTCTCTATGTGAAAGCGCGCTCCAGGTGCCACCGATTCGCTTACCTGAAGCTGGTAGTCGGGCCGCGGGAAGCGCGGCGAGTTGTCGTTGATGTCCAGTACCTCCACCTCCACGGCACTCACCGCCACGGGGCTGTGCGCCAGCACTTCCAGGCTGAGCAGGCAGCGAGGCCGCTGCTCACACAGCGCCTCCCGGTCAATGCGCTCGTTGACGAAGAGAGCTCCACTGGTCAGGTCCAGCTCCAGGTAGCGCGGGCTGGGCGCACCCAGGTGGTTGATACGCAGGCAGCCCGGCCCCAAGCGCCGCAGCTCCAGCCCCAGCGCGCGAGCCACGTTGCCCACAAGCGCGCCAGGTGTCTGCTCCTCCGGCACCGAGTATCGCAGCTGGGAGGCCGCTGGGCCCGGCAGCAGCAGTAGCAGCAGGAAAAGCAGCAGCAGCCAGGACATGGGCGTCTGGAGTCGGGGATGCTCTGTTGCCCCAGGTCTGGTGCCCGCCAGCTCCATAGCCACCGGCCGCGGCGGAGGCAGCCGGGCAGGGCCGGAGGCAGCAGCTTCCCCAGCCGTGCTCCACGCCGGGGCCGCGCCTCCGCCTCCGCTCGTGCCGCCCTGCGCCCGCTCCCCCACGCCTCACGAGCTAGCAAACGCCGGGGCCGCTCCCCTCGTGGACCCTCCGGAGGGCTCCTGGCCCCGCCGCCCGCTCTGACTCCCCATATCCCAGCTCCTCCGCTCGCCTCGGAGTCGCTCAGCCCGGCTTCGTTTCCTGCCGCTGCCGCCGCCGCCGCCGCCGCCGCCGCCGCCGCCGCTGGTCCAGGGGGAGGGAAGAGGAAGCAGAAGAGGAGGGGGAGGAATGCTCAGCAAGTCCGGCTCCGATTCCGCACCGAGGTGGCGGACGGCGACCCGGACTGCCCAGTCGCTCCAGCCACTCCAGCCCCAGCTCCTTCGCCCCGGACCGGCCGGATCCCAGCAGACCCCGGGAACACGGCCACTCCCTTTTTCCCTGCCCCCACTGTCCTGTTCAGCCGGTCTCCACGGTCCCTCGGCTGCTGATCTGGTCTTGTAAGGAGATTATTCTAGGAAAAGCAGTTAAGTCTCTAGGACTTGGGCTTTCAGCTCCCAGGAAAAGATGTCCAAGCGCAAGTCAAGAAAATACACCGAGGGCCTTGGCTAAGTACGGATATCTGGGCGGCGGCTCCACATTCAAAGAAACAAACGCAAGTGAGGCGCTCTGAGGTTACTGATGATGGGGATTATTTCCCTGACACCAACATTTCCCCTGAATACTCCTAAATACTGCAGAAACTTCTAGGGCAGAGGGAGGGGGGGGGGTGGCAAGTGCTGTCATCTTTCGCGGAGCAAGCCTAAAACTAGCATCCTGCGATCCAACACTCAATTCTGCTCCTAGCCAAGTGGCTTTTACTTCCAGTGTGTGCCTTGGCAAATAACCAATATTTCAGGTTTTAATATTCTTTCTTTAAAAAATTGGTTCCATGAAGCTGCAGGCTAAGCTCTTATTTGACCCCTTTTGATCATAGTGGGGAGAATCTAGTAAAATTTTAAAGAGATTCTTCCCTCAAGCTTTTCCTCATTTTACGTCACATTTTTTTCATTTATCACCCAAGACATTTTCTTTCTTTCAAGAGTGATATAAATTTTTTTCTTTAACGGATGACAATGTCTTCAAGAGCCTGCAAAACCATTACATCAAGAGAGTTACTCTTGATTTCCCAAGCCTGGCTGGAATTTGGACTCCATTAATGCTTTGCAGTGAAAAGTCTGCTGTTATTAAGCAAAATGTGGAAGGCTGGGATTTATCTCACAATAGCCAGCAATTTCAATAGCTGCAGCTCATCTTACATAAATATAAGGTTCCTTTACCCCTCCGGGTCTCTGTTCCCCTAAGACTCCCCCCTTGTATTGCTGCAGAGGCAACGAAAGGATAACCAGTTGTCAGTGAACAAGAAGGCAGAAGGATCAGAGGAAGCCTTTCTGTTCTGTGTCATTGCCTCTGTTTCTCTGTTTTGAACATCCACTTTTCCCAGGCCCTCCCATCTATTCCACAAGAGTTTAAAATTCATTGTCCCACTTGTACAAAAGCACTCACTAAAATGTCCTTTCTCCTTCTCTTCTCTCAGCATCCTCTTGCCCCTAGATCTTCTGCTGTCATTTTCTAGCTATGAACTGGAACAAAACTAGAAGGAGACCTGACATTTGGCACACTTCCCTCCTTCAGGGCATAGTTGAAGGGGCCAAGGCACCCAGGTTTCAAAGGCCTGGACTAGCACATCTCCTCCTCCCACCTACCAAGTACAGCAGCTGACAACTCCACAACCTAACCCATTTTATTCCAGAGAAGCTCCCAGCTTCCTCCTATCCCTGCTGCTTCTTATTGGTCCTCTTTGTTCCCTCAGGAGTGCAAAGTGGGAAGCAACTTCCATCACATTCTATTCCTGTTTCCGTTCGTAGGCCTCTGGCTTCTCCCTCTCTGTCTGCTTCCTCCCAAAATGTCCCTACAGTAACCCTGTCTCTGCTGTGGTAATTTGATCTCAGAAAGCCCTTAACTCTCAAGTGCATGAAATGTAGCCCTGGCCTTTGTCTTCACCCATTACTTATTTCTGAAAATAAATGGCTTATAAGTGGAATCAAGTTAAAAGTTGTCAGGAAGAGTGACCTTTTCTTCCCTCATCTCCTCCCAGGCTTTCACAGTCACTGCCACCTCTGCCCACAGCTCTGAAACCTGGTCACTAGGCATTGACCATGCGTGGACCTGTGCCCCTGAAAAGATCACAGGCACTTAAAGAAGAGATTAAAATAACAGAGGCTTGGTAATGTTTTTAATGGAAGCCCCCAAGTGTCAAATCTCAGGAGAAAAATCAGGGCCCCTCTTTTAGCAATCTTGTCATCGTCCAGCAAGGACATCTGCCAGGTTGTCCATTTTGATGTGTTGGGATCATAAGCTTCAACTAGTACTTACTCCCTCAATGACTGAGAAGAAAAACATAGCACCAACACAAATCAGCCAGCTCTTCAAAGACGCACTAAAGAGATGGCAAACTCTGTATTTGGCACTACAATGATTTAGTTGCTCATACTATTGTACATGTCTCATGCCGACCTTACTAGTTGGTGGATTGCTTAGATTGCTGGCAAGTGCCCTGTCTACGAATATTAATACTAATGCCTCAACCACACCACTATGCATTCCTTCCTTTCCTTGGACCTTCAAGAACCCCCTATTGAAAAGCAGAATAGCACAGATTTTGAAGTCAGTCATACCTCTGCCAATGACTAACCGTGTGGCCTTGGTCATGTTACTTAACCTAAGCTTCAGTTAACTCATTTTAATTGGGGAAGACAATTTTAAGTAAACTCATAGAATCATTACGATTACATGAGATGATGTATATAAAACAATCTGAGGGAGATTAAGAGGTATAAACTTCCACTTACAAAATAAATAAGTCACAGGTATGAAATGTACACTATGGGGAATACAGTCAATAATAATGTGATATCTTTGTATGGTGACAAATGCTTACTAGACTTATGGTGATCATTTTGTAACACATAGAAATATTGAATCACTATGTTGTGTACCAGAAATTAACATAGTGCTATAGGTCAATTATACTTCACAAACAAACACACAGAAAAAGAAATCACACAACACTGTAAATCAACTATACGCCAATAAAATTTTTTAAAAAAGAAATAAGATCTGTGGTTACCAGAGGTGGGGGGGGTAGGAGGGGGGAGTTTAGATGAAGGTAGTCAAAAGGTACAAACTGCAAGTTATAAGATAAATAAGTACTAGGGATATAATGTAAAACATGATAAATATAATTAACACTGCTGTATGCTATACATGAAAGCTGTTAAGAGAATAAATCCTAAGAGTTCTCATGACGAGGAAAAGATTTTTCTTTCATTTTCTATCTATATGAGATAATGGATGTTCATTAAACTTACTGTGGTAATCATTTCATGATGTATGTAACTTAAATCATCATGCTGTACACCTTAAAATTATACAATGCTGTATGTCAATTATATCTCAATAAAACTGGAAAGAAAAAAAACCAATCTGCATAGTAATTGACAAGTACGTTATTATTATTATCATTATTATTGTTATGATTAAAATGCAACAATTTATTATCATCAGATAACCTTAGTTGACAGTCTATATATAGCATGACCCTTTAAGGTATCAAACAGAGATATGCACCTGTAACTATGCCAGACAGGAAGTCAGTGATGATGGGAAAGATGAGTGTGCACCAAAGTTAAGCTTACCCAATTATTTCTAGAGCTTAGCCTATATTTTGAAAACAAAAACCAGTCCCTTTCTATATCAGCAAAGAAAAGGGACTTCCGTCATGAGAATTCCTTCAAGGGATTTGTTCCCTCACAAGAGATTCACCTTTTTAGGATATGTGAAAATACTTTAGCAACAGAGTACAGAAGTGTTCCCAAAAATGCTGTAATCTCTAGCACCCAGTATAGAGCTTGGCACAGAGGTACTTAATTAATGTTTCTTGAACAGAACTAAATTTACAACTTTACCTGTGCAATTCTCTCAAATAGAAATAGCTTCATCTTTTCTCTCCCCCTTTTAAATGTTCTCTATATTTCAATGTCCATCTTAAAACCTACCTAATCCATGAAACATTGTTTACTCTCAACATACTGCCTTTTTTTTTTCTCTTTCGTAGTCTACATCTCTCTCAATGCTGACATTCAGAATTCTGAATGTGTCATTCTTTAATTCATCCAAATGCCTTAATATTATTTCCTTACCTTAATTATACACAACCTACAAGCAGAAGCCATGTCGTATATGTCTGTGTATTTCTTCACAGTGTAGGAAAACTTACAGACTCTCAATAAATAAGTGATGGCTGTTTCATTTTCTTCAGATCCTTTTTTAGCAGATTTAAGAAGTGCTGCTACTTCTCCCTTTTTTCCCTAGGTCTAATGGTGAGAGGGCTCAAGAGCCTGCAATGATTTTACTTCCTTTAAAATTTGAAATTCAAAATATTTCAAACCTGGAGAACTGAATCCTACTAATGAAGTTGCTGGACGCTAAGAAAGGCTCTGCTCAAAAGTATTATCACTCTTTCTACTTTATATTATAATTAAAAATTATAAAATAAAGGTATTCCTTGCTCATAACTAACATGGAAAGTGACATGATACGAGAAGTGCCACAAAAAGACATGATTTTGTTTACCCTCATGTTAGACGAGAACTTTGAAATAGTATCCCTTAATTGTATCTGTAAAATGCATCTATCACAAGGTCATTGGACACAGGAGCAAAACCAATCAGAACACAACCCAATTAAGCCTCTAAGGAAAATACTGGTATGGGACTTCCCTGGTGGTCCAGTGGTTAAGACTCCCAATGCAGGGGGCTCGGGTTCTATCCCTGGTCAGGGAACTAGATCCCCCATGCTGCAACTAAAGATCCCGCGTGCCACACTAAAAAAAAAAAGAAAAGACCCCACACGCGGCAACGAAGATCCCGCATGCCAACTAAGACCTGGAGCAGTCAAATAAATAAATAAATATTAAAAAAAAAAAAGAAAGACAAATACTGGTACTCAGTGAATTCTCCTAATTCACATAAATTTTCCTTTCTCTATTATTAGTGCCATTACAAATCATTTTACTTTGGGGAACCAAACAATCTGGAGTCTTTTGGCCACAGGGCAAGGGGACATGCTCATTAGTTGGATCAGGCTTTGGGCTGACCATTATGGGAGTATCTGCCAAATAGGGAAGTTTCTAATTTTCAATTTTAAGTTGTATATTTATGTTGTTCCACAAACTGAGCACATGATATATAATTTAAAAACAGAGACAAATGAACATCCCAATGTTTAGTGTGGTCCAAAATAGTTTTAAAATTCCATCTTGTTATAAACGAACTGCACTTCTGATCTTTATGCATCTTCAGAAGGAAAATGCTTACCAACATGATTACAGCGTTCGTCACAGGTACAGCATCCAATGGTTGGAGAGATAAAAAAGATTTTTCAAATAACATTATAGCTGATTTTTTCCCACAGTCCCTTCCCTCCAGAGGGAATGCATTAACTTTTAGGGAAAGATCCTCTAAGTTTTTATTGATAGGTCTGAGAAATTAATATACTGTTGATTTTTGACTGAGGCATCTGAAAATTGCTTAGAATAAACAAAGGAACTCAAACTATCTTTGGACAAGTACTAGTAAAAACAGAGAATACATTAAAGGCTTGGGGCAGATTGTGTAATATAAGAGACAAAATCAAACTATTCAATTATTTGAGGGCTTTGCTTCTCTATCAGTATTTTCAATTGAGATGGCCTACCAAGAATCACAGAATGTTAAAGGTTGAGAGAGATTTAGAAAGTATCTCACCCAAATTCTTTATTTTTCATTGAACAAAATGTTTAAGTAGAACTTGAACCTCAAGGTCAGTGAGGAGATAGGAAGCATAAAAGCGCTATAATTAAGCCAAGTGACAAATGATCTTCCAGAGTACTAGAAGAACTTATAGATGTGACTAGAATACCATATTTCCTATTTTTAAAAAAGTGCCATTGAGTTTGATATAAATTCCTTCAAAACTCTATTGGTACCAAAGTAACTGTTTATGAGCACTTAAAGGCATTCAATACTAGGGACTACTTTGGCTTAACTGAAAACTGGTAACATCAAACCTACCACATAGACTTTAAAAAATTTCACATGGGCGTTTTAGATTTTCAGTTGCTAGACTCATTGATAAGGGAAATGCTACAGGTATAGTCTATTTGGAATTCGTGGAGACATTAAATAAAGTCCCCCCAATATATCCTTACAGACAGAAGGAAGAAAGGCTGCAAGACAGTATGATTAGATGATTTCATAATTGTTTGGATAACAGTGACAAAAAGTGTTTACTAATGGAATGCTTCAGCCTGGAAGGAAAATTCCTGTAGGTGACTGCCGAGATTCACCAGTGGTTTTATCCCTTATTCAATATTTTATCAATGACTCAAAGTGAGGAAGCATCAAGTGTCCAGGCCAATCCAGCAACAAGTTGAGCTCTCTAGAATGATAATATCAACTGCCTAGGGTAAGCCATGATTCTAATTAAATAAAATTAGTACCAGCATTTTATCTGAGACTCAATATATGCCAGAAATTGGTAAGTTTGTATTTAATTTCTGGCTTCCAGTATTGCCATTAAAACCTGTTCCAAGTTTCCATTCATCACTCAAGGCCTTTTATTTTAATAGAAAAACTTGTTTGGCTCTGTTTCTCCTCTGCAGTTCTTGGGATTTTAGCCATAGAATAAAATAAGATGGTAATTTGACACTAAAAAATATCCTTGTTCCCAAGTGGGTTTTAGCCACAGCATTCATCGATCTGTATACCATTTTTTTCTATTTCAAAAAATGTAGATATTGTTGAGGTACCTCAGATTGGAACTGTTTTCCAGGATATGACCTAAGCTCAGTCTAAAGGAAGGCCATGGTATCTCCTTTCTATACCCATTGTGTTTGTTGCTTGGAGAAAACAAACAAACTTATACCTCCACCTAAAAAAGGGTGAATTCTCAAAAGTATCTGTTCATATATTCAGAGTATCAAGTAATTGTTGGCTTTTTGGGTCCTCCTTGCCATGCTGATGCCTTAGCACTACTGTTTACATATTATGTCTATACATATTAACTCATTTAATGCTCACAAGAGCACAATCCCCAGTCAGGTTGGTACTGATGAAGAAACTGGATCCCAAAAAGGTGAAGGAATTTAACAAAATCTTCAGGAAGAAAAAAAAAAAAATCTTCAGGAAGCTCTTGTCCATGCCCTTGTTTCTTGAGATAGTAATACTACATCTGACCACTACACATGCACTTCTAATTAAGAATCATGTTACTGGCCTCCAGCAATTAATTTCCAAGTATTTTATACGAGATCCTATCCAATTGTTTTTTTTTTTTTTAAAGGATTTTCTTATTTATTTATTTATTTATTTATTTATTTATTTATTTTTGGCTGTGTTGGGTCTTCGGTTCGTGCGAGGGCTTTCTCCAGTTGCGGCAAGCGGGGGCCACTCTTCATCGCGGTGCGGGGACCGCTCTTCATCGCGGTGCGCGGGCCTTTCTCTATCGCGGCCCCTCCCGTCGCGGGGCACAGGCTCCAGATGCGCAGGCTCAGCAATTGTGGCTCACGGGCCCAGCTGCTCCGTGGCATGTGGGATCTTCCCAGACCAGGGCTCGAACCCGTGTCCCCTGCATTAGCAGGCAGATTCTCAACCACTGCGCCACCAGGGAAGCCCTCCAATTGTTTTTATAACTACAATTTTTTTGTCTTTTAGAGACTTCAGTTGGAATATATATATATATATATATATATATATATATATATATATATATACACATACATACATATATATGTATTTGGACTATATATATATTTATATATTTTTTAAATGGCTGGCCTTAGCAAAAGTGTTATACAAAATAGATTTGTATTTCATATCCCAGCCTCTTCTTTCAGTACCATCTTCCCACCTATGATATTCTGCCTAAGTAATGGGGTTTTACAATTGAATTTTTTTTTTTAAGCTGCACCGCATGGCTTGCAGGATCCCACCTACGATATTCTGCCTAAGTAATGGGGTTTTACAAATAAATTGGCTTGTGGGATCTTAGTTCTCCCACCAGGGATTGAACCCGGGCCCCCTGCATTGGATGCACAGAGTCCTACCCACTGGACTGCCAGGGAATTCCCAGACTTTTCTAATATAAATCTCATTAGTGTATTCCTTGTGATGGATTTTGTTACATAAATCCTTCAGCAGTTATGTGTACATTATAAGGTGGGTAAAATATAAATTCTCTAAATTAGCCAAGTTAAGATGTACTATGTATTCTGTGATATTAAAAGATCCTTTAAGGCCTTTTGATGAGAAATTAATGTTACCTAAAATCTTTATCAAAGTTAGAAACCTTGTATTAAAATTAGAAAAGACTTATAGATTCTTCAATTTTGTGGTATCCTCAGAACTTTTTACACGCATCTTTTAGGTAGTAAGATCTAGGATTAAATTTCACTAGCAATAATAGATGCAAATCCACTTCAAGGTTTTTAATCCCATTGTATGCTTAGGTCATGCACCTACTTAGGGTCCTCTTACAATAATCCTGCTTGATGTAAAACCAGACTCCAAGATTCAAGATCGGGCTCTACTGTTTATTATGTGTCACTGGGAAAGTTTTTTTTTTTTCCTCTAAATCTCAGGTTAGTAAAATAAAGAAAAATAGTACTTACTACCAACAGTTCCTGCTAGACATTTATTCAGATAAAGCATGTAAATTTTTCATTTTATAAATTCTCAATGATTATTAGCCAGAAAAAAGAGGGGTGCAGCATGGGGATAGAAGTCTCATAAAATTATCCAAATAACCTGAGGAGAAAGGGGGATGAGTCAAAAGACAGCAAAAGCCCAAGTTTCTGCATTCTTTTTTTGCATACTCTACTTGACTGACAGAATTGAGAAGAAAACTCTAGTTCTATTTATAGCACTGGTTCTATTTATACAGCATCTCTGAACTAAGGGTCTCAAAAATCATTTAACTTATACATCTACAACTTGAAGTTGCTTGATGCCAACTTCAGCTTTTCAGCCCTGAATAGGAAAAAATATATGTGTGTGTGTGTGTGTGTGTGTATACACACACACACACACACACACACATATACATATATATACACAAAACTCCCCAATCAATCAACACTTTAACGTGAGACTTTTCTTTATCTAAATCTATTGGGGAATTTTCCAATAAACCCAGTGAACCAAAGACAATGGGGTGGTAACTTTAATGAAGATATAAAACTGAAGCATAGAATGGTTTGATAATTTACAAGAAATACAGAGTTGATTTCAAGCAGAACTGGGGAAAAAAAATCTCACTTTCTCTCTTTCCAATTCAAAGTTACATCTATTACAACAGAGTTGTCACCCTAAGATATTCAATATCCTTTATAATTAAAATTTCATCATAGCCTCCCATGATTGGTTTTCTGCTGTACTCTCAAACTAGACTAGTATTCCTCTGATGCAATTATCATAAGCTCATTTAAACTGTATATGAAAGATTTATTGGTTCATAAATCAATGAATACATAGGATATATTGGACAGATATGCCTCCTAGGATATGTAGATTTAGTGTTCCTTAAGCTAGCAGGAGTTGAAGAATAAATAGGATTTTCAAGTTACAAAAAGTCATTCTTTCCAAGTGTCAACAATGATGTGTTAAGAAAGTAGCAGCAACCCTAAAAATGTCAGACTGTGAGTTTCCTGAGTACAAGGATGAATACTGCATCCTTGGATGAAAAATTTAGCTATAATTCTGAGAACTAGGCAATTTTAGTTTGGGGGTAGGCACAGAAAATTAAATTATCATGGATTATTCCCTATTCTTATTCTCTCTCCAGTATATTTTGAAAAGAATCATGGAGGGATTCAATGGTGTTACAATAGATAACCAAATTAAATTATCAAATTTAATTCTCATTAAAGAATTTGTATATGCATCAAGGTTACTGAGTCAACATTAAAAGTGAATGGAGGGACTTCCCTGGTGGTGCAGTGGTTAAGAATCCGCCTGCCAATGCAGGGGACACAGGTTCGAGCCCTGGTCCGGGAAGATCCCACATGCTGCAGAGCAACTAAGCATGGGCACCACAACTACTGAGCTGGCGCTCTAGAGCCCACGAGCCACAACTACTGAGCCCGTGAGCCACAACTACTGAAGCCTGCAGGCTTGGAGCCCCGTGCTCCACAACAAGAGAAGCCCACAATGAGAAGTCCCCAGACCTCAACAAAGAGTAGCCCCCACTCACTGCAACTAGAGAAAGCCCACGTGCAGCAACGAAGACCCAATGCAGACATACATACATAAATAAATAAATAAATAAGTGAATGGCGGTTTATTTTCTCTTGATGACAATGATAGAGATGCTATTCAACAATAAATTCCTAAAAAATTCCTAGAGCTCTGAAAAAACAACATCTACAAATTCACTCAGGTGGTTGTGTAAATTTATGTGTATAACTTCAAGAGGAAGAACGTTATTTGATATTTCAGTAGGACATAGACATATTTGCATACTTGATTAAAGTGAGCTGTAAAAAAAATTAAGTTTAATGCCTTTATGTGATTTCCATTAGTTATCTTAAAATAGAATGCATCTTGGGCTTCCCTGGTGGCGCAGTGGTTGAGAATCTGCCTGCTAATGCAGGGGACACGGGTTCGAGCCCTGGTCTGGGAAGATCCCACATGCCACGGAGCAGCTGGGCCCGTGAGCCACAACTACTGAGCCTGCGCGTCTGGAGCCTGTGCCCCGCAACGGGAGGGGCCGCGATAGTGAGAGGCCCGCGCACCGCGATGAAGAGTGGCCCCCACTTGCCGCAACTGGAGAAAGCCCTCGCACGAACCGAAGACCCAACACAGCCAAAAATAAATAAATAAATAAATAAAGTAGCTATTAAAAAAAAAAAAAAAAGCAAAATAAATAGAAGTCAGGATGTTATAAGCTGGCTAAATCTAAAAAAAAAAAAAAAAAAAAATAGAATGCATCTTGGAACTCTTTCAAATTGCATATTAAGAAATTCACGACACTGACTTCAATATATATTTTCTTGAGAATTTTGTTTCTGCTTTCTTTATATCGTCACACTTTCGAGTCCAAGACTGAGGTTCTAAGCTTGGGGAACTTAAAAAAGTTAATAAATTTAAAAAAAAAAGTGAATGGAGGGACTTCCCTGGTGGCGCAGTGGTTAAGAATTTGCCTACCAATGCAGGGGACACAGGTTCTATCCCTGGTCTGGGAAGCTCCCACATGCCGCAGAGCAACTAAGCCTGTTCACCACAACTGCTGAGCCTGTGCTCTAGAGGCCACAAGCCACAACTATTGAGCCTGCGCACCACAACAACTGAAGCCCATGTGCCCTACAGCCCACATGTCACAACTACTGAGACCACGCACCACAACTACTGAAGCCCGCATACTCTAGGGCCTGCGTGCCACAACTACTGAACCTGCGTGCTGCAACTACTGAAGCCAGTGCGCCTAGAGCCCGTGCTCCACAAGAGAAGCCACTGCAATGAGAAGCCCGCACTTGCCACAACTAGAGAAAGCCTGTGCACAGCAACAAAGACCCAATGCAGCCAAAAGGAAAAAAAGAAATTATAAAATGATGAAAACTTAAAAAAAATATATGCATGGGGACTTCCCTGGTGGTCCAGTGGTTAAGAATCCACCTTCCAATGCAGGGGATGCGGATTCGATCCCTGGTTGGGGAACTAAGACCCCACATGCTGAGGGGCAACTAAGCCCACGCGCCACAACTACTGAGCCTGCATGCTCTGGAGCCCATGTGCCACAACTAGAGAGCCTGTGTGCCACAACTACCGAGCTCACGTGCTCTGGAGCCCACACGCTCTGGAGCCAGTGTGCCACAATGAAGATCCTGCATGCCGCAACTAACCCGCCGCAGCCAAATAAGTTAAATAAATAAATAAGTAAATAAATAAATAAAAATATGCATGGAACATGTTTTTTTAAAAGAGCTGTAAACACATATAATTGTGACTGTACTTAGGTTATGGGATTACAGATGATTTCTTTTTCTAAAACATCTACAATGATCATGTGGTACTATTTAATGGAAAAATTATTTTAAAATCTTCTTTCAACCTTACTGGCTACCTATTTCCTCAAGATAAAATCTAAAATTCTAAGCATTGCATTGAAGGATCTTATCTGATTCTAACTTACCTTTCTAGCCTCAACTTTTTCCTTGCTTACACATGTACAGTATACTCTGGCCAAAGCAAACTATTTTCAGCTTCTCTTATGCTTTCTCATTCCTCCAGGCCTTTATGGTTTTTGCTCTGCCTGAAATACTCATTCTCCACTCTACCTCCTTGCTTCCCAAATGATCCATTAATCTTCTGCTATAGAGATATCTTACATGGGAAGATTTCCCTGCCTATCCCCACCCTCCATCAAACACCATACTGAGTTAGTTGCTTTTCCTCTGGGCTTCCTAGGTAGCACGTATTTGTTTCACTGTAGCTCTAATTTGTTTGTATTATATTTGACAGTTTACCTGTTTATTGTTGAGATATCTTTCACTGTTATGGATTATATCTTATCTGTCTCCACATTTTGAGTGTCTCATGCTCAAAAAAGCATGTCAAACGGAGTGACTAGAATAAAGAAATATAGAAATTGTTTTATGTCAAGTAAAGCCACAAATACCACCTCTAATAAAGTTTGATTATCTGAATGTTTTTGTGTTTTCTTTTTTTATTGAAATATAGTTGATCTACAATGTCATGTTAGTGTCAGGTATACAGCACAGTGATTCAGTTATATACATATACACACACATATATATGTATATATGTATATATATATGTGTATATATATATGTATTCTTTTTCAGATTCTTTTACCTTATAGGTTATTGTCTGAATGTTTTAAGTGAAAGCATGTGCTCTCTTGGTTCGACTAAGTATTTCATAGTAGGACTAATGTATGAATTACTTTCTTTCCAAAATTAATAATAAAATATTTAAATCCCCCTATAAAGCATTTCAATACTACTTAGATGCTAGTCTGCTGGTGATAAAACTGTATGATAGGGAATCTCAGCTAATGGCAGCCTAAATTATTCAGAGCAGCCATCTTACTAAAAGCAAGTAAATATTCTGGATAAAATATTAAAACAATTATCTTAAAAGCACTGAAAACCTGATAAGTTAATGAGGAACTGCTAAGACAAATTCTGGAGGAAACTTAAATCCAAAGAGGTGAGCAGAATTTTGAACTTGCTTTTTGTTCTGAAAGCATCTGCCAACGCAAACTTGGACATAAATTCAGATAATTTGTGGGATGAGGAAGACAGAAATTAAGGACCAGAATGTACATAAACTAAGGATTCTTATAGGATCTCCAAACTACAGTAATCTGGAACCCCAAGGACTATATTCTCCAGGTAATGGTGTAACAAACCTACCCACTCTCCAGCCCAGAGAACTGCTGGGGAGTTTGACTTGGAGCCAACCAGAACAGAAGGAAAACAGGAAAGGAAAAAAAATCTTATAAAGTTGTGGTTGGATACTGGATATCCCACAGATTTTCAGCTGGGCATACATAGAGTCTAAGTCTCCAAAGACTCTCAAGTCTTGAACTTAGATTAAAGCAGTTTACGACTAGTAGTTTTCAGACACTGGCAGATGTAAATAAAAATCTATCCTGAAGGCACTTTCATTCAAGATCTCAGGATATCCTGACAAATATTATTTTCAGGGTCATGACCATCACAAGTCAGGGGAAATCTGACACACATGGAAATATGGAGCTGTGATCAAAAACCAGCTGAAGCAGCAGATAGCAGAAACATACTTTCAGACTGCAGACTCTAGAAATATCAAAGATTTAATATATCTAAAGAAATAAAAAGCAAGCTTGAAAATATTTTCAGAGAAGAAAAAATAAATTTAAAATGTCCCAGCAGATTTGAACAATAATAAATAGAATTTTTAAATGAAAAATATAATAACTAAAAAAAAAACCTCAAGGGAAACTTCTAATAGCATATTAGACACAAAATGAAGACAAAATTAGTAAAACTGTAAGAAAACTAGTAAGAAATAACTCATAAAACAGCACAATGAGACAACAGTGGAACCCCGAAGACAGCTGATAACTCTAATGTGTCAAAATGAAATAAATGCCAACCTAGAATTCTATAGCCAAGGAAAAATATCAAGAATGACATTATAGGCAAACAAAAACTAAAATAGTTCATCACCAGCAGAAGTAGAGATAAAGAGAGTTATTTCATAATGTTAAAAGTTTCAATTAACAGGAAAATATCACAAATTTAAATTTGGTTAAGTATCTAAATAAAATAAAAAGCCTCAAAATATATGAAGTAAAATACTGACATAAGTCCAAGAAGAAATAAACAATTCACCATTTATAGTGGGACACTTTAACATAACTTTTCAGTCACATAAAATAAGCAAATAAAAAGAATAAAAAAGAATATAGAATATTTGAACAACACAATTAGCAAAAGACTTAACAAACATATATAGAGCACTCCTATAGGCAATTTCAGAATACTACCCTTTCATGAACATAGACATTCATGAACATTTACAAAAATTGACCATTCACACCCTGAAATCCTATATGAGAATCAATGATATGCAGCTATATAAACAACATGGATGAATCTCACAAATAATCATGTTTAGCCAAAGATAATAAAACAAAAGCATACATACTATATAATTCCATATATATAAAGTATAAAAACAGCAAAACAAATCAAGGTTGTTAGAAGTCAGAATAGTGGTTACCCTCGGGCGGATTGTTATTGGAGTTTCTGGAGTGCTGACAATGTTCTGTGTCTAGATCTGTGTGCTAGTTACATAGATGTGTTAAATTTGTGTACATTTATCCAGCTGTACATTTATGATATGTGCACTTTTCTATACATATATTATACTTCAATAAACAAAAAGTTTCCAAAAAATGACTATATGATGGGCTGCAAAGCAAATTTCAACAAATATGAAAGAATTAAAATCACACTGGATATGATTTGATGACAGTGGGATGTAACAAGAAATCTATAACTAAAAGATTATAGAATATAATCTTTATATATATAATATATACATATAATCTTTATATATATAATATATACATATAATCTTTATATAATACAATATGTTTAATTTTCATAAACGCACCATGTACTCATGTGCATTTTAAAGGTTTTAAAGAGTTTCATTCTGCAGTTGTTGAGTGATTTTATACACACACACGTACAAGTTTGTTATCCCCCTTATTCAAATTCTCTGTATCCTTACTGATTTTCTTTTGTCTCCTTATTCTGTTTCTGAACAAAGTATGTTAAAATTTCCCATTCTGGTATGGATTTCTCTACTTCTCCTTGGAGTTTACCCATTTTTGCTTAAGGTACTTAAAGATTATGTTATTAATTAGTGGATTGACCCTTGTATTATTATGTAATGTCCCTATTTATATCTATATGGCTTCTTGCCTTAGGGTCCACTATAAGTGATATGTGTATAGCTAGCTATACAGTTTTCCTTTTCATAACTGTTTACACGGTATGTCTCTTTCCAACCTTTTACTTCCAACTTTTCTTTATCCTTTTTATAACGGTGTGTCTCTAATAGGTGACATATGGGTGTTTAATTTCTAACCAGTCTGACCATCTTTGTTAATTGGAGTGTTTAGTCTGTTTACATTTAATGTAACTAGTGATATACCTGGATTTTAATCACCTACTTGTATTTATTTACCTTATCTAATTGCCTTTTCCCCCTCTTTCTTGCCTTCTTTTAGACTAATTAAGTATATTTTTATCTTATTTTCTCCCCACTATTAACTTATTGGTTACTTTTTTTTTTACTATCTTAAATGGATTATCTTAGAAGATAATCCTTCATCCTTGACTTATTAAAGTCTAATATAATTTTTTACTTTCACCATTTCCAGGACAATGCAATGGGCTCAAATCCTTTTAATTCCATTTATCTCTCTCCATATTTTTGTTATTGTCCTCATATACTTCAGTTATTTTTATATTTTAAATTCTACTATGCATTATCGTTGTTTTATTCAGTAAGTATTTACTTTCTCCGCTGCTTCCTTCTCTTCCTTCCTTCCTTCCCTCCTATATTTCTATGCTTCTACTTGGGAATATTTTCCATATAACTAAAGAAATTACTTACTATCTCCTTCATGCAAATCTGATTGAGATGTATTTCCTCAATTTTGTTTTGCTTGAAAATATTTTTATTTACTTCTTTTGTTTGTTTATTGGTTTTTGTTTGTTTTATTTGGGATTTTGGTTCCCTGACCAAGGATCGAACCCACGTTCCCTGCAGTGGAAGCTCGGAGTCTTAACCACTGGACCACCAGGGAAGTCCCTATTTACTTCTTTTTCTGAAGGATATTTTTTCTGGGTATAAAATTCTAGGTTATCAGATTTTTTTTAAAGCCCTTGAAGATGTCATTTCATTGTTTTCTGGCTTCCATTTTTTTCTTGAGATCTCAGTTGTCAGTCTTCCTATTGCTCATTTTAAGGTAATATGTTTTTTATTTTTTATTTTTTGGCATTCAAAAGATGGCTCACTGAAAAAACTAATAAAATCAATAAATCTATGGCAAAACTTACCAAAAAAAGAGAAATAAAAAATACCGAACTAGGAATGCAAAAAGAAACATCATATGGTTCTTACAACATTAAAATAATAATAAGAAATATTATGAACAATTTTAAGCCTATACATTATAAATTTATATTTGTGCATTTGACTAAATGCACAAATTTATTGGAAAACACAATGAAGCAAATTGCTACAACTAGAAACAGAAGATCTGTATAGTTCCATACCTATAATAGATATTGATTTATAATTAAAAACGTTTTCATGAAGAGAACTCTAGTCCAATAAGGCTTCACTTTGAATTCTTCCAAATGTTTATGGGAGGAAAAAAAACTGACTTATATACACAAACTTTCTAAAGAATTGAAAAAAGGTAACACTTATCAATTTACTATATGAGGCCAGCATAGTCTTGATACCAAACCCTGACAAAAACATTATAAAAATGGAAATTTTCTATCATAAACCCAGATTTTTAAAATTCTAAGCAAAATGTTAGGAAACAAAATCTAGTGATATTAAAAAAAGATAATACATTGAAACTAGATTTATTCTAAAAATGGAAGATTGGTTTATTACTATTAAATAGACCAACATAATTCATGGTTTGAATACAATAAAAGGATGAAAATCATAGATCACCTCAATAAACAGAAAAATATGTGATAAATTTAACACTCATTCATTATTTTTAAAAAAAGAAGGTTAAAAGGAACAACATCTTAGTATGTTGGAATGGGAAGGAAACTTCCTTAGTCTAAAAATATCTGAAAAAAAGTCAAACAATGTATTTTACATTAAATATTAAAAACTTTCTGAGATCAGGAATAAAACAAGATTACCCATTATCATCACTTCAATTCAACAATGCCATAAAACAGGAAAACTATATGGTTAGAAGTAGAAATAAATAAGTAAACTAACATTATTTGGAGATGGCATGATAATATATGTAGAAAATATAAAATAATATAAAATGTGAGATTTTAAAATAAATTTAGCAAGGACACTGAATACAAAATTAATATAAAAATAGTTTTATATTTATATACTTGCAACAAAAACTATAAAATAAAAAATTTTAAATAGCATTTAAAATAGCATCAAAATATCAAATATCTAATGAAAGTTGTGCAGAGACCTTAGGAGAGGGGGTAGAAAAAGGTATTCCATGTAAATGGAAACAAAAAGAAAGCTGGAGTAGCAATACTTATATCAGACAAAATACACTTTAACACAAAGAGTATAATAAGACACAAAGAAGGAACTTGCATTATAATAAAGGGATCAATCCAACAAGAAGCTGTAACAACTGTAAATATATTGCATTGGCCAAAAAGGTCGTTCAGGGTTTTCTGTAAGATCTTACAGAAAAACCTGAACGACCTTTTTGACCAACCCAATATATGCACCCAACATAGGAGCACCTAAATACATAAAGCAAATATTAACAAATGTAATGAAAGAAATTAACAGTAACACAATAATAGAAAAGGACTTTAACATGCCACTTACATTAGTGAATAGATCACCCAGACAGAAAATCAATAAGGAAATGCTGGCCTTAAATGACACATTAGGCCAGATGAACTTACTAGATATATAGTCCATTCCATGCAAAAGCAGCAGAAAACACATTCTTTTCAAGTACACATGGAGCATTCTCCAGGATAGATCACATGCTAAGCCAGAAAACAAGACCCAGTAAATTTTAGAAGAATGAAATCACATCAAGCATCTTTTCCAGCCACAACACTATAAGACTAGAAATCAACTATAAAGAAAAAACTGAAAAAAATCCCCCCAAAACACAAACATGTGGAGGCTAAACAATATGCTAAACAACCAAAGGGTCACTGAAGAAGTCAAGGAGAAAATCGAAAAATACCTGGAGATAAATGAAAACAGAAACACAACAATCCCAAATCTATGGGACACAGCAAAAGCAGTTTTAAAAGGGAAGATTACAGCAATACAAGCCTACCTTAGGCTTGTACCTTAGGAAATAAGAAAAATCTTAAACATCTACTTTACACCTAAAGGAACTAGAAAAAGAATAACAAACAAAACCCAAAGTTAGCAGAAGGAAAGAAATCATAAAGACCAAAGAAGAAATTTATGAAATAGAGACAAAAAAAAAAAAAAAAGAAAACATCAATGAAACTAAGAGCTGGTTCTTTGAAAAGATAAACAGAATTGATAAACCTTTAGCCAGACTCATGAAGAAAAAAAGAGGACCCAAATAAATAAAATCAGAAATGAAAAGGAGAAGTGACAACTGACATCACAGAAATACAAATATCATAAGAGATTACTATGAACAATTATATGCAAATAAAATGGACAACCTAGAAGAAATGAATAAAGCAAAAATAAACAAATGGGACCACATCAAACTAAAACAGTTTTGCACAGCAAAGGAATCTATCAACAAAATGAAAACGCCACCTACTGATTGGGACAAGATATTTGCAAATGACATATACAATCAGCGGTTAATATCCAAAATATACAAAGAACTCATATAACTCAACATCAAAAAAAAAAACCTGATTAAAAAATGGGCAGAGGATCTGAATAGACATTTTTCCAAAGAAGACATACAGATGGCCAACAGTTACATGAAAAGATGCTCAACATCACTAATCATCAGGGAAATGCAAATCAAAACCACATTGAGACATCACCTCACACCTGTCAGAATGGCTATTATCAAAAAGACAACAAATAAGAAAGAAGTGTTGGTGACAATGTGGAGAAAAGGGAACACTCGTGCACTCTTTAAAGGAATGTAAATCAGTGCAACCACTACAGAAAACAGTATGATGTTTCCTCAAAAGATTAAAAATAGAACTACCATACAATCCAGCAATTCCACTTCTCGGTATTTTTCCAAAGAAAATGAAAATATTAATTTGAAAAGATATATGAACCCCTATGTTCACTGCAGCATTAATCACTATTAATAGCCAAGATACAGAAGCAACCTAAGTGCCCAGAAACAGTGCCCAGCTGAGATGAATACTACTCAGGCATAGAAAAGAATGAAATCTTGCCATTTGTGACAACCTGGATGGACCTTGAGGTTATTATGCTAAGTGAAATAAGTCAGACAACCACAAATACTGTAAGATTCCACTTATATGTGGAATCTAAAAACAAAACAAATGAATAAACAAAACAGAAACAGAGTCATAGATACAGAGAACAAACAGGTGGTTGCCAGAAGGGAAGGGGTTGGGGGATGAGTGAACTAGGTAAGGGAAATTAAGAGGTGCAAACTTCCAGTTAAAGAATAAATGAGTCACAGGTATAAAATGTACAGTGTGGAAAATACAGTCAATAATAATGTAATATTTTGTATGGTGACAAATGGTAACTAGACTTATTATGGTGATCATTTCATAACATATAGAAATATCAAGTCTCTATGTTGTGCACCAGAACTAACATAGTGCTGTAGGTCAATTATACTTCAAAAACAAACAAACTCATAGGGAAAGACATCACATTTGTGGTTACCAAAGGAGGGGATGGGGGAGAGGGGGAACTGGATAAAGGTGGTTCAAAAATATTTAATTTTAAAAAGCAAGTGCTGAGGAACCAAGATGGCGGAGTAAAAGGACGTGCTCTCACTCCCTCTTGTGAGAACACCAGAATCACAACTAGCTGCTGGACAATCATCAACAGGAAGAAACTGGAACTCACCAAAAAAGATACCCCACATCCAAAGACAAAGGAGAAGCCACAATGAGACAATAGGAGGGGTGCGATCA
This sequence comes from Balaenoptera acutorostrata, assembly GCF_949987535.1. Taxonomy (NCBI): domain Eukaryota; kingdom Metazoa; phylum Chordata; class Mammalia; order Artiodactyla; family Balaenopteridae; genus Balaenoptera; species Balaenoptera acutorostrata. Next base: position 126,089,265 of record NC_080065.1, on the reverse strand, counting down.
CAGTAAAATCAAATCCCATAACTACTGGGTAGGTGACTCACAGACTGGAGAACACTTATACCACAGAAGTCCACCCACTGGAGTGAAGGTTCTGAGCCCCACGTCAGGCTTCCCAACCTGGGGGCCCAGCAATGCGAGGAGGAATACCTTGAGAATCAGACTTTGAAATCTAGTGGGATTTGATTGCAGGACTTTGACAGGACTGGGGGAAACAGAGACTCCACTCTTGGAGGGCGCACACAAAGTAGTGTGCGCATCGGGACCCAGGGGAAGGAGCAGTGACCCCAGGGGAGACTGAACCAGACCTGCCTGCTAGTGTTGGAGGGTCTCCTGCAGAGGAGGGGGGTGGCTGTGGCTCACCATGGGGACAAGGACACTGGCAGCAGAAGTTCTGGGAAGTACTCCTTGGCATGAGCCCTCCCAGAGTCCGTCATTAGCCCCACCAAAGAGCCCAGGTAGGCTCCAGTGTTGGGTTGCCTCAGGCCAAACAACCAACAGGGAGGGAACCCACCCATCAGCAGTGAATCGGATTAAAGTTTTACTGAGCTCTGCCCACCACAGCAACAGTCAGCTCTACCCACCACCAGTCCCTCCCATCAGGAAACTTGCACAAGCCTCTTAGATAGCCTCATCCACCAGAGGGCAGACAGCAGAAGCAAGAAGAACTACAATCCTGCAGCCTGTGGAACAAAAACCACATTCACAGAAAGATAGACAAGATGAAAAGGCAGAGCAGTATGTACCGGATGAAGGAACAAGATAAAACCCCAGAAAAACAACTAAATGAAGTGGAGATAGGCAACCTTCCAGAAAAAGAATTCAGAATAATGATAGTGAAGATGATCCAGGACCTCGGAAAAAGAGTGGAGGCAAAAATCGAGAAGATGCAAGAAATGTTTAACAAAGACCTAGAAGAATTAAAGAACAAGCAAACAGAGATGAACAAAACAATAACTGAAACGAAAACTACACTAGAAGGAATCAATAGCAGAATAACTGAGGCAGAAGAACGGATAAGTGACCTGGAAGACAGAATGGGAGAATTCACTGCTGTGGAAGAGAATAAAGAAAAAAGAATGAAAAGAAATGAAGACAGCCTAAGAGACCTCTGGGACAACATTGAACACAACAACATTCGCATTATAGGGGTCCCAGAAGGAGAAGAGAGAGAGAAAGGACCAGAGAAAATATTTGAAGAGATTATAGTCGAAAACTTCCCTAACGTGGGAAAGGAAATAGCCACCCAAGTCCAGGAAGCTCAGCAAGCCCCATACAGGCCAAACCCAAGGAGAAACACACCGAGACACAAAGTAATCAAATTGACAAAAATTAAACACAAAGAAAAATTATTGAAACCAGCAAGGGAAAAACAACAAATAACATACAAGGAAATTCCCAAAAGGTTAACAGCTGATTTCTCAGCAGAAACTCTACAAGCCAGAAGGGAGTGGCATGATAAAGTGATGAAAGGGAAGAACCTACAACCAAGATTACTCTACCCAGCAAGGATCTCATTCAGATTCGATGGAGAAATCAAAAGCTTTACAGACAAGCAAAAGCTAAGAGAATTCAGCACCACCAAACCAGCTCTACAGCAAATTCTAAAGGAACTTCTCTAAGTGGGAAACACAAGAGAAGAAAAGGACCTACAAAAACAAACCCAAAACAATTAAGAAAATGGTCATAGGAACATACATATCAATAATTACCTTAAACGTGAATGGATTAAATGCTCCAACCAAAAGACACAGGTTTGTTGAATGGATACAAAAACAAGACCCATATATATGCTGTCTAAAAGAGACCCACTTCAGACCTAGGGACACATTCAACTGAAAGTGAGGGGTTGGAAAAAGATATTCCATGCAAATGGAAATCAAAGAAAGCTGGAATAGCAATACTCATATCAGATAAAATAGACTTTAAAATAAAGAACGTTACAAGAGACAAGGCAAGACACTACATAATGATCAAGGGATCAATCCAAGAAGAAGATATAACAATTATAAATATATATGCACCCAACATAGGAGCACCTCAATACATAAGGCAACTGCTAACAGCTATAAAAGAGGAAATTGACAGTAACACAATATAGTGGGGGATTTTAACACCTCACTTACACCAATGGACAGATCATCCAAACAGAAAATAAATAAGGAAACAGAAGCTTTAAATGACAAAATAGACCAGATAGATTTAATTGATATTTATAGGACATTCCATCCAAAAACAGCAGATTACACTTTCTTCTCAAGTGCGCACAGAACATTCTCCAGGATAGATCACATCTTGGGTCACAAATCAAGCCTCAGTAAATTTAAGAAAATTGAAATCATATCAAGCACCTTTTCTGACCAAAACGCTGTGAAACTAGAAATCAATTACAGGGGGGAAAAAAACGTAAAAAACACTAACACATGGAGGCTAAACAATACGTTACTAAATAACCAAGAGATCACTGAAGAACTCAAAGAGGAAATCAAAAAATACCTAGAGACAAATGACAATGAAAACACAACGATCCAAAACCTATGGGATGCAGCAAAAGCAGTTCTAAGAGGGAAGTTTATAGCTATACAAGCCTACCTAAAGAAACAAGAAAAATCTCAAGTAAACAATCTAACGTTACACCTAAAGGAACTAGAGAAAGAAGAACAAACAAAACCCAAAGTTAGCAGAAGGAAAGAAATCATAAAGATCAGAGCAGAAATAAATGAAATAGAAACAAAGAAAACAATAGCAAAGATCAATAAAACTAAAAGCTGGTTCTTTGAGAAGATAAACAAAATTGATAATCCATTAGCCAGACTCATCAAGAAAAAGAGGGAAATGACTCAAATCCATAAAATTAGAAATGAAAAAGGAGAAGTTACAACAGACACTGCAGAAATACAAAGCATCCAAAGAGACTGCTACAAGCAACTCTATGCCAATAAAATGGACAACCTGGAAGAAATGGACAAATTCTTAGAAAGGTATAAACTTCCAAGACTGAAACAGGAAGAAATAGAAAATAAGAACAGACCAATCACATGTAATGAAATTGAAACTGTGATTAAAAATCTTCCAACGAACAAAGGTCCCAGGACCAGATGGCTTCACAGGTGAATTCTATCAAACATTTAGAGACAAGCTAACACCCATCCTTCTCAAACTCTTCCAAAAAATTGCAGAAGAAGGAACACTCCCAAACTCATTCTATGAGGCTACCATCACCCTGATACAAAAACCAGACAAAGATACTACAAGAAAGGAAAATTACAGACCAATATCACTGATGAATATAGATGCAAAAATCCTCAACAAAATGCTAGCAAACAGAACCCAACAACACATTAAAAGGATCATACACCATGATCAAGTGGGATTTATCCCAGGGATGCAAGGATTCTTCAATATATGCAAATCAATCAATGTGATACACCATATTAACAAATTGAAGGATAAAAACCATATGATCATCTCAGTAGATGCAGAAAAAACTTTTGACAAAATTCAACACCCATTTATGATAAACACTCTCCAGAAAGTGGGCATAGAGGGAACCTACCTCAACATAATAACGACAAACCATATTGCCATATACAACAAACCCACAGCAAACATCATTCTCAATGGTGAAAAACTGAAAGCATTTCCTCTACGATCAGGAACAAGACAAGGATGTCCACTCTCACCACTATTATTCAACATAGTTTTGCAAGTCCTAGCCACGGCAATTAAAGAAAAAGAAATAAAAGGAATACAAATTGGAAAAGAAGAAGTAAAACTGTCACTGTTTGCAGATGACATGATACTATACATAGAGAATCCTAAAGATGCCACCAGAAAACTACTAGAGCTAATCAATGAATTTGGTAAAGTTGCAGGATACAAAATTAATGCACAGAAATCTCTTGCATTCCTATACACTAATGATGAAAAATCTGAAAGAGAAATTAAGGAAACACTCCCATTTACCATTCCAAAAAAATGAATAAAATACCTAGGAATAAACCTACCTAGGGAGACAAAAGACCTGTATGCAGAAAACTATAAGACACTGATGAAAGAAATTAAAGATGATACAAACAGATGGAGAGATATACCATGTTCTTGGAGTGGAAGAATCAATACTGTGGAAATGACTATACTACGCAAAGCAATCTACAGATTCAATGCAATCCCTATCAAATTACCAATGGCATTTTTTATGGAACTAGAACAAAAAATCTTAAAATTTGTATGGAGACACAAAAGACCCCGAAGAGCCAAAGCAGTCTTGAGGGAAAAAAACGGAGCTGGAGGAATCAGACTCCCTGACTTCAGACTATACTACAAAGCTACAGTAATCAAGACAATATGGTACTGGCACAAAAACAGAAACATAGATCAATGGAACAAGATAGAAAGCCCAGAGATAAACCCACGCACCTATGGTCAACTAATCTATGACAAAGGAGGCAAAGATATACAATGGAGAAAAGACAGTCTCTTCAATAAGTGGTGCTTGGAAAACTGGACAGCTACATGTAAAAGAATGAAATTAGAACACTCCCTAACACCATACACAAAAATAAACTCACAATGGATTAGAGACCTAAATGTAACAGTGGGCACTATAAAACTCTTAGAGGAAAACATAGGAAGAATACTCTTTGACATAAATCACAGCAAGATCTTTTTTGATCCACCTCCTAGAGTAATGGAAATAAAAACAAATGGGACCTAATAAAACTTAAAATCTTTTGCACAGCAAAGGAAACCATAAACAAGACGAAAAGACAACCCTCAGAATGGGAGAAAATATTTGCAAATGAATCAATGGACAAAGGATTAATCTCCAAAATATATAAACAGCTCATGCAGCTCAACATTAAAGAAACAAACAACCCAATCCAAAATTGTGCAGAAGACCTAAATAGACATTTCTCCAAAGAAGACATACAGATGGCTGAGACGCACACGAAAAGCTGCTCAACATCACTAATTATTAGAGAAATGCGAATCAAAACTACGATGAGGTATCACCTCACACCAGTTAAAATGGGCATCATCAGCAAATCTACAAACAACAAATGCTGGAGAGGGTGTGGAGAAAAGGGAACCCTCTTGCACTGTTGGTGGGAATGTAAATTGATACAGCCACTATGGAGAACAGTATGGAGATTCCTTAAAAAACCAAAAATAGAATTATCATATGATTTAGCAATCCCACTACTGGGCATATACCCAGAGAAAACCATAATTCAAAAAGATGCATGCACCCCAATGTTCATTGCAGCACTATTTACAATAGTCAGGTCATGGAAGCAACCTAAATGCCCATCGACAGACGAATGGATAAAGAAGTTGTGGTACATATATACAATGGAATATTACTCAGCCATAAAAAGGAACGAAATTGGGTCATTTGTTGAGACGTGGATGGATCTAGAGACTGTCATACAGAGTGAAGTAAGTCAGAAAGAGAAAAACAAATATCGTATATTAACACATGTATGTGGAACCTAGAAAAATGGTACAGATGAACCGGTTTGCAGGGCAGAAGTTGAGACACAGATGTAGAGAACAAACGTATGGACGCCAAGGGGGGAAAGCCATGGCGGGGTGGGGATGGCGGTGTGATGAATTGGGCGATTGGGATTGATGTGTATAAAATTGATGACTAATAAGAACCTGCTGCATAAAAAAATAAATAAAATTAAATTAAAACAGTTTTTTAAAAAACCAAGCCCTCACTGTGAAAGCAACTTGAAACAAATGAACCTAACTCTATGTAGTTGGTGGCATAACTACACAGAGATGAACTATTCCAAGATACTTTAAAACACAGTAACTTGTACAAGCCTAGTAAAATATACCCTACAAATGAAAAGAATGGCAAAAATATTAAACTGTTACTGTAATCACATTGTTGGTGTAATGCTGGTATTGTTTTCTAAGTCTGTTCTTTGAGTAGTGTGCGGTAATAAATTAGTAATTATGTTGATATAAATGAACACTGGGATTTTTATGGGAGAAAGGAGATACAAATGTAAGAGCAATGAAATTAAGTAAAAACCTTATAGTTCTGAACTTGAGTTGTAAAGATTAGTATGAACTTGTGATTTATTTTACCTTTTAAAAAATGCATATCCCCTAGTTCACACCTAGAAACGCTGACTCAACCATGTAGGAATAAGCACACCTATTGTCCAGATTATATTTCTAAATACCATCTCCCAGAAAAAAGAATTGAAGGATCCTGTAGAATGGTTGACTCCAGGTCTGAGACAGGAAATTTACAAGATGAACTTGGGTATTTATAACACCAGAAGACAGACATTCTCTTAAAAATGAATGAAATGAGCCTGTCACTGCAAGGAAAACAAGTGACAGTATTTGTTGCAAATGATAAAATTTAAGATTTTGAGTAAGAATCATAATTTTGGAAAACTTTTGTCTGCCACCATGAGCTTGTAGCTTCCCAATACTAAAAGACTGTCTGATGAGATCAATGGTGGTATTGACAAATGTGATTTTTTGTTATTGCGTAATAAAATGTGTCCACATTTGGAAGATCTGTATAGCTCAGTGAACCAATATTTCTCAAACAACCAATAAACCTGACTTTAAAAAAAGTATACAGTGGAAGGGAGGGATGAATGGTCTAAGCATTTTAATATTCACTTTGTAGACTGTTCAGTATTCAATTATTACATTACATGGAAAAAAACACAAATCTAGAACTTAAATTTTAAAAATGAGATACTAGTACACACCACTATAACAATGAAAATGTAAAAGTCTGGTAATACTAATTATTCAAGAATGTGGAGTAACTGAAACTCTCAAGCGCTGCTGGCAGGAAAGAAACTTGGAACAACTAATTTGGGAACCTGTTGGCAGTATCTATTAAAGTTGAGCATACTCATACCATATAACCAAGCAATTTCTACTACTAGATACATAGTCAACAGAAATGCAAATATGTGCACCGAAAGACATGGAAAAAATGTTCATAGCAGAATTGTCCATAATAGCAAAAATAAACTTGAAAAAAATGTCCATCAGCAGAAAAATGGATAAATAAATTGTGATATATTCATACAATGTGACATACAGCAATTTAATTGATGGATTATTGCTATACACAGCAGGCCAGATGATTGTCACATGTATGATATTGAATTAAATTAGCCAGACACAAAAACATAATCATACCATACGATTCTATTTTTATGATGTTGGAATTCATGATAATAGTTATATTTCAGAAGGGAGTAAAGATAGAGGAGGCTGAGGGGGGCTTGGGGTGCTGGTAATGCTCTTCTACTTCTTTACCTCTGTGGTGATTACATGATTCTGTTGATTTTGGATTGTTCAGCATGTTATACATATACGATATATGAACTTTTATGTATGTTATACTTCAATTAAAATTTTTAAAAATATGATTTGCATGAAGCAGCTAATACCATACTTAGGGGAATTTTTCAGCTTTAAATCCATACATTAAAAATAACAAAACCTGAAAAACAATAAGCTGTATAAGAAGCTAGAAATCAAATAGCAAATTGAACATAAATGAAATATTAGGAGGTAAATAATGTTAAGAGCAGAAATCAATTAAATAGAAAGCAAATATACAAGCAAGAGAATCCCAAAAGCCAGGTTAGTCCTTGAAAGGCTAATATAATAAGCTACTTCCAAGTCTAACCAGGAAAAATGAGAGGTGACAATAATGTCAAGATTGGAAAGAGGAATATCACTACAGATCCTGTAGATGTTACAAAGATCACAAAGAGGATATTATAAAAAACTTTATGCCAAAATATTTGAAAATTTAGATAAAATTAACATATTTCTGGAAAAAGAATTTACAGAAATGAAACAAGAAGAATAAAAATATGAATATTTCTCTTACTAATAAAGAAATGTGATTTCATGATTTAAAACTTTCCCACAAAGAAAACTTAAGGCACAGAGAACATCCCTAGTGAATCCTACTAAATATTTAAGACAGAAATAACACCAATCTTAACAAACATGACCAGAGACCAGAAAAAAAGGAGAGGAAAAAAAACACTTCTAACTTGTTTAATAAGGCCAGCATAATCTTGATACCAAATCCTTAAAAGAAAGGAAAATGACATGCCAATGTCAAGTGATGAATATAGATGCCAAAACCCACTATTAAGATGGCTTAATTGGTTGTTTTTATTTTGTATGAGCATCATTTTGATTCTAAACAAAACAGCTGTGATCTTTGCTTAAAGATTCTAAAGAATAAACATAATGTGCCTGAATTCAGAGAGTACATTTTGAGGTATGTCAATAGAGCTTAGCTATGAAAACAGTATATGTGTACATGGCAACCAGATGGCTCTAGGAACAGCCAGCAATTTGGGTTGGGACAGAAAGGCTTTTCTCTTTCTCTGCAGCATAGGAGAAAACGTGACTGCATATTCATTCCTAGATTCCAAGACAATTTCCAGATGAATATATAATGACCTTCTGTGTTTATAGCTTGAGGAAGAAATTCTTATCCTAATTCTTTCTCATAAATGCAGTATAAAAGAGACACGTGGTTTCCTGACCCATTCTCATCTCATCAATTAAAATTGGGAACAAGGTGAGTAACCACCTTTATCATTAAGTTTTCGTTTTAAAGAATAATCCTTACCAATAAATTCCTTGCTTCCCATACTTTAATCAGAGTCCTAGATTGTGATTTATATTCATTTGACATTCTGCCAAATGTTATTTCTGATATTCACGTTACACGCATTTGAGCAATGTAAAAACACGCATTTGAGCAATGTAAAAACCTCTTAGTAATTTAGTCTACCTTCATCCCAAGCCAGCTAAAGTGTATTTAGTCTCTGGAATATTATTGTTTCCCTCTAACTGCAAATATTGAAGGCAACAAAAATCAATAGGTCATTAATATTATCAGACGTTGTCAAAACTTTCCCACTCATACATCTCCCAAAAGCATTGCTTTTCTTTTTTCTACTCAAGTTATGATGCTCTTTTTCTCTCCTTTTCACTAGTTTGAGGTTTTTGCATTATACAATGAATACTGTTGTGCTATCTATTTACATATTTTTTAATCTGAATATATATCATATACCTTGCACGCTTCCTTAGTTACTGCACTCTAAAGTTTTTCGGTGTGTGGTTATCAGCTTCAAAGTCAAAATAGATATAAGGAAACATCCAATTAACCTATGGGAAAGTCTACTTAAGGAATATATGTTAGCAAATAAAAACACCCAGAATGCCAAAAACATTCTACCACTCTGTTAACAAACAACACTGCAAAGGGGAAATATTTTATACTCCATAGATCCTGGCAAAAGAGAAACTGCCTTAATCCCAGAAGAACGATACACTAATAAAACATTGGTATGTTTAAAATATAATTTTCATGTGGAATTTTTAATAAATTTAGTTGTATGCTGTTGTGCATTTTTGCTACATTAATATTTACTATCTTAAAAAATTGCCAATGCAACTAATTTTAAATAGTAGAGTTTACACCTCAGATACCATCTAAAAAATTAAATTGTCTATCAAGAATTTTAACAGAAAAAATTGCCATGAGACTCGTGTTGTCTACTTGTTGCACAGTGGGTCAATTTTGGTTATATCTGTTAAATATTAACAAAGAAGAGATATAGATAAAAGGTTTTCCTGAATTTCTTTTTTTCTTCCTGAATTTCTTAAGTTAATTTTTTTTAGTATTGTAAATTATACTAACATACACTCTAAACTAAGACAGAAGAGCTTAGAGTTAGAACAAAATATAAACACATATGCATCAACATGATTCTGTGTGATTCGGGCACACAGTTAAAATTACGAAGTTTCACGCTTTTCAAAGGATATATGTTTTATAAAACTGAAGCAACAAATACCTTATTTCTAGAATTCTGTAGTTGTTCTTAAGGCATTCAGTGAACACTATGATAAGCATTCTTTTCTAAAGAATCAAGATTGGATCAATATGCACTTGGATAGGAAGAAGTAAATAATAAGTGCCTGTGTTGAATTACAAATACTCCAGCTTTATAGAAGTTATTTTCCCATGTTTTTATACATCAAACTTTCTATATATATAAGGAAATATCCAGCCCACACAAATTAACAGACAATGAACAACCTAAAAAGCGAAATATCAACAATGATGGAAAAAGACTGTTCAACTGAATGAGTGAGATAGCACAATAGCCCTGCACGTCTAAACAGTATATCTCTGTTACTTTATCACTCACATAAGTTTAAAAATTCTGTGGCAGGGGACATTTTCCTCTGTTATTAACTACATTTTTTTCCTTTTAAGTAGATAATTTTCCTTCTAACTCTCAGATCCATTGATCTTCCTATCACGTACTTATGTTTCCTTTGTAGTCTAGTCAAAATGTTTCTCTCAAACAATTCCTGATTCTCAAACTTCATAGACATCCTTATCTCTCCTTGTTACAGAAAGCAATGAAATAAAAGAAATAAATGGTGAATTTTCTTAATAGAGAGTTTATACACTGTGTTTTGATACCTGAAATACTAACATTTTGTGCACCAATTTTCTCCCTTAAAATTAACTGCATTTTAATTTTCATTCACTGCAAAGTTCACAGTATTATGATGTGCATCCCTACTAATCACTTTGTTATCTACAGGAACTGGACTTTTATTTAACCCCAGAATACAGCATTGAGATTTTTCATGCTAGCTCTAGGACCAGAAAATCCCTGTTGTGTTGTTTCATGATTATATATCATAAGGAAGAAAATAATATATTTGAAAATGGCCTTTAAACTGTTAACTATATATACACGTAAAGATAAAAAGTAAGTTAAAGTTTTTCCCTCTGTGTTGAACAGTGTTTCCATCCAATTAATATATTCACAAATTTAATTATTCATTCATCAGCAAGTATTTACTAATCATATATATTGGATTCCATTATATCATGTGTGAATATTAATTATGCAAAGTTATAATGGATGCAAATCTATTTTATTTGCAGTGAACATAATTATTTGAAGGAGAATAACTTATCCAATTTTCTCCCTTATTACCTAGAAGAGTAGAACATTTCCTTCGTTCCCTTCCCTAATTTCTGCACAACCCTTCTCTTGCATCCATGATCTCTATGAGAAGTTGGAAAGTAATATTGTAAAATTGCTAAGCCAATTGCTCCCACTCCACTCAGAAAGTTTTGAAATGCCAAATAGATAAACTGAGGTGTAATTTAATTTTATTAGATGCATTACTCCCAAATATGGTATTTACTTACTTCTAAGTATACTGGCTTCTAAAATAATAAGAATATTAAGTCCAAGTTGAATGGACTTTGAATAGTAAGTGCACCTCTGATCACACCAATGTTTCTGACATAACAATTACTCATCTGTCTTCTTTGTGAAATACATCAAGAAGAACACAAAATAAAAGGTTGGGGCTTCCCTGGTGGCGCAGTGGTTGAGAATCTGCCTGCCAATTCAGGGGACACGGGTTCGAGCCCTGGTCTGGGAAGATCCCACATGCCACGGAGCAACTGGGCCCGTGAGCCACAATTACTGAGCCTGCGCGTCTGGAGCCTGTGCTCCACAACAAGAGAGGCCGCGATGGTGAGAGGCCCGCGCACCGCGATGAAGAGTGGTCCCCACTTGCCACAACTAGAGAAAGCCCTCGCACAGAAACGAAGACCCAACACAGTCATAAATAAATAAATAAAAGAACGTGAATTTCTTTAAAAAAAAAAAAAAAAAAAGGTTGTCCAGTCCTTATACCCAATCATCTTTTCTTCTTTCTGTCAGTACAAATAGGTGTTTTGAGACATGCCTAGAACTTTTATGTACTTACAAACACTGTGTGGAACTATTAGCTGTGTTTTGGAGTATCGTTCTCAAAAAAGACTACTTTGTCAAAATGAGACTCATTGTAAAATATAGCCTAGAGAGTATGCTGCATTTTATTAAATGATATAGCATTCACAATCCAATTCAACAGCTATCTCTACCACAAAGCCTCCTCTGATTCCCTCCTCCCTGCCTAGATGTTCTCTCATGTTCTCTCTCTCCCTTCTTTGAACATCCACTGCAATTTACTTTTACATGTTTTAGGTTATCATCATTTTTAAATCATGTATTGTAATGGTTTGAATAAATGTCTCATCGTCCATGATATTAAGTTTGTATTACACAAAGACTCTTACATAACTTTCATTCTCACCTTAGGAATCAGAATGCCTTACACATATCTGTTGCTCAAAATACTTCTAATGAAGGGATATTTGCTTTAAGTAATTCCTTAAAGAAATTCCTAAAAGGAATTATTTAAAGACACCCCAGGGGACTTCCCTGGTGGCGCAGTGGTTAAGAATCCACCTGCCAATGCAGGGGACACAGGTTTGAGCCCTGGTCCGGGAAGATCCCACATGCCGCGGAGCCACGAAGCCCATGCGCCACAACTACTAGAGCCTGTGCTCTAGAGCACTGAGCCTGTGTGCCACAACTACTGAAGCCTGCGTGCCTAGAGCCTGGGCTCTGCAACAAGAGAAGTCACCGCAGTGAGAAGCACGGGCACTGAAACAAAGAGTAGCCCCTGCTTGCCACAACTAGAGAAAGCCCGCGAGCAGCAACGAAGACCCAACACAGCCAAAAATAAATAAATAAAAATAAATAAATTTATATTAAAAAAAGACACCTCAGGTTGTTTATTACCTGTACCAGAAACTTTGGTGCTTTATTTTTTTAAATTTTAGACCTTTATGCTATATTATTTTAATTGTTCTGTAATAGGTTTGAATTTCTTACCTTACTTCCTCAAAAATAAACTGTAACCTTCTTGAGGCCAAGGACAGTCTCTTTTAACACCTGTATCTTCCCAGAATGCTTAGCACAGGGGATGCTAAGCAGGAGCGTTCAATTCATTGGATTAAATGTTGCCAAAGGCTCGTATAAGAAACATTTCAGAAATAGCTAGTGGCCATTTCCTGGTCAAGGGAATCAAATCCCATAAAATTTGCTTACCATGGCATTGACATTTGCACGATCCTCTTTCCTATTCTGAGTCTGAATACAGGATATTGGCACATTCAGTCCTACCCCAGAGGCCAAATTTCTCAGGTCAGCAGCACTGTATTCCCCACGCAACAGCAAACTGTTATTATCAGAACCAAGTCCCAGAGAGGCCCGATAGAGATAGGTCTGAGAAAGTCTTTCGACTGTAGTGACATCTATTGTGGCAGATGTCATGCAAGGATTCGAAGCCATCTTGCTTCCATATCTCAACTCCTCTGGAGAGCGACAGCAGCTCTGAGAGCAACAACCTGGGATCTGGCTCAACTTGCTACTCACAAAGAAAAGTAAGCACCCCAGAAATAAAAAGGAAACAGAGGCCAGGGCAATTACTAAATACAGGTTCTGGGCGGACAGGTGCCCGCCTGTTTCCCAGCCATCTTCAAAGTCTGGAAGGACCCGAGGCACAGAGTTGCTCAACAGAACGCCCAGTGTGACAGAGGTGGAAAGTGATGGGTCTCCATGGTCCCGAACCACTACCACCACCCTCTGTTTAACTGCATCAGTGGGAAGAACTAAGCGAGCAGTATGGAGCTCTCCCATATTGGCTGAAATTCTAAAAAGGCTCGAGTCAGAAGCCTGAGAGATGTAGTAGGAAAGCCAAGCATTGGAGCCACTGTCTGCATCTTCTGCTACCACTTTTGCGACCAAGTGTCCTGTTCTGGCAGAGCGGGGCACAATTTCCACTGGGACAGAGCCATTTCTGGGCAAGGGAAACAAGATGACTGGAGCATTGTCGTTCCACAAACAAGTTCACAGTCACTGTTGCACTTCTGGGAGGAATGCCACCATCCTCGGCTTCCACTTGGAAGTGACACCCCCTGAGCTGCTCAAAGTCAAAGGAAATTTTGGCAGTGATAGCCCCACTGGAGGAGTCTACTGCCACCAAGTTAGAGGCTGCCTGCCCTTCAGAGATAATATCCAACAGCTCATAAAAGACGATGCCATTCTTCCCCAGATCTGGGTCCTGGGCAAACACACGTCCTAGGGAGGCCCCAGGGCCATTGTTTTCAGCCACAAGAAGTTCCTGTTTCGGTTGAGGAAAGCTTGGTGTATTGTCGTTCACATCAGCAACTGACACAGTCAGTGTCCTGCGGGTGCTAAGTGGGGGCGAGCCACCATCTAAGGCGGTGATCAGGCCCTGGTATTCACTGACCTGCTCCCGGTCCAGCGGCCCATCAGTCAGCAAGCTGTAGTAGTCGTCAAAGGAAGCCTTCAGCTTAAAAGGGCCTCCAGTGGACATGCTACAAACGACCTTACCATTGGGACCAAGGTCCTCATCCCTTACACTAAGGAGGGCAATCACTGTGCCAGCGGCGGTGTCCTCGGAAACTGGACTGGAGAAAGTGAGGAGGTTCACCTCGGGAGCGTGATCGTTCACATCAGCCACTTCCACCAGCAGTTTGGCGGTGCTGGCTAGACCGAAGGCGCCTTCATCCCTCGCCTCGATGTATGCCTCCAACAGCGCTTCAGGCGGACCTAGTGAAGCAGCTACCCGCACTTCCCCATTTCTAGGGTGCACGTGAAAGTGGTGTCGCAGCTTTGCCTGCGTGCTGTTGCTTAAGGAGTACCGGATTTCCCCATTGGAGCCTTCATCCGGGTCCGAGGCTTGAACTCGGAATAGCACAGTCCCGTTGGGTGCAGTCTCTGGCACCTTGGTGCGGTATACTGAGCGCTCAAATACAGGTGCATTGTCGTTTGTGTCCACCACGACGATGGTGACTTGTGCGTCTCCGGAGCGCGCCGGCAGCCCGCCGTCCCGGGCGGTGAGCACCAGCCGGTGGGTGGCACGCTGCTCCCGATCCAGCGCTTTCTCCCATACCAACTCCGGGTATTCGCTGCCGTCGACCCGCGACCCCATGTCCAGGCGAAAGTGCTGGCTGGGGCTCAGGCTGTAGCTTAGCAACCCACTGCTTCCCTCGTCGGCATCTTGGGCATTAGGGAGAGTAAAACGGGCTCCGGGCATCAGGAACTCGGGAATGTGCAACTGCACGTCGCCGGCAGGGAAGTGAGGCGAGTTGTCGTTGGTGTCCAGGACGTGAACGTGCATCTTGTGCAGCTCCAGCGGGTCCTCCAGCACCAGCTCATAGGTCAGGACGCAGGCAGCTTTGTCCCCGCACAGCCGTTCGCGATCCGCCGGCTCTCTGACCACCAAGCTTCCGCTGGCCAGATCGACCTCGAAGTAGGGCTCGCCGTGGCTGGAAAGGAAGCGAAAGTTCCGCAAGGACAGAGAGGCCGCTGACAGCCTCAAGTCCTGGGCAACATTGCCTACGGCTACGCCCCGTTCGGTCTCCTCCGACACGGAGTATTCGAGCTGTCCCGCTGCAGAGCCGCAGGAGACCCACAAACATAGAACCGCCACCCTCCAGCCCACCATCCTCCTCCCCTCTCGGCGTCCTCGTTCCACCAGCGGTGACCCGGGAACATGCTCCGGACTCCCGGAGATCACAAGCCGTGGTTTAAAAAAAAAAAACGAGGGCCGACCGGCCGCTGCTGCCGACTGGAGGTGCAGAGACCGCCGACGTTCGCCTTCCGAATACCGGAATTGCCCGGGGCCGGTCGGCTGCGAGCTAGGCTTGCTAGACTGGAGGCTTAGCAGCCGTCTGGGAAAGCGGTGCGGGCCGGGTGCGGAGGAGTGCAGCGCCGCCTAGGGGTGCAGAGACGAGGTAAACCGCCGGCGTTGGGGAAGCGCGGTCTCGGTTCCCTGCCAGCTGGGATCTCGCCCCGCGCCCTGGCAGCGAGCGCGGGGCGGGGCAAGGAAGACGCTCCCAACAACTAACACGCCTTCCCTTAAACGGCGTTTCCTAGGACAACGCCCTGAGACCGCTGAGGTCTTAATGTCTACAACCTCTACCTGAAGACAGTTTATAACTGGGGCTGAGCTTGGCTGGCGTTTCTCCGCGACTGCTTGAAAGCAGAGTGTCGGGTCCCGGGCGCTCGGACCCACCGACTCCCTACAGTGCCCGCGGAGAGGGCGGAACTCCGACAGGAACCGCGGGGCGGAGGCGCTGAGAGGCGGAACCGTGCCCGTGAACCACGACACCTTCGAGGCTTAAGGAAACAGGAGCCCACAAACCAAGTGCTGGGATGCATTCCGTGATAGATTCTCAGCCTCTCCGCTGCGGGTTTAAGTCTCTTCCTGCACCTTCTTATATCCCGGGAGCTGCCAAGCCAGCGAGGGGCAGATTGGGAAGCTTCCCCGGGATTCTCACTTTTCAAGACACAAAAGTGTGCGAGCGCAATTCCGGTTCTACGTTTCCGCTTTCTTGCGGGTCAGCAGTTTCTCTTTCCCCCAGAGGCCCTACTGGGAGTGCTTTGCAAGCGGCCTCCCATGCTGTGGGCGAGGGAGGAGGTTAGCACCAAAAACTCAGAAAGATTGACAACTCATCCCCAAACAGGACGTGCAAAGCGAAGGGGAGAGAAAGTGCTGAGATACTTTACAGAGTGTGACCAGAAAACTGTTCTGCAAATTTGCTCTCTGTAAATGTTTAGAAAACAGCACTGAGGTGGGGTAAGAACTGGCTTGATACCCATAAATTCTCCAGCTTTGTTTTTTGGCCGGTCTTCTGCACGGAAATCGAGACAGTGATCTGTTTTATGAAAAACAGCTCTTGGCCGCAATAAATACTGCCAGATTCCGCCTAGCACCCTATAACCAGTGGCTTCTCCAAAGAGGGAGGAGAGCTGAGAAAGAGATTGACATTAAACACTAAATTCCTCACTCAAATCCTTCTTTTAATACAATTGCAGTGTCCAAAGCCCCAGGAACCAAAATTTGAAAGACAAAAGCCAAATAGAGATAAAGAATTGAAGCTTTCAGGGCATTATATTTCCTGGTCAGAAAACTGCCTAAAAGTATTGATAATTATTGAAGCTGAGTACAGGATACATGGGGTTAATTACACAATTCTCTCAACTTTAGTGTATGTTTGAATATTTCTCTAATAATTTTTTAAATTGTCAATTAAAATGGAGGTGGAGGCAGGAGTAGATAGGCAGCTCCAGTTTTCTGGTTTTAAGACTAAAAGTGGGATTGGTAACTTCAGTGTGCCACTAAGAACCAGTCTCCTCTGACCATCACAAACCCATTCCTTATTTCTTCCAAGGAAGTAGGGCAGGCTGCCACATAAGGCAATGTAAGTATATAGTAAATGTCCCTGACTAGTTTGTCTTTCCGAATTAGGAACCAAAAAAATCATTGACGCCAAGTCTTGAATAAAATTAAAGCGAGAAACCTGTCAGTCCATTGAAATGTTGTTCGGTAGAGTCATAAGCATAGCCATCATTGGGGAATCCTCATTAGGATGTGAAATAACTAATAAAAATTGAATTTATTCCTCACCAAATTTCAGAACCAAAGCTGATTTTCTACTTCAGTGTGAGAGATTATTAGGATTTGCATTTTCTCATTTTAATTTAATGCTGCTAACCAAGCTAACTGCTTTGGGGTAAAAGGTTATACTTTTCCCTTTTCCATTAGCAGCAGATGAAATGCACCTGGAGAGATGTACTCAACTTTTGGAAGGCCCGTGAATTTTACACCTGCAATCAATCTTCTAATTATCCCGGGTTTAGGAGGATAGTGAGGCAGGAGATAGATGGGCTCCAGGCTAGACATTTACAACTAGCCTCCTGCTCACACTTCCTGGGGTTAGAAGAAGATGGGCTCCAGGCCGGACATTCATTACCAGCCCCCTGTTTACATTACATACAAGAGACAAACGGGCTCCAGAACTACATATTTATGACCGGACTCCGGTCTATATTTTGAGATCTGCACCTTGATGTAAAAACCAGCAACAGAAATAGGGTAAATAACTGGACATTGGACATTTTTATGGCAGGGACCGAATGGGACTAAACCCTGTTAAAAGATCAAGAGTTCATATATTTCCCATCCTGGGGGCAAGGGAAATATTGCACATGCTTAGGAAGGCTCCTTGGGGGTCAAAAGGGAGGGGGCACCACCCCATAATATGTGATGCTAAGGCCATCCCATAGCCTCTGGGCTGTTGCACACGCATGTTGGGGAGGGTCCTAAGGCAGGGCAGGTGTGGAAAAAGAAACCAGATAATTGGCCAAAGGTAAACAAAGACCCAGAAGACCTGCCCTGTATAGATAACTTAACCACCCCTTTACTGTGCTCCTCCTCATTAAGGAGGGCGCCCACACCCTTGCTCTCCGGGTGTGCATCTCTGCCTTGCTTCTATCTTAACTAAACAAACTGTTTCTCTGTGTGATCTCCCACTTGTTGTTGTGCTGTGTCTCTAATAATAAACTTTGTACCTGTTTTTACAGTTTTGCCTCTGTGAGAAATGCATTTTTCACTGGGAGCAAGAGCCAGGGGGTGTGGCAGCTAGGATTCCTGGTTTTCATCCAGGCTACCCACGTTCAATTCCTGGGCAAGGAATTAAGGTCTCGCTTCACACCATCACTCACTTCTGCCTCTCCGAGATCAATGGGATGTGTGGGTGTGGATTAGGAAGTGGGGAGAAAGGAAAACACATACTGAGAATCAGCATGGAAAATCCTGACAAAAACTCTCCCCCATTCACACACTTCTCAGACTTTTGGCTTCCCTTTTCTCCTGTTTCTGTTTAAACTGCCACTGATGTTTATTTTAAAAAGATTTAATTAGTCTCAGGAATAAGTGGATAGCACTCTCCTAGTAGAATTTGTCCCACCATCTGCCTCCCTATCTTTAGGCATAACTGGGATTTGTGGGAAAGTGGTATTTACTGACATAAACTGGAGTTTGTGGGAAAGCAATATTTGCTCATATAAACTGGGATCTGTGGGAAAGCAACATTTAGGAGATACTTGGGATATGTGGATATCCCAAAGATGAGAAAGTCTCAAGACTTTTTTCTTTTGTGTAAGATTACTAGGTGAATACAATCATGAATTAACAAAACTTCTCTTTAGCAGAACCTTTCCTTTCTAATATTTCATTTTGCCAGTTTATGGCATTTTCCATAGTGTCTCCTAATTCAAGTATTTTCAAACTTTTAATTAGGAGCAAGTACAAGTTTAAGTGGACTCTGTGCAAAAACGTTGTTCTGGTTTCTGCTTGGGCTCTATTGCAAAGACTGTTATTATAAAGCTCTCCCACCAAACTTGGCCGTAATCTGTAAATTCAAGAGATTTCTAGCCATAATGCATAAGTTCATATTAGAGATATTGAAGCCAAACGGGAGAATAATCTGAATACCCACCAAAGAGTTTGTCAGCAAAAGGATACTGTATTTTAAATAAGATTTTCTTAGTGCTTAAGATTATTCCCTGAGAGTATGTTATGTACTTATGGGAACTAAATTAAAAGACTGGACATGACAATCACGTTAAGCACATTTTCATCCTGTAAAATAGCTTCATGTAGGGTTCAAATCAAGCCTAACAGGGTGGGAGTTGTTTGAGGGTAGAGATCTGTATCACTCAATTTTGTTTCTTAAATATCCAGCTAAGCTTTGGGCATGTAAATTAAGTGGCTATGTATCTCGATACATAGCGGCCTGGCCTACGTCATTCATTGTTTCTTTTTTTACTTGAACACCTTACCAGTAGCACACTACTATAGAATTTCTTTCTCAAGTTTGTACTACCAAGTTTTTCTCCATAATATAATATCATTTAAAATGTCATAGACCCTTTTTCATGAATCTTCACACTAGTTAACTCTATGCTACGTTTACTTACTACTTTTTATAACTATGTACCAATTTTTCTAAAATTACCTCTTTCTAAAATCTTATTCTATTTCTTCTTCAAAGTGTACCCCTCAGATCTTAAAGTCATACTCCAGATTGGTCAAATCATATCCAAGAAGAGGAGATCTAGCCCTTTCATTCTAAATACTACATATCAAGTAATAGAGTCTAAAATTGCTTCTGGTTCTTTAACAGCTGCATCACATAACTTTTTTATGATGGATTAAAAACTAAAATTCACATCTGTTTTTTTCTAGATGTTATTAAGCCACAGATCAAAAAGTCCTAGACTTTTATACTTAATTTTTTAACTCAGATTTGCTGAATGTCATTGTGTTAAGAGCTAGCCAATCTGATTCAATCACATATTTTACCTATATCAAATTTCATATTCCTACATATTTGGTAAGCAGTCACACCAGATCTTCCTCTGAGCTGCAGAAAAAATTTTCATCAAGTGTGGCTGAAAAGGAAGGCTTGCAACCACTACCAACCATCCTACCTGACATCAGTTTATTAGGAGCGCCTAACCTAAAATAAAGATCTGAGAAAGACACTATCAACGTTCTCCAAAAAGGACTCTACACAAATCCCACATTATATTAAGTTTCGAAACAAAGTATTTCCAGATCATTATTGTGATATATATTTAAAAGAAAGTTGATAAAAATTTGACAGCTGTCACAAAAAAAAATGGCCACCTTCATTTTAAACAGTAAAAACACTAGAATTATTCCCATGAAAAATCAGGAGCATAACAGCACACTTCATGTCATAGTTATTATTCAATACTGACTTGGATATTCTGGACAACACAAGATAAGGAAGTGTGTGTGTGTATGTGTGTATTTGTGTGTGTGTGTTAGAAAGGAGTATAAAATATACTGTTGGATGATAAATTTATAGGTAATATAATTTTCTACTCATAAAATCCCAGAGAATTAAAGAAAAAATAATTAGAACTAAAAAAGAGCTCAATGAAATGATTAGCTTAAAAATAAAAAACATACCTTTCCTACATACCTTCAATAACTAGACAAAAAGTGGGATTTCTATCAATTATGGATAAATGAAAATATTTTAATTTAATAAAGTTATATCTTTGATGAAACTCTTTAAAACATTTGAACTTCAACCATAGTATATATGAAGAGAAGTTACCAAGTGCCATGAAGATTGAACTAAGATGAGAGAAAATGCTGAGATAGGATTCCTGCCACTGGAGACCTTGGGAAAAGCTGATAGATTGGAGTTTTCCAGAGTAGTGCTTCACACTGAGATAAAAAACCAAAGGTCCCTTGTTTGGAAAAAAAACATCTAGGTACATAGGCTAAATCAGGCAGCGTTTTCCTGTAAACCCATTTGTCAGGGCAAAATAGGAGAGAAAGCAGGACTGAATGTGATAGTGAGCAGATGCACCATTGTTTCAAGAGTGAACCTAAGGGGCTTCCCTGGTGGCGCAGTGGTTGAGAGTCTGCCTGCCAATGCAGAGGACACGGGTTCAAGCCCTGGTCTGGGAAGATCCCACATGCGCCCGTGCGCCACAACTACTGAGCCTGCGCGTCTGGAGCCTGTGCTCCGCAACAGGAGAGGCTGCGATAGTGAGAGGCCCGCGCACCGCGATGAAGAGTGGCCCCCACTTGCCGCAACTAGAGAAAGCCCTCGCACAGAAATGAAGACTCAACACAGCCATAAATAAATAAATAAAAAATTTTTTTAAAAAGCAATTGTATGTAACAATATGTATAAATGTATTGCTGGGCCTATAATATATAGAAATGAAACAACTTTGCCAATTACAGTACAAAGGAGGTGGATAGAAGAACAGCTGTATTAGATAAGGAAATGACAACAGATGGTAATTCTGATCCACATCAACAAATGAACAGAACCAGAAATGGCAAATAAGAAACACTATAAATATATAATTGCTTTCCTTTTTTCTCTCAGCATCTTTAAAAGATACAAAATTATATAATGTAATAATTATAACAATGTACTTTTGGGTTTGTAATATATAGAGATGTATATTGGTTTCCTGCAGCTGCTGCAAAAAAATTACCACACATTGGGTGGCTTAAGACAGTTTTTCTCACAGTTCTGAAGGGGAGAAATCCAAACTCAAGGTGTTTGAGGGGCTGTACCCCTTCTGGAGGCTCTAGTGGAGATTCCATTCCTTGCCTCATACAGCTTTTGGTGGCTATTTGCATTGCTCCAATATCTGCTTCTATCTTCACATGGCCTTCCCTCTGTGTCTGTGTCTTCCCTTATTCTATCTCTTATTTAAAAAACTTCTCATTGGAATTAGCGCCCACCTGGAAAATCCAGGATGAACTCATCTCAAGATCCTTAACTTAATTACATCTTCAAAGTCCTTTTTTTCCTAATAGGTCACTTTCATAGGTTCCAGGGGTTAGGAAGTGGACATATCGTTTTGGAGGCCACAGTTCAACCCACTATAAGATGTAATAGCTATAATAATAATAAAGCAAAAAGGGTGGAAGAAAAAGAGCTATATAAGAGTAATATCTTTTTGTCTTAATAGAATTAAGTTAATATAAATCTGGAGATACTGTTAAGTTATAATGTATATAGTATACTCTAGAGAAACCACGGAGAAAATAACTCAAAAATACAGTTTAAAATTCATTGAAGGGGGCTTCCCTGGTGGTGCGGTGGTTAAGAATTCGCCTGCCAATGCAGGGGACACGGGTTCGAGCCCTGGTCAGGGAAGATCCCACATGCCGCGGAGCAACTAAGCCCATGCGCCACAACTACTGAGCCTGTGCTCTAGAGCCCGTGAGCCCCAACTACTGAAGCCCACGCGCCTAGAGCCCATGCTCCACAGCATGAGAAGCCACCGCAATGAGAAGCCTGCGCACCGCAACAAAGAGCAGCCCCAGCTCACTGCAACTAGAGAAAGCCTGTGTGCAGAAACGAAGACCCAATGCAACCCAAAAAAATAAATAAATAAATAAAATTTTTTAAAAGATGAAAATATTAAGGAATAAATTTAACAAAAGAAATATAAAATGCATACTCTGAAGACTATAAAACATTGTTGAAAGGAATTAAAGAAAATGTAAATAAATGGGGGGGAAATCCCACGCTCATGAAGATAGCATAATTTCATACTGTTAAAATGGCAATACTCCCCCAAGTGATCTACAGAGTCAACAAATTCCCTGTCAAAAGTAAGCTGGCTTTTTGCAGAAACTGACAAACTGATCCTAAAATTCATAAGAAAATGCAAGAACACCCAGAACAGCCAAAACAATACTGATAAAAAAGAACAAAGTTGGAGCACTAATGATTGTTGATTTAAAAACTAGGTACAAAGTTACAATAATCAAGAGAATGTGGTAGTGGGATAAGGATATAGATCAACGGAATATAATTGAGAATCCAGAAATAAATTCCCACATTTATTCATCAGTTGATTTTCAGCAATGGTTCCCAAACACTTCAATGGGAAAAGAATAATTCTTTTTCAATAAGTGATGCCAAGACAACTGAATATCCACTTGCAAAGGAATGAAGTTGGACCACTACATCACATTATATACAAAAATTAACTCAAAATGGATCAAATGACACCAGCAAGATGTCAGAATAGAAAGTTCCAGCCCTAGTTCTCCCACAAAAATACCAATTAGTAATGATATATGTAATAAAATACCCTTGCAAAAATTCCATAATCAACTTAAGAAGTTGGGAGTACCTAAGTGAGCATAAAGCTGAAACAGCTGTATTGAAACAAATAAGAGTAATTTTACTTTACTCACATCAGCCCCTCCCCCAAGCTGGCACAGCTCAGCACCAGGAAAAAACACCCTGGTTCACTACTCCACCTTCAAGGGGAAAGAGAAGAGTAGAGCATGTGTCCAGTGTTTCAGCTTCTTGGAGGGCTGCCTGGGGGACTAGTTTTTATATTACCTCACTCAGAGAACTGATGGAACTGGCATAGTTTGGTTGCCTGAGAGCCATGAAGAACAAAGAATAGCAAGGGGGCAGCTAGTTCCCTTGGGAAGGAGAAAGAAGAGTGTGAATCCTGACTTTCAGGTTTTTGGAGGGCTGCTCAAGGAACTGGTTTCTTTCTCACCTGACTTGGAACTGTCAGGGAACCAAGATACTTTAGATGCCTACTGGCCACTGAGAACAAGGGAGAACAGCTTGCTGCTATAGAACCAGAAAATTGAAATGCGACAGAAAGACAGTAGAAGGAGCAAGAGAGATCATTTTAAAGTATCTGATCAAGAGATGCAAAAAGAAAAAATAGTGAAAAGGAATGAAGAAAGACTATGGGACTTAAGGGACACCATTAAAAGAAATAATCATTGGAGTTTCAGAAGAAGAGAGAGAGAAAAGGGTACAAAGCTTATATAAATAGTGATGAGAACTTTCCAAACCTGGGGAGGGATTTGGACATCCAAGTTCATGAAGCCAATAGGTCACCCCAAATTTTCAATGCAAAACCATCTTCTTCAAGACAAATTATAATAAAACTGTATAAAATCAAAGATGAAAAGAGAATTTTTAAAGCAACAAGAGAAAAAAGTTTATATTAAACAAGACAACCCCCATAAGGCTATCAGCAGATTTCTCAGCAGAAGCATTATACACCAGGAGAGAGTGGGATGATATATTCAAAGAGCTGAAAGAAAAAAAATGTCAACCATGAACACTTTTCTCTACAAAGTTGACCCTCAGAAATGAAGGTGAGGACTTCCCTGGTGGTGCAGTGGTTAAGAATCCACCTGCCAATGCAGGGGACACGGGTTCAAGCCCTGGTCCGGGAAGATCCCACATGCCATGGAGCAACTAAGCCCGTGTGCCACAGCTACTGAGCCTGTGCTCTAGAGCTCGCGTGCCACAACTACTGAAGCCTGCATGCCTAGAGACTGTGCCCCGCAACAAGAGAGGCCACGATAGTGAGATGCCCGCACACCATGACGAAGAGTGGCCCCCACTTGCCGCAACTAGAGAAAGCCCTCACACAGAAACGAAGACCCAACACAGCCATAAATAAATAAATAAATAAAATTTAAAAAAAAGACTTTCCCAAACAAACAAAAGCCGAGGGAGTTCATCACCATTAGATATGCCTTACAAGAAATGCTGAAAGGAGTTCTTCAAGCTGAAATGAAAGGATGTTAACTGGTAACATGAAAACATATGAAAATACACAATACACTCGTAAAGGTAAGTATATAGTCAGATTCAGGATAATCTAATACTGTAATATGATGGCATGATAACCACTTAACTCTAGTGTAAGGGTTAAAAAACAGAAGTGTTAAAAATAGATATAGCTATAATAATTTGCTAATGGATACGCAATATAAAAAGATGTCAAGGACTTCCTTGGTGAGGCAGTGGTTAAGAATCCGCCTGCCAGTGCAGGGGACATGGGTTCGAGCTCTGGTCTGGGAAGATCCCACATGCCGTGGATCAACTAAGCCCATGCGCCACAACTACTGAGCCTGCACTCTAGATCCTGTGAGCCACTACTACTGAGCCCGTGTGCCACATCTACTGAAGGCCACTCACCTAGAGCCCATGCTCCGCAACAAGAGAAGCCACCGCAATGAGAAGCCCATGCACCACAACCAAGAGTAGCCCCCGCTCGCTGCGACTAGAGAAAGCCTGCGCGCAGCAACGAAGACCCAACACAGCCACAAATAAATAAATAAATAAATAAATTTTTTTTTTAAATGTCAATTATGGCAACAAAAACATAAAGTAAGGGAAGAGGGCTTCCCTGGTGGTGCAGTGGTTAAGAATCATCCTGCCGATTCAGGAGACACGGGTTCGAGCCCTGGTCCAGGAAGATCCCACATGCCGCGGAGCAACTAAGCCAATGCGCCACAACTACTGAGCCTGTGCTCTAGAGCCCACGAGCCACAACTACTGAGCCTGCGTGCCACACTACTGAAGCCTGCGTGCCTAGAGCCTGTGCTCCGCAACAAGAGAAGCCACCACAGTGAGAAGCCCGCGCACTGCAACGAAGAGTAGCCCCTGCTCGCCTCAACTAGAGAAAGCCCACGCGCAGCAACAAAGACCCAATGCAGCCAAAAAAAAAAAAAGGATAAATAAAATAAATTTTAAAAAATAAATAAAAATAAAGTAAGGGGAGAGTAAAAGAGTAGAGTTTTTGTATGTGATAAAAGTTATCAGCTTGAAATAGGCTGTTATAGCTATAAGACATTTCAAGTAAGCCATAGGGTAACCACAAAATAAACAAACAAAAAAATATAGTACATATGTACACACAAGATAAAGAAAAGGGAATCACAGTATACCACAATGGAAAATCATCAGTTCACAAAAGAAGACAGCAAGAGAGGAGGAAAAGAACAAAGGAAATACAAAACAACCAGAAAACGATGAACAAGATGGCAATAGTAAGTTCTTGCCTATCAATTATTACTTTAAATGTAAGTGGAATAAATTGTCCAATCAAAAGGCATAGAATGGCTGAATAGGTTTAGAAAAAAGAAAAAGAAAAAGAAAAAAACAGCTACATGTTGCCTCCAAGACATTCACTCTCAAAATGAAGATATGGAAAAAAGACATTCCATGAAAATGGAAACCAAAAGAGAGACTAGAGGTATCTATACTTATATCAGACAAAATCGACTGTAAGTCGATTAAGTAGAAAACTGTAACAAGAGACAAAGAAAGCCATTAATAGTGATAAAGTGGTCAATTCATCAAAAGGATATAACAATTGTAAATAAATATGCACCTAACATCAGAGTACATAAATATATAAAACAAATACTAACAGATCTGAAGGGACTAATAGACAACATTACAATATCCACTTTCATCAATGGATAGATCATCCAGAAAGAAAACCAATGAGGAAACATTGAACTTGAACTATACTTTACATCCAATGTACCTAATGGATATACACAGAACATTTCATCCAAGGGCAGCAGAATATACATTCTTCTCAAGCACACATGGAACATTCTCCAGGATGGATCAGATATTAGGTTCAAAACAAGTGTAAGCAAATTTTAAAAGACTGAAATCACATGAAGTATCTTTTCCAACCACAATGGTCTAATATGCAGAAATTAACACACTCCTGGAAACCAATGGGTCAAAGATGAAATCAATGGGAAATTCAAAAATATCTTGAAACAAGTGAAAATGAAAACACAACATATCAAAACTTATGAGGTGAAGCAAAAGCAGTGCTAAGAAGGAGGTTTATAGCAATAAATGCCTACATTAAGAAAAAATGACCAAACTTATGTGGAATCTAACAAACAAACTCATAGATACAGAGAACAAATTGGTAGTTGCCAGATGCAAGGGGTGGAGGGTGGGTGAAATGGGTGAAGGTGGTCAAAAGAGACAAACTGACAGTTATAAAATAAATAAGCCCTGGTGATGTAATGTACAGCATGACTATAGGTGACTATAGTTAATAATGCTGTATTATATATTTGAAAGTTGCTAAAGAATAGATCTTAAAAGTTCTCATTAAAAGAAAAAAACTTTTGTAACTATGTATAGTGATGAACGTTAAGTAGATTTATTGTGGTGATCATTTCACAATATATACAAATATTGAATCATTAGGTTGTACATCTGAAACTAATATAGTATTATATGTAAATTATACTTATTTTTTAAATTAAATTAAATTTAAAACTAAATGTTTGCTAAATGAATTTAATTAATGAATGTTCAATCTACAAGGAAGATCTTCCTAACTAAACCTAGAGACCTTAAAATCCATAACAGAAAAACAGACAGAGAAATTTTAAAAACACTTTTATATGGCAAGATATACCCTAAACAAATCAATATATAGGAGGAAAAATATTTGTGGTATAGATGGAAGATAAAAGCTAATTATTTGGGACTTCCACAGCCAAAACTAAAGATAAATAAATTAATTAATTTTTAAAAAATGATACATCCAGAGTGTGGAGTACTACACAGCTATTAAAAGTGTCAGATTTGTAGGAATTTCCACGAGGTATTGGTGACTGAGAAATGTAAAATGCATTAGCTACTCTAATAAATTATCCAAAAGAAACAATAACAAAAAAACCCACCAGGTGTATGCATGTGTGTGAATAATTCACTTAACATAAAAATGTTAAAGGAAATCATAAGGTTCTTCATATTGGATATCAGACAGGGGAACAGTGATGTGTCTAGAGGAAAATGACGAGGGAGCAAACAAAAAAAGATTTTTTAAAAAGAAAGAAAAATGCACCTTTAAAAAGATTTTATGTTAAAAGTTATGGCACTGTTCAAAACAAAACCTGTCTGTGGGTAGATGAATAAATTTTAAAAATAAAGAGATTTTAAGGTGTTTAATTATGGTTAGTCTCATTAAAGCAAAAGTTTTCTAAATGCTCAAGTACTCACAATGTGGAGTTTCTTGAAAATGCTTATGCAGGTAATAAATACTTTAAAACTATTAAGAATACAACAAAAACAAATCATTAACATTATGAACAATATTATGGCTTTTGACTTAAGATTTCAATATGAAGAATAAAGAAACTAATAATGTCAGTAACACTCATGAAATACCATAATGATGAGCAAAATTAAAGAACGATCTTAAAATTGAGATTGAAAAATCTTAAATAGAAAACTGTGAGGAGGGCTAAAACAGTAAGAAAATTTCAAATACGACCTCACCTCTTTCAACTGTTCTGAATCTGGTTCTATTTCACCTGTTACCTCTGCAGAACTCAGACAAGGAGGAAGGCTGGGGCTGAAGGCCATGAGATCTGCCTTGGGTGGCCCCTCCCCAGAGCACACCCTCTGCCGCCTCTGCTGCGAGTAAGACCAGCTCCGCACCGCGCTGGAGCACACCAGCGTGGGCTTCCCGGGCCCGCACGCGCCCTCGCTGGGCGGCGCCGAGCACCGCAGCGCCGTGTACAGCAGCAGCGTGAGCACCAACAGGCTGGACACCGCGCAGATGGCGATGATCAGGTACACGTTCACATCCACCAGAGCGGCCTCCGCGCCAGCGGCGCCCGTCGACGCCCGCGAAGAGGCCTTGGGCGCCTGGCCGCTGTCCTCCAGCGACAGCAGCAAGGTGGCCGTGGCCGTCAGCGCCGGCTCACCGTGGTCCTTCACCAGCACCAGCAGGCGCTGGCGCGGCGCGTCCGCCTCGTCCAGGGCGCGCGTCGTGCTGATCTCGCCCGTGTACAGCCCCACGCGGAACGGGCTGCGCGCGCCACCCGCCGCCGGCTGCAGCTCGTACGACAGCCACGCGTTGTAGCCCGAGTCCGCGTCCACCGCGCGCACCTTCGCCACCACGTGGCCCGCGCCCACCGACCGAGCCACCCGCTGGCTCAGCGCTCCCGCCCTGCCGCCTGGCCCGGGCAGCAGCGTCGGCGCGTTGTCGTTCTCGTCCAGCACGAACACCTGCAGCGTCACGTTGCTGCCCAGAGGCGGCACGCCCGCGTCGCGCGCGCTCACCTGGAACTGCAGCAGCTCCAGCTCCTCGTGGTCCAGCGGCTGCAGCGCGTACACCTTGCCGCTCTGCGCGTGCACCGACACGTAGCTCGACAGCGCTCGCTCGCCCACCCGCCGCTCCACCAGCGAGTAGGACACCAGCGCGTTCTCCTGCGCGTCCGCGTCCCGAGCCGACACCGTGAAGATGTGGCAGCCGGGCGGATTGTTCTCCTTCACGAACACCGTGTACTCGGGCTGCGCGAATGCGGGCGCGTTGTCGTTCACATCGGACACCTCCACGGACACGCTGGCTGTGGCCGACAGCGAAGGCGAGCCCCCGTCCCGCGCTGTCACCACCACCTCATAGTTCGCCGCGCTCTCGCGGTCCAAGGCGCTGTCAAGCACTAGTGAATAGTAATTCTTGAAGGTGGACACCAGTTTGAAGGGGCTGTGGGGCATCAGGGAGCAGGTCACCTGTCCGTTGGCGCCGGAGTCACGGTCGGACACGCTGATCAAGGCGATGACAGTGCCCACTTGAGCGTCCTCTCGCATCGGAAGAGCCAAAGAAGTGACGGTAACTTCTGGGGCGTTATCATTTATATCTACTATTTCCACCAAAATGGTACAATGACCCGCCATTGGAATATTCCCCTTGTCAATTGCTTCCACGGGTATTTCATACAATTTCTTTTCTTCGAAATCCAATTTACCTTTTGTCCGAATTTCTCCGCTGCCGGGATTTATGGAAAACGCATATAATACTGCAGGCGATACAGGTCTTCTAAATGAGTAGATTATGTCTGCATTTGTCCCATCATCAGGGTCTGTGGCATTTAGTTTGATCACTAATGTTCCATTAAATGCATTCTCTAACATGCTCACTTTATAAATTAAGTGATCAAATTCTGGGGCGTTATCATTCACATCCAGGATTGTAATCAGCAGCTGAACTGTGCCGGTCAGCTCAGGTTTGCCTCCATCACTAGCTGTCAATAATAAACTATATTCCTGAATGTCCTCTCTGTCCAGTGATTTCCTTAACACAAGTGATAACGAAGACGTTTGTTCACGGTTGTTTTGTGTGTCCAAAGTGAAATAATCA
This sequence comes from Balaenoptera acutorostrata, assembly GCF_949987535.1. Taxonomy (NCBI): domain Eukaryota; kingdom Metazoa; phylum Chordata; class Mammalia; order Artiodactyla; family Balaenopteridae; genus Balaenoptera; species Balaenoptera acutorostrata. Next base: position 126,058,957 of record NC_080065.1, on the reverse strand, counting down.
TTGGGATAGACTCGGTAGGTCAAGGCGGAGTTTACTCCAATATCTGCATCAGATGCGCCATCTAGTGGGAACCGAGTTTCCGGAGGTCTAGATTCAGCAATGATTATTCTTTTTTCACTTTCAGGGAACACAGGCGGGTTGTCGTTAATATCTGTAACTTCCACCTCCACATGGAACACCTGCAGCGGCCTGTCCACGATCACCTCCAGGTGGATGCTGCACTCCGCGCTCCGCCCGCACAGCTCCTCCCGGTCGATCCGAGAATTCACAAACAAAATGCCATTCTGCAGATTTACCTCCAGAAGGTCCCCGCGGCCTTTGGATGCCACCCGGAACAGACGCGGCACCAGCTCCGCCAGCTCCAGCCCCAGGTCCTGCGTTATGCGGCCCACGAAAGTTCCGTGTTTGGCCTCCTCCGGAACCGAGTAGTGGACCTGGCCGCTCCCCGCCACCCAGACTACAAGGAACAGAAGCGAGAGTAGCAAAAGCCGAGCTCCTGGGCCTCCTTTCCAGGAAAACAGCATGGTACACTCAAAAGCCTTCAGAGATATCTGAAGTATATAGACTACCTTACCTCAAATGCCTCTCAAGGTCTAATTTTACGGGCTTCTATTGCGGGAGAATTCACTAGAGGTTTTCCACTATCTGCCAAATTTTCTGCGGGGAGGAAAGAGGGGAGGCGCTTTCTTCGAGGAATTGTTCTCAGTGAAGAGCGACACCATGCGCATGAATGTGTAAGTGTAAAAATGACTCGGTCCATATTTTCGGTTGATGTAGGGGGTTTTTTTCTTGCATTTCGTGACATTTTTCATTGCAAATATGTAATGGAAGATTAAATGTTTTTCTTTAAAGCAACAGTAAATCACTGTATTCTGCTCAGCACTGGATGCTAGTTGAAATTGGTTGATGAGTTCCATCTTTCCACAAGTACATTTTTGCATGTGTAAAACGTGGTGCAGAATTTGTAAAAAGAGGTAATATTCTACATTTGCTTTTAGAACTCAGACTCTAGTTCTGCACAGCTTTGTAGATTTGGGTGGGAATGTCCTTTTCCTGTAATATTTTTGAGACCTATTCACACAACTCCCTTGACTCAAAATGGAAACATAACGAATCACATAAGAATAAAACAGATGAATGTGGAAATTTGGTAACTGATATACAAGATTTTAAATAAACACAGTAGTTATAAATTCCCCCAAATATGACTGTGAAATTTGGATAAAATATTTGTATTCGAAGCAAATGTCCATCAATGTGCGTATGAGTTTGTATGTGCGTGTGTGTGTACATAAACACACAATGTAGACCATTTAGATATAACAATACTTTAAAGTTCTGGATTCTCTTTGTATAAAACATGCCAAGAACTAGTATATTATGTATTTGCTAGAAATGAAGTTACTACCAATAGGTTAAATTTCCCTCTTCTCTCTCCTTATCTTACACCATCACTGGAGAAACTCCTACTATCATTTAAACTGACTCTGATTTTCCAAGTAACAACAGGTAGATACAGATGTTAACACATCTCTAGCAAGGAAGAAAGGAAGGGACTCTTACTTTTATCTAATACTGTACCTATCTTTACCAAGTCACCAAGATCCAGGCCAAATAGGGCTAGGAAAGAAAGAGCATAGCTCCAATAATTCTCTTGCCTGTTTTGTGCACAACTCTGCAGGAAATACGAGTTGGGTTCATTTCTGAATCTTTGCTCCCCTCTGAAAATGTGAGTAGAGCATTTGGTATTCTCTCACCCTCATCCTCCTCATTGCTCCGTTACTTTTATTAACATACCTTTACTCTTATAATGGGAATAGTTTTTTGGTTCTAATTGTTCTTGTCTATCAGGCCCTACCTGTCTCATTTATCTCTCCACCTAACCTAGACTACACAGTCAACCATTTAAAACATGCCCTTCCAGACACCCTAAAGACACACACATTTATAGCACCCCTCTAACATTTTCTTTAGCTTCCAACACACAGCCTAACTATCCGTTTTCTCCATTCCTTCTATTGAGCTTCTCAGTGTGTTAGTCACTTAACCAGGATTACTATATTCTCTACAAGTTTACTCTCATCTTTACCTCAGTTGAGCCCTCAAGTGAATTCATAATTCCTGCCTACAGAGATTCTTCCATATTTTCTTCTCTCTTCTCAAATTCCCAGCCTCATTCCCACAACCTGGTTCTCAGATGATTTACCCAGAGATATAAGTCATCAAATATGAACTCAATGGCTCTCTTCTTATGTCAACATTTTTCTTTATATTCTCTATTACTCATTCCCTACTAAGGAAAAATCGCCCCACTTTTAAGGCCAACCCTATGCTCTTATTTTTTTCTCTATTCTATTCTCTTTCATATTTTTCATCTTCATCTTCATTCTTTCTCTGCCTGTCTCATCTTCAGTATCTCCCTCTTTACTTGCTTCTTTCCCTCTCACTAAAAGACACTCTGGAAAGGCTTTGTGTGGAAGAAAGTTACAAGATGTAAAATGCACTTTAGAAGATTCACCTGATAATTGTGTCAGAGCAGTAGTACGCCATAATGAGTTGGTGATCCTTCAAAACTGAGTTTGAGCCACTTTGCACAGTCTATGTGGCTTAAGTTTCAGACTTCTTAAAGTAAAATTCCGATGATAAATATTTTCCCTGCACCATAGGAGTGATATGATAATTAAATGAGATAATACAATTAAAGATCTTAGAACAGGTCCTGGAAAATAATAGGGGACCAATAAGTATTCTTATGTTTTATTGAATCAAAGAAATGTTATTAATTGAAAGATGCGCCATTACTTGTGTGCTACCAAGAACAAAAAGCCAACTAAATTATTGTAAACCATCAATTATAAGGTGCATCCAGCTTTAGATGGATATTATAATATTTTAATGTTATTATATTTTTTGTAAATAAGAACAATACTGTAGCCAATCCCAGTTGAAAGAAAGAAGGCACTCCATGGGAATAACATAAAATTATTCATCTTAACATTAATAACATAATTTTTATTATTGTTATAATACTTAAAAGGAGATTGTACTGGAATTAGATTGGTGGTAAACAAGGCTATTTTACAAGCCTATGCACATAGAGAGCAGTAAAGGAATCCAGTTAATAATATCTAGGAACTCTCTGCACTAACCTTGCAAATTTTCTTTAATCATGAAATTAAGTACAAATTAAAAATAAATTTGAGTTATCAGAACCTAGGCAGTTTTTACTCAAACGTACTTCGATCTTTCAAGGCTAACCATTCATAGATAATATGAAAATTATAGAACGAGAAAATTTTAAAATGTGGTGATCCATGGCTTCCATTTCATCTTTATCTCATTATTTATTATTACTTGAAAAGTTGGGCTAACACACGAAAAGTTCAAAATGACTAATATACTTAAATGATATCAAGGACTTACTTCACTGGAATGACTTAAACAATCTTCTCCTGACGGTGGAAGACAGGGGCTGAAGGCCATGAGGTCTGCCTTGGGTGGCCCCTCCCCAGAGCACACCCTCTGCCGCCTCTGCTGCGAGTAAGACCAGCTCCCCACCGCGCTGGAGCACACCAGCGTCGGCTTCCCGGGCCCGCACGCGCCCTCGCTGGGCGGCGCCGAGCACCGCAGCGCCGTGTACAGCAGCAGCGTGAGCACCAACAGGCTGGATACCGCGCAGATGGCGATGATCAGGTACACGTTCACATCCACCAGAGCGGCCTCCGCGCCAGCGGCGCCCGTCGACGCCCGCGAAGAGGCCTTGGGCGCCTGGCCGCTGTCCTCCAGCGACAGCAGCACGGTGGCCGTGGCCGTCAGCGCCGGCTCGCCGTGGTCCTTCACCAGCACCAGCAGGCGCTGGCGCGGCGCGTCCGCCTCGTCCAGGGCGCGCGTCGTGCTTATCTCGCCCGTGTACAGCCCCACGCGGAACGGCCTGCGCGCGCCACCCGCCGCCGGCTGCAGCTCGTACGACAGCCACGCGTTGTAGCCCGAGTCCGCGTCCACCGCGCGCACCTTCGCCACCACGTGGCCCGCGCCCACCGACCGAGCCACCCGCTGGCTCAGCGCTCCCGCCCCGCCGCCCGGCCCGGGCAGCAGCAGCGCGGGCGCGTTGTCGTTCTCGTCCAGCACGAACACCTGCAGCGTCACGTTGCTGCCCAGAGGCGGCACGCCCGCGTCGCGCGCGCTCACCTGGAACTGCAGCAGCTCCAGCTCCTCGTGGTCCAGCGGCTGCAGCGCGTACACCTTGCCGCTCTGCGCGTGCACCGACACGTAGCTCGACAGCGCTCGCTCGCCCACCCGCCGCTCCACCAGCGAGTAGGACACCAGCGCGTTCTCCTGCGCGTCCGCGTCCCGCGCCGTCACCGTGAAGATGTGGCAGCCGGGCGGGTTGTTCTCCTTCACCAACACCGTGTACTCGGGCTGCACGAACGCGGGCGCGTTGTCGTTCACATCGGACACCTCCACGGACACGCTGGCTGTGGCCGACAGCGAAGGCGAGCCCCCGTCCCGCGCTGTCACCACCACCTCATAGTTCGCCGCGCTCTCGCGATCCAAGGCGCTGTCCAGCACCAGCGAATAGTAATTCTTGAAGGTGGACACCAGCTTGAAAGGGACCTGGGGTGTTAGTGAGCAGGTCACCTGCCCGTTGGCGCCGGAGTCACGGTCGGACACGCTGATCAAGGCGATGACGGTGCCCACCTGAGCGTCCTCTCGAACTGGGAGCGACAGCGAAGTGATCATTACCTCGGGGGTATTGTCATTCAGGTCCAGAACTTCCACCAGGACCGTGCAGTGACCTGCCATAGAAGGAATCCCTTTATCAATAGCGTTAACCTGAATTTCATACTCATTATTCTCTTCAAAATCCAGTTTCCCATAAATCCTAATTTCACCTGTTTCTGCATTTATTGAAAACATACATTTCTCACTCACTGGCAGAATCATTCTGATTCCATAGGCGATTTCTCTATTTGATCCTTCGTCTAGATCAGAAGCGTTTAGTTGAATCACTCTGGTGTTGTTTGGGATATTTTCAAACAGCACTACTTTATAGCCAGGCGTATCAAACTCGGGAGCGTTGTCGTTAACATCCAGGATGGTTATTTGAATCTGAACAGATCCTGTTAGTTCGGGTTTACCGCCATCCAGAGCGGTCAGCAATATATTAAGTTCTGGCATTTCTTCTCTATCCAATGACTTCCGAAGAATGAGTTCAGGCAATATACTTTTATCGGTTTTCGTTATCACTTTAAGAGTAAAATACTCATTTAGACTTAACCTATAGGTCACAAGAGAGTTTAGGCCGATATCCGCATCGGAAGCGCCCTCTAGAGGAAAACGAGAGTCCAGAGGAGCAGATTCAGAAATAAGTACCTTTTGTTCTCCTCTGAACACCGGCGGGTTGTCGTTAATGTCCTTCACCTCCACCTCCACGTGAAACACCTGCAGCGGCCGGTCCACGATCACCTCCAGGTGGATGCTGCACTCCGCGCTCCGCCCGCACAGCTCCTCCCGGTCGATCCGAGAATTCACAAACAAAATGCCATTCTGCAGACTTACCTCCAGAAGGTCCCCGCGGCCTTTGGACGCTACCCGGAACAGACGCGGCACCAGCTCCGCCAGCTCCAGCCCCAGGTCCTGGGCGATGCGGCCCACGAAGGTGCCGTGTTTGGCTTCCTCAGCGACCGAATAATGGACCTGGCCGCTCCCCGTCTCCCATGCTGCGAGGAGCAGAAGCGAGAGAAGCAGGCGCCGAGCTTCGAAGCCTCCTCGCCGGGAAAACACCATTGCAGACAAAGAGATCTCTGAGGTGAGACTGTCAGTTTTAAGAGATAGCTCGCTTGCCAACATTTATGACCAGTCTCCCCTTCTGTAAGTATATATTTAGTAAATTTTACCCAGCATTCCTGTCAGTATGGAGTCGATTATTCTGTGGATAGTTGGAATCTGGGCGTGGAGACAGTTTTCCCTTTTCACCTTTTGAGTGTACAGCGACATCATGTGACTGATTATGTAAGTACAAGAAAGATCTTGAGGTTCTTTTTGGTTTAGCCACTTTTTGGTTCACTTTAAATCTATTTCGACTTTTTGGATATTTTCATGGATCATTTGTAAATGCCTATTTATTTAATATACATGATAATTTGTAACAAAGCACAAATACTTCTATTATACTTCAGTTTTTTTAATATTCTGCTTCAAAGTCGATCATAAAATAATCATTGAAATGTGGCATGTCAGAAGCTACTCCTTAGCTATCATGGCCAATAAAATAAAGAATAATATACATCACCTCTGCCCTTATATTGCTTACAATTCACATTTGTAATGATTTTCATCCTTCACAAGCACTTCATTCTAAGACTTTAGGAGAAAGCCAAAAATTCCCTCATCTAGTAAAGGAAAAAAAAAACAAATATTTCATTCATATAAATTATTTTATTCATAGATCTTGTGAATATTATAATTCATCATAAATATGGAAGATGTTTTTGGTTCCTTGATGCTCAAATGTGATTACTTTTCATACAACTGCTCTCATTCACATAATATGTTGAAAAATGAAGCTTCGGTATGGATTCTGGAATATTTTACTCTAGCAGGAGTAAAGGATTTTCATGTAAAATGTTGAGTCAAAGCCTCCAAATTTCATAGTATTCTGAAGTGGCAGTAGAGCACTAATATGAAAAAGATCACGTGAAATGTTTTGGAGGCCAATCTCATTGACAAAAGTCAAAAAAATATGAACTTCATAATGACCATTTAGTTTCCCTCTAAATCTTTCCTTCCAGGCCAGTTAGTAGTTACACAGAATATGCTTCTCTTCAGAAAATCACAATGGTGACTATGATTCAAGGGAGAATCAAAAGACTTCATAATTTTATTCATTAATTCAAGACCAGCTTTAAGGGAAAACAGAACACAGATAAGATCCCACAGCTAGTCGTGAACAAGTAAATATATTATTTATAAGCTCATTTAAATTCAAATCAAAATCTTTAAACCAATAATTTATCACCATTCCTTTTACATATAATAAAGGAAACTGAGAAATTAAATCTTTATAGAACCAGAAAATAATAACCAAGAATGGTTCTACAAGTATAAAATAACTTAAATCAACTACCACACTGGCTCTTAATTAATGAAAAACATTTGAATTTTGATGCTATTGGACTATTTAAATTGTCTATCACCATCAAGCTTCGTCATTTTATATCTTCCATTTTCAAAAATAGTCAATGTACCATAATTGGTAAGCAACCTTATTGTAGTGTGTATGTAGTCCTCACACACTGTTAGACATAATTAAATTATTAAACAGATAAGAACATCTAAATTTAGCTTAATACTTAAACAATCAAACTACAAAATAGGATGAAATTACAATTTTATATCATAGAATGTAATCCTGAAATTAAAAATAAGTATAAAAGACGCTAAATTTGTACCATAGGAATTAATCCACATAATTTGGAATTATCTAAAATGTGCATTGATTACTTATGTACTGTGTAAAAGTAATGATTTGCAAAATTTTAACCTTTACTTAAAACATTCCAATTTCATTTTATTAAATTTAAATTATGTCCAGTCATTCCAAGAACTTCATTGGGAAATGGGTTATCATGTATGCCCTACCTAACATCCACATTTATTTATATTTACAATATTTCATAAATGATGTGGTTGTTTAATCACTTTTGAGTCTGAAATATTTCATGTTTTAACCTTGTTGCCTAATTTGGAATAAAGAATGTTTTTAGACAATTAATATTGAGGTACAAAGTTTCATAAACAGAGGTCCAAGAATGAGCTTTAGCATGGGATCCTTGAATATTATGCCAAGTGGTATGCTGTGTAATTTTAAGGGGAGAATGGCCACATATGACTCTCATCAGATTCTCAAAGAGGTCAGTGATCCCACCATCCTACATGTAGGTAAGAACCACTGAATTAGAAGGATGACCTAGAGGTAAGTGATCTTTGCTAGAATCTTCAGATGTGGTTAAACCACATGGAAAGAAAATTTTACAAACACCAGCGATAAAGCATTTAAAGACAGGAAATTTAAAATGTTAGATGAGGGAGGTTGAGGTTAGCAGATGTAAGCTATTATATATGGAATGCATAAAAAACAAGGACCTACAGAGAACTATATTCAGTATCCTATGATAAACCATAATGGAAAAGAACATAAATATATATATATATATATATATATGTTTGAATCACTTTGCTGTACAGCAGAAATTAACATGACATTGTAAATCAACTATAGTTTAATTTTAAAATGTGAGATTAATGAAATTGATAAATGTCAATATGCTTCACTTTGACAGAGTTAACTTCTTCTTTCCACATAAATCCAGAAACATAAGAAATAATGCCAGCTTAGCATATATTGCAGATATTATAATCCTATATGCATGCCTTTAACAAATTTCAATGACTTGATTGAGGAATATGAATGATTTTATTTGCCTAGCTACTTTGGAAGCATAAACCTGGAAGTTCTGTTTCAGTACATAGTAGATAAATCTCTCCCCACTTCATGGAACAAAATTAAAAATGAACAGAACTTTTAGTTATATTATTTCAATGAAATAAGCATTCTAGAACAAAAGGCTGCATTTTTTTTACTGCAAGTAATATGGAAACATGTTTTAGCTTATTGGTAGAGGAAAAACTAAAGATTATTCAATGGACAATAAATGTTTAAAACCATAGAAAAAGAAAGGAAAACCCCTTCAGAACAAATTAAGAGAGTGACAAAATTTTGATACAAGCCTGAAGTGAGAAAAGTCAGTGATCTAATAATGTGAAAATATCAAGAAAAAAGCCTGTTAAAAAACAAAGAGGATAAGTAAAATTTAAATAATCCACAGTGATTATCTACATTACTGAGGATTAGAGTTGAAATGAATTGACACAGATCAAATAACAGGAAAGTCATTCTTACATTTTCTTAAACATGTTCTAACAAAACATTAGGAGAAATAGGATATTTATTGGCTAAAAAACCTAATACCTCATATGATTAAAATTGTATATGTGTATCATTGGCATTTCACTAACAAACATCGTTCTTTAAAATGATACTCAAAGTATAGAGCATTCATTAAAATTTTCTGTGAAACGAACTGGAATTTTAAAAATTTAGCATCGACTTCAAAAGGTGGGAATCTATAGAACTCACCTGCCCAGGGTGATTTGATCCTGCCTCCTGCCTTTCCTCTCCGACTTCTCTATCCAGACCCGGAGGAAGGCTGGGGCTGAAGGCCATGAGGTCCGCCTTGGGTGGCCCCTCCCCAGAGCACACCCTCTGCCGCCTCTGCTGCGAGTAAGACCAGCTCCCCACCGCGCTGGAGCACACCAGCGTGGGCTTCCCGGGCCCGCACGCGCCCTCGCTGGGCGGCGCCGAGCACCGCAGCGCCGTGTACAGCAGCAGCGTGAGCACCAACAGGCTGGACACCGCGCAGATGGCGATGATCAGGTACACGTTCACGTCCACCAGAGCGGCCTCCGCGCCAGCGGCGCCCGTCGACGCCCGCGAAGAGACCTTGGGCGCCTGGCCGCTGTCCTCCAGCGACAGCAGCACGGTGGCCGTGGCCGTCAGCGCCGGCTCGCCGTGGTCCTTCACCAGCACCAGCAGGCGCTGGCGCGGCGCGTCCGCCTCGTCCAGGGCGCGCGTCGTGCTGATCTCGCCCGTGTACAGCCCCACGCGGAACGGGCTGTGCGCGCCACCCGCCGCCGGCTGCAGCTCGTACGACAGCCACGCGTTGTAGCCCGAGTCCGCGTCCACCGCGCGCACCTTCGCCACCACGTGGCCCGCGCCCACCGACCGAGCCACCCGCTGGCTCAGCGCTCCCGCCCCGCCGCCCGGCCCGGGCAGCAGCAGCGCGGGCGCGTTGTCGTTCTCGTCCAGCACGAACACCTGCAGCGTCACGTTGCTGCCCAGAGGCGGCACGCCCGCGTCGCGCGCGCTCACCTGGAACTGCAACAGCTCCAGCTCCTCGTGGTCCAGCGGCTGCAGCGCGTACACCTTGCCGCTCTGCGCGTGCACCGACACGTAGCTCGACAGCGCTCGCTCGCCCACCCGCCGCTCCACCAGCGAGTAGGACACCAGCGCGTTCTCCTGCGCGTCCGCGTCCCGCGCCGACACCGTGAAGATGTGGCAGCCGGGCGGGTTGTTCTCCTTCACCAACACCGTGTACTCGGGCTGCGGGAACGCGGGCGCGTTGTCGTTCACGTCGGACACCTCCACGTACACGCTGGCTGTGACCGACAGCGAAGGCGAGCCCCCGTCCCGCGCTGTAACCACCAATTTATAGACAGACACGCTCTCGCGGTCCAGGGCGCTGTCCAGCACTAGTGAGTAATAGTTCTTGAACGTGGACACGATCTTGAAGGGGACGCTGGGCGTTAGAGAACAGATCACCTGTCCGTTGGCACCAGAGTCGCGATCAGATACACTGATCAGCGCAATGACCGTGCTTGGCTGAGTGTCCTCCCGCACTGGAAGAGACAGGGACGTCACAGTGACTTCAGGGGCGTTATCATTGGCATCTAAGATTTCGACCCAGACTGTACAGTGACCTGCCATTGGGGGATTCCCCTTATCTGTAGCCTGTACGTCAATTTCATAAAACTTGTTTTCTTCATAGTCTAAAGTTCCATTGACTCTTACTTCTCCACTATTTTCATGTAGTGTAAATAAACTTTTTCCATTGGGCTTAATCGACATCAAGGAGTATGTCACGTCCCCGTTGATTCCTTCATCTTGATCTGTGGCATTTAACTTTATCACAAGAGTTTCTTTAGCTGCATTTTCCATCAATCTCACCTTGTATTCTGATTGTTCAAATTCCGGATCATTGTCGTTAATGTCCAAGACACGGACGAAGAGATGAACAGTGCCAGTGAGCTCCGGTTTCCCGCCGTCTGCAGCCGTTAATAGTAAATTAAGTTCCGGAGTTTTCTCTCTGTCCAGAGACTTCTTTAATGTAAGTGACAGCCTTTTAGTCTGCTTACTATTTGTTGGTAATTCTAAAGAAAAGTGCTCATTTTGACTTAGTCTGTAGGTCAATTGAGCATTCTCTCCTATATCCGCATCAGAAGCTCCCTCTAGAGGAAAATGAGAGTCAGGTTGCTTAGATTCAGAAATCAGCAGCTTTTGTTCTCTGAGAGAGAACACCGGTGGATTATCGTTAATATCCTTTACTTCCACCTCCACATGAAACACCTGCAGCGGCCTGTCCACGATCACCTCCAGGTGGATGCTGCACTCCGCGCTCCGCCCGCACAGCTCCTCCCGGTCGATCCGAGAATTCACAAACAAAATGCCATTCTGCAGATTTACCTCTAGAAGGTCCCCGCGGCCTTTGGATGCCACCCGGAACAGACGCGGCACCAGCTCCGCCAGCTCCAGCCCCAGGTCCTGCGCTATGCGGCCCACGAAGGTGCCGTGTTTTGCCTCCTCGGGAATGGAGTAGTAGACCTGGCCGCTGCCCGCCTCCCAGACTGCGAGAAGCAGAAGCGACAGCAGCAGTCGCCCAGTGTCCAATTCCCTTCTTTCAGACGCGAACATTGCATACATTGACTTCCCAAATAAGATTCTTTACATTTACAGTACCATAGGCTCCAGTTTCGGGTTAAAAATCTTACTGAATTTTTGAGAAGTTTCAAAGGATCCTTTAACGGTAGCATCCGGCATGATGGAGTCTTTAAATGCGGAGTTCCTGGCTGCTCAGACCAACCCTTGAATGAACTATTTCCTCCAAGTAAAGAGCGACACCTTGTGCCTGAAATTGTGAGTACTGTACACTACATCCAATACCACAGAATTTTACTTGAGAAAAAAATAAGTTCAAGTGTTTCAAGCTATTTTACCCCCCAAATCATATTTCCAAAGTGCTTATTTGTGGAATAAAAATCAGATTTTAAGTCATATTGAAACTGATGGTATATGGAAAATGGCATTTTATTCTTGATTAACATCAAATTGAAATATTTGTTCCTATGTTTGATGTAGAGTTTCATAATTGAAAAAATTATGAAAAAATAGACTCAAACATTTCCTCATATAAAAATATCAAATTGGAATTGTTTTACTTCTAGTCTCCCTTGTTACTTTGGCTGCTAGGAAACTCAAAGACAAATTTGAAGCTTTAATAACAATTCTTTAGTCTTTAAGTCTGCATATTGTGTTTTTATCTATGTGCACTTGCTTTCTACTTATATTTTTATTTTTTAGTTCTGATTCTTTATCATTATTTATATTTAATTGTGTTCCTGTTACAAACAACTTTATATGCATTGAAGAACAACAAGAAAAACAAAACTATATTTCAAATTTGGTAGTTTAAAACATAGAATTCACAAGAGAAAAGTCTATTGATGTAGATGAAACATACTTGGCATATATACTTTCTCATGTAAGTTGCATTGCTAACAGTACAATAAGAGGTATCAAAATGACACTTTATGTAACAGTGTCAATATATGAAAGAAGTAGTCTTTTAACTATAGAATGAACTTTTTACCATTCAATGAAATAAAAATCACCATGAAAATTTCTGTGCCATATTGGTATTTATACTCACCAACACTGGCTTTTGTATATCTATCAAGTCATATTCATGAAAGTAGCTGACTTATTTCTTCTTAAAAGAATTTTGGGTTTGAGATTGTAAGTTCATCCAAAACAAGGGAAATGACTTCTAATCACATTGCCTCTAAGTGCCTAATATTGTGCTAAAAAACATAGAAAATAATCAAACAATTCAACCAAATGCTAAATGACCTTAGTGTTAATGGAAATTCAATTTCATAAAATACCAACTAGAAAATCAGAATTGTTGATGTGAGTTTTCATTGCCTGAAGTTGTAATTTAGTTACATGTCCTTCATCTTTTCATATTACCTTGGGATTTAAGGAGGAAAAAAGAGGGTACAGTGGAAGTTTAGAGTAGAAAGTGGTTCAGAATAAGTATCACTCTAGCTTGAGTATTTTGTTGTATGGTTTTAATGGTTCATGTCGAATCTAAAAATATTACAATGAAAAAATTACTAGTATATTTATTTGTATGTTAATATTTCCCTTTATCTTGAACACACACACATGTATTCTATTGTTAATTTCAAACCTTGCTTCATTTTTTTCAAATTTACTCTTTTCCCAATATTATTATTCTGCTAGAATTCTTTTTAAAGACAATTTAAAATTATTTCTTAAAAAACAAACAAAGCAGGCTCATCATCTTTTATGACACTGAATTCTGTTATGCGTCTATAAAACAACCAGTCATATGAGCCTCTTTTCAAAATATAACATTAGGCTAGATAACAGTAGGTTTAACATGATGTTCGAGGCCTGTCAGATTTATTTTGTAGAAGAAAGAAGCAACAGACCTCCAACCACTTCATTATGGAAACTGGGGAGTGAGATGTTACATGCAATGTGGAGTCTCTAAAGGCAGAGAAATAAACATGAGAAAGTTTACCCAAGGGAGATGATGATATTACATGTCTGAATTAAAACCAGTTGTTGGGCTTCCCTGGTGGCGCAGTGGTTGAGAGTCTGCCTGCCAATGCAGGGGACACAGGTTCGAGCCCTGGTCTGGGAGGATCCCACATGCCGCGGAGCGGCTGGGCCCGTGAGCCACAACTGCTGAGCCTGCGCGTCTGGAGCTCTGTGCTCCGCAGCGGGAGAGGCTGCGATGGTGAGAGGCCCGCGCACCGCGATGAAGAGTGGTCCCCGCTTGCAGCAACTAGAGAAAGCCCTCGCACAGAAACGAAGACCCAACACAGTCATAAATAAATAAATAAATAAATAAATAAATAAATAAATAAAAGAACGTGAATTTCTTTAAAAAAAAAACCAGTTGTTAATTTAGGAATTACTTTCCAGCAATGTGGTATTTTGCACGTATATAAAGTGACATTGGATGAACACCAATTCATAAAAGAGTTTGATATATTGTATGAACCAATGACACGTCTTTTGCACTTTGGCTGTGCTATTTCAGATATCACTATCTCAACTAGCTCCTATAGAATAGATTATGATATCTTGGAACTCATCTTTGGGGATGGGCCTGAGATCCGGCAATAGGCTAATGCCAAGAAGTCACAGCGATATAGTTGTTAACATTGATTTTGTAAGATTGATTGAAAAGGCTAAGGAACTTCGTGCCTGACCTTTTCTAAATCAATCTGGTTAGTCTTAAATTCCAGCTGTATGTCTTGATAGTCAAGTATTGGAGTGCATGGTTTAATGTTCTACCAGTCCTCATCATCCACTATTATTTCATAATAGGTCTAGTACTACTATTTATTGAAAACATTAGGCAGAGAAATAGATCTTGAAGCCATTCTTGGAAACCCAGTAGGTTCTTCAAAATTAACAGATTAGAAGTACTGTCTACAAAACTGTAGAATATACGCAGTGATGTTCAGTGCTATCGTGGCTTATTCAAGTATACACAGTTATTTGATCACAGATCATTTGTTCAATTGGCACAAATCTCTCAGACAACAAGACTGAAGAAGTCTGAATCCTGAAAGACCCACACACTTTCAAAGATTTTCATGAGAAATATATACCTTTAAAGCTATTATTGAAGTATAGAATTTTGGAAACAATGATTGATCCTTCACTGATGTTCAGGATCCAAGAAATAATCATATTACCGCTTATATTTGTCAAAACATTATTCTTATTCACAGTGTAAAAAGAACAAGGTCATTTCCACATGTATTATTTGGCTTTGGTGTTCTGTAAGAACTTTGCAGACCTCAGTCTTCTGATTTTTCTCATATATTAAATGATTCTGCTTATTTATGTCACTTCCAAACAACTGATCAATAGTCCTTATCAGACAACTCTTAATTATTTACCGATCAAATAATGTAAAAACCTATCTCAGTGTGGCACTAAGACAAATGATAATGATGTCCATGAACCTTCTGAGAAAAAAAAATCACTTAGCAACATTAAAAAATCTTAATTCCTATCTCAGTTATGATATTGTACAAAGTTAATCATGAAGATAATCATGAAGGGTTTTTCTAAGCAAAACAGAAAGGAGGATTAATCTGTATACAGCTTGTGCTTGATTTTCCTAGCCAGAACTATGCCTCATCAGATAAAAGATTTACTCTAGAAAGTTCTACAATGAATAAAAGAATGGCTCTCAAATCTAAGAGGTATGCGTTTGAATATCTCCATCATGTACTAGCTGGATGGCAGTGGACAAGATAGATAAACATCTCAACATCTCTTATCTAATCTTTAGAACTTGGATAGTCAAATGTACTTTACAAGTTGTTATAAGAATTAAATGAAATTACGTACTTTAAGCCCTTCACGCCATATCTTACAAAAAGAAATATCTCAAATAGTGGTGGTTGATTATAATTAGTGACCATTGTTTACTCTTGTTCTATTCTGTAGCTATCGATGAAGAAAATTCCAGTACCATAAACTAGGATACGGCTTTTCCTTTTCTGAAGATTTCCCAATGTTCATCTTCATGGAAATCATCCTACATTCTAGGTAGAAAATAGCCTTCTCAGAATTTCTATTAACTTTACCCTATCTATAACGTGGTTCTCCTCCCATATGTAAATATATCATATATAATTTATTTCTCCATTCAGTACAATTAAAGAATCTCTAATTTGTACATTTGAGCCAAAAAGAACAAAATAAACTTCCACATTATTTGATTCACACCCTTACAGCTCTAATTTCAAGTTCTCTGTGATATCTTTAAAGAAAACAATTCACATGAACATAGCATTGAGACAAAAAAAGAGTTTGTATCAATGTATCTAAAGTACCCAATGTTATAAACATTTTAAGTACACAATGTTAAATACTGAAATGTGATCAACAGCACCATTGTCAAATGGAAGTGCCTTTATATATATTCCATGACTGTTATGCTTAAATTATTTAGAGCAATGTTATTTTGAAGACCAAGCATCTTGGTGAATACAGGCAGAAGTATCACAATTCCCCATATAGGGGAAGACCCTTTTGAAACTCAAAGCACAAAGAAGTGTGAATTTTCCCACTCTAAAATATTTTCATACAGCCTCATTACAGGTACCATGAATGGAAGAAATATAAGTATGATCAATGCTCAAATAAATTTTCCAAATAAAATAGAAGATGTCAGCAAATTAATGTGGAGGAGAGCAGCAATGCGTTCAACAGGCAACTAGCAAAATCGTCATTACATTAGAAAAAATTTTAAGTTGTCTATCTGAAGCAGCTGAAGACTATGAAGAAAATAAGTTTAAATTATGAGGGGATTAAAGACAAAAAAAGTAAAATCATCCCTAAAGGAAAGGCTAAAATTCTACCTACTTTCTCAAAGAAGCATGTCATTGATTATAAAGAAACAAAATCATTTATAAAATGAGGCCACCTTAATAGCCCATGCCGGTCAGTAATACACAAACTTATAGATTATAGGAAGGTAAGAATGTGAACATGTTTAAACTCAAAATAACCAAATTATGAAATTATGCATTGTTAGGGTAATTTTGAATGCATAAACGTAATGCGTGGAGGACACCAAATAGAATAAGAAAATGAATAGGAAGAATGAACTTGCTGCAAAATTGAGAAGTAGAAGATTTGAGCCTCACCCACATCCTTCAATTCCCATCAGTGATCCTTGTCTCCTTCTTGGCTGATTTAGCCTTGCTCATTTACAGGAAGCTTTAGCAGTCTATTTCCTTTTTACTATTATTATTATTTCTCCAACTAAATAATATTCCCCGTATGTTCAAGAAGACTGTGGTGAAAAGTAATAAAAATGGCTGTACTTCCATTGTGCTTTAGAAAAAACCATCGCAAGAAAAAGACGACAAATAATTGAAGCAATGGACTTAACAGTAATTTGTTGGTGAACTACTATGTGATTGACATTAATAGGCATGATACATCTCAGAATTACTGTACTTACATTCTCGCAAAACTCCTGTTGGTCTCCAGTATCTCCAGAACTCGAACCTGGAGGGACACTAGGGCTGAAGGCCATGAGGTCGGTCTTGGGCGGCCCCTCCCCAGAGCACACCCTCTGCCGCCTCTGCTGCGAGTAAGACCAGCTCCCCACCGCGCTGGAGCACACCAGCGTGGGCTTCCCGGGCCCGCACGCGCCCTCGCTGGGCGGCGCCGGGCACCGCAGCGCCGTGTACAGCAGCAGCGTGAGCACCAACAGGCTGGACACCGCGCAGATGGCGATGATCAGGTACACGTTCACATCCACCAGAGCGGCCTCC
The DNA here is from genome assembly GCF_949987535.1 of Balaenoptera acutorostrata. Taxonomy (NCBI): domain Eukaryota; kingdom Metazoa; phylum Chordata; class Mammalia; order Artiodactyla; family Balaenopteridae; genus Balaenoptera; species Balaenoptera acutorostrata. Next base: position 126,041,659 of record NC_080065.1, on the reverse strand, counting down.
ACGCCAGCGGCGCCCGTCGACGCCCGCGAAGAGACCTTGGGCGCCTGGCCGCTGTCCTCCAGCGACAGCAGCACGGTGGCCGTGGCCGTCAGCGCCGGCTCGCCGTGGTCCTTCACCAGCACCAGCAGGCGCTGGCGCGGCGCGTCCGCCTCGTCCAGGGCGCGCGTCGTGCTGATCTCGCCCGTGTACAGCCCCACGCGGAACGGGCTGTGCGCGCCACCCGCCGCCGGCTGCAGCTCGTACGACAGCCACGCGTTGTAGCCCGAGTCCGCGTCCACCGCGCGCACCTTCGCCACCACGTGGCCCGCGCCCACCGACCGAGCCACCCGCTGGCTCAGCGCTCCCGCCCCGCCGCCCGGCCCGGGCAGCAGCAGCGCGGGCGCGTTGTCGTTCTCGTCCAGCACGAACACCTGCAGCGTCACGTTGCTGCCCAGAGGCGGCACGCCCGCGTCGCGCGCGCTCACCTGGAACTGCAGCAGCTCCAGCTCCTCGTGGTCCAGCGGCTGCAGCGCGTACACCTTGCCGCTCTGCGCGTGCACCGACACGTAGCTCGACAGTGCTCGCTCGCCCACCCGCCGCTCCACCAGCGAGTAGGACACCAGCGCGTTCTCCTGCGCGTCCGCGTCCCGAGCCGACACCGTGAAGATGTGGCAGCCGGGCGGGTTGTTCTCCTTCACCAACACCGTGTACTCGGGCTGCGCGAACGCGGGCGCGTTGTCGTTCACGTCGGACACCTCCACGGACACGCTGGCTGTGGCCGACAGCGAAGGCGAGCCCCCGTCCCTCGCGGTCACCACCACCTCATAGTTCTCCAAGCTCTCGCGGTCCAGGGCGCTGTCCAGCACCAGCGAATAGTAATTCTTGAAGGTGGACGCCAGTTTGAAGGGGACTTGGGGTGTTAGTGAGCAGGTCACCTGCGCATTGCCACTGGCGTCATGGTCGGTTACACTGATTAGAGCGATGACAGTCCCCGGTGGAGCATCCTCTGGAATAGAAAGCAACAGTGACGTCACTAGCAACTCGGGGGCATTATCGTTGATGTCCAAGACTTCTATCAAGATTGTGCAGTGACCAAACATTGGGGGGTTTCCTTTGTCAACTGCTTCTATTTGAAGTTTCCATAATTTAATTTCTTCAAAATCTATTTTTCCATTCACTTTTATTTCTCCACTGTTTGAATCTATGCGAAAAGAGGCTTCTGTATTAGAGGAGACATCAGTTGCAAAGGAATAAAGAATGTGGCCGTTTGAACCCTCGTCCAAATCCGAGGCGTTAAGTCTAATAACCAGTGTACCGTTTCTTGCATTTTCCAGTAATTTTATACGATAAACTGCTTTGTCAAACACTGGGGCGTTGTCATTTACATCCAGCACTGTGATGTTTAACTCTACAGTGCCTGTCAGCTCAGGTTTGCCCCCATCCGTTGCTTTGAGCACCAAGAGAAGCTCTGAAGTGACTTCCCTGTCTAAAGGTTTTTTTAGTACTAGTTCGAGCGGTGTTACCTGCTCGTCGTTGGTCGGTACTTCCAGAGAGAAATACTCATTGGGGCTCAGTCTGTAAGTCAGCAGAGCGTTGGCCCCGATATCTGCATCGGAGGCGCCCTCTAGTGAAAAATGAGAGTCAAGAGGCCTAGTTTCGGAAATAAAGAGATTTTTGTGTGTCGCTGGGAATACAGGCGGATTGTCGTTAATATCCTTTATTTCCACCTCCACATGAAACAGCTGCAGCGGCCGGTCCACGATCACCTCCAGGTGGATGCTGCACTCCGCGCTCCGCCGGCACAGCTCCTCCCGGTCGATCCGAGAATTCACAAACAAAATGCCATTCTGCAGATTTATCTCCAGAAAGTCCCCGCGGTCTTTGGATGCCACCCTGAACAGGCGCGGCACCAGCTCCACCAGCTCCAGCCCCAGGTCCTGGGCGATGCGGCCCACGAAGGTGCCGTGTTTGGCTTCCTCAGAGACCGAATAATGGACCTGGCCGCTCCCCGTCTCCCATGCTGCGAGGAGCAGAAGCGAGAGCAGCAGGCGCCAGGCTTCCTGCCTCCCTGGTCCTGAAGTTAACATCGTGACTCGCTTCTGGTTAGTAAATAAACATTTCATGAGTAGAAATATGTAGTCCTTTTGAGACCTTCCTTCTGAGTCTTTGTTCCTGATATCCCAGCTGATCTTAACAATATGGGTGTGTTTATAGTCTATAAAGCACCGGAACAGTGGCGAGCCTTTCTCGTACGAGAATAATCTTTATTTTTTTTTTTTTCCGGTTAAAACAATCCTCTCCTTGGAGAACAACGACATCCTGTGGCTCAGAGTGGAAGTGTGGTTTATCGTTTGTACTTTCTTTCACTTATATTGCTTCTTTCGTGATTCCTTCATATTGGTCCATTGTGTGTGTGTGTGTGTGTGTGTGTGTGGAATTTTAATTCTTTCATTATATATTCTTTGTGTGTGACCACTAGCTCTTTAAAAGTGGTTTGGTTTTACAAATTAGAATTCCAAGAAGAGTTTTATCTTGGATATGGATATCTAAGAGAACATATTAGAGCGCTATGTTATGTATATGAACATGAAAAAAATCCATATATGTAGGTTATTAGCAATACAGTTTTTTAGACTTTTAGAAATAGATCATTTTTGAAAGGCTCCTTATTAAGTTTACTCCATTGCTAACACTCTATAATGTTCTATTGCTTAATATTTATACTATGTTAAATTATTCTAAACATTTAGTCCAATTGTGTAGAGGATAACTCAAAATGCCAGTTCTCTAAAAGTTACCATCTCAACTTGAGAGTGTTTCAAACCCATGCTCATATGCAAACTACTTATCAGTTTGTCCAAAAAACATATTTGCTTCAATGTTAATGAATTTACCAAGTACTGACTCCTGGAAATACAAAACATATTTACCTTTGTCTCATTTAAAAGTTTTTTTTTTCAATGACTGTATGTGCTCAGGGTGAATGCTGTAGTTTCCATCCTGAAGGACAATGTAAATTTGCATTATATTCATTGCTATTTGTAAAAGTAATCTCTTTCTACCCCCCACAAAAAAAAACCCACTGATGAGGGATTCAAGTTATATTTGTCACTTTGTTTTCTTTTTTTTAATTTATTTATTTATTTTTGCCTGTGTTGGGTCTTCATTTCTGCGCGAGGGCTTTCTCCAGTTGCGGCGAGCGGGGGCCACTCTTCATCGCGGTGCGCGGGCCTCTTACTGTCACGGCCTCTCCCGTTGCGGAGCACAGGTTCCAGACGCGCAGGCTCAGTAGTTGTGGCTCACGGGCTTTGTGGCTCACGGGCTTTGTTGCTCCGTGGCATGTGGGATCTTCCCAGACCAGGGCTCGAACCCGTGTCCCCTGCATTGGCAGGCAGATTCTCAACCACTGCGCCACCAGGGAAGCCCTGTCACTTTGTTTATACCCATCTTATTCCAGAATGGGTTTAAGGAGACTACGGTATCAAGAGTATTCTAAATCTCGTTTAATCACTCAATTTTATTTTCCTGTTTTACCTCAAATTTTTTAAAATGCTGAAATTTGCATAATTATTGATTGCAATAAAGTTTATCAGTGTTGTCTTAGAAAAATATTTTAATCCTAAATTTCCCTACTAAAAAAAATTATAAATGGTTACCCAAGGAAATCTTAGGTTTTATGTAATAGCTACAGTCTTTATTTTAAACACATTTTAAAATAGTGATTCAATAATTAAATCTATGCCAAAGATTTACAGTTCTAACTACAGCTAATTCTTTTATTAATTGTGGAAGCCATAAGTTCGAGACCAAAATATTTACCTAAAGAAGAGAAGGAAAATTTTTAGCACATGGGAGTGGCTAAATTTCAGAAAAAGACATGACTAGGAAATAAACCTCCTCATGTTTGCTGATTGAAATACTTCATTCCCTTTAGGAATGACTCCATGCTGAAGATCCATTCTATTTTTGCTTTAAAGAATTGCTTCACTAATTAAGTACATATGAGAGAGAGTTTTTAAAGCTCCTACGTTCCAAGGCTATCACATAGCTAATTACTACAGTATACCAATAAATCTATGGGTTCATTAGTCTTTTTTTTTTTTTGCCCCACCATGCAGCATGTGGGATCTTAGTTCCCCAATCTGGGATCGAACTCCTCACCCCCTACAGTGGAAGCACAGAGTTTTAACCACTGGACCACTAGGGAAGTCCCTCTCACCTTGAAACAAGGTATCACAAATACTATGTTGCCAAGAGCAAAGGACTATTCATGATTGGTCTCATTTTAATGCCATCTAATAAAGAACGTGTTAAATATGTTTATAAAAATAAGAAGTTTTAAAAGAAATGGGCTAACTCCTTTTTTTGTCAAGAATGTTAAAAGCAATCCTTGACTTGGGAAAATTTATGGTTTCATCCTAAAATTTCAGTCATTCTGAATTGAATGAAACTGTCTACAAAGGTTTTTTAAAATATTTATCTTAATAACAGAGCCAGTGGCAGACATTATCCGACTAAAATCAGTAAAGAGAAAGTAAAAAACTGAAATAAAAATTCAAAAAATATTTAAAATTCAAAACACATTTAAAATTCAAAACACTTAATTTAATTCCGTAGATTAGGACTTTTTAAAATGATGATCTTCCAGTCTACATAATCTACTATTAAGAATAAAGTGTAAACACTGACGTTCTAGTATGCACTATGTTACGTTGCACTACACATTCTGTGCTTAGGGAGCAAAAACCACATTTTCATCGTGAAGGGAATTGATCGTAGCAGTTTTTTGTTACTGTAACAGGGTTATTTCAAATTTTAGATTTAAAAATTAAATAAAATTATAAAGTACTAATCTGACAAATATTTGTAAAATAAAAAATAGTTTATGAAAAAAATCAAAACCTTCAACCGACATCAAATATTTATATTGGAAAATATAAATGAATTGAGGAAAATGGCATATATTAAAAATTGAAGTATTCAGCAAAAGTTGATGCACAAGGTACTGTAAATAGAATATAAAGTGAACTTTTAGAATAAACTATATTACAAACGGCATTACTAAGGAATATTTGAGGAATTATAGAAATACATGATATTTAGACAAAGAATGAAGGTATCCCAAGATACATATTTGAGGGGGAAAGCGGTGAAATAAAATATTCACGAAGCAAAATATGAAAATTGAAAAGCAATAACCCACCTTGCTAGAGTGGTTGCCTCCAGTAGACTGTTCTTCCACTTCCACGTCTGGTAATGGACACGGCGTAAGACTGGGGCTGAAGGCCATGAGGTCTGCCTTGGGCGGCCCCTCCCCAGAGCACACCCGCTGCCGCCTCTGCTGCGAGTAAGACCAGCTCCCCACCGCGCTGGAGCACACCAGCGTGGGCTTCCCGGGCCCGCACGCGCCCTCGCTGGGCGGTGCCGAGCACCGCAGCGCCGTGTACAGCAGCAGCGTGAGCACTAACAGGCTGGACACCGCGCAGATGGCGATGATCAGGTACACGTTCACATCCACCAGAGCGGCCTCCGCGCCAGCGGCGCCCGTCGACGCCCGCGAAGAGACCTTGGGCGCCTGGCCGCTGTCCTCCAGCGACAGCAGCACGGTGGCCGTGGCCGTCAGCGCCGGCTCGCCGTGGTCCTTCACCAGCACCAGCAGGCGCTGGCGCGGCGCGTCCGCCTCGTCCAGGGCGCGCGTCGTGCTGATCTCGCCCGTGTACAGCCCCACGCGGAACGGGCTGCGCGCGCCACCCGCCACCGGCTGCAGCTCGTACGACAGCCACGCGTTGTAGCCCGAGTCCGCGTCCACCGCGCGCACCTTCGCCACCACGTGGCCCGCGCCCACCGACCGAGCCACCCGCTGGCTCAGTGCGCCCGCCCCGCCGCCCGGCCCGGGCAGCAGCGCGGGCGCGTTGTCGTTCTCGTCCAGCACGAACACCTGCAGCGTCACGTTGCTGCCCAGAGGCGGCACGCCCGCGTCGCGCGCGCTCACCTGGAACTGCAGCAGCTCCAGCTCCTCGTGGTCCAGCGGCTGCAGCGCGTACACCTTGCCGCTCTGCGCGTGCACCGACACGTAGCTCGACAGCGCTCGCTCGCCCACCCGCCGCTCCACCAGCGAGTAGGACACCAGCGCGTTCTCCTGCGCGTCCGCGTCCCGAGCCGACACCGTGAAGATGTGGCAGCCGGGCGGGTTGTTCTCCTTCACCAACACCGTGTACTCGGGCTGCGCGAACGCGGGCGCGTTGTCGTTCACGTCGGACACCTCCACGGACACGCTGGCTGTGGCCGACAGCGAAGGCGAGCCCCCGTCCCTCGCGGTCACCACCACCTCATAGTTCTCCAAGCTCTCGCGGTCCAGGGCGCTGTCCAGCACCAGCGAATAGTAATTCTTGAAGGTGGACACCAGTTTGAAGGGGACATGAGGTGTTAATGAGCAGGTCACCTGCCCGTTGGCGCCAGAGTCACGGTCGGACACGCTGATTAAGGCGATGACGGTGCCCACCTGAGCGTCCTCTCGCACTGGGAGAGCCAAAGAAGTGACAACCACCTCAGGTGAATTATCATTTTCATCCAGGATTTCCACTAGGACAGTGCAGTGACCAACCATAGGTGGGTTTCCTTTATCTGTAACATCTACATGAATTTCATAAGTATTACTATCCTCAAAGTCAATAGCATCGTTTACTCTTATTTCTCCTGTGCTTTCATTCATTAGAAATTTCCTTCTTGTGCTGGGTGGGACCAAAGAGCTAAACGAATATATTATTTCCTTATTTATCCCTTCATCCACATCAGAAGCATTTAGCCATATGACTAATGTTTGGTTCGCTGAATTTTCATACATCTTAACTTCATAAACGGATCGGTCAAATAGAGGTGCGTTATCATTGGCGTCTAACACCAGGATCAGCAGAGTAACAAATCCCATCAGTTCGGGTTTGCCTCCATCAGTTGCCGTTAATAACAGCTGAAGCTGAGGATTTTCTTCACGATCCAGCAGTTTTCGTAGAACAAGCACTGGAAATTTGCCTTTGTCCTTTTTGTTTATAATATCAAGAGTGAAAAAGTCATTTGGACTGAGTCTGTAAGTAAGCATTGCGTTCTCTCCAATATCCGCATCAGATGCGCCTTCTAGAGGAAATCGAGAGTCAAGCGGTCGAGATTCGTAAATTGAGAGCTTTTGTTCTGAGACAGAGAAGACCGGCGGGTTGTCATTAACGTCCTTCACCTCCACCTCCACGTGAAACACCTGCAGCGGCCGGTCCACGATCACCTCCAGGTGGATGCTGCACTCCGCGCTCCGCCCGCACAGCTCCTCCCGGTCGATCCGAGAATTCACAAACAAAATGCCATTCTGCAGATTTACCTCCAGAAGGTCCCCGCGGCCTTTGGATGCCACCCGGAACAGACGCGGCACCAGCTCCGCCAGCTCCAGCCCCAGGTCCTGGGCGATGCGGCCCACGAAGGTGCCGTGTTTGGCTTCCTCTGAGAGCGAGTAATGGACCTGGCTGCTCCCAGTCTCCCAGGCTGCAATGAGCAGAAACGAGAGAAGCAGGCGCTGGGTTCTCTGCCTGATAGGTCTGTAGACCAACATCATAACTTTCTCCTGTTTTATAAATCAGTGACTCGGCGTCCAGAACACACCCACCGCTCCGAATTTTTCTATTCGATTTCTTGCATCCAATTTTCTTGAAATGGCTGAGATCTCCGAATGTAGCTCTTTCCTAGTCCTTGAGAAACAGGATCATGCCTTTGTTCTGAAAAGCCATTTTGTGGAAGACAGCGACATCCGGTGGCTTAATGTGTAAGTACAATTCCATGAGTTTAACAACTCTTGTTCCTATCTTTTCATTCTATTTTCACATCTTTGGGTCTCTATGGACTTTCAAAGACTCACATTACGTTTCTTTTGTATATAATAATAATCATTGTCGATACGTAGTGCAGCGTTTTTCTTGAGTGGAAAATCACAGAGAAGTAATTCCTTCCCTAACCATGATTGTCTTTAGCTGAATTTGAAAACACCCTTAATATTTGTATAATACTGAGTGTACTAGCATTTTGTTGGATAACAAATTTAAGTCTCTTCAACTTCTAAACCTTAATTCACTTCTCCTTGTCATTACTTTGATATTAAATAAACCTTAGACACTAATCTCAAGCATCAGTTCTCTGTGAGGTATTTGCAACTTCTAAATGCCAATCATCACTAGAATGTAGAGAGATCACAGGCTTCAACATCAGAAATTCCTCTCTTCTGATTCCTAGTCTCCAACTTACTAGTTGTGTGACTTGGGGAAAATAATTTAACCTCTCTCTGTCTCAGTTTTCACTTTCATAACATTCATAACATATTAATAATAATATAGTGGTTGCATGAATTACGATATATTAAGAGCCTAGTATAATACCTCAAGGAGAGTGAGTGCTTCATAAATGGAAGTTTTTCTCAGGGCTCACTTTAGCCACATTAGTTTCATAATGCTCAAGACCAAAATTGGCTCTTTGGATAAAATGATTACCTATAGAATGGTGTCACCCTATAAAGCCTTTACATATTGCTGCTGCACAGGCTGAGTGGTGTTCCTGTCTTTAAGAAGACAGAAAAGTGCTTTTATTGAGAAATTAGTTATAAGGGGGAAATTTCACTTTTTTATACACATCTTACATGGGCAAAAAGAATCTTAATTGTGATTCAAAATAAAATAATTAAAAATTTATGATTTCCACTTTCAGAGACAACTAATTTCATCTTTGTTATTTTTATGTTTTTCAAATACCCCAAATATACAGTTTTGGCATTATCTAATAATTTTATAAGTGTCAGTAAAGTTTTTCATCACCTGCAGTAAAAATATTTTCTCTCAAAATTCTTGGAATCAAATATTCAGTAACTGAAATTCTCCATTAATATATCTATGGTGGACTTCCTGGGCGGTCCAGTGGTTAAGACTCCGCGCTTACAGTGAAGGGGGCATGGGTTCAATCCCTGGTTGGGGAACTAAGATCCTGTATGCTTCACGGTGCAGGCAACATACTATATGCTACTGATAAAAGTTGAAGTTTCTCTTTTTCCAAAAAAAGGAAAACTTACTGATAGGAGGTTTTGTCTTATCCAAAGATTAATTTCTTACTTTAATGATTTTTTTAAAGAAATCAATAATTTTGAACTCTGAAAAATAGAACATTTATAGAATAAATAAGAAAATTTACAGGAATGAGGGTCACTTGATTCATCGATGTATGTGTGCTTCTAACTTCTGTTTTTATACTTCTCTACTCCTTTAGAATGATTCTAGGGTCAAAATCTATTCATATTCTGATTTTAAGGGTTACTTTTCTTATAAAGCATGAATTAAAATGTAATGAGTTAATCTATCCACCCACAATAGCAATGTTCAGTGTAAGCTACTCTCTGGAGTCTAAAAATAAGTTTATCATTGATTAATTATCTCAACACAAGGTAATGATATAAACTAAATTCCATTGCTGTTAATGAGCATTTTTAACCGGGTAATAACATAAATGTCCCAATGCAAATCTCCAATAATGAATGAAAAGTAGTGTAGTTAAATTATATCCTGTCAAATAATAGGAACTTGCTTTGCCAAGCAACTCAATAGGGCTATAGTCTCTAAAATTTCAGTTGGATAAGAATCCCCTGGAATGCTTGTTAAAATGCAAATTTGCCAATATTACTTATTTCAGAAACTTGAGGTGGTGTCTGGGAAGCAGAATGTTCAATAAGGACTCCAGATATTGCTAAAGCAGTTAGCATTGTCAGGCCTGAGGATAGGCTGACCATAAAAACCAGTTTGCCTGGAATATGCTCTATGTTTGTCTGTGGTCTTGTATACATTTGTATAGTGCCCCTTTCACTCTCAAAAGTGTCTGAGATCGAGTCATAACTTAGTTAGCCCTATCTAGAAACTACAGTTAACAGACTGGCATAGGGGAGCTTCATTATTGGTCTCATGATTCTGGCTTGAATTGAGCAATGAAGTGTCTTCCAAGCTCTCACCTCTCTATTTTGGACTTCCCAGCTGTTTTTTTTTTTTTTAATTTTTTTTTAAATTTATTATTTATTTATTATTTTATTTTTGGCTGTGTTGGGTCTTCGTTTCTGTGCGAGGGCTTTCTCTAGTTGAGGCAAGTGGGGGCCACTCTTCATCGCGGTGCGCGGGCCTCTCACTATCGCGGCCTCTCTTGTTGCGGAGCAGAGGCTCCAGACGCTCAGGCTCAGCAGTTGTGGCTCACGGGCCCAGCCGCTCCGCGGCATGTGGGATCCTCCCAGACCAGGGCTCGAACCCGTGTCCCCTGCATTGGCAGGCAGATTCTCAACCACTGCGCCACCAGGGAAGCCCCCCAGCTGTTTTTAATCCTGAATTTCCTGAATCCCAGCGTGCTCATGCTTCCTGATGACCCAAAAGATAAATTCATTACTAAGATGTTCACTGATCTTCTGAAAATTTGCATACAATGATAGCCCATATTCTGGGAGAGAATAAAGATTAGTATAAGGGACTATATTACCAATTATATCAATGCAGCCATCAATGATAAAGAGTAAAATTTGTAATTATAGAATATGTAGTAAGTACTTAATGAATAATACTAGCTCTAAGATACTAGAGGAATGGTGGCAGTTTTTGCGGGGGAAGCAAATGACATTTCTAGCATCCCTCAATCCATATAACATAATCAAATACCTGGGCCCAAGTACAAGTGGCATATGGAACCTGAAAAAGTACAAGGACAGAGATATTTGAAGGTATAAGTCTGGATTTAAGGTGAGTTGTGCCAACAGACATAGACAGGTTTTATGACAAGAGTTCAGAGAATATTCAAGTTTTGCAAGAAATAAAATGGGAAAAAATAGATTGCTTTGTAGCATAAACCAAACATGTGTCCTTTGGAGAGAAACAAAGTACTGAAATATTTAAGTGATTTTTACTTGCATGTGCCTTGTTATATTGTGGCTCTATTATCAAGTCCACTCTGATTTGCTCTGTTGAGTTTTCAATTAAGAAATGCCTTGTAAAATACCTGACATCATAAAAAATAAAATAAAACCCCTGAGTAGAAATATAAAACACATTACAAAAATGCAATGTAAGGGGGCTTCCCTGGTGGCGCAGTGGTTGAGAGTCTGCTTGCCAATGCAGGGGACACGGGTTCGAGCCCTGGTCTGGGAAGATCCCACATGCCGCGGAACAACTAGGCCCGTGAGCCACAACTACTGAGCCTGTGCGTCTGGAGCCTGTGCTCCACAACAAGAGAGGCCACGACAGTGAGAGGCCCGCGCACCGTGATGAAGAGGCCCCCGCTCGCCGCAGCTAGAGAAAGCCCTCGCACAGAAACGAAGACCCAACACAGCCAAAAATAAATAAATAAATAAATAAATAAAAAATAAATAAAAAAATGCAATGTAAGTATAAAGGAAGTTTTTAAGATATAAATTAGAAAACAAAATGAATGCTTGGACTAAAGATAGAGTGTGGAGAACCACCAATTTGAAACTTGCAAACCATAATCCAGGAAATGTAAGTTTAGCATGTAGTGACTTTAAAGGTGCACAATCTCATCTCCAGATTTCTGTCTTTTGGAATACTGAGAGACAAAGTAAATCCTCATGTAAACTGGTTAAGTTCCAGACAACAATTTCAAGAGAATTCAAAGTGTGAAATATGGGTATATCTTTAATGCCCCAGCATTACATTACTAACAGAAAATTTCATAAAAGGAGAAAGTCTTCTTCAGGAAAGAAAGTACCTTTCAGGAAGTATTTTCTTCAATATCAGATAAAACATGAATTTCAGAAAAATTTCTACGTGTAGAAAAGATTCTCAGTCAACATTTTCTTATGATCTACACTGTCAGACAATGTATAGAAACATATTTTGAACAAGTGGGAATAAGAGTTATATTTGAAACAATTATTGTCAAAATTAAATTCCTGAAGTAAAGCAACTGTTTTCTAGGTATATTGGAAGTTACCTATTGAAGTTACAGACACTAACTAGTGCTGACCGCCATGTCTCCAGAAAGGTAGGAAACTATAAGTTAACAAGGTAACAGTTACTGCATATATCTGCTATGGGGTTGCTTAAAAACAATATAATTAGGCTAAACTACCATGCTTACTTTAGAAATTATCATTTGACAGAGTGGTGTTGCAGTTAACTTAATGTGTAATGACTAAATTTGTTTTCAACTAATAGTTTTCAGGTACGGTGGCAGCAATTCCTATTAATCAGGAATTCAATATGACTCCCACAACAGGTTTTAAATAAAATGGATTCAGCCCTAATAAATGTCTGTTCAGTGTATGGTTTATAACGATTCTCAACTGGAAGTTGAAGCAAAAGTCAGTAACAAAGTTAAGGTTCACCCTCCAGAAATAAAATTAAACATACTGGCAGAACTAGAAAAACATGGATAAAAACTATTTTAAAGTATCTTATAGGATAATTAAAATATTTTTCAAGACTAAATGAATACATACATAAACAAATAAAATATTAGAGCAACCCACCTTCCCAGAGGAGTCCAAAGAAGCTTGTGGATCTCCAGTTGCATCTATAGATCCAGGACACGGAGGTAGGCTGGGGCTGAAGGCCATGAGATCTGCCTTGGGCGGCCCCTCCCCAGAGCACACCCGCTGCCGCCTCTGCTGCGAGTAAGACCAGCTCCCCACCGCGCTGGAGCACACCAGCGTGGGCTTCCCGGGCCCGCACGCGCCCTCGCTGGGCGGCGCCGAGCACCGCAGCGCCGTGTACAGCAGCAGCGTGAGCACCAACAGGCTGGACACCGCGCAGATGGCGATGATCAGGTACACGTTCACGTCCACCAGAGCGGCCTCCGCGCCAGCGGCGCCCGTCGACGCCCGCGAAGAGGCCTTGGGCGCCTGGCCGCTGTCCTCCAGCGACAGCAGCACGGTGGCCGTGGCCGTCAGCGCCGGCTCGCCGTGGTCCTTCACCAGCACCAGCAGGCGCTGGCGCAGCGCGTCCGCCTCGTCCAGGGCGCGCGTCGTGCTGATCTCGCCCGTGTACAGCCCCACGCGGAACGGGCTGTGCGCGCCACCCGCCGCCGGCTGCAGCTCGTACGACAGCCACGCGTTGTAGCCCGAGTCCGCGTCCACCGCGCGCACCTTCGCCACCACGTGGCCCGCGCCCACCGACCGAGCCACCCGCTGGCTCAGCGCTCCCGCCCCGCCGCCCGGCCCGGGCAGCAGCAGCGCGGGCGCGTTGTCGTTCTCGTCCAGCACGAACACCTGCAGCGTCACGTTGCTGCCCAGAGGCGGCACGCCCGCGTCGCGCGCGCTCACCTGGAACTGCAGCAGCTCCAGCTCCTCGTGGTCCAGCGGCTGCAGCGCGTACACCTTGCCGCTCTCCGCGTGCACCGACACGTAGCTCGACAGCGCTCGCTCGCCCACCCGCCGCTCCACCAGCGAGTAGGACACCAGCGCGTTCTCCTGCGCGTCCGCGTCCCGAGCCGACACCGTGAAGATGTGGCAGCCGGGCGGACTGTTCTCCTTCACGAACACCGTGTACTCGGGCTGCGCGAACACGGGCGCGTTGTCGTTCACGTCGGACACCTCCACGGACACGCTGGCTGTGGCCGACAGCGAAGGCGAGCCCCCGTCCCTCGCGGTCACCACCACTTTATAGTTCGCCACCCTCTCGCGGTCCAGGGCGCTGTCCAGCACCAGCGAATAGTAATTCTTGAAGGTGGACACCAGTTTGAAGGGGACATGAGGCGTCAGGGAACAGGTCACCTGTCCATTTGCACCTTCGTCTCGGTCAATAACGCTGATCAGGGCAATGATTGTCCCCAGCTGTGCATCCTCTTTGACAGGGAGCCAGAGCGTTTTGATAATCAACTCTGGAGCAAAGTCATTAGTGTCCACAACTTCCACAAGAACTGTACAGTGACCAGCCAGGGGTGGGAGGCCTTTATCTATCGCCTCTACTGGAATTTTGTAGGCTTTACTTTCTTCAAAATCTATATGTCCTATTGCTATAATCTTCCCATTTAGGGGGTCTATGTAGAACTTAAATTTTATATCTGGAGAAACGTCACTAGAGAATGAGTAAATAATATCCCCATTCAAGCCTTCGTCTAAATCTGAGGCGTTAAGTTTAATTATGAACGTTGCATTGGGAACGTTTTCTGGTAATTTCACCGCATAGAGTGTTCTGTCGAAAGCTGGGGCGTTGTCATTGGCGTCCAGCACTTTGACGAGTAACTGAACTGTGCCAGTCAGCTCAGGTTTGCCTCTGTCAGTGGCCGTGAGCACTAAATGAAGTTCCGGAGATTCTTCCCTGTCTAAAGGTTTTCGTAATACAAGTCCCAGAGGCTTTACCTGTTGGTCGGTGGTTGGTACGTCCAGAGAGAAATACTCATTGGAGCTCAGCCTGTAAGTCAACAGAGCGTTCTCCCCGATATCTGCATCGGAGGCGCCCTCTAGTGGAAACCGAGAGTCAAGCGGCCTGGATTCCGCGATAAACAGATTCCTTTGTGTTCCGGGGAACACAGGAGGATTGTCGTTAATGTCCTTCACCTCCACTTCCACATGGAAAACCTGCAGCGGCCGGTCCACGATCACCTCCAGGTGGATGCTGCACTCCGCGCTCCGCCCGCACAGCTCCTCCCGGTCGATCCGAGAATTCACAAACAAAATGCCATTCTGCAGATTTACCTCCAGAAGGTCTCCGCGGCCTTTGGAATCCAACTGGAACAAGCGAGGCACCAGCTCCGCCAGCTCCAGCCTTAGGTCCTGGGCGATGTGGCCCACGAAAGTGCCATGTTTGGCCTCCTCCAGGACTGAGTAGTGGACCTGGCTGCTCCCGGTCTCCCAGGCTGTGAGAATGATAAACAGTAGCAGTAGATCCCGGTCCCCTTGGTCGCCTCGACTTGAGTACAACATTTCAAACACTCGAGGTTTTTTATAGTTAGCGAAAAAATTTTCAAAACTAGGGGAAATCTTCTGATTCCTTCAGTCCCATCCTGCTGTGTTCGTCACTGTTCTGCCCTAGGAGACTATAAAAGACCGGAGTGTCTTTCCAAAGCCTAAAAGATGGCTTTGAATCAGAGAATTTCTCAGCCGAGAGTGACATCACGTGGCCCCAAAAGTAAGTACATGTTTTATGAATAAACATTTCACCATTATCCTGCAAAGTTTTGTTTCATTCTCTGAATTTTTTCTTAATCGTTGATGAAATAGAGAACGACATTTCTCTTGTTGGAAGCATTCTAGTGAAATAAATGCGGCTAAATGTTTAGTATAAACCAAAACTGTGGCTTTCTGTTACCTGAGGAAACTAAACTCTCCACACAATTTAAAAATAATCACAGAAATGAAGTGAGAATAAAAATGATCAGTTAAACAACCAGGGATTTTAAATTGGAAAATTCTTTTGTTCTGTAATTCAGGATCTCCCACATACATAGACTTAGGATTCTGCCTAGAAGAATTCGATGACTCACTGTTCCTAGGGTCTCTAGGAGACCAGAAATCTACTGATGAAAGAGAAACTTGCTCATGTGTGAAAAAAATAAATCTAGAAAACTGAGCAAAAAATTGAGGTATTTTTCTTAAGTAATTTTATGAATTGAATATATGTAAAATATTTTAATATAAGAATTTGCTTTAATATATTTTGTAGGGAGAAACGTCTATATTTTTCTCTTTATTAGAATTAATGTGATTTCTTTTCAGAAATGTGTTGCATTCCTATATGTATATAGTTGCATTTTTCCAAGCCTTAATACTTATGAATATCTTTTTACAATCCCCAATATAGTTTACATTATGTCTTTTCATAATACATAATACATACATTTTAATTTCATTATTGTTCATCCTTAGTACTTAGGACAATTTCTGTTTTTAAAGTTATGCTTGGGATTTTTCCTTCTTAGTATCTATTTAACAAGGAAAGCTCATTTGTGAACTACTCTCATTCTAAACTGCAAGTAGATTAATTACATCTAGATTTTAGTGCTTTTCAAGAGTAAAGGCAAAATTATCAGTTTATGGTACCATTAATGCTCCTGTATATCTATCTTTTCTTTCATATTCTTACAGCTACCTGCCTAAGAAACGTTTTTAACTAATTGCTGCTATCCTTAATTATTGCAGTAGCTTCCTAGATTGTCTTTCCATCCAATCTTCTGAAACATGGTGTTGACTTTTTTTGCTCAAGATCTTTTGATAGTTCCCAATTTACTTCTGAAGAATCCAAATTCTTTAATCTGCTACTCAAAGTTACTTAGTCTAGTACTCAGAATCAAGAGATATTTTCATATTACTTTTTCTGACTTTATTCTATGTGAACCATATGTTTTAACCACAGTGGACTATTCCATGTTTCCAGTCATATAGAGGCTTTTGTGTGTCTTCAGGTTTGCTTAATTTTCTCCTTCACAGAAGTATTCATTATTCTCAATATTCTTTCAGGGTAACTTACCCTTTTAAAAACCGTTGAAAACACCATGACCCTTCAAGTGTTCCTTCAGAAAGACAAATAGGGAGTGATTTTCTTTCAACCCCAGCTTTGCTTTTGGGCCTGTTATAATATCTTGTCTTTCATTGTATGACCCATATATTTACTTTATCTCAAACGTTTTGATGTCAGAGGCTGGGTTTTGATAATTCAGTGGTCCCTGGCATGCTAACATGGTCTTGGAATCGCCTAAGGGTCCTACTAATGATTAATGAAGACTGATGACTATATTTTAAAAGTTATTCTATATCACTTTCTATATAAATGGTCTACTTCCATGGTTAATAGGCAGTAACTACTACTAACTTTTAAATCATCATAAAACATACTGTGTACTTATTTTTGAGGAAGAGAAAACACCATTAATGGAAAAGAACAAAGATTTCAAACACCTACTCAGACCTCTAAATGATCTGAAGCAACTTATAAGTATGAAAAAAGACATCACTGTCAACACAAGATAGTCTAAACTTTCCTTGAGGAGACTTTATCTAAATAAATTTCTAGATTCCAAAAGGTTTCCCACATCCACAATGGTAATTGGACTTCCCAAAACCGGTGAAACTGACTTTTAGATGAGTTTTTAAATTCTATCACAAAGAATTCAAAATACTGACACATTGTAGGTTAACCTGAAAATAACTTCACAAAAGATAACTTTTACATAAAATAAGAGTAATATAGAAGGCCATAATGACTTTCTAACGTTTTAGTTTTTCTTTTTCCAGTTATTAACTCCTTGAACTCTTTTGAATAATAACTAAATTTTGTTATGCACATAGTATTTGACAGACATTTTATAAACAACTTTATAAATATTAACTTGATACAAAAATTCTATGCAATAGAATTCATACTCATCATGCGTAGAATGTGAAACCAAGGAATTGAAATAACAAGTGCTTTATCAAAGGCTGTATGAACAAAAACTGGTAGAGGTGGAGTTTTAACCCAGGAAGCTCCAGAATCCACAGTATTTAATAACTGAGCTCTGGTACCTTTCAATTTAGGAAATATTTAATAGCTAAAATCATTACCATTCACCTGAAACTAATACAAAATTGTTAATCAACTATATACTCCCATATAAAATAAAAAGTTAAAAATAAACAAATAAAACCATTAACATAGATAGAAGAGTGCAAAGTATTAAAATACAGATTACATTTTGACTCCATCTTTGTGATAAGCACACCCCTAAAATGAAATTCGAATATCAATTAGAGAGTTGTAGGAACACAGAACTAAAATTATCGAAATGATGAGAGTTGTCAAATAAATGGTAGGTGATGGAAAGTGTCTTGTTTCTAATTAAGGAATTTTTTTTTCTTAAACTGCTTTTTTTTTAAATTTTATTTGTTTATTTATTTATTTATGACTGTGTTGGGTCTTCGTTTCTGTGCGAGGGCTTTCTCTAGTTGCGGCAAGCGGGGGCCACTCTCTTCATCGCTCTCTTCATCGCGGTGCGCGGGCCTCTCACTATCGCGGCCTCTCTTGTTGCGGAGAACAGGCTCCAGACACGCAGGCTCAGTAACTGTGGCTCACGGGCCCAGCTGCTCCGCGGCATGTGGGATCTTCCCAGACCAGGGCTCGAACCCGTGTCCTCTGCATTGGCAGGCAGATTCTCAACCACTGCGCCACCAGGGAAGCCCTAATTAAGGAATTTTTAAAAACCAATTAGGGCATCCCTGGTGGTGCAGTGGTTGGGAGTCTGCCTGCCAATGCAGGGGACACGGGTTCGAGCCCTGGTCTGGGAGGATCCCACATGCCGTGGAGCGGCTGGGCCCGTGAGCCACAATTGCTGAGCCTGCGTGTCTGCAGCCTGTGCTCCGCAACAGGAGAGCCTGCGATGGTGAGAGGCCCGCGCACCGCGATGAGGAGTGGCCCCCGCTTGCCACAACTAGGGAAAGCCCTCGCACAGAGACGAAGACCCAACACAGCCATAAATAAATAAATAAAATTTTTTTAAAAAGCTATTGCTTTGATCTGGAGGTAAAAATCATTTTTAAAAAAACCAATTAGGGCTTCCCTGGTGGCGCAGTGGTTGAGAATCTGCCTGCCAATGCAGGGGACACGGGTTCAAGCCCTGGTCTGGGAAGATCCCACATGCCGCGGAGCAACTAGGCCCGTGAGCCACAATTACTGAGCCTGCGCGTCTGGAGCCTGTGCTCCGCAACAAGAGAGGCCGCGACAGTGAGAGGCCCGCGCACCGTGATGAAGAGTGGCCCCCACTTGCCACAACTAGAGAAAGCCCACGCACAGAAACGAAGACCCAACACAGCCAAAAATAAATAAATAAATAAATAAATAAATAAATAAAAAATTTAAAAAAAAAAAAAAAAACCAATTAAACATTTAGGAGAATTGAGTAATTAAAGTTATATCCAAGAATCAGGTAGGCATAGATAGAATAGAAAATCTAAGTGTACCATCACTTTCACAAGGGAGAAACTCCACATTTGATTCAAACAGTAAAGATAAGCATATTTTAAAAATACACAGCCATTAAAGTTAAGGACTAAAATTAAAATTATTTCTTTCATGTAATGTGCTTTTAATAGCCAAATAAAATTTAGGCACTGAAGGTATTGTGAGAAATATAAAATAAGCTACAAAATAATACTGGTTTCAGGTTACTTACAGGTGAGCAAAGGAAATAAAATGTCATATATTGCTGGTCATAAATGTTAAAGAAATTAAGAAATACATTAATAACAAATTAAGAATTGAGTGTTGCAGAAACCATTCATTCCATTCCATTAAGTTCCACCTTTCTCTCCAAAGGAATATGCTTAAAATCTATGACCAACTAACATCAAGGCAGGTCAAACAGTTACAAGAAGCAAAGATTAAAAAAAGACAAGAAGGGGCTTCCCTGGTGATGCAGTGGTTGAGAATCCGCCTGCCAACGCAGGGGACATGGGTTCGAGCCCTGGTCTGGGAAGATCCCACATGCCGCGGAGCAACTGGGCCCATGAGCCACAACTACTGAGCTTGCGCGTCTGGTGCCTGTGCTCCGCAACAAGAGAGGCCACGATAGTGAGAGGCCCGCGCACCGCGATGAAGAGTGGCCCCCGCTTGCTGCAACTAGAGAGAGCCCTCCCACAGAAACGAAGACCCAACACAGCCAAAAATAAATAAATAAAATTTTTTTTAAAAAGACAAGAAGAATAAAAAAATGAAAAGATTAAAAAAATAATAATAAACTTTCTTGGACTCTCAAAGTTTTACTGTACAAAACTAAAAATGTTAACTTGAATTAATGAGTCCTAATCATCCTGCATATTCTGTGTAATAAAGATTTATAAATTAATCATTTGAACAGCAAGAATGGAATTAATAGTTTTTCTAATCAAATTATTTTTCTAAATCATATATAAAATATGTTTAAATGTGAAATATTTTTGCATAATATTCCGACTGATCTACAAAGGGCTGATAGTATTTTCCTCAATATTATCATTAGAGGTAAGAAGATTTTTATCAGATTAAAAGAAATGAGTTACTATACGTAGATCCTCCAAAAATGTTGTCATTGATGTGACTGTAAAAAAGTATCTGATAATAAAGCACATATCTTGAAATAGTACAATGTTCTGTTTGATATTCTGTTGAAAGGAATATTAAATATTTGTTCACTTTTGATTTTATTTTTATCTGGTCTATAATAAATTTGGTAAGAATATGAAAACATGCAAATTTTGAAGAGAAATTATTATTCTGTACTTTATTACCAAACTGCTTAAAATACCAATAAACACTATATACATGTAGTATATATAGTAATATCTGTTTCTCTATACCTATGTAACAGACCCTAAGAGAGAGAAGAAAATAAAATGGATGGGCTCTGATCTTAAAGTAAAAGTAATCGCCAGAAAATATGTAAATATTATCAAAACATAGTATATGAACTAAGGTTAAAACTACATACAATGAAAAATAAACACTATTTGGAGGAATGTATATAAACTGGTTGTCGTTAGGGTTCAGAAAGTTAGGTATTACAAAGAATAAAATCGTATTCAGTAAGAAGAAATTTATCCAAGAAAAATTTGAATTTGAGTAGAAACCCAACACATGGAGAATGGTTAATGTCTGATGGCACTGAGAAACAGCGATTAAATTCGCCATATACACGTGTATCAAATCATCACGTTTTATACCTTAAACATACTCAATGTTATTCACCAAATATATCGCAATAAATCTGGGGGAAAAAAGATTAATTTTAAATATTTTTAAACCACAGTAACGTTTGAATACCGAAGTGTGAAAACGTGCTATATATTAAAAAAGAAAAATAAATGTGAAATGTTATAAAATTATAAAATTTCATCTTAAATATTTTAATATCAGTATAAATGGACCTACCTCCGTGCAATGATCAACATCTTGCAGTTTGCCCGCGTTCTCTGAACCTGGGAACGGAGGCAGGCTGGGGCTGAAGGCCATGAGATCTGCCTTGGGCGGCCCCTCCCCAGAGCACACCCGCTGCCGCCTCTGCTGCGAGTAAGACCAGCTCCCCACCGCGCTGGAGCACACCAGCGTGGGCTTCCCGGGCCCGCACGCGCCCTCGCTGGGCGGCGCCGAGCACCGCAGCGCCGTGTACAGCAGCAGCGTGAGCACTAACAGGCTGGACACCGCGCAGATGGCGATGATCAGGTACACGTTCACATCCACCAGAGCGGCCTCCGCGCCAGCGGCGCCCGTCGACGCCCGCGAAGAGGCCTTGGGCGCCTGGCCGCTGTCCTCCAGCGACAGCAGCACGGTGGCCGTGGCCGTCAGCGCCGGCTCGCCGTGGTCCTTCACCAGCACCAGCAGGCGCTGGCGCGGCGCGTCCGCCTCGTCCAGGGCGCGCGTCGTGCTGATCTCGCCCGTGTACAGCCCCACGCGGAACGGGCTGTGCGCGCCACCCGCCGCCGGCTGCAGCTCGTACGACAGCCACGCGTTGTAGCCCGAGTCCGCGTCCACCGCGCGCACCTTCGCCACCACGTGGCCCGCGCCCACCGACCGAGCCACCCGCTGGCTCAGCGCTCCCGCCCCGCCGCCCGGCCCGGGCAGCAGCAGCGCGGGCGCGTTGTCGTTCTCGTCCAGCACGAACACCTGCAGCGTCACGTTGCTGCCCAGAGGCGGCACGCCCGCGTCGCGCGCGCTCACCTGGAACTGCAGCAGCTCCAGCTCCTCGTGGTCCAGCGGCTGCAGCGCGTACACCTTGCCGCTCTGCGCGTGCACCGACACGTAGCTCGACAGCGCTCGCTCGCCCACCCGCCGCTCCACCAGCGAGTAGGACACCAGCGCGTTCTCCTGCGCGTCCGCGTCCCGCGCCGACACCGTGAAGACGTGGCAGCCGGGCGGGTTGTTCTCCTTCACGAACACCGTGTACTCGGGCTGCGCGAACGTAGGCGCGTTGTCGTTCACGTCGGACACCTCCACGGACACGCTGGCTGTGGCCGACAGGGAAGGCGAGCCCCCGTCCCGCGCTGTAACCACCACCTCATAGTTCGACACACTCTCGCGATCCAAGGCGCTGTCCAGAACCAATGAATAGTAATTCTTGAAGGTGGACACTAGTTTGAAGGGAACATGGGGCGTCAGAGAGCAGGTCACCTGCCCGTTGGCACCTGAGTCGAGATCGGACACGCTAATTAGGGCAATGACAGTGCCGAAATGAGCGTCCTCTCGGACAGGCAAGGATAAGGAAGTCAGTGCAATCTGAGGAACATTATCATTTTTATCCAAAACTTTCACCAAGATGGTGCAATGACCAGCCATGGGAGGGTGGCCTTTGTCTGTCGCATCAATACGCATTTTGTATAAATTTATATTTTCAAAATCTAAATTCCCTTGAATTACTATTTCTCCAGTATTTGGATCTATTCTAAACTGGTTACTAACCATGGGTGGAACAAGACTATTAAAAGAGTATGAAAACTCCCCATTCGCTCCTTCATCCCTATCAGAAGCATTCAGTCTCATAACTATTGTTCCGTTATCTGAATTTTCAAATATTTTTGCTTCATACTCAGACTGTCCAAAACTGGGAGCATTGTCATTCACATCCAGTACGGTGACCAGCAGCTGAACAGTGGCAGTGAGCTCAGGTTTGCCTTGGTCAGTGGCCATGAGGAATAAGTTATGTTCGGGCGCTTCCTCTCTGTCCAACGATTTCCTTAACACGAGCGCAATTTGTGTAGTGTCATCACTGTTTGTTTTCACATCTAACGCGAAGTTTTCGTTGGAACTGAGCTTGTAGGTTAAGACAGAATTTGAGCCCACATCTGCATCCGACGCGCCCTCTAGTGGAAACAACGAATCTGGCAGCCTAGATTCGGAAATCAACACTCTTTGTTCCTTTACCGGGAACACAGGCGGGTTGTCGTTAATGTCCTTCACCTCCACTTCCACATGGAACACCTGCAGCGGCCGGTCCACGATCACCTCCAGGTGGATGCTGCACTCCGCGCTCCGCCCGCACAGCTCCTCCCGGTCGATCCGAGAATTCACAAACAAAATGCCATTCTGCAGATTTACCTCCAGAAGGTCCCCGCGGCCTTTGGACGCCACCCGGAACAGACGCGGCACCAGCTCCGCCAGCTCCAGCCCCAGGTCCTGGGCGATGCGGCCCACGAAGGTGCCATGTTTGGCCTCCTCCGGGACGGAGTAGTGGATCTGGCCGCTCCCGGCTTCCCAGGCTACAAAGAGCAGAAGCGAGAGAAGCAAACACCGGGATCTCAGTCGGCCTTCAGGTGTAATAAGCATTTCAAATACTTGCTGGTTTAGTTCCATCAGGAAATCTTGTCTAGGCATTAAGATGAAATATTGTATGATCCCGAGTCTGTTAATTCAGTTCTTCCGCGCCTGCCATCATTCAACACTCGTGGAAGGATGCAGTAATGGGAGCAATGGACTTGAATAACAGCTAGTGTAACTTCACGGTAGACAGCGACATCATGCGGCTCGAAAGGGTAAGAAATGAATTCACAACGAAGCTACGCTATAGTTGTTGAAATTAAAGATAGATATTCATATTACATATAAATATGCCTTATTTTAATAGTAAATCTCTTCATGTTTGTAATTTGCAGGGTCAGTTTATCTCGTCTGTTTTCTTTTATTAGTTCGGAGTAGGGTAAGCGTTCAAAATACTCATAGTGAAACAACTTTCCTCCCAATAATGTAAAAACTGTATCAACCATTTTAGAAAGCTTAAGTGTGATATGAACCAGGCTTGGGAATTAGAAGTGAAAACTATCCTACATATTTGTATAGAGAAGAAACATGTGCATGTATTTCTGTCACAAGATATACTATTATATTTTGAGAAAAGAGTGTAATTTTAAATTAGCAAATTTTACCCAAATTTTAAAAACCTTATAGATTATCAAAGTCCATTCTTTCTTTGTTCAGTGAACATCAACTACTCCTAATAATGTTTTTTAATTTAATAATGGAAGCTGAAAATTTTAGCACATATTCTTTACAACATTTCTTAATTTCTCTGCAACTTACATTAGTCCTCCCCCTCAAAACATTTTCCTTTGCATACTTCTCCATCACTGCAAAATCTTGTGGTATTTCTACCTATTGTGCTTTGCTGCTCTGATCCTTCCACTGCTCCTAAATGACCTTATCCTTTTCTTTCTACCTCAACCTCTTATATGCTTTTATTTGTGTTCTCATCCACTTCCAACATTTCAGACAAGACTTCTATTGAAGGTATTCCCAAACTCACATCTTCCTCCCCCTTTTCAATGGTTATAATTGTCATTTTTAGCCATACATGCTGATGACTCCTAGAAAATAATTTGATTACAATTTAAAGATTATGAAGATAAATCATTAATACCCCGCAAATTCAAACCCTTAAATTCACCTTTTATTTAATGGCATGAACATTCTACATGTCACCTATATCAATTTTTTATTACTCCATCTCCCTTACCTGCCCTATTCAAAGTTGGCCTATAGTCCATCTGTCTTTTCACATACCACCATATTTATCTTCATGGGTACAGCTTTTATTGGATTGCACTAAACATATAAATCCCAAGATGTTAGAATCATTTCTATGTGACCTGAGATATGATCACAAGCCAATATTTCCAGTGTTATTTTCAACTACTCTCCAATATTAATTCTATTTTGCAGACAACATAGATCACTTGCTTTCCTTCTTCCGCAATACAACCTTTGTTCAATTTTTTTTAATTACCTCCATCTTTACCTGTAAAAATGCTCCACTCATATCAAAGTCATGCCAAAATATCATCTTACCATGAATTCATCCTTAATGTCATCAACTGTAGGTAATTAAACTCTTTCTCAAAAGGAGACAATGAAAGTTATTAAAAAGAATTTTCAAATGGACACTTGCCAACACTCACCTTTCTCCAGAATTCTGATATACTTGTAAAATCCTCACAGACAACTGTAATACAAAGTACCCCCCAACATGAGAACATTTTACATAACTTACATAACAACATCTTAAAATAACTAACCTAGATCTATCCTGATAAGTAGTAGTCCTTATCGCTTTCTATTACACTTATTTTGAGTAAACAAAGAGTTCATTTGCCAACCAATAATAAGCCCCCAAATAAAAGGTTCTTTTGTTTACAGGAAGCAAAGCCTTGACAAAAGATATATTGACCTACAGTCTTGTTAGTTGAAGGTTTTCTATAGTGGTGAAGGTATTTCATAAATTGCTGCCCTAAGTGAAGAATCTCTTTGAATATCAACTTTTAAATTAGTTAATTAAAGTATCAAATCTGTCTTTCTATTGAAGTTCCTAGCAATTTCCAGAAGGTTGATAATATAGTCCAATTAACTGAACAGTTGCAATAATTCTATTTATTGGCTCCAAGTAGAAAATTATACAATGTTACTGAAATCATATATGCAATTTCCTTTTCATTGGAAAAGGAAAATACTGGTCTCCTCATAAGAAACATCTTATATTTTTGTTTATTTATTTACTCAAATAGTTCATCTAGTCAAGGGAGAAGATTGTGTGAGAAAAAAAAGTTTAGTCAATCTATGAACATCTTCCTCCCCCAGCAAAGAAAATTCTCAGTTATAAATAGTTTATATTTCAAAACTAAATTAACTTGATTTTTTTAACTTGATTTTTAAAAAGCTGACAACTGTTAACTACAAATTTACACAGTGGTGAAAATGCCCTCTCCATTTATAGGACTCCCGCAAAGTAATGAGGTATTAGAAATGTTTAAGTAGTATGATGCAAGTGTATTTATAAAACTAAATACATGTGAGAATGCAAGAAATAGGAAAGCAATAAAAAGGGGAATTGACATTTTGTCATATGAAATGTGGAATATTTATTCCTGGCTAAACCCATATTGTTTTTTCAAGAAGTGTAGAAAAACAGTTCTCTGTATTTGAGATGGAGAGCACTCTTGCCTATAGTAGATAAAATGTACGGCTTTGTTGTAAAAATGGTATTGGTAAACAACAAACTTGGGGGGGGGTGCTGGTTATATCATAGTACAGTTTTTTAAAATCTAAAAACAAAGGGCAATAATAAATAAAAATGTTTTCTAACTCAAAAATGTTAAAATTTTCCCAACTGTGAGAATTCACGATTATTTCTCACCAATATAATAATTTGTGAATTGGAAAAGAAAAAGTAAGATAGAGAAAAACTAATCATTGTTCCACTAAATGTTGATGTTGGAGGGGGGGAATTATGACATATCTGCAAAATGGGACAACATGGGCTGGAAAAAAGAATGAAAAATCTCCTTAAGTAATATGTCATGATAGACAAATTATATTAAATGAAGGGGGGAAGGAAAATCAACACAAATATTATGTCTTAAAACGGGAGAGGGGAGTTTATTAGTATATGAAAAATTCTCTAGAAGAATAGCCAAGAAATTGGAAAGTTTGAAATATTCAGCAGGTATATTAAATGGCTTGATATTGGAGGTGGAATGGAAACATTTTAAAACATTTTAAATCATGTAAATGTATTTTGTATTCAAAAATGAATAAAATGAAGCCACTAGAGCTAAAATATTTTAATTATAAATATCAAATTCACCATTAGTATGCCAAGGCCAACATTTAAACAGACTTGAAAGAGTCATTCAATGCACAAATATTACTGAAAAAATTAATTCAATATGTGTAATAAAAATACTCAAATAATGGATAGTCTATGGGGAACAAGAGGAGGCCTTGGGCGCCTGGCCGCTGTCCTCCAGCGACAGCAGCACGGTGGCCGTGGCCGTCAGCGCCGGCTCGCCGTGGTCCTTCACCAGCACCAGCAGGCGCTGGCGCGGCGCGTCCGCCTCGTCCAGGGCGCGCGTCGTGCTGATCTCGCCCGTGTACAGCCCCACGCGGAACGGGCTGCGCGCGCCACTCGCCGCCGGCTGCAGCTCGTACGACAGCCACGCGTTGTAGCCCGAGTCCGCGTCCACCGCGCGCACTTTCGCCACCACGTGGCCCGCGCCCACCGACCGAGCCACCCGCTGGCTCAGTGCGCCCGCCCCGCCGCCCGGCCCGGGCAGCAGCAGCGCGGGCGCATTGTCGTTCTCCTCCAGCACAAACACCTGCAGCGTCACGTTGCTGCCCAGAGGCGGCACGCCCGCGTCGCGCGCGCTCACCTGGAACTGCAGCAGCTCCAGCTCCTCGTGGTCCAGCGGCTGCAGCGCGTACACCTTGCCGCTCTGCGCGTGCACCGACACGTAGCTCGACAGCGCTCGCTCGCCCACCCGCCGCTCCACCAGCGAGTAGGACACCAGCGCGTTCTCCTGCGCGTCCGCGTCCCGCGCCGACACCATGAAGATGTGGCAGCCGGGCGGATTGTTCTTCTTCACCAACACCGTGTACTCGGGCTGCGCGAACGCGGGCGCGTTGTCGTTCACGTCGGACACCTCCACGGACATGCTGGCTGTGGCCGACAGCGAAGGCGAGCCCCGTCCCTCGCAGTCACCACCACCTCATAGTTCGTCACACTTTCGCGATCCAAGGCGCTGTCCAGAACCAATGAATAGTAATTCTTGAAGGTGGACACCAGCTTGAAGGGGACATGAGGCGTCAGGGTGCAAGTCACCTGCCCATTGGCACCGGAGTCGTGGTCTGACAGACTGATCAGGGCGATGACAGTGCCCAGTTGGGCGTCCTCTTGCATAGGCAGAGATAGGGATGTTATGACTATCTCTGGGGTATTATCATTCTCATCCAGGATTTTCACTATCACTTTGCAGTGTCAGTTAATGGGAATGGACTTTTATCAACAGCATCAATATTAATTTCATATAAATTACAGTCTTCATAATCCTGTTTTCTTTCCCTGAACTGTTATATCCCCACTATTAGCATTGATCACAAATTTAGATTTTACGTTGTCAACAACAAGATTACTAAAGAGGTACACTATTTCCTTATTAATGCTCTCATCTGCATCTGAGGCATTCAGCAGGCATGCAGTTCGGTGCATTTTCCAGTATTCTGACATTATAAATTGATTTATCAAATTCCGGGGCATCATCATTCGCATCCAATACATTGATCAATAACTGAACTGTACCTGTTAGTTCAGGTTTTCCTCCATCAATTGCAATCAGCAATAAACGATGTTCTTGCGTTTCTTCCCTACCTACTGGTTTCTTCAAAACTAACTCTAAAAAGTTTGTTTCCTCTTCATTTGTTTTAACATCCAAGTCAAAATATTCATTAGCTTGTAACTTGTATCTCAGTTCTGCGTTTCTTCCGATATCCATATCAGATGCACCCTTTAGCGGAAACCGAGAATGCGCTATTCTTGATTCTAAAATAGTGTTTGTTCTTGTCGCAAGAACCTTGGGGGGTTGTCATTAACGTCCTTCATCTCCACCTCCACATGGAACACCTGCAGCGGCCGGTCCACGAGCACCTCCAGGTGGATGCTGCACTCCGCGCTCCGCCCGCACAGCTCCTCCCGGTCGATCCAAGAATTCACAAACAAAATGCCATTCTGCAGATTTACCTCCAGAAGGTCCCTACGGCCTTTGGATGCCACCCGGAACAGGCTCAGCACCAGCTTCGCCAGCTCCAGCCCCAGGTCCTGGGCGATGTGGCCCACGACGGTGCCGTGTTTGGCCTCCTCAGGGACCGACTAGTGCACCTGGCCTCTCCCAGCCTCCCAGGCTGCGAGGAGCAGAAGCGAGAGCAGCAGGCGCCGGGGTCCCGGACCTCTTCTCTGGGAATATACCATCGCAAATTCGTTGCAATTTTCAAACGTCTATTGCACTACCATATAGCTTTTGGAAACTTAACTCCCAATTTGATATAATTTTGTATTTGCTCACCTTTTGAGTTTCAGCAGCAGAGTGAAAAAAAATGGAGTGGCTTTTTTCCTTTCTAAGGAAAATAAGCTCTCTGTATTCCTTTGTTGCTAAAAGCAAACAAACCAAAAAAACTTGTGGTTTCCAGAGCCATGATGTGGATGAAAGGGGAGTATTTTACTTTGTTATGCTTTATTTACCTTACATCCGTTAAATGTTTCCCAATTTCAATGACTTATGTATTATTTCCCCTACTCTAATCAAATATATCACTAAAATTTTAACAAAATGTATCAACTTTAATTAAAATATTGCAAAATCAATACTACCGAAGTTGTGACGCCCAATCTTTACTAGAATGATTTGTATTGGTCTATTCTATTTAGGGTTTGTATAATCCCTGACTTTAAAAGTTTTAGATTTTTCATTTCTTTCCATATTTAAATATTACTTACTAAAATTATTGATTTTTTTCTCTACTATTTTGATGGGATGTTTGTATACTAGTCTTTATGTTACTCATAAAACAAGTTTATATTCCTATCTGCAGTATTTAATACTGGCTTTTGTTGATATTATTTTCAAAGTAACTAAAACTATTTGAATAGCATTCTTGTCTGAGTTCCATTTCGAAGTCTGATTTTCAAATTACTGAAAATCCATTTCTTTCATTTTTCTCTATATTACCTACTTACTTTTAATGTTAACTCAAAAACTGTAATGTGGAAATGACACTATTTGCAAATTAGATGCATCTAGACAGGGATTTCTTCAAGTTGCTATTACTGATAAATCACAACTGAGATCAATTGTGAAAGCACATATATTTTTCATGAAAGAAATCAAAATCCTAATGTTGTTTGTGAGATATACTACTCCATAAAATTTTTGAGTTCCAGTAGAAATTAAAACATGGAAAGAAATCACACTATTTACCAGGTTAACTCTGTGCTAATTTCATCTCTTTTTAATTCTCCAGTTTATTTGCTTTATGGACTTGGACTACACTTAAAAAATACAGCCAATATAAAATGGACCAATTTTTCCACTTAAAAAATATTTAGAGGCTTCCCTGGTGGCGCAATGTTTAAGAATCCGCCTGCCAATGCAGAGGACACGGGTTCGAGCCCTGGTCCGGGAAGATCCCACATGCCGCGGAGCAACTAAGCCCGTGCACCGCAACTACTGAGCCTGCGCTCTAGAGCGCACGAGCCACAACTACTGAGCCCATGTGCCACAAATACTGAAGCCCGCGCACCTAGAGCCCATGCTCTGCAACAAGAGAGGCCACCACAATGAGAAGCCCACGCACCGCAACGAAGAGTAGCCCCCGCTCGCTGCAACTAGAGAAAGCCCATGTACAGCAATGAAGACCCAATGCAGCCAAAAATTTTAAATTTTTAAAAAAATTTAACATTCTACTTATGTATATACTCCCTAGAATTCCTTAAATATTACAAAATCTTCCTTGCTTGTGAATACAATAGGGGCCAGGAGATCAATAATTCTATTACTTGATGCTTTACATGTAAAGCATAAACTCCAAATACATTTCTTTAATTTTGGTATAAGTCATAGGTACGACTGGAAGTATTATTTTTACGTCAATGTATAAAACAAATATGGAAAAATGGTACTGTAAAGAATAGCTTTGGGACTTCCCTGACAGTCCAGTGGTTAGGACTTGGCACTTTCACTGCTGTGGCCCTGGGTTCAATCCCTGGTTGCAGAACTAAGATCCCACAAGTCGGGCAGCATGGGGGTGGGATGTGGGGGAAGTTTAGATTGAAAAGAAATAAGATTAATAGAAAATACAAAGTCAATTGAAATTAATTTGCTTCTCAGTATTCAAAACAGTAATGTAAAGACATAAGATAAAGTTACTGAATTTGTTTCTGATATAATCTTTAATAGTATATGTATCATTCTCTTTAGTTTCTGAAAGATTTTTACTATCATTATTATCATGACTTTCCCCTTGGCATTCAGAACATCCAAACACTAAAGAAGTTAAACAGTAATCAGTTTTCAAGACAACTCACCTAACAGTTACTGATAATGATAATTTTAAAATATTTTAATATACAATGATAAAAAAGAAAATGATAATATGTGAGTTGAAAATATCATCCGTTAATGTTGGTTCACCTTCTATTATGGAACCATGATTGATATGAACCTACAAAACCACGATAAATAAATTTACTTTTGAGAAAATTAAATATTAAGTACTTAAAATCCAATTGATGGTGTGGTATTAACAATACATGCATAGTAATTTACAGAATATTTTCAGTAAATATTTAAAACTTTAAAAAATATACTCAATGAAGAAAATGCCATCAATAGTATCATATGCTTTTTTCAGTTTGTAATTTTTTTTCATGTAAATATATACAGGAGAAAACAAGACTCTTGACATTTGAGCTGTCCTCAAATCTGTTAGATTATATAGTGTTTTAAAATTATCACCTGCATTTGTCTTTCATTGCTCAACTCTTTTTTTGGAGGTTACTTTTTCAACAAGTATAGACTCTCTAGTTGTAATTCCGTAGAGGACTCCATAGGTAGAGAAGATTGTTTAAATCTTTTTCCAAACCATTCTTTCAATCGAACATTATAGATTACTTTATTACTGTATAGTTTCTAGAAGTTTTTCAGTTATATTTAAGCCCCACTGCAGAACTAAGACTCCTTTCCTGACAATGAATTTTGATTAAGGAAACCAGATAGTATTTTGAGGTGCCTCTGCTTAATTTACTGGAAATCATTCAGGAAGATAGTACATGAGAAATTTTAACTTTTCATTGAAGTCTAGATATCTTTCATTTCCTACAAAACTCCAGAATAAAATTTTCATAATCTATATTTCTCTGCTATGTGTAGAAAATTATACAGGTCTACCACACTGTTGAGCTATAACAGGTGAAGTTGAAGCAATCTTTTAAAGATTTATAAACAGTTTATGCACTTGCATCAAATTTGACAAAAAAATTAATTATATGTGGAAAATAATTTATCCTACGACCACACACTGTATGCATATGGTACATATCTTTACATTACTTTTATAATCGTTCAAACTCCCTACAAAATATTGTGCTAAAATGTCTATACTATATAGTCATTCTGAGAAAATCTGAGAGTAATTTTAAAGTACCTCTGAGGGACTAAGTAAGTTAAATTAAGCATAGCTTTTATTCACAATCCTTTTGTCTTCATTATTCCCAGATGAGCTCATTTAATAATGGAAAGTGACAATGGAGCTAAATTCAAGTACTTTTGGTTCTATTCTATGCATTCACATTAATATTCATGTGGTCTCAAGCAAATTTTTGTCTCCAGGCCACAGTTTAGTCATCATTACATTGAGAGAAATGACAATCTCTTAGGTCATATCCAGTTTTAAAATCCTAGGTCAAGGTACAAAATTAATGCACAGAAATCTCTTGCATTCCTATACACTACTGATGAAAAATCTGAAAGAGAAATTATGGAAACACTCCCATTTACCATTGCAACAAAAAGAATAAAATACCTAGGAATAAACCTATCTAGGGAAACAAAAGACCTGTATGCAGAAAACTATAAGACACTGATGAAAGAAATTAAAGATGATACCAACAGATGGAGAGATATACCATGTTCTTGGATTGGAAGAATCAATGTTGTGAAAATGACTATACTACCCAAAGCAATCTACGGATTCAATGCAATCCCTATCAAATTACCAGTGGCATTTTTTACAGAACTAGAACAAATCATCTTAAAATTTGTATGGGGACACAAAAGACCCCGAAGAGCCAAAGCAGTCTTGAGGGAAAAAAATGGAGCTGGAGGAATCAGACTTCCTGATTTCAGACTATACTACAAAGCTACAGTAATCAAGACAATATGGTACTGGCACAAAAACAGAAACATAGATCAATGGAACAAGATAGAAAGCCCAGAGATAAACCCATGCACCTGTGGTCAACTAATCTATGACAAAGGAGGCAAGGATATACAATGGAGAAAAGACAGTCTCTTCAATAAGTGGTGCTGGGAAAACTGGACAGCTACATGTAAAAGAATGAAATTAAAACACTCCCTAACACCATACACAAAAATAAACTCAAAATGGATTCGAGACCTAAATGTAAGACTGGACACTATAAAACTCTTAGAGGAAAACATAGGAAGAACACTCTTTGACATAAATCAGAGCAAGATCTTTTTTGATCTACCTCCTAGAGTAATGGAAATAAAACCAAAAATAAACAAATGGGACCTAATGAAACTTCAAAGTTTTTGCACAGCAAAGGAAACCATAAACAAGACAAAAAGACAACCCTCAGAATGGGAGAAAATATTCGCAAATGAATCAACGGACAAAGGATTAATCTCCAAAATATATAAACAGCTCATGCAGCTCAATATTAAAGAAACAAACAACCCAATCCAAAAATGGGCAGAAGACCTAAATAGACATTTCTCCAAAGAAGACATACAGATGGCCAGGAAGCACATGAAAAGCTGCTCAACATCACTAATTATTAGAGAAATGTGAATCAAAACTACAATGAGGTATCACCTCACACCAGTTAGAATGGGCATCATCAGAAAGTCTACAAACAACAAATGCTGGAGAGGGTGTGGAGAAAAGGGAACCCTCTTGCACTGTTGGTGGGAATGTAAATTGATACAGCCACTATGGAGAACAATATGGAGGTTCCTTAAAAAATTAAAAATAGAATTACCATATGATCCAGCAATCCCACTACTGGGCATATACTCAGAGAAAACCATAATTCGAAAAGACGCATGCACCTGAATGTTCACTGCAGCACTATTTACAATAGCCAGGTCATGGAAGCAACCTAAATGCCCATCGACAGACGAATGGATAAAGAAGTTGTGGTACATATATACAACGGAATATTACTCAGCCATAAAAAGGAACGAAATTGGGTCATTTGTTGAGACGTGGATGGATCTAGAGACTGTCATACAGAGTGAAGTAAGTCAGAAAGAGAAAAACAAATATTGTATATTAATGCATGTATGTGGAACCTAGAAAAATGGTACAGATGAACCAGTTTGCAGGGCAGAAGTTGAGACACAGATGTAGAGAACAAACCTATGGACACCAGGGGGGGAAAACCACAGTGGGGTGGGGATGGTGGTGTGCTGAATTGGGCGATTGGGATTGACATGTATACACTGATGTGTATAAAATTGATGACTATAAGAACCTGCAGTACAAAAAAACAAACAAACAAAAAAAACAACTAATACTAAACTTTCTTTGGGTTATTTGTATGGAAATATGTTAATATAAATGTTTCAGACATTACATGAAATTTCTAAAAATCTTATATGTTCTGGTATAATGTTATAGGTCATAATTCTAATTATTACTTTAAAATGTATATCTCAGAAATAACTAGGGGCTTCCCTGGTGGTGCAGTGGTTGAGAATCTGCCTACTAATGCAGGGGACACGGGTTCGAGCCCTGGTCTGGGAGGATCCCACATGCCACGGAGCAGCTGGGCCCGTGAGCCACAGCTACTGAGCCTGCGCGTCTGGAGCCTGTGCCCCGCAACGGGAGGGGCCGCGATAGTGAAAGGCCCGCGCACCGCGATGAAGAGCGGTCCCCGCACCGCGATGAAGAGTGGCCCCCGCTTGCCGTAACCAGAGAAAGCCCTCGCACGAACCGAAGACCCAACACTGCCAAGAATAAATAAATAAATAAATAAAGTAGCTATAAAATTAAAAAAAAAATAGAAATGAAGTTTAAAAAAAAAAAAAGAAATAACTAAATTTCCTTGTCAATTGCATTATTATGAACTTTCATCAAATCTTTAACTGTGGTCATTTTTAAGTCTTTTGTCATTTACAGACAGTTCTGGGTGTACTCTGATGCTTTCGCAAAAATATTCCTATAAAAGGGTTTCACCTTCAAGGAATTCATGGAAAAGACTCTGACAAGTACAGGTTTCTGGTAACTGACTGTACTGCTGAACTGAATGAATAAGCATTTTCAGAACTCTAATGGAAAACTGATGAATTCATAAAAGTGCTAACAAAAGATCAAGATGAAAAAAAAATTAAGTACATAGGACTGAGTGAACTGATGAGGATGATTATAATTTTTGTGACTTTCTGTTTGAATAAAAAAAAAATCCCCCCCACCAAAAAAAAATCCTAGGTCAAGTGAGTGGAAACTTGGTGAGATGCAAGATTCTTATACCATTAGCAAGTATCCAGGGTAAGAAAGAAGAAGGGAGGGTAACTAAAGAGTAATAAATTCAATAAGCTTGGTTCTTATGTACCAAGGAAAGGGGAGTGGAGGAAGGAAAAAGAGTTTAAAACAAAGTACAGAATCTTTATTCCACTAACTTTACTTTGTATGAGAGTACAAAATAGAACTTGAGTGTCAGTAGGAGAGAGAAAAATAAAATGTTCATAAGATTTGTAATGACAGACATCATTGTAGTAGACAAAAAAGAAAAAGGGATAAAATATTTATCTCAATTCAAACTTTTCCATAAATGTTCTAAACTCATATCTGTCAGATATTTATAAGTCCTTTATCCATTTCTAGAGGAATATAATTACATCTAGAACAACTACAGCTTCTTATGTACAATACCCAGAACTCAATACAAAATTATCAGGCTTACCAAGAAAGAGAATCATGAGAAAAAAATGAGTAAAAAAAAGACACACAGATGATCCAATTATTACAATGATATGACGGATCACAAATAAACTGTGATTGAGGTGTTGAAATAAATACATAATAAATAATTTCACCAGAAAATTGTAATCTATTTTTAAAGGGAAATTATAATCCTAAAGTTAAAAAAAGTCATAATTGAAGTTTAGATTCAATTGATGATTTAATAATAAGAAGAGAATTTTGCTGAAGTATATGATTGGTCAGAATAAAATATACAGCATGTAATAGAGACCAAAAGTGATGTTTAAAAAATAGAGAGGGCATAGAAGATGTAAGAAATAGGGTGAAAAGATTTTTTTAACATCTTTATTGTGGTATAATTACTTCATGGTGAAAGGATTTAACACACATATTCCGTGAGTTACAGAAGAGAAAGAGAGAAAAGCATGAGGCAGAAGCAATATTCGAAGACAGATTGCTGGAATTTTCCTATACTGATGAAATACATCAAGCCACATATTCAAGAAGCTTTAAAAACTGCAAACAAGATAAAACCAAAGAAAACTAAAATTGAGCATATAATAAAGCCATTGAAAATCAAAAACAAAGAAAAATTTTACAAAGCAGCTAGAGGGGAAAAAAAAGGTTACACTAGCTGAACAATAAACTTGACAGCCATCTTCTCAAAATACTATGGAATGTCATCTGAAAGCACTGCGGGGAAAAATAACTTACAACCCATAACTTAATATTCAGCAAAACTATTCTTCAAAAGTGCTGGCAAAATAAGCATATTTCTCATATTCCATAGATTAAATATTTCTTTGCCACCACTAAAAGAAATATTAAAGAATTTCTTCATAAGGAAAAAGATCCCAGAAAGAAACAAAAAAAAGTAACTGTAGGGACTTCCCTGGTGGCACAGTGGTTAAGAATCCGCCTGCCAATACAGGGGACACAGGTTCAAGACCTGGTCCGGGAAGATCCCACATGCTGCAGAACAACTAAGCCCACGTGCCACAACTACTGAAGCCTGCGCACCTAGAGCCTGCGCTCCACAACAAGAGAAGCCACCACAATGAAAAGCCCACGCAACATAATGAAGTGTAGCCCCTGCTGGCCGCAACTAGAGAAAGCCTGCATGCAGCAACAAAGACCCAACGCAGCCAAAAATTAATTAATTAATTAATTAATTTTTAAAAGAAGTAACTGTATACAATAACAATAATAATGCAATCTGTTCCTAGAGTATATGTATAATTGAAAGGCATAACGCTAAAAGAAAAAGTGAAAGCAAGTAAATGGAGTTATTATTCAAGGTCCTAGCATTGTCTGTAAGTGGTAAAAGTATTAATTTAATCTATACTAAACAAGTCAATGATGTTTGTTATAGTATCCAGGAAATCAATAAAGAAATTAGTAAAAGAATGTGTAACTAAAAAGATAATTCAGGAGAAAATGAAATAATTATAATATACTAATCCAAATGAAGACAAAAAAGAAGGAAGACTAGAAGGGAATTTTTTTTTTAATTTTTTTATAGCTACTTTATTTATTTATTTCTTTATTTTTGGCTGTGTTGGGTCTTCGGTTCTTGCGAGGGCTTTTCTCTAGTTACGGCAAGTGGGGGCCACTCTTCATCGCGGTGCAGGGACCGCTCTTCATCGCGCTGCGCGGGCCTCTCACTATCGCGGCCCCTCCCGTTGCGGGGCACAGGCTCCAGACGCGCAGGCTCAGTAGTTGTGGCTCACGGGCCCAGCTGCTCCGTGGCATGTGGGATCTTCCCAGACCAGGGCTAGAACCCGTGTCCCCTGCATTAGCAGGCAGATTCTCAACCACTGCGCCACCAGGGAAGCCCTAGAAGGGAATTTTTAATAATTTTTTTAAACCTACAGCAAACATAATTAATAATAAATTATTGAAACCTTTCATTTAGAGCTCATAAATAGACAAGAATGTCCACTATTGCCAGTTCGGTTTAACAGAGTACTAGTGGTCCTACCCAATGCCATAAAGCATACTAAAGATATAAAAGATATAAGGATTGGAAAGGAAAAAATACAACTCTCAATATTTTCTGATAGAATGATTGTCTATATCCAAAAATACAAAGCACCTATAGACAAATTATTAGAATTAATAAATTATTTTAGCAACTTAGCTGAATAACACGTCAATACAAAAATACAAAATATTTTCATATGTACCATTAGTAAACAGAAAAAAATTTTAGCTTAAAGCTGATATTTATAATGATCACAAATGACAATTATCTAAGAATAAATCTAATGAAAGGTGTATATATAGGACCTCCACACAGAAAACTATAAAATAAATATTAAGAACCATTACAGGTTATTTAGATAAATAGAGCATGCTCATGAACTGAATGACATTATTGTAAAGATGTCAACTAGTTTCACGTTTCTCAGTAGATATGATGCAATCCAAATCAAAACCTCACTGAGTTGTTTTTATGGAATTTATATACAAATTTAAGTGGAAATGAAAGAGGCAACATGACATTAATGAAAAAAAAGTCAAATAGATTACAACAACAATAACAACAAAAAGACCATGGTTATATAACAGAAAACTGTTTTATAAAACATGTGGAACTCATCTTTTTCAAGTGGTCTTGCTTCAGTTGAATATCCTTGGGGAAAATTAATCTTGACCCTTATGTCCCAAAAAAGACAAAAAATTCAAAATGGATTGTATATGTAATGTGACCAATTAAACAAAAGACACCACAAGAAATTATCTTCATGGAACAGAATCAAGAAGAAAAGAATGATAAATTGAACTTAACTAAAATAAAAAATTTCTATTCACCAAAGGACAAAAGAATGAAAAGGCAAGTCACAGTGTAGAAGAGTGCAAAATCAAGAAAGGGGTTATATCCAGAATATGAAAATTTTCAAAAAGCAGTAGAAGAATACAACAGAATAGGAAAAGTAGGTAGGAGACTTGAACAGCTACTGCACAAAATAGGATCTAAAAATGGTCAATAATAATAACACCAAAAGGTGTTCAACCTCAATTACAAATCAAGAAACATAAACAGGGCTTCCCTGGTGGCGCAGTGGTTGAGAGTCTGCCTGCCTATGCAGGGAACACGGGTTCAGGCGTTGGTCTGGGAAGATCCCACATGGCGCGGAGCAACTGGGCCCGTGAGCCACAATTACTGAGCCTGCGCGTCTGGAGCATGTGCTCCCCAACGAGAGAGGCCGCGATAGTGAGAGGCCCGCGCACCGCGATGAGGAGTGGCCCCCGCTTGCCTCAACTGGGGAGAGCCCTCGCACAGAAGCGAAGACCCAACACAGCCATAAATAAAATAAATAAATAAACATAGAACCAAAAAACCTGTTTTTTTAAAAAAAGAAAAGAAACATAAACACAACCAGCAAAATGGCAACAATATAAATAAACTAACAATGCCAAGTTGTGGAGATGAAGAAGAATAGGAATTCATACAGTGCTAGCATGAGTGTGAACAGGTAAAAGCATTTGGTGAAACTGATTGACATTATCAATTAAAGAAGATATGTACATAGTTTATGTTCCACTAATCTCGATCCTAGCTAAATAATAGAGAAAAGTGTGTACAGGGACATTGAAAATGTTACAAATATATTGATGGCAGAAATATGTGAAATAGACATAAAGAGAAATAATGTAAAATTCTCGAGTGGAACAAATAACTCACACCCTATTCATAAAACAAAGTACCAGAGAACTTAATAAATTAAATGAACTCCAAGTACATATGGCAATATGGATGATTCCATAGAATGGTGAATGATAAATACGAAGAACACACAAACACATGCACACACATAACACATTTTGTGCAATTCCATTTAGATAAAATTTAGGAAACAGGTCAAAATCATTTATAAAGTTAAAACTGTGGCTACATTTGGGGGAGAAAGAGGGGAAAGATATTTGGGAGGTGCATTTGAGTGGCTTCTGGAGTGGAGGTAATAGAAGTTTTCACTTCCAAGTAGCTGATAGAGCTATAATATTCATTCTGTGCACTTTTCAGTGTATTATGAGCAAATAACAAGAAAATGCTCTCTAAAAGCAGATTACAACTGAAAACAAGTAGGTGAAGATAGTAACCACAAAATTTATAACACTAGTTATAATATGCATTGAATAGTGAAGAATAAAAACAAAACAACATGTATTGCCTTAGTGTCCTGTAATTCTAAAAGATTTTAGTTTAAAAAGGTATGTAAGAAGTAAGCACTTAATTCAGAGAAATTTGGTTCTGAGAATTTTTTTAATTAAGAAGAAATTGATAGAATTAAAGAATATGAGGGACTTCCCTGGTGGCGCAGTGGTTAAGAATCCGCCTGCCAGTGAGGGGAACACGGGTTGGAGCCTTGGTCCGGAAAGATCCCACATGCCACGGAGCAGGTAAGCCCGGTCGCTACAACTACTGAGCCTGTGTTCTAGAGCCCGCGAGCCACAACTACTGAGCCTGTGTGCCACAACTACTGAAGCCCGCGTGCCTAGAGCCCGGGCTCCGCAACAAGAGAAGGCACCGCAATGAGAAGCTCGCGCACCGCAACGAAGAGTAAACCCCGCTCGCCGCAACTAGAGAAAGCCCGCGTGCAGCAACGAAGACCAAATGCAGCCAAAAATAAATAAATAAATTTTAAAAAATTAAAGAATATGAGACTTCAGAGTAAATAAAGGGTATTTATAAACTAACCTTTGAAAGACAGTCCTCAGTTGCTGGCTGCTGATCCTCTCTGTCCCCAGAGTCGGGTACACTGGGGCTGAAGGCCATGAGATCTGCCTTGGGCGGCCCCTCCCCAGAGCACACCCGCTGCCGCCTCTGCTGCGA
Organism: Balaenoptera acutorostrata; assembly: GCF_949987535.1. Classification (NCBI taxonomy): domain Eukaryota; kingdom Metazoa; phylum Chordata; class Mammalia; order Artiodactyla; family Balaenopteridae; genus Balaenoptera; species Balaenoptera acutorostrata. The sequence continues at coordinate 126,001,354 of NC_080065.1, read as the reverse complement.
GTAAGACCAGCTCCCCACCGCGCTGGAGCACACCAGCGTGGGCTTCCCGGGCCCGCACGCGCCCTCGCTGGGCGGCGCCGAGCACCGCAGCGCCGTGTACAGCAGCAGCGTGAGCACTAACAGGCTGGACACCGCGCAGATGGCGATGATCAGGTACACGTTCACATCCACCAGAGCGGCCTCCGCGCCAGCGGCGCCCGTCGACGCCCGCGAAGAGGCCTTGGGCGCCTGGCCGCTGTCCTCCAGCGACAGCAGCACGGTGGCCGTGGCCGTCAGCGCCGGCTCGCCGTGGTCCTTCACCAGCACCAGCAGGCGCTGGCGCGGCGCGTCCGCCTCGTCCAGGGCGCGCGTCGTGCTGATCTCGCCCGTGTACAGCCCCACGCGGAACGGGCTGTGCGCGCCACTCGCCGCCGGCTGCAGCTCGTACGACAGCCACGCGTTGTAGCCCGAGTCCGCGTCCACCGCGCGCACTTTCGTCACCACGTGGCCCGCGCCCATCGACCGAGCCACCCGCTGGCTCGGCGCTCCCGCCCCGCCGCCCGGCCCGGGCAGCAGCAGCGCGGGCGCGTTGTCGTTCTCGTCTAGCACGAACACTTGCAGCGTCACGTTGCTGCCCAGAGGCGGCACGCCCGCGTCGCGCGCGCTCACCTGGAACTGCAGCAGCTCCAGCTCCTCGTGGTCCAGCGGCTGCAGCGCGTACACCTTGCCGCTCTCCGCGTGCACCGACACGTAGCTCGACAGCGCTCGCTCGCCCACCCGCCGCTCCACCAGCGAGTAGGACACCAGCGCGTTGTCCTGCGCGTCCGCGTCCCGCGCCGACACCGTGAAGATGTGGCAGCCGGGCGGGTTGTTCTCCTTCACCAACACCGTGTACTCGGGCTGCGCGAACGCGGGCGTGTTGTCGTTCACGTCGGACACCTCCACGGACACGCTGGCTGTGGCCGACAGGGAAGGCGAGCCCCCGTCCCTCGCGGTCACCCCCACCTCATAGTTCGCCACACTCTCGCGATCCAAGGCGCTGTCCAGAACCAATGAATAGTAATTCTTGAAGGTGGACACCAGCCTGAAGGGAACACTGGGCGACAGGGTGCAAGTCACCTGCCCATTGACACTGGAGTCGAGGTCGGACACACTTATCAAGGCGATGACGGTGCCCACTGGAGCGTCTTCCCTAATTGGGAGGGACAAGGACTTGAATTCCATTACTGGGACATTATCATTGGTGTCGCCAACTTCCACCATAACTGTACAATGGCCAGAGAGTGGGGGCTGCCCCTTATCAATGCCCTCTACAAGAATTTCATAGGATTTGCTTTCTTCAAAATCGATATATCCCTTTACCATAATTTCTCCAGTAATTGGATCTATGTAGAACTTGGATTTCACATTTGGTAAAATATCAGTTGAGAATGAATATGTAATATTCCCATTCAAGCCTTCGTCTAAATCTGAGGCGTTAAGTTTAATTACCAACGTTCCATTAGGAACATTTTCCTGTAATTTCACTTCATAGAGTGTTCTGTCGAAAACTGGGGCGTTGTCGTTGGCGTCCAGCACTTTGACGAGTAACTGAACGGTGCCAGTCAGCTCAGGTTTGCCGCCATCAGAGGCGGTAAGCACTAAAAAAATCTCCGGGGCTTCTTCTCTGTCTAAAGGTTTCCTTAATACTAACCCAAGACGTTTTACTCGCTCTTCATAGGATGGTTTTTCCAGCGAGAAATACTCACTGGGGCTCAGTGTGTAAGTCAGCAGAGCGTTGGCCCCAATGTCTGCATCGGAAGCGCCCTCTAGTGGAAACCGAGAGTCAAGCGGCCTGGATTCAGCCATGAACAGATTCTTTTGTGTTCCCGGGAACACAGGAGGATTGTCGTTAATGTCCTTTACTTCCACCTCCACATGGAACACCTGCAGCGGCCTGTCCACGATCACCTCCAGGTGGATGCTGCACTCCGCGCTCCGCCCGCACAGCTCCTCCCGGTCGATCCGAGAATTCACAAACAAAATGCCATTCTGCAGATTTACCTCCAGAAGGTCCCCGCGGCCTTTGGACGCCACCCGGAACAGACGCGGCACCAGCTCCGCCAGCTCCAGCCCCAGGTCCTGAGCGATGCGGCCCACGAAGGTGCCGTGTTTGGCCTCCTCCGGGACGGAGTAGCGGACCTGGCCGCTCCCGGCCTTCCAGGTTGAAAGGAACAGAAGTGAGAGCAGCAAACTCCGGTATTCCTGGCCGATTGCCCAGGAAAACTCCATCTCAAGCCCGCAGTGCTTTGTTCTCATGAAGCGGGTCTTGTTTCAAAATGAAGAGATATCTCCTGACTGTTCAGTCCAGTCCCACTGCATCCTCCATTTTTCAGCATCTGGATGGTGGATGCAGCTTCTTTACAATAAGAATAGGAGGGATTTTTTTCTTTCTTTCTCGCTCTATCGGATCAATTTTATGGTACAGAGCGACATCATGTGGCTCCAAACCGTAAGTAACAGATTCTGGAGATGCATACTCTAAGTCTTAATTATTCTTTCATCCATTCTGCCTTTGGAGAATAGAATCTCATTTTGTACTACTGAGGTACACATTTTGCACCATTGAGATACACATTTTGCACCACTGATTGATTGTGATCCTTAGTTTCACCACAGGAGCAGCTTTCACTTCAGTGGAAATACTTTTTTCATAGAAGTTTTAAGTATTTACAGAGACCCAACTGTAGTTAACATAGCACTTTGCAAATATACAATTGGTAAAGTGTTGGTTAGGAAATTCACGACAGGTTTTTTTTGTGTGTGTGTTCCTAAGAGTGATGAAAGGTAGTTATTAATGATGACACACTCTTCATCATTGGATTTTACATTCCCGGTGTTGAAGATTTCAGAGAATTAAGCTCTAGGAAAACTCTGATCTCCAAAATAAGTCATTGAATGGGAATTTCAAAAATGTTTGAAAAAGGAAGCAAAGACCATCAGCACTTAATTGAAGGTCTTCCTTGCTGTGGGCAAGGAAGCTTTAACAAGGAAGTAGGATGTTTCGGTATATAATTTGTGTTGGGAAGTATTCCAGATGATTTTATTCACTGGAACCTATTCACCTCCCATGAGCAAGATGGGTATTCTCATTTTGTCTCTTACAGTTTATAAACACTTGCTTGTTCTCCAGGATCTAATATGCCTCAACTTCTATTCTCTCCTACAGCACTCATATATTTCAGTCAAAGTGGACAATTTCCTGCTTCCAATAACATTTTTCATGAAACAGATATACTCATTTCATTCCCTGCCTAAGTAATATCCATCATTTCCAAACTCTTCTCAAAGCAGTTTCCCCCATTATATAACAATTTAAAACTTCCTTGACCAACAAAGACTTTCATGATTAAACCAATTGAGCAGGCATCTTTATTTTCTTTTATACTGTAGCATCTAGATCAAATCACTTGGGACATTTATTACATTAATTTCTCTTTTTTAGGTATTTGGGTATGTGTGTCTAATCCTCCATTTTTGAAATATAAACTTTTAAAGAGAATATTTGTGTTATAATAGTTTAATAGCTCAGAATACTTACTGAGTATTTGCTGAACATTTACTCTATAGAATGGTTTGGTTTTCTTCAATTGCTTAATAAAATGCATTAAATTAAGGTGGTCATGTAGCTAGTTAAGAAATATGATGTCTCAGCAACCTCTATAATTTTCCAGAGATACAAAAATATTTTCCTTAGACATTGCTCTACTTAAGATATATTTCAATTTCCATATTGAAAACCTGGATTTTAGCTTAGTTTTCATTCCAGTTCTTGGCAATCATGATCTTTGAGACGTTAATAGTTCTAATGGTCAATAAAGAATTCCCAAATAATAGAGCATAATATATTTTCCTGACACACAAAAAACAATATAGAAGGACATGATGGTAGCTATTTTAAAACTTTCTTTGACTTTTATGTTCATAAACCTCTTACTCCATAGTTGTCTAAGACAAAAAAAAAATCAATCTAGTGAAAATAGCTCTAAGCTCCCATTCTACGAAAAGCCACACTGCCCCCCCCCATTTTTTCTGAATTAAAACATAAATCAAAGTAGTTTCACTGTTCCAGTACCCAAACTGCAGATTTGTGCAAAATGATTAGTATCAAACACACTGAAAGGAAGTGAAAAGGACTCCCTGTCCATTTACTTTATTTTGCAAGTAATTAAATGCATAGATGAGGAATGCAAAAGAATAGAAAGGATATTTATTTGGGAACTATTCACTATTTACCGGGTATAGAGACAACACATCTCTAAAGGGAAAAACTCAAAAGTCTTTAAAATGTCTTATTAGCTGAGAATCACATTAGTCAAGAAGTTGAAGAGGAGGACTTCCCTGGTGGCACAGTGGTTAAGAATCCACCTGCCGGGACTTCCCTGGTGGCGCAGTGGTTGAGAACCTGCCTGCCAATGCAGGGGACACGGGTTCGAGCCCTGGGCTGGGAAGATCCCACATGCCACGGAGCAACTGGGCCCGTGAGCCACAATTACTGAGCCTGCGCGTCTGGAGCCTGTGCTCCGCAATAAGAGAGGCCGCGATAGTGAGAAGCCCGCGCACCACGATGAAGAGTGGCCCCCGCTTGCCACAACTAGAAAAAGCCCTCACACAGAAACGAAGACCCAACACAGCCATAAATAAATAAATAAATAAATAAATAAAAATTAAAAAAAAAAAAAAAAAGAATCCACCTGCCAATGCAGGGACAAGGGTTCGGGCCCTGATCCGGGGAGCAACTAAGCCTGTGCACCACAACTACTGAGCCTGCGCTCTAGAGCCTGTGAGCCACAACTACTGAGCCAACGTGCCACAACTACTGAAGCCCGCACGTCTAGAGCACAGCGTGCTCCGCAACAAGAGAAGCCACCATAATGAGAAGCCCGCACACTGTAAGGAAGAGTAGCCCCCGCTCGCTGCAACTAGAGAAAGCCCACGCACAGCAACGAAGACCCAACGCAACCAAAAATAATAAATAAATAAATTTATTTTAAAAATAAAAAATAAAACTATATGCCCATTTGTACTCAAAAAAAAAAATTGAAGAGGGGAGATGGATTTGAAGACTGAAGTCCCACATCCTGGAAGACGAGAACTCTGGATGGCCCTATTATTCACAATAGGATGAAAATGATACCTAATAAAATAGTGAACTGAGGTTGGACATGCTGTGGCTCATACTTGATGGACAGGAGGCCACGAAGGACAGTGCCAGAAAGAGGAAATGGAAGTGGAAAAAAGGAGGACTATCTATTTTATATGTTGGCCTATCCCACAATGTCACTGAGTATTAACCAGGTTTCACCAAGGAAACTTGAACAAGGAAGTAGGAAGTTGTAGTACATAACTTGTGTGGAAAAGTATTCCACACAATTAGAATGGAATACACTGGAGCAAAGTTGGTATCTTCATTTTTGTCTCTAATGGTTTAGAATACTCGCCCATTCTCCAGTCACTAACATACCTAAGCTTTGGTTTCCACTGGCAAAGAAACTTCAATGCGAGACGAACTATTTACTAGGGGAACTGACCAAATACCAAATAGGGAAATGAATGGAAAATAATTTCACTTCTAGTTATTTGGAACTTTGTACTTGCTACATGACACACATTAATAGGTTGGTATTCAGAGGAGGGTCACCAGTAATAACATTGACTTATTGAACTTTTTGGACATTAGCATCATTAATGCTGCATGTAAAAGAGGTTAATAATAAATAAGTTGTGCTAACTGAATAGTTTTAAAATGAGATATACAGTATTTTTCTCTACACTGTTCAGATAGAAAATAATATTTCTTAACAAGTTAATAATATTCTTTCAAAAGCAATATTTTCTAAATGATGATATACTAAAGAGAGTATTAAAATTTCACTTCCTATTGATTTCTTAATGCTTACTAATAAAAAGTAGTGAGAAACAGAAGATAGAAAATGATACAATTCTAAAAGCAATAAATTTATTATTCTAGTTTTTTTTTTACCCAATTGGAAAACTAGCAACAATACACAGTATTCTCAAATGTGAGCACAAAAATTAAAACACTCATGTTCAAGTAGAAAGGAGGAACTGAGAATACAGATAAATGGATAAGTGAGTAAAAGAGGCTCTATAGGAGGCAACAGGCTTAATAAACTAATATTTGAAACTGAATATGTAAAAGCATAATAAAAAGAAAGTGCGCCAGTGACATTTGGACTAACATCTAGTAGGAATTTCCAATAAAAAGTGTCATAATTTACTGAAGCATTGTGGAGGTATTAGCACACCACAGTTTAAGTCAAATATTCTAATCAATTCAATTTACCCTGGAAAATATATTTAGTTTCTATCCAGATTTTTAGCAATAAAATAATTCTACAGCGACTTGTAAAAACCTGCAAGTATGGGTCTTACCACTTATTGCTGATTCGGTTCAAAGCCTTTAGTCACAAGAAATTCAAACATTTTAACCACAAAACCAGTACCTTGAAGACTCTATTGACCGCAACAAGACTAATTAACTGCTAAAATGTTTCCAAAGGAGTAGTAACGTTGAGAATTAAAAACAAAGACATTTTTGAAAGGATTTTTAAAAATTACTCACTTTAGCAGGAAGATCAACCTTCACATCCAGCTGCTCTTCTCTATCCCCACTAATGGGGCCGGGTGAGAGACATGGGCTGAAGGCCATGAGGTCGGCCTTGGGCGGCCCCTCCCCAGAGCACACCCGCTGCCGCCTCTGCTGCGAGTAAGACCAGCTCCCCACCGCGCTGGAGCACACCAGCGTGGGCTTCCCGGGCCCGCACGCGCCCTCGCTGGGCGGCGCCGAGCACCGCAGCGCCGTGTACAGCAGCAGCGTGAGCACCAACAGGCTGGACACCGCGCAGATGGCGATGATCAGGTACACGTTCACGTCCACCAGAGCGGCCTCCGCGCCAGCGGCGCCCGTCGACGCCCGCGAAGAGGCCTTGGGCGCCTGGCCGCTGTCCTCCAGCGACAGCAGCACGGTGGCCGTGGCCGTCAGCGCCGGCTCGCCGTGGTCCTTCACCAGCACCAGCAGGCGCTGGCGCAGCGCGTCCGCCTCGTCCAGGGCGCGCGTCGTGCTGATCTCGCCCGTGTACAGCCCCACGCGGAACGGGCTGCGCGCGCCACTCGCCGCCGGCTGCAGCTCGTACGACAGCCACGCGTTGTAGCCCGAGTCCGCGTCCACCGCGCGCACTTTCGCCACCACGTGGCCCGCGCCCACCGACCGAGCCACCCGCTGGCTCAGTGCGCCCGCCCCGCCGCCCGGCCCGGGCAGCAGCAGCGCGGGCGCGTTGTCGTTCTCGTCCAGCACGAACACCTGCAGCGTCACGTTGCTGCCCAGAGGCGGCACGCCCGCGTCGCGCGCGCTCACCTGGAACTGCAGCAGCTCCAGCTCCTCGTGGTCCAGCGGCTGCAGCGCGTACACCTTGCCGCTCTCCGCGTGCACCGACACGTAGCTCGACAGCGCTCGCTCGCCCACCCGCCGCTCCACCAGCGAGTAGGACACCAGCGCGTTGTCCTGCGCGTCCGCGTCCCGCGCCGTCACCGTGAAGATGTGGCAGCCGGGCGGATTGTTCTCCTTCACCAACACCGTGTACTCGGGCTGCGCGAACGCGGGCGCGTTGTCGTTCACGTCGGACACCTCCACGAACACGCTGGCCGTTGTCGACAGGGAAGGCGAGCCCCCGTCCCTCGCGGTCACCCCCACCTCATAGTTCGCCAGGTTCTCGCGATCCAGGGCGCTGTCCAACACCAGCGAATAGTAATTCTTGAAGGTGGACACCAGTTTGAAGGAGTCATGGTGGGTCAGGGTGCAGGTCACCTGCCCGTTGGCACCGGAGTCGCGGTCAGACACTGTGATGAGGGCGATGACTGTTCCCAGCGGAGCATCCTCTCGGATGGGAAGTGAAAGAGACGTGATTGAGACTTCTGGTGTGTTATCATTGATGTCCACAAGTTTTACTGAAATTTTACAGTGCCCAGACATTGGTGGAGTCCCGTTGTCATAGGCAATGACTTGTATCTCATAAGATTTCACTTCCTCATAATCTAATTGTCCCTTAGTTCTGATTTCCCCTGAGCTGGGATCTATTTTGAACTTGGTCTTTATATTGGGGGACACATCACCACTAAATGAATACACAATCTCGCTGTTTGATCCTTCATCTGCATCAGAAGAATTTAATTTAATCACCAAGGATCCGTTTGCGATGTTCTCTAACAACTGTACTTTGTAAACTGATTGGTCAAAAGTAGGTTCGTTGTCATTCACATCTAATACCTTAATAAGCAGTTGAACGGTGCCTGTGAGCTCAGGTTTGCCCCTATCAGTAGCCACCAGTAACAAATTAATCTCGGCAGTTTCCTCTCTGTCCAGAGATTTCCTCAGCACAAGAGACAAAGACTGGCTTAGTTCATCATTTGTCTGTATATCTAGAAAGAAAAACTCACTGGAGCTGAGCTTGTAGGAGAGAAGAGCATTTACTCCGACATCTGCATCAAACGCCCCCTCTAGAGGAAACCGCGAGTCAAGCAGCCTCGATTCGTGAAACCGGATAGTCTTTACTGTCACTGGAAATACTGGCGGATTGTCGTTAATGTCCTTCACCTCCACCGCCACATGGAACACCTGCAGCGGCCGGTCCACGATCACCTCCAGGTGGATGCTGCACTCCGCGCTCCGCCCGCACAGCTCCTCCCGGTCGATCCGAGAATTCACAAACAAAATGCCATTCTGCAGATTTACCTCCAGAAGGTCCCCGCGGCCTTTGGATGCCACCCGGAACAGGCGCGGCACCAGCTCCGCCAGCTCCAGCCCCAGGTCCTGGGCGATGCGGCCCACGAAGGTGCCGTGTTTGGCCTCCTCGGGGACGGAGTAGTGGACCTGGCTGCTCCTGGCCTCCCCTGCAGCGAGGAGCAGAAGCGAGAGTAGCAGACACCCGACCTCTCCGCCCCTACTCTTAGAAGACACCATCACCAATACTCAGCGAGTTGATCAAATTAAAATATCATGTTTTGCAAAATTTTAAATATTATCCTCTAGTCTCTGCTCAAGTCCTGCTGCTTCTCTTATTGTTCTGTCTCTCTGGAGTGACAATAGGGCCCTGGGTATTTTTCTTCCTACAGAATACACTGTAGTAGACAGCGACATCATGTGGCCAAAATGTAGGCTCTACTATTTATTCTGTAGATTAAAAATTAAACAATTGTCTAGTTTAAGTTTACTGATAGCTTTCATTTAGGAAAAATATTTATTTTAAACTCTGAAATATATCATTCCCCCCTTTAATTGTGTTAAAAACATATAACAAAATTTACCACCTCATCCACTTTTAAGTATACAATTTAGTACGTTAAGTATATTCACATTGTTGTGAACCAGATCTTGAGAACTTTCATCTTGCAAACATGAACCTCTATCTATACCCATTAGAAAGCAACTCCCCTTTCCCACCACACCACACCCCTCTAACCACCATTCTACTTTCTGGTTCTATGAATTTGACTACTCTAGGTACCTCACATAAGTGGAATCTTACAGTATTTGTCTGTGACTGGGTTATTTCACTTAGCATAATGTCCTCCAGGTTCATCCATGTTATAGCATGTGATGGATTTCCATACTTTTTAAGGCTGAATAATATTCTGATGCATGTATATACCACAGTTTGTTTATCCATTTATCCATCTGTCCATGGATATCAAGGTTGCTTCCACCTCTTAGCTATTGTGAATAGTGCTATTATGAGTATGGGTGTGAAAATATCTCTGAGACCCTGCTTTCAGTTCTTTTGAATATAACAGAATTTTTTCTCGGTTTCTTCACATAAAGCACACAGGAATCAAAGGGTATTTATTTTATACTTTATAAATTGAAAATATATTTATATATTCCATTTTTAGTTTGTTTTCTGAACTGTTCACAGATGTTTGTAAATTAACAATTCATTTGTTCCTCATTTGGATAATGTATTCTTAATTAAGAATGTTCCCTTTTCTACTACATTTGGATTTTCATTCAAGAACAGTGTAATTGACCTCTTTTTAGTGTTAATTATTTGAGAATATCTTATTTTAATAATTCTTAGCTGTCCCCTTCATACACAAACAATATGAAAATATGATAAAGATAACATAGGGATAAAATAAAATTAATTGAGGGTGGGTCAGTGTTCAAAATGCATAAAAGTTATTTTCAGTTATTCTAAGGAGGTCACAAACTTTGTTTTCGGCAAAGAGGAAAACAAAATTAACTGCAAGATTTATACTGTCCGTAAAAGAAAAGAAAAATCCCTGCTAAAGAAAAACTAGCTTTTCCTAGTACTGAAAACCAATGCTAATTTCTCCCTTTAGTCCAATAACTTAAGATGTTTATTCACACCATCTATAAAGTATATACTTATATTAATCATACTCTAACAATGAACCCCAAGTAAACTGACTTAAGCAAAAAAGCAGAGCATCATTTATTGTCTTATGCACAGAAATAGACAATTATTTACCACTTTCAGGAAGAGCAAAAATGGCCAAAGTAACTTTTAGGCTACCTATTTTCAGGCCACATTTAGTGACTCTCAGCAGAAAAAAAATGCCCTTTTCCTAATATCCCCAGCAAAAATCCTAGAATATCACTTCCTTTGACCCAACTTAGATGATGTATCTTTCCTTTAGTCAATAGTTGTGATGGTTCTCACATTGGCCAGACATGGGTTGCTTATTCATTCTTGAAGCCAGGAGATGAAATCAGGCATGCCTAAATTATGTGGACTGAAAATGAGGAGGTTGGTTCTCATGAAGGCCAGTGCAAGAACTCATGCACACAATTTCTCCTGGAGCTTAAATTGATTGCACATAGCTGCAGACTGGCCATTATATCATTACATAGTTGCAATGCAACTGCATATTTGTAACACCCCGTAGTTTTTTTATAATCAGTGGCCACTCTGGCTACTGTTGACATATTAAGGAATTATGCCTAGAATCAAGATATTAGCTCTAGGAAGCACGGCTTGCTTAAGGGAATTTTTGCAATCCTATAAAGTAATTTTGCTGGATTTTGAGAATGACATGTCTGAAGGTATGAGGTACATTCTGCTGTTATTCAGGGTTTCTGAGGACCTAGAATGTCTCTCTCCCTTCCCTCAGAGAGATAGAGTACCATTGCCAGTAATCCAAGCACATTTCCCCTAATGGGGAAAGGAGACTGAGAAGCCATGCTCAACAAATACCACCAAGCTTGTGTCTGTAGTGGTTGGAATAGTAGCCCCCAAAAGATATATCCACCCAGAACCTTAAAAATGTGTCTTTATTTGGAATAGAGATCTTTACAGATATAAATAAGGTAACCCTAACCCTAGCATTATCCTAGATTTGGGTGGGCCACAAATCCAATGACAGGTGTCCTTATAAGAGACAGGAAAAGAGAAGATACACAGAGACACACGAAAGAAGGAAATGTGAAGACTGAGGCAGAAATTGGAGGTATGCTGCCACAAGTCAAGGAATGCCAGGAGCCACCAGAAACTGGAAGAGGCAAGGAAGAAGTCTCCCCTAGAGTCTTCAGAAGGAACATCACCCTGCCAACACCTTGTTGAACTTTTGGCCTCTAGAACTGTGAGAGAATAAATTTCTGTTGTTTCAAGCCCCCAAGTTTGTGGTAATTTGTTGCAGCAGCACTACAAAACTAATATAGTATCCATTGCTACAATTATATCCTTTGCCCTTATCAAAGCAAACTGTCAATGCCTTAAGATTTATGTGTCTGAGCATTTATTCTTGAAAAATCCTCATTCATGTCTTTCACAAAACTACAACAAAGCCCCAGAAGGAAAAAAACAAGAAGGGGAAATGGATGCTAGGTAAGAAAAACAAAAAAAGAAGAAGAGGTGCCTAAAACATTTTAAATTCCATTTATTATTTTTCTTCTCCTGCTTTTTATATAAAAATAAATCACTACACAATAATTTTTTCCATGGAATCCAAGTTCCCTCATCTACTTAATGGTCAGATACCTTAGTGCAAGGGTGAATAATAATGTTCTCCTATCAGTTGTATTACCTGTTGTAATGCTCTCTTAAAATGTATTCTATTCACATTAGCTTAATGGCAATGGAACCCCAATGACCATGTTGCTGTATATTGACTATTTCCATTTTACCTCTAAAGTAAACACAATTTTATTTCTGACTTCTGCAAAGTCCTCTGTGGTTATGGAAGACTGCCTAGGACAGCTTTTCTCCACATGTTGGCTCAGCATCCCAGAATGCTTTGATCTTATGGCATCTCAGCATCAACCTGTACTTCCATAAATGCTGCAATGGGAAAAGACAACAGAAGACAGTCTTGCACTGGCAATTATCTACTTCTGCTTGGAAGTGGTATACATCATGCACATTTCATTGATCAAAGAAAATCACAGCTCAAGGTAGCAGGGAAGTGAAATCCTCCAGTGTTCCCAGAAGGGGGAGAACAGAAATACTAATAGTGGCTACCAAAATAAACAACTATTTCTCATTCTCATCTATTTGTATGCTTGACTGACCACAAGTCTCAAAGGTACTTGAAGTGATACCTAACTTCTCTAATCACTTATTGTTATACTAGAAAATAGAATTACAATTCTAATCTTAGAAAGGAAGTTTTCTGAAAAAGAAGGAACGTATCAAGAAATAGTCTTCTCAGGTGTTCTTTCTTGTACTTTAGGCAATGTAAACATAATATTCCCCTACAAATGAAATTACATTAGTATCATCATACCAAGGTAATTTGATAATAAAATTTCAATTCCTAAAATCATAGTCATGCAACTGAAATTCGTTACTGAAATTGAATAATCAAAAGATAATAATATATGTTTTACTAATATTTTACTGAAAGAAATCATAGTTTTTGTTTCCGTTGGGATGTTTTTTGGAGGCTTCATAGAAAAATGAAAATAACATTGCTATTTTCAGTATTAACAGCATGATGATTTTGCCTAGTTTTTCAGATGGACAGCAAAGGTGTGAAGCTGCCAACTTTAATGGATAATTAATATTAACCAAAACTAATCCAACTGCATAACAATGATTATAACCTGGTAACAAGATCTCAGCAAATATAACTTCACCTTTTGAGGATTTGACAATTTTTAAGTCAATAAATTTCCTAAATGAATGACTAGTTTGAATTGTAAACATACAATGAAATAAGTACCAAAAAATAAATTTTCCATAAATCTATATTAGTCTAAGTTTTTATTAATACTAAATTGTTCAATGAATACATATTAATGATAGCAAAGAATGGTGGAAAAGTAGAAAAATATGGCAACTGGGTCATCTTTATAAAGAAGAAAAGAGGAAGAAATACATTTCCTGGAAGAAATCTTGTAAAGGAAGACAAAACTATTGAAAGTTGGCACAAAGATTCTGAATGGCACAAGAATATTAACTACCAATGGGAAATCCATTCATATTTATATAAAAATAAATATGAAGTAAAAACACCACTCCACAATCATCTTTTCCTCCATCCCAGAAGTACCTTTTCATTTAAGAAATCACTTTTCAAACTTTGTAATCTTAAACCCCCTTTTTTTGGTTTAGTAGTCATTAACTAAAATTTGAGATTCACCTCCAAGTTAATACCTTCAAATAACCCAGAAAACTTTTAACCTTTACAACAATAATCATAATACAGAAAGAAATGTTTGTCTGTTCTTAGATCCATAATGCATCATCTAAAAATTTTTTTGACAGTGATCCCAATGTAGCTGTGTGAAGGCATGCCTGAATCTCTTCAGGCCACATTTAAAGGGCTATTGGTATTTATCAAGTGATGTCCAATTCCATTAGAAATCTTATTATTAACCTCTCAGTGAAGTACTGTTAGATAATTGATTTTTCAACCTATATAAATTCTTGAAGAAACAAATTGTGCCATTCTAGCTTCAAATGTCAACCTCTAACTCAAGTTTTTTTGGCTTGATAAAGGAAATATATGTTTACCTTCTCCATACTGTTTATGATTTTTCAGTTTGGCCTTAAAACATAGTTTCCTCTATCCCTCCTAATTTTTTGATCATTTTAGTTCCCCTTTCCAGGGCATTTTCCATCTACTTGATTATATTTTCATTAGTTGAGGCAATGAGAATTACATATAGTTTTCTGAGTGCAAATCGCATAAAGAAGGAAAGCCCACATCTGCTTTTTGTCCAGAAAACTTGCTAATAACAGTCAGCATTATACTGCCTATTTTTTAAAAGTCATGAATAGAATGAGATCCTCTTTTACAGACACCTTGTTTAGACAAAGAAAGCTGAAAAGGCAATATTACACCAATGTAAGTCTTTTCATAACACAATTGTTATTTTAAACAGGTTACAATGTGGTCCCCTTGAAGCCAAGGACCTCTCCTATCTTGTTTCACTCTTGCTAGGTCCCTAGTTTCTACAGCAGGACTTAGTTTGTAGTAGGCTCTCCATGTGTGCTTGTGTACTGATCCATCAGTAAATATATTCAGTGTCCATAGAGAAACTCCTAAGCCTGGACATGGGCACATAGGTAATGTGAATTAGGGAATAGAAATTATTTTTGTGACTCCTTAATTTATCTTGCCCAGTTTTATAATCTTGCAAAGTTTATCTCATATTTAAAGGAGCTGGAAACTTTTCTTGGCAACGTGAAATCTAAAATTATTATTATTATTATTTGCCGATTTTTGCCAAAAGCCTGGGTGGGTATGATAATTAATATTTGAAAAGTTACAGAAACATACTCACTGCCTGTTTCTTGAAACACTCTAAGCAACAGCACTATATCAATTCAAATATCTAGAAACTTAACTACTAAATTATACTAATTTCTTATAGAATGCTTTCACAAGGGGACTTTCAAGGGACTTTTTCTGCACGTTTATTTAAATGTTTGCAAACAAAAATATGTTCATTTAATACTTGTGTAGTTTCAGAATTAAACATAGGAAATAAAACTTAATGTGCTCTTGACTTAATGACTAGCATATATAATAATATTTATAACAAATATGTTTCAGCTGGTTTTACAAAACTGCTATCAAACATACTGTTCAGGATATTGCTAAACCCTTACATAATGATCAGTAATCAACTCTGAATTTATAGCAGGAAGAGAGGAGTTTTTTTCTCTCTTGAAGAATTGGTACAGAGAAATTCCTTTTATTCTTCTTTTTTATATTTTTGTACTTACTTCCAGGAAGGTGAGTACTAGGATTTGCACTCAGCCTATGATTGAATTTTTGATAAATTGTTCCCACTCTTCTCTTGATCTTTTACTTTGGCTTTTAAACAGACTTTTTAAAATTGCTCTTGTAAATATCTTCCATTGTAAGCTACCTTAAATATTTTATAAAAGGCAATGAAGTCTACTAGAACAAGCAAGTTTTGGATATCCTTGGGAAATCTGGAGAAAACTTAGGGAAAATACTGAACTTAGATTTTCTGAGCCTCAGCACTTTCATTCACAAAGTGAGACTAAAGTATGCACTTCACAAAGTTATTGGAAAGGTTGAGAGAAGTAAAAATAAAGTGTCTTAGGGCTTCCCTGGTGCTGCAGTGGTTAAGAATCCGCCTGCAAACGCAGGGGACACGGGTTCGAGCCCTGGTTCAGGAAGATCCCACATGCCCCGGAGCAACTAAACCCATTCGCTGCAACTACTGAGCCCATGCTCTACAGTCCGCGAGCCACAACTACTGAGCCCACGTGCCACAACTACTGAAGCCTGCGTGCCTGTAGCCCATGCTCTGCAACAAGAGAAGCCACCGCAATGAGAAGCTCACGCACAGCAACGAAGAGTAGCCCCCGCTCGCCGTAACTAGAGAAAGCCCGCGTGCAGCAACGAAGACCCAACGCAGCCAAAAATAAATAAATTTTAAAAATAAATTTAAAAATAAATAAATAAAGTGTCTTAGAACATTTGTGAGTAAATGGAAGGTGTTGTTTCCTAACCAGATCCTATACTAAAAAATTCATTCCATGCTAAGCTTTCTAGAACCAGGAGAACTCAAAGTCGTTGGCATCAGGATACTGATCATAAAAGCAACGAAAAAATAGTTGTATATTTTAACATAAAAATTAAAATATCACCCTACAAATATATTTTAAATTACTTTTGTTTAAAACGATTTTTTTTAATTGCCCACTTTGAAACGCAAAACCTTAAGGGAAGGCAGATGGTTTCTGTAAATCTGCCTATAATTTTTTGTCCAGGGCTTGACATTTCATTCCGAGCTATAAATAAACTTGAAAATGACAATGTATTTGACTACGTTAAGATTCTGTGTTAAATATGATCAAGACTGCTTAATATTTCAGTATTCTTTCAAAAGTATCCTATACTCTTTGAACCAAGGAATATGGCAATTTGTTCCTACATTAGTTTTTTTGTTGTTTGATTCCAAGTTCTAGTCAAGATGCAGCTATAAGTAATAGAATAAATATCTACAATAAATGGTAAGATTTGTTGCAATTTTAGTGAACACTTGGAATACATCTTTTAAAGTGACATTTGAAGAGATGGTTAGATAAGTAAAAATTTTAAAAAACTAAAGCCAAACCTTGGAAGTTGAACTTATATTACGGAGTTTGTTTCTGGATGTTCACTTCTTCCCGACGTGCTCAGATCTGGACAAAGACCGGGGCTGAAGGCCATGAGGTTGGTCTTGGGCGGTCCCCCGCCCCCAGAACACACCCGCTGCCGCCTCTGCTGCGAGTAAGACCAGCTCCCCACCGCGCTGGAGCACACCAGCGTGGGCTTCCCGGGCCCGCACGCGCCCTCGCTGGGCGGCGCCGAGCACCGCAGCGCCGTGTACAGCAGCAGCGTGAGCACCAACAGGCTGGACACCGCGCAGATGGCGATGATCAGGTACACGTTCACGTCCACCAGAGCGGCCTCCGCGCCAGCGGCGCCCGTCGACGCCCGCGAAGAGGCCTTGGGCGCCTGGCCGCTGTCCTCCAGCGACAGCAGCACGGTGGCCGTGGCCGTCAGCGCCGGCTCGCCGTGGTCCTTCACCAGCACCAGCAGGCGCTGGCGCAGCGCGTCCGCCTCGTCCAGGGCGCGCGTCGTGCTGATCTCGCCCGTGTACAGCCCCACGCGGAACGGGCTGTGCGCGCCACTCGCCGCCGGCTGCAGCTCGTACGACAGCCACGCGTTGTAGCCCGAGTCCGCGTCCACCGCGCGCACTTTCGTCACCACGTGGCCCGCGCCCATCGACCGAGCCACCCGCTGGCTCGGCGCTCCCGCCCCGCCGCCCGGCCCGGGCAGCAGCAGCGCGGGCGCGTTGTCGTTCTCGTCTAGCACGAACACCTGCAGCGTCACGTTGCTGCCCAGAGGCGGCACGCCCGCGTCGCGCGCGCTCACCTGGAACTGCAGCAGCTCCAGCTCCTCGTGGTCCAGCGGCTGCAGCGCGTACACCTTGCCGCTCTCCGCGTGCACCGACACGTAGCTCGACAGTGCTCGCTCGCCCACCCGCCGCTCCACCAGCGAGTAGGACACCAGCGCGTTCTCCTGCGCGTCCGCGTCCCGCGCCGACACCGTGAAGATGTGGCAGCCGGGCGGGTTGTTCTCCTTCACCAACACCGTGTACTCGGGCTGCGCGAACGCGGGCGCGTTGTTGTTCATGTCGGCCACCTCCACGGACAAGCTGGCGGTGGCCGACAAAGAAGGCGAGCCCCTGTCCCTCGCAGTCATCCTCACCTCATAGTTTGCCACACTCTCGCGATCCAGGACGCTGTCCAACACCAGCGAATAGTAATTCTTGAAGGTGGACACCAGCTTGAAGGGGACATGAGGCGTCAGGGTGCAGGTCACCTACCTATTGACACCAGAGTCACGGTCAGACAAGGAGATGAAGGCGATGACAGTGCTGAGTGGAGACTCCTCTCTTACAGGCAAAGACGGATGTGACCGCCAGTTCCGGAGCATTATCATTTACATCCAGCACTTGCACTAAAACCTTGCAGTGATTTGACATTGGAGGACCTCCTTTATCAACTGTTTTTACCTGAATTTCGTAGGATTTCGTTTCTTCATAATCCAGTCTACCAATTAGCCTAATTTCCCCTGAGCTGGAATCAATTTTGAATTTGTTTTTTGTTTGTTTGTTTGTTTATGTTAAGAGAAACAACATTGCCAAAGTAAAGACAATTTCGCCATTTACACTTTTGTCAGCGTCAGAGGCGTTTAATGTGGTCATTAATGTTCCAGTTGCTGGAACATTAGTAGTATCTAATAAGTGTACTCTGTACACGGCCTGGGCAAACCATGGGGCGTTATCATTAATGTTGAGCACCATGATCAGCAGCTGAACTGTACCTTCTAGTTCTGGTTTGCCCCCATCACTGGCTGTCAATAATAAACGAAGTTCTGGTGTATCTTCTCTATCCACAGACTTCCTCAATTCAGGCGAAAGTGACTTACTCAGTTCATCACTTGCCTGTACATCCAAAGAGAAATAATCACTGGAGCTGAAAGTGTATGTTAGAAAAGCGTTGGTACCAATGTCTGCATCAGCAGCGCCCTCTATCGGGAAACGTGAATCCAGCAGCCTAGATTCAGGAATAAATAACCTTTGTTCTCTCACGCTAAAGACCTGTGGATTATCATTAATGTCCTTCACCTCCACCTCCACATGCAACACCTGCAGCGGCATGTCCACGATCACCTCCAGGTGGATACTATATTTCATGTTCTGTTCGCATAGCTCCTCCCGGTCAATCCGAGAATTCACAAACAAAATGCCGTTCTGCAGATTTACCTCCAGAAAGTCCCCACGGCTTTTGGACGCCACCCAGAACAGGTATGACACCAGCTCGGCCAGCTCCAGCCCCAGGTCCTGAGCAATGCGGCCCACGAAGGTGCCGTGTTTGGCCTCTTCATGGACCAAGTAGTGGATCTGGCTGCTGCCAGCCCCACAGGCTGTGAAGAGCAGAAGTGAGAGCAGCAGGCACCGGCCTCCCTGGCCACCTCTCCTTGAAAACAGCATCGCAAAAGCACTACTCCTTTCCTACCATTCTCACTTTACTTTAAAATCTTGCCTTTTTTTCCCCTTCATATTTGAAATAATTTATCTCCTTACCATTTTTGTCTTCTCTCTGGCAGTGACAAAATGGGGCTTCCTTCTTTAGTTTTTAGTAATCAGTATACGGAATCTCAAGTGACCCTAAATGCCAAAAGAATCCTGAAAGAGAAGAACAAAGTTGGAGGACTCACACTTCCTGATTTCAAAACTTGCTACAAAGCTACAGTAATCAAAACAGTGTGGTATTGTCATAAAGACAGACATATAGACCAATGGAATAGAACAGAGAGCCCAGAAATAAATCCTTACATATATGGTCAGACGATTTTCAACCAAAGTGCTAAGACTATTCAATGGGAGGAAAGACAGTCTTTTCAACAAATGGTGCTGGGAAAACAGGAAATCCACATGCAAAAGAATGAAGTTATACCCTTACTTAACACCACATACAAACATTAACTCAAATAGATCCATGACCTAAATGTAAGACCTAAAACTGTAAAATTCTTAGAAGAAGATAGGGCAAAAGCTTCATGACATTGGGTTTGGTGATGATTCCTTGGATATGGTACAGGCAACAAAATTTTAAAAACAGACAAATTAGACTTCATATAAGGTGAAAATTTTTTCCATCAAAAGACACTGTCAAGGACTTCCAGTTTCTACTTCTGAATGTAAGGGGATTTGAAATCACCACTCCAACAAATAAAAAGCTGAGCAGACTGAAAAAAATAAACAACTCTTCTTGGCTGTGTAAGAGAGGGGAGGACACAGGGCAAACCACTACTCCCAAAATTAAAGAGACAGGGAAATACAGAAAGTCACAGATTACTTACTGGCACAGAGACCCAAGAGCAGAAGCCACTGTGGAAACCAGAGCTGGAACAGGAATATCTGGACTGCAATAGACACATTTCTGGAGGCTCAATGTAGATTGGGGAGAAGCAGTCATGAGGAGGGCTCAAAATATTTTGAAATTTACCTCTAGGAACTTGACCAGATTCCCACAGTAAATATCAGAGAAAAATCCCCCTCATGCTTCTGGCAGTGGGAGGTGGAAATGAACCATTTTGAAATGTATTCTGTTCTTCTTAACAAGGCCTTCCCTCAGGGAAACTAATTAATGGAAGACTAATTGTTGGTTTATTATCAGAGCCAATTCCAGCAGGCTCTAGTTTTCTGTGAGAGAGAAGAAAAATACCAATTCCAGGGCATTCTAGCCATTCTGTCTGACATGGGGTGGAGGGGAATGAGAAACACTTGTGAAGTTCATAGTTCAGAAGCATAATATCACTAAAAGACTGAGACCTAACCATAGGACTATAGAATGCTTCCCCTCTTCCCACACCTCAACACCTCATTATTACTAGGCTTTTTGTAGCAGTTCCTTCTGCCTGGTATATCATGTCCAGCTATCAACAAAAAATTATGAGGCATAGCAAAAGGGGCGGGGGGAACTCCACAATTTGAAGAGCAGAGCAAATATCAGAACCAGACTTGACAGGGATGTTGGAATTATCAGACTGGTAATTTAAATCAGCTATGATTAATATGCTAATGGCTCCAATGGATAAAGTAGACAGCATGTAAGAACAGAAGAGATGGTCAATGTAAACAGAGATGGAAATCCTAAGAAAGAACCAAAAAGAAATATTAGACCCCATTTTTGAAGAAAAAAAAACCCGTTTAAAAGAAAATGTAACAGAAATGAAAGATGTCTTTGACGGGCTCAATAGTAGATTGGACATGGATGAGGAAAGAATCTCTGAGCTAGAGGATATATCAATAGATTCCTCAAAAACCAAAAAGCAAAGAGAACAAAAATTGAAAAAACAGAAGAGAAAATCCAAGGACTGTGGGAAAACTTTTTTTTAAAAAAAGGCATAAAAAAGGCATAGCATTAAAAAAAAGTGGGGGGGGGGGTGTATAACATACTCATAGTGGGAATACCAGAAGAAAGAGAGAAAGGAAAAGAAGAAATATTTGAAATAATAATGACCGAGGGGCTTCCCTGGTGGCACAGTGGTTGAGAATCTCCCTGCCAATGCAGGGGACATGGGTTCAAGCCCTGGTCTGGGAAGATCTCACATGCCGCGGAGCAACTAGGCCCGTGAGCCACAACTACTGAGCCTGCGCGTCTGGAGCCTGTGCTCTGCAACAAGAGAGGCCGCAACAGTGAGAGGTCCGTGCACCGTGATGAAGAGTGGCCCCTGCTCGCCGCAACTAGAGAAAGCCCTCGCAGAGGAACGAAGACCCAACACAGCCAAAAATTAAATAAATAAATTTATAAAATTGTTAAAAAAAATTAATGACCGAGAATTTCCTCCAAATTAATTTCAGACATCAAATCACAGATCCAGGAAGCTCAGGTAACACCAAGCAGAATAAACACCAAAAAATCTACACCTGGCATATCAGTTTCAAACTATAGAAAATCAAAGATTAAATAAAAATCCTGTCATTTTACTACAGCTTTATGTTACCATCAGGGGAAACTGGGTGAAAGGTACACAGAATCTCTCTGTATTATTTCTTACAACTGAATTTGAATGTACAATTATCTCAAAATAAAGTTTAATTGAAAAAAAAAATCCTGAAAGAAGCCAGAGGGAAAATACACTTTACCTATAGAGGAACAAAGATAAAAATTACATCTCACTTCTCCTCAAAAACCACAAGAACTTTTTCAACTTGATAATGAGAATCCATGACAAACCTATAGAAAACATTATACTTAATTGTGAAGGACTGAATGCCTTCAACCTCAGATTGGGAACAAGGCAAAGATATCTGGTCTCACTACTCTTATTTGTTTTAGCATAGTGAAGGAAGTTCTACTCTGTGCCATAAAACAAGAAAAGGAAATAAGAGGCATATAGATGAGAAAGAAAGAAAACTGTCCCTATTTACAGGGGCAGTAAAAAACTTCCTAGAAAAGTGAAGGCAGCAATGTCACAGAAAACAAGATAAACATACAAAAATGAATGTATTTCCATATACTAACAATGAAAATATACATACCAAAATTAAATTTAAAATACAATACCATTTACATTAGCTCAAAAAAGATACTTAGGTGTAAGTGTATTCTGTATTCTGAAAACTACAAAACACTAATGAAAGAAATTGAAGAATATCTAAAGTGGAGAGACCTACTGTGTTCATGAATTGGATGACTCAACACTTCATGGAGAGATGTCAGTTTTCCCTGAATTAACATATAGATTTAATACAATTCCTACCAAAATCTCAACAAGATTTTCTATAGATACAGACAAGATTACATGGAATAACAGAGAAACTATACTTGAAGCAATTTTTAAAAACAATAAAAAAGTAGAAGGAATCAGTGTATCCTATTATTTATTATACAGCTACAGAAATCAAGACTGTGCTATTGGTAGATAAATAGACAGGTAGATCAAGGGAACAAAATAAATAATCCAAAAATGGACCCATGCTAATGTGCTGAACTAACTGAATTTTGACAAAGTTGCAAAAGAAATTAAATGCAGGAAAGATAGCTTTTCCAGCAAATAGTGTTAGAGCAATTGGACTTTGTTAGGAAAAACAAACAAACAAAAAAACCCTACCTAAGTCTCATATCTTATATTAAAATCAATTCAAAATGGATCATGAACCTAAAAGTAAAACATAAAACACTAAAACTTTTAGAAAAAAATATAGGAGAAAATCTTTAGGATCTAAGGGTAGGCAAAGAGTTCTTAGACTTGACACCAAAAGCACAGTCTGTAAAAGAAAAAAAAATGGTAAATTGAACGTCATCAAAATTTAAGAACTTTTACTCTGTGAAATACCATATTTAGAGTATGAGAATAAAAGCTAAATTTTAAAAAAGCTAAATAATAAAATTTTGGAGAAATTGTCTGCAAGCACATAACTGACAAAGAACTTGTATCTAGAATCTATAATGGATAATCAAAACTCAACAGTAAAAAATCAAACAGCCCAGTTAGAACCTGGGCAAAAGACATGAAGAAACATTTCACCTGCTGGAGAGGGTGTGGAGAAAAGGGAACCCTCTTGCACTGTTGGCAGAAATGTAAATTGATACAGCCACTATGGAGAACAGTATGGAGGTTCCTTAAAAAACTAAAAATAGAACTACCATACAACCCAGCAATCCCACTACTGGGCATATACCCTGATAAAACCATAATTCAAAAAGAGTCAAGTACCACAATGTTCATTGCGGCTCTGTTTACAATAGCCAGGACATGGAAACAACCTAAGTGTCCATTGACAGATGAATGGATAAAGAAGATGTGGCACATATATACAATGGAATATTACTCAGCCATAAAAGGAAATGAAATTGAGTTATTTGTATTGAGGTAGATGGACCTAGAGTCTGTCATACAGAGTGAAGTAAGTCAGAAAGAGAAAAACAAATACAGTATGCTAACACACATATACGGAATCTAAAAAAAAAAAAGTTCTGAAGAACCTAGGGGCAGGACAGGAATAAAGATGCAGACATAAAGAATGGACTTGAGGACACAAGGAGGGGGAAGGGTAAGCTGGGACAAAGTGAGAGAGTGGCATGAACATATATACACTATCAAATGTAAAATAGGTAGCTAGTGGGAAGCAACCACATAGCACAGGGAGATCAGCTCAGTGGTTTGTGACCACCTAGAGGGGTGGGATAGGGAGGGTGGGAGGGAGACACAAGAGGGAGGAGATATGGGGATATATGTATATGTATAGCTGATTCACTTTGTTATAAAGCAGAAACTGGTGCACCATTGTAAAGCAATTATAGTCCAATAAAGATGTTAAAAAAAAAAAGAATTCTAGGAAGCACACGGGAAGGAGGGAGACGCAAGCTGGAGGGGAGATGTTAGTTGAAGGAGAGTTATGTTTTCAGTGGAACAGACTCTCAAGCACGTTTAAAAGCTGTTGGAAAGAGTGTGGTTTAGGCTATGAATAAGAGAAACAGGATAACTGATAATGTAAGACCCCAGGATAACTGATAATGTAAGACCCTGAGAAGCTGGGAGCATCAGGAGTTCAAGCATGGGGGGAAGGCTTGGTCTTGGTTGTGAAGAGGGATCACTGCTTTCACTGAATCAGAAGAGGGTGGAGAGAGAATGAGTTCGAATGGGTGGGGAACATGCATACCTGGTATCCACTTGCTCCTCAAATGAATTTACCTTGCTCCTCAAATGAATTTACCTCCAGATCAAAGCAATAGCTTTTTTTTAAATTTTTATTTATTTACTTATTTATTTATTTATTTATTTATTTATTTATTTATGGCTGTGTTGGGTCTTCGTTTCTGTGCGAGGGCTTTCTCTAGTTGTGGCAAGTGGGGGCCACTCTTCATCGCGGTGCATGGGCCTCTCACTATCGCAGGCTTTCCTGTTGCGGAGCACAGGCTGTAGACATGCAGGCTCAGTAATTGTGGCTCACGGGCCCAGCCGCTCCGCGGCATGTGGGATCTTCCCAGACCAGGGCTCAAACCCATGTCCCCTGCATTGGCAGGCAGATTCTCAACCACTGCACCACCAGGGAAGCCCAAAGCAATAGCTTTGAGCCAAGCCTTGTCTTAGGTGCTTGAGATGTGTGAGTGAATGACACAGACAAAGATCTTGTGGAGTTAGAGGCAATTTTGGTTATTTTTTCCTTATTATATTTTTTCATTTTATTTCATGTTAAAGGGTAATGTGGCTGCAATTTTTTCTGAGAAGGTAAAGGTCAGGCTATTGCTGTAAGGAAGCTGGCAGGGAGTTGGAGAGGCCCAAAGGGAAAGTGTAAAAACCTTGTCATTGAGGGCAGGACAGAGAAACTTACCCCATTTTGGGGGGCACTGGGGAGGTCCTTTTAAAGTTGAACCCTTGCCTTTATGAAAAACCGTTGGGTGGACTGTTGTGCAGCTCTCTCCAGCCGAGCTTGGCTCCTAGGCAAAGATCTAGAGAAAGCAAAAAAAAGAAGGTTTAGCTACAAGAAGACTCTTAAATTAATTTTCTCCCTGTGCATTTGTGCCCAATTTTATCTCTGCTTGTTTATGCTTTATCATCTCCTTTACCTTGAGTGCACTTGACAAAAGTTTATCTATTTTACTGATATGTTCAAATAATTTTCTTTTTTCCCCTTTTATCTCTAATATATTATGGTTACCTTGATTAATTTAACTCTCATTTATGTTTGTTCATTTCAATGCTTTTTTTCTCAACTTTTTCCCCATGAATACATAGTTAATTCTTTTTCTTGCTTAATAACAAAAGCATTTAAGACTATACATTTTTCTGAAGATAGTTTTGGATCCATGCAGTTGATTTTGATATATAATGTTCTTTAATTTCTAAAATGTTTGTAATTTAATTGTAATCTTTCATTTTCTCTTTTTTTCCCCAAAAGTTACTGAAAATAGAGTTTTTTAGATTTCCAGTGGGTTAGAGTCAATTATTATATATTTGATTTTATTACATTGTGGTGAAAGAATGTGGGTTGTATAATTAACGCTATTACTGAATTAATTAAGGTATATTTATGTCCTCATATGTTATCAAATTTTGTAATCATTCCACAGACAGACACTTGGAAATAATGTACATTGTTAATAGGCTTAGAAAATTTGATAATCATTCCTTTGTACAACTATTGCTTATTGAGTTTCTAATATGTGCAAGGAATCACAGTAGATACTGGGAATGTAGGGAGAACAAGATAGTCAGGGTCTCTGTCCTGATAGAACTTATGTTCTAGTGCAAGAGACAGGGAGAAAAAAGTACATATCAAATACAATGTTTATAAGTTGCCATGAGTGCTATGAAAGAAGCAAGGAAAAGGAATTGAGGTAGAGATAGCAGACTGCACTCTGCATAGGGTGGTCAGGAAAGGCCACCAGAAGAACTTATACTCAGACAAAGTCCTAGAGGATCATAAGCTACTGGCCAAATAAAGCTTTGGAGGGAGATCTTTCCCTGGAGAGAGAATAGGAGAGAACCAGGGAGCTGGCGATGCTTGCAAGGGAATGATTACAATGAGAAGTCATGGACTTCAGGTTAGACAGGGAAGCGAGGAAGAAATAAGCAGTCAGAAAGTTTCAGGGCCAGTAATTTGGCAACCTCCCAAGAGCTGAAGAATTTGGGGCTGTAGGGGTTTGTGATTTAACGATGTAGGTAGAAGAAGGGTGGAGGACAGAGAGTGGGGTGTTTAAACTCAAGATTTTAGAGACAGTGCAGTTTTTGGTGATGACTATCTAAGATGTGACCAGGGGAGGGAGTGACTGAGTTCGACATTGTTGATGAAGGAGTAAGGATCCAGGGATCTGGAGCACTGGAAAGTTCACCTCTATGGACATTGTTGTAGGACTTTGGGTAGAGAGGAAAACTAGAGGCCAAAATCAGTTTATTGTACTTTATTGTTAGATTATCTATATTTTAAATAAATTTAATCTAATTGAAAAAAAAACATTTCACCAAAGAAGATATATAAATGGCAAAGAAACATGAAAATATTTTTAACACCAGTAGCATTTGGGGAAATGCAAATTAAAACTATAATGAGATATCATTACACATTTACCAGAATGGCTAAAATAAAAAATTCTGACATCAAATGTTAGCAAGAATGCAGAAAAACTAGATCATTCATATGTGGCTGATGAGAATATAGAATATGACAGCCATTCTGGAAAACAGATAGGCCGATTCTTTTGGGAAAAAATAGACTTAAAATTGCACTCCTGGGCATTTATCCCAGAGAAGTGAAAACTTATGTTCACAAAAAAACCTCTAGACAAATATTGATAGCAACATTATAATATTCAAAACACTGAAAACAAAACAAAACAAGATACTCTTCGATGAGAGAATGGGGGAAAAAAGCTGAAAAATACAGTAACTGAAGTGAAAAATTCACCAGAGGGGTTCAACAGCAGATATGAGTAGTCAGAATAAAGAATCAGCACACTTGGGCTTCCCTGGTGGCGCAGTGGTTGAGAATCTGCCTGCTAATGCAGGGGACACGGGTTCGAGCCCTGGTCTGGGAAGATCCCACATGCCACGGAGCACCTGGGCCCGTGAGCCACAACTACTGAGCCTGCGCGTCTGGAGCCTGTGCCCTGCAACGGGAGGGGCCGCGATAGTGAAAGGCCCGCGCACCACGATGAAGAGCGGTCCCCGCACCGCGATGAAGAGTGGCCCCCACTTGCCGCAACTAGAGAAAGCCCTCGCACGAACCGAAGACCCAACACAGCCAAAAATAAAGAAATAAATAAATAAAGTAGCTATAAAATTAAAAAAAAAAAAAAAAAAAAAAAGAATCAGCACACTTGAAGATATAGGAGAATGGAAATGTTTGAGGAACAGAAAGAAAAAAGATTGAAGAAAAGTAAAGGGAGCCTAAAGGACTTATGAGACACCATCAAGAATAAGAATATATGCATCATTGGAGTCCAAAAATGAGAAGAGAAGGAGAAATGGGTAGAAAGATTATTTGAAAAAAATAGTAGTCAAAAACTTCCCAAATTTGATGAGAGATGTGTATCTACAAATCCAAGAAACTCAAGGAACTCCAAGTAGAATAAATCTAAGGAAATCAACACTAAGACACATTATAACCAAACTGTCAAAAGACAAAGGGAGAATCTTGAAAGCAGCAAAAAAGAAATTACTTGGCATGTACAAGTGATGCTCAATAAAATTACCAACTGACTTTTTATCAGAAAACTTGGAAGCCACAAGGCAGTAGAATGATATATTTACAATTCCGAAAGAAAAATTTGTCAATCAAGAATTTCATATCTGGCAAAAATGTCCTTCAAAAGTGACATTCCAAAATAAACAAAATCAAGGGAGTTCATTACCAATAGACCTGCCCTAAGGAAATGCTAAAGAGAGTCCTTTGGGTTCAAATCAAAGGATGCTAGACAGTAACTTAAATTTGAATGATAATATAAAGATCTCCAGCAAATGTAAATACATGGGCATATATAAAAGCCAATATTATTGTAATTTTGATTAGCAAGTCTGCTTTTTGTTTTCTACATAATTTAAAAGACAAATGCATAAAAATAATTTAAATCTGCTATTGGACACACAATGTATAAAAATGTAATGTGTGATGTCAAAACATAAAGATGGGGAGATGAAGCTGCATAGGAATAGAGTTCTTGTATGTGATTGAAGTTAAGTTGGTATCAATTCAAATGAGATTGTTATAACTTTAGGATGTATATGTAATCCCCATGGTAATCACAAAAATAATATCTATGGAAAAACACAAAAGGAAATGAAAAGGGAATCAATACATGTGATTACAAAAAATCAACTAAACACAAAAGAAGGTGGTAATGGAGTAAATGAGGGACAAAAAAAGCTATAGAGCATACATAAAACAAACAGCAAAATGGCAGAAATAAATGCTTCTTTATGAGTATACTATTATTCTAAAGGTACATGGATTAAATTCTCCATTCAAAAGGCAGATATTGGCAGAATGGATTGAAAACATAATTGTATTCTATGCTGTCTACAGGAGACATAATTTAGATTCAAAAATTGAATCAAGATTCAATACAAGGGCTTCCTTGGTGGCACAGTGGTTGTCAATCTGCCTGCCAATACAGGGGACACAGGTTTGAGCCCTGGTCTGGGAAGATCCCACATGCCATGGAGCGACTAGGCCCGTGAGCCACAATTACTGAGTCTGTGCGTCTGGAGCCTGTGCTCCTCAACAAGAGAGGCCGCGATAGTGAGAGGCCCGCGCACCATGATGAAGAGTGGCCCCCACTTGCCACAACTAGAGAAAGCCCTCGCACAGAAACGAAGACCCAACACAGCCATAAATAAATAAATAAATAAATAAATAAATAAATAAATAAAATTTTTTAAAAAAAGATTGAAAATAAAGGATTGGAAATTATGCATACACACACACACACACACACACACACACAGAGCAAACAGTAACCATACAAAAGCTAGAGTGGCTATACTTATATCAGACAAAACAGACTTTAAACTAAAAATGATACTAGAGAAAAAAGAGTGACTTTATGTTGACAAAAGCGTCAATACATCTTTAAATTATAAAAATTATAAACATATACCCACCTAACAACAGAGCCCCCAAACACATAAAGCAAAGACTGATAGAAATGACTGCAGAAATAAACAATTCCACAATAGTCAGAAACTTCAATACTCCACTATCAATCCTATATGAAACAACCATGCATAAAATCAACAAGGAAACAGAAGAATTGAACAACAGTCTATACAAACTAGACCTAACAGACTTTTACAGAGAACTCCATCAACAACAGCAAAATATACACTCTTCTCAAGTACACATGGAACACTCTCCAGGTTGAGACATAAAGCAAACCTTTATGTTGAGACACAAAGCAAACCTCAATAAATTCAAAAAAGATTTAACTCACTAAAGGATGTTCCCCTTTAATGGAAATTAGAAATTAATAACAGAAAGAAATTTAGGAAATGCAAAAAATTTGTAAAAATTAAACAATACATTACTAAATAACCACTTGGCAAAAGAAGAAACATCAAGAAAAA
This sequence comes from Balaenoptera acutorostrata, assembly GCF_949987535.1. Classification (NCBI taxonomy): domain Eukaryota; kingdom Metazoa; phylum Chordata; class Mammalia; order Artiodactyla; family Balaenopteridae; genus Balaenoptera; species Balaenoptera acutorostrata. The sequence continues at coordinate 125,971,747 of NC_080065.1, read as the reverse complement.
TAAGAAAATAGTTTGAGGTAAATGAAAATATAGCACAACATACCAAAACTTAATGGGAGACAAGTGCTTAGAGGGAAATTTACAACTGTAAGTTCAAAGAGAAGAATGATCTTAAATTAATAAACTAAACTTCCACCTTAAGATACTGAAGGAAAAAAAAAGAAGAGCAAACTAAACCTAAATCAATCAGAAGGAAGTAAATAATAATGCTTACAACAGATACTGATGAACTAGAGTACAGAAAAAGAATGAAATAAATATCAATAAAACAAAAGGACAGTTATTTTAAAAGATCATTAAAATTGACAAACCTTTCGCTAGACTGACAAAAAGAAAGAAAGAGAGAGAAAAGAATCAAATAACTAAAATTGGAAATGAGAGAAGGAACACTGCTACTGACCTTATAGAAATAAGAAGAATGCTAAGGTTATACTATGAACAAGTGTGGGCCAACAAATTAGATAATATAGACGAAATGGAAAAATTCCTGGAAAGATAGAAACTAACAAAATTGAGTTTAGAAAAAATATAAAACTCTGAATAGACCTATAAAAAGTGAAGAGATTGAATTAGGAAAAAAAAACAAAAAACTTCCCACAAGGAAAATCCCAGAACCAGATAGTCATTTTTAAAAGGTTCTTCACCAAGCCTTCCAAAGAACAGAAAAGGATGGAATATTTCTCAGCTTTCTATGAGGCCACTGATACTAAAACCAGACAAAACACCACAAAAAAAACCCCTACAAACAAATATCTCTTATGAATACAGACATTGATGAATATATCAACAAAATACTAGCACATTGAATCCAGCAAAATTTTGAAAAGATAAAGCATTATGACTAATGGTGATTTATCCCAGTAATGCAAGGTTGTTTTATCATCTGAAAATCAATTAATGTAATACTTCATATCAATAAAAGACAAAAACCACATGATCATCTTTATAGACATTTTTCTCTTTTTATTTTGGGATACAGGAAGTCCAAACAATGGCACAGAGATCCAAACATGACTACATGTTGAAGTCGTTCCCAAGTGGGAATATCAAATTTAAGATGCATTAAGGTAGTTTTGTGAGTTAAGGGAAAGGAGGAGGAGTAAAAGTAAGGAATCAATGAACAAGGAACAAGGTCCTGGAAGTAGAAGACGGGTAAGGGAAGAGTAGGAGAGATATGGAGGGGAGTATAACGAGGTTCTGTGGATCGATAAATAAGGTATTTCTAACTTTCTCATAATTTTAATTTGCTTTATCTAAGTAATTATTTAGTGAGGCAATTTTAAAGTCCAATTTCAAGGGCAGAAGGCTTCTCATAGCAACTAAATAAAGCACTCCACTGGGAAGTAGAAATATTTTCTTTGTGTTCTAAGGTACGTCAAAATGTACAATCTAGTCTATATCAAAAGTTCTCCAAAGTAAGCACTATAATTCCAAATGGTACCTGGTAAAACTGCACCAGTTAGAGATATATGAACTTAAATTAGCATATAGACTTTATACAGTCTCCAATTTTTTTCTAGGATAGATATTCTGATTATCTAAATACAGAAATATAAAACGTGAAGGCTTTCTTAGTTAATCAAATTATATTACGAATTCTCCCAAACTGAGAAAGATGTAAATGTTGCCTAAAATTCTTCCTAAATTCCTAAAATTTGTTCTTACCAGCATGAATTATTTGACGAAAACTAAGATCTCGAACATGAATAAAGGTCTTCCCACATACCTTGAATTCATAGAGTTTCTCTCCTGTATGAATTCTCTGAAGTTGAGTGATCTGATAGACACTATTTAAGGCCTCTCCAAATATTTTATATTTATAGGATTTTCATCATTATGAATTCTCTTTTGCATATTAGGGTGTCTTCCTTTATTAAACACTTTCTCACATTCCATATATTCATAATAATTCACACAAGTATAAATTCACCAACATATATTAAGGTTTGAATTATATCTAAAAGCCTTCACACATTCCTTACACTCAAAGAGCTTCTTACCAATATGAATATTATCAAGGAACCTACTGATGCATACTAACGGTTTTCCCACTTTGACTAAATTTATAGGATTTTTAAAAACCAATATTAATAATCTGATGTTGATTAAGTTGTCCACACACAGTAAAGGCTTTTTAGAATATTTTATAGTCATAAAGCTTCATAGAAGTATGAGTTCTCTAACATATAGTAAGGACTGAATTAAGTCTAAATATCTTCCCACATTTAAAAAATTTTTATTTTATACTGGAGTATAGTTGATTTACAATGTTGTGTTAGTTTCAGGTGTAGAGCAAAGTGATTCAGTTATACATATACATATACCTATTCTTTTTCAAATTATTTTCTCATTTAGGTTATTATAGAATATTGAGTAGAGCTCCCTGTGCTATACAGTAGGTCCTTGTTGGTTATCTATTTTAAATATAGTAGTGTGTATATGTCAATCCCAAACTCTCAATTTATCCCTCCCCCAACACCCTTCTCCTTTGGTAACCATAAGTTTGTTTTCCAAGTCTGTGAGTCTGTTTATGTTTTGCAAATAGGTTTATTTGTATCATTTTTTTTAGATTCCACATATAAGCAATATCATATGATATTTGTCTTTCTCTGTCTGACTTACTTCACTTAGTATGATAATCTCCAGGTGCATCCATTTTGCTGCAAATGGCATTATTTCATTATTTTTAATGGCTGAGTGATATTCCATTGTATATATGTACCATATCTTCTTTATCCATTCATCTGTCAATGGACATTTAGGTTACTTAGTTTACTTCCACATCTTGGCTATTGTAAACAGTGCTAAAATGAACATTGGGGTGCATGTATCCTTTTGAACCATGGTTTTCTCCAGATATATGCCCAGGAGTGGGATTGCTGGATCATATGGTAGCTCTATTTTAGTTTTTTAAGGAACCTTCATACTGTTCTCCATAGTGGCTATACCAATTTACATTCCCACCAACAGTGAAGGAGAGATCCCTTTTCTCCACACCCTCTCCAGCATTTATTGTTTGTAGACTTTTTTATAACAGCCATTCTGACTGATGTGAGGCGGTATCTCATTGTAGTTTTGATTGGCATTTCTCTAATAATTACCGATGCTGAGCATCTTTTCATATGCCTCTTGACCACCTGTGTGTCTTCTTTGGAGAAATGTCTATTTAGGTCTTCTGCCCATTTTTTGATTGGGTTTTTCTTTTTTTGTTGTTTTGTTTTTTTACATTGAGCTGCATGAGGTGTTTGTAAATTTTGGAGATTAATCCCTTGTCAGTTGCATCATTCGCAAATATTTTCTCCTGTTCTGTGGGTTGTCTTTCCACATTTCTTATATTAATCAGTTATCTCACCAATATGAATTCTCTGATATTAAGTAACTTGTACAAACACAATAATGGCTTTCTCACATTTCTTACATTCATAATGATTATCATCAGTATGAATTCTCTGCCTTGAAGACTCAATTCAGTCTAAAGACCTTATTTATATTCCTGTGATTTCTCTCCTGTATGAATTCTCTGATGTTGAGTAACTCATCCACACATAAATGCTTTCCTTCACTCCTTACATTCATAAAATTTATCACCAGTATGAATTCTCTGCCTTGAAGAAAGAATGCAATCAGGTCTAAAGACCTTCCCACATTCTTTATATTCCTATGATTTTCACCTGTATGAATACTCTGATATGGATAAATTGTCCACACACAGTTAAGGCCTTATTGCATTTTTAATATTCATAAAGCATCTCACCAGTATGAATTCTCTAACACATAGTAAGTACTGAATTAAGTCTAAACATCTTCCACATTTCTTACATTCATCGGTTTCTCATCAGTATAAATTATTGATGTTAAGTAACTTGTGTGCACACAAAAAAGGCTTCCCCACATTACTAATAGTCATAAAGTTTATCACCAGTATGAATTCTCTGGTTTGCAAAAAGAACTCAGTTCTAAACAACTTCCTACATTCCTTATATTCACAGGATTTTACATCGATATGAATTCTCTGGTGTTGACTATATTATCCACACAAATAATGACCTTCTCACATTGTTAACATGTAAGTTTCTGACCACTATGAATTCTCTGCAGTGTGGTAAATACTGACTTACATTTAAACAGCTCCTCACATTCCTTACATTCACCGTGTTTTTTTTTCACCAGTATGACTTCTCTGATGTTGAGTAAACTGATATCCGCTACTGAAGGTCATTCTACATTCTTTCTGATTACATCATTTCTAATTAGAGCATGTTTTCTCTCAATTTTGATAAAGGTTAGATTTATGTTATTGCTTAAACAGATTTTCTGAGTTATATGTTAGAAAATGAGGCAACGTGGTCATTTTTGTAGATAATAATTTGGGTAAACTATTTCTTTTGAGTTACCCAACACCTCTTAAGCATGCTCTCACACTTTCAGTCATTTCTAAAGATAGAGGGCTTAAGGTCAAGTGTATTACTTCTTAAACTGATTCCCTAATTCCCGGAGCACTTATTTAGTGTCTTCTCTCCAAAAGTCCGGGCACAAAGGCTATTCGGTGATAGAGGAAGCTCCAGAACTAGACTGGTGTATGATGGAATTCTCAGAGGAAACTGTTTTACTAGTAAGTTAGTTTTGTGCAGCTTACTACTTAAACCCTACCGATAATCTTTTAAGCCTGTAATTTCCCTTATGACTATCCTCCCAAAATAAAGTACCTGCAATTGTTTGATTCTGGCCTTGAACATTGATTACATAAATAAAAGATAAAAGCCAAATAACATAGAAAAGCATTTGTATTAATTTCCTAGGGCTGCTGTAACAAATTACCACAAACTTGATTACTTAAAACAACAGAAATATATCTCTCACAGTTCTAGAGGCCAGATTATAATATCAAGGTGTTATCAATGCTTCACTCCCTCCAAAGACTCTAGGTAAGAATCCATTCCTTACCTCTTCTGGTGGCTGTCAGATTCCTGGTGGCTGTATCACTATAATGTCTCTTTCTCCATCTTCACATGGATCTCTCCCCTTCTCTGTGTTTTCTTCTGATTCTTATAAGGAAATTAGCTGTTGCATTTAGGGTCCACCTCAGTAACCCAGGATGTTCTCATCTTCAGATCATTAATTTAATTTAATTACATCTAAAAAGACTATTTTTCAAAATAAGGTAATATTCAGAGGGTCCAGGTGTTAAGACACGGACACATTGTTTTAGGGAGCCACCATTCAACCCACTACAGCATTCAGTAAAATTCAAATTTTTAAATTCTGATTAAAAATAACTCAGGAGGGGCTTCCCTGGTGGCACAGTGGTTGAGAATCTGTCTGCCAATGCAGGGGACACGGGTTCGAGCCCTGGTCTGGGAGGATCCCACATGCTGCAGAGCAACTAGGCCCGTGAGCCACAACTACTGAGCCTGCGCGTCTGGAGCCTGTGCTCCGCAACAAGAGAGGCCGCGATAGTGAGAGGCCCGTGCACCGCGATGAAGAGTGGCCCCCGCTTGCCGCAACTAGAGAAAGCCCTCGCAAAGAAACGAAGACCCAACACAGCCAAAATTAAATAAATAAATAAATAATTTTTAAAAAAAACTATAAAAAAAAAACTCAGGAAAATTTCTTTTCTTTTTCTTTTTTTCTTTTTTTTTTTAGAGGTCATTTGTAGGAAAGGCCAATATTCTCCTTTTTAAATTTATTTTTTATTTATTATTATTATTATTAATTTATTAATTTATTTTTGGCTGCATTGGGTCTTTGTTGCTGCGCACAGGCTTTCTCTAGTTGCGATGAGCAGGAGTTACTCTTTGTTGCAGTGCAGTTTTCTCATTGTGGTGGCTTCTCTTGTTGAGGAGCAGGGACTCTAGGTGCACAGGCTTCAGTAGTTGTGGTGTACGGGCTTAGTTGCTCTGCAGCATGTGGGATCTTCCCGGACCAGGGACCGAACCCGTGTCCCCTGCATTGGCAGGTGGATTCTTAACCACTGTGCCACCAGGGAAGTCCCAGGAAAACTTCTTTACCTGGAAAAATTGCATATTAAAAACCTACGGGGCTTCCCTGGTGGCGCAGTGGTTGAGAATCTGCCTGCTAATGCAGGGGACATGGGTTCGAGCCCTGGTCTGGGAAGATCCCACATGCCGCGGAGCAACTAGGCCCGTTGAGCCACAACTACTGAGCCTGCGTGTCTGGAGCCTGTGCTCTGCAACAAGAGAGACCGCGATAGTGAGAGGCCCGCGCACCGCGATGAAGAGTGGCCCCCGCTTGCCGCAACTAGAGAAAGCCCTAGCACAGAAACGAAGACCCAACATAGCCAAAAATATAAATAAATAAATTAATTAAAAAAAAAAACCCTACGGCAGGGAATTCCCTGGTGGTCCAGTAGTTAGGACTCTGCGCTTCCACTGCAGAGGGCATAGGTTCGATCCCTGGTCAGGGAACTAAGATCCCACAAGCCACATGGCGTGGCCAAAACAAACAAAAAAAAACAAAAACAAAACTACAGCAGAGGGCTTCCCTGGTGGCGCAGTGGTTGAGAATCTGCCTGCCAATGCAGGGGACACGGGTTTGAGCCCTGGTCTGGGAAGATCCCACATGCCGTGGAGCAACTGGGCCCATGAGCCACAACTACTGAGCCTGAGCGTCTGGAGCCTCTGCTCCGCAACAAGAGAGGCCGCGATAGTGACAGGCCCGCGCACCGCGATGAAGAGTGGCCCCCACTCGCCGCAACTGGAGAAAGCCCTCACACAGAAACGAAGACCCAACACAGCCAAAAATAAACATAATAAATAAATAATAAAAATTTAAAAAAAAACTACAGCAGAAATTACACTTAACATAGAAATTTTACATGCATTATTATAAAGAAAGAAAATGATAGAAAAAGGAAGAGATAAAGCTATCATTTTTTACTACTGATGAAATAATCTACCTAGAAAAACCAACATAAGCAAAAGGCAAATATCAGCAAGTGTTCTATAACCAGATCAACTTTAAAATATTAATAGTATTTCACTGCATCTGGCAGTATCCTTGTCCTGGAAAATCCAAATGAAAGGTACTCCAGGCAGTCACAGTTACTTAGGATACTCTACATCCTATCAGGGAATAGTTTGAGTCTGAGACCCCTGCATGAACTGCAGCAGATGGATTTCCATAATGTTTTTCTTGGTCAACAGCCACCATCAGTTTGACTTTGGAGAAATGACCTGTATTTGCCCATGGTCTTTCAAATTGAATTCTGCAAAACTTTTGCATGAAAGAGTAGAAGTACTGCTACTTGTAAAGATTACACTTCTATTGCTTAACATAATTTAAAGAAATAGGAATTTTTAAAGCTTTGGATTTGATTTTAAGACTTAAGTTATTGGGGAATTCCCTCGCTGTCCAGTGGTTAGTACTCCATGCTTTCACTGCTGAGGGACATGTGTTCAACCCCTAATTGGGGAACTAAGATCTCACAAGCCGCATGGTGTGGCAAAAAGAAAAAGAAAAAAAAAAAAGACTTAAGTTATTAGTATTATCCAGTTCAAGGCAATTCTATTTAGAATCTTAGAGCTGAATGAGACCTGGAAGATAATGTAGTTTAGTCCCTTTTTTATAAATGAAGAAACTCATTCCCACACAAGCTGGGTGAGAGTTGTAAGGTCTGTGGCTCACTAGTGCAGAGGTTTAGAATCTAGTTCTTCCAGTAGTTTGTCTAATGTATAAGAATTCTGTTTTAAGTTTATTTTGATTAACTGCTTATTTTACTCTCTCATTTATACCTATTGTCCATTTCTTCTTAAATTCCTTCTATTTCTTTGGTACTCATCTTGCTTTATTTTCTCCATGATTTTTGGTTAATGAAGTTCAGTCAGATGGAGTGACTCTAATATTTTTTTCAAGTATTTCACTACCTTATCAATAAGCAGAAAACATTTTACTATATCTTTCACAATATTTTTTAAAAGCTAAAAAGCATCTAGGAATTAGCTAAGAATATACAAGATGTCAATGAAGAAAAATATAATACACCGTTAAGTACAGAGAAAATTATACAGAAACATTCTGTGCTTAGATGACATTCATTAATATAAAATAAAAATTCCCCAAATTAACCCGTGAATTAAAAATCATTGACATCAGGGACTTCCCTGGTGGTCCAGTGGTTAAGACTTTGCCTTCCAGTGCAGGTGGATTCTTAACCACTGTGCCACCAGGGAAGTCCCTGATGTCAATGATTTTTAATTCACGGGTTAATGAATCCACGGGGGTGTGGATTTGATCCTGATTGGGAAGCCAGGATCCCACATGCCTCATGGCCAAAGAACCAAAACATTAAAAAAAAAGCAATATTGTAACAAATTCAATAAAGACTTTAAAAAATGGTCCACATCAAAAAAAATCTTTAAAAAAATCATTGACATCAAAATTTCAGTTGGATTTTTAAGAAAACTAGATAATCTTAATCTAAAATTTAAACAGAAGAATAAAGAAAAAATAACAAATAAGAAGTTGTCTCCTGTGACTATGGAGGCTGCGAACTCCCAAGATCTGCATTCTGAAAGCCTAAGAACCAGGAGAGCTGCTGATGGTGTGAGTTCCAGTCTCAGTACAAAAGCAGAAGACCAAAGTTCCCACATCAAAGATCATCAGGCAGAGTGTAATTTCGCTCTTGCTCAGCCTTTTGTTCTATTGAGGACTTCAATAGATTGGTAGAGACCTACCCATGTTGGGGAAGGCAATCTGCTTTACTCAGTCTACCAATTCAAATGCTAACCTAATCCAGAAATACCCTCACGGGCATACCTAGGATAATGTTTAATGAAGTATCTGGGCACCTCATGGCCCAGTCAAGTTGACACGTGAAATTAACCATCACAGTATGCCTTTGTTCTTAGGAGACAGGTATGTGAGGTATTGCAGAAAATTGTTACTATGTCTTTAATTAACTATAAAATAGTTAAATATTTGTAAAATTTGTGTAACATTGTAAAAATCATTTAATATTTCTCTCTCGGGAACTCTCGCGATAACCAACGCCCGACTTGTGCACCCAGGAAACCCCGTTGCTCCCTTTTCCCTGGCTGGCAGCTTGGAGGCCGCACGATGCCTGGAGTTACTGTAAAGGACGTGAACCAGCAGGAGTTCGTCAGAGCTCTGGCAGCCTTTCTCAAAAAGTCCGGGAAGCTGAAAGTCCCTGAATGGGTGGACACTGTCAAGCTGGCCAAGCATAAAGAGCTCGCTCCCTACGATGCGAATTGGTTCTACACATGAGCTTCTTCCACAGCACGGCACCTGTACCTCCGGGGCGGCGCTGGGGTTGGTTCCATGACCAAGATCTATGGGGGGTGTCAGGGAAATGGTGTCATGCCCAGCCACTTCAGCAGAGGCTCCAAGAGCGTGGCCCTTCGGGTCCTCCAAGCCCTGGAGGGGCTGAAAATGGTGGAAAAGGACCAAGATGGGGGCCGCAAACTAACACCTCAGGGACAGAGAGATCTGGACAGAATCGCTGGACAGGTGGCAGCTGCCAACAAGAAGCATTAGAACAAATGATGCTGGGTTAATAAATTGCCTCATTCATAAAAAAAAAAAAATAGGGGCTTCCCTGGTGGCGCAGTGGTTGAGAGTCTGCCTGCTAATGCAGGGGACACGGGTTCGAGCCCTGGTCTGGGAAGATCCCACATGCCGCGGAGCAACTAGGCCCGTGAGCCACAGCTACTGAGCCTGCGCGTCTGGAGCCTGTGCCCCGCAACGGGAGGGGCCGCGATAGTGAGAGGCCCGCGCACCGCGATGAAGAGCGGTCCCCGCACCGCGATGAAGAGTGGCCCCCACTTGCCGCAACTAGAGAAAGCCCTCGCACGAACTGAAGACCCAACACAGTCAAAAAAAATAAAATAAAATAAATAAAATAAATAAAGTAGCTATAAAAAAAACACATAACACAATTCGTGGAATATTATAAACACTCAATTTAAAAAAAATATTTCTCTCTCTCTCTGCTATATCTGTATAGCAATAGAGAGGTGGATAGATAGATAAATATGGAGAGAGAGAATGTGGCAAGTGTTAACAATGAGTGAACCTAAGTAGAAAATATATGAAGATTCATTGGTCTTTTCTTCCAAGTTTTCTGTAGGTTTGAAATTTTTCAACGGTTGAAAACATATTGAGTATCTGACTATTTTATTTTCTTGACCACTACCACCCTGGTTAAAGTAACCATAATTTCTCATTGGGATTACTGAAACAGATTCTTATCATATCTTCCTGCTTCTACCCTTCCCTCCCTATATTATATTTTCAACATGGCATCCAGACAGACCTTAGCCATGTCACTCCTATCCTAAAAAGAGAAGATTTAACTTCCCATTTCACTCAGAGTACAAGGCAAAGTCTTACCTTAACAAAACCCAAAGTATCTGGTTCTCCCATTACCACCCTGACCTCATTTCCTACTGCTCTTCTGACCATTCTTTCTCAATTACACCAACCTCTGTAATGTTCATTGAGGACACTAAGCACATATCTTCCTTAGGGTTTTTGCTCTAGATTTTCCCTCTGCCTGAAATGTTTTCTCCTGAAAATCACTAAGCTAACTCCCTCACATGCTTCAAGTCTTTTTATATTTAACTTCCTAATGAGACTTACCATGCTTATCCTATTTAGCTATTTAATATTGCAATGTGTACCTCCCATTCCTCACAGATTCTTTATCCTCTTAATCTGTTCCACTATTTCTTTATGCCAACTCATATATTATTTTCACCTTTTTAAATATAGTTCACTTCTTATTTTCTTATTTATTTTTTGCCTTTCCTCATAATATAAGTTTCTCAGGAGTTGCACTATTTGTCTATTTTGTTCAGTAATATACATTAGTCTCCCGTTTATGATAACATGGTTTCACTTTCTGCAGTTTCAGTTACCTGTGGACAACCATGGTCTGAAAATGTTAAAGGGAAAATTCCAGAAATAAATAATTCATAAGTTTTAAATTGTGCACCGTTCTGAGTAGCATGAGGAAATCTTGTGCCAACCCACTCTGTCCCACCCAGGATGTAAATCATCCCTTTGTCCAGTGTATGCTCTATACAGTATCTGCCTATTATTATAGGAAAAAATGTACATATAGGGTTTGGTACTATCTGAGGTTAAAGACATCCACTGGGAGTCTTGGAACATATCCCCCACAGATGGTAGGGGGGACTACTCTATATCTACTACCTAGAAGAGTGTCTAGTACATAGTATGTGCTCAATACATACCTGTTGATGAAAAAAATATTATAATAAAATTTATATATTAGTTTTGGCCTAAGATTTGAAAGAAAATGAGCCAAGAATGACTTACTGCTTCAGCAATGAAGACAACAGAGTTGTCTTCAAACCAAATGGCGAAGAATGTGAGAAGAGCAGATTTGTGGGAGAAAAATCAAGTGTGTAATCCAAATATATTAAGTTATGGATGTCTATCAGTCATTCCCAGTGGAAATGTCTAGTAGGCAGTTGGATATATTTGTTTGAAAGAAATGTATAAACTGGAGTTGTAAATAAGAGAATTGTTGACATATAAATACCCTTTAAAATCATGATACTTGGGCTGCCTCCACACCTCCCACAGTGGGTCCAGGTGCATGACTACTGCAGTCCTAGGACCTGACTTCAGTGGATCTGCAGGGGTACTCTTGTGAAAACAATGCCTGAGGGACACCAGGGTAGATTGCCAGAATTCCTATGGTTGAGGAAGCCCAAGGGCAGTGACAAAAACAGTGTACTTTGTGAGCCCACACAACAGTTGACAGGTGACACAATGGGGTGCACTCACCAGTGGACAGCTCTGGCAGAGGAATAATCAGTTGCTCCTCTCCCAGCGAGAGTGCTCCAATCCTGCCTACCTTGCACCACAGCTCAGAGACAGCTCATAAATGGATCTGGGGGCTTCTACTCCAACAACTAGGGAGCAAACCCTGCCCTCGACAGAGCTGTGACAACCACAGAGCAAAGAGGAGGTCCTGCTAAACAGTGTAGGCTATGGTCACCACTACACCAGTCACACCCTGTACCAAGGGGATAACAGCCAGGACACACTGAGAAAGGAGGCAGCAGGCATCCATACTAAAAACAGCCCTTGCACCAAAAATATTAAACCCACACAGGCTATACAGGGATGTGCTGACATAAAATGGCCCTCTAAGCCTGCAGTAGATACTTGTTTCTCCTAAACACACAGAGTAAGAGAAACATAAGTAAAACGAAGAAGCAGAGGAACCACTCCCAGTTAAAAGATAAAGAGAACTGCCCTGAAAGAACAAACAGTGAAACAGACCTCTTCACTCTGATAGACATCAAGCTCAAAAAGGAGATAAGGAAAATACTGAATGGATTAAGAAAGGCTATCAATAGAAATGCAAATTACTGTAAGAAGGAACTAGAAACTATAAAGAGGAGCCAAGAAAAATTAGAAAGCTCATTTGCCAAGACAAAAGCTGAGCTAAATGCAATGAACAGCAGATTGAATAATGCAGAAGAATGGATAAGTGATTTGGAAGATAGACTAATAAAAATCACCAAATCAGAACAGCAGACAGAAGGCCAAATGGAAAAAAAAATGAAAGCAATATAAGAGACCTATGGGATAATATAAAGCATGTCAATCTATGCATAATAGGAATTCCAGAAGGATAAGAAAGAAAAGGGGATCAAAAATGTATTTGAAGAAATTATGGCTGAAAACTTCCCAAACCTAAAGAAGGAAACAGATACCCAGGTACAGGAAGCACAGAGGGTCCCAAACAAGATGCACCTAAATATACCTACACCAAGACATATTATCATTAAAATGGTAAAAGTTAAAGATAAAGAGAGGATTCTAAAGGCAGCAAGAGAAAAACAGAGTTAATTACAAGGAAACCCCCATAAGACAATCAGCTGATTTCTCTACAGAAATGCTGCAGGCCAGAAGGGAGTGGCAAGATATATTCAAAGTCCTGAAAGGGAAAAATCTGCAACCTAGGATACTCTACCCAGCAAGATTATCATTTAGAATAGAAGGAGAGATAAAGAATTTCTCAGACAAGCAAAAACTAAAAGAAAAAAGCAATACTAAACCTATCCTAAAAGAAATACTGAAAGGTCTTTTCTAAATAAAAAAAAAGCAACAAGCTATAGGAAAGAGAAAATCACAATTGGAAAATAAATCACTTCAATAAGCCAGTATACAGATTAAAAATAAAAATTAAAACAAAAATAAATTTCTTGTGAAAACAATGATAACCAAAACGAATAGCAAAAGGATAAACATGAAGATGTAAAAGAGGACATCAAAATCATAAAATGTGGAGGAGGAGAGTAAGAAAGTGTAGGGCTTTTTAAAAATATTTATTTATTTATTTATTTTTGGCTGCATTGGGTCTTTGCTGCTGCATGCGGGCTTTCTTTAGTTGCAGTGAGTGGGGGCTACTCTTTGTTGCAGTGCGCAGGCTTCTCATTGCGGTGGCTTCTCTTGTTGCAGAGCATGGGCTCTAGGTGTTCAGGCTTCAGTATTTGTGGCTCACAGGCTCTAGAGTGCAGGCTCAGTAGTTGTGGCACACAGGTTAGTTGCTCTGGGACATGTGGGATCTTCCTGAACCAGGGCTTGAACCCGTGTCCCCTGCATTGGCAGGTGGATTATTAACCACTGAGCCACCAGGGAAGCCCAGAAAGTGTAGTTTTTTTACATGCCTTTTTTTTTTTTTTTGGCCACACTGTGTGGCTTGTGGGATGTTAGTTCCCTGACCAGGGATTGAACCCATGTCCTCAGCAGTGAAAGTGCAGAGCCTTAACCACTGGACTGCCAGGGAATTTCCAAAATGGGAGTATTTTTTAGAATGTGTTTGAGCCTATATGAATATCAGTCTAAGGAAAGCAGATATAGGAAGGTGTTAACATACTTGAAAAACAGGGTAACCACAAATCAAAAACATACAATACACAAAAATCAAAAAGAAGAAAACACTAGCACAGTATAAAAGGAACGCATCAAACCACAAAAAAAAAGTAAGAAACAAAGAAGAAATATAGAATCAACTGGAAAACAAGGTTTAAAATGGCAATAAATACATATCTATCAATAATTACCTTAAATGCCAATGGACTAAATACTCCAATCAAAAGACATAGACTGGCAGATTGGATTAAAAACAAGAGACTACAATCTGCTGCCTACAAGAGACCCACTTTAGGGCAAAGGACACACATAGATTGAAAGTGTGGGGATGGAAAAAGATATTTCATGCAAACAAAAATGACAAGAAAATGGGGGTCACAATACTCATATCAGACAAAATAGATTTCAAAACAAAGACCATTAAGAAAGATAAAGGACACTACATAATGGTAAAAGGATCAATACAAGAAGAGGATATTACGCTCACCAACATATATGCACCCAATATAGGAGCACCCAAATACACAACACAAATACTAACAGACATAAAGGGAGAAATGTATGGGAATAAAATAACAGTAGGAGACTTTAACACCCCACTCACATCAATGGACAGATCTTCTAGCCAGAAAATCAATAAGGCAACAGAGATCCTAAATGATAAATAGAACAGTTAGACTTAATTGATATTAATATTTTCAGTACATTACATTCCCCTAAAACCAGAATACTCATTCTTTTCAAGTGCACATGGAACATTCTCTAGAATTGATCACATACTAGGGCACACAACAAGCCTCAATAAATTTAAGAGTACAGAAATTATTTCAAGTGTCTTTTCTGACCACAATGGCATAAACTAGAAATCAACCACAGAAAAAGAAGTGAGAAAAAAAAGATTACATGGAGACTAAACAACATGCTACTAAAAAGCCAATGTGTCGATAATGAAATCAAAGAAGAAATTTTAAAAATACCTTGAGACAAATAACAATAAAAACACAACCATACAAAATCTATGGGATGCAGCAAAAGCAGTTCTTAGAGGAAAGTTCATAGTGATACAAGCCTTCCTCAAAAACAAGAAAAATCTCAAATAAACAACCTAACTTACTGCCTAAAAGAATTAGAAAAAGAAGAACAAACAAAACCTAAAGTCAGCATAAGGAAAAAAATAGTAATGATCAGAGAGGAAATAAATAAAATAGAGAGTAAAAAACAATAGAAAAAAATCAGTAAAACCAAGAGGTGGTTCTTTGAAATGGTAAACAAAGTTGACAAACCTCTGGCCAGGTTCACCAAGAAGAAAAGAGAGAGGACCCAAATAAACAAAAGAAGAAATGAAAAAGAGAAATAACAACCAATATCACAGAAATACAAAAAAACCATAAGAGAATACTACGAAGAATTATATACCAACAAATTCAACAACCTAAAGAAATGGACAAGTTCCTAGAAACATGCAGCCCACCAAAAATGAATCAAGAAGGAATAGATAATTTGAACAGACTGGTCATTAGAAGTGAAACGGAATCTGTAATTTAAAAACTCCCTACAAACAAAAGTCCAGGACCATATGGCTTCACAGACTAATTCTACCAAACATACAAAGAATAACTTATACCAATTCTTCTCAAACTCTTCCAAAAGATCAAAGTGGAGAGAACACTCCCAAAGATGTTCTGTGAAGCCACCATCATCCGGATACCAAAACCAGACAAAGACACTACCAAAAAAGAAAATTACAGGCCAATATCTTTGATGAATATAGATGTAAAAATTCTCAACAAAATATTAGCAAACCAAAGCCAACAACACAAAAAAAAGATCATACACCATGACCAAGTTGGATTCATCCCAGGGTCACAAGGATACTACAAGATATGCAAATCAATGTGATACACTACATCAACAAAAGAAAAGACAAATGATCTTTTCAATACATGCAAAAAAAGCATTTGATAAAATTCAACATCCATTCATGATAAAAACTCTTACCAAAGTGGGTGTAGAGGGAACATATCTCAACATAGCAAAAGCTATTTAAGACAAACCTACAGCCAACATAATACTCAATGGTGAAAAGCCGAAAGCCTTTCCACAAAAATCTAGAACAAGACAAGGATTCCCACTCTCACCACATCTATTCAACTTAGTATTGGAAGTCCTAGCCACAGCAATCAGACAAGAAAAAGAAATAAAAGGTATCCAAATTGGAAGGGAAGGGGTAAAATTGTCATTATATGCATATGACATGATACTATATATAGAAAGCCCTAAAGACTCCACACAGGGACTTCCCTGGTGACACAGTGGTTAAGAATCCGCCTGCCAATGCAGGGGACACGGGTTCAAGCCCTGGTCTGGGAAGATTCCACATGCCGTGGAGCAACGAAGTCCATGCACCACAACTACTGAGTCTGCACTCTAGAGCCTGTGAGCCACAACTACTGAGCCTGCATGCCACAACTACTGTAGCCCACGTGCCTAGAGCCAGTACTCTGCAACAAGAGAAGCCACCGCAATGAGAAGCCCGTGCACAGCAACGAAGACCCAACACAGCCAAAAATAAATAAATAAATAAATTTATAAAAAATAAGAAATAAAAAAAATAAAGACTCCACACAAAAACTACTAGAACTGATACATGAATTCAGCAAAGTAGCAGGATACAAGATTAACATACAGAAATTGGTTGCATTTATTTACACAAACAATGAAATATCAAAAGGAAATGTAAAAAAAAATCCCTTTTAAAATTGCATCCAAAAAACAAAAAAACAAAAACAAACAAACAAAATCCTTAGGAACAGACCTCACCAAGGAGGTGAGAGACTTATATACTGAGAACTATAAAACATTAATAGGGGCTTCCCTGGTGGCGCAGTGGTTGAGAATCTGCCTGCCAATGCAGGGGACACGGGTTCGACCCTTGGTCTGGGAAGATCCCACATGCCGCGGAGCGACTAGGCCCATGAGCCACAATTGCTGAGCCTGCGCGTCTGGAGCCTGTGCTCCGCAACAAGAGGGGCCGCGATAGTGAGAGGCCCGCGCACCGCGATGAAGAGTGGCCCCCACTTGCCGCAACTAGAGAAAGCCCTCGCACAGAAACGAAGACCCAACACAGTCAAAAATAAAAATAAATAAATAAATTTTTAAAAAAACAGACAAACAAAAAAACATTAATAAAGGAAACTGAAGATGATTCAAAGAAATGGAAAGATATCCCATGCTCTTGGATTGGAAGAATTAAAATTGGTAAAATGGCCATACTTCCCAAAGCAATCTACAGATTTAATGTGATCCCTATCAAAATATCCATGACATTTTTCACAATACTAGAACAAACAATCCTAAATATTATATGGAACCATAAAAGACCTGGAATTGCTAAAGCAATCCTGAAGAAAAAGAACAAGGCAGGAGGAGAACAACTCTCCCAGACTTCAGACAATATTACAAAGCTACAGTAATCAAAACAGCATGGTATTGGCACAAAAACAGACATATGGATCAATGGAACAGAATAGAGAGCCCAAGAATAAACTCACACATCTATGGACAATTAATCTTCGACAAAGGAGGAAAGAATATACAGTGGAGAAAAGACAGTCAGTCTCTTCAGCAACTGATGTTGGGAAAGTGGGACATTCGCATGTAAACCAATGAAGTTAGAACACACCTTCACACCATACACAAAAATAAACTCAAAATGGCTTAAAGAATTAAATATAAAACATGATACCATAAAATTCCTAGAAGAGAACATAGGGAAAACATTCTCTGAAATAAATCATACCAGTGTTTTCTTAGATCAGTCTCCCAAGGCAATAGAAATAAAAGCAAAAATAAACAAATGGGAACTAATCGAGCTTACAAGCTTTTGTACAGCAAAGGAAACCATAAACAAAGTGAAAAGACAACCTACAGACTGGGAGAAAATATTTGCAAATGATGCAACCAACAAGGGCTTAATTTCTAAAATATACAAACAGCTCATACAGCTCAACAACAACAAAAAATAAAAAACCTAATAGAAAAATGGACAGAAAGCCTAAATAGACACTTCTCCAAAGAACATATACAGATAGCCAACAGGCACAAGAAAAGATGCTCAACATTGCTAATTATTAGGGAAATGCAAATAAAAACTACAATGAGATACCACCTCAAACCTGTCAGAATGGCCATCATTAAAAGATCTACAAGGGACTTCCCTGGTGGTCCAGTGGTTAAGAATCTGCCTTCTAATGCAGGGGACGTGGGTTCGATCACTGGTCAGGGAATTAAGATCCCACATGCCACAGGGCAACTAAGCCCGCATGCTCTAGAGCCCACACACCACAACTAGAGAGCCTACGTGATGCAGCTACTCAGCCTGCGTGCTCTGGGGCCGGCACACTGCAACAAAGAGCCTGCGTGCCACAACTAAGACCCAACGCAGCCAAATAAATAAATAAATAAATATTTTTTTAGAAAGGTCTACAAATAACAAATGCTGGAGAGGGTGTGGAGAAAAGGGAACCCTCCTATATTGTTGGTGGGAATGTAAGTTGGTATAGCCACTATGGAGAACAGGATGGAGGTTCCTTAAAAAACAAAATTGCCATATGATCCACCAACTCCACTCCTAGGCATATATCCAGACAAAGCTATAATTCAAAAAGATACACATACCCCTATGTTCATAGTAGCACTATTCACCATAGTCAAACATGGAAACAACCTAAATGTCCATCGACAGATGAACAGATAAAGAAGATATGGTACATATATGGAATGGAATACTACTCAGCCATAAAAAAAGAATGAAATAATGGCATTTGCAGCAACATGGATGGCCCTAGAGATTATCCTACTAAGTGAAGTAAGTCAGAAAAACAAATACCATATGATGTCAATTATATGTAGAATCTAAAATATAACACAAATGAACCTATCTATGAAATAGAAACAGACTCACAGACATAGAGAACAGACTTGTGGTATCCAAGGAGGAGGGGGAGTGGGGGAGGGATGGATTGAGAGCTTGGGGTTAGCAGATACAAACTATTATATATAGAATGGATTAAACCACAAGGTCCTACTGTATAGCACAGGGAACTATATTCAATATCCTGTGATACACCATAATGGAAAAAAATATAGGAAAAGAATGTAGGGGACTTCCCTGGTGGTGCAGTGGTTAAGAATCCACCTGCCAGTGCAGGGGACATGGGTTCAAGCCCTGGCTCAGGAAGATCCCACATGCCGCGGAGCAGCTAAGCCCGTGTGTCACAACTACTGAGCCTGCGCTCTAGAGCCCATGAGCCACAACTACTGAGCCCACGTGCCACAACTACTGAAGCCCATGCACCTACAGCCCATGCTCCACAACAAGAGAAGCCACCGCAATGAGAAGCCCGTGCACTGCAATGAAGAGTAGCCCCCTGCTGGCCACAACTAGAGAAAGCCTGCACACAGCAATGAAGACCCAGCGCAGCCAAAAATAAATAAATAAAAAAATTTTTTAAAGAATGTATATATACATATAATTGAATCACTTTGCTGTACAGCAGAAATTAACACAGCATTGTAAATCAACTCCAATAAAAAATAAAATAAATTAAAATTTAAAAAATCATGAGTCTAAATGATATTGCCAAAGGAATGAGTGTAGATAAAGTAGATAATAAAACTAAGGACCGAGTCCTAGAACACACAATAATGAAGAATTCTGTCCAATGAAGAAACCATGGCAAAGTTAACAGACAACAGTTAAGGAGAATATAGTTGCAATGTCTGAAAAAACAAGCAACTAATATCTGGAAAAATAAAAGAAAGCAACAACAAAAAGACAGGAATGGCAGTGGTGATACAGACAGCTGACCAAAACAAAAAAAAATCCAAAGAAAATATGTAAAATAAAATAAAATCTTCCCATGTAATACTCTTTATTAATATTGATTAATAATCACAGACATGAAAATTTAAATAAAATGATAGAACACTTTACATCTATCAGAATGGCATAAATATGAAAGCTAGTAATTACCAACATGAGAAAGAATGTGGAGATAAAGGAAACATCATGAATTGCTGTTGAGAGTCTGATGCAGCCATTCTGATAAAGATCAACTGGAGCTACTTAATCGAATTGAATAAAATAGTCTATGAGCCATCAGCTTTATTCCAGCATTATATATAAAAGAAATTCTTATACAGGTACATACAGGGATACAAGTATAAGGATGTTAATTTCTGCATTTTGTCAAATAATGATTCTCAAAATGTTAAAAACATAATTCTTATACAAACTGATAGTAAGCTGGTCAGTTTTATTTAACTCATTGATAATGGAACCAGTAACATGACAAAGCCAGCCAAAGATAATATGATAAGTGAGAATTTTATAATCAGGGGATGGGAAGAATGCTAAAATAAGATTGCTAAGTTAAATTCCAAACTGGTTAATGTCCACGAAGACCAAAAAAACTTTGGTGATTAATTGCTCTGCTTGACAGATAATAAATCATCATATAATAATAGGTTTTGCAGAACTGAAAAAATTCTGAGCCCTAATTAACTGTGCAAACATCTCTATACAAAATAGGGACCCTTAGAGACTTCCCTGATGGTCCAGTGAGTAAGACTCCGTGTTCCCAATGCCAGGGGGCCTGGGTTTGATCCCTGGTCGGGGAACTAGATTCCGCATGCATGCCGCAACTAAGAGTCCGCAGTCTGCAACTAAGAAGTCTGCATGGGGACTTCCTTGGTGGTCCAGTGGTTAAGATTCCGCAATTCCAATACAGGGGGTGCGGGTTCGATCCCTGGTCAAGGATCTAAGATCCCACATGCCATGTGGTGTGGCCAAAAGATTAAAAAAAAAAAAAGTCCACATGCCACAACTAAGAAGTCTGCATGCCGCAACTAAAAGATCCCACATTCCGCAACTAAAAAAAAAAAAAAAAAGATCCCCCATGCCACAACAAAGATCCCGCATGCCACAACTAAGACCCAGAGCAGCCAAAATAAATAAGTTAATTAATTAAAAAAGAAAACAAAACAAAAAAATAGGGAACCTTATAGAAAGTGCTCAAAAATTATTTTTAAAGGTTATCTTTTTGCTACGTTACCATGTTTTGGATATTTTTCTTAATCCCTCCATGTGATTATGAATAATTCCAAAATACTGTTCATCATTAAAAGTGGTCCAATTGCAGGTTTTGTTGTGATGATGGCTTGACCAAATGCATAGATAAATCAAAGGGTATTTACTAACACACATAAGTCTTTTTGTATGGTCAATAAATTCACAGCCATACAGCGCTGAGCAACTACTAGGTCCACAGAATTAACTGCTGTTTGGACATTACGTAAGGAATCTAAGATTGCATTTTCAATAGCTTCTGTCTTTCAGAGATGTTGTTATTACTCTTGCTTGCTCATCTATTCCAATGCTAGAAAACCAAAAACAAGATGTTTATCTCAATCAAGTTCTGTCTTTAGCACCAGTAAATGTGAGTAAATTCTCCTTTCCTCTAGATTTCCAAATTTTGCTAAATTCCCGGCCTGCCAGTAAGTAACATTCCTTATTCTTTGTGAGGTTAGGATCCATAGGCCCAAATGAATAGACCTCAGACCAGATTCTTAGATGAGCTTCTTAGGCACTAATTCCACATATGAAATACAACTCATATTTCTTTTTTTTTTTAATATCTATTTATTTATTTATTTTTGGCTGCATTGAGTCTTAGTTGCTGCACACGGGATGTTTCATTGTAGGTGCACGGGCTCTTCCTTGTGGCACGTGGGCTTCTCTCTAGTTGTGGCACGTGGGCTCCAGAGCACGTGGGCTCTGTAGTTGCGGCATGAGGACTCAGTAGTTGTGGTGTGCAGGCTTAGTTGCCCTGCAGCATGTGTGGTCTTAGTTCCCCAACCAGGGATTTAACCCAGGTCCCCTGCATTGGAAGGTGGATTCTTAACCACTGGACAACCAGGGAAGTCCCCAACTCATGTTTCTTGATGATAGTATTGTCAAACCTAATAAAATTAAATCTGATTTCAAATATGATACTTTCAGTGTGGTCTTGATTGCACAAAATTTTTGTCAACATAATTTGATTTATCCAGTTTTTAAAAATCATATTTTTTAAAAAGACAGATTCTGATGGAAGCTATTGCATAAAAACTAAAAGGAAATTCTGGTTCCAGGGAAGGTGAAGTAATCACATTCCACCTTGTACAGATGCATTCTCACACCGAATGAAACTATAAATCCCATATAAAATGCATGGAGTGGCTATCTTAGATCTCTGAAAAGTTAGTAGCAGGCAGATTTGTGAAAGTACCAAAACTTTGAAGTTCCACTGAATCAATAGTGCTTGTCATTTTCCTCTCTGATACTGCCCAGCCTGGACTCAAAGGCAGCCTGAAACTCAGAAGTGCACACCAGCTGCAGACAAAGAGTTCCAATAGAATCTTTCTCTTTCGAGTCTTGGAACCAGAATTAAGAGGACCACACCTCAGAGACAGTAGGGGAATTCTCTTCTTTTTCTTTTTCCCCTCTTTCTTGTTTCATCCACAGGTGTCAAAAACTCTGAGGAAGGGGAAAGCTTCTCTGCAATGAAAGGATCTGTGATCCCAAGAACATTGAGCAAATCCCTGTATCTTTTTACAGATCTTTCTGTCATCTGTCTACTTGGTCCTGAATGCAGACACCGTCATCGGAAATCTGTGGCAGAGAAGGGAAACTGAAACCTCAGCTTTCAGACTGAAGGTCCAGAAATAGAGGCCCCATAGAGCCATGGAGACCAAGGGAGATCAGAGGAGTGATCCCATAAGGTCATGTATGAACTCATGGGTTCACCTCCAAACTGTATGGATCTCACTCTAAACAGCAAACAACATGGTTTAAGAGATAAGCTACAGAGTAGAGGGACTGTCCAGTTCCAAGACTGACCGCAAGGTGGCACACCTGCAGGCACTGCAATCACTTTTAAACAACTGACTTTAGAACCACAGCCAACAGAAGGCAGGTTAATACTTGAGGCCTAAACCTAACCTGGTCAATCATCTGCCAAAACAAAGCAAAACAAAAACCCCACAATATTCTCCCTATGCTATAAAAAAGACCAAGAGTCTCATAATATAACATCCAAAGTGTCTAGGATAGAATCCAAAATTATATGGCTTATGAAGATCCAAAAAACTCTCAAATCACAAGGGAAAAATTCAATCAACAGACACCAACTCAAAGATGACTCAGATGTTGGAATTATCAGACAAAGATATTAAAGCAGAAATTATAACTGTACTCTCGGAATTACGGGTGAATACTCCTGTAATGAACGAAATGCTACAGCAACAAAATAGAAGATATAAAGAAGAACCAAATGCAAATACTAGAATGGAAATACAATAACCAAAATAAATTCATTAGATGGGCTCAATAGCAGAAGGAAGATGAAAGAGAAAAAAGCCAGTGAACATGACGAAGACCAAGGGAAATGATCCAATCTGAACAACAGAGAGAAAAAAAAGATTGAAAAAAGAAGAAAACAAAAATTCAGAGACCTGAAGGGTAATACCAAAATGTCCAACATTAGTGTCATCAGAGTCCCAGAAGAAGAGGAGAAAAAAATACGAAGTAGAAAAATATTTGAAGAATTCATGGCTGAAAACTTCTCAAATTCATCAAAATACATAAGTTTATATAAACAAGAAGTTTAGTAAACCACAAATGGAATAAGCTCAAAGAAATACATTCCCGGACACATCATTATCAAACTGAAGGGAAAAACAAGCAAATAAACCAACCTGAAAGCAATTAGAGAAAACAGTGTATTTTACTTAGATGAACAACAATTAAGTGGCTGTGGATTTCTAATCAGAAACAATGGAGGTCAGAAGGAAGTGAAACACTTTAAAGCACTGTAAGAAAAGAACTTTCAACCCACATTCCAGTACCCAGCAAAAATATTCTTCAAGAAGGAAGGTGATATAAAGACATTATTAGATGAAGAAAAACTAAGAGATTTCAATGCCATTAGACCTGCTCTAAAAGAAATGCTGAAGAAAGTTCTTCAGATGGAAAGAAATTATACCAGAGAGAAATTTGGAACATCAGAAAAGAAGTAAAAGTAAAAGAAGTGTTAAGTATCTGGGTAAATATAATAGACCACTATTCTACACTGAAGGTCCAGAGACTACACATGATGGTTGAGAGCAATAGTTAATTTTTTCTGCCTCTATTTTTAAAATATTTCAATTAATTTAAATTTTATCTGCTTCTTGAAAATAAACAAGATATAAAGTAATACAGAGAGGAAAATTTTATTGACAAAATTTATTTTGTCAATTTCTACTTCCTTCTCCAGAGTTAACCACTGTTAACATTCTAGCCTTTATCCCTTTAGAACTTTTTAAATCCAGTTAAGGGATCCCACACACAAAGGGGGAAATTGGGGACCATTGGGAGGGCAAAGGATCAAAAGGGAGTGTGGCCAGGTTTCCCCTGCCCACTTGGGACCCCAGGAACCTGCTGAGATCCCGGGCCTGATCGTCTGCCCATGGAGGCCCCCTCCAGCCATGTGGGTCCTGAGGGAGTGGGAGGGAGGGAAGGGGGAGCAAAAGTAAAGGCTGGACCTCCGGACCAGCACCCCTGAGGGGTGGCTGGGGGAGGGGAGGAGTTCCTACACCCAGTGGGACCCACCCACAGTTAGCGGTTCAGCGGCAACTGGGGAGACCCTGGGGGAGATGGTGGGGGAGGGGCGTGAAGGAATGGAAGGGAACAGGGCCAATGCGTTCCCTGTCCACTTAGGCACCAGGAAGCCTGTTGGGCTCCTGGGCCTAATCCTCTGCCCCAGAGCCTCCCTCCTGCCACACAGAGCCCAAGCCCCACCCCTACACCCTCACCCAAGGCCCTACCTCTGCACTCGGAGACCCCCTCCAACAAGCTGGGCCTAAACTCCACCCACACACCCTCACTCAGGGCCCTACCTCCAAACTCCGGAACTCCACACTCCAGAGACCCTCCTTTCAACCTGCTGCTTCTCCCCTTCTGTGCACAGGTCCTAAGCAGAGGCCCTACCCCACGCTTGAACGTTGCCCTGCCTAGGCCCCACCCCACGCTCAAACGTCACCGCCCCCACCAGCCTAGGTCCTGCCCCACCCTAAACCCCACTCCTGACTAAATTCCACACCCCCCCAGACTCCACCCCCATAGTCAAGGCATTTTTTTTTTCTTTTTTCTTATTTTACATTGGGGTTCTGTTTTACCTTGTTGATTCACTGCTGTTGATTCTTTTATATCTTTATTTTTCCTAATAAATCTTTTATTTTTCTAATTTTATTTTATTCTTT
Organism: Balaenoptera acutorostrata; assembly: GCF_949987535.1. Classification (NCBI taxonomy): domain Eukaryota; kingdom Metazoa; phylum Chordata; class Mammalia; order Artiodactyla; family Balaenopteridae; genus Balaenoptera; species Balaenoptera acutorostrata. The sequence continues at coordinate 125,946,511 of NC_080065.1, read as the reverse complement.
ATAGTTTGTTAGTGATCTCTCCTTTTGGCTTGTTCCCCCCCCCTTTTTGTTTCTTTTTTCTGTTGTGGTTTTATTTTACCTTGTTTTAGTTGTTTCAATTATAGTTTTATTTTTCCTAATATATATTTTATCTTTCTAATTTTATTTTGTTTTTTATTCTTTGATATTGTACTGCTCCTTTTTTTTTTTCTTTCTTCCTTTTTTTTTTTTTTTTTTTAACCATGCCACGAAGCTTAAAGGATCTTGGTTCCCAGGCCAGAGGTCAGGCCCGAGCACCTGTTGTGGGAGCTCCAAGTCCAAACTGCTGGACTAACAGAGATCCTCAGACCCCAGGGAATATCAATTGGAGTGAGGCCTCCCAGAGGTCCTCATCTCAGCACCAAGACCGGGCTCTATCCAACTGCCTGCAAACTCCAGTACTGGACATCTCAGGCCAAACAACCAGTAAGACAGGAATACAGCACCACCCATCAAAAAAAAAAAAGAAACGAAAAAACGTATGCTACAGATGAAGAAGCAAGGTTAAAAACCTACAAGACCAAATAAATTAAAACGAAATAGGCAACCTACCTGAAAAAGAATTCAGAGTAATGATAGTAAAGATGATCCAAAATCTTGGAAACAGAATGGAGAAAATACAAGAAACATTTAACAAGGATCTAGAAGAACTAAAGAGCAAACAAACAGTGATGAACAACACAATTACTAAAATTAAAAATACTCTAGAAGGAATCAATAACAGAATAACTGAGGCAGAAGAACGGATAAGTGAGCTGGAAGATAAAATGGTGGAAATAACTGCCAGGGAGCAGAATAAAGAAAAAAGAATGAAAAGAATTGAGGACAGTCTCAGAGGTCTCTGGAACAACATTAAATGCACCAACATTTTAATTATAGGGGTCCCAGAAGAAGAAGAGAAAAAGAAAGTGTCTGAGAAAATATTTGAAGAGATTACAATCAAAAACTTCCCCAACATGGGAAAGGAAATAGTTAATCAAGTCCAGGAAGCACAGAGAGTACCATACAGGATAAACCCAAAGAGAAACACACTGAGACACATATTAATCAAACTATCAAAAATTAAATACAAAGAAAAAATATTATAAGCAGCAAGGTAAAAGCAACAAATAACATAGAAGGGAATCCCCATAAGGTTAACAGCTGATTTTTCAGCAGAAACACTGCAAGCCAGAAGGGAGTGGCAGGACATATTTAAAGTGATGAAAGGGAAAAACCTACAACCAAGATTGCTCTACCCAGCAAGGATCTCATTCAGATTCAATGGAGAAATTAAAAGCTTTACAGATAAGCAAAAGTTAAGAGAATTCAGCACCACCAAAGCAGCTTTACAATAAATGCTAAAGGAATTTCTCTAGGCAGGAAACACAGAGAAGGAAAAGACCTAAAAAAACAAACCCAAAACAATTAAGAAAATGGTAATAGGAACATACATATCGATAATTACCTTAAATGTAAATGGATTAAATGCCCCAACCAAAAGACATAGACTGGCTGAATGGATACAAAAACAAGACGCATACATATGCTGTCTATAAGAGACCCACTTCAGACCTAGGGACACATACAGAAAGTGAGGGGATGGAAAAAGATATTCCATGCAAATGGAAATCAAAAGAAAGCTGGAGTAGCAATTCTCATATCAAACAAAATAGACTTTAAAATAAAAACTATTACAGGAGACAAAGGACACTACATAATGATCAAGGGATCAATCCAAGAAGAAGATATAACAATTGTAAATATTTATGCACCCAACAGAGGAGCACCTCAATACATAAGGCAAATGCTAACAGTCATAAAAGGGGAAATCGACAGTAACACAATAATAGTAGGGGACTTTAACACCCCACTTTCACCAATGGACAGATCATCCAAAATAAAAATAAATAAGGAAACACAAGCTTTAAATGACACATTAAGGAAGATGGACTTAATTGATATTTATAGGACATTCTATCCAAAAACAACAGAATACACTTTCTTCTCAAGTTCTCATGGAACATTCTCCAGGAGAGACCATATATTGGGTCACAAATCAAGCCTTGGTAAATTTAAGAAAATTGAAATCATATCAATATCTTTTCCAACCACAGCGCTATGAGACTAGACATCATTTACAGGAAAAAAAACTGTAAAAATATACAAACACATGGAGGCTAAACAACACGCTACTAAATAACCAAGAGATCACTGAAGAAATCAAAAAATACCTAGAAACAAATGACAATGAAAACATGATGACCCAAAACCTACGGGATGCAGCAAAAGCAGTTCTAAGAAGGAGGTTTATAGCAATCCAATCCTACCTCAAGAAACAAGAAAAATCTCAAATAAACAACCTAACCTTACACCTAAAGCAATTAGAGAAAGAAGAACAAAAATAACCCAAAGTTAGCAGAAGGAAGTAAATCATAAAGATCAGATCAGAAATAAATGAAAAAGAAATGAAGGAAGCAACAGCAAAGATCAATAAAACTAAAAGCTGGCTCTTTGGGAAGATAAACAAAATTGATAAACCATTAGCCAGACTCATCAAGATAAAGAGGGAGAAGACTCAAATCAATAGAATTAGAAATGAAAAAGGAGAAATAACAACTGACACTGCAGAAATACAAAGGATCATGAGAGATTACTACAAGCAACTATACGCCAGTAAAATGGACAACCTGGAAGAAATGGACAGATTCTTAGAAAAGCACAACCTTCCGAGACTGAACCAGGAAGAAATAGAAAATATAAACAGACCAATCACAAGCACTGAAATTGAGACTGTGATTTAAAATCTTCCAACAAGCAAAAGCCCAGGACCAGATGGCTTCACAGGCGAATTCTATCAAACATTCAGAGAAGAACTAACACCTGTCTTTCTCAAACTCTTCCAAAATATAGCAGATTGAGGAACACTCCCAAACTCATTCTACGAGGCCACCATCACCCTGATACCAAAACCAGACAAAAATGTCACAAAAAAAGAAAACTACAGGCCAATATCTCTGATGAACACAGATGCAAAAATCCTCAACAAAATACTAGCAAACAGAATCCAACAGCACATTAAAACGATCATACACCATGATCAAGTGGGGTTTATCCCAGGAATGCAAGGATTCTTCAATATATGCAAATCAACCAATGTGATACACCATATTAACAAATTGAAGGATAAAAACAATATGATCATCTCAATAGATTCAGAAAAAGCTTTTGACAAAATTCAACACCTATTTATGATTAAAAAAAACTCTCCAGAAAGTAGCCATAGAGGGAACCTAGCTCAACATAATAAAGGCCATATATGACAAACCCACAGCCAACATCATTCTCAATGATGAAAAACTGAAACCATTTCCTCTAAGATCAGGAACAAGACAAGGTTGCCCAGTCTCACCACTATTATTCAACATAGTTTTGGAAGTTTTAGCCACAGCAATCAGAGAAGAAAAAGAAATAAAAGGAATCCAAATTGGAAAAGAAGTAAAGCTGTCACTGTTTGCAGATGACATGATACTATACATAGAGAATCCTAAAGATGCTACCAGAAAACTACTAGAGCTAATCAATGAATTTGGTAGAGTAGCAGGATGCAAAATTAATGCACAGAAATCTCCTGCATTCCTATACACTAATGATGAAAAATCTGCAAGAGAAATTAAGGAAACACTCCCATTTACCATTGCAACAAAATGAATAAAATACCTAGGAATAAACCTACCTAAGGAGACAAAAGACCAGTATGCAGAAAACTATAAGACACTGATGAAAGAAATTAAAGCTGACACAAACAGATGGAGAGATATACCATATTCTTGGATTGGAAGAATCAATTGTGAAAATGACTATACTACCCAAGGCAATCTACAGATTCAATGCAATCCCTATCAAACTACCAATGGCATCTTTGACAGAACTAGAACAAAAAATTGCACAATTTGTATGGAAACACAAAAGACCCTGAACAGCCAAAGCAATACTGAGAAAGAAAAATGGATGGAGGAATCAGGCTCCCTGACTTCAGACTATACTACAAAGCTACAGTAATCAAGACAGTATGCTACTGGCACAAAAACAGAAATATAGATCAATGGACCAGGATAGAAAGCCCAGAGGTAAACCCATGCACATATGGTCACCTTATCTTTGATAAAGGAGGCAAGAGTATACAATGGAGGAAAGACAGCCTCTTCAATAAGTGGTGCTGGGAAAACTGGACAGCTACATGTAAAAGAATGAAATTAGAACACTCCCTAACACCATACACAAAAATAAACTCAAAATGGATTAAAGACCTAAATGTAAGGCCAGACACTATAAAACTCTTAGAGGAAAACATAGGCAGAATGCTCTATGACATAAATCACAGCAAATCCTTTTTGGCCCACCTCCTAGAGAAATGGAAATAAAAACAAAAATAAACAAATGGGACCTAATGAAACTTCAAAGCTTTGGCACAGCAAAGGAAACTATAAACAAGACGAAAAGACAACCTTCAGAATGAGAGAAAATATTTGCAAATGAAGCAACTGACAAAGGATTAATCTCCAAAATATACAAGCAGCTCATGCAGCTCAATATCAGAAAAACAAACAACCCAATCCAAAAATGGGCAGAAGGCCTAAATAGACATTTCTCCAAAGAAGATATACAGATTGCCAACAAACACATGAAAGGATGCTCAACATCACTAATCATTAGAGAAATGCAAATCAAAACTACAATGAGGTATCATCTCACACCGGTCAGAATGGCCATCATCAGAAAATCTACAAACAATAAGTGCTAGAGAGGGTGTGGAGAAAAGGTAACCCTCTTGTACTGTTGGTGGGAATATAAATTGATACAGCCACTATGGAGAACAGTATGGAGGTTCCCAAAAAACTAAAAATAGAATTACCATATGACCCAGCAATCCCACTACTGGGCATATACCCTGAGAAAACCATAATTCAAAAAGAGTCATGTACCACAATGTTCATTGCAGCACTATTTACAATAGTCAGGACATGGAAGCAACCTAAGTGTCCACTGACAGATGAATGGATAAAGAAGATGTGGCATATATATACAATGGAATATTACTCAGCCATAAAAAGAAACGAAATTGAGTTATTTGTAGTGAGGTGGATGGACCTAGAGTCTGTCATACAGAGTGAAGTAAGCCAGAAAGAGAAAAACAAATACCATATGCTAACACATATATATGGAATCTTAAAAAAAAAAAAAAAGGTTGTGAAGAACCTAGGGGCAGGACAGGAATAAAGACGCAGATGCAGAGAATGGACTTGAGGACACAGGGAGGGGGAAGGGTAAGCTGGGACAAAGTGAGAGAGTGGCCTCGACATATATGCACTACCAAATGTCAAATAGATAGCTAGTGGGAAGCAGCCACATGGCACAGGGAGATCAGCTTGGTGCTTTGTGTCCACCTAGAGGGGTGGGATAGCAAGGGTGGGAGGGAGACGCAAGAGGGAGGAGAAATGGGGATATACGTATATGTAGAGCTGATTCACTTTGTTATATAGCAGAAACTAACACACCGTTGTAAAGCAATTATACTCCAATAAAGATGTTTTAAAAAAACCCAAAAACTACAGGCCAATATCCCTGATGAATACAGATGCAAAACTCCTCAACAAAGTACTAACAAATCAAATTGAACAGCACATTAAAAGGATCAAGTGGGGGAATTCCCTGGCGGTCCAGTGGTTAGGACCCTGTGGTTTCACTGCTGAGGGTGTGGGTTCGATCCCTGGTTAGGGAACTAAGTAAGATCCCACAAGGCAAGAGGCATGAAAAAAAAAAAAAAAGTCAAGTGGGATGTACCCCTGGGATGAAAAGATAGTTCGTCATATGCAAATCAATAAATGTGACACTGTATATAAAATGAATGAAAGACAATGTGATCATCTCAATAGATGCAAAAAATTTTTGAAAAAATTCAATATATTTTCAAGATAAAAACTCTCAACAAATTGAGTATAGAAGGAACATACTTCAACATAATGAAAACCATATATGACAAGCCAACAACTAACATCATACTCAATGGTGAAAGAGTGAAAACTTTCCCTCTAAGATGAGGAACAAGACAAGGGTGCCCACCCTCACCATTCCTATTCAACATAGTACTGGAGTCCAGCCAGAGAAATTAGGCAAGAAAAAGAAACAAAACGCATCCAAACTGGAACAGAAGAAGTAAAATTGTCTCTGTGGATGACATGGTCTTATATATAAAAAATCCTAAAGACTCCACTCAAACACTGTTAGAACTAATCAACAAATTCAGTAAAGTTTCAGGATACAAAATCAACATAAAAAATCAGTTGCATTTCTATACACTAACAATAAACTATATGAAAAAGGAAAAAATCCCATTTAAAATAGGGTCAGGGACTTCCCTGGTGGTCCAGCGGTTAAGACTCTGTGCTTCCAATGCAGGGAGCATGGGTTCAATCCCTAGTCAGGGAACTATGATCCCACATACTGTGTGGTGCGGCCAAAAAATTTTTTAAAAAAAGATCAAAAACAATAAAATACTTAGGAATAAATTTAACTAAAGAAGTACAAGACCTATACACTAAAAATTATAAGACACTGATGAAAGAAACTGAAGAAGCAAGAAGACACAAATACAGTAAGTGCCCTGCATATGAATGAGTTCCATTCCGAGAGCGCATTTGTAAGTCTAATTTGTTCATAGGTCCAACAAGTTAGCCTAGGTACCCAATTAACACAATTGGCTATATACTACCCTACTGTAATAGGTTTATAGTACTTTTCACACAAATTACATAAAAAACAAACAAACACAAAAAAATAAAGAAAACATTTTTAATCTTACAGTACAGTACTCTGAAAAGTACAGTACATTATCAGCTACATCGCGGCTGCTTTTATGCTTGCTTCCGGACATCCTGCCTGGGCTTGAGATAAAGATACTGTACTACTATACTCTATACATTACTGCACAGTAAAGTACACAAAAGCACAACCACTTGTAGAGGATGCATGCACGTGACAATGTACAATGGACACGTGAACTAATTTATGTGATTGGACATGCGAACACATGTTCGCATCTTTGAAAGTTCGCAACTTGAAGGTTCATATGTAGGGGATTTACTGTAAATCGAAATACATCACATGTTCATAGATTGGAAGAGTTAATTTGTTTTAAGTTGTCTATACTACCCAGAGCCACCTATAGATTCAATGTAATCCTTATTAAAATTCCAATGGCATTTTTCACAGAAATAGAAAAAACAATCCCCAAATTCATATGGAACAACAAAAGACCCCAAAAGTGAAAGCAATCTAGAGAAATAACAAAGCAGGAGGCATCATGAGTCCTGATTTCAAACTATATTACAAAGCTATAGTAATCAAAACAGTATAGTACTGGCATTAAAACTAACATACAGACCAATGGAACAGAATTAAGAACCCAGAAGTACACCCACACTTACATGGTCAGCTAACTTTTGACAAGGAATGACGAATACTCAATGGGGAAAGGATAGTATCTTCAATAAATGGGGCTGGGAAAACTGGATATTCACTTGCAAAAAAATGAAATTAGACCCCTTTCTTACACTATTCACATATATTAACTCAAAGTAGACCAAGAGATTAAATGTAAGCAATGAAACCATTAAACTCTGAGAAGAAAACATAGGGTAAAAACTCCTTGACATAGATCTTGGCAATGATTTTTTGGATATGACACCAAAAGCACAAACAAGAGCAAAAATCAACAAGTGGGACTATATCAAACTAAAAAGCTTCTGCACAGCAAGAAAAACAATCAACAAAATGAAATGGCAGCCTAAAGAATAGGAGAAAATATTTGCAAACCATATATCTGATAAGGAGTGAATATCCAAAATAGGTAAGTGGTACATACAACTCATTAAAAAAAACAAAATTAAAAATGGGCAGATACCTTGAATAGACATTTTTCCACAGAAGATATGCAAATGGCCAACATGTACCTGAAAACATGCTTAACATCACTAATCATCAGGGAAATGCAAATTAAAACCATAATGAGATATCACCTCACATCTGTTACAATAGCTATTATAAAAAAAAAACAGGAAACAAATACTGGTGAGGATATGGAGAAAAGGGAACTTTGGGGCACTACTGGTTGGAATGTAAACTGGTGCAGCCACTATGGAAGATAGTATGGAGGTTCCTCAAAAAATTAAAAACAGAACTACCATATGATCCAGCAATTCCATTCCTGGGTATTTATCAAAAAAAAAAAAAACCCTACCAATTCAAAAAGATATATGCACCCCTATGTTCACTGCAGCATTATTTACAATAGCCAAGGTATTGAAGCAACCTAAGAGCCCATTGATAGATGGACAAAAAGATGTGGAGATATATATATATATATATATATATAGATATATATAGATATATGCAAAGGAATATTACTAGCCATAAAAAGAATGAAATCTTGCCATTTGTGACAATATGGATGGATCTAGAGGGTACTATGCTAAGTGAAACAAGTCAGACAGAAAAAGATAAATACCTATGATTTCATTTATAAGTGGAATCTAAAAAGCAAAACAAATGAACAAACACAGCAAAACAGAAACAGAGTCATAGATACAGAGAACAAACAGCTGGTTGCCAGAAGGGAGTGGGGCAGGGGGATGAGGGAAATAGGTTAGTGAGATTAAGAGGTAGAAACTTCTAGTTACAAAATGAATGAGTCACGGGTATGAAATGTTTAGTGTGGGGAATATAGTCAATAATAATATAATATCTTTGTATAATGACAGATGGTAACTAGACTTATGGTGGTGGTGTACAGAACCACCATTTCTGTAATGTACAGAAATGTTGAATCACTATGTTGTGCGCCAGGAAATAAAATAGTGTTGTAGGTCAATTATACTTCAAAAACAAACAAAACTCATAGAAAAAGAGGTCAGGTTTGTAGTTACCAGAGGCAGGCGTGGAGTGAGGGGAATTGGACGAAGGTAGTCAAAAGCACAAACTTCCAGTTATAACACAAATAAGTACTAGGGATGTAATGTACAACATGTTAAATATAATTAACACTGCTTTATGTTATACATAAAAGTTGCTAAGAGAGTAAATCCTAATAGTTCTCATCACAAGGAAAAAAATGTTTCCCTTTTCTTTTTTTTCCCTTTTCTTTTATTTTTGTATCTATATGAGATGTAGAAGTTCACTAAACTTATTGTGCTAATCATTTCATGATGTACATAGGTCAAATCATTATGCTGTACACCTTAACCTTATACAGTGCTCTATATCCATTATATCGCAATAAAACTGGAAGGAAAAAAATGTTTAAGGAAAAAATGAGCTGGCTTCCAGGTTCCTGCAGAATGCCAGCCACCTAAATTTGAATCTCTCCACCCATCCTAAAAACAAACAAATGAACAAAAAGGAAAGCTAGGGAATTCCCTGGTGGTCCAGTGGTTATAACTCGGTGCTTTCACTGCCGGGGGTCGGGTTCAATCCCTGATTGGGGAACTAGGGTTTCCGGTAAGCCATTTGGTGCAGCAAAAAAAACCCAAACAAACAAAACTAATAAAACCACCTATGACTGCAGCATAATTTGGAGACAGAGAATATTATAAACTTCATTTTATATATAAACTGGTAACTATACAACCTAAATCAGCAGATCCGGTTACAAAGCCATGCTACTGAAGAGAGGCCAAGATGGTAAAGAAGATTAGAGAGCAGCAGAATCCTACCAATGGTGGAAGACAGATAAAGTCACCACCAGAAAGAGTCCCAGCTTGAGTGGAGAAATGCTGACAATAGGTCTGAGACCTGGTGGATGAAAGGAATTGAGGACTCTAAAAGAAATTCTTGAAAATGAGACTGGAAATGGAAATCTTTGAAAGGCATCTTGTCCAGAGGAAAGAGATGATTTGAAGGGCAGGTATCCCTTGAGGGCTTGATGGTGAAGAGAAAGAAGGAAACAAGGAGTGAAGATGAAGACTACCAGAGAAATGAAAGAGAGTCACAAAATCAGAAGACACATCAACCTGGGCTCCACTCCCAAAAAAGTGCCTTCTATTTGGAAAAAATGCACTCCATTCTACCAACAGAAGAGGGCACTCTCAAACTAAGAAACCTGATAAAACACCCAACTGCCTGCCTCATTTGCAATTGCTGAAACTGGAAAGTAGACATTTCAAAATGAACAGAAAGTAGTAGGTATAATATTATATAAAGACAACAAAAAAAGAGAATACATTTTTTTTTTCAAAACTAACCATGAGACAAGAAAACTCCAACCTGATTTAAATAACCTTAAACAGTCATTTGGTGATATGAAAAAATACTGTGAATCAGAAAAATAACTCAGAACAAAAATGGACAAAAAACAAAAAGATATAAGACAAGAGTTAGTCAAAATCAAAAGAAACTGGTCAAAAAGAAAAATCACCTCAGGAAAAAAAAAAAGACTAAATTATAAGATGTCCAAGGGGAAGAGATTTTACTTAAAATACAATAACTGGTTTTGACGGAAGGAATTAAAACAGCCAAGAAAATAAAAATAAAATCAAGAAATCAGTAAGAAGGATCAGAGAGAAAGTGCTAGATAGAGAGGCAAAGAAGATCCAGCATATATTACAGTCCCTGTAGAAGAAAAACAAAATAATGAAACAGATGTAATATTCAAGAAAACTTCCTGGAAATAAAACTTCAATCTACACATCGAAAGGGTCTCCCAAGGACCAAAGAAAACTGATATGGAATGGTCAACTGTGAGATATCTTAGAAAATCAATTAGATTTGAAAGAAAAAAATCCTCTGGGCCTCAGGCAAAACGACCAAGTCATTTAGGAAGGAAAAGAAAAGAAATGAGAACCAAGATTTTATATCCAGCCAATCTGTCCTTTAAGTACCAAGGCTATAGAAAATCAGTATTAAATATGCAAGAACTCAGAATACTGTACTCAGGAGCCTCGTTTGAGGAATTTACTAGAGAATGAGTTTCATCCAACTAATACTCATCATGATGGTGAGTATTAAATATACTAATAAGTTGTAGATCTGCAAGTAAAATAAAGGTGGTGACAAGGCTGGGAAAAGAGTATGCAAATTGTTTTCTAAAAACAATATGACTCAAACTGGAAGGGAGGAGAGAAAGGGAAAAATGGAATAAAATAATTGATCGTTATATAAGTAATAGGAGCGAGTCAAGATAGAGCTGACAAACGAAATAATACAGTCCACCTATGGAAAAGTTATTTGAGGACTTAGAAAAAATACAAGTATAACTGATAACCATTGGAACAAAAACGCAAACATTACTTAACATCAAAAGTAATTTTAAAAGTAAGTGGGGTGGTTTTTTTTGGGGGGGGGGGAGGTTGTTTTTTAGCACTTCCTTACTTCCTGGAACTACTAGGTGAATCCAAGATGCTCTGGGTTCATCTCTGTATTTCCTGCCCCCGTCCTAGCACCAGCCATTTCTCCAAGGAACCCTGGTTCCTAGTCGAATGGGAGCTGCACATCCGCTGGAAACCTGGTCGCTTTGGTGCTCTCGTCAGGGGAGGAGTCTCAAAATGCTTTCTCAAAGCGGGATCACTGGGAAAATGAAGAAGGCTGGGACAGCAAAAGGGATTAATGGGAAAATGAAGAAGGCTGGGACAGTGGCAAAAGGGCCGGAGAGCGCCCGCGGGTCTCGAACCACTCTGGGGAGAGTGGTTGAATTACAATGCAGTCGAAGGAACCGCTGAGCTATAGCCAGCCCAAGTGAAGGTTGTGGATTATATCCCCTTGACTGTTGAGAAAGGGTTGCGTCACAACAAACTAACCAGAGTAGATACGATCCAGGCTGATTTTGCGTGCTCCCCCACCCCCAATCCAGACACTCGGAGTGCCCATCTGCGGACACAGAGCAGTGAGAAGGACCCAGGTCTCCCCTACCTCTTAGTGAGCTCTTCCGCAGTTGCTTCCGGGCTTATTCCCTCCTACCACGCGGCAGTCACCAGGTCCGCGGCAGTCACCAGGTCCACCACAGTCTCTGGACTTCTGGTCCAGCCTCTACGCTCCCCCGACAACCACACAGGGGCGCTCACTCTGTGATCTAAACAGCTGTCATAGTGCCTTGAGTCAGGACAGTGGAATCTTTACAAGCTGCTAATTGTTACATCAGGCCTTATCTTGGAACTTTGCAGCTAAACCCCACAGCTCCTCTCCCAGGTGTTATACAGTTCCCAGGTGTCATATAGTGTCACTCCTTCTGTTACTATTTTTAAAAAATTATTCTAAACTGCACAAAAACACCCTATTCGTTGCATGTATACTGTAAACAGCCACAATTCCTACTTTTCTCCAGTTAACCATGACTACGATTTCAGTGTGTACCCCTCCAGTTTTTTCCCTCAATCTACGGATTTAACTGTACACACAACATAGTTTTGACTGGCGGGGGTGAAGGGTGGGCTTATTGGGGATTGGGTTGTTGGGTATTGTTCTGTTACACTTAACAGAATGTGTTGGAGATCTTGTCAGTACATACACTAGATCTAATTCATATATATTGTAATGGCTGAATTATACTCAAATATAAATGTACCGGTTTTATTTTAAATGTCTGTTATAAACATAGCTGCAGTAAACATCCTTGTATGCATGTGTACACGTAAGCAAGTCTGTTTTTAGGACACATACTTATATGAGTAGAATTGCTGAATTAAAGACTTCACATTTAAATTTTTGGAGGTTATGGGAGAGATGTGAGAGGCCCTGGAGCACCTGAAGTCACAAAATCATCTGAAGCCATACAGATTTTTTGTTCCCTAAATACTTTAATTGGCAATTCCACCAGAATGTAAATTCCATGACACTTGGGGCCTTGTTGCCTTATCCCAGAAGATACTACCAGGGCCTAGAACATGTTCAGCATCTCAGCACTCACTGAATGAACGAACTCATGTAGACCGGTCACAGGCATATGACTCAACCAGAATGCAAAATTTCCTTGGATTTTTAGAAAGACCACAAACATCAATAAAGCTTCTCTTCCAGAGTTTGGAGTTCTCTAGGATTGCTCTGGGCTCCTAAATTTCCATCCCTTCTCCTTCCTCCCCCCGCTTTTTTTAAGTCACCAGCTTGAACCCCTCCAAACAGCCATGACCTAGACAGACCCCTTGGAAACTCAAACCACTTGCCAGTCCCAAGAGAATTTAGAGAAAATGGACTTCAGAATTGCTTTTAGTAGAGGTGACCAGAAGTCAGGTTCCACCAGTACCAAAAAGAGGGAAATCGCTTGAAGCCAAGTTGAATTAGCTGCCTGAAGAATGAATACTGAACCACGGAAAGAACTCAGCTCATTAAGACATTCTCTAGCCTGCCCTGACAGGGGGAACAAAAGGACCCAGTTGACTGGGGTAGATTCTTACCCAAGGACCTGTAGAACACATAATCCTGCCAAGGAAAGCACCAACTAATATGTCCACAGCTGGCCAACGAATATTGTACGAGAAATTTTGAGCCAGTCCTTGCACCAGTAGATAAAGACACATTCAGTGTTTCCATTGGCAAGATACAGCATCAGAAATAAAATTAGGCAGGGAATTCCTGGTGGTCCAGTGGTTAGGACTCTGCGCTTTCACTGCTGAGGGCTCAGGTTTGATCCCTGGTCAGGGAACTAAGATCCCACAAGTCGCACAGCACGCTGCCCACCCACCCACCCCCCGACCCCCAAAAAAAGAAGAGTCAGCAAAAGAGATGCCTGACAGCCAGGGAATTCTGCACAAAAGGCCAAAGGAAAGAGTATGGTGCTTTGGGGGACCCACAAGTGGTTCAGATGCTACATAAAGGTGTCCAAAGGGCTAGATAAGGCAGAAAATGTCAACAAGCCATATGGTAGCAGCCTTGTTAGCCCAAGCAGAGCCCACTTTTCAAGGAACAGAAGCAACTAAAGTTGTTATAGAATTCACCTGCTTGAAGCTTGTGTAACTACCATTTGTTTTTTTACTTTAAGGAACTGACTTTTTTTTTCTGTCTGCATCCCTGGGGCCTGGCACAGTACCTGATCTAGGGAACATCAAAGTTGTTTTTGCTTTAGTTAGCCAGTCTGTACCATCTAATTCTCAAGTTAGACCCAACTTGAGGCAAGGCAGCTTCTCAATAGTTCTCAGTGGGGCTGGGGGGGAGGAATTATGCCCCGCCCCCCCTCCAGGGACACAGACATCTTTCATTGTCATAACTTGGGGAGAAGGTGCTATTGGCAACTAGTGAGTAGAGGCTAGAGATACTCTAGACACCCTACAATGCACAAGGGAGCCTCCACAACAAAGAATTACCCAGCCCAATATGTCAACAGTGCAAACACCGAGTAACCCTGTGCCTAGCCTAATAGCGGAGAGTTAGGAAAACACTAAGTTTTCAACCCTGAGCTCTGCTGTTCCAGAAACAGACGATCAAAGGAGGCTAAAATTACAGGAAAAGTTATATTCAAACTCCTCCAGACACAGATCACATCAGAGTAAAGTATAACTCGTGTTGAAGGCACCTAGAAAAAAAGTGACAGGGCTCAAATGAAGGGAGAAGAATAAGTATGGGGAAGAAAAAACAATACACAGGGAAGAATATGGGATGTTCCCACCAAATGTGAAATAGGCCCAGTCAATGCTATTTATTATACATGTTGAACAGCCTCTGAGACCCAAGGGCTCCCATATGAGGTTTTCTCCTTTTTCTTTTTTGCATCAAACAGGTTCTTCCAAGAGCCTGCTTACAAGGAAGACAAAAACAGAGTAATCCTCAATAAAATGAAACAAATAGGAAAAGCTGAACAGTTTACATATGAAGAACAAAGGTTAAAAAACTCACCAGACAAAAACCACACCAAACACTCATCCCATTTAATTTCCTGTTACATGCTCTGAGGAAGCTGAGAACACCAGGCCCCAAGGCAGCAATGCTCCTGAGGCTCTAGCTTAGGCTCCCTCTATGTGACAGTTTCATGCACACGCATCCGCACATACCAATGACCCAGGCAGAAGTACACATGCATGCACAGGTGGCCGGAGAACCACGGGGTGGGACTGGGGGAGAATGGCAAAAGGAGGGGCCAGTCAAGGATATGCTATCAACTGGAAACTGGGGACCCAGAGAACCCTTCTGCTGTAGGCTAAGCAAGAGTAAAAATTAAAACAAAGGCAGAACACAGGGTAAATTTAGGATGCTCAGATGAGATGGACAGATGAAGAGGGAAAGATGCAAGGGGAGTTTCGGGAAAGCAGCCTCAGAAGAGGTGGTTTTTCTTTATTGGGAACTCAGATGATCAGAGGTCCTCTGTCTCCAGTGAAATACTGAGGCCGAAGGAACATGCCACAGCACATTCCTTTGCATCCTGTGCTCTCTCCCGAGGTAGAGGGAAACCACAAACACCCACCCTCTAGCCCTCCCCATTGCCACTCTTAAGGACTTTCCCCAGTACCTCCCAAAAGATGACGCCCACACACACAAAGTTAGGCCTGGCAAAAAGCCAAGCATAGAAAGCCTCAGTAACTCTTCTTGGTGGAACCAAAGCCAGAGAAGCCCATCACAGCTGCCATCTCATCATCCTCCTCAAATGTCAAGTCCTCCTCAGCCCTCCTTTTCTTCTCCTTCTGTTTCTCTTTCTTGTAGGCTTTGGCCTTTTCCTCCTAGAAGGGAAATCACTCAGAATCAGTTCAGACTCGTAAGCCAAATGCTGAAAGAGATAGGTGAGCTTCCTTTCTATCTTTAGAATAAAATAATTAAAGACAAGTAAAATTTCAAGAGCAGAGGAAAAGCCACAGTAAAGATCATAAGGGACAAGAAAGAGAAGTTTTAGCCTATGGAGAGCATTTCTCAATCCTACATCCCAGTTCATCTCTAGTTCTTAACAAGGTGATGGGAGTAAAGCCACATAATAGGAACTAACATTCTGGGGCATATAGTACAAGCCAGGAACTGGTCTAAGTGCTTTATGTATATTATATACTAAGATCTTGAATATGGGGAAACAGAGGCACAAAGAGGTTATATAGCTTGTCCAAGATTCACAACCAGTATGTGAAGGAAAAAGAATTCTGACCCAGTCAGCCTGGTTCCACGGGCCTGCTGGGGACTAGGTGCATTTAATTAATCACTCCTATAGTAAAAAAAAAAAAAAAAAGTATGGCCCAGAGAGTCCAGAAAAAAAGGATAGGTTTAGAGCCATTTCCTTCAGATTATGAGAGTCCCAAACAAGGGCAATAAATGTTCCCCTTAATGTACAGAAATTCAGGAGATACAACTCTCCTCTGGGGATGGGAGTGGAATGAGGAAGAGAGCCTACCTCTTCTCTGAGTTCCTTCATCCTTTCCTCAAAATCATAATCCTTCTGCTTCTCTTCCATCTTCTTCTTGTTGACTTCAAAACGCTTCTTCACCTGATCCAAAGTGGAACGTTCCACACGCATAGACATGCCCAGGTTTCGCTGATCTGGGTAGGGTCAACAGTGAAGAAGGTAAGGTTGTTAAGACATCCTAAGCCCCTCAAAAAGTCTTTTCCTGACATTAAAAAAAAAACAAAAAACAGACTCATAAAACACACAGTAAAAATAATTAGGGCGGGCTTCCCTGGTGGCGCAGTGGTTGGGAGTCCGCCTGCCAATGCAGGGGACACGGGTTCGTGCCCCGGTCCGGGAAGATCCCACATGCCGCGGAGCGGCTAGGCCCGTGAGCCACAACTACTGAGCCTGCACGTCTGGAGCCTGTGCTCCGCAACAGGAGAGGCCGCGATAGTGAGAGGCCCGCGCACCGCGATGAAGAGTGGCCCCCACTCGCCGCAACTGGAGAAAGCCCTTGCACAGAAACGAAGACCCAACACAGCCAAAAATAAATAAATTTATAAAATTAATTAATTAATTAATTAAAAAATAATAATAATTAGGGCTAAAAAAAACTTCCCTGGCAGCAGCCCCAGATAACAAGATATACACAGCTTTCAACTACCCTTACTGAGCAGATGCACACCAGTGGGGACAGCTGGGCCCTGGAGAAGACCATGGTTTGGGCTTGTTGAGAGCTTAGAACAGATACTCACCTCATGGACTCCAGAAACATTAAATAATGAAGTAAAGAATAACCTATGCTGAAGCAACTAGAGAATTCCCCAGACATTAAAAAAGAGGCCCAACAGAAACTACCCTTTCCCGCACCCCACCTCCAAAACTCAAATCCAGCCCCAATCGCAAACTATCTCCAAGCCTTACGTTTCTTTCCGTTAATGTGATCCAGGAAGTTGATGGAGTCTTTCACCACACAGTCACAGACATTGCAATAGTATCTAGAAAATAGAAAGAAATAGCACTAGGGTCAAATCTGGTTGTAAGGATTTTATTGTTTTCAACCAAAAAACTCATTATTTTTAGGTAAAATTTCTTTTTAGAAGAAGCATTCTCATTTCCACAAAGCCTTAGCTCTTGGAAGAGTGTCGCTGCCAACCTCCAAGATGGCCCCCACAATGATCCCACTCTCCTGGTATTCCTACCCTATATAGGCCCTTCCCAATTTGCACCAGCGTTAGTCTGTGTGATCAATAGAATATATCAAAGGTGATGCTATGTCACTTCCAAGATTAGGTTATTAAAAAACATGGATTCTGTCTTAGTCTGTTCACGAGTCTGATCACGTGCCCTGTGGAAGCCACTTGCTTTGCTGTGAGCAGCACTATGGAACAGCCCATGGAGCACAGAACTGAGGTCTCCAAACCACAGCCACGTGACAGAGCTTGGAAGCAGATCCTCCAGCCCCACTTATACCTCAGATGAATGCAGACCCAGCAGACACCTTGATGACAGCTTTGTGAGAGACACTGAGCCAGAACCACCTAGGTAAACCTTTCCCAGATTACTTACCCACAGATACTGTGAGCTATCTATTGTTTTATGCTGCTAAATACTGGCTTAATGTATTAATTTAAATAGCAATAGATAACTAACACAAAGAGGAACTACAACAGTGGATTTACTCAGAGAAGCAGCTCAGAAAAGTGTCACTCATTGTTATCTGTGTTATGCTCCTGCTGGAAAACCTAACTGGACAGGGAAGTAGTGGTGAGCAAAAAGATGAAGAGTTCTTGTGGGACCCTTCTTCCTATAGGTTATAGTCTTGGTCTAGGAGGAAGGTGCACAACCAGGAAATCCATAACAGCTACAAGCTTTGCAGCCAGTCTGGAACCTCAACCCCCTTTATTCACCATCAACAGCACCTGGGCTCCATTCTAGCTTTACCTAACTTCTCCCCTAGAAATCTCCTTAGTAGTCCTTTTCTTCATTTCTTCCTCTGGCAGGAGAACAAATAATCCCTTTTAAGATATTAAGAAGTAGTTACAGAGCTAATATGAAGAAGCCTACAGAGTGACCCCTCTTAGAGACACTATTATGTTAACTTGAGACCTTGGAGGACAATGGATGGAATTACAGGAAACAAGGTTGTTATTCTAGGGCCAGGTACCCTGCTCAACACTTCCTAAAACCAACGCAGTTTATTAGACTTACTCCTGGCTGCAGAGAAAGACGAAAAGCCACTCACCCTCCCATCTCAGACTGTGGGGTGGTCTTGGTAATGACGATTGTCTTCCCAAGTTTGGATTCCAGGTCCACCTTGTAGTCCCTATGCCGGAGAAGCTCTCGCTTGACTGGCTGCACTGGTTTTCCTGAAATATAATGGGGAAGGAAGTCCCTTCATTATTAGAGTTCCTTAACCAGAAAGGAGAAGAAACGCATGAAATCCAAAATCCTGAGGTTTACTTTCATGTCTTTTTGAAACCTGAAGCAAGGGACACAACAGTCACTTCTAGCAGCAGCTAAGGAGAAGCTCAACACAGAAAAAATGACAAGCAATCTTTAACTCTCTATATCTTTCCTCCACTTCAAAGCCGATGAGTCTAAAAGCAGTGGTTTTTATTCATGAATTAACTGAATTGAAGGGAGGAGTTCTGAATTTTCACAAAAAGCAACCTTTTAAAAGAAGAGTAAGACCACTCAATAGTGCTTCCAAACAGATATCCCAAGCATAAAACAGAAAGGAATCTTCTGAAAGCTGGGAAAACTTTAAAGGGGGACCAACATTTAGGAAATATCTGTTATATGTCAAGTACTATTGTACAAGTTACATAAAAACCAAAAGAGTTAGATTATGCAACGTGGTGTAGAAGTAAAGCAGAAGAGGACTTCCCTGGTGGCGCAGTGGTTAAGAATCCGCCTGCCAATGCAGGGGACACGGGTTCGAGCCCTGGCCTGGGAAGATCCCACATGCCGTGGAGCAGCTGGGCCCGTGCGCCACAACTACTGAGCCTGCACTCTAGAGCCTGCAAGCCACAACTACTGAGCCCGTGCGCCACAACTACTGAGGCTGTGCTCTAGAGCCCGCAAGCCACAACTACTGAAGGCCGCGCGCCTAAGAGCCGCTGCTCCGCAACAAGAGAAGCCACTGCAATGAGAAGCCAGTGCACCGCAACGAAGAGTAACCCCTCTCGCCACAACTAGAGAAAGCCGCGCACAGCGACGAAGACCCAACACAGTCAAAAATAAAAACATATAAATAAATAAATTTATTTTTTTTTAAAAAAGTAAAGCAAAAGAAAAATATACAGTTTGAAAACAGATGAGAAAATAAGACGTTTCTTTTTATAGAGTGGAATCTCTAGGAGAGAAGCACCAACTCCCTCACATTGTATAAGGCACAGAGAACAGCACTAAGCGCTAGGTTAAACAATACCATGTCCCCCGCTGCTCTTCAAAAGCAATAATACATAGCAGCAAAATACTCCTTCTTCTGTCACTAGTAAGGATCCCACTCTCTTCTCTGTACTTGAGGAAAGTACGAAATAAGCCAAGCAAAGGTAGGGCAAGGAAGCAGAATCACAGAGCTGGAAAGCACCTCAAAAGCACTTCAGTCCATCTCCTCTCTCTCATACCTGAAGAAACTGAGGACCAGGGAGGCAACGCTCTGCCAAAGGTTACACAAGAAAGGAGGACAGCGCACTTCAACTCCCCACCCACTCTCCAACCATTGCATCGCCTCTATAATGCACTTAGCACTTGATGGAGAAGGCACCCACCATCCTTCTTTTCTCTCTCTTCCGTGAGCCTCTTCTCGGCGAGCTTCTCATATTCATCTTTGTCCCACTTTCGGCGAAAGTCCAAGTTTTTTGTCTGAGGGGAGGAAAAAGCGCTTGAGATTCGTCGCTAATCGTGTCCGACTCCTGGAAAAACGGAAGCGCGTCCTCGCTGCCAAGGCGGCCCCGGGACCTGGGGAGAGCGAAGCCTCTCCGGACAGCACCAGGAGGCTGAGGTTGCCTCAGGACCCCAACCAGAGCCCTCCCCGATTCCACTGACCCTGTGCCAGGGCCTTACGAAGAAGCTCTTGAACTGGGGCCATTAGTTTGCGAGGAGGTGTCGGGAAGTCAATCGGGTGCAGAATACTCGGCGCCGAGAAGCCACCCCCTACCCCCCACACCAAGCCTCCTCACACACAACACCTACCCCACTGCCCGACGCCATCTTCACTGCGAAGTGAATGGGAAGCCTGAAAATGCCGTAAAAAGCGGCCTTGAGCCGTAAAGCAAGCTTGCCTCCAATAAGCTTAGACTCTCGTGTTCTAAACGAGCTAAGCACTGGAGGGCTTCTAAAACAGGATTTGTCGGCCCCGCCCCTGCTCCAAAGAAATGGCGCATGCGCAAGGAAAGTATGAAGCTACACGGAAGTAAGGGCGCCTGGAAACGTTTTTGCCGTGGCTTTCAAAACAAGCGTAGATTCAACTTGTCTTTTTAACCAAAGAGGAAAATGAGATTCGGATCAGTTCTCTTGATCTAATCTAATCAACTTGCGTGCACTGCCAAGAATTTCCAAACCTTTAAGGCTGAAGCGCCGTAATAGGGGCTCTAGATGCTTCATTTACCTGTATGCACTAAAGATATGGCCCCAAGAGCGCCGAACTGTTTGCAAAGGCTGCAGCCTTTCCAACGCACATACGCAAGGCGCTTTTTGCAACTTGTCTCTTTATCTTGAAGCAATGCTATCAACCTTTGGTTAACTCGTTTTTCCTTCAGCTGAGAAACATTAGTCATTCAATCTATAGGGCACAGTTTAATCAACATGATGCAACTTGGGAAGGTCGGTCATCAGCAACACTCTAGGGTAAAGAACTCTAGCAGATATCTCACTATACATTGATTTAGTGACATGACTGTATCTCCAAGTTGGGGGGAAGGGGAACTGTGGCTGCTCCCTTCACTGAATACAGAAACATCACCCCAGGGAGGATACTCCTAGCTCACAGAATCCTCCAGTGTACACTCAAGCGTTTTCCATGGCCTATGCAAACCAATCCCTTGATAACAAATTACCCAAACTACTATATTTAATATTTTATTTAATATATTATACAACCACTTCTAGAACAGGCACCTCCATGGCAGGACATAGAAGTCAGAGCAGTGATTCTGGCACAGGTAATGGTCTCCAAAATCTCAAAAGATCACATCTCAATCTTGTCAGGTCACTTATTAAGTTCAACATTCAAGATTATTAAACAGACAGCCTCACCCTGCTATTATTAACAATGGATGGGCTAGAGAGATGCCACATCAATATAGGCACTGCTATGCCCTTGGGATAGCATCTCTGTCCTCAAACAAAACAGAAAAGAGTCATTGCCCAACTCTTTGCTGTCTCCCAAAAACTCCCTGGACAGGCCAAGGGCAGGCTATGGACAAACTTCCCAGAAACTGGCTCAGAAGCCAGAGTGGAAGGCTAAGTATTTGACTTTTGATCTCAATGGTCAGAATCCTCTCAACCTGAAGTGACTTTCCCAGAGACTTGCTCATAGCAACCATCTCAGCACCTGTTGGCAGCATTCAATGGCATTTCAAACCTGCCATCTGCCTCGGATGTTAGAGCATGTCTCTTTCACATACCAGCCATCTGCGCCCATGCAGAATAGCTGCTCACACTAGCCCAGGAGTCCTCAGGGCCTTCTACAGTTCTGTACCCAGGAAGGATGAAGGATGCAGAGGCACTTGTCACCCATCCTGGCCAGCAGTTGTGGAGTCCCTCAGGAAGTCAGTCCTAGATGAAACCTTTCTACAAAGAGCAGCAGATGGCATTCAGGCAAGGATCAAGACTCAGACAGTCGCTTCTGAATTTCAGCCACAAGATTTTCCCGTGTAATGGCCACCTGAAACATAACAGAACTCTCATGTGACGTACTAGAGAGTGATACTAGTTCCTTAGCCACTACTTTTCTGGACTCATTTAACTCTGCAACTGCTCCCACTACTTATGCAACCAGCAGGGAGGAGTATGTGCTTCAGCCTGACCTGGAGAATGTATGCCCTCAGGACTAAAGGGATTCAAACACCTGATCTATGTCTATTTTGTTCATTAGTCTTGAAATACCCATAGAGGTTTCGTTTGTCCTTTTGCCCACCCAACCAGTCATCGGCTAATGGTTGCCTAGGGTGGGTGCTCATTCATCTCTATCATGATTAACCCTGGAGATATTTTCTCAGCCAAAAGATATATATTTCTTAAAGAATCTAAGAAAGGTAGAAACACTTGGTCCCTCCTATTTCTGCCTGCCCCCACTCACCTCCTCCCTGCTGGCCACTGAACGGAGCTTGATGACCCCTTCCTTCAGTTCTTGCTCACCAATAATGACCACCAGTGGGATGCCCATGTTCTCACAGTAGTGCAGTTGAGTTAGTAGTTTAGGGTTGTTCTTATACATCAGCTCTGCCTGAAAAGGGTAAAGAAAAAATAGGAGACTTAGGGACTTCCCTGGTGGCACAGTGGTTTAGAATCCGCCTGCCAATGCAGGGGACACGGGTTCGAGCCCTGGTCTGGAAAGATCCCACATGCCGCAGAGCAACTAAGCCCGTGCACTACAACTACTGAGCCTGCACTCTAGAGCCCGTGAGCCACAACTACTGAGCCCACGTACCACAACTACTTACTGAAGCCCACATGCCTAGAGCCTGTGCTCCACAACAAGAGAAGCCACTGCAATGAGAAGCCTGCGCACCACAATGAAGAGTAGCTCCCGCTCGCCGCAACTAGAGAAAGCCTGCGCACAGCAACAAAGACCCAATGCAGCCAAAAATTAATTAATTTTTTAAAAAAGAATAGGGGACTTAGACGTGACCATACCAAAGCAACCTAAGTGTCCATCGACGGACGAATGGATAAAGAAGATGTGGCACATATATACAATGGAATATTACTCAGCCATAGAAAGAAACGAAATTGAGTTATTTGTGGTGAGGTGGATGGACCTAGAGACTGTCATACAGAGTGAAGTAAGTCAGAAAGAGAAAAATAAATACCGTATGCTAACACATATATATAGAATCTAAAAAAGAAAAAAAAATGGTTTTGAAGAACCTAGGGGCAGGACAGGAATAAAGATGCAGACGTAGAGAATGGACTTGAGGACATGGGTAGGGGGAAGGGTAAGCTGGGACAAAGTGAGAGAGTGGCATGGACTTATATATACTACCAAAAGTAAAATAGATAGCTAGTGGGAAGCAGCCTCACAGCACAGGGAGATCAGCTCGGTGCTTTGCGTCCACCTAGAGGGGTGGGATAGGGAGGGTGGGAAGGAGACGCAAGAGGGAGGAGATATGGGGATATATGTATATGTATAGCTGATTCATTTTGTTATAAAGCGAAACTAACACACCATTGTAAAGCAATTATACTCCAATAAAGATATTAAAAAAAAAAAACAAAAGAAGTGACCATAACACTCAAACCTCAGGAGCAGGCATATCCAAATAAGTAAGTAGCTAGCCCTCATACCCTAAGAAGACACACTAGTGAACACTAGAAAGATCTTGAGTTCCACCTTAGGCATAAGGTAGAAGTGGGCCTGGTGCATGAATTCCACATATACCTAGATGTTTTGGATATTAGTTCCATTATACCTTGATCCCAGCATCCCAAAGCTCTGCAATTAGCTTCAGCCGTTCTTGGAGAAAGTTCTTCTGAGGTGTGGCCACAAACACTTGGGTCTCTGTGGTCCGTATATTCTCACCAAAAGTCTAGTAAAAGAGAGAGAGAAAGTAAAACTAATAAAAACTTACTTTGCACCAATAATTCAAAAAAACCAAAAACAATCCAACTACACCTTCAGAAACATGAGAGTTTTTAAGGTCTGCAGCCCCACTCTAACCCTACCAAGGACCTACCTTCATCCTCTGCTCCACAATGGAGAAGATCCGCTCTACTCCAATGCTGAGCCCCACACACGGCACCTTGTGGCCTTTGGGGTCAAACATGCCCACCAGCCCATCATAGCGCCCACCAGCAGCCACACTGCCCACATTCAGTGGCTCCTCCTCAGCATGAGCTGGGGTGTGTAGCAGCACTGCTTCATAGATCACTCCTGTATAGTAGTCCAGGCCCCGAGCCAGGCTCAGGTCAAAGGAGATCTGTGGGGACAAGGTTATAGTCAGTCTTAGACAAGACTCAGGACCCTGAGAGCCCTAGACACAGCAGGAGGTCCACTCCCTACCCAGCTTACCTTCTCAGCAATTCCAAATAAAGTCAGGTATTCAAATAGCAGCTTCAGGTCTCCCAAGCCCTCTAGGGCCTGCTTGTTCTGGGATAGTCTGGGATCCTGGAACATTTGTTCCACCAAGGATACCCCTCCTGGAGAGACATGTGGGGAGAAATACGGTCTGTGTTATACACCCAGATGTGTTTCATCCAAATTTATCCCTAATATGCTCCAGCTAGTCCTCCTCATTTTCTTAAAAAAAAAGATCCTGATCACATATGACCAGATTCTCCTCCTCTGCCTCCATCTTTGACACCTGAAGACATAACTGGTTACAGTAAGTAAAAAGGTTATTAAATTCAAACCAGGCTCTGGAACTTAGCACATTTATGAAAAGGAGCTGTTTCAGAGGTAGAAGTTATACACTTATCACTCTCACTCTGGTTCTATCATGTACCTCTGAAAACACTGATTCTTACCATGACATTGGACGTAATCCCCAATTCGATCAGCCATTTCAGCAGCCAGGCCTTTCTTTGCCACCATCTCATGTCTCACATCTTTCCAAGACATCTGCACAAACACCCAAACATTAGCCTAGCCCCAAGATCCTTCTTTCTCTTAATGGAAAAGAACATCTCATTTCATTCATTATGTATGTCACGAGTAGCTAACATTCTACTCAGCAAAGTCAGAGGCAGCTTAGGAAATCCAGCCATAATCTCCACTGTACAGCAAAACTCAGGTCTCGTTTCAGAATGTCTCCTTACCTTCCTCCCAGAAATAGCTCACTTCCAGCCACCATCTCCTTATTTTCCTCTAAAGGTATATATAGATTTGAAGGCAGGGCAGAAACTCTGATAGGATCTACTGAAGCATGTCTTCTTTGTTACCTTGTCTAGTTTGTCAACCGAGGAGCAGATGGCATGGAACTTGCTTTCAGGAACACCACAGACGGCAAATATCCCATCCAAAATCCGCCGGTCATTGACCTGTGAACTCAATGGAAGTGACCCAAGTGGCTTATGAATGACCTCTCCCTCAAAACAATGGCAGTCCCTACTTGCCTGACTAATAAAAGGGATAGAAAGGAAATTCCACAGGGTGACTATATAGATACAGATATAAAATGCAACACCTGTACTAAGAAAGTCCTAGAGCTACAGGCGTAATGGCTGGGGTCACCTATGTTTTGAAACAGCATTAGGCCAAATCCAGACTTCTCCCCTCAGTCCTCAGCTCTGGCCTCACCTTAATGAGAAAATCCCCCAGCTGCAACCCACTAAGGATTTCACACATGATCTTCAAACACTCTGCATCAGGGATCATAGGGTCAAACTGACCAGCAATGTCAAAATCCTACAGCAAAGAAAAAGACAGGCGAAAAAAAATTACTGAGCAGCCAGTTCCTAGGTTGTGGTCCCCAGAACTATCAAACCATGCTGCCTCCATCAGGTCACTTACACACTGGCAGAACTCCCGGTAGCGGCCTTGGACTATGGTTGGGCTCTCCCGCCGCCACACGTTTCCAACATGATAGCGTTTCATCTTCTTCACTTTATTCATGGCCAGATAACGAGCAAAAGGGACCTCACATAAATAGGTTAAGGAGGAAGAATACTACATCCAGAGCTTAGCCCCAGTGGAAAGACATTAGGGAGGACTGGGCCTCTATCAATTGGATCTCATCCACTAGGATTAGAACAAGGACTTTCTCTGTCTCCTTTCCCACTATCCCCAAGGCATATCAATCAATAAACATTGAATAGTGTCAAATGAAGGAATCCCTGCAAGTTTGGTAGAAAGCACGGGAAGCAGAGATAGAAATGACCCAACAACTTCAAGTCTGGGCCCTTCCCTCCCATTCAGATCAATTCTTAACTGTCTCAGAAGAGTCAAGCTTCAGAACCTGGATTTGCCTACAACTTCTATATCAATGTTTCTTCAAGTGTTCAAGGACCACCTGCATCTTAATTATCCAGGTACCTATTTAAAATGAAGATTTCTGAACACCACTCCAGCTACAGAATTAAGAAAATCTGAGGCTAGAGGTCAAAAATCTGTATTTTTGCAAGCTTCCTCAACGGATTCTGACACACTATAAACTTAAATGACAGAGCTCCAGGCCAGGCTCTGCTGGCAGAATTGCCTTCTGGAAGAAACTTGAAGTAAAGGCTGCTGCCAGTGAACCTATAGGGTCCCAGAGTCACTCCTGTCCCGTTATCAGAGAATGCCCTCTGGGTTTGGAAAGAGGTAAGTCAGGCTCCCGTACTTAGAAGGATACAGTAAGGTCATAGCGCAAGGACAACAGCTCTCCACCCTGATCCTTCAGATCATAGATGAGCCCAGAGTCCTCTCCATACTTCTCAGTAAGCATTTCCTGCAGGGGTCAAACAGAAAGTGCCACGGTTAAAAGGAGGACTCCAGAACATAGGTTAGAAGCCCTTTGGGAAAGAAATGGAGTTCCTGCACTCTTTTTTTCTCCTCTTACCTTTAGCTCAAATGCCGGGGTATCCAACCCCTTTGCTCCATGACGTTTAAAGCAGCTAACAACCATATCAATAATTTTCTCCCTCACAACCATCTGCTGGGGACTAAGATCTCTGGTGCCCTAGAAACCAAAAGGAGCCAGAGTGAAAACAAAGACAAAGACAAGTCCATTTAAGACAAAGAGTTAAACTACATCTATAATCTAAGGTCTGGAGTTGAAATCTCTTTGAGTTCAGATGACTATGAGCCCCACCCAGTACCTCAAGAATAGTGAAGAATTAGTGAAATAGTGAAAAATTAAAAATAGGGAATACCCTGGGTGTCCTGTGGTTAGGACTCTGCGCTTTCACTGCCAAGGGTCTGGGTTCAACCCCTGGTCGGGGAACTAAGATCCCGCAAGCCATGCGGCACAGCCAAAACAAACAAACAAAAACAAAAACATTAAAAGTGGTCAGGAAGAGAAGCACAGGGCAGAACTCCAAGGCACTCTAACGGACAGGGTGGGGCAAAGGGCATTACCTTTGGGGTCTTGATAATAAAATTTGATTTCTCTTGATGTGGTTTCAGTTGGGTTGCTAACGCTGCCTCCGCAACCTGGCAGAAAAAATGTGAGATATGGCTCCTCTCAATACTGGCCAAACCTGTGGTATCTCTGGCCCTGTGTACCACCAACCTGAAAATACTTTTGGCCCTGAGCAACAGGAAGTCTGAACACTATTTTATCTATCCCAATCTCAGCCCACTTCCAAAAACCCAGTTGTATCTGCAATATATAATACATATGGGATCAGATGTTTACCATACAAGCTTCCTCACTATAATTGGAGTTTTTAAAAGTATGAAAAACTTTAACCAGCAAAAAACAAGGAAGGCACAAAGCAACCCAAGACTACCACCACTAACCATATAGGAGTAGGGATTAGTATGATCTCCAGTTCTCAGTTCCTACTCAAAGAGCGAAAAATAAGAATTGTTAATAAGGTAGCAATGGTCATTAGGCTTGGAGATAGGGAAAATGTAACTGGAAGACAGAAGAGAAACAGCCCAAGAACACAAAACATGCCTGTGGAATGAA
This sequence comes from Balaenoptera acutorostrata, assembly GCF_949987535.1. NCBI lineage: Eukaryota > Metazoa > Chordata > Mammalia > Artiodactyla > Balaenopteridae > Balaenoptera > Balaenoptera acutorostrata. The sequence continues at coordinate 125,918,392 of NC_080065.1, read as the reverse complement.
AAGGAATGGATTTCCTGATTGAAAAAAAAAAAAAAAAAAAAGGGCTTCCCTGGTGGCGCAGTGGCAGTGGTTGAGAATCTGCCTGCCAATGCAGGGCACACGGATTCGAGCCCTGGTCTGGGAAGATCCCACATGCTGCGGAGCAACTAGGCCCGTGAGCCACAACTACTGAGCCTGCACATCTGGAGCCTGTGCTCTGCAACAAGAGAGGCCGCGATAGTGAGAGGCCCGCGCACCGCGATGAAGAGTGGCCCCCGCTTGCCACAACTAGAGAAAGCCCTCACACAGAAACGAAGACCCAACACAGCCATAAATAAATAAATAAATAAATAAATAAAAATTAAACTTAAAAAAAAAAAAGAGAGCAGCTACTTAAAAAAAAAAAAAAAGCCGATTGGTAGGATGCTGTGACTGCAAATAACAAAAGATCTGAGCTCTGTTGTTCATGATAGCACAAAGCATCTACTAGGAACACAATAGTGTCATTCCCAAGGTAAAACAGAATCTGTGATTTTGATTATCACCAGCAGGCCGTATGCCCTTCCAGAAATATAGAGCGTGTAGTAGTTCATACTTTGGCAGATTCTGTGCTCCAAAGGACAGCAGTTGAAGCCCACAACCCCTCCTAAGAATCCATAATCTCTGAAAACTAAAAATTTTGAGGTAAATTCTAATGTGAACTCACTCTACTTATGGTAGTTAGTCATCTCACTTAGTGGGAATAGTCGTATATTTTGCTTAAAAAAATTTAAATGTGTTTGATCCTAAAAGGTTCAGATAAGGGACTGTGGACCTATATTAAAATGCTCCCTTACTATGTAGTCATAGGTAAGTCATTTAACCTTGGAGCCTCCGTTTCCTCAACTGTAAAACGGAAATAATAACCCCAACATCTCAAGATTGCTATGATGATTAAATGACAAAGCATCCTAAAAGGTCTTAGCTCTGTGTCGGTACATGGTGGGCACTCAATAAAAAACCGACTGTTAATACTGCGGGAGTACAGGCCGCGAGTCTATGCTTTCAGACCTGGAGATCCTGCCCCGACAGACCAGAGCTATCTCAGTCTGGCTCACCTGGCTATGAGAATGGACTGCCCCGATGCATACAGCACCGGGCGGCCGCCGGAGCTGGCCAAACAGCACAGCCCAGGCCCTCCCATGTAGGAGTCCGAGCTGGGGCATCGTGCAGCAGGAGGCAGGATTTCCGGAACACGAGGCAAAGGACCTAAGAAGGAGGCAGACAGGACCCCAGGAAGGGTACAGGGCGCTGTAGAGGCGAACCCCGAGCACCATATTAGAGGTGAGCGTTTCTACACCTCCCGAATCCCGCAGGGTGGTTCCAGTCCTCTCTGGCTTCCGCCCAGCTTCCGCATTTCCGGTAGGAACCGGAAATGATTGTTGTACTGAGTGGTGGCTTTCTAGGCGTGCGGGCCCTCGACTCGATAGCCGGAAGTCATCCGAGCTGAAGCTGTGGCCCCCCACAACCTACCTAGACACCAGTCAGCTCCAGTTGGCAGCCAGTATGGCAGATCGTGCCACGCTGGAGGATTTTGTGCGACTTCAGGGAGAGCGCGTGCGGGCCCTTAAGCAGCAGAAGGCCGGCGCCGAGCAGGTACGACCCAGGAGGCAGGAGAGGGGACAAAGGAAGGCCTGGGAGAACAGAGCGGGGAGTGGTCTGCACAGAGGATGGGGATGTGGAAGAAGGGACTGGACTTGTAGGTAGGAGGACGGGCTGGGTGGGGAGGTAGCTGCGGTAGGACCCGAGAGAAGCAAAGCTAGGCTTGGGAGAGAGATATGCCCCACATCCTGATGAGGGAGGGATACTGAATGAATGATGGAAGAGGGAGGGGGTGGCAGATGTGGTAGCCCAGCGCCTACTTTCCCTCCACAGATCGAGGAGGAGGTGGCAAAACTACTGAAACTGAAGGCACAACTGGGCCCTGATGAAGGGAAACAGAAGTTTGTGCTCAAAACCCCCAAGGTAAATATTCCTTTAGGGAGCCTCTGAGAGGGTCCCTAATTCCACTTACAAGGACGCATATATGCCTGCTTCTCTGAATCAGGTAATTGAGGAGGATCTGAAATCCTGCAGAGGAAACAACAGTTGGCTGTAGGCGCCAGGCTGGATTGGACTCTGAGTCATTCTGGGATGGCAAAGTGATGGCAGAAACTAGGCCAGCTGGGTGCTTAGGGGAGTCTACCTGCTACTGCTACTCCTTCTTTCATTCAGTAAATATTTACTAAGTGCTTACTGTGTGCCTAGCACTGTACAAAGCAGTGAGTGTACCATGGTGAACAATATAGCCTGCCCTCAGGGAGCTTACATTCTACTGAAGGAAACAGGCTTAGGAGAAATAATCCCACACATGGATATGTAACTACAAATTGTGTTAAGTGATGTAAAGAAGTAAAAAGGATGCTCTGAGAAAAATAAGGGAGAACTGGGAAGTCTGAAGAAGTGATAGACTAGATAACCTAATAGATGAGTGGAAGACAGCCGGGTGAAGAGTGTGAGGAAGATAAGTCCAGGTAGGGTATGGAAATACTGAAGTGAGAAAGAACCTTGGTAGTTTCCAGGAACTATAAAAAGACCTTTATGACTAGAACCAAATAGAGAAGGAGAGTAGATTGGAATGAAGTTGGAGATTCCTAGCTCAACCACCATGATTTCAGTTCAGATGCCACTTTCTGTAAGTTCTGTAAACTGAACTATTTACCTATCATCTGGGTTCCCTTGGCACTTCATAAGTATCTCTGTTATTGCATTTATTGCTGACTTTTCATTATTCACATGGTTTATTTAACCTGAGAGTCTGGGACTAAATAGGTATTCAATGAATGTATGTGAAATTTAATTCCAAAGTAGAGGGGAGATGATCTGTCTTCCTTATGTTGAGATGTCACCGTTTAAGAGTAATTCTTTGGGCTCCTAAAATCACTGAGCTATTCCTTTCTACATATAACTCATTTCAAAGGTTAAAGAGATGGTGTAAAACCCCAAGGCAGTGACCATCAGTAGTTATTCAAACTATTGGGTGAAAAGATTAATGGGGATTTATGATACATCAGGCTGACCTCAGCTAAACCCAATGATCAATCTTAGCATCACTAAAAGTAGGACAACCAGACATTATGTTCCTCTTGACGTGATGCAATAAGAAGTACACAGCACCACCTATGAAGTATTCTTGCCAAGAAGAATTGTACCTGAATCTAATCAGTCTTCAGACTTAACTACCAGTTTACCTAACTACCAGTTTACTGGAAATATGGGAAATGGAGGAACATGTTAAATGACCACATTGAATAAACGGTTAACCAAATCTAGAACGAGAAAAATTCTTTCAGAAAAATGACTCAGTTTCCTCAACAAATAAAGGACATTTTTTTTAAAAAAAGGAAAGGAAACTGTTGCAGATTAAATAGACATGAGACATATAAACCAAGTACAAGTTATGAACTTATTAAGAATCTGATTCAAACAAGTCAACCATAAAAAGATATTATTGTGGCAGTTGGGGGTAATTAAACATGGTTTGGGCACTAGGTAAAGGGTTGCTGTTAAATTATATTGGGTGTAAGAAAGGTATTGTAGTGTTTTGTTTTTTAATCCTTATATGTTAGACAATCATACTGAAATATTTATGATGAAAGTATATGATATCTGGGACTTACTTTAAAATACTGCAGGAAAAAAAATGTTGGGGCTTAGATAAAATAAGGATAGCAGATGTTGATAGTTGTTGAAGGTAGGTAATAAACACAGGGTGGGGTGGTCCAGTGTACTATTCTCTATAATGTGTGTTGGAAAATTTCCATAATTTAATGTTAAAAGAAAATGAGATACAGCAGAAACTAACACAACACTGTAAAGCAATTATACTCCAATAAAGATGTTTAAAAAAAAAAAAGAAAATGAGAATATACTGGAGAGTTAATATCCACTTAGTTTGTTGAAATACATTTCTTGACATGTGATTCATAATTAACAGAAAACTCAGTATTATGGGGAAAGGACTTTTTCAAGGAACCTTCCTGGTCAAAATTATTTTCATAATGTTATTTGCCTTTTTCACTTCGTTTGCGGTGAGGTGCAAAAGCACTGGTGTGTAGAACTGCTGGTGTCTTAGCACAAATTAAGATATTGGCACTGAGCTGTACTAATAACCATTATGTTCTTTACTTTCGTGAACTCACAGTAAAAAAAAAGATTCAGTTTCACTTAAGAATGTCCTTGATAAAACAGTAAAAATTATTAATTTTATTGAATATCGACCCTTGAGTACACTGTTTTTTAATGTTCTGTATGATGAAATGGAAAGCACAAATAAAGCACTTCTGCTGCATTCCAAAGTAGGAAAAATGCTTGTGCCATGTGTGAACTGTAGGCTGAACTAGCTGCTTTTTTCATGGAAAACCTTTTTTATTTCAAAGAAAAACTGAAAGATAAACTATTGTGTTAAAGATTTGGATATTGGGCAGATATTTTCACAAAAATGAACAAAGTGAGCCTTGTCACCTCAAGGAAAACATTCAGCGGTATTTGTTGCCAGTGATAAAATTCAAGTGTTGGAGTCAAAGTTAGAACTTGTGTTTTCCACCATGAGCTTGACAGGTTCTCAATACTTGAAGACTTTCCTGATGAGATCTATGGTGACATGAACAAATACGGTTTTTTGATATTGTATAATGAGGCATATCAACATTTGGAAGATCTATGTAACTGTTATCAAAGAACAAATATTTTCTAAATGACCAATGCATGATGTTATAAAATTGTGCCTGCGTAAAATATCCAAAGTACAAGATAGAGTAACAGATATTTCTAAAATCGTACTAAAATATACATAACATAAAATTTGCCATTTCAACCATTTTTAGGTGTACAGTTCAGTGGCATTAAGTACATTCATATTGCTGTACAACCATAACCACTATTCAACCCCCAGAACTTTTTCATCATACCAAACTGAAATTCTTTACCCATTAAACAGTAACACCCCATTCTACCCTCCCTTCAGCCCCTGGTAACCATCGTTCTACTTTCTGTCTCTGTGAATTCTGGGTACCTTATAATGGATTTTAATGTAACAGTGTGAAAAGTTCATTGATGTAGTTTCAGATTCCACATTGCAAACCAATCCTTAAGAAGCTCTCCCTCTTTGGATTTTGGTGTAGTTTAAGAAGAATATCTGGGGCTTCCCTGGTGGCGCAGTGGTTGAGAATCTGCCTGCCAATGCAGGGGACACGGGTTCGAGCCCTGGCCTGGGAAGATCCCACATGCCACGGAGCAACTAGGCCCGTGCACCACAACTACTGAGCCTGCGCGTCTGGAACCTGTGCTCCACAACAAGAGGCCACGACAGTGAGAGGCCCACGCACCACGATGAAGAGTGGCCCCCGCTTGCCATAACTAGAGAAAGCCCTCGGACAGAAACGAAGACCCAACACAGCCAAAAATAAAATTAATTAATTAATTAATTTAAAAAAAATATCTACAATTAGCTGAAAAGTTTACTAAAAATATTCCTCCTTTTACAATTACACATCTCTGTAAGGCTAGATTTTCTTTATATAATCAACCAGAACAACATATCACAACAGAATTGAATGCAAAAAGCATATATGAGAATTCAGCTGTCTTCTGTTAACCCAGGCATTAAAGATTTGCAAAAATGTAAATCAATGCCACTCTTGTCACCAAATGTTTTTGTTTTGGAAAGTAGTTACATTTTCCTAAAATGTTATTTATGTTAACATGTAATGGATTTTCTTTTTGTTAAGTGAATTAATATTTTTAAATGTTTGCAGTTTTAATTTATAATACGATAAATATTGATAGGTATAATCCACTTTGGGGTCCTTAGTAAATAGTAAGAGTGTAAAGGAGTCCTGAGACTAAAGAGGTCCTACTTGTGAGTAGCATATAAAAGCCCAAACTAGAAGCTCTGACCTGGAAGAACAGAGTTCTAGTACTGACTGCCAGGAAACAGCTGAATGGCCTTAAGTAATGATTTAACTTCTCAACACGTTCAAATTCATTTACTTAGCCCTTGTCATAGGGCTATCAGAAAAAAATTAAAGAAAAAAATAGTGGGGACTTCCCTGGTGGCACAGTGGTTAAGAATCCGCCTGCCAAAGCAGGGGACACGGGTTTGAGCCCTGGTCCGGGAAGATCGCACATGCCTCGGAGCAACTAAGCCTGAATGCCACAACTACTGAGCCTGTGCTCTAGAGCCCGTGAGCCACAACTACTGAGCCCGCGTGCTACAACTACTGAAGCCCACGCACCTAGAGCCCGTGCTCTACAACAAGAGAAGCCACCGCAATGAGAAGCCTGCGCACCGCAACGAAGAATAGACCCCGCTCGCCACAACTAGAGAAAGCCCGCGTGCAGCAACGAAGACCTGATGCAGCCAAAAATAACTAAATAAATTTAAAAAAAAAAAAGAAAGAAAAAATAGTGTTCATTAGGATTTTTTTTTAAGGTATGTTGGGAGAGAATGTTACTTGTAAAATTTGGAATTAGATTCATTAAGCCAGTTTGAGTTGGTTATATGCCTGTCATCAGGTAGATGTTTTCTATTAGGCAGGGGAATGTTCTGTTTCCCAGAAAATGAGTTTAGGAAAATTTCTCAGAGAACAGAGTTCCAAGAATTCTAGAATACAGAACCAAGCTAAAAAGGGGTTGGAATTTAGAAGGGTGAGAGCAAATGGGTGTGGTAATTAATAGGGAATTGTTTGTACTTGTTTTACAACTCAGTGACCTGTAGGAAAACCTAAATTTGGGGCAGGGTTTTCATTCGCCATCATTGAAGTCATGCTTTTATATTTCTAGACCTTACTGTTCTTTGTTTTTAAACCCCATCCCTGGTTCTCTGGCTGATTTTGACTCCAAGGGCACAAGAGACTACAGTCCCCGGCAGATGGCAGTTCGGGAGAAGGTGTTTGATGTAATCATCAGCTGTTTCAAGCGCCACGGTGCAGAAGTAATTGATACACCTGTGTTTGAACTAAAGGTGAGGGGTGGATGAGGAGAAATTGCATGGTGGAATAATGGGTATACAAACAACAAAGAGGATGGCAAGAGAGTGAAGACCAAAGGTCTCTCTCTTGTTGCAGACAAAGATTGGCATTTTCTCCATGAGAAGGGGGACAGGACTGGCATAGAGAAAGAGGCCCTGCTTTTTATTTACCTTGGTTGTGGCCAGCAGCATCCAAAAGAGAGCCCTTCTCAGGAGTGGAAGTTGTTATGGCTCCTGTCTACATTGAATTCCATGGCACCTGTACTTGAGATGTTTCCTAGATACATGTAAATCGAACATATAAAGGATAAATATGCAACCAGTCTCCTATTGATGGACCCTGAGGTTGTTTCTAGTTCTTTGCTATTAAAAAATGGTTCTTTGCATCCCTCCCTGCTTAAAACCCAGTGACTCCCAATGCATTTATAATAAAATCCAAACTCTTTACTCAGGCTTACAAGGCCCTACATGATGTGGCAACTGCCTACCTTTCCCACATCATCTCATGTGCTTCTTCCCCTTGCCCACTGTGCTACCATGGTCTTTTTCTATTCCTGGAACATATTAAATATGTTTCTTTCTTCGAGCCTTTGTTCTTGCTCTTCCCTCTTGCTGAACTCCCTTTTTCTCTAGCTCTCTGCATGACTTTAATTCCAGAGTAAATTAGACATGACAGATTTAAATTTCAGATTTCAACTAAAATACCATTCCTCAAATACTCCTCTCCAACTGCCTTGTCTAAAGTAGCCCTTGTCTATCACATTGACCTATTTTATTTCCGTTAAAGCAGCTATCACTATCAAAAGTTATGTTAATTTGTTTCCTTGCATTAATGTACTGCCTGTTTCTTTTCATTACTATAGAAGATCCATGAGGGCATGGACTGCCTTTGTTCACTGATGTATACACAGGGCTTAGAACAATGTCTGGTACTAGTGGGCATTTATCTGCAGGGTAAATTCACAGAAGTAGAATTTCTGGGTCAAATGGTTGTACTCATTCCTATTTCTACCAACTATATTAGTTTGCTAGTGTTCCCATAACAAAATACCATAGACTGGGTGGCTTAAAGAACAGAAATTTATTGTCTGGAGGCTAGAAGTCCAAGATAAGCTGTCAGCAGGGTTGGTTTCTTCTGAGGGTCATGAGGGAAGGATCTGCTTAAGGCCTCTCTCACTGGCTTTTAGATGGTGTCTTTTCCCTATGTCTTCACATCATCTTCCCTCCTCTGTGTCCAAATTTCCTCTTTTTATAAGGACATGAGTTATATTGGATTAAGACTCATCCTAATGACCTCATTTTACCTTAATTACTTCTTTAAAGACCTGTCTCCAAATAGAGTCACAATCTGAGGTTACGGGGGCCGGGTGGGTGCAGGGAATAGCGCTTCAATATATGAATTTCGAGGGGACACGATTCAGGCCATAATACCAACCACTGTATTCTCTGGCCATAACACCAACCATTGTATGAGTGTTTCTATTTTCTACACACTGGGAATTTTCAGGTTTTTTGAACTTTGCCAGTCTGATAGTGAAATATGTTATCTTGTTGAAGACATCACAGGGCAAGGACTCTCTCAGTTTTGGCTTTTGACAGTGTTCAAATCTTAGGCCGTCATAAAAACATTTATCTTTGTTGATCTAATGACCCACTCCTAGGCATTTATCCTCCAAAAAAATATTCAAAAGAAAAAACTGTGTACCCAAATATATTTATTGAAATGCTATGGAATTTTTTTTTCAATTGGAATAACCTAAACATCTATCAGTGTAACACTAGGAAGGAAGGAAATAGCTTCTTCTCACTAGAATATTATGCAGCGTTTTTTTTTTTTTTTTTTTTGGCCATGCCGCACAGCTTGCGGGATCGTAGTTCCCCAACTGGGGATTGAACCCAGGCCCTCGGCAGTGAGCGCGCAGTCCTAACCACTGGACCACCAGGGAACTCCCAATGCAGCTTTTAAAAATAATACTTCAGCTGTCACAAAATGGAAATGTGATAAGCAGAAAACCAAATTGGTATTTCCTTGATTATAACTACATCAAATAAGGAAACATTGGGAGAGAGAACAGAGGAAATGTAGATAAGTTGAAATCAGTCATAGTTAGAATGGTGGGTTTTTGTTTTTAAAACTTCCTTTCAAATTGTTATATTTATCATTATGATCACATTTCTTTATGTTTTCTCCAGGAAACACTGACTGGAAAGTATGGGGAAGACTCTAAGCTTATCTATGACCTGAAGGACCAAGGTGGGGAGCTGCTGTCTCTTCGCTATGACCTCACTGTATCTTTTTAAACTTTGGATGTATTGGCCCTTTCTGGGCTGGGGCTTTTTCTAGCCTCAGGTTTGGGGGAGCTAGACATAGGTGGGATCAAATATAATGCATCTTGCAGTCAGGGAAGTTATTTCTCTAAACCAGGAGCTGGGCTTTGGCTAAACAGAGCATAGCTAGCCTTCGAAGGCTTCTGAATCCTGAGTGAGACCTCAGCTTTATGTCAGGGTCCAGTTCTGACTCTGCCAACAATCCCCTGGATTCAGAATACATCTCCCTTGCCCTGGCTGGTGGACAGAATTCTCCCTAATTGACCAACAGCACTTTTCCTTTATCTCCAAGCTATGTCAGAGAATCATCTGTTTAGAGATCCCTACTTGGGGCCCTTTTTCTGCTCCCTGGCCAATCTGCCCACCCCCCTGCTGTGCTCAGCATAGCCCAAAAAGAAAAGAGCCTTAATATTTTATGAGACTTCAGCTGCCCAGTATGGTAACAAAGTTGATTCTTGCTCATGTTCAGAAATGCTGTTAATCTTACAGATGGTGGTTTTACCCACACAGGGTGCGGTTAGACCCCAGCTTCTGTTGATGATGATAATCAACTTCCAGACTGTGAAAGGTGGGGCTTTCCCCTTAACTCTTTGTCATCAGGTTCCTTTTGCTCGATATTTGGCAATGAATAAACTGACCAACATTAAACGCTACCACATAGCAAAAGTATATCGGCGGGATAACCCAGCCATGACCCGAGGCCGATATCGGGAATTCTACCAGTGTGTGAGTATGGGGGCAGGATGGGTAAGGAGGCCCTCCCTTGAGCCAGTAGAATCTATTGAGTACTTTTGGTGTCCTGAAAAATCTAGATGCCCCAGATAATGCTAACCCTAAGATTTCTTTAGTATTTTCATATACAGGACAGGGATCACTCTCCTCATTTTATCTGAGGAAACTTGAGGCTCAGCAAGATGAAGAGATCATAGGGATAAGAAAGGCAAAGTTAGGACTAGAACTCTGGGTCCAGTGCTTTTTATATTAAACCACAGTGATAGGATCACAGCAAAGGATGAGGAAACTGGATTTGAGGTACTGTCGCCCAGACTGGTGGCACAGATTCTGAATGAATAAAGGACTAAGGCCGTATAATTGCTCCCACAACAGTGGAAGGAAATAAGGAAAAATAGATGAGTGAGATAATGAAGGAATAGCCCTGTGGATGGGAAGAAAACCAGGACTGGTAAGAGACCCAGGAATACTGGGGTTTTGCTCTGGGCTGACAGTCAGACGGAGAATGAAGAATGTGGTCTGCGCATGAGTGCAAAGAGGCCTCCTTCATAGAGAGCAGAGCTCCCAGGAGTCCTCCCTCAAGGTTAAACCCCTGAGGATCTCTAGCTAACCCTCTCCCTACAGGATTTTGACATTGCTGGGCAATTTGACCCCATGATTCCTGATGCAGAGTGCCTGAAGATAATGTGTGAGATCCTGAGTTCACTCCAGATAGGTGACTTCCTGGTCAAGGTCAGAGCTGAATGGGGCTGGGAGGGCAGAGCTGGGCCTGGCCTCTCACAGGAGAAGGTCCTGGTGCAGATGAACCAGTAGCCTAAGTGTCCAAGGCTATCGAGGGTCCTGTAAAGAGATTCTCTTCTCACTATGCCTTGGGTCGCTGCAGGTGAACGATCGGCGCATCCTAGATGGGACGTTTGCCGTCTGTGGTGTTCCTGACAGCAAGTTCCGCACCATCTGCTCCTCAGTGGACAAGCTGGACAAGGTAACGACCCAAACCCCTGACTCTTCTTTTCCCAGATCACACCCTGCCCTGAGAAATGGAAAAGATTAGGAGAGAGAGGGCCCTGCCTCTATGCCCACAGAGGAAGATTAGCCCCAGGATATAGGTTGACGGGCAGCTTCTCCTCAAGACCACCCCCTGAGAAGGGCTCACACTTGCTCTGCACTGGGGAAGCTGCCCAGGGTTCCCTGACTGGTATCTGTCTGCTCAGGTTTCCTGGGAGGAAGTAAAGAGTGAGATGGTGGGAGAGAAGGGCCTGGCACCTGAGGTGGCTGACCGCGTTGGGGACTACGTCCAGCAGCATGGTGAGAAACAAACCCTGCCTCCCCGGCAGCCATCCCACTGCCCTCAAGCTAAAGCCAGACTCCTCCGTGTGTGTGTGTGTGTGTATGCACTGGAGAGAGAGGGAAAGGGAATGCATGTGTGTGTGTGCACACATGCATACATGTGTAATCCAGAGGAAAAGGTAAAGCCCTTATCTTTTTCTTCTTGTCAGTCTGGCTCACAAATCTGTCTCCCCAGGTGGGGTATCCCTGGTGGAACAGCTGCTCCAGGATCCTAAATTGTCCCAAAACAAGCAGGCCTTGGAGGGCCTGGGAGACCTGAAGCTGCTATTTGAGTATCTGACCTTGTTTGGCATTGCTGACAAGGTGAGTCAGGTTGGGATGGGAGCCTTAGCTGAGCTCCAGGGCTGGAGGCCTTTGATCCTCATCTGCTACTGACCATGTTCTTATCCCTCCAGATCTCCTTCGACCTGAGCCTTGCTCGAGGGCTGGACTACTATACCGGGGTGATCTATGAGGCAGTGCTGCTACAGCCCCCAGCCCAGGCAGGGGAAGAGCCCCTGGGTGTGGGCAGTGTGGCGGCTGGAGGGCGCTATGATGGGCTGGTGGGCATGTTTGATCCCAAAGGGCGCAAGGTGCCATGCGTGGGGCTCAGCATTGGGGTAGAGCGGATCTTCTCCACTGTGGAGCAGAGGCTGGAGGTAGGTCTTCGGGCTGGGTGGAAGACATTCTGGGCAGATGGTGGCACCTGAGCTATCTTCTTTGATCTCTAAGGGGGCAAGTAGTACTGCATTGGGCAAGTTGCATCTTTGCAAAGAAATGGAGAGAAGACTGTTGCTGTCCTTCAGACTCCCACCCCATTATAGGCCAGCTTGATGGATCTTTGATCATTCTTTCTTCACAAAATCCTTTGCTCCCTACTTCCTTCAGAGCTGTCAGGAATCTAGGCCAATATATCCAAAGACCTGAATCTTCCTCATAACACAGAACACTTAATACTTTACTACTCTGTGCTAAGCACTGTGCTTAGTGCTTTTCACGCATTGTCTAATCAAACTCTTAAACAGCCCTCTGAGGGTAGCTACTTTTATTATTTACATTTCTTAGGCAAGGGAACTGAAGATTATAGATCAAATAATTTGCCCAAGGTTTAAGTGGCAGAGTCAGAATTTGGATGCAGGCAGTCCAACTCCAAAGTCTTGCTCCCACTCTGCGATATTGTCTCTAAGTGGGAAGCGTGTATCTGAGGCTGTGGGATCCCTCAGATGGCTATCCTGACTCTCTAGCACCTAGAGTAACATGAAGAAAGCCCTTCTTGGCCTCAAGCCCACCTTTGTTGCTACTGCTCTTAAGTGGCTGGTTGCCTTTCATCCCTCGGGTAATGCTCTGGCAGTAACCTTCCCACTGCTCCCACCCTTTTCTCTAGAGTGGAACCCACTGGTGTTTTCCAATTGAGGTCACTGTTCCAGTAGGCATCTTATGTTGTAAGAACAATGGGAATAGTTTTCCAGAAAAAGAGACAACAGCAGCATTCTTTCTCCCCTCCATCCACACACCCCCCAAGTTGTGCCCTATGGCTGACGTATAAGAGACACAGTCTCCTGACTGTGGGAACTAGGACTGCCAGGGGTGATTGGATTGCCTGGGTGAGCTCAGAATATCACTTATGATGCATAAGGTTCTAGATGGAGATAAGCTTGAAGTTACTGTACATAAGCTACCTTTGCCCTCCATTATTAATTCTGGCAAGTCCTAAGTACAAGCCAGTCAGTTCATTTCTTATTCTTCTAAGAGCTACTTTTTGCCCAGTTGCTAGATGAGAAGACTAGCCTGCCCTGGTGGAGTTGGGCCTGGTCTCAGAATCCTGACAAGAGCCTGCTTTGTTTGCTCTTTTAAGGTGTTGTAAAGGGTAGCCCAGTTCTTTCTTAACTGCTTCTTCCCTAGGCCTTGGAGGAGAAGGTACGGACCACAGAAACACAGGTGCTTGTGGCATCTGCACAGAAGAAGCTGCTGGAGGAGAGACTGAAGCTCATCTCAGAGTTATGGGATGCTGGTATCAAGGTAGAGGAGGCAAGCCCCAGGGTGGCAGCAAATTTGGGAGTGCTGGACACAAACGAAATAAAAGCTTATCCATAGTGGCCCTGCCATTACTGTGACTTCTTGGGGTGAAGGTCAGAGCAAGGTGCCAACTTGGGCCCCAAGGAGGTTGTCCCGGAGGACTGCAGAAGACAGCCTTCATCTCTTTCCCTGGTCCCCTGCAGGCAGAGCTGCTCTACAAGAAGAACCCCAAGTTACTGAACCAGCTGCAGTACTGTGAGGAGGCAGGCATCCCACTGGTGGCCATCGTTGGTGAGCAAGAGCTCAAGGACGGGGTCATCAAGCTCCGCTCGGTGGCCAGCAGGGAAGAGGTAAGTAGGTGGACAGGAGGGCTGAGGGATGGGGAATGTGTGCCATTTCGGCAGGCCAAGGCCCATCCAAGACCTAAGCAAAAGCCTGGCATTCATATTAACACCCACTCCTAAAGGACTTAAGGGGGTAACATGTTACTATGGTCATGGCAGGGTAAAATCTCCATCCCCACACATACCCTGTGTCTCTCCACCTCCCACAAGAAGCGCTGCCTCTCCCCTGAGGTGTTTGATTGGGTTCCTGCGCCCAGCTGAGCCAGGCATGATGACTAGAGGAAGGCATGGGTGCTCAGAGAGCAGTGGAACACAAGATGCTCATACCACCTTATTCCTCCATCCTGGCCAGGTGGACGTCCGAAGAGAAGACCTTGTGGAGGAAATCAAAAGGAGAACAAGCCAGCCCCTTTGCATCTGCTGAGTTGAACTATCAGAGGAAAGTGGGACTGGCACTATTTAAGGCTAAGACAAAACTCTGCATACGTACTTCAACAGCTTTGCACGTTTCCTTCCCAACAGGAAGACCTGAAGAGTGGTCAGAACAGAGACTTTTTTATTTTTATTATGATTATTTTATTGGTAATCACAGGCAAAAATGGCCACCCAAAAATGGGTGGGCCACGGGGAACTGGCCCAAGATGGTCTCCTCGGCAGGGCCCTACAACCAGGTGGAGGCAACGCTTCCCACAACCAGCCGCCGAGGAAAGTCCAATAAAATGCCTCAACCACTGGAGCCTGCCTGTGTCACTACTGCCTAGCCCGGCCTTCCCTGTCAGAGCCTGGGCCTCCCACTGCGACCACTTCAGCGGTGGAAAATGGGGAGAGACACTTACAGTAGCTCCCACGGGCTATTCCGCAGGGGAAGGGCGCCGCTGACGTTCTCGCTTCCAGCCTCCGTCCTGCCGCTTTGCGAGCCGTTTTTTAGGAGGTGGGGCTGCCCGCAGACCCACCCACTAGGGTCTCTAGCTTTCACCTGAGGGTCTGAGGTTCCCGCGGCGCACGTGCGGCGGATACCCCCACCCCCTTGGTGGGCGGGGTCGTGCTCAGAGCCAATGAGAGCTTGGGGGGTGGAGGAGTAGGGAAGCTTCCAGATGGGCAGATAGGGAGGAGGTTATAAAGGGGGTACGAGCGAGCCAGTGGGAGAGCAATGCAGTCCAAGCGGGAGTGTGAGGTAAGTGTTTGCCTACCAGGGGGTCGGTGAGCCCTGGACATCACAGGCGAGGTGGGGGTGGACGCGGCGATACGGCATTCCAACCTGCCCTTTTCCCCTCAGCTGTGGTGTGAGAGGGTGAATCCAGAGAACAAGGCGGCGCTGGAGGCGTGGGTCAGGGAGACGGGCATCCGCCTGGTGCAGGTGAACGGGCAGAGAAAGTATGGCGGGCCACCCCCAGGTACGGTAGTCCCAGCCCTACGCCTACGGGAGGGCTAGGGCAGCCTCGACGGCCCCGAGCCGCCGCGTTCGGGGGAGGGAGGGGCCTACGCCGAGGCGCCACAGTCAGAAACTTCTAACTACCCCGTTACCCGCCCCCCCGGCTGATACAACTCATTGTCTGTGGCTTCCCACCCACCCGTCCCCTCGAGGAAGGGAGCCAGTCTTAAGGTGCCAGCCCCGTTGGTAGCTCAGTCACCCAGTTATGCCAACGACCCGGGGCGTACGGGTGTTGTAACCATTTCACAGACGTGTGCACACATACTCCCTCCTGCGCTCGGTCCCTGAACCTCGACCCCGGAACCATCCGGGTGGATGACGGTGCCCCTCCCCCCGCCTTCCCCCAGGATGGGTGGGCAGCCCGCCGCCGGCCGGGTCAGAAGTGTTTATCGGGCGGCTGCCCCAGGACGTGTACGAGCACCAGCTGATCCCACTGTTCCAGCGCGTGGGCCGCCTCTACGAGTTCCGCCTGATGATGACCTTCAGCGGTCTGAACCGCGGCTTCGCTTACGCCCGCTACAGCTCGCGACGCGGCGCCCAGGCCGCCATCGCCACGCTGCACAACCACCCGCTGCGGCCGTCCTGCCCGCTGCTCGTGTGCCGCAGCACCGAGAAGTGCGAGCTGAGTGTGGACGGGTTGCCGCCGGGCCTGAGCCGCCGCGCGCTGCTGCTCGCGCTGCAGCCGCTGAGTCCCGGCCTGCAGGAGGCGCTGCTGCTGCCCAGCCCCGGGCCGGCGCCCGCGCAGATCGCATTGCTCAAGTTCAGCTCGCACCGCGCCGCAGCCATGGCCAAAAAGGCCCTGGTGGAAGGTAGGGGTGGAGACTGCGAGGGGCCGCTGGTTGGGGCTAAACGCGTTCTGCCCGGCACTTTACCTCAACACGTCAGCGTAGATCAGCATAGCGGGTTAAAGTCGCGAGACCTTAGGGTCAAACACACTTGAGTTTGAAACAGACTATCTGACCTCACGTTTTTAAATTTCCACCGGTTCTACCAGCTACCACTCACCTAAACTTCACACTTCACATGCACTATCTCCTGACTTAAAACTCCACATTGCAGTGAAACGTAGAACGTTGTCCCTCTTTAGATAGACTGTTTTAAGAAAAATTGACTTGCCCAAGGCAATCCAACTGAGCCTACCTTTTATCCATTGTAGAACCTGCTTCCTGAAACTGAGAATTACGCAGCATTTAGCACATTCTGTAGTTCTTGGCAAGTATTCATGGTAAAGGTTAGCTATTCTGATGGTTATGAGGTAGACAAAGCCTGCAATCAACCAGTACTCCAAGGAAACTTAGAAGGTAGCAGTTATTGCACTCCCTTTGTAAGTAAACACAAAGAAGCCTAGAGAAGTTATTTAACTCGCCTGGGGTCACACCAGGAAATGGGGAGGCTACAAATTAAACAGGCTTGTGTGACTCCAGAGGACTCCGGTCTGGGGGCTTGGGCCCAGGGCTTAGACCCCGCCCTGTCTCTGCCTTTTTCCTGCAGGGCAGTCACGCCTCTGTGGAGAACAGGTGGCTGTGGAGTGGCTTAAGCCAGACCTGAAGCAGCGACTCCGCCAGCAGCTCACGGATCCCTCTCTACAGTGCTTACAGCCAGAGGGCAGCCAAGTAGCCCTGGCCAGGGACAAGGGGCTGGAGTTCCAAGGGGCTCGGGCTGCCCTGCAGCTGCTGTGCCAACGGATGAAGTTGGGCAGCCCATTGTTCCTCACCAAGTGTTTGGGCACAGGCTCTGCTGGCTGGCACCGATTCTGGTACCAGGTGGTGATCCCTGGGCATCCAGTGCCCTTCAGTGGCCTCATCTGGGTTGTGCTGGACCCCAGTGGGCAGGATGGGCATGAGGTGGCCAAGGATGCTGTGTCTGCACGGCTGCTGGAGTCATTGAGTCTGGGGCCAGCCTCCTGCGGTCTGCTGGGGCTGAGGCAGGAGGTACCATGGTTCAGCAGTGACCTAATCCTCTCCCCAGGCAGCCTGAATGAGTAGGCGGAGCCTGTGTCAGTCCCTGGCCCAGCAGGCCTGGGCAGCTGCTATCTGATCCCAAGAAGGGGAGGAGCATGGGCACTGCCCTAGGCCTGACACAGCCTCCCAGCTGGGGCAGGGCCCACAGCACCTCCGGGCAGCTCAAGTTTGGCTAAGTTGTGGTGAGGGAGCTTCCCTTCCCCATCCCAGCCTGGGGTTTAACCTGACCCCAGGGTTGTTCTCTGACACACACTCGCACACACACCCCTCTCTCCTCCCACAGCTTAGCATGAATCTTTGCTTCTTATTTTCTTGATTTGTCTTTGTTGGTGTTTTTATTTGGGGGCTGGCTGAGCCAAAGGGTCAGAAATCTGCCTTTGCCCCCACCACTTGGCATCCTGGTTTTGGTGTATGCGTAGTTTTGAGTTTTTCTATGCTGGTTGTATTTATATTAAACCCCTGGTTGGTATACACCTGTGTCCGTGCCGTCTTGCCCCAGCTGTGGGCTTGTCTTACACTGGTGGAGTGAGCAGCTGCGACAGGGCAAGTACTTCCCCACATCAGTGTGCCGATCCTGAGCATCTTCTTGTGCACAATAGGATATTTTAAATTCCCAGCCTCTCTAGGGATCCAGCCCAGAAAGCAAGACTCTTGTCCACTGAGAACCCATCCTGAGATTCAGCTCATTCCCTCAGTCACTGTCATCCTCACTTTCCTCCTCTTCCTCCTGAGCTGTGGCGTCCTCTCCCTCCTCCCTCAGTCCTGCAAAGAAGTCATCGGTGCTCCAGGCCTTGCTGCTCAGCGCCCGTAGTGGCCCTCCCTTTTTCTTGCGCCGGCGGTAGTCATCCACCACCAAAGCCCGCAGCTGGGCCATGTCCCAAAACTTGAGGCGCTGGTCATGGCCACTGCTGGCCAGGAAGCGGCCGCAGTGGGAGAGGGCTAGCTTCTCCACAGGTTCCCCGGCATGCTGGCCCACACTGCCCACCACTCGGTTTGGCAGGATGTTGACAGCCCTGGACAGAAAGAAAAGCGTTCGGTATGGGCCGGTTAGGTCTACCCTTCCTGTGACTGGAGGGCCATCCGCCTCCTCTCACCTGATGACTCCATCGGTGGAGCCGGTACACAGCAGACTCTCAGTGACTGGAACCATGCAGTCAATGGACTCCGCTCTCAGGGCAAAGCGGTCACTTGTGGCCCCAAAGCCATCCCAGTTGAAGAGGTAGATGGTACCTTCACTGGAGCCACAGGCCACCTTCTTCCCACACTGCAGGGAAACAGGGCAAACCGTGTTTGTGGAGCCACATCAAACCAAGTCCCTATCGCACACCCCCATCCCGCCGCACCCAGCTGTACTTTCATAAGTGTAACAGAGGTCAGGTCTCCAGACTGAGGCTCGGAGAGCAACTCAAACCGGCGTCGCCTGATGTTGAAGACACCAAGGCAGCCATCTCCGCTGTAGAGAGAGCAAAGTAGCAGGCTTGGCTGGAGGTACCCACCGAGGGAAACATTTAACACGGAAGGGAGGGGATGCAGCTTTGAGGCTGTACCTGGCTGTCAGCAGCAGCTTCTTGGCTGGGTCCAGAGCCATGTCAGCAATGTACTCCTCATGCTGCCGCATATCCATTAAGGGACCCTCCTTCCGCTGGTCCCAGAGGCGGATGCCACCTGTGTCATCCCCAGTGGCCAGAACATTCTCATCCACCAGCAGCAGGCTGTTGATGGGGACACTAGAGACACAGATACAGAACTTCTTTGAGCACCTTTGTCCCAGTAGGGATGTACCAATCAATCTTTACCCTTTATCTCAACACACAGTTGGCTTCCCCTTACCCGTGAGCCTTGGAAATGCGTCTTTCCAGTCGTCCCAGCTCCACATCTAGAAAATGGATGGCTTTGTCCTTGGAGACAGTAACAAGTTCTGTGGGGAGGGAGGGGGAAATGCCCAGGTCATGGTGGTGTTCATTGCTCCCTTCCCACCACCACACTGGTGGCTGCCTTTCCTAATACTCACTCTGCCCATCTTCAGAGAAGACAATGGCTCGGCAGGACTTGAGGTGGTGACCTGAGGACCAGTGCTCCTTGGTTTCTCCCTCTTGGCAGGAGTAGGAAAAGCTGGGGAGAATGGAAGAAGAGTGAATGACTCCAGACCTCACCTGGGAGTACAGAGACCAACTAGCCAAACTTCCACCTACCTAGGAGTTCCTGCTTGCACACCTCCAAGCCCAAGGAGCTTACCATCCCATTTTCTTTTTTTTTAAATGAATAGGTATTTATATTATTATTTTCTTTAATATTTATTTATTTATTTTGGCTGTGCCGGGTCTTAGTTGCAGCACGCAGGATCTTCGTTGCAGCATGCATGCGGAATTTAGTTCTCCGACTAGGGATTGAACCTGGGCCCCCTGCATTGGGAGCGCGGAGTCTTACCCACTGGACCACGAGGGAAGTCCCCCATTTTCCCATCTTCAATGAGCTTCAAATGTGAGGTCCTTTTTTCATTCAATGTACATTTTTGTGACCTCACCCCACCCCTCTTCATCATCTTTGAAAGCCCTAACCTGGGGAAAGATTAGGTCTGTATCGCTCTGGAGGTCCAAAAATGACAGAACAGCCCAGAAGTTGGAAATGTAAAGTTTAGTAAGACAGGGATATTACACTCCAGGCCTATAGCAGCTAAAGAAAGCCACAGTTAATTACGGCACATTGGGCTTCCCTGGTGGCACAGTGGTTAAGAATCCGCCTGCCAATGCAGGAGACATGGGTTCGAGCCCTGGTCTGGGAAGATCCCACATGCTGAACAACTAAGCCCGTGCGCCACAGCTACTGAGCCTGCGCTCTTGAGCCTGCGAGCCACAACTACTGAGCCTGTGTGCCACAACTACTGAAGCCCACGCGCCTAGAGCCCATGCTCCCAACAAGAAAAGCCACCGCAATGAGAAGCCTGTGCACCACAACGAAGACTAGCCCCCACTCGCCGCAACCAGAGAAAAGCCCGCGTGCAGCAACGAAGACCCAACGCAGCCAAAAAAAAAAAAAAAAAAAATTACGGCACACCGTGAACACGTGGGGCGGAAGGATGAAAAGGGAGGTAGAGCAGAGAGGCACCAGCCTGTACGCTCAGCTTTGAGGCAAGTACCTGTCAGAGATTATCCCTAGTGCCTGCCTCAGCAGATCTTCAAAAAGCGTTGAATGAATAAGTGCTTGCTTGCTAGTGAGTTCCAGGCAGGCAGAACTGGGTCTACTTATTGTTTGCTCTGTCCCAGTGCCTAGCATGAAAAAGCTGCTTAATAAACACAGATTGAATGAATACTTTGGAAGGGAAGAGAGCCCTGGAAAGCTAACTAAGGTGATGACGTGTGAGTTGGATCATGAAGAATAAGTAGTTCACCTGGCAGAGAACAAAGGGCAGATATTGGAGGCAGATGCTGATGTCTCTCCCAGGGCAGACACGAGGAATGAGGAGAGTTCAAGTGGGCAGACAGAGTATAGCTGGATCTGGAAAGATGGGCTGGACTAGGCTTGAGACAACCATGTAGGCCAAGCATAAGTCTGAATTGAATCCTTTGGGAAAAAGGAACCTCTCTGGAATGGTCATGGGAGAAGTTTGAGGCCTCCAGAAGGCAGTGGCTGAGGGTAGAGAAGAGGAGACAAACAGAAGCCAGGGGGGTGTGTGAAGAAAAGTCCAGGGTGACTCCCAAGTATCTGGCACTGTAAACATGGATAAAAGTAGTAAACCTCTCTGCAAGGTATGTATTATTGTTCCCATTTTCTTTCGTCCTTCCTTCCCGCCTTGCCTTCCCTGCCTGCCTGCCTGCCTTACTCTCTCTCTCTCTCCCTCCCTCCCTCTCTTTTTTTTTATATAAATTTATTTATTTTATTTATCTTTGGCTGTGTTGGGTCTTTGTTGCTGTGCGCGGCTTTCTCTAGCTGCGGCAAGCAGGGGCTATTCTTCGGTGCGGTGTGCGGGCTTCTCATTGCGGTGGCTTCTATTGTTGGGGAGCACGGGCTCTAGGCACGTGGGCTTCAGTAGTTGTGGCGCACGGGCTTAGCTGCTCCGGCTCTAGAGCGCAGGCTCAGTAGTTGTGGCACATGGGCTTAGTTACTCCAGCTCTAGAGCTCAGGCTCAGTAGTTGTGGCGCATGGGCTTAGTTGCTCAGTGGCATGTGGGATCTTCCTGGGCCAGGGCTCGAACCCGTGTCTCCTGCATTGGCAGGAGGATTCTTAACCACTGCACCACCAGGAAGCCCCCTCTCCCTCTCTTTCTCTATTTTTTCTCTCTCTCCCTTTCTCCCTCCCTCCCTCCCTTCCTTCCTTCTTTCCCTCCATCCCTCCCTCCTTCCTCAGAGCCACAGGGCTTGCGGGATCTTAGTTCCTGGGGCCCTGGCAGTGAAAGCACGGAGTCCTAACCATGGGACCACCAGAGAATTCTCTACTGTTCCCATTTTCAAAGATGAAAATCAGAAATTAACTTGCCCAAGGCCATTGCAGCTAATGAGGGATTTGGGGTTTAAATTCATTAAGTAAATCTGATAGCACAACTCTCCTGGTTAAGGCCTTCAATGGCTTTTCACTGCTTCCAGCCTACATCTTTTATTCAAAATCAAACGTGTATTGAGCACTAACCCTGGGCTAGAAGCAGGAGATAAAATGGAGAACTAAAGAGACTACAGATTACACTCCAGAACGTTGTTTTTCAAACGCTAGTCATGACCCATTACTGAGCTGCAATCAGCATTTTCTGTGTGTGCCCGCAATAACGACAGAATAAAATAAATCAGAAAATATTAGAGTGCATCACACATAATATAAAAGCTATTTTTACTGTGGGGCGAGGTCAAAAAAGTTTAAAAAACATTTTTTTAGTGGAGGAGACAGTGTTCAAATAATTATGCAAACGGATGTATGATTACACACCATTATGTAGTTTATGAGGAAAAGGTATCTGGTGCCAAGGCAGCATCTAACAGGTAATCTAATTTAGTCTGAGACATGTTTGAAGAGTGAAGAGATGCTGGGAACTCTGGGACAATAGGTGCAAGTGAGGGAAATTCCAGGAAGAAGGAATAACATGTGCAAAGGAGCTGAGGCTTCAAGGTACATTAAAAAGGTAACGATGAATAAGCACAGAAAACAAGAAATAAAAGTGAGCAAGGGCCAGATGCTCAAGGCCCTGAAAGCCGGAATAAGGAATTTCAACTTAATTCTAAAAGCAAAGGTAAACTATTGAAGGGTTTTAATCAAGGAAGTGAGGTGGTTGGATTTGTGTTTTTGAAAGATCAATTAAAGTGGGCAAGAAGCGAAAGCAGGGGGCCCCGTTGGTCCTGTTTCAGGATCAATACAATATTTCGGTGGGAAATAACAGTGTCCTCAACGCCTGCTTGTCCGGGCTCCGTCACGACTTTCCAGCCACTTTGTCTCTCAGTTCTTTTAATAGATTTGTGTGGTAACTTGCTTAAAGACGAATGTTATTAAACGAATTGGACAAGACTGAGTCTTGTAAACTTAGTCTCCCTGTAACTTTCTCTCCTCATCCCAGCTCCATCGCTGCGGAGCTTCCAGACCGAGCAGCCCCACACCCACCACGCTCACCACGCCCCCATCTCTGCCCCGCACTTACACGAACACGTCCCCGTCCACGTCCCCAGCCGCCAGGATATCGCGGGCCGGATGGAACGCCAGTCCACTGGCCGGAGCCTCCAGCACGATATCTTCCGGAGTGTCCCGGATCCGGGCTGGGGCTTCCGCGGAGTCGGGGTCCTCCTCGTCTCTCTCATCCTCCGCGGGCCTCTCCTCACACGTGCGGTCCATGAAGCAGAGGATCCGAGCCGCGCAGCAATTGGTAGGTGAACCGAAGCACCAATCACTCGCCGGGAGTGGCCCAGGGCACCGCTTCCGGGGTAGGGGGCCAGGCAGGAAGTGGCGTCAAGGCGTTCTCCGAAACCCGGAGAAGGCGGGGCCTGACTCAGCTGGTGGGAGGGACCGACCCGAGGAGCCCGGCCTCCTAATCCCGCTACTTCCCAGTGTTGCAGCGGAGGAGGTTCCTGTGTCAGATAGACGGCGCAACCATCAGTCCCCTCCTTGGTGACTTCACGTAAAGTCGGGCACTGCGTTTAAGTCCTTTCCCCTTTTCCTGAGCGGTGCTGACAGTTTGGTAGTGTCTCCCGCAATCAGTAAAGGATGACTGCCTGCCTTCGGGAGAGAAGAGCGGGACGCCAGTCGTTCATGGTTTGGTGAAAGACCAAGACAAGCGACAGCCAGTTTGGTCAATAAGCGACAAAAGCCCACGCCGCGAGAATTTGACCTGCGGGTGTCGTAGACAGCAGGTAGTCCGCGCACACACTAAAGCTGCAGCCCTCCATGCTGAACATCCTCGTGGCCAAAGCAACAGCGCCCCGCCCGTTCCTACCGTTTGGCTGCAGACCCTCAGCGGGACTGGGCCAACAGTGCTGAGAGCTGGCAAGGAGTTGCTGAAAAGGAAAAATGGGCACAACAGTTGACGTTCTGGACATTCCGGTTACCAAAGGTTCCACAAAGATGAGAGCACTGTGTATGGTGGGGCAGATAAGGAGGAGCATGTGCTCCTGTCTGGATCTTGGTTACTTTCACAAGGCTTGGTGGTACTTGCAGAAACTTATTTTAAACTGGCAGTCAACCCCCAGAAGGTCTCGATCTTAGTGACCCTCTAGGTACCTTCATCTGAGCCAAGTGGGTCTCTGTGACCTTTATCGTAATTGTGACTGCTGCCTACAGCCATGACATCAGGGTGTCACTTACTGTCTGAAATTAGCCATTCCAGGTGCTATTGCAGACAGTGCCCAATTTCAGCCTCCTAGGCGCCATGCATAAAGCTGGCTTCCTCAAAAAGCTCTTGCCCTGTCAAGGTGAAAGTAACCAAAGGCAATGGCTAAAGTAGCCATCTAGCTCTTCTTGGATCTTGTAAGCCCACAGGTCTTAGCTCAGGGCAGGCAGTGGCAGCTATGGATCCAGCCAGAAAGAACTGGTGACCTTTGCTGATGAGTACCAGACCAAAGTGCTGGCAATGAGCCAAGAGGAAAAGGGTGCGGATGGAGTGATTTGGAGGCCAGGGATCCCACCCTGGGCCTTGGCAAACTTTCAGTGTGTTGAAGGGCACTAAACTCTTCTGGTCTAGGACAGGGATTCTCCAAGGCACTTCCCCTTCAACCAGGTAAGCAGTGATTTGTGCTTGGAATTACTAAAGATCCCAGAAGGGCATAAATTTGTGAAGGGTTTTTGTTCCCAGGAGTGTTTCTCATCAGGTGCCTTTACCTAGAGCCCAGTCCTGCACAACCTTGGGATCAGACTGGCAGCCCACTGGGCTGACCCTAATTCCCAGGGAACCTCTGCCCTAAGGCTAGGTCCCCGGATGGGCCCAGATGAGTCTGATATTTAAGACCAATCATCCTTATGTTTCTCTGTACACCTCTTGCCTGACAGTGAGGGTCATTCTTCCCTCCTCCACTGGGCACCCTGGCTAGTATATATCCTGCTTAGGAATCTAGAGCCACAGCTCAGGAAAGGACTGAGCTGACTTTCTCCATGTGATTTTTATACAATCACATGTATATGGAATTAGTAGCCCTCTTGGTGCATCTGGGCCCTCAACATAGAGAAGACAGCAGGTTAACCAATTTTAATGGAACCAAAAGATTATACAATGAAATTTTATATACATTCACAAAAAGAAAAACATCGTGCAACATTTTTGGAATTGTAGAAAGCGAGCAGTGGAGAGCACATCCTGTGGAGATTATTCTTGGGGCTGGAACCAGAGATTAGTATTTTGGTCTTTTCACTTCAACCCTGCAATAGAAAGAGAAATGAGCATAAGATCAATATGCTAAGCAATTCTCACCAGTCTCACAGAGGAAGAATAATGCTGCTCACCCGTCGGCTTCCATCTTCTTCCTCTTCTCAATGATCTGCAAAAAGAACAGTTATAGTTGATGGTTATGCTGCCAGTCTAAGCTCACCTGAGACCCAAGGCTGACCTCTCTCCTACTTCCATGGCTCTCCGACCCCCTGCCTGTTCCTGAATCTGTGGGCCAGTATCTCCTCCCAGCTGTAGCCCTCCCACCCAGAACCAGTCCCACTTACCGCACTAATCTTTTTCCATTGGCGATCAAGCTCTGCTTTGTCATTGGTTTCCTTAAAGCGCCTGGTTTTACGTCCTTCAGACATCTTGATGCCATATTGAAATGCAGCCCTGAGGGAAAAAAAGGGCAGCTGAGGGAAGAAGGCATCCAAGGTTGAATAGCAGTAGCAAGGTGTTCCCAGGAGACCCGGTGAGCAGAGAACCGATTTCAGAATGTTTCAGCCAGACTACACCCTCTAACCTGCTGTGGGCTAGTCCACCCCCACCACCATCCCTCTCCTCACTCTTGGCTGTATTTAGTACCAAGACTCACTTGGGCAAAGCCTCCTTGTTGTTCATATACTCGCTGTATTCCTCCTGGGTATCAAAGTCCCAGCGGCCTAAAGGGCCTTTCTTGTTACCCTGTTGCAGGACAGAATGGGGGGCGGGGAAGGAAGAGATGTCAGTGGAAAGGAAATTTTAGCCCTTGATTAAAGCCAGGCTCTCCCATAATCCCAGGTTTTATCATTCATAAATCCTACCCTAATAAACAATAATAAATGTTAACTGTGTACTTACTATGTGCCAGGCATCATTCTGAACACTAAACATGTATCTTATTTAATTCTCTCAAAAACTCTATTAAGAGAGAACTATAGATCTCTCCAT
This sequence comes from Balaenoptera acutorostrata, assembly GCF_949987535.1. Lineage (NCBI taxonomy): Eukaryota > Metazoa > Chordata > Mammalia > Artiodactyla > Balaenopteridae > Balaenoptera > Balaenoptera acutorostrata. The sequence continues at coordinate 125,892,465 of NC_080065.1, read as the reverse complement.
TTTTCTAGTGAGGAAACTGAGGAAAAAGCAGTAAAATAAGTTGGCTTGGTCACAAAACCAATACCTGGCAGAGCCAGGGTTAAGCAAGGCTCCAAGATAGAATTAAACCATGCTATTAAGCATTGCAGTACAGAGAAAACAAGGAAAAGTAGATGACATTTCTTCACCCTTAATGGTGTTAGTGTTTGTTGGTGTTTTTGTTTGTTTTTGTTTTAAGGCTTAGAGGAAAATGTCAATCCTGGCTATAATAAAACTCAGTTTGTTTGTTTGTTTTCCAGTTATTTTCTAAAAACTGTAATTCCTTCTTCCCTTTCTACATGTGCACTAAAGGCCTGCTTACTCCCTAGGATGGAAATCAAAGCCTGGCACTTTACAGAAAATAAAAAGAAATATATTTATGGCCCTATCTCATTTGACTTTGTACAGACGCTTTAAAACAGTTAAGCTGCCCACGACCCCACAATGCTGCTGCTCCTACTGCTGCAGCTGAAGGAAGATGAGGCCCAGGAAATGAAACAGATCATTTGGGAGGAGGGAAGGGGATATGCGCTAAAGATTAACTGTCCCCATCCATCCTTCCAGCTCCACACCTGGTCCATCTTGCTATAATCCACCTCCTCGTCACTGTCCACAGCCATGTCATCCATCCTAAAGAGAAGCAACAGTTAAAGAGATGGTGCAGACCCAGACTCCTATGGTTCATGCAGAAACCTACCCACTAAGAGGCTATATGCCTAGGAACAACCATCCCTCCTAGGCCTCCCACTCAGAGCCTAAAAGAATACTTTATCAAGTAAGACGTACCCCTGGGTCCCAACAAATCAAATTTCCATCTCACTCCCCCTCCCCCCCGACCTTGTTCTGCAATCACCCCAGCCTCCCTTCTTTAACAGAGTCTCACATACGTGGCTGGGTAGCACTCAGCATAGCTGTTGGACATGCCAAAGAAATCACCCAGCTGCTTCTTGTCCTCTGGCTTCTTTAGCATATGCTATGTTAAAGAAAATAATTCTACAATAGCAGAAAAACTTCAAGCAGGAAGGGCCAAGGGCTAGAAGCCCCAACATGAAAACTCTAAGGAGAGGGCTATGAACGTGAATGAGTCCTCTGAGAAAGGGGAAAGTCATGACTTCAGCCTTATCAAAATTCAGCACAAAAGGGAAAGAGCAAGATGGGGGCGGGGAGGTTGTGGGGAAGCAGGGAGGCAGGTGGAGTTGGAATGAACACGCTGAAATAAAGGATATGATTCAGTGCCTTCCCAGCCAGCAGATCCAGCAAACTTTTCATTGATCGACTTGATCAGCTCCTTGGCAGATCCGGGTCCTGGGTGAAAGAGAACTCTGTTCAGACTTTGAAATAAGGAACGTACAACCTCTTCCCCACAACACACTTCCCACCTGTGCCTTTCACAACAACATTTTTTAAGCAACAGAACCCTTTAGCTAACAAAGTTTTAATAAAATTCCAATTCAAAATGAGCTACTCTACTTGAGATGCACTAGTGTGCCCAGAATACTGTCCACTCAACCTGCCCCACGTCCTCAGAACCCCACAGCTGGGAGAATTATATCAAACAGAGCAAATATGCCCTGCCCTTGCCCAGGAAGACAGACAGAACTCCAGACTCATCTTCTATCTATTCCATAAAGCAAGACATGGATCTTCCGAGAACCCAGAACTAGGAAGTTCCCCAGTCCCACCCTTGGCAACTCTGAGTTCTGGGTCAGACTCTCAGCCCAGAGGAAAGGAGCACTGCCAGAGCCAATGCAAGATGCCATGGGTAAAACTCACCTTTGTCAACATCCATGGGCTGGAAAGAAAACAGAAACTGAAGTGAGTGTCACCAGGAGGGATGCCCACTCATCTCTCCCTCAAGTTTGAATCAATTCCCTACCCTACCCCCTGCCCCCATTTCCAGGATGGTTCCTACCCTGGATTAATTGACCCAGTTGCTGCTGTGGAGCCATGAGCCACCTATATAACAGAGGGGTTCTGTACCTGGCTGGGCAGCCACAGAGATGGGCAGCTCCTCCACCTAGTGCCCGGGACTACATCTCACCTCATCGTCCACTTTTGGCTTCTCAAAGTAGCTGTGCCTCTTCTTCTCTTCTTCTCTCTCTCGGTCCCGCTCCCGCTCTCGATCGCGTTCTCGCTCTCTGTCACGGTCTCTGTCTCTCTCCCGATCACGCTCCCGTTCCCGGTATCTCTCCCGCTCCTTGTCTCGAGGTGTCTTGGTTGTGGAGGGCACATAATCCCCAATGTCTTCAAATATACTAGGAAAACAGAGATCCCTAGATGACAAAGTCACACAAACTTCCATTTCCCCCAGCCATTTCTCCAGATTCTCACACCAAGGCCTCCCCGAAATGCCAAAGACAGGAAACCCAGAGGCCCTTCCTCCCTTAGATCAGGGGGCAGGGGCTAGGATACATACTTCATGTCAGCCTCAGGAGGTTTCTTCTCTTCCATTTTCCCTGTAACATAAAGAGAGGAGTGAGGAAGACACTCCTGAGTTATTTCCCATTCAGCCTCACCATGCTCTTCAGTTCTCAATGCCCTTTTAAACATCTTCTGTTTAAAAGATGGGACAACAAAAGCTACCCCATACTCCCCCTCCTCAAGCCTCAAAACTGACCACTGCTTCCTGGGTGGGTCACGCAGACAGAACCTGGATGTAACCATCCCTTGCTAATGCTCCACTGCTCCCATTTTTCTCTGGTCCCCAGGAGCCTCCCAATGTTCTGGAAGCTCCAGGAGACCTTGGTTCCATCTCAGATGCCCCTCCAGGGGTAAGGTTTCTCTCCCTAACTCTCCAGATTACCTTTATCTTTCTTTTTGAGCTTCTTGTTGCGGGTACCCTGCCTCAGGTAGGAAAGGATCTGGGTGAGCTTGCTGATGACAATGTCATTTGTGGTCAGTGTGGTCTGGGCCTGAAAACCCCCAAGGAGCAAGAATGTTATCCCACTGAGCAGGACTCTCTTCATTTACTCATTCATTTACTTAACAAATTAACAAATTAAAGGATAAGTGAGAATTAAGTAGGTGAAGACAGGGAAAGGAGGTGTTGTAAAAGGATATTCCAGACAGATGAAACAGCATACAAAGGCCTAGGTCATAAGTGAATCTAGTACGTTCAAGAAAGCCAGGATGACTGGAGAACAAACTGGGAAGCATGGTAGAAAGCGGCTGGAGAGGCCAGGAGTTACAGAGCCTCACAAGCCATGATACAGATTTTGGCCTTGGGCTTCCCTGGTGGCGCAGTGGTTAAGAATCTGCCTGCCAACGCAGGGGACACGGGTTTGAGCCCTGGTCAGGGAAGATCCCACATGCCGCGGAGCAGCTAAGCCCGTGCACCGCAACTACTGAGCCTGCGCTCTGGAGCCCGCGAGCCACAACTACTGAAGCCCACGCGCCTAGAGCCTGTGCTCTGCAACAAGAGAAGCCACTGCAATGAGAAGCCAGGGCACCACAACGAAGAGTAGCCCCCGCTCACCGCAACTAGAGAAAGCCTGCGCTCAGCAACGAAGACCCAATGCAGCCAAAAATTAATTAATTAATTAAAAAAAAAAAAAGATTTTGGTCTTTATCCTAACACTAAGAAACCATCAAGGGACTTCCCTGGCGGTCCAGTGGTTAAGAATCCACCTTCTAATGCAGGGAACACGGGTTCTATCCCTGGTCAGGGAAGTAAGATCCCACATGCTGCGGAACAACTAAGCCCTTGCGCCGCAACTACTGAGCACGTGAGCCACAACTACAGAGCCCGTGCACTGCAACAAAGATCGTGCAAAACTAAGACCCGATGCAGCCAAAATTAAAATAAATAAATATTTTTTAAAAATAAAGAAACCATCAAAAGCTTCTAAACCGGGGGCAGGGCGCATACGGGAAATCTCCGTACCTTCCTCTCAATTTTGCTGTGAACTCTTTTTTAAATTTTATTTATTAATTTATTTATTTCTGGCTGCACTGGGTCTTTGTTGCTGTGCACAGGCTTTCTCTAGTTGTGGCAAGTGGGGGCTACTCTTCGTCGCGGTGCGTGAGCTTCTCTTTTTGGTGGCTTCTCTTGTTGCGGAGCACGGGCTCTAGGCACGTGGGCTTCAGTAGTTGTGGCTCGTGGGGTCGAGAGCGCAGGCTCAGTAGTTGTGGCACACGGGCTTAGCTGCTCCGCGGCATGTGGGATTTTCCCGGACCAGGGCTCGAACCCGTGTCTCCTGCATTGACAGGTGGATTCTTAACTACTGCACCACCAGGGAAGCCCTGCTGTGAACTTTAAACTGCTCTAAAAAATTGTCTTAAAAAAAAAAAAAAGACAGTAGTGAAGGCAGAAAAAAAAAAAAGCTTCTAAACCATGATGAGAAAAAGTCATGTTGTTAAATGATCACTCTGGCCATGTGTAAAAATGATAATGGAAAAGGGGACAGAAAGATGTGGGGAGTGGTAATGGCTAAAGAGTACAGGGTTTCTTTTTGGGGTGATGAAAATGTTTTAAAATTGATTCTGATGCCGGTTGTACAATTCTATGAAAATACTAAAAGCCACTGAATTGTACACTTTAAAGGGGTGAACTGTTTGGTATGTGAATTACATCTCAACGATACTAAAAATAAATAGAATATTGGAAGGGAACCAGAGTGGAAGTGGGGAAACCAACTAGGAGCCCCTTTTAATAGTTCCAGCAAGAGATGATGGGTTTTTTTTTTTTTTTTTTTTTTTTGGCCATGCCGCACAGGATGTGGGATCTTAGTTCCCAAACCAGGAATCGAACCCATGCTCCCTGCATTGGAAGTAGAGTCTTAACCACTGGATCACTAAGGAAGTCCCAAGAGACGATGGCTTAGACTGGAATGTTATTGTGTTATTAGTGGAGATAGAGAAAAGTGAATGGATTCAACTGAGATTTAGGAGGTTAAAAGGTGGACAGGACTTGGTTAAATGTGGTAGATGAGGCTCAGGGCAGAAGTGAAGCTGATTCCCAGGTTTGAGGCTCACACAGCAGGCTCTCGGGACCTGGGTCACTCACCTCCATGGTGGGGCAATCAGCTTTGCTGCGGATAAGAGTAGTGGGGATGTCAGTGTCAGCATACTCGTCATCCAGGTCTACCACATAGGCCATGCGGCCTGGAAGAAACAGCTCATTCCGCTCATATGCTTTGCTCTTGAAGAGCATGCGGTAAACATTTCGGCCTACAAAAAGAGAAAGAGCAGCAAGTAGCCAGTGAGAAACTTCTACAATAACAGCCTCCGTTTACTAAGTGGTTACTCTGTGCCAGCCACCATGCCAAGTGTTATGCATGCTTTGCTTCATTCAGTCTTCACAACAGCCCTGTGAGGTGGTCATTATTATCTCCTTTTAGCTGATAAGAACACTAAGGCTGAGAAGTAAGTGATTTAGTACCACTTAAGTCATATGACTATTGCAAGTCCTATAGCTACTAAGCGACAGAACAAAGAACGGGACTCCGGCCGTTTAACTCCAAAGCCTGAGCTCTTATCCACCCTTCCTACATTGCCTTCTCAAGGGCACTATGTGCCTAGCATTGTATTAGGCCCTGTGAGGAAGAAGGATGAAGTTGAAGGTAATACTGATGAAGATGGGAAAAAATAGCTCTACTATATGCTCAGTGTGATAGGCACGTTGCATGTATTATTTCTCTTCGTCCCAGTAATCCCATGAGGTGAACGTTAACCCCATTTTTGCAAGTGGACAAACAGGAGCTGAGAAGTTAAGTTGGTTGCACCTAAAATTACATGCTTAGTGTGATTTCATTACAGGATTCAAATGCAGGTTTCTGAATTCTGAGTTTTTAATCATCAACCATGCTACCTCCCTTAATGGATAAGCGCAAATCTGAAAGAGCTTCCAACCTAACTGAGGGAACATTAATAATATATATGAAATAACTAAGTCTACATCTGAGTTCTATTACAGTATTTTGTGGGAACTAGCTGGTTTGGGGACAAAAAAGAGATAAAAGTACGTTGAGGGAAAGGGGAAGCATATTCCGTCCAGAGCACTAAATTCCTTACAATTCCCCTGGAATGCAGAGCCACTAGCGTAGAAATTCCATACTCACCCAAACGTGTTTTAAATTCAATTTTATTTTCAGGATCCTCATCTTTCCTGAAAAGACAAAAAGAACATTTTTGCTAAATGTGTTCCTACTTTTGGCCCCATCTTTCTAAACTCTCAAGCTCTCCCTGATGTATACTCACTTGGTTTCCTTCTGGGGCTTTTCCATCAGTTCTTCCTCCTCTTTCTCTTTGCTGGCAATTTCAGCTCGTACCTAACAGGAAAGCAATTAAGGTTTAGACATTTATTCACTTTACATATCCTTACTGAACACCATTATACCACACTGTGCCAGGAACTAAGAACTCAATACTGAACAAGACAATATAGTCCTTGCCCTAATGGAGCTTATAAAAAGAGAGACAGACAAATTAAACAATTAAACAACAAAGTGTGATAATTGTTGTAAGTAAAACAGAAGAGCTATGCAAGGGTGCAGGTAGTGGAAGGTGAGGAGTGGGGAGACTTAACAACACCCAGGTGATCAGGGAAGGTTTGTTTCCCCAAGAAGATAAAACTGAGGCTGAGACTTGAAGGATGAATAGCAATTAGTCCTACAGAGGGGGCACCGTTAGTTCTTCTACATGGTCTGAACTAACAGCAGTCTCCCTCCTCACCCCAAAAGGCACTTATAAGAGCATTCAGCATGCTAGTATTACTCTCCATCTACCAACCAAGGCTCACCTTCTGAAGCAGAGCAAAATCCAAGCCTTTCACCAAATGGGTGTGTTCCATGTCACCACCCAAAAATTTGGACTCCTGGATCAACTGTCTTCTCTTCTCTGCAGCTGATTTGTCTCTGTAGAATGAAAGAGGCCACATAAGAACCATCCTTTGTGGGTGGCAAGTGCTTCTTGAAATGGCTTGGCATGGGGAAATGGCTTTCCAGAGCAAGGAAAATGTGAGGAAGAATTCATACTGCCATTGTATGACTTTGCAATGCTGAGGGAACCATGCCCTGGCCCACTCGGTACTCACGCCTCAGCAGTGGGGCCCACAGCCCTGTAGTTAGCTGTGGTGCTGATCAGCTCAGTTTCCTCATAATCTTTGTTCACTCCATCCCGCCGTTCCTTGGCACGGTCCCGGTACTTCTCTGCTAGTTCTCTTTCTCTCTCAATTTCTTGTTGGCGAAGTTTGGCATAATAACTGTGACCAGGGAAAGGCAAATGTGTAAGGCTCAGCAGAACTGTTCCTGCCTGTTTCCCTACACCTTCACCCAACTCTCTATGCTGAAAGCTCGTATATGTCCTCATAGAACTGCTGGCCACCTCTTGATATTCCTCAAAAGCAGAACTACAGCATCTTCCAGCTCACAGATACACTGTTCTAATGCCACCATAGTATACTCCATCTGTCACTTCAGAATCCTTTGATGTCACCTAACTCTATATCACCGAGTCTCTACAAGTATGAGACTTTTCCATACGGCAACCAGGAAGTCTCTGAATTTTTATCACGTTCCAAATTTCACCTGAAAATATGTCATTCCTTGCCAGTCCTCCTCAAGAAGAGAGAAAAAAGCAAAGTACCAGGTCTTGGAAGCTTAGTATCATATAAATAATAGCAATGACAATGATAATGACGGCAGCCAAAATTAACTGGGTGGTTACTATATGCCAGGCACTGGTACTAAGTGTTTACATGGACTATCACAGTTGATCCTCATGACAACCTGATAAAAGTTATTATCACTATCTTGATTCTACCCATGAGAATATTGAGGATTAGAGAGGTTAAGCAAAATGCCCATGGCATCCAGCTAGAAACTGGTAAAGATAAGATTAAAACACCACAAGCTGACTCCAAAGCCCTAAACGGCCATTCTAAATATCATTCCTCTCCACTATGAAAGCAGAGAATCTCAAGACGAGAAAGGAAAACCTCAGTCTCTTGCCTCATAACTAGCCCCTACTCCTTTTCCCTGGACACTATCCACCATAAAACCCAACACTCCTCCATCCTTCCTTTACCTTTTCTTTTTTCTCCTTCGTGCAGCTGGATCTTCATCCTCATTGTACTCCCTTGGCATCCTAGGAAAGAAAGAAATTCACTGATTGTGAAATATTGCCACAGCCCCAGAAACCCCAAGAAGTAGCTATGAGGACTGAAGAAAGGCTTAGAATACTGACCAAAGCAATAGATGACCAGTTTCAATCAGGCAGAGATCCATGTCAGTATTTGTAGGTGAGTGGTTCTCAAGCTTTAGAAAGCATCACAACCACCTGAAGGACTATTAAAATTATATATCCCCAAATATCTGCCCTAGAATCTGAGTCAGTGGGGCTGGAATGGACCCAGAAATCTACTTATTTAAGCACCAGCAGCAACTCTAGTACAAATGGTCCATGGAACATACTCTGAGAAAAAATGAGATCCCCATGGGACTTCCCTGGTGGTCCAGTGGCTAAGACTCCATGCTCCCAATGCAGGGGGCCCAGGTTCAATCCCTGGTCAAGGAATGAGATCCCACATGCTGCAACTAAGAGTTCACATGCCACAACTAAAAATCCTGCATGCAGCAACTAAAAGATCCCGCGTGCCACAAATAAGACCCGGCACAGCCAAATAAATAAATAAATATTTTTAAAAAAACGAGACCCATACAGCATCCCAGTCTTTCCTGGAGCTTCAATCTCAAAAGGCAGAGAATCAGAACCATGGACCTCAAAAGAGAACTAGCTTCCCAGTTCCTAAGATATCTAGTTCAATAAATTTTCCATAGGAAGGAGATGGGAAACAGATTGGATCACCCCAGAACTTACTCATGGTGACGTGACTTAGAGGGTGGTGCAGAAGTAGGTGCAGCCCTTGGGGTCATGAGAAGTTTCCTGAAGTCTTCATTAGTGAGTTTTGATCTAGAGGGCGAAAATTTTAAAAATTAGTACCCAGTAAGAATTGGAAAAGGAGTATGTAAAAAATATGGTTCACTTTATTAGAAATCAGTGAAATACAAATTAAAACAAGAACATGCCACTTTTAATGCATCAGAGTGTTAACGATTAAAAAGTTTGATAAATTGGACTTCCCTAGTGGCACAGTGGTTAAGAATCCACCTGCCAATGCAGGGAACATGAGTTCGAACCCTGGTCTGGGAAGATCCCACATGTCGTGAAGCAACTAAGCCCGTGTTCCACAACTACTGAGCCTGCGCTCTAGAGCCCGTGAGCCACAACTACTGAAGCCCGCGCACCTAGAGCCCGTCCTCTGCAACAAGAGAAGCCACCGCAATGAGAATACTGCGCAATGCAACAAAGAGTAGCCACTGCTCGCGGCTACTAAAAAAAAAAAGTTTGGGGGCTTCCCTGGTGGCGCAGTGGTTGAGAATCTGCCTGCCGATGCAGGGGACACGGGTCCGAGCCCTGGTCTGGGAAGATCCCACATGCCGCGGAGCAACTAGGCCCGTGAGCCACAACTACTGAGCCTGCGTGTTTGGAGCCTGTGCTCCGCAACAAGAGAGGCCACGATAGTGAGAGGCCCGTGCACCGCGATGAAGAGTGGCCCCCGCTTGCCGCAACTGGAGAAAGCCCTTGCGCAGAAACGAAGACCCAACACAGCCAAAAATAAATAAATAAGTAAGTAATAATTAAAAAAAAAAAAGAGTTCAGTTTAAAAAAAAAAAAAGAAGTTTGATAAATCAAGAATGAGTGAGACGCTGGGACTTCCCTGGTGGCACAGTGGTTAAGAATCCGCCTGCCAATGCAGGGGACATGGGTTCGAGCCCTGCGCTGGGAAGATCCCACATACTGCACAGCAACTAAGCCCGTGTGCCACAACTACTGAGCCTGTGCTCTAGAGCCCATTGGCCACAACTACTGAGCCCGCATGCCACAACTAATAAAGCCTGCGCACTTAGAACCCATGCTGTGCAACAAGAGAAGCCACCACAATGAGAAGCCCACGCACCACAACCAAGAGTAGCCCCTGCTCGCTGCAACTAGAGAAAGCCCACACACAGCAACCAAGACCCAATGCAGCCAAAATAAATTAATTTTTTAAAAATTAGAAAAAAAGAATGAGTGACAGGGACTTCCCTGGTGGCTCAGTGGTTAAGAATCCGCCTGTCAGTGCAGGGGACATGGGTTCGATCCCTCGTCCGGGAAGATCCCACATGCCATGGAGCAACTAGGCCCATGCACGACAACTACTGAGCCCGTGTGCCACAAGTACTGAAGCCTGCGCACCTAGAGCCCGTGCTCCTCAACAAGAGAAGCCACCGCAATGAGAAGCCCGCGCACTGCAACGAAGAGTAGCCACCGCTCGCCACAACTAGAGAAAGCCCATGCGCAGCAACAAAGACCCAATGCAGCCAAAAATAAATAAATTACTAAAAAAACCCAACACAGGTGGCAAAGTTGTTATAAAGACAACACCAATTAATTTTAATATTTTAATTCACAAAGCAATGATGTATTTTACTCAGATATGAATGTGTGTATACAAATGCATTTAAAAAGAGTAGGACAAAAAGATAAGTGTAAAGAAGGTAACGGTGGTTACCTCTAAGAAAGGGGATGGAACTGGGGATGTTATCAAAGACAACATTACCCTTATTCTGATGTTTTAATTTTCTATAAGAATTAATTCCTATATAATGTGTAATTAAACATCAATTTTAAAAACTAGCACTCTCCCTGCCATAATTTCCCCTCTAATATTCTTATGCAGTTGGCCTGATCCAGTTAAAGTTCACAAAGATAAAGAGGCAAGCGGTATGATTTTTTGGTCATCCTTGCTTACAAGACATTCAGAATTCTTTCACCACCACCACCACCACTTTACTCATTACCCAGCTCATTCCCATGGTTCTACATCAAAACACTCACTGGTGGAAGGAGTGAGGATCGTCCACATCGTGACCATCTGGGGCCAAAGGGTTGGAGAACGGCTCGCCTAAGAAAAGGAATTGATGTTAATTTAATCAATCTCTTTAGAGTCAGGTCTTGTGCAAAAGTTGGGGATCTAGTAGTGAACAATACAGATGTCTTCTCCTGTCGAGTTGCTCACAATCTAGTGAGGAAGAAAGGCAAGAACGTCGACATTGACAATACAGGGTAACAAGTGCTGAAGCAGGAAAATACAAGGAGCTATGGGAGCTCAGAGGAGGGGGCCCCTAAACCAGCGCTGGAGGATCAGCAAAGACTTCTTGAAGATGACACCTAAGATACTACGCGAAAGATAAATTTACGGAACCGAAAATTAAGTGACGGGGGCTGGGGGTGGTTCACAGATAAATCTTATCTGTCGTGGGCTGCGGCAAGGACAAGATTGAGGGACAGCCTGGAGCTGCCCGGCCTCGCTCGGGGCCCAACTGCTTCGCCAGGCTCCAAGCGTCACACTCCCGGCCCCCCTCCACCTTAAATTCTGAGGCCAAAATAACGCGCCAAGTGTCCCGAGTCTCGCGGGGAAGAAAGGGCAGATGACCCGAGGCTTACTATCTCGCTCCGGCATTTCGTCCGCGGTGTTTCAACCCCAGCAACGACCGAGGATCCACAACAACACGGCAACGACAGACGACTCCCCACAATGCACCTCAGAAGTCCACCCACAGTGCCTTTCGTGCCCCAGCTTTTCCGCCGCAACGGAGGGCGGAAAAATCCGAGTAAGAGTTGACCTGCAATGCTTTTATGGCATTGGCTAAACTTGGCCCCGCCCCTTACGTCAGCCAACCTATCCCGGGGCTGGAGCGTCCGCGCCTGGTCTGATAGGATCACTTGGCCGGAAGGTCTAGGGCGGATGATTTGGTACTAGCTCAGATGGCGGCTGCCGCAGCGAGTCGGGGGATCCGTGCCACATTGGGCCTCCGTGAGATTCGTATCCACTTATGCCAGCGCTCGCCCGGAAGCCAGGGAGTCAGGTGAGGCGCGGCCCGGTGAGGCGGGCGGGCTTCGGGGCGCCGGGGTCACGACCTCGACCTCCCGGGTGTTTGAGGAGGCCTGCGCCCACAGCGCACGCACGGTGCTCTCTCCGGCCCTGCAGGGACTTCATCGAGAAACGCTATGTGGAGCTGAAGAAGGCGAACCCCGACCTGCCCATCCTAATCCGCGAGTGCTCCGATGTGCAGCCCAAGCTATGGGCCCGCTACGGTGAGCACAGGACGCCGGGGGCCTGAGACCCCGGTGGAGTAACAAGGGTTCGAGAAGAGAAAGGGCCCCCCAAGGTCACACAGAAACCTGTACAGGGACTGAGTTCGGACTTGCTGTTGACCTCGTTGCAGATAAGGAAATATACATTCGCAAGGTTACAGGATGCTTTGTGTCCCAGTAACATCTATGTGGAGGCGGGCCCTGTCCTGCATAGAGATCAGGAGCTGTCGTTTTTGTAATTCAGAACAGGCTTCAGATAGGGGAGAAGGGATGCTGGTCCAGTCCATCAATGTAGGTCCTTCCAAATTGTGTGGTCAGTGCCAGTCCAGGTAGAGTGTGAGAATCTCAATAGTAAAAACCTAAAATAATGACTGTGTTGAGCACTTACTGCTAGGTCCTGTGCTGAGTGCTTTCCTGCCTAAATCTCATTTAACCTTAATTAATATGAGAGGTGGATTCTTTGGTTATTCAGCTAGGATGTATAACAGGGTTGAGCTTCTACATCTGTTCCGCCTTCCCAGACTGCACTTCTGCCAGACTTCCATGGCTGGCTCTTTGTTATAATTCAGCCTCCTCAAAAAGGCATTCCCTGGCCAGGTATGTAACATTGTCCCTTTACCCTATTTAATTTTACCACATACTTATTAATATATTACCTATGTGTCATTTTACAATTTGAAAATTACTGTCATGTGGCCTGACACATAGGGACACACAATAAATATTTATACTTACTGAATAATGGTATTTTTAATCACGGCTTTTAACTAAACCTCGCCCTAGGGATGTCTGGGGGACGGCAGGGAGTCACACCCAAGGCAGATCCGTTATAACAGCGGACAAATGCAGTATGCCATGCACTAAACATTGTTTGGAGGAGGAACAAAGGTTTTCTTTCCAAAAGCCAGTAGACTAGAGAAGGAGATGGACACAAATAACTTTAGTTTAGAGGAACAATGGGAGCCATTGAATGGGCACCATTAAAACGCAGGCTCATGTAATACACTGCTCACAATGGTTAATAATAAATGCCTACCATGCCCCTTAAAACGTCCCTGAAACACTTTCCTTCCCATTATGACTGCCCAGAACCAGCCGAAATTCTACTGCCCTTCCTATCCTACCAAGACTGTAAGTTGAAGACAGAGACCTTTTATTATACTTTGGTAGCCCGTACAGTGCAGAGTGGATACTTAATCACGTCCCTCTCTCTTCAGCATTTGGCCAAGAGAAGAATGTCTCTCTGAACAACTTCAGTGCTGATCAGGTAACCAGAGCCCTGGAGAATGTGCTAAGTGGCAAAGCCTGAAGCCTCCACTGAGGATTAAGAGCAAGAGCCCCAGAGCCTGAGCTCTGCTGGACTGAGTACAATGTGGAGAAACGTGTTCTTCTGTTCTTTATAAAGCTTGTGCTGAAAATGCTGTCTCAGGATGTTCTGTTTCTCATTCCACCGACTACCCCTTATTGTGCAATCAAATGAGGCAAAGCAGTTGAATATAAAAATAAAACTTATTTTATTCCGTCCCATCAAAAGCCACCAGCTGCTGAAGCAAAATAAAAAGAGAAAGGACAAGAAAAAATGAGATTCTATGGACACAGATTAAGTAGGCCACACTAAGTTCCCTCTGGTCCTCCCGCCTGGACACTGCTGGGTAAAACTGGAGGAGCTGGGATCCAGAGATCTTGGCTTAGGCTTAGATGTGGGAGCAGAGGACATGACGTCATTATGGTTCTAAACCTCCCAAAGGGGCTCTGTGGGCCAGGAAGATGGGGAGTGGGGGAGATGGGGAGTGGAGTACATGACTTTGAGAAGTCAAGTCACCCATGAAGAGCTGTCTGCTGGAGAGCATGCACACGATCCTGGAGCTGTGCCACCTCCTCATGCCTTTGTAGGGCCTGCAGCCCTGACTGCTGCAAGAAGGCCTGGGCAGCCTGAGAGCAGGGAAGAAAAGGATTCAACACTGGGTCCCTCAGTCCTAACACGCAATTACCACAGTCTTATGGGTTAGCCCACCTCTTCTTGGAAGAATGCATTCCCAACAAGAGTATGGAAGTTCGGAACTGGAGCCCACATAGGCTAGCCAGGCCCAGAGAAATGACTATAGTTAAGACTGGAAGGAAAGGGGCCATGGTGAGACCAGAGGCTTCAGAACAGAAGGATTGGGGACTAAGGCCAGAAACCCACCCCTGGCTGATAGAGGAACAGCAGTTGCAGCAGCTCCAAACTCTGGCCTACTACTTCAGTGTCAGAGAAGGCCAACGTGTCCAGCAAGGAGGAAAGCAGGGGCCCTGGCCATAGACGCTGACAGTAAGCAGGACCTTTCTCAGCAACGTTGCACAGAACCGTGAGCACCTGCAGACAGATACATGTACACAGTCCCCACAAACGATGAAAACCAAAGATTTTAACCATAGCTTCTATGGAATGCTGACCACATGCCCAGGCACTGTGCCAAGCACTTTTATATGCATATTCTGTAATCCCCTCAGCCACCCTCAGGTAGGATTACTATTCCCAATTATAAATGAGGAAACTGAAGCTTAAGGTGGTTAGTTGATTTGCCCAAGGTTAGTTACTAGTAAATTACAGTTTAGGGACTCACACCTAGACTGTCTGGATTATGACTGATGGTCTGGCCCTGAAGCCATCCATACCACACCACCTGCCAGCTCTCAGCTAAGGGTACTTATGAGGGCTCAGGGCTGCTCCCACTGTTTACGCTTTGGCCACCAGACCTTGGGCTCAAGTGACCCCAACACCTACCAACACGCTCACCACATTAGATACAGACAACAAGTGCAAGAGGGGCTCAATCAGATCCAGGGAGAGCAGGGAGGTGCAGAAACTAGGACTGTTTGCTGGAAGGGAAAATGTCAGGGTGAAGTTCCTCCAACTGGGGCATGAAACCAACCCACTCCCAATCCTACCCACCTCAGCCCAGGCCATGAGGAATTATTCCCAGTATCTAAAGGTCTAGGCCTAGGCAGATTATGGTGCTTACCAGTGAGGTTGTTAAGGAGCCAGAGGCCCTCAGGAAGCAGGCTGGGCTGTTTCTGGAGGAGGAACTGCAGAAGGATAAATAAGGCTGCCACGACACGCTCATCTCGGAGCTGCAGTTGCCCGCCCACAGCCTCTGCTGCTGCCTCTGTTAGCAAGTTGCTTAGACACCGAAGCACAGGGCATGCCAGCTGCAAAGACGAGTTAGGGTTCAGGTTTAAGGAGGAAGGGGCAACCTACACACTGGAGCAGGAGCTGAGTAAAAAGAAAGGTCACCCAGATGTTGACCTGTCCTCGTCACCTACCAGCTCCAGTCCTGCATCCTCAGTTCTCTGGACAGCCCCAGCCAAGTCCAACAGCAGCAGCCCCAGGGTGGACAGAGCGCCCTGGGTGATGAGCAGGGCATTGTTGACCTGGCTGGGCAATAGGAAGCAAGTAGTCACTACTCGGTCAATCCTACCTTTAAGGTGGCAAATGGCCTAGGTCTGTAGGTTTCCTGAGCTCCAAGAAGAGAGGACCATAGAACAAAGAAAACTCACCACAACAATTCCAGAAACCAAAGTTCAAAAATCTGAGTGTCATGGAAGGAAGCCCCAGGGGAGGTTTGTGGCACTTTCCCAATTGGCCTATTACCTGCAGATGATGTAGTGAAGGCACCAGGCAAACTCCACAGCTACTCCAAGGTTCAGCTTTGGGCCAGGTTGCAACAGTTGCAGCATATGTTGGGGGAGAGTGGAGCCCAGGACAGAGCTGTCAGTAGAAGCAGAGCTGTGAGTAGGAACCACAGAAGGCAAGATGCCAGTCACTCTTCCCAAACCCTGAGAGCAGGTGGGAAAGCGTCCAAACCCAAAGCTCTTCCCAGTCAGGCACATGGAGTTGAAATGTGCAACAGCTTTGGAAACAAGACTCAATCAGGCATCAGGGGCTACACTACCAAGTAGGTCACACCTGCCTACACATCTGGAGACTCAGTTTTACTTACGGGATGATCTTCTCTGGAGCTTCCTTAGCCTGCAGAAGCTGGGACAAGGCATATCCAAGAGCTTCCAGCACAGTCAGGTGGGGAGACTAGAAGCAGACAGAGTAGGGATCTGACTCTGGAACCTAGGCCATAAGATTTCCTGAGACTTTCAACCCCTTAGCACAGGGCAGAGGCTGGAGCTGCCTACCCAAAGCAGGTGGGGCATGTGGAGAGACGTGAGGGGAGGGGTGCCCAGAGAGGAAGCAAAGAGGTGGACACTTACCTGGATGCAGGCAGCCAAGGCTGGAACAATGCCCTGTGGCAGGAGCTGCCTTCTCACAGCCTCACTCTCCACAATCAGGTTACCCAGTGTATACAGACAGAGCTCCTGAGAGCGGGACAACAAAAGCACTGGGCTTGGCCTGTCTCAGGCCGGGGTGCGGTAGGGGTGGGAGTGGGGAAGCTGGAGCATACCTGTCCTTGAGGATGTGGGCACAGGGGAATGGCAGATGATGGGTGTGTGTATGGCTGGGGGCATCAGGAGAAACAGGTTTTCCTCTTTTGCCTACCTGCCAGCTCAAACTGGACCCAAAAGCACAATTTTTAAATCCAAACCAAGAACAAGGTAGGAAAGGGCAGGGCTTACTATAAAGTCTGAGCTGTGACCGGAGAGGTAGGTGAGAAGGTAGGAAGTGGCTGGCAGGCAGGCCTCAACTACTGCAGACTGCTCAGAGTGAGAGAGCTCATGAAGGCACCGAGCCGCCTCAAGCTGCAGCAGGGCCTGGTTGCTGGTCAGGAGCCCGACTAGGGTCCGAATGCTGCCCTCCAGCCTACATGAGTGAGCAAGAGAGCCCTGCTCAGCCAGTGGCCCATCCCCCCCACACTCCTGTCCACCCCTCAGAGCCCCAGCCACACACTCACACCACCCACACTGACCTGATGAAGGTCTGTTGCGTCTCAGGGCACTGCAAGCCTCGCCGAAGGCTGACCAGAGCCCCCTCTCTCTCCTTTTCCTCTGTCCCCCGCTGGGCTAACCGCAGGAACTGCTGGATCTGGAGCCCAGGGCAGGGAGAAGAGAGATGGCAATACATAGTTGCCAGAAAGCAAGGCATGAGTTCTGCTCTGCCCACTTCAGCTGTGAGCCCTTCAATATGGCACTATCTCTAGAACTCGTCATTCACACTAATATGGCCAATAAGTGCCAACCTTGCAGTACAGTGGACAGAAGAGGGAATCAGAACTGGGTTTAATACAAGCCCTGCCACTTACGCTACAGGGGACTAAACCCCAGTTTCTTACCTGAAAAATGGGCATAACATCTACCCTGCCTTTTTACCGTGTTATTTCAAGGATAACATTTAAACCTCTCAGCCTGACATAACCTATCCCTCTAGCGATTCTCCCCATGCAACCGACACTGCAACAACACTGCACATCACATGACATGATTTTTAATGCTTCCAAGTTTTCACATAATCTATTCTTTCTGCCTGGGATACACTCCCCAGGTCCTCCACCTCCTTTAGATTTCTGCTCTCACTGCCTCTGGGAAGTTAGCTCTTTCTGGTTCCCTTTGGAAGACTCAGGGGTTTCTATTGTGCCTCATGTTTCCTTCATGACAGGTAGGAGCACATCTGACTCCTTCAATGGGTTGTGAACACGTCAAAGAAAGGGACTCTCTTTTCATCTTTCTGTACCTCAGTACCCAGCATAGATGCCTTGGTATAAAGTAAGCACACAATGAATAAATGGTATAACCTAGGTATAAGTGCTTTGTAAACTATATATGTAAACATAATATAAACAGGGGATGCCCAATGCTTGCTGAATCAATAAATTAGCTGAAAGAAATTCTTTCGTTCACTTATTCCATAAATACTGAGCATCTACTATATGCCAGATACTGTATAGGCATCTGAGTTTTCAATGATGACAAATAAGATAAGGTCCAGGTTCCTGTGGATTTAAAGTCTAGTTGGAGAAACGGTAACAAGCAAACAATTAGTATGATTAATACTCTGCAGACCCACTTTAGATGCAGCAAATGCAAAGGCCTTGAGACAGGAAAGAGCCTGGTATATTGTTCCAAGAACTGAAAAGAGGACAATTTGGCTGAAATGAGTGAACTGATAAGGTTGGAAGTAGCAGAGGTTAGACCATGCTGGACTGTGTAGATCACAGGAAGGATTTTGGTCTCTGTGTTTTTAAAAGACGCATCTGACTGATGTATAGAGAATTAACTTGAGGAGGCAAAATTTCTGCAGATGACCTGTTAGGCGGCTGCTGTTAAGTATTCAGAGGGTGGTGGCGATCGTGATGGCAACGCCATTTAAAAGACTCCACAGCTCTTTAGGAGGTAAAAAAAGGGGGGGGGGGGGCTAAGACTTGATGATGTATTGATGTGGGGATGAGGGATAGAGTTGTCGAGGATGATTCCCTGGTTTCCGGCTTGGCCCACTAGACGGAAGGAGGTGTTGAAGGGACCGCGTTCAGGTCTGGGGGCGGACCTCGAGTACAAGAGAAGGTATTTGCCGCTACCTGGTGTGGATCTCACCAAGCACCCTGCCCCCTCACCTCGGCTTCCCCGAAGATCATGGCCACACATCCCTCCTCGGCCTCCTCCAAGGCTTCGTCTCTCAGCAGCCTCTTGCTGACCAGCTGCTGCTCTCTCCGTGCCTTCCGCAGTGCTGGGAGCAAAGGAGCCGCTTGATCATGGGAGGGGCACCCAGGACCCAGAACCCATCTCCAACCCTGGAAGCCTCCTCACCCCTACTCCGACCGCCATACCCTCATCCTCCCGTGTTCCCTCGCCCGCCCGCACCTGCCTCCCGCTCCCGCCGGCGGCACCGTAGCTGCTCCACCCCGCAGCGTAACGGCTTGAGGCCGCCCCGCTGTCGGCTCCACATGGTGGAACGGGAGTAAACCTGCACCACAGAGCACGTAACAGGGCCCTGGCGTCTAGAAGACGGTACGGACTGCGCAGCCGCAGCGCAGGGCGGAAGGGGAGGTGTCAGTGGGCGGGGCATGAAGTGAAGAGAAGGCGGGGCGGAACTACGGGAAGCGACCATGGGCGGGACGGGGCGGGGCGGAGCAGAGCGAAGCGAAGGTTACAGGAGGAGTGGGATCTCTAGACGAGCGAATTCCAGATAGCTGCCCCTCCCCGTGGCCTCCGGCTTCTCGGCTTCCGATCTAGTAAAGGAAGTAACTCAACCTTGACTCGGACAGCCCCAGGCCCCTAGCGTCACCTTCCACTCAGCAAACACAACCTCCCCATCCCTAACAGATTCTAAATGAACATTCAAAACTACCCCGAGTTCTAGGAAGATGTCGAACGCCATTTCACCAATAGCACGGCTCTCAGTGATGAAAGCTGGCTAACCCCTGGAAGTGCATTACCTTCTTGAATGTTCGCCATGACAATTATCCTCATTTTTCAGGTGAGAAAAAGGAAACAAATTCAATTATGTGTCACTATTCTGAATAAAAGTGAACCGCAAGGGCTTCCCTGGTGGCGCAGTGGTTAAGAATCCGCCTGCCAGTGCAGGCGACACGGGTTCGAGCCCTGGGCCAGGAAGATCCCACATGCCAGGGAGCAACAAAGCCCGTGCACCACAACTACTGAGCCTGCGCTCTAGAGGCAGAGGGGCACAACTACTGAGCCCACGTGCCACAGCTACTGAAGCCTGCGCACCTAGAGCTCATGCTCCGCAACGAGAAGCCACTGCAATGAGAAGCCCGCGCACCGCAACAAAGAGTAGCCCCTGCTCGCTGCAACTAGAGAAAGCCCGTGCACAGCAACGAAAGCCCAATGCAGCCAAAAAAAAATTTATTAAATAAATAAAAATTTTAAAAATACTTTAAAAAAGTGAATTATTTTCAGGATAAAGTAGTTCTTTCGTCAAATTTTGAGAGCCACTAATCTAGTAGGTACTGGGGAAACTGGTGAATTAAAAACCGTGCTCCAGGGAATTCCCTGGCGTCCAGTGGTTAGGACTCGGTACTTTCACTGCCATGGCCCCAGGTTCAATACGTGGTCGGAGAACTAGATCCCGCAAGCCGCCCGCCGCAGCCAAACAAACAAAAACTGTGTTCCATACCCTCAAAATCTGAATTGTGGCCAACTAAGCCCTATATGGTCTAATCCCTGCATACCTCTCTAGCCTTACCATACTCATCTCTCCTAGGATCTTTGTTCCCTGAATAAGCCCTGCACTTTTTCTCTTCTGGGCTTTTGCACAGGCTGTTCCACTGCCTAGAGCCCTGTCTCTGCCACCCCACCCTCACTACAACCAGCACTCTTCCCTTATTTAACACTGTCCTCGAGATCTCCAGTGTCCCCTACTCAGAACTACTGGACCAGTGCCCCCGTTATGAGAGCATATAGCACCGTACACTTCTCCTTCATAACCCTTTTCACAGCTAACATTAAGTTACAGTGTAACTGTTTGACGTTGTCTCCTCCCAAACCGCCTTCACAGCTCCAAGAGTAGAGTCCTGGTAGCACTTAAGAACTTTTATTGAGGGAATTCCCTGGCGGTCCAGGGGTTAGGACTCCACGCTTTCACTGCCAAGGGCCCGCGTTCAATCCCTCCTGGGGGAACAAAGATCCTTCAAGCTGTGCGGTCAAAAAAAAATTAAAAAGAATTCTTACTGAGGCCTCTAATCTTTAGAAAGCTACTACTTAGACAAATGTGCAAGTAAGAACAAATCCAGGAATGGGAACTGTTCTTCAAACCCATTTCCTTCCCTTTAATTTAGTTCCACCTCTTGGAGTCAATCGGTGAAGTCTTTGATTTCTTCCACAAAACATCTAGTTAAATATCTGCAGACCATCATCCTGTTCTCCATATCTTCTCTCCAGGTCCAGCATCCATCCAGCCTCTGGACAGCCATTTATTGAGCACCATTTATTTATTTAACTTTATTATTATTATTATTTTTTATTTTGGCTGTGCAGCTTGAGGAATCTTAGTTCCCCCACCAGGGATCGAACCCGTGCCCCTTGCAGTGGAAGCACAGAGCCCTAACCACTGGACCACCAAGGAATTCCCTGAGCACCATTTATTAATGCACCATGCTCTGGCTGGGGATAGGATCTGGGTCTTGTCCCCGTCCTCATGCGGCAGGCTGGCTTCTAACACCTACTTCTTTCTCCTGGTTGGGAAGATAAGGCAAGTCCCCAGGAAAAATCTATGCTCTGCCCAGAGTGTCTGCTCAAACAGTTACAGCTGCCCAAATTGTTTTTTATTTGGGGTGTTTGTTTGTTTGTTTGTTTTTTGTTTTTGTTTTTTGCACTTATCTGCCTGGCAACTCTGTTAATACTGTAAGAAACAGCCTCATGTTCTCTCTACTACAAGACTAGCTGTTCCTTTCTCTAGAGCTCCCCCAAGTCCTTGTCTCCTCTGTAAGAGTCCTCTTCACTATGGACTGTAGTTCTGCATCTGCATTTGCCTCCTGCACCTACTAGAGTACTTGAGGAACCATGTGATGGTCACATCAGCATCCCAGGGCTTGGTATTAGTGCTGGCACTTGGTTTAGACAAACGATAGATATTTTTTGAATCAAGGTGTGAGTTAGGGACCTTTGCAGAAACATTACTGCCCCTCTTAGCTTGGACCCCTCATCCAGAGTGTCTCCCCTAAGGTGATGGAATTTTTTTAACCATTTTTTAAAAATTGAAGTATAGTTAACTTACAATGTTGTGTAATATATATATATTGGGTTGGCCAAAAGGTTCGTTCGTTTTTTTCCGTAAGATGGCCCTAGTAGCACTTAGTTGTCTTTAACTTCCTTCAAAGCGATTTTGTTAGATTGTATGTGACAGCTGGCATATCAGCATGCATTTTAAAAAAGAGTTATCGAAATTGGTGAATTTTTGTGTAGCCATTTTAATATTGAAGATGGAAGGAAAAAAGCAACATTTTCAGCATATTATGCTTTATTATTTTAAGAAAGGTAAAAACGCAACCGAAACGCAAAAAAAGATTTGAGCAGTGTATGGAGAAGGTGCTGTGACTGATCGAACATGTCAAAAGTGGTGTGCGAAGTTTCATGATGGAGATTTCTCACTGGACGATGCTCCAGAGTCGGGTAGACCAGTTGAAGTTGATAGCGATCAAATCGAGACATTAATTAAAAACAATCAACGTTATACCACGCGGGAGATAGCCGACATACTCAAAATACCCAACTCAAGCGTTGAAAATCATTTGCACCGGGCTTCCCTGGTGGCGCAGAGGTTGAGAGTCTGCCTGCCAATGCAGGGGACACGGGTTCGAGCCCTGGTCTGGGAAGATCCACATGCCGCCGAGCGACTGGGCCCGTGAGCCACAATTGCTGAGCCTGCGTGTCTGGAGCCTGTGCTCTGCAACAAGAGAGGCCGCGACAGTGAGAGGCCCGTGCAACGCGATGAAGAGTGGCCCCCGCTTGCCGCAATTAGAGAAAGCCCTCGCACAGAAACGAAGACCCAACACAGCCAGCCAGCCAGCCAGCCAGCCAGCAATAAATAAATAAATAAATAAATAAATAAATAAATAAATTTAAAAAATTAAAAAAAAAAAAAAAGAAAATCATTTGCACCAGCTTGGTTATGTTAATCACTTTGATGTTTGGGTTCCACATAAGTTAAGCGGGGGGAAAAGAAACTTCTTGACCATATTTCCGCACGCGATTCTCTACTTAAACGTAATGAAAACATTCCATTTTTAAAACAAATTGTGACGGGCGATGAAAAGTGGATACTGTTAGGTGAGCCGACGCAGGTTGTGAAAGAATTCACAGAAATATTAACCAGGGAAGAAAAGAAAGTTTTTACTCCTCCACTTGCCAAGGGAGGAAAGGGGCCAGACACATAGGGTGGCATTGGCCCCAAAGGGTGGGGTTTGAAAGGGGGGCTTCAAAGGGCAAGGTGCAGGAAAAGGAGGTGGGTTCATGTCTATTCTGGTCCACAGCAGTACCGGGGTTGGCTGTGTGTCTATAGGATGTGTTTTTTCAGAGAATAGACTTGCAGTCTTCAGCAATTTTCCAGGTCTCGGGTGTCTGAAAGAGACTTAATAGGTGCCCTTGACAGGTGTTACTCCATTTTGAATCATGTTAGGTGGGTTTACAGATACTGTACAACAACATGGAATGGAAGAGATCGTGGGGCAAGTGAAATGAACCACCACCAATCACACCAAAGGCCGGTCTTCATCCAAAGAAGGTGATGTTGCATATATGGTGGGATTGGAAGGGAGTCCTCTATTATGAGCTCCTTCCAGAAAACCAAACGATGAATTCCAACAAGTACTGCTCCCAATTAGACCAACTGAAAGCAACACTCGACAAAAAGCGTCTGGAACTAGTCAACAGAAAACGCATAATCTTCCATGAGGATAACGCAAGACCGCATGTTTGTTTGATGACCAGACAAAAACTGTTATAGCTTGGCTGGGAAGTTCTGATTCATCCACCATATTCACCACACATTCACCTTTGGATTTCCATTAATTTCGGTCTTTACAAAATTCTCTTAATGGAAAAAATTTCAGTTCCCTGGAGGACTGTAAAAGGCACCTGGAACAGTCCTTTGCTCAAAAAGATAAAAAGTTTTGGGAAGATAGAGTTATGAAGTTCCCTGAAAAGTGGCAGAAGGTAGTGTAACAAAAGGGTGAATATGTTGTTCAATAAACTTCTTGGTGAAAATGAAAAAATGTGTCTTTTATTTTTATTTAAAAACCGAAGGCACTTTTTGGCCAACCTGATAGATATATATATTCTTTTTCAGATTCTTTTCCATTATAGGTTATTATAAGATACTGAATATAGTTCCTGTGCTATACCCTCATGTAGCTTACACAATATGTCACAAGACTCCTTTAACTGCCCCTCTGTGGATAACACCTCTGACAAATGGGTTGCTATAGTAACAGTTCCTTAAGTTGATTTTCAGGAACTTAGAGTCAGCTCTTGCCAGGTCGTGTTCCAGCTGATTAAGACTGCTTGGAACAGTCAGCTCTACCCACCACCAGAGCCTCCCATCAGGCCTCTTAGATAGCCTCAACCACCAGAGGGCAGACAGCAGAAGCAAGAAAAACTACAATCCTGCAGCCTGTGGACCAAAAACCACAGTTACAGAAAGACAGAGAAGATGAAAAGGCAGAGGGCTATGTACCAGATGAAGGAACAAGAAAAAAACCCAGAAAAACAACTAAATGAAGTGGAGATAGGCAACCCTCCAGAAAAAGAATTCAGAATAATGATAGTGAAGATGATCCAGGACCTCGGAATAAGAATGGAGGCAAACTGGGCTTCCCTGGTGGCGCAGTGGTTGAGAATCTGCCTGCCAATGCAGGGGACACGGGTTTGAGCCCTGGTCTGGGAAGATCCCACATGCCACGGAGCAACTGGGCCCGTGAGCCACAATTACTGAGCCTGTGCGTCTGGAGCCTGTGCTCCGCAACAAGAGAGGCCGCGATGGTGAGAGGCCCGCGCACCGCGATGAAGAGTGGTCCCCACTTGCCGCAACTAGAGAAAGCCCTCGCACAGAAACGAAGACTCAACACAGTCATAAATAAATAAATAAATAAATAAATAAATAAATAAAAGAACGTGAATTTCTTCAAAAAAAAAAAGAATGGAGGCAAAGATTGAGAAGATGCAAGAAATGATTAACAAAGACCTAGAAGAATTAAAGAACAAACAAACAGAGATGACCAATACAATAACTGAAATGAAAACTACACTAGAAGGAATCAATAGCAGAATAACTGAGGCAGAAGAACGGATAAGTGACCTGGAAGACAGAATGGTGGAATTCACTGCTGTGGAACAGACTAAAGAAAAAAGAATGAAAAGAAATGAAGACAGCCTAAGAGACCTCTGGGACAACATTAAACGCAACAACATTCACATTATAGGGGTCCCAGAAGGAGAAGAGAGAGAGAAAGGACCAGAGAAAATATTTGAAGAGATTATAGTTGAAAACTTCCCTATCATGGGAAAGGAAATAGCCACCCAAGTCCAGGAAGCGCAGAGAGTCCCATACAGAATAAACCCAAGGAGAAACATGCCAAGACACATAGTAATCAAAGTGGCAAAAATTAAAGACAAAGAAAAATTATTGAAAGCAGCAAGGGAAAAACGAAAAATAACATACAAGGGAACTCCCATAAGGTTAACAGCTGATTTCTCAGCAGAAACTCTGCAAGCCAGAAGGGAGTGGCATGATATACTTAAAGTGATGAAAGGGAAGAACCTACAACCAAGATTACTCTACCCGGCAAGGATCTCATTTAGATTTGATGGAGAAATCAAAAGCTTTACAGACAAGCAAAAGCTAAGAGAATTCAGCACCACCAAACCAGCTCTACAACAAATGCTAAAGGAACTTCTCCAAGTGGGAAACACAAGAGGAGAAAAGGACCTACAAAAACAAACCCAAAACAATTAAGAAAATGGTCATAGGAACATACATATCGATAATTACCTTAAACGTGAATGGATTAAATGCTCCAACCAAAAGACACAGGCTTGTTGAATGGATACAAAAACAAGACCCATATATATGCTGTCTACAAGAGACCCACTTTAGACCTAGGGACACATACAGACTGAAAGTGAGGGGATGGAAACAGATATTCCATGCAAATGGAAATCAAGAGAAAGCTGGAGTAGCTATACTCATATCAGATAAAATAGACTTTAAAATAAAGAATGTTACAAGAGACAAGGAAGGACACTACATAATGATCCAGGGGTCAATCCAAGAAGAAGATATAACAATTATAAATATATATGCACCCAACATAGGAGCACCTCAATACATAAGGCAACTGCTAACAGCTATAAAAGAGGAAATCGACAGTAACACAATAATAGTGGGGGACTTTAACACCTCACTTACACCAATGGACAGATCATCCAAAATGAAAATAAATAAGGAAACAGAAGCTTTAAATGACACAATAGACCAGATAGATTTAATTGATATATATAGGACATTCCATCCAAAAACAGCAGATTACATGTTCTTCTCAAGTGCGCACGGAACATTCTCCAGGATAGATCACATCTTGGGTCACAAATCAAGCCTCAGTAAATTTAAGAAAATTGAAATCATATCAAGCATCTTTTCTGACCACAATGCTATGAGATTAGAAATGAATTACAGGGAAAAAAACGTAAAAAAGACAAACACATGGAGGCTAAACAATACGTTACTAAATAACCAAGAGATCACTGAAGAAATCAAACAGGAAATAAAAAAATACCTAGAGACAAATGACAATGAAAACACGACGACCCAAAACCTATGGGATGCAGCAAAAGCGGTTCTAAGAGGGAAGTTTATAGCTATACAAGCCTACCTAAAGAAACAAGAAAAATCTCAAGTAAACAATCTAACCTTACACCTAAAGAAACTAGAGAAAGAAGAACAAACAAAACCCAAAGTTAGCAGAAGGAAAGAAATCATAAAGATCAGAGCAGAAATAAATGAAATAGAAACAAAGAAAACAATAGCAAAGATCAATAAAACTAAAAGTTGGTTCTTTGAGAAGATAAACAAAATTGATAAGCCATTAGCCAGACTCATCAAGAAAAAGAGGGAGAGGACTCAAATCAATAAAATCAGAAATGAAAAAGGAGAAGTTACAACAGACACCGCAGAAATACAAAGCATCCTAAGAGACTACTACAAGCAACTTTATGCCAATAAAATGGACAACCTGGAAGAAATGGACAAATTCTTAGAAAGGTATAACCTTCCAAGACTGAACCAGGAAGAAACAGAAAATATGAACAGACCAATCACAAGTAATGAAATTGAAACTGTGATTAAAAATCTTCCAACAAACAAAAGTCCAGGACCAGATGGCTTCACAGGTGAATTCTATCAAACATTTAGAGAAGAGCTAACACCCATCCATCTCAAACTCTTCCAAAAAATTGCAGAGGAAGGAACACTCCCAAACTCATTCTATGAGGCCACCATCACCCTGATACCAAAACCAGATAAAGACACTACAAAAAAAGAAAATTACAGACCAATATCACTGATGAATATAGATGCAAAAATCCTCAACAAAATACTAGCAAACAGAATCCAACAACACATTAAAAGGATCATACACCACGAGCAAGTGGGGTTTATCCCAGGGATGCAAGGATTCTTCAATATACGCAAATCAATCAATGTGATACACCATATTAACAAACTGAAGAATGAAAACCATATGATCATCTCAATAGATGCAGAAAAAGCTTTTGACAAAATTCAACACCCATTTCTGATAAAAACTCTCCAGAAAGTGGGCATAGAGGGAACCTACCTCAACATAATAAAGGCCATATATGACAAACCCACAGCAAACATCATTCTCAATGGTGAAAAACTGAAAGCATTTCCTCTAAGATCAGGAACGAGACAAGGATGTCCACTCTCACCACTATTATTCAACATAGTTCTGGAAGTCCTAGCCACGGCAATCAGAGAAGAAAAAGAAATAAAAGGACTACAAATTGGAAAAGAAGAAGTAAAACTGTCACTATTTGCGGATGACATGATACTATACATAGAGAATCCTAAAACTGCCACCAGAAAACTGCTAGAGCTAATTAATGAATATGGTAAAGTTGCAGGATACAAAATTAATGCACAGAAATCTCTTGCATTCCTATACACTAATGATGAAAAATCTGAAAGAGAAATTATGGAAACACTCCCATTTACCATTGCAACAAAAAGAATAAAATACCTAGGAATAAACCTACCTAGGGAGACAAAAGACCTGTATGCAGAAAACTATAAGACACTGATGAAAGAAATTAAAGATGATACCAACAGATGGAGAGATATACCATGTTCTTGGATTGGAAGAATCAACATTGTGAAAATGACTCTACTACCCAAAGCAATCTACAGATTCAATGCAATCCCTATCAAATTACCAATGGCATTTTTTACGGAGCTAGAACAAATCATCTTAAAATTTGTATGGAGACACAAAAGACCCCGAATAGCCAAAGCAGTCTTGAGGCAAAAAAATGGAGCTGGAGGAATCAGACTCCCTGACTTCAGACTATACTAAAAAGCTACAGTAATCAAGACAATATGGTACTGGCACAAAAACAGAAACATAGATCAATGGAACAAGATAGAAAGCCCAGAGATTAACCCATGCACCTATGGTCAACTAATCTATGACAAAGGAGGCAAAGATATACAATGGAGAAAAGACAGTCTCTTCAATAAGTGGGGCTGGGAAAACTGGACAGCTACATGTAAAAGAATGAAATTAGAATACTCCCTAACACCATACACAAAAATAAACTCAAAATGGATTAGAGACCTAAATATAAGACTGGACACTATAAAACTATTAGAGGAAAACATAGGAAGAACACTCTTTGACATAAATCACAACAAGATCTTTTTTGATCCACCTCCTAGAGGAATGGAAATAAAAACAAAAATAAACAAGTGGGACCTAATGAAACTTTAAAGCTTTTGCACAGCAAAGGAAACCATAAACAAGACGAAAAGACAACCCTCAGAATGGGAGAAAATATTTG
Source organism: Balaenoptera acutorostrata (assembly GCF_949987535.1). NCBI lineage: Eukaryota > Metazoa > Chordata > Mammalia > Artiodactyla > Balaenopteridae > Balaenoptera > Balaenoptera acutorostrata. Next base: position 125,863,797 of record NC_080065.1, on the reverse strand, counting down.
CAAATGAATCAACAGACAAAGGATTAATCTCCAAAATATATAAACAGCTCACTCAGCTCAATATTAAAGAAACAAACAACCCAATCCAAAAATGGGCAGAAGACCTAAATAGACATTTCTCCAAAGAAGACATACAGATGGCCACGAAGCACATGAAAAGATGCTCAACATCACTAATTATTAAAGAAATGCAAATCAAAACTACAATGAGGTATCACCTCACTCCTGTTAGAATGGGCATCATCAGAAAATCTACAAACAACAAATGCTGGAGAGGGTGTGGAGAAAAGGGAACCCTCTTGCACTGTTGGTGGGAATGTAAATTGATACAGCCACTATGGAGAACAATATGGAGGTTCCTTAAAAAACTAAAAATAGAATTACCATATGACCCAGCAATCCCACTACTGGGCATATACCCAGAGAAAACCGTAATTCAAAAAGACACATGCAGGGGCTTCCCTGGTGGCGCAGTGGTTGAGAATCTGTCTGCCAATGCAGGGGACACGGGTTCGAGCCCTGGTCTGGGAAGATCCCACATGCCGCGGAGCAACTGAGCCCGTGAGCCGCAATTACTGAGCCTGCGCGTCTGGAGCCTGTGCTCCGCAACAAGAGAGGCCGCGATAGTGAGAGGCCCGCGCACCGCGATGAAGAGTGGCCCCCGCTTGCCACAACTGGAGAAAGCTCTCGCACAGAAACGAAGACCCAACACAGCCATAAATAAATAAAAATAAATAAATAAATAAATTAAAAAAAAAAAAAAGACACATGCACCCGAATGTTCATTGCAGCACTATTTACAATAGCCAGGTCATGGAAGCAACCTAAATGCCCATCAACAGATGAATGGATAAAGAAGATGTGGTACATATATACAATGGAATATTACTCAGCCATAAAAAGGAACGAAATTGAGTCATTTGTTGAGACGTGGATGGATCTAGAGACTGTCAAACAGAGTGAAGTAAGTCAGAAAGAGAAAAACAAATATCGTATATTAATGCATGTATGTGGAACCTAGAAAAATGGTACAGATAAGCCAGTTTGCAGGGCAGAAGTTGAGACACAGATGTAGAGAATGGACATATGGACACCAAGGGAGGAAAACTGCGGTGGGGTGGGGATGGTGGTGTGCTGAATTGGGCGATTGGGACTGACATGTATACACTGATGTGTATAAAATTGATGCCTAATAAGAACCTGCAGTATAAAAAAACAAACAAAACAACTAATACTAAACTTTCATTGGGTTATTTGTATGGAAATATGTTAATATAAATGTTTCAGACATTACATGAACTTTCTAAAAATCTTATATTTGTATTTGTATGGAAATATGTATGGAAATATGTTAATATAAATGTTTCAGACATTACATGAAATTTCTAAAAATCTTATATGTTCTGGTATAATGTTATAAGTAATAATCCTAGTTATTACTTTAAAATGTATATCTCAGAAATAACTAATTTTCTTGTCAACTGCATTATTATGAACTTTCATCAAATCTTTAACCATGGTCATTTTTAAGTCTTTTGTCATTTACAGACAGTTCTGGGTGTACTCTGATGATTTTGCAAATATGTTCCTATAAAAGGGTTTCATCTTCAAGAAATTCATGGAAAAGACTCTGACAAGTACAGGTTTCTGGTAACTGACTGTACTGCTGAACTGAATGAATAAGCATTTTCAGAACTCTACTGAAAAACTGATGAACTCATAAAAGTGCTAACAAAAGATCAAGATGAAAAAAAAAATTAATTACATGGGACTGAGTGAACTGATGAGGATGAGTATAATTTTTGTGACTTTCTGTCTGAATTAAAAAAAAAAAATCCCACAAGGACTCAGAGGCAAAGAATATATAAATCAATTTTCACTGCAAAGTAAAGGAGCTGTTACAGTGGAGGATTACTGGACTGAATGTCAATATTATGACATAGTATGAGTGTGTTTCATGTTTGGTAATTGCAATCATTGTTGCTTTTGTTGTGGTCATCCATGTACAATGCTTGGTGTCAGTCTATTTATCTCTTGTAAAAATAAAATACAGTGTGTGTGTGTGAAAAAAAAAAAAAAAAAAGACTGCTTGGAACCACTGACCCTCCAACTGGGCCTGTGCGAGTGTTGGATGGATGGCCTTTTGACATCAGAAGGCCAAAACTTCACCCTCAGATCATGCTAATGCCACCACTTTCTGAAAATGCATCTCATGAAGAAGCATGTAACTCAGATACACCTGAGCAGAATACTGATTACCTCACCTTTTTCCTGTCCCCAATCGCCTTCCCCAGTACCTCCAACCACCCTATACCCTTCACCCATAAATATCCCAAGCCCCTTGGCTTCAGGGAGGTGAATTTGAGACTTGTTCTCCCTGCTCCTCACTTAGATGCCTTGTGAATAAACCCTTTCTCTGCTACAAACCAAAGCGTCTCAGTGTTTGGCTTACTGCCTGTTGGGCAAACAAACCTGGTTTGGTAACAATTCCCCACCCTCTGGGACACTTGCTTTTTTTTCTTGACAAAGCAGGTGAGTTACTAATTAATCCTCATTCAATATAGGTCCAGCTTTTCATTCCTAGGGCATAGGAATTGTGCTGGGGAAAGGGCAGGAGAGAGCTAGGTACAAGTGGGAAAATTATATTTAGGAATATTTCATTTCTCAAATTTCAGGGCGAGGAAGTGGAAACTAAGAGAGTGAGGGACTTGGCCAATGTGTCTCTGTTAAACACATAGACTTCTCTACTTTTAAGAAAGCTATCACTTTAAAAAATTGTGAGGGGACTTCCCTGGCGGTCCAGTGGTTAAGATTCTGCTCTTCCAATGCAGGGGGCACAGGTTTGATCCCTGGTCGGGGAACTAAGATGCCACATGTCATGCGGCCAAAAAAAAAAAGCTATTATTTCTTAATAAACAAATTTAAAGAACAAGTTAGCAAAAAAAAAAAAAAGGAGGGCGGGGGGAGCTGTTCCTCAGACCAACTTCCTTCTCTTGAACCTAATTCTAGCCCTTGGAGTCAATAGATGAAGTCTGCAGTCTCTTCCACAAAATACCCAGTTAAATACCTGAGGATATTCAGGGAGTTGGACTTGGGTGACAGGAGGTTAACAGTAACTACCAAGACTAGGGAAATGTTAAGGAAACTACCCGGGTTGAGTCACTGGGCTATAGGCAGGGGACGTAAGAGTCCTGGCCTGAGGCACTGGGGATCTTCCTTTCCCCATCCCAGACAAGGCTGGGGGCACCTGAGTCATCAGGGCACTGCCTGAGGCAGAGGGCCCTAGACACCTTGCAAAATACTTCCTGTTATGGCTCCTCTCCTGGCAACATCATTCACTGCAAAATTTCCCAGAAGGACAGCGGATGGGGTGGTTAGGAGGAAGAAAAGTGGGGAGTGACAGGGTTCAAAGAGGAGGGAACGGAGTGACATCCCAGGGTTACATAAACTTTCAGAGGCTGCCAAAGAGTAAGGACAGATAGGTTTGTGGAGCCTGGAAGCCGACAAGAGCCGCTGTAAAGGAAAGAAGCCACAGCCCATCCCAGAGCCCGGCGGAGAGGCAGAGGTTCTGAGGACCTATCGACCATGGTGAGTGTATGCTCTGAGGGCCGAAGGAGGGCTACTCGGGGAACCTTAGGGACCGGCAGGATTCGCCCTGACCTCCGCTGTCTCCGCAGGTGTGCGTGCCCTGTCTGCTGCTGCTACTGCTGCCACTGCTGCGTGTGTCTGCGGCCACACCAGAGCCCTGCGAGCTGGACGAAGAAGATTTCCGCTGCGTCTGCAACTTCACGGATCCGAAGCCTGACTGGTCTAGCGCCTTTCAGTGTGTGGCTGCTGTCGAGGTGGAGATCCGTGGCGGCGGCCGCAGCCTGGAACAGTTTCTAAAGAGCGCCGACGCCGACCCGAAGCAGTACGCTGACACAATCAAGGCTCTGCGAATGCGGCGGCTCACGTTGGGCGCTGCCCAGGTTCCTGCTCTGCTTCTGGTCGCCCTTCTGCGTGCGCTCGGTTACTCCCGCCTCAAGGAACTGACGCTTGAGGACCTGGAGGTAACCGGCCCGATGCCGCCGCCGCCTCTGGAAGCCACTGGGCCTGCGCTCTCCACCCTCAGTCTCCGTAACGTGTCGTGGGCAACAGGAGGTGCCTGGCTCGGCGAACTGCAGCAGTGGCTCAAGCCTGGTCTCAGGGTACTGAACATCGCGCAAGCACACTCGCTTGCCTTTGCCTGCGCACAGCTCCCCACCTTCCAGGCCCTCACCAGCCTAGACCTGTCTGACAATCCTGGACTCGGCGAGCGCGGGCTGATTGCGGCTCTCTGTCCGCACAAGTTCCCGGCCCTCCAAGGTCTAGCGCTACGCAACGCGGGGATGGAGACGCTCAGCAGCGTGTGCGCTGCGCTGGCGGCGGCGAGCGTGCAACCCCACCGCCTGGACCTCAGCCACAACTCGCTGCGCGCCACCGCCCCGGGCGCTACCTCGTGTGTCTGGCCCAGCTCACTGAGCTCTCTCAGCTTGTCGTTCGCGGGGCTGGAGCAAGTGCCTAAAGGACTGCCGCCCAAGCTCAGCGTGCTTGATCTCAGCTGCAACAGGCTAAGCAGGGCGCCGCGGCCAGACGAGCTGCCCGAGGTAAATAACCTGACACTGGACGGGAATCCCTTTCTGGACGCTGGAGCCCTCAATCACCAAGAAGACCTGAAGAGCTCTGGCGTGGTCCCAGTCTGTGCGCGTTCCGCCTTGACCATGGGGGTGTCAGGAGCCCTGGCACTGCTTCAGGGAGCCGGGGCCTTTGCCTAAGGCCCAGGGGAGGGGGGGGGGGGGAGAGGAATGAATTGGCTCAGATTGCCCTGGCTCTGGGAGAGCCTCGTCAGGACATCTCAACCAACCAACCCTCTGCCCCATCTTCATTAAAATCTTAAACAGCGGGTCCGTGTCATTCACTCAACAGACGTTTACTGGGCACATTGCTGGATAGCGAATCCATTATACTTAAACTTTCTTCATCCTAACTCCCTAGAAACCATACCTGCCCTTCCTTAGAAAAGAACTACAGGGGCAGAAAGGGCAGGGAAAAGTCGCCTGTCTAGGGCTGTGTGGGAGAACCAAGGGTTTCTGCCCAATGCGGGCTTTCTGAACAGATTACTGGCACCTGTGTTAAAGGATGTTTGAATGGTAAACATGCCTAGGAGGATACAGAATGTTTCCTCTCTGGTGCATTTTCCAAGAGTCAGCTTCTCCCTTTCCAAGGTAATAAAACCCAGAGCCATTTGCTTATTCTCACTCTCTTTTTTTCCTTCAACCCCCAGTGAGGAGAGACAGCTATGCCACTTGTTCTACATAAGCTCTGAGTTTTATAATTTCAGGGTTCCTCTCCTGTAGCGTACAGCCCCTCTGCACACACAGGTACATTGGCTTTCACTGTGTCATGTAATGGGGAGTTTGGTGTGGTGGCCCCCAAGCTGTAAGCTTATTCAGCTTTCTGCTTTCCGGAGAACTGCTTGTCTCTTTCTTGGTATGCACTCCTGACGCTGCGGTATTGAGCGTAAAAAAGGAAAATGGCTTGCGGCCAGTTTCGTTCCAGGTGCCTGCTCTGGATCTAAGAGCCCCTGGTTGTTCCCCAGAAGAAGGACGTGCTGCCCTAAGGGGGAAGTCTGTATCTCCAGAGAATGGCCCATAAAGCATGCTAACGCATAGACAGTGGCGACAGAATTATGTGGAAAACAAGGTTTACTGATTTATTGTCTGCTATTTGTTCCGTACTAAACCTATATATACATTCATGCTCTTTGAATAAACTTGCCTTGCAACCATCAGTTGTCTTGGCCCTTCTGATCCCATACTGGTGCTTTTCAGTTCCTTACCCCTCACCGCCAGGAACTTCTAGCTTTCTGCAGCCGGTCTGCAGCAGTTTGGGGTTGGGGAACTGATACAAGATGCTGTCATTTAACAGCCTGACTCTGAACCAGAGATCTTGTGACTATGTTAGTATATGTGTGTATAATCGTTCTTTGATTTGCAAACAGGATAACACCTTAGACCCTTCACAGCTTCTCGGACCCCTGCACAGGGCAATTAATAGTATACGTCCTCTGAACCACATTATCTCAGCGACCCAGGACATCAGCCAAGAAGTACTGTTCCTTCTAAGGGTTCCTTCTTCATTACATCAAGGAGGGAGCCACACCCAGCAGAGATCTAGGTATCTGCCTCGAGGGGGACCTTAAGAGGAGTGGGAGGAGGCATGGAAACATAGCCCTCCAGCCTGCCTCCCTCCAGTGTCCAGAACCACACAGATAGGAACGGAGAATGCAAATTAACATTGATGGGAGAGTTACACAGGTTATCAGACCATGGGCTCAAAGAGTCATAGGGACAGCTAAATAAACTGCCAATCTACGTGGCTGAACCACACTGACTCCATTTTGTCAGTTCCATCTTAGGCCTACAGTCTTGCCCCTCCCCTTTCTGCACAACTGAGCTTTAGTCTACTCACAAGGAGTGCACCCAAGCCAGATTACTTTCCTAACAACTTTTACTCTTGCCTTCATGTGATACGAAAACTGGAAGAATGCCTTTTGTTGACACAGATGGTTAATGGTCATGAGACCCCCCAGGAGGAAGAAGCCCCGGTTCCCTTGGATGCAGATGTGCATCTTACTTGGTAGTCAAATTCTGTTTTTCGCTTTGGCCCCTTTAAATCCAAGGTATCCCCTCGCAGAGCGCAGCTGTGAATGCCTCTGGATCCTAGCTGTAGGTAAGTTCACAATACGCATTATATAATATGGCTGTGTGTCAGTACCCACAATAAACTTCAAAATTGCACTTTATGGAGTTGCCTGCTTTGTTTTTGGTCTCAAAGTTCTTTCTCAGTTCGGTGGATATTATTCAATATCTCTGCCTCCCAACACTTTTGCATGTGGATAGACAGTTTTTCCAATACCATTTTTTGAAAAGACATTGAATGGTCTTGGCACCCTTGTCGAAAATCATTTGACCATATATGTGAGGTTTTATTTCTGGGCTCTCTATTCAATTCTATTGGTCCATATATCCGTTTTTATGTCAGTACCACACTGTTGTGGTTACTGTAGGTTTATAATAGGTTATGAAACCAGGAAGTGTGAGATCTCCAATTTTATTCTTTTTTTCAAGATTGTTTTGGCTCTTTGGGGTCCCTTGAGATTCCATATGAATCTTAGGATGGATTTTTCTATTTCTGCAAAACATGCCATTAGATTTCGACAGGGATTTAATTAATTCTGTAGCTTGCCTTGGGGAGTGTTGATATCCTAATAATATTGTCTTCCAATCCATGAACATGGGATGATTTTCCATTTACTTGTGTCTTCTTTAATTCTTTCAGCAATTTTTGTAGTTTTCATTGTACATCTTTCATCTCTTCAGTTAATTTCTAAGTACTTTATTTTTTGATGCTATTGTAAATGGAATTGTTTTTCTTAATTTCGTTTCCAGACTGTTCATTGTTAGTGTATAGAAACTGCTGAACTGAAACAAATAGACTGTCAGATAGTTCTGCAAAGACAGGTTTCTTTGGGATCAGCAGAGAATTGCAATTCAGGGGTCTGCAAACCACGGCGAGCTATCAATACATGCAAGTTTCTGTATGGCAAAGGTAGGAGAACACTTTTTTTTTTTTTTTAAAATAATTCTTTATTTTATTTATTTATTTTTGGCTGTGTTGGGTCTTCGTTTCTGTGCGAGGGCCCTCTCTAGTTGTGGCAAGCGGGGGCCACTCCTCATCACGGTGCGTGGGCCTCTCACTATCACGGCCTTTCTTGTTGCGGAGCACAGGCTCCAGACGCGCAGGCTCAGTAGTTGTGGCTCACGGGCCTAGTTGCTCCGCGGCATGTGGGATCTTCCCAGACCAGGGCTCGAACCCGTGTCCCCTGCATTGGCAGGCAAATTCTCAACCACTGCGCCACCAGGGAAGCCCGGAGAACACTTTTATACAGAGGAAAAGGAAGGTGGGAGGGCTCCTCGCCAGTAAAAAAGGAGTCTTTCTTCTTCCTTTTGGGCTCTCCTAAGGTCTCAGGGCATGAAGCAGTCCCTTCTGGTCTCCCAACTCTATTTAATTGAGGTTTCTGTTTATTTTTTTACAAAACTCACTGGATTTTGTTTGTTGGTTTTGTATGCTTCAACTTTGCTGAATTTGTTTATCAGTTCTAACAGGTTTTTTTGTGTGGAATCTTCAGGATTTTCTACATATAAGATCATGTCATCTGTGAACAAAGATAATTTTACTTCTTCCTTTCCAGTTTGGATGTCTTTTGTTTCTTTTTCCTGCCTAACTTCTTTGGCTAGGATTTCTAGTACTATGTTAAATAGAAGTGACAAAAGTGGGCATCCCTGTCTTGTTCCTGATCTTAGAAAGTTTTGTCTTTCACCATGGAGTATGATTGATGTTATGTTCATAAGATAATCTTCATTAAGATGAGGGAAACAGCATGATTGTATGCAGACAGGAATAAGATATATATTTTTTCTCTTTATTCTGGTAAAAAATATATATATAGTAAAATTTGCCATTTTAACCATTTTTAAGTGTAAGGTACGGTGGTATTAATTACATTCACAGTATTGTGCAACCATCACCGCAATTTCCAGAATTCTTTTGTCACCCCAAGAGAAACTCTGTACCTGTTAAGCAAATACTCTCCATTTCCCCTCCCCCTAGAGCCTGGGAACATCTAATCTACTTCCTGTCTCTATGAATTTGCCTATTCTAGATATTTAATATAAGTGGGATCATACAGTATTTGTGTCTGGCTTATTTAACTTAGTATAATGTTTTCAAGGTTCATCTATGTTGTAGCATGTGTCAGTACTTCATTGCTTTTTATGGCTGTATGATACTCCATTGTATGTATAAACTACATTTTGTTTATTCATTCATCTATTGATGGACACTTTTTGGCTATTGTGAATGATGCTACTATGAACATTTTAGTACACAAATCTGTTTATGTACCTCTTTTCAATTCTTTTGCATATATACCTAGGAGAAGTATTGCTGGATCATATGGTAATTATATGTTTAATGTTTTGAAGAACCTCCAAACTCTTTTCCACAGCGGCTGCACCATATTACATTCCCATCAACAATGTATGAGGGTTTGGACTTCCCTGGTGGTGCAGTGGTTAAGAATCCACCTGCCAATGCAGTGGACACGGGTTCGAGCCCTGGTCTGGGAAGATCCCACATGCCATGGAGCAACTAAGCCTGTGCGCCACAACTGCTAACCCTGCCCTCTACAGCCCGTGAGCCACAACTACTGAGCCTGCGTGCCACAATTACTGAAGCTCGCGCGCCTAGAGCCCGTGCTCCACAACGAGAGAAGCCACCGCAATGAGAAGCCCGCCCACCACAAGGAAGAGTAGACCCCGCTCGCCGAAACTAGAGAAAGCTTGTGCACAGCAATGACGACCCAACATAGCCAAAAATAAAAACAAACAAATAAATAAATGTATATTTTAAAAAAAGCAATACATGCCCTGAAAGTTTATATTTTCAGTTGTGTGTATCAACTGAATCAGAGCACAGTTTTTTCTTTTTATTAGAGCCATACTAGTGAGTAAGAAGTGGTACCTCATTATGTTTTTGATTTGCATTTCTTTAATGACCAAGGATTTTGAGCATCTTTTCACATGCTTGTTGGCCATTTGTATAGCTTCTTTGGAGAACTATCTATTCAAATTTTTTTCCTAGTTTTTAATTGTTGTTTGTCTTTTTGCATTTCACTCATGTATAATGATGTTGAGCATCTTTTTATGCACTGTGTATATCTTCTTTGGAGAAATGGCTATTCAAGTCTTTCTCTCATTTTTTACTTGAGTTGTTTGTCTTTTTGTTGCTGAGTTGTAGAAGCTCTCTATATATCCTGGATACTAGATCATCATCAGGTGTATAATTTGCAAATATTTTCTCCCATTTTGTAGGCTGTCTTTTCATATTTTTGATAATGTCTTTTGATGCACAAAAGTTTTTAACTTTGATGAAATTCAGTTTATCATGTTTTCTTCTGTTGTGCTTGCTTTTGGTATCATATCTAAGAACTCATTGCCAGATTAAAGATCATGAGGATTAATTTCTGTATTTTCTATGAGTTTTATAGTCTTAGCTCTTAAATTTGGGAAATTAATCGATTTGAGTTAATTTTTGTATATGGTCTGAGGTAAGGGTCCAACTTCATTCATCTGTATCTGGATGTCCAGGTGTCCCAGTGCCATTAGTTAAAAAGATTAATCTTTCCTCATTGAATGTTCTTGATGTCCTTGTCAAATCAGCTGTCCATAGAAACATGGGTTTATTTCTGGACCCTTACTGCTCTACTCTCTCACTGATCTCTAGGTTTGTTCTTATGCCAGTACCACAGTGTCTTGGTTACTATTGCTTCACAATAAGTTTTGAAATCAGGAAGTGTGAGTCCTCCAACTTTGTTCTTCTTTTATAAGATTGTTCTGACTATTCAGCATCTGTTGAAAACCGTATGAACTTTAGAATGAGGAACAGAAGCTGAGAGTGAAGGAACGAATAAATAGGTTATGCAGTGAAGGAAATCCCATATTACACTAATGTTTCAAAGGGGCTCAGAGAAAAAGATGGTATGTCCCCTAGTTCAGTTATACCAGATGTCTCAGGGTGAAACCATCTAATCCCGAGACCACTTTTGCTTTGGAACCTGATGAGATATAGAAGACTGCAAACCTGGGTGGCCTTGCCGTGGGAGACATTTTGATCGTAAGATATAATGAGGGACTGAACTAATTACTCTTATTTTTCACGTAACAGCTACACAATGAGATATAACACTGGCATTGTTGGTAAGACTACAATATCAATATTGATAGTCAAGGGCTTCCCTGGTGGCGCAGTGGTTGAGAATCTGCCTGCTAATGCAGGGAACATGGGTTCGAGCCCTGGTCTGGGAAGATCCCACATGCCACGGAGCAGCTGGGCCCGTGAGCCACAACTACCGAGCTTGCGCGTCTGGAGCCTGTGCCCCGCAACGGGAGGGGCCGCGATAGTGAAAGCCCCGCGCACTGCGATGAAGAGCGGTCCCCGCACCGCGATGAAGAGTGGCCCGCGCTTGCCGCAACTAGAGAAAGCCCTCGCACGAACCGAAGACCCAACACAGCCAAAAATAAATAAATAAATAAATAAAGTAGCTATAAAATTTTAAAAAAAAATCAGTAGATTCAAGTGACTATGAAATTCTATATAAAAAATATATATATATATTGATAGTCAAATGTATGGGAAAATACAAGCCTCCTATGTCTACCCCACACTGATTCCTCCAGATGTTAGGCATATTCATCTTGTTACTATTGCCCTACCTGTTATATAGATGTACACCAAATGTAAATGATCAGACAGGTATGATTCTTTTGGCTATAAGGGATCCTTGGTGAAAAACCAGAGAGTGGCTTGTGATATAATAAAGAACTTATCTGGTCTTTGTCTTCAGTTACTGGCACAAAGCTTCAAAAACCTTTGGAATTTCCTGAGCAATAGGAGTCTCTCTGTTATACTAATGAAGTGACTTCTGGCAGGGCCCCTCGATAGCTTCAGGATGGAAGAGGTTACTCACTAGAAAAAAACAACCATGCAGGGACTTCCCTGGTGGTCCAGTGGTTAAGACTCTGTGCTTCCACTGCAGGGGGCACAGTTTTGATCCCTGGCCATGGAACTAAGATCTTGCATGCCACGCAGCACGGTCAAAAAAAGAAAAAACATGCAGATTGAAGGGCTGGAGTTGAATTCAATCACATAGCCTATGATTTAATTAATCATGCCTACATAATGAAATCTCATCGAAAAACGCTAGACAATGAGGCTCAGGGAGCTTCCTGGTTGGCGAACACATTGATGTACTGGGACGGCATGCCCTCACTCCACAGGAACAGGAGCTCCTGCCACTCAGGACCCTTCCAGACCTTGTCCTACATAACTCTTCATCTGATTGTTCACTTGCATGCTTTAAAATTTAAAAAAGGTAATCATAAATAGAGCACTTTCCCGAGTTCTGTGAGTCATTCTAGTGAATTATTGAACCTGAGGGTTGGTTGTGGGAACCCAGGAATCTGTAGCCAAGTCAGGCAGTACTACAAGTAACCTGGGGATCCCACTTGTGGCTGGAACCTGAAATAAGGGGTCTTTTTGAGGACCTTGCATTTTAACTTGTGGGATCTGGCGCTAACTACAGGCAGTTAGTGTCACCTACAAATTGGCACTTGCCATCTACCTCTACAAGGATCAAATTATGAGCTGCTGCAACTGCTGACCTTCAACACCCCCTGAAAGGAGTTCAGGGTGGAGATGAGGAATGAGGCACTCTGTGCTCTGGGAAAAACTGGCAAAACAGGTCTTCAGATACATATTTTCAGGAGACTATTTTATGAGTCCAATTGTTGCATCTCCTTGTACCTAGAAAAGCACTAAAATCGCCCTTCATGGTGACACCTGCTCCTAGTGACTAGCAGTAACCTTCACGAGACTAGCAGAAACCTCCTGCAAAAAAATATGTGCTTGATTGCATGTACTCCCCCTGCACCAAAATCACATATATACTGAACTTCCCCCCCTACCTCTTTGGAGCAGCTTCTCAGAGCAGTCTGAAATGCTAGTAGTCCAGTCTACTGGACTATAGTCCTAATTTTACCCCAAATAAAACTTAACTCACAACTCACAGGTTGTGCATGTTTTTTCAGTCGACATTAGTATCAGAATTGGATTGAAATGCAGGACATCCAGTCAGTGTTAGAGAATTGGTGTCAGATACAGTAACTATAACGCTTTGCTGGGTTCTGTAAGTCATTCCAGCAAATTATGGAAGCTGCAGGAGTAGTGGGAATACCTGGGAGTGTAGATAGCTAGTCAAAGTGAGGACCCCTGAGCTTGAGACTAGCGTCTGAATTTAGGGCAGTCTTATTGCAACTGTGCTCTTACCTGTGAAGTTTGGCCAAACTCTGGGTAGTTGGTGACAGAAGTAATTTCATCGTACATGGAACATTATTCAGCCACAGAAAGGAAAGAAGTACTGATACATGCTACATCATGGATGAACCTTGAAAAACAAGAAAAAAGCCAGTCACAAAAAGAACACATATTATGTGAGTCCACTTATATGAAATGTCCAGAATAGGCAAATCTATAGAGGCAGCAAGTAGATGAGTGGTTGTTTAAGGGTCAGGATAGGGTGGGGGTTAGGGAGGTTATAGTAAAGGAAAGCAAGTTTCTTTATAAAGTGATGGAAACGTTCTAAAATTAACTGTGGTAAGAGTTACACATATCTGCAAACTTAGTAAAAACCATTGAATAATACACTTTAAGTGGGTGAATTGTATGGTATGTGAATTATATCTCAACAAAGCTGTCATTTTTTAAAAAGGTAGTTATCTTTTATAAATACATACTGAAATAGCTATATGTGAAATATAAGGTGTCTGGGATTTGCTTCAAAAGAATCCACTGGGGTGGAAGGGGGAACAGAAGAAATAAGACCGGCCATAAGTTGATAACTGCTGAAGCTGAGTGCGCGGAAGCTCATTAAACTATTCTCTCCGCAGTTATATATGTCTGCAATTTTTCATAAGAGCAAAAAAAGAAAAATTCCATGCAATAGTCTGGCTCACTCAGAAAAGAGAGGTCTGTCACCTCCTATGGTAAGTTATTGTTTACAGGCCCCACCCAGAGCCCTCAGATCAGGGAGATGAATTATTGAGGGGAATCTGAGAGGCACAGAAGCCATGGAGTGTGCAGAGGCGATGAGCACAGGGGCTGCTTTGGGCCGGGGCAGCTCAGCCCCTTCAGTCCCCACTGACAACCCACAGACCAGGCTGACCGTGGTGGTGGAAGTAGAGCAAAGGAGAAGATCTGGTAAGAAGCCTCCACACATTCATCTCAGAGGTAACGCAGCCTGGGAGAGCCTCTTGGGAGAGGGGGAGGGCGAGGCCATCTCACATTAGGAAACTGAGGCAAAGGTTGAGGGCAGGACTCAGGAGTCCTGGGAGTTCAATTTCCCCCATGAGAGTTGATATGAAGCCCACCTGTCTCAGGCCCCAAGGAGACCTGTTGCCCCACGCTCCTCCTGGAGGGGCCCAAGAGCATCCGCCTGTATCAGCGTGGGATCCTGGAGAGTCAGGTAGAGATGGGATGGGCTGGGATGGGGTGTGGGTAAGTGCAGGGAGGATGGGAGTGACACTGCTGACTCCAGTCCTGCTCACAGGAACAATGCATCACCTTTGACAGAGTCCTGGGTTCTGATGCTCCTCAGGTAGGGGGGTCTGGTAGGGCGATGGGAGGAGGGTCGGAGCACTCAGGACCCTTGTTCCTGGAGTGCTGAGTGCTTCCCAAGCTCTCTGGTCAGGGCAGGCTGGGCAGGCACCTGAGTTCGAGATGTGCCTGTGTCTCCCTGCAGGAGGCAGAGCAGGAGTTACTAGCAAGAGTCCAGTGCATGCTGGGCTCGGTGGGCCGAGGGTACAGTGTGGCCCTTCTGCTTCGGGGTCGAGAAACAGAGGCACCCCGGCTTGTGCCTCAGGTGAGTCCCAGAGGATGCACCAGTCATAGTTGTTATGAGACTCAAGTGTTGGCTCCTCCAGGAGACCTTCGAGAACTTTCCCCTCCCCACCCTAGCTGGACTAGGTGCCCCTCCTTGGGGTTCCTATAGCACCCTGTGGTCCATACAGGATGTTTTGCCAGCGTCAATCACGAAGCTATTGAGAGGTCAGGGAAGGTGGGAGGCTGGGGTCCATGAGGTGAGGGTCAAGGAGGGGTGGTGTGCAAAGGTCAGATACTCAAGGAAGTCTACTTTTCACTGTTCTTAGTAATACTAATAATGATAATAAACATTTTGTTTTTAGGCTTCATCAAAATGCCCCCAAACTAAAATAGTTGCCTCAAAACCTTGTCATGAGCCCCTACCCTAGCAAACAGGAGGTCCCACTGAAAATGTCTGCTCACTTGTCTGGCTCGCTGTGAACCACAAGGCCGGGGGCGATTTTTGTCCTGGCCACCAAGTCCATAGCACCTAGCACAGGGCCAGGCATAGACTTAGCCCTCAGGAAATGTTGAAAAACAGGTTAATCCTTTCTCAATCCTCACTCACCCTTCTCCACTTTAGCTGCTGCAGATGCTGTTTGAAGAAGCTCTGCCCCTCAGGGGCTCTGATGCCGTGCTTAGTACTCTTAGCTTGGTGCAGGTGAGGCCCTGGGGAGCCAAGGCCATGGTGATGCTGCAAAAGAGCCCAAGGCTCAGGGGCTGCCTGAAGAGTTTGGGTCTCTGCTGCTCACCACTGTCGGCTTGCCTTGCTGGGGTCTCCTTTTTCCTGCCTGAGATGGCTGAATTTTGGTGCCCTGCTTGGCTCACAGGGCCCCAGCGGGAGGACCACATGAGCCAAAGGCTGGGGAAAGGTTCGGTTTGTAACAGATGTTGTGCTTGTGTGATCCCAGCTCAGCACCAGTGGGAGGACTCAGGACCTGCTTGCTCCAGGGACAGAGAACCTGTCGGTGCTGGATGTGGCCCCTCTGGGCTTGTGAGTGTCCAGAGCCCAACGGGGTCTGAGGGTGCTTGTCTTAAGGCAGGGCTGACACCCCAAACCAAGCCGTTGGAGGCTTCTCCCCACTGCCACCCCAGGGAAGGGAAGTTATGAACTTGGGGTCATGCTTACAGGTTTTGGGTTTGCCCCCAGGACTCCCTCTCACCGTCTTCCCTTCATCCCATATCTCCATAACCTCTCACTCTTCTCACCATCCCATCCACTTACACCTCTTCAACTCAGTCATTACCATCCCGGGTGATCTGAGCATCTCACTGAGCAGAACTTCAGTTTCTCCATCTATAAAATGGGAGCAATCCCAACTACCCTGTTTCCCTCACTGGGCAGATGATAGGAGAAAAAATAAGATCATGACGATGAGAGGCTTTTAGGGGATATACTGAGCGTGGAGTCTTGGGGATGATTCTTATAGGCTCTTGGGCCCTCCATGAGCTCCCCATGCAGAGATTCTGGGGGGCTGGACAGAACCTTTGTGCTTAGGAGCTGAGATCAGCCTTCCCTTCCTCCAGGGTGGTAGAAAATGCCAGTGAAGTGGAGGTGTCTGACTCAAGAGCTGCCTCAGAGCTGTACTTGCAGGCTGCAGGTGGTGAAGGCAGGTGAGGACAGGCGGGCACCTTCACCCACCCCCACCCCCTAGCCACTTGGCCTGATCCTTTGATCTCCTCCACAGTGCCTGCTCTCTGCTCACTGTCACCATGTCCTGCCCACGGCCTGACCCTCCTGAGGGGCCTGGGACCCAGGGCAGGTGGCGAGGAGCCTTGAGGATCCTGCAGCTCCCAGGAGCCCTGTAAGTCTGATGGAGCCTTTTAACAGCTTTGGGGAAGGCTTGGGTAGGTGGCTGAAATATGGATGTAGAGGCCCAGGGCAGCATCAGAGTCTCCTCCTTTCCTCATCTCTGACATGCTGAAGGATTTGCTCCCTTTAGTATTTCTTGTAAGACAGGTCTACTAGCAATGAACTCCCTCAATTTTTGTTTATCTGGGCATATCTTACTTTCTCTTACATTTCTGCAGGATAGTCTTGCCAGATACAGAAGTCTTAGTTGACAGGTTTTTTTTTTTCTTTCAACACTTTAACTGTGTTATCTCACTGCCTTCTGGCCTCCATAGTTTCTGATGAAAAATTGGTTTTTAATCTTACTGAAGATCCCTTGTGCACAATAAGCTGCTTCTCTCTTGTTTTCAAGATTCTTTCTTTGACTTTGGATTTTGACAGTTTGATTATAATCTGTCCTGGTGTAGATCTCTTTGAGTATACCTTCCTTGGAATTTGTTGAGCTTCTTGGATGTGTAGATTCATGTCTTTCATAAGTTTGGGGGAATTTTTGAGCGTTATTTCTTCAAATATTCTTTCTGTCCTTTTCTCTTTCTCTTCTCCCTCTGGGACTCCCATTATGCATATGTTTGTACACTTGATGGCAGACCACAGGTCTCTTAGGCTCATTTTCCTTCATTCTTTTTTCTTTCTGCTCCTCAGACTGGATAATTTTATTTGACCTATCTTCAGGTTTGTTGAGATTCTTGTGCCTGCTCAAATCTACCCTCTAGGGAATTTTTAATTTCAGTTATTGTACTTTTCAGCTCCCATATTTCTACTTGGTTCCTTTTTTAAAAAAATTTATTTATTTAATTTATTTATTTTTGGCTGCCTTTGGTCTTCATTGCTGTGCACGGGCTTCCTCTAGTTGCGGCGAGTGGGGGTTACTCTTCATTGTGGTGCACGGGCTTCTCATTGAAATGGCTTCTCTTGTTGTGGAGCATGGGCTCTAGGCACACGGGCTTCAGTAGTTGTGGCACATGGGCTCAGTAGTTGTGGCTCGTGGGCTCTAGAGTGCAGGCTCAGTAGTTGTGGCGCATGGGCTTAGTTGCTCCACGGCATGTGGGATCTTCCTAGACCAGGGCTTGAACCCATGTCCCCTGCATTGGCAGGTGGATTCTTAACCACTGTGCCACCAGGGAAGCCCTTGGTTCCTTTTTATAATTTCTATTGTTCTATTGATAGTCACTGAGACATCATTTTCTTTCTTTTTTTTTCTTTATCTTTATTCCCCTTCTCCCACCACAAAATTTTAAGGAAAATTCCCAAAATAGAAGTGAAGCTAGAAGTTGGGTGGGAAAGAGGGAACTGGGAGTTGACAGAGGAGCCAGCCTTGGTGAGACATCATATTCTTGATTTAGTTTTCTGAAAATATCTAAGACAGTTGATTTAAAGTCTTTGTCTACTGAATCCAGTGTCTGCTTCCTCAGGGACAGTTTTTATTAATTTCTTTTTCTTTTTTCCTGTGAGTGAGCCATACTTTCTTTTTTTAAAATTAAAAAAAATTTATTTATTTGGCTGTGCCGGGTCTTAGTTGAGATCTAAGTGGGATCTAGTTCCCTGACCAGGGATCGAACCCGGGCCCCCTGCATTGCAAGTGCAGAGTCTTAGCCACTGGACCACCAGGGAAGTCCTAAGCCATACTTTCTTATTTGCATGCCTAATAATTTTTTGTTGGAAACTGGCCAATTTGAGTATTTTTTGTAAAGACTATATTCTTTATTGTGTTGGTCTCTTAAGTCTCCATTCTTTTTCCTTAGTGCTCTGACATTTTGGATATGATAATCTGGTAACTCTGAAAGCTGGATTCTCCCTCCTCTCCAGGGTTTGCCTTGTTGCTTGTTGTGGGCATCAGCCATCCAATTGCTTACTTTTCCAAACAATTTTTGCGAAGACTGTATTCCTTGCAGTCACTGAAGTCTTCATTCTATTATCTCAGTGATTAGCCAATGACCTGACATAGAATTCCCTAACCTCTGAGAATGCCCCCCCAAAAAAAAAGAAAGGAAAAGGAGAAAAAGGAGAAGGAGGAGAGGTAGGGGAAAGGGAATGAGGAGAGAGGAAGGAGAAGAAGGAGGAGGCAAGGAGGAGGAAAAGGGGAAAAAAGGGAGAAAAGAAGAAAAAAATTCTCCAGGTTTCTACAGACTGGCTCTGTGTTGGGTCACTCCTTAAATGCTTAGCAAGATCATTTACAGCTTTGCCTCAGCCTCACCTGATGCTTGGCTCACTGAGCCCTAATTCAGCCAGAGGTGAAAGCCTATGGTCTTCTCATGTCTCTTCTGACCACACATACTGCCCTGGACATATGTGTGGCTTTCTAGGTACCCTAGTACACATGGGAACTTTTCAAAACCCTTATTCCTCCAAAATTTCACTCCCAACCTTTTCTCCCAGTCTTTCCATGTGTCTATTGTTTGCCCCAACTGTTATTTTTGCTTGTTCTTTCATCTCTCAATGCTTTGGGGGACTGTCCTCTGGCATAGCTCCTCTGCTCCAAGAGAATTCCAAGGTAAGTGAAACAAAGGGAGGCAGCTTTTGTCAGTCCTTTGTGGGAAACCCCAGACAATCAAAACAGACAAACACAGTTCCCTGGGAACAAAATTTACTCTGCTCCTTTCAGAACCAGGTACCCCCACCAGAAATGTGGGCTGTGCTGGGGAGAAGGTTGGGGCTAGGGTAAGTTAAAAACACCACAAAGATCTCTTACCATATTTAAGCTGCCTTCCTCCTGGTTAAACATTCACTTGATTGCTGTCAACCTTTGACTATCTCCCAGAGTTCCAGTAAGGTTGATTCTGACCATTTTTTTTGCCAGATGTTTCTGGGGAGGGACAGACTCTCAGAGTTCCCTACTTTGCCATTTTTGTTGATGTCACCTAGCTTTGCCATTTTTGTTGATGTCACCTTGCTTTGCCATTTTACAACTGGGTTGTATTTTTATTATTGAGGTGTAGGAGCTCTTTATATATTCTGGATACAAGTCCCTTGTCAGATATACAATTAAATTGTTTTTACTATGAGAATGTATTATTTGTGTAATTTAAAAAGTAATCAAATATAAAATAAAATAAAGATCTATACAAGGTTGCAAATCTGTCTGGTTGTACACAAAAGTGACTGGAAATAGTCAGTCTTTCCATCAGAGTGTGATTTGGGCAAGTTTCTTTCTGCATCTACTGGTGGACATCTCTTTTCTTCCTCCCTCCCTCCCTCTGGCAGAGACTGTCCCTTGCTGCAGGTGTTGGCTGGTAAAGTTGTTGGTGAGGAGGTGGAGGGCTCTCTGCCCTGGATTGTCTCATGTCTCCTGGAAGGAAACAACTACAGTGGCCTTCTTCTTCGCCTGGACCCTCAAGGTGGCCTGGGGGAGGACGTGGGTTTCTGTGGGAAGCTCTAGGATCTGGCCTTAGGCCTGCCCCCCCTTCACCCAACCAGCGGCAGCCCCAACCCTAGCGAGCTCAGAGAGAGCCTGAGCCTCTGGGAGGGCCACGATTCAGAAAGGTCCCAGAATTGCCAGGCTCCCACCGTCTGGAAAGGTAAGGCCAACAGTAAAAGCAACCCCTCACCCTTTCAGAGGCCTTCAACAGTTTACCAAACATTTTTACACTGACTAAAACCTTTGATTCTTACCACAATGCCATGAGGCAGATCCAGTCTACGGGCGAGGGAAGAGAGGCAGGTTTAATTTATAGACAAGGAAAGGGAGGATCAGAGAAGGGAAGGTACTTTCTTATTTTCACACACTCATTAAAGATCAGGCCTCTGTGAAATGATATGATGTCAGAGATTTGGGGGAGGTCAAGGGGAGGGTATAGATCAAACAAGAATGACCATGAGGGCTTCCCTGGTGGCGCAGTGGTTGAGAATCTGCCTGCTGATGCAGGGGACACGGGTTCGAGCCCTGGTCTGGGAAGATCCCACATGCCGCGGAGCAACTGGGCCCGTGAGCCACAACTACTGAGCCTGCGAGGCTGGAGCCTGTGCTCTGCAACAAGAGAGGCCGCGATAATGAGAGGCCCGCGCACCGCGATGAAGAGTGGCCCCCGTTTGCCGCAACTAGAGAAAGCCCTCGCACAAAAACGAAGACCCAACACAGTCATAAATAAATAAATAAATAAATAAATAAATAAATAATTAAAAAAAAAAAAAAAAAAAAGAATGACCATGAGTTGCTATTTGTTGAAGCTGATAAGGTGATAAGTAGATGAATTTCCTAGACTTTGTATATGTTTGAAGTTTTCCACTAATAAAAGAGTAAAAAAAAAAGTCTGTGGGCCTTCCCTGGTGGCGCAGTGGTTAAGAATCCGCCTGCCAATGCAGGAGACACGGGTTCAAGCCCTGGTCTGGGAAGATCCCACATGCCGCGGAGCAAGTAAGCCCGTGAGCCACAACTACTGAGCCTGCGCTCTAGAGCCCGTGAGCCACAACTACTGAAGCCCATGTGCCTAGAGCCTGTGCTCTGCAACAAGAGAAGCCACCGCAATGAGAAGCCCGCGCACCACAACGAAGAGTAGCCCTGGCTCCCCCAACTAGAGAAAGACCACGCGCAGCAACGAAGACCAAACGTAGCCACAAAAAAAAAAAAAAAGAAAAGAAAAGAAAAAGTCTGGCCCTCTGTCTTCAAAATCAACAAACACACATTCATTTGGCCAACATATTCCCAGACCACACCCTACGTCAGGCTCTGTGGAATGAGGAAGATAAGTTGGGGCAGTTCACACTCTCAAGGACAAAGCAGAAAGGGAAGGAAGTGTGTTTATGTATAGGCCAGTTTGGGATCATGATTAAGGGCACAGGCTTTAGTGTCAGACAGAACTGGGCTTGAGTTTCAGCTCTGCCACTCACCAGGAAGTTGCTTGACCTCTCTGAGGTTCAGTTGCCTCATCTGGAAAATGTGGAGGGAGACAGGGTAAATTAGGGTTGCTGCCTCACTGGAGTATTGTGTAGCTAAAGAGACAATCCATGAGAAGCCTTAGCACAGTACCGTCGAACACATGGAAAATGCCAGATAGGTGTTAGCTATTTTTTTTTTAATTAATTAATTTTTGGTTGAGTTGGGTCTTTGTTGCTGCGCGTGGGCTTTCTCTAGTTGCAGCGAGTAGGGGCTACTCTTCGTTGCGGTGCACAGGCTTCTCACTGCAGTGGCTTCTCTTGTTGCGAAGCACGGGCTCTAGGCGTGCGGGCTTCAGTAGTTGTGGCTCACGGGCTCTAGAGCGCAGGCTCAGTAGTTGTGGCGCACGGGCTTACTTGCTCCGCGGCATGTGGGATCTTCCCAGACCAGGGCTTGAACCCGGGTCCCTTGCATTGGCAGGCGGATTCCCAACCACTGTGCCACCAGGGAAGCCCAGGTGTTAGCTATTTTTATGAATAGTACTGTTAATAGAAGTTAAAAGTTTTACAGGCAGTGTGCTCTGGAGTTCAGAGGAAGGAGGGATTCACTCTGTGTCTCCCCTTACTAGGCAGCTCCCTGAGCTTGCTCCAGGCTGCTCTGTTGGGGGCCGCAGGAAGGAGGATGAAGGTGAGACAGGTGAGGCCCACCCTCTGGGATGCAGTAGAAGAGGCCCGGGCCCGGCGGGCTGGACTGAAGAGCCTGCGTTCAGGCCACCTTGGGGACGCCCTGACAGATAGTGGGCTCAGCCAGCTAGGCAGGGCACTGCGGGAGTTGCAGGTGAGCAAGGTGAGGCCTGGGGGTGCCTGGGCCAGCAATGGCCAGAGCCCACTCAGAATCCCCTCTCCATAGGTGGTAAAAGCCTGGAGCCAGCGCTCAGGAAGCTGGATGCTCAAAGCAGTCAAAACTGAGGCTACGGGGCTCCCAGAACCACAGGTACGTCTTCCCATCCAAACTCTTGGGAGGCCTATTGATGTCTGCCTCCTTTTTCTCTGTTTATAGAGCACTGTGAGGGGGCCCGAGGGGGCCCTTCCTTCATTCATTAATGTATTGATTCCCAAACATTTATTGACCACTATGTGCCTTTTTATAATCCTCTGGAAAGAAACAATTAACACCATGATCAGTGCTCTGAAGAGCTTATCCAAAGGGCTCTATGTGGGCATCTAAGTTAGTCTTGGCAAGAGAGGGAAGGAAGACTTCATGGAGGAAGTTGAAACCTGAAGGAGGTGGCTAGCAAAGATGAATGAAGAACATTCCAGGCAGAATGTAACAGGAGAAGTGTCAGAGGTAAGCGAGGCCTTGATCTCTTTGGGGGACTGCAAGCAGCTCAGTTTTCTGGAGGATAGAGTTTGAGGAAGAAAGTCCAGAGAGAAGGATTGGAGAGTGAAGTAGGGGCCTGGTCATGCAGGTCTTTGTAAATCTATTGAGATGTTTGGAGTTTGTATGGAAGGTCAAGGGGAACCCTCAATTTATTTTAAACAGGGAAGACAACATTGCTCCCAGCATTGCTTCAGCAAACTGAAGCTCTGAGAAGTGATGTGAGTATACCAGGGTCACTAGGATAATCAAAGGCAGCAGAGGTGCAAAGACATCCAAGTCCTTAGACTCAGTATGGCACTCTTTCATCCCCTTAGGATGCATGTCCTCCCTTATGCAGAAGGGGGCGCTGTCTTCCATCATTTGTCACAGAGTGGCTGGAAGGTGGCCCCTGTCCAGCTTCTCCTGGTGCTTTCATTTTCTTAATTACTTATAACTTGTTTTTACAGCCCTGGGCCTTGGGAATTAGGCCTGTAAACTCCAAGTTATTGAACAGAGCTGGCCACTGCTTAGTGCTTTGGGTGCCTTATCTCATTTCATGCTCTCTACAACTTTTATCAGCTCCATTTTATGGATGAGAAAATGGAGACTCAGAAGACTAGCCACCTGCCTGAGGTCATACAGCTAAGAAAAGGAAGGGCTGGGACCCTGATCTGATTTCAAAACCAACACTGTCCTGGGAGGAAAGGTAACAGAATTCTCACTCGTAATGTATTCTCAGCAGGTGACAGATTCAACAGCAAGCCCCAGCCCAGGCCTCCAGGAAGAGCCTCAAGGTAAGGCTGGTGCTTGGGGTGGAGCTGGAGGTCTTCTCCACCTTTGGTGTGCTTAACTGCATTTTCCTCCAGTGGCAGGAAGAACAGCATCTATAGGACCTGATCTCCACCAAATGCACCCTCTCAGGGAGCCTGAGGAACAGGTAACACCTCATGTACCCCAGAACAACTGGAAGCTGTTGGGGAGTAGAGTCGCAGAGTCCTGATAATGTGTGTCCTGCTTACCTTGCCCTAACATCAGGGAGAAATATGGAGCTTCTGGCAAATAAAGGGCCTGAAGGGTTACTGGATCCCTCAGGGAGGGGCATGGGAAGGGGCTGTTTTCCTACTGGGTTGGTTTAGGGGCATGGGGTCCCTAGGGCCTCCATGGCACCTACTGGCAGAATCAATACCTCTCCTCTTCCCTCACGGCCTCTGAGTCTCTGTCCAGGCCACAGGCTCCTTCAGGCCAGCTAGTCTCCTGGATGTAATTCTAGGAGCTGCCCTGGTAATGGGGGTCTGTTGGAAAAGTTGGGCCCTGTGTCCCAAGGCTGTGTACACACATGGGCTTCTGGCTGAGCCTAGAATGATGCCACCTAGGCCCAGCAGGCCCCGGATGTGGCCCTGCAGTTCTTCCTGGCTCAGGCCCAGAGGCAGAGACTGCGAGAACAGCACCAAATTTGGATCCAAGAGGAACTGAAGCATTTGGAACAAGAGGAAGAGGTGGTGGCAGGGGACCAGGTCAAAGGCCTGGTGGCTGAAGAGGTGAGGAAGGTCAAGTAGGTCTTAGATGCAGCACGGGGGATCTTTGTTGAGGCATGTGGGATCTTTGTTGAGGCATGTGGGATCTTTCGTTGTGGCACTTGGGCTTCTCTCTAGTTGTGGCGTGCGAGTTTTTCTCTTCTCTATTTGTGGCGTGTGGGCTCCAGGGAGCATGGGCTCTGTAGTTTGCGGCACGCAGGCTCTCTAGTTGAGGTGCACGAGCTCAGTAGTTGCGGCACGTGGGCTTAATTGTGCCGCAGCATGTGGGATCTTAGTTCCCTGATCAGGGATCAAACCTGTGTCCCCTGCATTGCAAGGCGGATTCTTTACCGCTGGACCACCAGGGAAGTCCCTTGAGGCTCCTTCTAACCTGGCCAGGCACTGTGCTGGGATCTAGCGTCAATCACAGCAGACTGGACCACAGCCTCTCTCATGGCCCTCACAGCTTTGTGGGGGATAGATGATGCAATTCTCAGTGCTAAGTGCTGTAAATGAGGGAGCTAGCGACTCGTGGGAACAAACAGGTGTACCTGGCCCAGGCTGGAGTGGAGCAGAGAAGATGGCATCTAAGCTGAGACTTAAAGGACAAACAAATTAGCCAGAGAAATTCACTAGACTCAGATCCACAGGGCAGTTTGTGCTCATCACATGGAGGCACTAAGTAAACACAGCTTGTTTAAACAAGAAACAAAACTTGTGTGCACAGAGGTCGGATCAGGGGAAGGTGGGAGACATGCTCTTAGGAGAGAATCCTGTATGAGCAAAAGTCCAAAGGGAAGCAATGGCAAAGTAGGTTCTGGGTGTTGCGAACTGTCCATCTGGCTGGAGCCTGGCCGGTGCATGGTCAGAGGCAAGGCTAAAGAGACCAGCGTGTGCCACGCCTCTGGATTTGGACTTTACCCCAAGGATGACGGTGAACTATTGAAATGCATGTGTCAGTTCTGTCCCTCACTAGCCATGTGAATTTGGTCAGGTTAGGTCACTTCTCTGATCCACTGTTTCCAAATCTGTAAAACGGCAATTACCTCAAAGGTTATCATTAGATAAAGCGAAATAACAATATAAAGTAAGTAGAACAGAGCCTGGCACACAGGTTGCACTCAACAAAGGGTATGTATTATCACTGAAGGTTTCCGAGGAGAGGCAGAGATGGCACCGGGAGTGGACAGGGCTGAGACTCCAGCTGGAGGCCCTTCAGGTAGAACGGGACACGGCGGAGCAGGACCTGACAGCCCTCTATGACCTGCACGTGCAGGCTGCCCGGGCTTGGACATGCCACACGCTGCAGGTCAGTGGGGACAGAGGGCAGGCCTTGAATTGGTTCCAAGGCTGGCTGACTGATGGGGATCTCTGAATCTGCGCACAGGTATTCCGAGCCTGGCGGGGGCTGTGGGAGGAACAGGCCACGGCTGCAGAGCATCGCTATCGCAGCCTGCTGGCTGGCATCCTGCAAGACACCATCAACCTGGCCACGCAGAACCAGGAGCTACAAGCCCAGAGCCAGCGACTTCAGCAGACTAGGCTGGGCGCAGGCATGCTGGATCCCGGCCCTGAGGAGAAATGTGGGGATCAGAAATCCTTCAGGGGCAGTTTCCTCTCTCCTCATTCGTAAAGGTCCTAGAAGGGAGAGGAGCTGGGACACAACAGCCAAGCTAACCTTCATTATGGATAATTAATAACACCACTAACTAGGTCTCATTGTGCCAGTCCCTGCTGAGCACACTAATATCCCTTATTTGATTTAGCCATTTCCAGTCCCCTTTATAGTAGTAGGTATCATTTGATGCCCCCATTTCAGAGATAAGCCAACTAAAGCTAAGAGAGGTTAAGTAACTGTTCAAGGACAGTCAGCCAATAGGTGACAGAGCCAGAATTAAAACTCAAGCCTGGTTGGCTATAGTTCTACACTGCCAGCAATAGTAGTTCACAAGTTGCAGTGTGCATCAGAATCACCTAGGAAGCTTACTGAAAAGAGAAAAAAAAGGAATAAAGAAAAAAAAGATTCCCAAACCTCACTCCCTAAGATTCTGCTTCAGCAGGACTGGGATTTCTCTTTTTTTTTTCCCCACAAGCTTACCAGGTATTCTACCACGGGAGCAGGGCCTGACATTCCTCTGGTCATGAGAAGAGACGACAGGCAGGAATATCAGTGAGGGATCCAGAGGAGATGAGAAACAAAACCACCTTGAGTCCTAAGAGTTCTCTAGCCTACAGTCTACAGTTTGCCTTGCTGGGCCCAGCACTTTCTATTCCCAAGACTCCTTCCAAATTCTCCAGGGCCCAAGTTTTATGCTTCAGAGAAACTTCCAAAGCTCCGTGACAGAAAATAGTCTCGGCTCCATGGAATTCGCAAAGGAAACAATGCTGTTGGCAACAGCTGGGAGAAAACAGCCTCTTCTCTTAGTCCATAAGTCACTCCAGGATTAAGATACTCAGGGCACCAGAGGAATGAAATTATGTTTGAGAGGAGCTATGCAACACAGAAGACACAGGACAATTATGGCCAATTGTAGGAACCACCTACACCCCAGAGCACTTTATTAAGACCTTATTGCTTATACAGACACTGACTGAGCTGTACAAGTTTCCCTGTGCCTGGTCCCAGGTCACTCTGTGTAGAGTTTCCCTAGGCTGTTGGGAGCTGGGACACTGCTAGGAAAGGGCAAGACCCAGAGTGGGAAGGATGGTACCTCCTAGGAGCTATAGAGGGGGCAGCGGGCTTTGAGAGAGTCCTTAGGGTGAGCAGAGAGGTCAGGAGCGTAGCTTAAGCCAGGGCCCAGGGGCAACATTCCCTGAGATGTGTCAAGCCCCAGTCCTCTCTGAGGTTTCCAGAACAAAGGCTGGATGTGCAGAGAGCGGGGGCATTATTTCCAGGTGCTGCTGCCGCTAGGGGAGCATGGCAGAGGCCTGGGTTATGGGCGTATAACGTGCAGCAACTGGGCTTTCCTACATGACAGTGGGGGGTGAGTAAGTTACGGGGGAGTCACGCACCATGGCTGGGCTGGAGCAGCCACCACCAGGCCTGGGGGCCGTGGGTCTGCTGGGGTGATCAGAGCAGGCAAGGAAAGCCAACTGCTGCCCACACCCCACTTTAAGAAACTGCATTCATGCAGGTTGAGGCAGGGCACCTCCTCCCATCAGGCACAGTATCATTTCTCAGGCCCATGAGCTGATGCTCCCCTAATTCCTTAGTCAGGAAGAACTTCTGGGGGTGTAAGAGTTTCCTTAATCAAACCCAGGCTTCAAGTCTCCCAGGCTCAACCCTCCATGCACCTACCTCCAGAGACTGACATGGCTGCTCGCACTTCCCCAGCTTTTCTCGCAAGGCACTTGTTACAGGGCTGCTGAGGGGAGGGGTCAGCACTGGGAGGTGGCTCCGATGGTGGCGCCCAATCTACAGGTCAGGAATCAGGGTGGAGGTGGTGAGGGGCTAGCGACTGCCATAGTACAGGCGCACAGCCAGGCCAATGAGCAGCGTGGCCAGGAAGAAGGCAGCCGTGAGCTGAAGCTGCAGCAGGGCTGCTGAGAGCACGGCATTGACCACTAGCGAGCAGGACACAACGAAGAGGCGTGTGATGCTGCTGCCATGCTTCATGACAGCTGACATGAGCAGCCCATTTAGCGCCTGGCTCAGCACTACGAGTGCTGCCCATCCTGAGAAACCCTCCAGGAGCCCTGGGCCGGGGCCGCCACCTGCATGCAGACCTAGGTTCAGGAGCACACCAAAAGTGTAGAGGAAGAGGTTCTGAAGTGCCAGGGGCAGCCGCTGTCGCTTCATGAGCAGCTCTGTGTACACGGAAGACAAGCCTGAGATGAGGCAGTACAGGATGAGAAGCAGCAGTCCCAGTGGGCTGATATGCAGGGGCATGGGGCCTACAGCAGCTGCTGAAGGGGGCCCAGGAAGGGTGTTCCCAGGGTCCTGGAGGCCACCAGCTGCATAGCAGGCTCCTGCTGCCATGAGCAGCAGCAGTGCTAAGCCCTGGCGTGCAGAGAGGCGGTGTCGGAGGCAGAGGCAGTAGAACAGGGCTGTGCTTCCAATCTTGAGATTGCTCAGCACCTGGTAGGTGCTGGGGTCCATGTAACGTTGAAGGTAGATCACCAGGTTGTTGCTGGCGCCGTAGAGCAGGGCTGATAGTGCGAATGGGGCGGCCTGGCGCCAGGGTGGGGTCCCCTGGGGCCATGCTTGCCAGCCCACCAGGAGGGAGAAGGCGCACAGCAGCAGCTTGGTCAGTTCAGTCAGCAATACAGCCGAAGAGGGTCGGAAGGGCACACGGCCATCCACGTGGCACAGTGCCAGCAATGGGGCATGGGCACCGTACATGGCAGTGGACACGAGTAGCATCAGGGTCCAGCGGGCCTGCCTGGGATGGCCCAGGCCTGGCACACCCCCGTCCTCTACACTCATGCCCAAACTAGACCCTGGGTGACCTGTGCGGCTAGCAAGGGGGGTCAGTGGGGACTGTGACACGTTTGGGGAAAATCAAGTGATGGAGCTGGCTCCCAGGGAAGAGGAGCCTTGGTACATCGCCAGAGAGAATACTGAGAATCAGAGTCAGCTGCAAACTCCACAGTAAGGGCTAGAAGAGGAAGGGGCTGGTGGTTCTAGAAGCCACTGTCTTGGGGCCAATGCCATGGGGTTATGGAGGCGAGGAGTCCAGGGTGCTGGCTGATGAGCCACTGTCCAGCCTCTGCAGGAAGGCGGCAGGAAAGCTGGAGACAGCAAATGGGTGAAAGCCGGGGAGGCCAGATATGGCATCTGTGGTTGAAAGGCCTCCACCTGCAGGCCCCAGCTGCTCATCCTGCCTCCCCCATGGGATCCAGAGCTAGTCGGGCCCCTTGCGCAGTGATCGAAGATAGTCCCTCAATGTCTTCTCCACATTGGGCACAGCATACACCTGAGCTGCATATATGCCAGTGCAGGTGCCCACAGCAAAGCCTAATACTGCTGACGCCCTCAGTTTGGCCACCACATAGCCAGCCAGGAAGCCCTTGAGGAATGGAGAGGACAAGAGCGAGCCATCCTGTGGAGGAAAATGTAGGAGAAAATTCAGCCAGGCTCTCCCCTTCTCTACCCAGGAGCTACTCAAGCTGGGCTTAGCATGTTCCACTACCTGCTCCTCCTTACTCTGGAAAACCGTAGTATGCTCACCAAAGATTTTTTCAAGGTCCTGGGCAGAAAAAGAACCTAGGAGTTGTGATCACATAATGTCAGAACCCTGAGGTTAGAAGGCTCTAACCACAGAATCCCACTGAGAGAGATGTCCCTGAGGAATCTGACCCTTGCTTACTTCTCCAGTCTCATATCCTAGCATGCTCCCACACTACTGCAGCCAAACTGAACTGCTTTCACCTCGCATGTTCATCATGCTACCTCCGACCACAAGGGCTTTGCCTATGCTGTTCCATCTGCCTGGAATGTTCCCTCCTCCTCCCTTCACCCAGTTAACCCCTACTTAAGATCCCAGTTCAAAGGCCATTTTCTCAGGGAAACTTTCCTTGGGGTCACAGAGAACACGCCCTCAATAGCCAACCATTTGTTGAATGAATCTCTACCACCCACTCAAAAGCATATTGACCAATGACGCCTAAGTGGGAGGCAGGGGGCAGGTGCACCTTTACCTGGTCTACACCACTGTTGACTTCGTCTTCCACACGCTGCTGCAGGCGCTCCAGCTGGTTCTTGAGAAATGCCAGGTCCTTGAGCTTGGGTAGAGAATCCTAGGACAAAAGAGAGGTTGGCTCCAGAAAGTTGACCCAGCCCCATCCCCTGCTCAAGTCTATCAGAGGCTGGGGGCAGGAGGCAGTGAGCCTAAGAAACCCCTTCCTATAAAACCTTCCTGAGATGATAGTGGTAAAGGAAGAAAAGTAAAAGAATTCACACGGGGGCCTGGGAGGGGGTGACCATTGGGACCTGCATCGGTAACTTACAGCAACTCTTACAGAAATTTTATACAGTAAGCGGTGAATAGAGAAGACAAGAGGGACAGCTAGGGGACCTAAGTTTATCCGGCAAGCGCTAGTGAGTAGTAAGCTACCTGAAAGTCTATCTTGTCGTCTGTGTCCCGAGGCCTAACACAGGGACTCCAAGTACTTAGCAAATGTGTGGTTGGTGCTGAACTTCCAGACTAACGGTGAGGCAGTTCCTCGGACAATTTGGGGGTAAACCTGATTTCTGCCTAGGCTTCTCCCCCTTCCTCCCCAAACCCATCCCAAACTGAATGTGTGACTGGATGAGCTGGGGTTCGGTGCGGGGGGAGGGAACGTGGCTGTCTGCAAGAGTGTGGGTAAATGAATTCAGGATTTTGGTCGCATATTACGACGAAATTAGTGTGCCCAAGGAATGTGTTCGAATGCGGGTTTGTCTGTGCTGTTGGAAACTTCCTGTCTCTGGAAGGGAAATTTCGGTGGTTAGGGAATGGAGCAGAGTGAGGAATGTCTGCAAGTAACTAAGGATCATGATGGTCCGGGGTTGGGGGTTGGGGGGTGGGGAGACACCTGGGGGATTCCCGGCTCCGCTTGCCTTGCGCAATGCTCCGCCACTCCACTTCCCATTATTGAGGCAGTCGACAGGAGTAAAAGTCCGCTCCCAGGAGAAACAAGGGGCAACCCCACCCAGGAGCCGCCCCATCTGTCGCCTCTCCCCAAGACTAAAAAATTGTGAAGCCCACCTCAGACTGCAGACAACCCTGCAGTTCCCTCACCTTGTCATCCGCCATCTTCCCAGCCGAGCTTGTTGCGCAGGCGCAGCACCGCCTCCCTCCTGGCAAATGCTACTGCCATCTTTACTGAGGGCGCAGGCACTTCCGGGGCATTTCTGGAACGGGTGGAGGCGCTTTCCTGAAGGTCTTCTTTTCGCAGATACTCCCACGTGACCTCTCCCATTGAGACCTAGGCTGCGTGTGCGCGCGCGTAGACTACCTGAACGCCATGATCTCACTCGTGCGCGTGTGCGCTCCGCGCACGTTCGCCTGGCGGATCTTCCGCCGGTTGATGAGCTCACAATTGAGCTATGATGTCAGCGTGCGCGCCGCGGACCTTGCTCCTCCTCCAGACCTTCGCACGCCAACGCGCGGCAACTGGGGGATCCGGACGGCTGTTTTCACGCGCCACCTTTCGACGGGGGGCGCTGCTCAGGCGGGTCCTTTCCCGCCCCCAGGACCCGGCCCCTGCCCCGCCCCGTATTTGTGCGGCGCCAGCTGGCCAGGCCGATTCCAGCGCAGAGAGGCTGGACTTGTAGGCGCAGCAGCTCCGGAGGCGAGCTGGGGACGCGACCAGGGCTATGCTGGGCAAGGATTACATGCTGGCCATCATTCTGGTCAACTGCGATGGTGTGCACAGAGGGTCCCGATGGGAGGATCGGGAGCTGAGGGGGGACGAGGGAGCGCGAAAGGCTACCCCAGCCTCAAAGACAGGGAGGGGCGTACGTCTCGGAGTGAGGACCAGGGAACAAATGAACCCCGATCTTTGCACTGCAGTATCCAAGGTTGGAAGCCTGGCCCCTCAGGCTGAACCTTCAGCGTTAAGTTGTGCCTTTTGGGTTGGAGGAAGGGTTATGACAAAGTGTTATTCTTAGCGCACATATATGCCTTCCTTCTCCAATTCCACGTTCCTGTAGATGACTTGTGGGGGGACCAGAGTCTGGAGGGGGAGCCAGGTTTGCCCCCTGGCTGGAGGAAGATCCGCGATGCTGCAGGTACTTATTATTGGCATGTACCCAGCGGTAGCACCCAGTGGCAGCGCCCAACCTGGGAGTCAGGAGATGCAGAGGACGCAGGCACGGTAGGTGGAGTGTGAGGTGGGGGCCCGAGCTCATGTGTGGATCTAAGCCTGCTGCCACACTGACCTAGCCCCCTCTCTACAGAAGACGGAGGGAATTTGGGGACTTCGGCCCCCCAAGGGGAGATCCTTCTCCAGCCTGGAGAGCTCACTGGACCGGAGGTAACAGGGATAGGCCAGGCAAAAATGAAAGGCTTGGGGTTCCATGGCACTCAAAGATGCAGCTGGACCCACAGTCCGCTTTCCAGCACAGGTTCTGGCCTGTGTCCCATGTTTAGGGTTTTGTTATGTGTTCTTGGCTCTGTCCCATATTGTTGACTCTCCCAGTGTTTTGAGTTTTGTTCCTTGTTCCAAACTGTTTTTTGCTACATGTTGTTTTATGTGTTCTTGCCTCTGTCCCATATTGTTGACTCTCCCAGTGTTTTGAGTTTTGTTCCTTGTTCCAAACTGTTTTTTGCTACATGTTGTTTTATGTGTTCTGGGTCCTGACCTCTCATGTTCTAGGCCTTGGTCACTACCCTAGGTTCTGTCCACGGAGGTTCCTATCCTGTGTTCTAGGGTCTTCTTGTCCTGATTTGGGGCTCTGGTCCAGATTTTGGACCCTGTTCCATGTTTGTTTTATTCTGTGTCTTGTGTGTTGAATTTTCCCTCAAATTCTAAGCCATGCTTTATGTTACATTTATGTAATATGTCCTGGGCCTTGTCTCACTCTGACTTTATATTTGGGACACTATATTCTGGGTCTTATCCCACATCTTGTGCCCATCGAGTAGTCTAGTCCTCACCATTGTCCCTTCTGTAGGAATTGTGGCCCTCTTACGAGCTCTGCTCTATTCCAGTAATTCTCTGTCCTGGTATGGTGAAGAATCCTACATCCAGAGAATGGAGCCAGGGGCTAAGGTAGTGACTTGGGCCTGAGGGCCAGCCCAGGGCATTGGGGAGGGTCCCAAGGGAAAGGTCAGGGGTGAGACTGGGCTGAGCAGAGGTGATCAAGGCTGAAGGGAGGTCTCAGAGGGTTTATATATGTGGAGCCTGTGGCACCTCCCACCCTACTTCACCTCTACTTACTCAGGGTCCTCCTGTCCTTTTCCTCAACCCGTCAGTGCTTTGCAGTCCGCTCTCTGGGCTGGGTAGAAGTACCTGAAGAGGACCTGGTACCAGGGAAGAGCAGTATTGCAGTCAATAACTGCATCCAGCAGCTGGCCCAGACCTGTAGCCAGAGCCAGCCCCCGGATGGTGCCTGGGGCGAGGTAAGCTGGCTGGCCCTTTAAGGGGTTCAGCCCAGCATCCAGCAGAGGTGGTTGTCCCTGAATTGCCTGTTCCTCATGGCAACCACCTTCACCTGAGCTCCGGGCTGACCTCTCCTTGGCAGGGCCAGAACATGCTGATGATCCTGAAGAAGGATGTGATGAGCCTGGTGAATCCCCTGGACCACAGTCTGATCCACCACCAGCCTCTGGTGCACATTCGTGTATGGGGTGTGGGCAGCTCCAAGGGCCGGTGAGGACCCCTACATCCCTCGAAGTGAGAGTTGCTCCTCCCTCCCCCTTGCAGGCTGTGATGCCCGCTGATACTGACCCTCTGTACTTGAACCCCTGGACACAGGTCCTCTGACATGTACCCAAGCTCTGCCTCCCCTGCCTGGTACAGCCCTGGTTGGGGAGGGTGGGCCCAGCTCAGGAGGGACGGATGGGGGAGAGCCTGAGAGGCTGGGCTGATTCTCTCCTGTGCTCCCACATGCTTCTGGAACAGTGACAGGTGAGTGACAGCCAGGCGCCTGGAGCCCCAGCCCTGATCTCCTTGTTCCATCCCTGCCATAACCCTGACTTTCCAGCCTCCTGCAGGCACTACAGGCCCCTGTCCCTACCTAGCCTCTACCCCAGCTCCATCCCTGGCCCCGCCCTAGTCCCATCTCTGACCCTGCCAGGGACTTCGCTTTTGTGGCGGGTGACAAAGACAGCTGTATGCTCAAGTGCCATGTGTTTCGCTGTGACGTCCCTGCCAAGGCCATTTCCAGTGCCCTACACGGGCTCTGTGCCCAGGTAAGGGCCAGGAGTGGGGCAGGGAATGTGGGTATGGAGCTGGGTCTGAAGCTGCTAAGGTGGTTGGGTTAGAGTGGTATTGGCTCCCTTACCTCACTTCCCCCTCCCTACACCTCATGCTGGCTGCATTGTGTTTCAGATCTTGTCAGAGCGAGTAGGGGTCAGTGGTGATTCCCCTTGCTGCTCACTAGACCCCATCTCCCCTGAAGACCTGCCTCGACAAGGTATGGGGAGGGAAGGGCTGCACTGCACCAACAGGCTACTTTGGTGAAAGATGGGAAGGGGGTTCTGGTTATTTAGTACTTCTCTGGAGAGAGAGAACTTCTGAGGTGTCCTTGTCCCAGGGATCCCAAACTCTAAACTGGAGGAACATCCATGGCCTTTTTTCTGCTAGTTTCAGTTCCCTTAGAAGCGTGGAGAAAGGGTCATTGAGCGAGTACCCAGGCCAACTTGGTGTATATATTTCAGTGGAGCTACTGGATGCGGTGAGCCAGGCTGCTCAGAAGTACGAGGCACTGTACATGGGGACCCTGCCAGTCACCAAAGCCATGGGTGAGGACTGAGTGGGCTGGAGGGGGTGGGCTGCATAAGAGAAGAGGAAGGTGGGAAAAGAAGGATCTACCACCATTTCTAAGAGTGCTCCCATGGCCCTCTATAGCCTGGGATGTACCACCCTTCTCAACTCAGGAGTCTAAGCCTGGCTGCAGCTATTCTGTTCCCATCTCTCTGAATCCTAAGTCAGTGAGAGGGGCCTAGACACTCCCTGCAGATCTTTTGTTATGCCTGGGAGACACCATGGTGGGCTTGTCCCCCCCCAGGCATGGACGTGCTGAACGAGGCCATTGGTACCCTCACCACCCATGGGGACCGGGACACCTGGGTCCCTGCCATGCTCAGCGTATCTGACTCTCTCATGACTGCACATCCCATTCAGGTACCAGCCAGAAGAAGGTGAAGTTGGGGGCTGTGGAGGGGTGGGCGGGGATGCCAAGGGGTTACTGCTTGCTACTGGAAGTGCTCAGTGGGTCCAGCTAGTACCTGGCCCTCTAGTGACTAGGCCTGATTTGGGCAGGCAAAGGCTGGTGCAGAGGAGGAGCCACTGTGGCAGTGCCCTGTGCGCCTCGTGACCTTTATTGGTGTTGGTCGTGACCCACACTCCTTTGGCCTCATTGCCGACCTGGGCCGTCAGAGCTTCCAGTGTGCGGCCTTCTGGTGCCAGCCCCATGCAGGGGGACTCTCCGAAGCTGTGCAGGCTGCTTGCATGGTGAGTTAGGGGTGGGAATGGGTGGGTGGGATTGCCCTGCAGCTGCTCTGTACTGGTGACTGGGGTTCAGGATCGGCAACCTCTCCAGAGATCACAAACCAGCTATGCCAGGGCTGACTGTGGTTCAGTAGTATTTTATTTGACCCTCATGCTGTTTTTAATAGGTTTTAATTAGTTGCCAATATTTAAAGGCCAGGACATTTCACATAATAATTGCTATTTGTGTTTTTCATAAAATATCAGAAGCTCTGACACTTGGGTCCACACGTATACATTTCAGCATTTAGCTGGAATTGTGTAAGGGCTGTGCCTTGAAGGGTGAGCATTGTCTTCCCTGTTTTCTCTCATTTAGATTGTTTTCTGGTTATCTGTGGGCATTTGAGTATGGGACACTTGCACTGAGTTCAGTTCACTTATTCACTCAAATACGAGTGCTTGCTGGAACTCAACCATACTTGACCCTGGGAATTCAGTGGTTTAGAGGGCATAGCCTTTGCCCTCACAGAACACTTAGGTTAGAGCAGAGACAGGCCAGAAAGAAGTTGTACACCACAGGATGATGGAGGATATGGCCCCTTCGGAGGTTCAAGAAGGCTACCTGAAAGAGGTGATAGAAAACTGAGAGTTGAAGGTCCAAGGAGGGAAGTTATCCAGGTGAAGGGGAATGGGACAGGACATGTGCCAAGTACAGGGAACCCCAGCTGTGAAGGTGAGAGGGATGTCAGTGGATTAGAGTATGTAAAAGAATGTAGTGTATCTGGAGTGCAGGGGGGGATGGAGTGAGAGATAGGGGCAGAAAGAATGGCAGAATCCAGGTCATGGAAGAACTTACAAGGTAGGGTGATGAATTTGTTTTACCTTGAGGCACTTTGAGCCATTGAAAGGTTTTGAGCAGGACAGTGAAGTCAAGTTTGTGGATTTGGAAGATCACTGAAGCTATAGTATGGGTAGAAGATTTGGAAGACACAAGAGAAGTAAGAAGACCATTTAGAACCCTGTTGAATTCAAATGAGAGAGGAGCAGAGCAGTTGCACTGGGACTGGGTTGTAGAACATCCCCTTGACTAGGGAGTCCACTTTGCCAGGGTCCAGTCCACTGCAGTGAGAGATGGAGGAGAGTTAGCATAGTGGTAGGTATGGTTAAGAGCACAGGCCGTGCAATCAGAACTAGTTGTGAATTCCAATTCTATCAATTTCTGATTACGTGACCTTGGGCAAGTCATGTATTCTCTCTGAATCTCACTTCCTCATTTGCAAAATGTTGATTATAACACCTGATAAATAACTAGATCAATTAGATTATATATATATAAAGAACTTAACACAGTGTCGAGCTCTCCTTAAATGCTCAGTGAATGTCAGGTTTTAGGCTTTTGTTATTGAGCTACCTGTGAATGCTATAGGGGCTCCAAACGTGGCAGACTACCAGCTTCATTTCCTACTGAAGCCTTGGCCGGGTCCCTGTCCTGCAGAAGCTTTCAGGGGTTCCAGGGGCAGAAAGGAGCTGGATCCTCACATTCCCCTTCTCCCTAGGTTCAGTACCAGAAGTGTCTTGTGGCCTCTGCGGCTCGAGGCAAGGCCTGGGGTGCCCAGGCCCGTGCCCGCCTGCGGCTCAAGCAGACCAGCTCCGTGGACTCCCCTGGAGGTCCCCTGCCCCTCCCCCTGCTCAAAGGAGGGGTTGGGGGTGCAGGGGCAGCCCCTCGAAAGCGGGGCGTCTTCTCTTTTCTTGATGCCTTCCGGCTGAAACCCTCTCTGCTCCACATGCCCTAAATTAATCGGGGAGGACTGGGGAAGGAGGTTCTGGGTCCATGCCTGACTCTGTACCCCTTCATTCCCCAGGGGCCCGCAGCCTCTCGCCCCTTGGAGCCTTCTCTGCCTGCCCCAGTGACCCTTGCCCACCCTCTATTTATTGCTTAATTTATTGTTTATATGGATGATTGAGAGGCCCTGTACCACAGCCTAGGCCCCGGGCTCTCCTCTCCCTGGGTCCCTGTGTTCCTTGCCCCTGTCCAGCCCTGGACAGTTGGCTCTACCTCAGCAACACTTTATAGCAAAATCAGTACAAATAAAAATCCCTCAGTGACCTCACTGGATGTGAGTATATTGGGCCTGGGACTGGGTTGGGAGTTAACAACCTGTATGAGATGAGTGTCTGCGTCTGTGCTTGGTGTTGGTGGCTGCAGGTAGTCACATAAGGGCATGGGAGTGTTGGAAAAATGACTTCATTTAAGAAATATATTTTTATGTATATATAGGCACTAGGCACTAAGGTTGGCACTGGAGGTATAATAAAATAGGAGTTCCACCTTCTGAACTGTCAAACAAGAGTCAAATAAACAGCACTGAAGATAATTTGTAGTACAGCTGGGAAATCTCAGAAGGTTGTGGGAGCTCAGGTGAGACACCTGAAGTACGTGGTCTGAGGTGCGTTCAGTGTGCTAGGCTTCCTGATAAATACGTTCCAGCCGAGAGAGTGTAAACGTTCAGGAAAGTGGACAGAGGTTCTGGAAGTCCACCTGGCTAGATCACAGTGGGGGCATGTGTGGGACAGGAGCTTCTGGTGGTTTAAACTTGCTCCTGAGAGCAACTGTGAGATTTGGAGAGAGAGAACCCACTTGGGCTCCTAGAGCGCCACCTCCTGGAAAACAGCCCCACTTGGTACCCTACTAGGGCCCCGTGCGTTATTAGCTGGAATAGATTTAGAGTTCCTTCGGGAGTTGGAGCAGGGCCTCGACGGTGATTCCCAGCGTTTCTGAACTGTCCAACCTGGAGGGCTCCAGGCAACCAGCCCTGCCGGGGGCGTGCCCCAGCCAGCTCGGGTGCGGCCGCCCCGGAAGTGACGTGATGCCCCGCTGGCCGTGCGGAAGTGGAGATGGCGGGGCTGTACGTGAAACCGGGTGAGCGCGGCGGGTGGGCTGGGGCTCTGGGTCTACCGCCGGCCCAGGCTGCGGGCGGTTACCACGCGGGGTGCGGACCCTCTGTCGCCCCCGGGCTCGCTTCACACGTCCTCTCACCTTCGCAGGCAACAAGGAGCGGGGCTGGAACGATCCGCCGCAATTCTCATACGGGCTGCAGACCCAGGCTGGCGGACCCAAGCGCACGCCGCTCACCAAGAGGGTCGCCGCTCCCCAGGATGGATCCCCCAGAGGTGCGTGGGGGCCCTGTGCGCCGCCGAGAATGGGCGGTGCCAGGGATAAGCTTGTACCGTGGGCCTTTTTTGCTGAGGACTTCCTGAGGAGAGAGGTTGGAGCCCCAGAAAGGGGCCCAGTTCTGGCCCTTTTCCGAGCTCCTTACCTGTTGCCCAGGTAAATAATTGGTACGTTGGTCTCAAAAGAATCTCTCTGTGCTTTCCCCCTAGGTGATCTCATCCAGACATACGGTTTTTAATATAGTTTTTAATTCCCAAATTATTTTCAAATCCTATTTCCAACCTGGATCTTAGAACCCCATCGTGGTATACCCATTTGTCTGTTCTTCCTCGTCACTTGACTGTATGATAAGCATCTCAGATTTAACGTGTTATTCATTTAATCAGTATCATCTACTGAGCACCTACTGTGTTTGAAGGCAAACTAAACAGCAGTGAACAAGACAAAAGTTTTGTTTTCTTGGGAGTTCACACTATCGCTTTGGAGATAGATGAAATGGTGGTAAGGGCTTTGCAGAGAAGTAAAACAGGGTGATGTAAGAGTGACGGGGTAACTAAGGTACCTAAGGGGCTGACACTTAAGCTGAAATCTGAATGATTAAAAGCTAGCCACACAAAAATCAGGTGCAAGAGCATTCAGGGCATTGGAAACAGCTACTGCAGGAGCCCTGAGATAAGTTTGGCAAATTCAGAGACTGAAGGAATATCTGATGGCTAGAGCACAGTGGGCTAGGGATAGAGATTAAGATCTGAGAAGTACGCAGGGGGCCAGATCATAGTGGGTTTTTGTAAACCAGGATAAGGAGTTTGTATTTTAATCTACGTAAAGTGGAAGCCATGGAAAAATTTAAAGTAGAGGAGGGCGTCCTTTTCCCCTGAGCATTTCCCGTGCCAATAGGTGGATCTGTGGCCCTGTAAAGGGAGCTCAAATTCAGCTCTTTTCACTCCTCTCTTATCCACACCCGTAACATTGCAGAGTTATAATATAAATCAGAGTTTCTTAACCTTAGCACTAATGGCATTTTGGGCCAGATAATTCTTTTTTGTGAGAGACTGTCCCATACATTGTAAGATGTCTGCAGTATCCCTGGCCTCTACTCACTAGATGTCAGTAGCACCCACCCAGTTGTGACAGCCAAAAGTGTCTCCAGACATTTGTCCTGGGGGCAAAATCTCCCCAGGTTGAGAAACACTGACTTATATCTTTAAAAAGACCACTGTGTCTCCTGTGTGGAAAACAGATTTTAGGGAAGAAGTGGAAAGACAAATTAAGAGGCTATTATGCTAACATAGATAAGATGTAATGATGATTTGGACAAGGGCTTGAGTACTAGAGGTGGTAGGAATTGGATGGATATAAGATATGTTATGGAGAAAGTCAGTAGGAATGAGTAGGTATAGTAGGTGAGGTGAAAGAAGAAGCAATGTAACATACATTTTTTCACTTGAGGAAGTGGATGGTGTTGTTCATTGATATGGGATAACTGGGTTTTGGTGGGTGAGGAAAAAAGCAAGCTTTCTGTCTTGGCCATGTTAAATTTGGGCTGCTACTCTGGGGAGAGGTCTAGGCCAGAATTACAGAAATGTGTCACTGTCACATGGATGGTATTTGAGGTCATGGGCTTGAATAAAGAGTGTGTGTGGATAGAGGCCTAAAGAGGATCCAAGACAGAGCCCTAAGGTGCTCTAGCATTTCAGGGTTGAACAGGGAAGGAATTAGCAAATGAGACTGAGAAAGAGCAAAAGAAGAAGAAAAGTAACATTTACTCTGGGAGAGATTAAAATCTTGATTCAACCCTGATGAATGCTGCTGAGAGGTTAAATAAGATGGAGAAAAGGGACCACTTGATTTGACAAACGTAACAATCACTAGTGACCCTAACAAAAGTAGTCAGGAGTGATGAGAGCAGAAACCCAGCAGGAATGGGCTGAGGAGAGAATGTGAAAAGTGGAGAGAGTAACTGTAGTCAGCTCACTGAAGAAATTCTCCTGTAAAGCAGAGATGAGAAATAGGGCAGTGCCTGAGGATGCAGCGTGAGGTAAGGGATGGTTCTGTATGCTGATGGGATTGTTTAGTAGAGAGGGAGAACTGATGGCACAGGAGAAAAGGGATAACTGCAGGAGGGAAGCCTAGAGAAGGCAAGAGAGGCGGGGATGCAGAGTACAGCTGCAGAGATGGCCTCTGATAGGAACAGGAACCTTTCATCTATTAGAGGAGGAAGGAAAGCAGCCACAGATGCAGGTGGGTTAGTAGAACTGGTGGTGAGAAGATGAGAGTGTTCCTGTTCAACGACCTTTATCTTCTCAGTGAAATATGAGGTAGGGTCAGAAGTAGAGAGACAGCAGGGAAAGGAAAATAAAAGGAGAAGGTAGAAGAGTTTAGAGGAGATAAGATGTGAAAATAGTTGTTCTGAAGAGTGGAAAAATGAGGCAAAGTATATGATCTCCAGGCAATGTTGAATGCCTTTTAAAATCTGTAGCTATGAATTTAAAGGGAGTGAGTTTAATGCACCTCGAAAATCTGAGTAGCTGAGCTGGAAGGGTAGGAGGGGTGGTCATTGTTGCTGAGAACAAGGCAGAGAGGGATGGGAGGCTGAGGTTGGGTGGAAAAAATGGTTATTGGAGGTGAGAAGGTCAAATTGACAGACCAAATTAGATGAATTATCATCCATGTGGATGTTGATACCTAAAAGTAATTTTTGACTTTTCTCCTCCAGTTTTCTCATTTTCCATAGTGATTCCACCATCCCATCATTAAAGTCAGAAACCAAGAGTCATCCTTGGCTTCTCTCTCCTTCACCCCCTGTTCCATCAAGATCTGTTCTACCTCCTCTTAAATATATCTCAGACCACTCCATTTCCCCTCATCTGCTCTTTCACTGTAGTCCATGCCAGCATTCTCTTTCCTGGACTATTGTTAACCTGCCCTCCTCTACCTATTCTCATCAGCTTTTCACAGACCATACAGAGTGTGAACGTCATAAAAAACAAGTTTAGTGACATCAGTCCCTGCTTTTATAAACCTGCAGTGGCTTCCTGTTACCATTAATGGAGTAATGGCTCAAGACTAAACTCCTCCAAAGCCCTGCAGGGTCTGGATCCCTGCTTACCTCTCCAGTGAAAGCTCATACTACTTTCTTCAGTGTTAATCATTTCCAGCCACACAGGCCTTGTTTCTGTTCCTTGAACAAGTCAGGACTTTTTCCACCTCTTGGGCCCTTCCCTTACCTCTGCCCTAGTACATGGTTCCTTCAACTCTTTATGGCTGCATCTATCTCATCCAAGTTCTTAACTTTGTGAGCACTTTTTGCTACACACTAATGTAGCAGCTGTACCTATATTCTTACTTAATCATCATTGCAACCCTGTGAAATAAGTACTATTCCTATAATATCCCCATTTTACAGAAGAGGAACCCAAGCTCAGAGGTTAAAGGTAACTTGCCATATGTCACATAGTGTGTGAGCTGGGATAAACTTAGATATCATCTTATAAGGCCTTCCTTGAACACTCAGGCTAGGTAGGTCCCTCTACTATTCCTCTTTATCACATCATCCATTTTATTTCTTTGTACCTATTTAAGCCATGTTTGCTTGATCCTGCTTTACCTTTTCAGTCCCCACCTTAGAGACATCTCCTGGGGCCCCCCCAATGGGGCCTCCACCTCTGTCAAGTAAGGCTTCCAGACCCCCATTTGTGGGGAGTTGTCCTCCCTCCAGTATGGAGCCCACAAATTTCCCAGTTGTTGAGTCTGAGATTCTGCTGGAAGATGTATTGAGACCTTTGGAACGGGCATTGGAGGATTGCCGTGGCCACACAAAGGTAAGTGGGAAAGCTCCCATCAACAGCCAGATGCAAGTATGACTCTCAAAGGTAGACCCTCTGACCCTATGGGCAATGGCTCTTAATCCTTTCTGAGTTATGAACCCCTTCAGAATTTGCTAAGGACTTCCTAGAAAAAATGAACACAGGATTTAGGAGGGTTCACAATCCTCAGAAGAGGCTTATAGGAACAAGAATTGAATTCAACTCCCATTAGTGACAATAACAGCCTGATTTACGTACCTCTAGGCCACTGAGAACAGACCCTGCTGATATTATGCTTAGGGAGGGGAAAAAAAAACCCAACAACAACAGCCCCTTTTTTTTATTGATAATGTTTCCTCAGTTCTCTGGAGGCAAGGGATCTGAGGAGTCTTAAAGGAAAGTAGCAGAGGGGCTTCCCTGATGGCGCAGTGGTTAAGAATCCGCCTGCCAATGCAGGGGACATGGGTTCGAGCCCTGGTCCGGGAAGATCCCACATGCTGCAGAGCAACTAAGCCGGTGCACCACAACTACTGAGCCTGCGCTCTAGAGCCCGTGCTCCGCAACAAGAGAAGCCACCACAATGAGAAGCCCGTGCCCAGCAACGAAGACCCAACGCAGCCAAAAATAAATAAATAAAATAAATAAGTTTATATAAAAAAGAAAAAAAAAGGAAAGTAGCAGAGTGATCTTCACCTCTTTGGTCCTTAGTTTCCTTATTTGTAAAGCAGCACTATAGAATTAATTTCTGAGCATATGAGAAACTCCAGAAATTTAAAAATTCTAGCCATACATGCATTTTTCTTGAGAAGATCCATAGATTTCATCAGATTCTTAGTGGGGCCTCTAATCTTTGCGTAAAGAACCATAACTCTTAGAGTGTAAAGTTCCTGGGCCAGACAAAGCAGGTGCTTCCTATATGGTGCTCCTTTCCCTGCCCCTGCTGGGCTGGCAGCACTGACTTGGAGGGGGCTTCTGTCTCTCAGAAGCAGGTATGTGATGACATCAGCCGACGCCTGGCTCTGCTGCAGGAACAGTGGGCTGGAGGGAAGCTGTCAATGCCTGTAAAGAAGAGGATGGCTCTGCTGGTGCAAGGTGTGGCTGGGTCCCTTGGT
Organism: Balaenoptera acutorostrata; assembly: GCF_949987535.1. Lineage (NCBI taxonomy): Eukaryota > Metazoa > Chordata > Mammalia > Artiodactyla > Balaenopteridae > Balaenoptera > Balaenoptera acutorostrata. The sequence goes on along the minus strand of NC_080065.1, from coordinate 125,820,537 downwards.
ATAGCCTAAGTCCCTCATCCTGCCATGGTTGTCCAAGTTGGACTAGGTGCTGAGATTTTGACTGGTTGGGAGGGGAGGAGTTGCAGCTATGTTTTTTGCTCCAGGTTTCTTGCTCAGCCCCTCTCTCTCCTCAGAGCTTTCAAGCCACCAGTGGGATGCAGCAGATGACATCCACCGCTCACTCATGGTTGACCATGTGACTGAGGTCAGTCAGTGGATGGTGGGAGTTAAAAGATTAATTGCGGAAAAGAGGAGTCTGTCTTCAGAGGAGGAGGCCAATGAAGAGAAATCTGTAGCCACAACTGAGCAGAACCAGACCGTGCCAGGCATCCAACACGATCCTTAATCCTATGGGTTCCCCAGACTGATCTCACACCATCTCTTATGCCTTGGCATGGGAGGCCTTCCCTAACTTGGTTCCCTTTTACCACTTGGGAGACTGTCTGCCCCATTGGGGTGTTTGGCCTGACCCATCTCTGGGGGAAGAGGTCCCTCCTGGACCACAGGGAGGCCGCTTGTTACCCATACCATATGCATTTCAATAAAAACATCTCAATGTGGTGGGACCTGGGTAGGAGAGATGAGCCCTTCCTATGCCAAACTGGTTTCCTCTGGTATCCTTAACTGCCCTGCTCGCTGTGCACCGTGCACACCTCTGTTCTTCCTCTATTCATCATGAATGGCCTTGCTAGGTGTGAGTAGACTACTGCCTGCCACTCTCCCCCAAATTAGAAACATACATCCCTTGCTGGGCTGAGTAACCCTATGTTTGGATGATTTTGTTTCAGTATGGGAACAGAGGCTCAAATAGCATGGGGAGTTTTTTTTCCCTCAAAAAAAGGAGACTGACCTATTTGCATTGCATCACCCTTGAGGTATGCAAGTGCTACAGAGATTAGAACCTAGCTGTATAAATTGAAGGTGAAAAAGACCAGATTGCTGACATATGGGATCATGATTTTTTTTTTTTCAGGAGACGGGGAGAGTAGGATTATGACTCTTTATCTGACTCACCAAATAAACTTCTGCCTCTGTTTGGGCCCTAAGGTCTTCTAACGCTTTGAGGACAACAGAACCAGGTGGAAGGGGCCAGGAGGCTCATATCATGCTGTGAGAAGGGAGAGTACAGGTTTCCAGTGTTGGAATATAGTTGGTACTTACAGGTGGGAGGCAGAAAAGGTATGGGGAGAGACAAAAGAAGGCTATAGGCTGGGACAGTGCCTCTTTTCTCCTGCTTTGGAAAAGCTAAGGAGGGACTGGTAGAGAGGCCTGATTCCAGGAAGGCTGCTTCCTGGAAAGGCTGGAACAGCCCTTGGCAGGGGTCAGGCTATTGCTGTTTATGGTTTGGCAGCTCCTATGGCCTGCCCCCAAAGCTTGCCTCAGGCTCTAAGTGCTGCTGGAAGTGGGCCCAGTGGGAGCTGGGAAGGAACCTGGGACCTCTGATCCTAACCAGGTTTGCTGGGACCCTTAGCTTTATGGCTGAGATGGGAAGATCAGCATTGAGGAGAACACTGGAGCCAAGGCATTTCTTTGAATGTTTACTAAGCAGTCAGACAGTGACATTCTCCATCCCCCAGCCCCAGCCTCAGCCTCAGCCTGAGCCAAGGGCCAGGGGTTGGGAGGAGTGCCTACAGACCAAAGAGTAGTAGAACTAAGGGCTTGGCAAGTTGCCCATTCCTATCCCCGGTCTAGCTGCCTCAGAGCTAAGGGAGGCCCAGAACCACCATATCACCCCATTCTGGATTAGATGAGGCCAGCTGGCCTTTGGATACCCCAGAAAAAGGAGGTAGCAGCAGCAGCGTGAGGGATTCCTCTTACTCCACACACAGGGTCATCTTCACTGGATTAGATGTCCATTTCAAACTGTGCGTCATCTGGAGAGAGAAAAGGCAGGAGGACTGGTTGCTGGGCTGGGGTCTGCAGGTTCAGTGTCAGTGAAGAAGCCCCTCTCAGAATCGAACCCCCACTCTACTTAACTGGGGCATTTGGGCTCAAAGCCATTTTTAAATTTGGGGGCCTGCTTTCCTTACCAGGTATCTCTTCCTCTGTCTCCTTCTGCTCCTTCCGCTCCTTGAGCCTGGAGGGTGGGGCTGTTGGAGGAGTTGTGACCCCGGGAATCTGAGGGAGGCAGCAGGGGGGCGTCTGGGCAATGGGTGAGTTCTTGCACTCCAGCAGGAACTTTCGGTCGTAGATGATCCTGGTGCCTGTCAAGGGGTAGGGGCTAGGTAAGAGGCAGGAGCTTGGGTACAGAGCTGTCTGGGACCCCAGACACAGGCCTTTTAGGGACCAAGGGGTCACATCTTCCCATTTTTCAAAGGGCTACTTGCTCTGCAGCCCGGCCAGGATCTCAGCTGACTAGCCTTCACAGCACTTAAAGTCTCCTGGGCCTACCCAAGATGTGTCTAAGCACCATAGAGCAAGTGGGGCATCCCAGCTGGTTTAGGCAGGGGCTTTTAGTTTAGGGGAGCTTCAGGTCTTGGCTCTAGGAGGAGCACCAAACTTGGAGCTCAAGTACTTCAGGAGGCTCCTGTCCTGCTCTGCTGGCTCTGGAACTTCATTGCTTTGGTTCACAAGGGAGGGCCTAGCCCTCCAGCCTCAGTTGGATGAGGAAGCCAAGAGCAGATACGAAGGCTGGTGCTGCCACCTGGGCTCTGATATCCTGCAGGGAGGAGCGGTGTTCCTCCTGTGAAATACAGGGACACACTGTTCTTATCCTGACCCCTCCCAAGTCCTGTCAGGCTCAGCTCAGCCTAGAGGAACTTGGCCCCAATCATGTCCTCAAAAGGCCCTACCCTGTTCTCACCCCTCCCCTTCGCCTCCGCGGCAGGAACCCCTGAATAGGCATGATCCCAGGCTGCTCCACCAATCTGCCACTAGTCAAGCCAGCCAGCGCAGAGACCCGAAGCTCCTGCCCCCAACTGCCAGAGTCCTGCATTTGCAGCTTTGCAAGACCCAGTTGCTTCCTGCTGAAGCCACACTCAACTGGGGCCTCGGCTTCTGCACCCAGGCGGCAAGTCAGGAGGGCTGGGTGAGCAAGGAGCCCAGAACCCAGGCCATAGTGATGATTTCTGCCCAGTCACTAGGAAACTAGGCACAAGGCCGTGTTGCATCACTTTGAGAATTTAGGGAACTGGGCTTTGGCTCCAAGCACCCACCCCCCTCAAAGCTACAACCTGCAGAGGGGCCTGCAGGCAAGTCCAGGCTCGCACCTCCCCGCCCACGTCCCGCGACACGCACACGCTGGCCGGGCCGCTGACCTCCGGGGGTAGTGGCGTATAGTGTGCCCCCCAAAGTGGTGCTGTAGCAGTCAGGCAGCCAGTCCCTGCCCCCGGGAATCGGGCAGCTGGTGGATGTGGACATAGCGCGGGCGGGACGAGCAGGAAGGCAGCGGCTGGTGCTGGTGTTGAGGACGCGGGGCGCAGCCGAGTCTGAGGCGAACTCAGTTGACCACGTGCGGCCGCAGCAACAACACCAGGACAACGTCAAGCCGGGGGCGGGCCGGCCGTCAATCAACCCGATGATCCCGCCCTACCCTCGCGGGAGGAAGCACCAAACAGCAAAAGTTGGAAGGAGTTCCAGGAGCCTCACCAGCCTCCAGTTCCTCCTGGCCCAAAATTGGCCAGCCTGCCTATACCTATAAGCGCTGCAGCTACTCAGCTATTTACTATTTACTGTTTACAGCGGGCGCTGGGGACAGGTGAGGAATGGCACACGTTATTGCCACGTATATTAATTCATCCATTCCTCTCAACAGTTTTGGACAGTAAAGCACTGTTATTAGCCACATTTTACAGGTGAGGACACCAAAGTCCAGAGAGGTTAGGTCATGGTTCAAAGTCACGGATTTTGTAGGAGGGGGAGCTGGGATTCATACCTGAGTGTGTCTGATTCAAGTGTGTGCCCCTAGGCACAGCTGTGTAATGCCTCCCATTAATCAATTTCAGTACAGGGTGAAAAGTGCCTTGATGGCCTGGTGCACAGCCATCAGGGTAGGTCAGGGAGGGAGAGTGGGCTTTCTGGAAGAAGTGATACCTGGACTGATTAAAGGATGAATAAAGGTTGGAAGATAGGAGAGGCCAGTTCTTTGATCTCTCTGTCACAGCTAACCTCAGGAAACTAAGGAAGGACTGGGGGCTGGTGAGGAGGGCTTGGTCTTTAGCCCTCCGGAAAGTAAGATCAGAGAGGCTGGCCTTTAAAGAGAAGATTTTTTGATGTAGGCACAGTGACATGAAAGGAGGCAGGAGAGAGGTAGTGGGAGAGTAAGTACTAAGTCTAGTACCTGTATACACAAAAAATCTCGACTTGACCCAGTTGTCTGCTGTTTCGCTTCCTCAGAGTCACTATACCCTCAGCAATGCCACCCCACCACCAATTAATTGTAGACCACCTGACTTCATGCATTTATCAGCACTGGCTTCATCAGATTTTCCCTCAGCTCTGGTTTCTTGACTCATTTAAAAAGACTATTTTAGGGCTTCCCTGGTGGCGCAGTGGTTGAGAGTCTGCCTGCTAATGCAGGGGACACGGGTTCGAGCCCTGGTCTGGGGGGATCCCACATGCCACGGAGCAGCTGGGCCCGTGAGCCACAGCTACTGAGCCTGCGCGTCTGGAGTCTGTGCCCCGCAACGGGAGGGGCCGCGATAGTGAAAGGCCCGCGCACCGCGATGAAGAGTGGCCCCCGCTTGCCGTAACCAGAGAAAGCCCTCGCACGAACCGAAGACCCAACACAGCCAAAAATAAATAAATAAATAAATAAAGTAGCTATAAAATTTAAAAAAAATAAAAATAAAAAATAAAAAGACTATTTTACAAGTCATTGCTTCTCAAATTTTAATGTGCACATAAAGCACCTGGAGATTTTGTTAAAATGAGGATTCTGATACAGTAGGTGGGACTTGAAATTCTGGGTTTTAAATAAAATCCCAGGTGATGCAGACCCTTAGTTCTGCATGTCCTTAGAATCACACTTCAGGTAGCAAGGATATGTATATTTTATTGTTCCAAAAAGGTTTTTGAGCCTCTTACAAAGTGGTGTATGCCTAAATAAAGTGTCTTAGCAATGAAGTGCTGGAGGGTAAGGCTTGGGATCAGATTGTGGAGGAACCATCTATGACAACTCAACTTTTAAGCAAGGTAAGTAGTCTAGTGAGGGGAGTGGGAGATGGGGTGGAGGACAGTGAGACTGGAGGTAAAGACTCCAGCCTAGTGAAATAGGGTAGGCAAAAAGGCAGTTGCTGCGAGGATGGAGAGAAGTGGAGGGGATCCAGATACACAGAGGAGGAAGGGTAAGGTGACTGATTTCAGGGTGGGGTGGGAGAGGAGATAAGCTAGGATAATTCCCAATCTTCTGACTTGAGAGTCTTGGTAGCTAGTAGTACCACCTAACATAATAGGGAAAACAAGGGGAGGGGCATATCTTATATTGGGGAATATATAATGTGTGTGGAATGTTCAGATGGAGAAGCACAGTAAGGAGCCAGATATACAGGTCTGAAGCTACAGAGGGAGAACTCTGGGCAAGTGATTCAGATTTGGGTGGAGTAAAATCCAAGAGTATGGGATGAGATTACCTGGGGAGAAGATACACCAAAAGAAGAGACCTGAGCATATCAACATTTATTTAAGGGGTAGTGGAGGAAGGAGACTGAGAAAGACCAGTGAGTAGGAGAACTAGAAGTGTCAAAGGTTTTCAAGAAGGATCAGTGTGGAAGTGATCCTTCTATTAATCTCTATTATAAAACAACAGCAGCAGTTACAGACTAATAGCAGTCTTACTACTATAAGAGTACTACTAGAAGTGTACTTTTCTTGGGACACTGTGTGCTATAAGGGCTGGGGAACTAGAGAATAGGTAGTTGGTTTTTGAGAGAAAACCAGATTCATCATCCATTCAACCAGGATGAAGGACCAAGAGTTTAAATCAGAGGTTTTTCAACACTGATTGCCCATTACAGTATAGAAGCTTCCAAAAAAGAAAAAAACCAAAAACTTATGCTCAGGTCCCAACCCCAGAGATCTGATTAAACCTGTAGGGGAATACCAGGTCTCTGCCACCAGGCAAATTACTTTGAACTCACGTCAGTACCATTAAGATAAAACAGGAAGAGGTGAAAAGTAATCACAAAATAGGTTTGCAATCTGATCATTAGATTCACGATCTTGTTTTCCAAATTAGGTCTTCAAGCCCAAGCTCCTGCCCTTTTTTGGAGGTGGTCTTAACACACTCAAGTTTCTCTCACCCATTTCCTACAGGAGAGAGTGAAGGTAAAGTAACCTGTCAAATAACATTGACACACGGTGACAAATCTTTGAGGAATAGAAAATGCAGGATTATCAGAGTCCCTCACCCCAGAACAGGGTCCACTGGGAAGACGTCACAACCATCCACACTTCTTAGTAGAAGAGCTCTAGGGCTAGTTAGAGAACAAGATGTTCAGAAGCTGTTTTCCTACAGTTTGTTTGCCTCTTCCTGGGTTTACAATGTGGTACAAAGGTCTTAAACAGTGGGACAGAACCATGTATACTAAGAACTCCTCTATGTGGCTTGAAACTCTAATATGACCAGCCTTTCCCCTTCTAAAAGCTACCTCAAACTAAGGATGGTACCCTCCTGTACTAACTTTGAGGTTGGAAAGAGGACTTGGCCAGAATCTGTAAGATGGAAACTACAGTTCCAAGTCCTGAGATTTCTTACCTCTGGTTAGGAGAGGCCACCATTGGCTGTCCAACTCTCTTCTTCGGTCTCGTTAGCTGAGGTGATGAGATTTCCCCTTTGAGAGCAGGGACTGAAGGAAGCAGACTGGCCTATAAAAGGGCAAGTCAGCACACTGTAGCCACAATAGGTTTAAAGGGTCTTAAAAACATCACGAATTTTATTGGTGGTGGTATTTTATTACATTGAACACTACTTGAAATAAGTGGGTCCAGAAACCTTGATGATACAGTTTTATTCCTTGAATGAGCTGTTATTCTCATAGGGCTTGATCTATGCCTCAGCAGGATGTTCCTTTTCTTTTCTTTTTCTTTTTTTTTTTTCAGCAGGATGTTTCTTAATGACTTGAGGGCTCACTATGGGTATGCAAGGTTTTCTTCTGCCTCCACTAAATTCCCAAAATCAATAATGGCTCTCACAACAGCAGACTTTTGATTCCATGTAAGAACAAATGGTAGGGGCCCTCAAATCTCAGCAATGTATTGGCTTCTAGTAGTCCCATACCATACATTCTCATTCACAAGACAAGAGAATCTGTTAGAACTAGGAGACCCTTTTGAGTTCATTTACATTGTTTCATTTACAGATGAATGTGAAGCCCAGAGGTAAGAAATGACTTGCCTATGGTCATATAGCTTAAAGTGGCAGAAATGAAAACAGAATTTAGGTTTCTGACTCTTGTTCCACTCTACCCGTTCTGCCTCCCCACAAATCCCTTGTATATTCTGAAAGTAATTAAGTTCTTACCTGAGCTAGGTTTAATCCAAGGTTCAGGTTGGTAAAATAGCAGTAAAGTAATGCCAGGAAGAGGCAAGACAGAGGAAGAGATTAGCAGGCAAAATGGAGTGGGGAGTAGGCTACTGGGATTCAAATAGAAAGAAAAGAAGGCAGTGGTGGTAAGAGGGCAGGAAGTAGGGTATCCTAAATAACTGCTACAAACTGCACAGCTCCTGTTTTTTCCTAATCCTTCTAGGGGTTTCTCATAATTGTGTCTTCTTATGGGTTCTAGTTCCTGATCTGAGATAAAATTTCTCATTCTGTTGTCCTCAAGGTATAGAAGATATTGGAAGAGCTCTTCCAATAATTCAAGTATACTTTAAATAGTTAAGAAGACAGAACAAAACTCACTTTTTGTCCCACTGAATAATTTACGTAGTATTATCTCTCTCTAGTATATGTTTCATCAAGAGTAGTTTCATTCATTTCACTAATATTAGGTGATTTTTTGGGTTGTTATTAGTGGTAAGTGGAAACAGCAAGATATGTAGGTGATGCCAGGGGTCCTTTGTCCCCCTCAAGGGGGTCTCTTGAGACTACTTGATGTGGTTATTAAGCACTACAAAGGCACTAGCTTCAACACCAGTGATAATTTCCAAATCCATTCAAAATAGAAAATAAGAAATGAGCTTACAGAAGCACTCTCATATGTAAAATGATATGGAAGACAGAACAACCAGGTATGTCTAACACAGAACAAACATGGCGTGTCTCATCTAGTGGCAGCTCTAGGAGCAAGGCAGAGAAGATTAAGAACTTCCGTTGGTAGGAGAGTAGAAAAGTGCTTCTGGTATGGTTCTGCCCCTAGTTATTATCTTTCTGTGCATCCTTCTTTGCCTTAATGTGTGTTTTGGCTCCTCTATCACCTCAAACATTTTCTTGTTTTCTTTTTTAGCTCGCTTTTATCTAAGACCAGGTAATTCAACCATATTAAAACATGAACAGTCAAGTTGATGACTGTTCTTTTCATTGGGCTAGTTTTTTCTTCTCTATTGTGTCAGATTCTTGGCATAGCCTATAGTTTGGCCAAAGCAATCCATTCCAGTGTTCATGAGTTTAGCTTGTTGACCATATTGGCTCTTCATGGAACTAAGCCCAGAATTAGTCACATATTTATAAACATTATTCAGCTGATGCAACAATACAACAGAATTAAAGGAGTCACCCCCACCCCCTCCTATGTCCCAACCCAAATAAAACTTAAACACCTATAACCAATATAAATCTTTAGATAAAAAAGTCAGGAAGCGCAAAAGGAATCTGAAGGATGATTTGGGTGTCCCTAAGTTTTTTCAGTGTCATCTGACTGAAATCCTGTTGTTCTTATTGACATACTCATGATCCACAAAGAGCTAAACCTTTTTAATGGCCTATCTGCTAAAGTCAAATAAGACACATTGCAGGGGCTTGAAACATTCTCACTTTTAAAACGATACGGAAGAGAACAAAAGAACAAGGAATGTTTAACACAGAATAAGTATACAACTAGTCTTAAAAGTGCTTTTTCAAGGCAGTCTAAGAACGGACTCTGAAGTGTAAAATGTGAGAAGCCTATCACAAATATAGTATTAACAACCTGGTTCAGTATGATTGTGGATTGGGTAGTACCTGCATGACCACTGAAAGGATCACACCCCACTTCTAAACACTGTTCATCTTTTTATTGAATATTCTGGTAAATATTTCACATTAATACAGGCCACATTAAGTAGAGCCACTATATGACAAGAAATTTACTCAACCTTTTCATTTTTAAGTATGTAAACAATTGTACATGTATTTACCACCCTAAAAGGCTGAAACATGTAATCATCTAATTCTCTTCTGCATACAAGTAGCATTCAGTATGTTTAGCCCAAAGCACTAATTTCAAAATGGCTAAACTAACCAGAGAACATAATCAGATGGATAGGAAATCACTTTGTTCATATACAATGGGCAATCAAATTTCCATTGCTAAAGCCTCAGAGAATATTTCTTAGGCACATTAAAAAAAATCCCCAGGGTTCTTCCAAGGTCAAAAGTTTCTCAAACAAGGCTAAAGAGTAAGACCTTCTAACTTAGTTGACATATTTGAGATGCATGTTTCCAATATGAGGTGCCCACGTGCCAGGCCAAATCTGAAAAGGGGGAGGAAAAATTGGAATTTCTAATTAGGAATCTTTAGACATTTACAAAATGAATATATAAATGCAATGGTAATTCACTGTTTCTGCCTAGGAAGAATACACATACATGAGATAAAATGTTAAGTAGCATCATCTTGATATTGAAAAACTTAATTCAGTTCAAGATAGTCAGATGTCATGACTTTTGATATATTCAGAACTTGCACTACCCAAAGAATTAAAAGAATGACATCATAAATCTGAAAAATAAAAGAGCATTAAGTCCATTTTACCTGTTGGGCATCAGTGCATTCAGTTGAATTTTGAATAACTTTTATCATAGGGTTCCAAGCAGGATCTGGGTTGTGAAGTCCATTAAACAGAGGGCCTCCTGGAACATCAGCAAGCTGAGGATGGGAGGGTATTATGGTGCCTCCATACATGGAAATTGGTAGACCCTAAAACAGCAGAAAGGTGTAATCATGAAGTGATTGTAAATGATGATTCCACAATATCAGCATAGATTTCTCTTATTTCCCTTCATTCAAAGAACTCCAGAGTATCCTGTAAGTATAGCACCATTGTACAGTCTTGGGAAACCAAAAGTGGTTATTTGCGTCAGCAACACTTTTCAATGAGAATAGAAAAACAAAACAAAACAACTAAATCCAATATCAAATCATCAGGAAATTTCCAATACTTGATGAACACATATAATACCCTCAACTTTCCCATATTTAGGATTTACTAATAAGCTTCTGCCAAGAAAAGGGGAATTCTACATGATTGCTTGCAGCCACAATCTGGCTTTATGGCAGCCTGGAAGCTCTCAGAGGAGACAAGAGGGCAATGGGGAGCTCACAGCCAGCTTTTCAGAGAGGAAGAGGCCTCTAAGCTGTGGCAGCCAAATGCAAAGCAGCAAAACCCAAATCTCTCAGGTTCTGGAGGGAAGACGGGGGCTTCTTCAAGATAGTTTGAGGACAAACTAATGTAAACAACATAATCCACTTTTGAAATTGGATAAAAGATCTGGCAAAGTCATAGAAACAAACTAGTTATACCAAAAGGGAGAATTATTTCAGTACAAATTACTCCTTAACATGTGACTACACTGGCTGGCAATGTGTTAAACAAGTTACAATGTCAGCTCACTTTAGAAAAATCCACAAAACTGCTTACCATAGGCTGATGAAAAATGTTAGAGGGGGCTACCATTCCGGAATCATCTCTCTCCATTGGTTGATGCTGAGAGAATGTGCTTGGGTCTGATAATTGTTGATGCATTGGATGGTTCCCTATCACAGACTGTGACCAACCTGACAAGCCTTCTAGAAAGAAGAATTGAGATCAAGGTTAGATATTTATTTGGATAAAATAACAAAACATTACCACTGGATTTTTTCATACTAAATTTAATCAAAAGCATTCCTTTGAGAAGCTCAGGACACATTCATGAAAATCTTTGCAAACCAAAATACAAGTTCCTGGAAAACTGGGTGGAGTCCTCTGAATACCCTAAACACTCTACCTTGTCCTTCAAAAGATTAAGTGCTCTCTGAAAGAAATCAAATGATTGTCCTATTCTACAATGAAAAGCTTAAGAAGGAAAGGAAGTATGCTTTGAATCTTTTACTTCTAATCAAGTCTGTATTTATTATTTTATATATATTACTATCATACATATTACATCTATTATTATGTATAATCCAAACTAACATTCCAGACTTTGAGACTGGACTGAACTCCTCAAAGGTTTAAACAACCTTACTGGTTAAGTGCAGGAACTAATAAGCTTATTTATTTAGGTAAGGAACTAAGTTTAAATGGCAAAATCCCACAACTTACTCAAGATATCCCTTCAGACAGAGGACACTGTAACTGTACCTGACACGGCATTGACGCCAAATGACCAGATTCCACTGTGTCCAACAGGAGCAACAAAACTGGTCCCCACAGGGGCTTGTGCAACAGACCCTCCTTGCCGAATCCGGGCTAGTCTCTCTGTTCCAATGGGGGGAGGTATCTTTCGATCCTGACTGGCACTGCCTCCTTTCGGTTGGCCCAAAGTTGGTGGGGCAGAAGTGGCTGAAAGAGGTGAAGATGATCCCGAAGAAACAGATGGAATAGGAGAGTCACCTGGTGGCAAAATATTTCTCTATTGTTTTATTACATATAAAAACTAATTATAAGAATATGAGAAACCTTGTTGGAAAGATCTGTTCCACAACATAGGTTCTGGAAAAAAAATTTCATTTTACAAGGTCATTCAGATGAAAATATATAGGGACTTCCCTGGTGGAGCAGTGGTTAAGACTCCATGCTCCCAATGCAGGGGACCCAGGTTCGATTCCTGCTCAGGGAACAAGATCCCACATGCATGCCATAACTAACAGTTCGCATGCCACAACTAAGGAGCCTGCCTCCCGCAACTAAGACCTGGTGCAACCAAATATATAAGTAAATTAAAAAAAGAAAATATATAAGTTCTATAAATATTATCCTATACTACTTCTGCCTGTAGTAAATATAAACAACTAGTCTAAAAATATAGTAAGTATAGACTAGTCTAAAGAATTTTTTCAAATTGAACTGAACAAGGCTAGAAAGGAAGAAGGCCGTATTTATTCTTATTGTAGTTCTGCTGGCTTGCGGGATCTTAGTTTCCCCACCAGGGTTTGAACGCAGGCCCTCGGCAGTGAAAGCGCAGAGTCCTAACCACTGGACCACCAGGGAATTCCCCTTACTGTAGTTCTAAAAAATCTTCTCAAAACATATATTGTCACATTTTAAATTAACTTAAATGTGGCAATGTTTGCACGGTAACTATCATATTGTCTGGAAAATAGCTGCTGGTCCTCTATAATTATTAGCTGTTTTCTTTTTTCTCTTTCTACAGCCCCTTATTCTTCCCCATAAGGAAGGAAGGTTAAATGTTAGTGAAGCATTGTAGGATTCAATTCACAGCTTTGTTTCTTAATGGGACTCCCAGGTAATATGGGTAGTTTTCCTTGCCAAAGGGCCAATACTCACTGACTTTCTCATGATGCTCATTTAAAAAAAATCAAATCCTGTTCAAATCCTTTTAGAACTTCATCTGTTCTAAATATTGAAATAAGTCAGAACACAGGAATATTTTCACTTATAAATGGCAATCATACAGTTTCCTCAAATGTAAAACTAAATGAGGAATCATACCAAACTGACCAGATACTTAAATTCAACTTCTTTTCAGACCTAAGAAATTATTTCACAATACTGTCCCCAAAGGGTCTTATAAAACTACTTGTAGTGCCTCTTTTCTTGATCCAAGTCTCAGTGTAATCTCAAATCTGGCTTGGAAGAATAGCCTGACCCTTCTCAAGTTTTCTATCCTATAAATGACTGATAATTTTTGACATGACTGCAAAACAAACCTTGGGTATTTGCATACAATTTAGATTACTAAAGTTACAATATAGCGTTCCCTGAAACAAATGGTTTAATAACTTATTCAAGACTCTTTGGGAAGAGTTCCTCTAGGATTCCTACATGAGTTTGAGGCGCTTGTCCAAGGGTGGGGAGAAAAATGTTGTCTGTTGAAACTGGGAGTCCCAACGGGAGCTGGCCCTTGCAGGAAAACCCGAGTTCCTGGTATGCCGGAAAAACTTGTCAGAGGAGCAGAAGAGGAAGATTGGGAGCTGCCTGATGGGTCAATGGACGGTAACCCTGAAATAAAAACAGGTCCAAGACATCAAATTAGCCAAGGCTTTAAAAATGAAAGTCCAAAGTTGACTTAATTCCTCTTTAAAAAAGCAGAAAGAACGCAGTTTATTTTGTGGATCACAGCAACAAGAATCCATTTATTTCATACTGTATGTACCCCCAAACCATTTTTTTCTTACAGTCCAGAAGAATATCACCAAGCAGGACTAGACATAGAAATGTGAGCCCAATGTTTAGGAATGGCAGTCACCTGGAGTATGTTCTAGATAAATCTCAAAGCTTTCATTAGAGGGGGCATGAAATGAGAGCATGTTGTGGTACCCATCACTTAGAAATATAGCTGTTCATCTATATAACTATAGTCATTTCCTGTGCAAGATGAGTAACAAAACCTACCAATGTTTGCTTCCTAACAAGGAAGGAAAGCATACGATTAAACTAAAGATAATTTCAGTATTCCATCTGATTAAAAAAAAAAAAAAATCAACAGCTGCAAACTACATCAAAGTTTCTATCTAGTTTGCATGAGTCTGAACTTAGCAGTATTCTCAAATTCCATTGCTTTCTCTGGAGAACATTTTTAGGGAAAGAGGTCAAGGATCTGGAAAAGGATTATAGGTGCTCATTTCAGAAAAAAGTAGTTAATATCAACATAAAAAATTCAAAACTTTTCAAGCAGGTCTTATTCATCTATAAAGTATATAATTCAAAGGCTTTTAGTATATTCACAGGGTTGTACAACCATCACCACAATCAATTTTAGAACATTTTTGTCTACCCTAAAAGAAACTCTGTATGCATTATCTGTCACTCTCCATCCTCCTTTACCCCATATCTGAACCTCTAAGCAACCACAAATATATTTTCTGTCTCTCTAGATTTGCCTATTCTGGACTTTTTATATAAAAAGAATGATACAATATGTGGTCTTTTGTGACTGGCTTCTTTCACTCAGCAAAATGTTTTCAGAGTTTACCCATGTTGTAGCACAAATGAGTACTTCATTTCTTTCACTGTATCTCATAATATAGAATATACATTATACTAAGAATAATATCTTATATAGATATACCACATTTTGTTTTTCCATTCATCAGTTGATGGACATTGGATTGTTTCCACTTTTTGGCTCTTAGGAATGGTGTTGCTATGAACATTTATGTACCAGTTTTTGTGTAGAAACATGTTTTCTCTTGGGTATACCTAGAAGCAGAATTACTGGATCATATGGTAACTCTTTTTAACTTTTTGAGGAACTGTTGAACTGTTTTTCCAAATGATGTACCATTTTAAGTTTCTACCAGCAGTGTTTGAAGGTTCCAGTTTCTCCACATGCTTTCCCGTCTTTTTAAGTATCACTATTTCTTACCTGCAAACTAGGAAAACTAAACTATATCCATGAAAGAAGAGCATCAACAAAAGAAACCACCCAGGCAGTTAAGAAATGAAGCCAAGCTTAATCAGTCCTGGACCCCGGAAGGAAGGTCAAGGATTAATGCTTGCTTTTTTAAAAAATTATTTTTAAACTAGTAATAAATAATTTTCATGTTATAGATCTGAATAATTAAGGTTCCCAAACCTTGTTTGCTACCAAACTAGATGGATGATCTCCTTGACTTTCTTTTCTCCAGCCATGCATAATCTGCACATCTTCTGGGATATAGAATGTGGAGTGCAAAGAGCTCAAACACTGGAATATGAGAGATCTGAAGTCTAACTCTAGCTAAGGCACTCTAAATTCACATATTAGTTATTGCCAATCAAGTCAAGGATTAATTAAAAAATTAATTTTTACCACAGTCTGAGCACTGGCAATGAGCTCTTCTTTCATTCTGGGGCCTTTGAAAACCTTTTTTTTAGTCTGCCAAAATGAAAAGTTAAAATAGATACCTATTTGTAGAAAAGAAGAAAAAAAATCCAAGAGAATATTTTGGACCACAGACTGTCTTATGCAAGCTTTATTTCTATTCAAAAGATGATATAACAGCTATGTTTTCCTGAAAAGATAAGTAAATGGAAACATATCTGATAGAAAAGCTAAGGCTATGCCATATCCATAAACTCACAAATTTTAAACAACTTAGATCAGTTTATAATTAGCAAAAAGGAAAGATGGGCTATGGGACAGTTTTCCAACTGGAAGAAAAATGCTAAGTGGCACTAGTTCTTCTTACCCCCTTTCTAGTCAGCCACAATTTCTAATTTGCTTTTCAGACTAGAGCAAAGAGATTGGACTAAAGTTTGACCCTTAGACTCTGGAAAATAGATTCTGGTTTCCCAAATATCTCCAAGCCACCACTAGACTCTTATCTTTCTAAATCTTTCTTACACTGCCTCAGCAGCTAATTTCTAATTTCAAGAAACAAACAGCTGATTCAAAATTGTTTTTTTTTTTTTTTTGTTAAATAAGAACCTATACACGACAGGATCTCTTCAAACAGCTCCATCTAATGTAAATAATATAGAGTTACAACATCATTTAATATTCATTCTGAGTACCCAAGACTGAAAACAAAGAATGTAGATTATGGACTGTAACCTAAACACCTTCGTAACCCAAACTTTTTAATCTCAGAAATGCAGGCAATCACTATGATTTTTTAAATGTCTGTAAATTTGGAATGCTTGAAGCATCCTATGAGTCCTTTTTTATTAATATCATCTTATACCAATTCTAAGAAAGTGGACTGACACAAGATATAACTTCCTTGAAATGAGGTGCAGAGAGATCATAAAAGAGAATATAAAGCAGCTCATATGTGACTTACCTACAACTACATTTTGGCCACTCAATCAGCAGTCATTAAGGGGTCTTTACTATTTATGACACACCTTCATTTCTTTAAAAGATCATGCAATATTATGTACAAAATAAATGCTTTATTACTTTGGAAGGTTAGATTATGTTGTTAAAGCCCCAAACTGTGACGTAATGATAGTTATAATAACTTACCAACTGGACTAGTAGAAACTCGCTGGGAAGGTGATCTGAAGCCAGGTGCCTTGGAGTTGTCAGGGTGCACGTTTTCCAAGTGTCCAAGTACAGAGTTACCCAGGAATGCTGACTGAACAGTGAAAGAGGCATCTGCAGTAACTCGTGAGGACAGTGGACCATCTCCCCAACCCTGGTTAGCTGGCACCTGACTGCTGTCAAAAAGACTACTGAAGTGATTGAAAAGCGTGGCTGGGCCAAACGTAGGTGGCAAAGATTTATTTGCTGGGTTAATGTGCATCTGAGAACCATTCATAATGTTCATGGCTGAAGAAAGCTGCACTGCAGCTGGTGGGCCTTGAGGTGGTGTTAAAGGAACTGGATTTGTCACAAAAATAGACTGGGGATCCTGGTGTATAGTTGCATTTGGTACCACCGAGTAAAAAGAACTTCTGGGTTGCATTCGATGAGAAACTCGAGGTGCTGGTACAGCTAACTGAGGTAAATTACTGGTATCCTGATTATCAGCAGCAACCAATCTAGGTGATGCCAAAGTCGATGGAGCAGGTTCTGAATTAGACGCAAAAGGCATTGACATAGGACTTAAATCAGACACACTGGATGGCTGTGTTTCCTCCTGTGTGTTATTGGAGGGAGGAGTGGGACTACCAGATGGGTGAGTTTCTGGAGCTCCTGGGGTGTTGCTGGCAGAGCTACTGCAGCTGTTGGCAGTTGAAGAGGGGGTACACAGGTTTGCCATGGACTGGTCCTGTGTGGACACTTTCTCTTTGGGGGCTGGCATGGCAGAGAAAGACTCCGTCTTTTGTGAAGAAAGCTGTGCTTGAGGAGTACTTGCAGGCAGAAATGTGGTGGGAACTTGCCCACTAGTGATAGATGCAGAGGAGACAGAAGGCAGGGAACTACAAGTGCTTGTCACAGAGGAAATCACTGCTGCTGGAGGACTTGTCTTAGGCACACAGGCAAACAACTGCTTTCTGACTGATGAAGGAGTCCGGGTATTAGTCACACACAGTTGCTGACTGGCAGCAACTACAGAAGAGACAGTGATAGGACAACTGGCAGTAGCTAGTCCAGCAGACTCTGAGGGTAAAACAGTCCCGTTCTGGTTAGGTAGACGGCCTGTATTATTATGCTTTGGAGAGCTATTTGTGTTGCCAGGATTCACAGGTCTCACTGGGAATGGTCCCCAAGTGTTAGGAGAAGGTGAAAATGTTCCTCCAAACTGGGCCATGGGTAAACGAGGATGCCGAATCTGTTGCATAGTTTGAGCAGCCAGCAGGGCAAAATGAGGGTGAGGATAAGCTAAGGGTAGAGAAACTGGGAAAGAAGAACGTACATTTGCTGGAACGTTCTTATTAAGTTTATTAGTGGGCTGGAACGTAGATAATGTTGTTGCCTGTGAAGTTACAAGACTTGGAGCACCCAAGGGAAATGCATTTTTACTGGAAGCTGCTGTGGTGCCTACTCCAGATGAGAAGTTTGCATGGATGGCTTTGGTGCTGGCAGGTGTTCTGATATGGTTTTTAGGAATCAAGTCTTCCAGTTCCTTAGCAGGATCTTGAATAAGTGCATTGATAAGTTGAACTGCATATCTTGTTGATTCTGTACCACCCCTGGGGAGAAAACAAACAAAAAACAGAACAAGATCAAAAATATACAAAACTAGGTAATCTTTACCATGAAATAGAATTGATTGTACCATACCTAACAAAAATGTACTTCTAATAAAATTTAATTTCCTCATAGAACTAACAATATATATATATATATCTCACAATTACCTTATTGTGATCATTCTCTCGCCATTCTTATCTTTTTGTTTATCCACATCAATATGGGCACCAGTAACATCTTGTATTGCAGTGATGTTGCATCCTCCTCTCCCCATTATCCTGGAAACCACTGAGGCTGGAACAGACAATTTCTTTGACCTACAAAATGAAGACCACACATGAGCTTATGAAATCAAAATGTCTATTAAAAGAGATGTCTCGGGCTTTCTGGTGGCGCAGTGGTTGGGAATCCGCCTGCCAGTGCAGGGGATACGGGTTCGATCCCTGGCCTGGGAGGATCCCACATGCCGTGGAGCAACTAAGCCCGCATGCCACAACTACTGAAGCCCACGCGCCTAGAGACCGTGCTCGGCAACAGGAGAAGCCACCGCAGTGAGAAGCCTGCACACAGCAACAAAGACCCAACGCAGCCAAAAATAAATAAATTAAATAAATTAATTAAAAAAAAAAAAAGATGTCTCAGTAAGTATGTTCATGAACATCTGTAGAATAGTATTTCTCAAACCTTAAAGAGGAAATTATTATAAGTTTTTATTTTAGAAACTGACCTCTTATTATATTGAATTTAATTTAGTAAAGGTAAAAAAAACACACTGCCATTTAAAAAAATTATATTTAAGTCACTCATGATCTCAGCATTCAAATCTGCATAAACTATCACATGTTAACTAAACTGCAATGATCATATATTGATACTTTCAAAATTAAAATAATGCATACCACATTGTTAAACTCTATACTGAAAATGAATAAAGGCAGCTTATCAGTGTCAACAACTTTACTTAGCAATAAAAAATAAAGCCTCAGATTTGTACATAAAAAGCAATCCAGGGCTTCCCTGGTGGCGCAGTGGTTGAGAATCTGCCTGCTAATGCAGGAAACACGGGTTCGAGCCCTGGTCTGGGAAGATCCCACATGCCGCGGAGCAACTAGGCCCGTGAGCCACAACTACTGAGCCTGCGCGTCTGGAGCCTGTGCTCCGCAACAAGAGAGGCCACAATAGTGAGAGGCCCGCGCACCGCGATGAAGAGTGGCCCCCACTTGCCACAACTGGAGAAAGCCATAGCACAAAAACGAAGACCCAACATAGCAATCAATCAATCAATCAATAAAGAAATCTTAAAAAAAAAAAAAAAAAAGTTGCTTATATTTAAAAAAAA
Organism: Balaenoptera acutorostrata; assembly: GCF_949987535.1. NCBI lineage: Eukaryota > Metazoa > Chordata > Mammalia > Artiodactyla > Balaenopteridae > Balaenoptera > Balaenoptera acutorostrata. Next base: position 125,801,332 of record NC_080065.1, on the reverse strand, counting down.
AAAAAAAAAAAAGCAATCCACAAGTGGAGCCTGGGACTTCCACTTGTGTGAGAAAACACAAGAGGCTGATTTTGGGATCTGACAAGATGGCCTGGGTGTCCTGCAGGATTATCACGGAAACCCAGTGTTTGATGGCAGAACCAAATGAGAGCAACACCCATTATCTTCATGTGGTCACTGCTGGCTGCCAGGATTCCCTCCTTGAGGGAGGGACCCTCAAACTTTGAACTATACCTTCCAGAAGAATACCCAGTTGTAGACTCTAAAATACATTTCATGATCAAAATTTAATATCCTAATGTAGACAAATTGGGAAGAATATATTTAGCTATTTTGAAAGCTAGAGCATAGACTAGGCCATGAATAATACTTAAATCAATCTGATCATCAAGTGTGCATCACTTCTGTTCTGCCAAGACTTCTTCCTTTTTTGTTTGCTTTTAATGGACACAAAGTCTTACAAAAATTACAGAATAAAAACTCAGACATCTTAGTCCTTTGGTGATTAAGTGCACATTAGCAAACGTAAGTCTTATTCTGATTCCCTGTTGCAAAGCATGAGCAGAGGCTAGAAATACCTTCTGGATTGTGTGAAACATTTAAAAGCAGTGGCTCCTCTCTACTTTTATTCATTTCCCCCATCATGGTTTAAGTATAAAGCAGTGTGAATGAAGGGAGTTGTCAAAGTTAGCTGCAGGGGTGTTGGTATTTGTCTTTTTTTTTGAGGGAGAAGGTAGTTTTAGTTTTATGGGCTCTTCCCCCCCAACACTTTTATGGTGATCTAATTACATTGGTTAAAAGCGATATAGATTCTCTAGCGAAGTCTAACTTTATTTAAATGCTGTAGATGAACAAACTTGTCTGAATCAAAATGGGACCATTAAACAAACATCATAGCCCTCACAAATAGCACTGTGACTTTGCTGTCAAGTGAATCTTCCCCTTAAGAAGCCTGTGACCTTTTTGTATGGTTTGTCTGTAAACTGTATGTCTTATGTTTTAATAAAATGTTTTTTGTTATTCTAAAGCCAACATTTCTTGTATCATATAAAATATGCATCCAAAATTTACATACTGTTTCTAATTTTGCTTTAGCCTACTCTGGATGTAGTATGGCACTGCCATTGAATATAATAACCACATTCAAATTATTCATTAATTAACTGGATAACCATCTCACAAGAGGAGAAAAGTTAAAAAGACGAGACTAATTCTACTTACCTTCGAACAACTTCTTTCCACCCTTCCTCTCTTTTTTGCCCCCTTTTAGGGCTAGTCAGATTCAGCTTTATGTTTGAAGAGCTTAATGGCAACGACACTGACTTGTAGGTTGTTGATAAGGAATTAGGATTCACTTCGCCTTCAAGTCTGAGAAGAGAAATATCAAGGCCAATAAACTTTAAGACAGAAACTCAAAGGGATTTGCTGAAGTATCTGAATTAAAATTTGGCACATCAGGGCTTCCCTGGTGGCGCAGTGGTTAAGAATCCGCCTGCCAATGCAGGGACACGGGTTCGAGCCCTGAGCCGGGAAGATCCCACATGCCGCGGAGCAACTAAGCCTGCGCACCACAACTACTGAGCTCACGTGCCTAGAGCCCGTGCTCTGCAACGAGAGAAGCCACCACAATGAGAAGCCCGCGCACCGCAACGAAGAGTAGCCCCCGCTCGCCACAACTAGAGAAAGCCCGCGTGCAGCAACCAAGACCCAATGCAGCCAAAATTAAATAAATAAATTTATATAAAAAACCCAAAAACCTTGTTAAAAAAAATTTGGCACATCAAATTATTAACAATCAGAAAAATAGAAATAGGGCAAAGAGCCCATTATTTATTTTAGTATTAAAATGGATTCAGAAGCCAGAAGGACTATATATAATCAATAAAAATGACAGTTAAAATCAAGGAACGCTAATATTTTCAGCTTCAAAGTTGAATGTTAAAAGTTCTAACAATCTCATTGCATAACTAGCACATGATAAGGAGGACACTGGTGAATTTCAGTTTTAAATGTTGAAGACAGGTAATGTGGTAGACTTCAGTTGTTTAACACAACTTATGTTACTTCAAGTTCTTGTGCCAGGCGTGAAAAAGGAAAGGTAGGTGCAGAGTTAACAAGTCAGAAAATTTTACCGTGTCTGAGTTTTGGAAGCAGCAGTACTTGTCTTTTCTTCTTGGGAATGGAGTAGCAGTGAGGGGTATCTCCTATCACTAGAGGAATTCACATCCATAGTGAAATTTAACTCTTGGCTTTTACCACCACTACTACTCTCACTGTTGCAATCTGTGCTGTCCAAGTTATCTGAATCACTATTCCCACCTGCACCGCCACCTCTGGGTTCTCCACTTATTTTATTCTTATCTGCCTTTTGCTGTGCTAAGGATATATGTTGTTCTGGTAATATTAAATGTGCAGTGGGAGGGGTCTCTTTTGTTTTGTTCTTCTTATTTTTCCGATTGGTGCTGGGAGTTGTCACAACATTGGCCCTTTTTTTCCCAAACACATTTGTGAATGTTGCAGATGTTGCAGAGATTCCGATTGTGGTGGTGGTGGTCGCACTAGGAGGTTCTATGGGAACTTCTTGCTCCACTGAAATTATGAAAAAGGATAAAAATCACACTGAGAGCCACAGATCTCAAAACAAATTGTGACAGAATACACCTAATAATTCAGACCCTTAGGTCATATTTTCCTTTTACCAGTATTCACTAGTAAATAAAGAAATCTTTACTGTTGTGAGAACAAATATACTATATCATATTTTGATGTCTAACTTGGTATAAAATATTAACATTCTTAAGATCTGAAATGCTAGTCTCATAAACTAACCAAAAATCACAATATAGTTTGAATTTAAGAAATTTTTCAAATAGCATTTTAGAATTAGAATTCAAATAGAGCAAAATTATTTGCCTACTACAACCACTGCCAGACTATACAATAAACAACTCTTTGAGAGTAATGGACCCCAACCCTATATAGCTTCAAGACTGAACCTTAGTTAAAAATCTATTGAGGAACTGGACCTCTTCCCAGTTTCCATCTGGGGAAGGAGAGGGTAGGGAAGAACCTGAAGAAAAGCTGGCAAACCTCTTACTGTATTACTTTTAGGACATACATAATGTTTTTACAGGGGAACTTAAATTACAACTGAATGTCTTCAAATTATGTGCTTGCCTTCCCCCTTCTGTTTCTCTGTGTCACTTTACAATGTAAAATATTTAGAAGTATTTACTATGGAAGTCAACTGTCTATTTCAGATTAAAGTAACTGAATATTTAACTAGAATTAGTTTTGAGAGTTTTGAGAGCAAAAAGCACTCAAAATGAAGTTGATGAACACAGAAGAATTTTATCACTATTTCAGATGGTTCATTTCTCACCATCTTCATCATTCTCCTCTTCATCTTCATCCTCTGGTAGCTCTGAATTCTCCTTAGGTTTGTTTTCCTCATCTTCTTCCTGCTTCCTTTTCTGCTCCTCTTTTTTCTTTTTTCTCTTTTCTTTTCTTTTCTCTCTTTTAGCTGCAAGAGCCTGCTTTCTGCTCTCCTCTCTTGACTGCAAATAAAGTAGGTATCTCATTTTATCAATAAGGCAGTAATTTAAAATAAATAATGAAATTATATTTTTGTTTATGATACATGGGGTTTCCCATAGATGTCAGTCTTAACATACATTTATAAAAGCAACAAAAGAAGAAATAGATAAGCTGGACATCATCAAAATTAAAAGTTTTTGTGCTTCAAAGGGACCATCAATAAAGTGAAAAGACAACCCATAAAATGGTGAAAAATTTTGCTAATCCGGTAAGGGCCTTGTATCAAGAATTTATAAAGAACTCATAACTCAATAATGAAAAGACAAATAACTCAATTAAAAAATGGGCAAAGGATCTGAATAGACGTTTCTCCAAACAACATATACAAATGGCCAATAAACACATGAAGAGATAGATGCTCAATATCACAAGCCATCAGGGAAAAGCAAAGCAAATCAAATCACAATGAGATACCCACTTCACTGTCACTAGGATGGCTATAATAAAAAAGACAGATAAAACAAATCATGGTGAGGATGTGAAGAAACTGAAGCCTTCATATACTGCTGGTAGGATCATAAAATGGTGCCGCTACCTTGGAAAACAATCTAGAAGTTTCTCAAATAGTTAAACACAGAACTGCCATATGATCTAGCAATTCCATTCCTAGATATATACCCAATGAAAACATATTCATACAAAAACTGGTACACCATGCTTGCTTCAGCACCATATATACTAAAAAAATTGAAATAACACAGAGAAGATTAGCAGGGCTCCTGCATAAGGATGAAACACAAATTCATGAAGCATTCCAAGTTAAAACAAAACAAACAAAAAACCTGTATACCTATGAAATGGAAACAACCTAAATGTCCATCAACTAATAAATGGGTAAACAAAATGTGGTATACCTATATAATGGGATATTATGCAGCAGTAAAAAAAAAAAAAATGAAGTACTGATACATGCTACAAGATGGATGAACCTTGAAAACATTATGAATTGCCAGAAGCCAGTCACAGAGGACCAAATACTGTCTGATTCCATTTATATGAAATGTCCAGAATTAGGCAAATCCATAGATTTATGTGGCATTTGTTTGACTAAAATGCAGCTATTGCTGGAAAGGGTGTGGAGAAAAGGGAACCCTCTTGCACTGTTGGTGGAAATGTAAATTGATACAGCCACTATGGAGAGCAGTATGGAGGTTCTTTAAAAAACTAAAAATAGAACTACCATACAACCCAGCAATCCCACTACAGGGCATATACCCTGAGAAAACCATAATTCAAAAAGGGTCACGTACCACAATGTTCATTGCAGCTCTATTTACAATAGCCAGGACATGGAATCAACCTAAATGTCCACTGACAGATGAATGGATAAAGAAGGTGTGGCACATATATACAATGGAATATTACTCAGCCATAAAAAGAAATGAAATTGAGTTACTTGTAGTGAGATGGATGGACCTAGAGACTGTAATACAGAGTGAAGTAAGTCAGAAAGAGAAAAACAAATACCGTATGCTAACACATATATATGGAATCTAAAAAAAAAAAAGGTTGTGAAGAACCTAGGGGCAGGACAGGAATAAAGACTCAGACGTAGAGAATGGACATGAGGACGGGGGAGGGGGAAGGGTAAGCTGGGACAAAGTGAGAGAGTGGCATGGACATATATACACTAACAAATGTAAAATAGATAGCTAGTGGGAAGCAGCCACATAGCACAGGGAGATCAGCTTGGTGCTTTGTGTCCACCTAGATGGGTGGATAGGGAGGGTGGGAGGGAGAAGCAAGAGGGAGGAGATATGGGGATATATGTATATGTATAGCTGATTCACTTTGTTATGCAGCAGAAACTAACCCACCACTGTAAAGCAATTATACTCCAATAAAGATGTTAAAAAAAAATAAAATAAAATGCAGCTATTATGCTCTTTATGAGGTATTAACAAATTTCACTATGAAAATATCCACAGGGCTTCCCTGGTGGCGCAGTGGTTGAGAATCTGCCTGCCAATGCAGGGGACACGGGTTCGAGCCCTGGTCTGGGAGGATCCCACATGCCGCGGAGCGACTGGGCCCGTGGGCCACAATTGCTGAGCCTGTGCGTCTGGAGCCTGTGCTCCGCAACAGGAGAGGCCGCGATGGTGAGAGGCCCGCGCACTGCGATGAAGGGTGGGCCCCGCTCGCCGCAACTGGAGGGGGCCCTCGCACAGAAACGAAGACCCAATACAGCCAAAAATAAATAAATAAATAAATAAAAATAATATGACTAATACTCTTATTTAAAAAAAAAAAAAAAAAAGAAAATATCCACAGGAGGCCATTACAGAAATTATTTTTGTCTTACTTTATAGTTTTGCTTTGGTTAGTACTAGAAAATATTTTTTTTTCAGACAGGGGAACATGGTAATGGTCGCTTCACATCATAATGAAAATTCGAAACAAACAGAAAACACATCAAATTACTCATATTTGTATGGAAATTATCTAAAAAAGGCTCACCATAAGAATTTGTCAATGAAGTCCAGTTGTCCTGGTAATTAAGTAAAGCATTTTCCTCAAAACTATAATTTACCATTCTGAGTCGTAAGTTACTCTTTGACATTTTTATTTATCTAATCAGGCGTCAGCAAACTATGGCCTGAATGTTAAGACTAACTTTTACATTTTAAATGGTTGAAAAAATAAAAAGAAGAATATTTTGTGACATGTGAAAATATTATGAAATTAAAATTTTGATGTCCATAAATAAAGTTCTATTGGAACACATTCATTTAGGCATTGTCTATGGGTGCTTTCGTGCTACAACAGCAGAGTCAAGGAATTATGACAGAGATCGTATGGGCCTACAAAGCCTAAAATATTTACTCTTCAGCATTTTATAGAAAAAGTCTGTTGGGAATTCCCTGGTGGTCCAGTGGTTAGGACTCTGCGCTCTCACTGCCAAGGGCCTGGGTTCAGTCCCTCGTCGGGGAACTAAAATCCCACAAGCCATGAGGCGAAACCAAAAAAGTTTAAAAATTAAAATTAAAAAAATAAAGAATAAAAAAATAAAAAGTGTCAACACCCTATGTAAATGAAAAAGGGGTTGAGGATTAAGAGAAAAAATAATTATTAACTGAATATGCAGTTTCATCATTCGGTTGGCATAAGAGCAAAACGGCTGTTTAACGAATTGCTGACCATATCCCTGGGTAGTTACACAAAAATAAAAATTATAGAACATAGGAGGGACCTTAGTAGTCATCAAACTTCAAACTTCATTTTAAAATGAATATTATTTTTCCCCTTCTGATTTTAACTGTAATCAAGTTTATCATGGAGGTATTAAAATTTATTTAATTTCCTAACGATAAAACTTTAAGGTTTATACCCTTGCCCCTATTATAAGCAATTTAACAGTGAATGTCCTTTTGTATATTCACATCTTTGAGCATTTGTCAAAGTATTTACCTTAGGCTAAATTTCTAGAAGAGGAGTGACTGGAGTAAAGGTATGCACCCTTTTTAATTTAATGCATTTGTCAAATCATCTCCATTAATAGTTATACTAATTTATACCATACATCAAAAATCATACTAGAATGTTAATTTCTCCACACTCTAGCCATCAATATCTATTATCAAACCTTTAAATTTTAAGTTTTCCTAATCTGGTAAAAGAAATTTAAATCACTCTTTCACTGTGCATTTCTTTGTTTATTCATGAAGTTGAGCGTTCTCCATCTATTTATTGAACATTTATATTTCTTCTGTGAATTGCCCATTTGTGTGATCATTTTTCATTCTGGGCAAGTTATCTTTTTCTCAATGTTTTTTTTTTTTTTGTGACCATTTTTAAAGTCTTTATTGAATTTGTACAATATTGTTTCTGTTTTATATTTTGGTTTTTTGGTCGCGAGGCATGTGGGATTAGAGGCAAAGTCTTAACCACTGAACCACCAGGGAAGTCCCTTTCTCATTGATTTGTAAACAATTTTTTCTTCTGTTTTTAACTTACAAGTTTTGTTTTTTTTTTAATAAACTAAAAATTGATGTCAAAATTTTAGCATCTCTCAAAATGATCTTTTTCCTTCCTTTTATCATCAACAAAATATCTTAATGTTAAGCTATCTCCTGCATTCCTATAATAACTCCACTTGATTATGCTATTTATTCTTTTAATATAACTTCTGGGTTCATAACAACACCCTCCTTTTCAAGGTAAGCACACTGAGTGTCAGAAAAGCGACCTTTTTTTTTTTTTTAACTTTTTCCATTATACTACCACACATCCTAGGAAACTTAGACACTTACTCTTTAATTAAGGATCTAATAAACCACTTATAGCCCAGATCTTATAATAAACAAAAGATTTCCAATGTTTTAAAAAATTTCTTCCCAGACTAATATTAAAACCACTTAGGCAGTAATGTCATTTGGAAAATTGTGATCTGCTCAAAAACTAATTCCTCACTTACATGGTTAAAAATATTTTTTATGTATAGGTCAGAATCAAAAAATTGATGGTAGTTTGATAATCTATTAATCATTTTTTAAAAAGAGATTTTGTTAAGATTATGGTCATATCAGTGGCAAATTTATTCTACTAGATTTTCAACCATTTCTAATAAGGAAAATTATTTTTCCCACTCACCTTTTCCAGATCAAGTTCCTTTAAAAGAATACTTGCATTCTTATTTGCTTCTGCAGCCTGCTGGTCTTTAGCCTTCACAATTGTCTCAACACACTGGTGACATTTTTTCAACAGTTCCTATAGTGGAAAATGGAATTATATAAATATAGGAACACATAAACAGGCCAATAAAACTTGAGCTGATAAGTATACCAAAGTTCAGGGCTTAAAGCCTCAAATTACTGAATAGTCACGAAACCAAATTAAGCTATCCTTTGAGTCTAGTCTTTGATTGAAAAATCAAAATAAGGTACCATTTTCTAAAAAGTTTGTGTTCTTAGAAAATTTTCTAATCAGGCTAATAGTCTAGTAATAAACTTTAGCTGCAGTCACTGTAATTATGGTCCATAATAGGAAAGAAATCTCAAAATAATTTATAAAGAATATTATACCCATTCTTCATTTGCAAATGGGGAAACTAAAGCATAGAAAAATCAGATGATCAGTCTCATAGAGGATGAAAAGAACGGTCTGCTAACATGTACTCTGGCATATAATTCCACAAAGAACAAAAACGTGCTTCAACAGCATATTAAACCTACCTTATCTGTGATTGTTGCTATGTATCTCATGCATTCTATATCAGAAGGGAACTGATTGACCTCTTTCACCAAATACTGAACAACTTTTACATGACCCTGTAAGAAGTGTAACAAAAAATACACAAAAGAATACTTTGAAAATTGGCCCATATGCTTAAAAACTTAAGGGTAAAAGGTACAGTAACACTTGAGAGTTTACTAAACTTAAAACTGAAATTATGAAAGTAAAAACAGTGTTGAGTTTATAATCAGAAAACGATTAAGTACAACATGCTGGGAAATATATGGTGGACCAAACGACATTTCTCCTGAATTTAATCTGCCCACATCCCATTGAAAATAGACAAACTTTAAAAAAAATATATCTCCTAGAATAAATCTATTAGTAAAATAAAAATTGGTGATGTGAAATGAATCTCAATATAAAAGGGAAATTAGTCCGAAAACAAAGAGGATGTTCTAGATTTCAAAGCATTATTTTGGCTCTATCTTACAAAACTAAACGAGGTAGGTTGTCATATTTATCTTGAGTTCTATGACTTGAATCTAGGTAAAACACTTTCTAAATGCCATTATCAGGGGCTGGATGATCTGTAATCAATTATAAGTACATCTATTTTAACATAACCAAACTTGCATTGTTTCCCCTCCTACTAAAGTTCGTTTAATCTTCAAGAATTGGTCTGATGGGGGGACTTCCCTGGCAGTCCAGTGGTTAAGACTCCACGCTTCCAATGCAAGGGGCACGGGTTCGATCCCTGGTTGGGGAATTAAGATCCCACACGCCACATGGTGCGGCACAAAAAAAAAAAAAAAAAAAAAAGAATTAGTCTGATGGTGACAAAAATCAGAAAAGTGGTTGCCTCTGGGGCAGGGAATTAACTGAGAATGGGCATGATGAAACTTTCTAGGATTATGGAAGTATTTTATATCTTTATGGAGTGTGGGTTACATAGGTGAATGCATTTATCAAAATTCATGTACCTTAGATTTGTGTTTTTACCATATATAAATTATACCTCAATTAAAAGGAAAGAAAAAAATTGAAAAAAAAGGGAAATATTTAAGATTTTTTTTAGGACTCATAACTTACACTGCTCTCATTCAATAGCTATTTACTGACCATCTAGTATGTGTTAGGCACTGAGCTGAACAACTGGGTATAAACACTGGTGAAAAAGACAGTCATGAATTTTAGCCTTCATAGATCTTGTAGTCTGACTGGGGAGATGGGCATTAAAAAAGTAATACATGTTTGAATGTATAATTACAAAATGAGATAAGGAAAATAACAGTGAACTATAAAAGAGAACAAGAGAAACTTTTCAGATTGGGAGTTAGAAAAGGACTTTCTGAGAAGTGATTTTTAAGGATGAGTAGATATTAAAGGATGAAGAGAAGTGAGCCAGGTGAAGAGTAAGGGAAAGAACATTTCAGGAAAAGAAAACCAGTGAGCAAAGGCCCTCAGGAATTTAAAAATTTAGTGCATTCTAGGCCAGTGGCTGAAGTGTAGTGACCAAAGGGGAAGGGGAATAGAAATGATTGTTCTGAGGCTAGCATGAGCCATATCATGCAGGGCTTTGTAAGCCACGTTAAGTAGTTTACATTTTATCACAATTGCAATGGGAAAGCTTTGTAAAATAGAGCAGATAAGTAAGCCTTAATATATACAGGAGGTATAATAAATTTTTATGAGAGTCCACTTGTTTTTGTTCTTTAGGTAGAGAAAACATTCATCTACATATAATATCTGTCCTTAAATCTCACGTTTTATGTACAAAAACATAACAAAACTAGTCAAGACACCAAGTGATTTAACAACCAAGTTGCTTATAGGGAACTACCATATAGCTCTTAGATTGGCCACAAAGAAAGTGGAAAGACAGCAAAGGTTTGTATATAGGAACAGAGTCAATTCCTCAAGACCAATTTATCTTTCTCACATGATTTCAACTTAAAATTTAGTAGTTTTAAACAAATTCTACCCTTTTCCCCCCACATCAAGTTACCTTGCGAAATGCTGACATAAGAGGTGTGATTTTCCGGTTATCTGCTGCGTCCACGTCAGCACCTGCTTGCACTAGCAACTGCACCACATCAAAATGACCACCATTGGATGCCAACCAAAGTGGTGTGTTTCCCTTCTTGTTACGAACATCAATATGGGCTCCCCTATAAAAATCAAATAATGTTATTAATATGGTTTGTTTCCTATGGGAAGAGGCTGACTTTTTCTATTTTTCTCTAATTTGTCTTTCATCTTTTATAAAATAGCAAACAAATAATCTGTTCTTTAAAATGTCAATAAAGTAAAACAATTTTATTAACTGTAAAGGCTCTGAAATGTGAAAGGGATCACAGAAATTCTATAAATAAATATAAAATTTACCCACCTATTAATCAGGAGCTCACAAAATTTGTAGTGACCTTTGTCCGCTGCTATTGTTAAAGCAGTATCTCTTGAGGAAGGCACAGGGGGGGCATTGACATCTGCTCCTTTATCTAGGAGAACTCTTCCAACCTCTGCATATCCTCCAGAAGCAGCTTCCATCAAGGGGGTAAGACCAGTCTGTTTAAACCAAAAAATTATGTGAGTAAATTATATTAATTTCTTTAAGGGACTGAAACAATTGACTTATATGTGTATTCTATTTCTGATTTTCTCTCACAAGAGAGCTAAGCAACATTCACTCTTAAGCTTTACTAAACAGCAAGTGAAAATTGTTAGGTTCAGTTAGACATGCTAGAATGATTTCTCTTATACTACCCTCATGCTAGAAAAATAGTAAACAATTTCATAACATCTCTGTTATAAATTTACATGAGACAATAACTTCTCTGCACAACAAACAGAAATATTAAAACGAATAAAAAGAAAATTAAATATGGCACAATGTTCAATGGGAAAACTTTGTTTAGAATATACTCTATCTTGTTTAGAATAGACTCTATCTGAAAAGGCAGTCTGCTAAATAACCCAGGATAAATTCCTTAAATGCTACTCAAACTTGGGTAAAATAGATTAAAATATCATTTTATAAATTTTATGCATGTGTCTTTGCTCATTAGTCTCCAACATTTCACCAGAAGACTTTTCCTACTGGTATCATTACCAAAATAATATGGCTTTCTTTAGGACTTCTAATATATAAATGGGTCACACTGAATACTTGTAATACAAAAAGTAATCTGTCGTGGTCAGATTAGGTTTTAGTTGTCTTAATTGTATAATCTATGCAGCAATTTTTTTTTAATAGTCATGCTTTTATTTATTTATTTATTTATGGCTGTATTGGGTCTTTTTTGTTTTTTGCTTTTTTTAAAAAACAAACTTATTTATTTATTTTTGGCTGTGTTGGGTCTTCATTGCTGCACACGGGCTTTCTCTAGTTGCGGCCAGCGGGGGCTACTCTTTGTTGCGGTGTGCGGGCTTCTCATTGCGGTGGCTTCTCTTGTTGCGGAGCACCGACTCTAGGCGCGTGGGCTTCAGTAGTTGCGGCACACAGGCTCAGTAGTTGTGGCTTGTGGGCTCTAGAGCACAGGCTCAGTAGTTGTGGCACACATGTGGGATCTTCCCAGACCAGGGCTTGAACCCGTGTTCCCTGCATTGGCGGGTGGATTCTTAACCACTGCGCCACCAGGGAAGTCCGTGCATTGGGTCTTTGTTGCTGTGTGGGCTTTCTCTAGTTGTGGCGAGTGGGGGCTACTCTCTGTTGTGGTGTGAAGGCTTCTCATTGTGGTGGCTTCTCTTGTTGTGGAGCACGGGCTCTAGGCATGTGGGCTTCAGTAGTTCTGGTTCACGGCCTCGGTAGTTGTGGTGCGTGGGCTCAGTAGTTGTGGTGCACAGGCTTAGCTGCTCTGCGGCATGTGGGATCTTCCTGGACCAGGGATCCAACCCGTGTCCCCTGCATTGGCAGGTGGATTCTTAACCACTGAGCCACCAGGGAAGTCCCTGCAGCAATTTTTTTGATTGGAGTTTTTACCAATGGTAAGTACATGCCTCATTAAAGGAGTTCTTTAAAAATCTACATTAAAGGACTATACAAAATAATCCTACTACAAACATATCTTACTACAGAAGAATCTACTACATTCAAAAGTTGCAAACTGGAGGATTAATAAAAAGCCACTCAAGGCTGAAGGTGGAAAAAAGTACTGATTCTATTTTTCTTCACTGTCTTTAATAAAAGTCATGAATGGTGATAGTCTGCCACTGACCAATGGTCAGTGACACATTGTTCAGAACTATTCTTCAGTTCTGCATTGGGGCATCAGTTTTAACTTATGACAATTTAAAATAGTACATTCAATTTAAGTTGCTCTTTCTATTAAAAATACATCTGAAGTAGATGACAAGTTATAAAATGCTTACCTTTGCCCTATGTTCAACATTGGCTTTTCGGTCCAGAAGCAAACTCACTACTTCTGCTCGTCCTTGGAAACAGGCCAAGGTGAGAGCTGTGTTCCGATTGGTCTCTATTTGGGCATTAATGTCTGAACCCATATCAAGCAGCAGTTTCACTGCAGGAACATGTCCATTCATTGCAGCCAACATCAGGGGAGAAATACCTAGTTTACTCCCAGTCCTAAGGGGGGAAATGTGCTTAGAAAATTAAAATAATATGTTGCCTATTACTTTCTTAAAAAGCATAGAGAACATAAAAAATGAAAAAGCTTCAGTAAGAAGAAAGGTTTCTAACTCCAATGAATAGATTTTATTTGTTTAGACTAATAATTAGAAATAGGAAAATCTCACAATTTAAAACATAATCCCTATTCAGAGGCCATAAATTTCTAACTATATATAACAGTGTTTTCTGAAATGAAACCTCTTTAAAAACAGCAACGTTAGCTGAAATAAGCTTTGATTACTTATAAACACATTATAGGAATAATTGTTGGCCTTGCAACTTTAGTACTATCTTAATTAAAAATGGTATCTGTCTAAATATTTAGGGGAAAACACTTAATTCCAAGGTAATAATTTACTAATCATGAGTAATAAAATAAACAGGTGATAGATACCTTGAATTAATTTCTGCCCCAGCATTAAGCAGAATCTTAATGATATTAACATATCCTCCAGATGCAGCTAGACTCAGTGGTGTATAATCAGACACATTCCTATGTTCTTTATTTGCACCCCGAGCCAGCAGCAAGTCTACTACCTACAAAGTAAAATATGAACAGAGAAATCTAGTTTACACCAAGGGTCCATCTTATAATGAAGGAAGCACAAAGAAATGGGACCTATAACTTCCTGTCTAAATACTTAACATTTTAATTAGACCCTAAATATTCAAATATCAGCACTACAGAAATGAAGTCAATTTCATATCAAGGAATTCAGAGCTATGAAATTCCAATTATACTGAAATAACAAGTTGTTACTGTTTCTATTCCTCAATTATTGAGTGATAAATTTGCATTTCATGTGTTAGGACTGTGCTCTATTGAATCCCAATAAACGTAAGGATGATGAGAATTTTTATTTTGCCTGAAAGGCAAGAAACATTCTTTAAAAGGGCATTTACTATTCTCATTAAATTTAATATATAGAACATGTCAAAACACATGCAAGTTTTATTCATGTAGCTAAATTACTAAGCATATGCATATTTAAAATACAAGTAAAATGTTTACGAAATGAAAATTAACATTAACATACTTCCTGACGTCCACCAGAACATGCCAATGAAAGCGGAGTATCCTTAGTTCGTTCAGATTGTGCTTCTATGTCTCCACCTTTATCCAAAAGGATTTCAACAACTCCAACATGTCCTGCTGTTGCTGCCAGGATCAGTGGTGTGAAACCTAAATCAGAAAATAAAAATCTCAGTCAAATTTGTGTTTTTTAACATATTAAGGCACTGTTTTTTTGTTTTTTTTTTTAAGGCACTGTTTTTAATTCTCTATTATTTTAGTAGGAAAAGGTCTTTAGGGCAGATACTTATAATCATTTAACATAAAACTGCTTTAAACCCTAATTTGTTAGTGACAAAACCCCATAAACACCTGATAAAAAGAAAATGCTAAGTCAAACAAAACTATTGAAGTTTATACTCATAATAAACTTTGATACCTCTGCATGCTCTACTTTTAGATTAAGGAGAAAGCTAAACACAACTTGCTTCCTTGATGATCTAAAGTCTAATTTTTGAATTTTTGAAGAATAATTTGGCTCTGAAGATTAACAAATCCAGATATTCTTAATTGAAATATGTGAACCCATTTTTTCACTGAATAGTCCAGGAACCACTTATTGATAGTAAAAAATGAATTGTTTTCTGATATAATTACTCTCCAACTTTCTCACTAACATTTCTTACCTTTTTTGTCTCTGTGTTCAATTTTAGCATCTCGCGCTATGAGTACAGATACAAGTTCTTCATGGCCACCTGCACAAGCTAGTGTTAATGCTGTGTCATGGTTGCTCTCAGTCTAGGAAAAGGAAAAACAAACTTAGATTTTTTTCTGTTTACAATGGGGTTATTGATTGAAGAGCAAATAATATTTATTTTCACAATTAATGTACAATGAATCTTTTCCTTTCCAAAGAAAATCAGAATGTGCAAAATAAATTTAAATAAAGCAGTCTAGGGACTTCCCTGGTGCTCCACTGGTTAAGAATCCACCTTCCAATGCAGGAGACAAGGGTTCAATCCCTGGTCGGGGAATTAAGATCCCACATGCCGCAGGGCAACTAAGCCTGCGTGCTGCAACTACTGAGCCCTTGCGCTCTAGAGCCCATGGGCCGCAACAAAGAGAGCCCACATGCCACAACTACTGAGCCTGGGCACTCTGGAGCCCACGCGCCACAGCTAGAGAAGCCCATATGCCACCATGAAAGATCCCGCATGCCACAACGAAGACCCCGTATGCTGCAACTAAGACCCGACACAGCCAAATAAATTAAATAAAGAAAGAAAGAAAGAAAGAAAGCAGTCTACTCACATGTGCATCGATGTCAACTGAAGGATACACAGGAGGCACAGACTGGGAAGCCACATTGCTTGGAGACTGTGAACAAGGCTCAGGTGTAAGACATTCTGCCGTCTGAGAGGAACTGTTTGAACCAGTGGGCACTCTGCTACTCACAGCTGAAAAACAATATTCATATTGCTGAATTCTACTTGAAAGAGTAATGACATTTGTGTACAGAAAAACACAGAAAACGGAAAGTTCTATAGCAGTAATATAATGTAGTAGTTAAATCACAAGCTTGAGTCAGATGGACATATGTTTGAATCCCAGTTCTACCAATGACTTTCTGATCTTGGGCAAGTAATTTAATGTCTCTGAACCTCAATTTCCTTATGTGTAAAATGGGATGATAATTACAGTACCTCCATTGTAAGGTTGTTGGGAAAACCCCTTGAGATAATAAAGTAAAATATTGAGCATCGTACCTGATATTTAGTGCATATACAACAAATGGTAGCCTTTTATATTGTCAATAGGGAGAAAATAGTTTCCAATTAAAAAAAAAGGAATTTTATATCTTAGTTTGTAAAAGGCAATTAGATAAAAACATCCTGAGGACAATGCATTAAAAAAAAAGGAAAAAAGAAAAAAGAAGCAGACAAAGCAGAAAAGGGGGAAGAACAAGTTAGAATATTTCTCACATAAATAGCAGAGAGTATGTGTTTTTAAAATTCAATATTTACTCTGAAAATTTGCTAAAATGAATCAATGTCTGAAAATCAAACTATTTTAAAAATGAACATTGGAACTTTTATTTGGGACCTCAAAATCTGGTGTTTGAAACTGAATTAAAGGAAATTATATCTTTATGTTTCTGCATATTTCCTTTCTTACATGAGATGGAGTTTGCCCCGTGAAGGGGGAAATAGGATCTATCTCAGAGGGATGTTGTGAATTATCCATGAGAAATGTGCAAAAAGTATTTAACACAAGTGTTTGGTATGGTAAGTGCCTAATATATGTAATTATCAGGTATTTTATAGGATTTTCAGCACTATTAATCACTGCATTGAAAAATAAAAACATTATAATTCACTCAAGAGAGAAAAAACTCAGAAAAAACATATAATCATTAATAATACAGAAAAAGACAACAAAGTTTCAGTGATGGCAATAACCTCCTCTTACCCACACTAAAAGTCAATCAAAAACACACAGGTCTTAAAGAAAAATGTAAGCATTTCAAGGATTGGAGAATGCTTTCTCTCTAGAATTTTGATATGACTGGATCCCAATCAAGGATACTGATCACAAGTATGAAAGATAAGTGTAGTATGCTAATAGTACTACACTATTATTGTAGTACTACACTATATTTAATAGTATGCTTTAAATAATAGCAAATTTTAAGATGTTCAGATATGTTTCTACATGAGCTGTCCCTCCCCCCTCGCAACAAATATATATAAAATCACATCTTGATAATATGAATTTCTACAGCTTCCGTCACCACATAAATATACATAATTTAACTATATGGTTACAAATAAAAATGATTATTATAAATATTTCTTTTGCCTGTAAGAACATGCACAATGAAAACAAAGCTTTAAAAATTTTTGTCATTGAATGAATTAAAAGCAGATAGTATTTTGTTATGCCTCCTCAAAACAGCTGATATGTTTGGAAACAGTTCCAGAAACAAGACACTAAACATTGATATATGGCACCTTTGTAATAGTAAGATTTTAACAGTAGTCGTATAATTATCAACATATATCTTACTAAAGAATTACTTTTCTATCATTAAATTTGTTTATTCATGTTATCTCTTTCTGTTATTGTGAAAAACAGATATTCAAAAAATTTAAAATAGTTGACTAGAGTGCTATGCCAGAATGTGACGTTATAAAAGACTTTTTTACAGAGTTGGTTTTTAAAAAATACTTTTGTACATTTATCAGCTGTTACCAAAAATGTATTGTCACATTGATTGTACATTTTTGTACAACAGTATCCTCAAGACATTTTTTCCTCCCTGCAATAATGACAATCAGAAACATTCCACAGAAGTGACTTTAATAGGATTAATTACATATGAAAAGTTCTAAAGATAAAACTAGAAAGTAGCAAAGATTTTTAAAGTACATGTGGAATACAGGGTTTATGAAGATAAAATTATACCAGGACTATGAAATTTTTTTCATAAATCCTAAAATGTTTTCTATTTCTGAACAAAATGTCTCTGAAAATGACCAAAACAGATCACTATCACAAAAGTCACTACATAATTCAAATTAAATTTATGCACTATCCTAAAATGGGGTGATAGAAGAACTAAATAAGTGCAATATTTTACTTAATTCTTTATGCAATTTAAGATAGTTTTGTAGGCAATATGGAAGACAGTAATAAACTTTACTACATAAACATCTCAGATACTAGGTATAAGTAAACTATGTTGCAAGGCCTTAAGAAATTAAATCACTGTAACCTGTTTTAGATAATAGTAACTTTATTAAATAGTTCCATATAAATAACAATCTATAAATAAAATATTAACATCTATTAGAAGAAATTATTACTTAAAGATATTTTACTGTAAATTCCCTCAAAGATAATTTCCTAATTACTTTTTTATTCTTAAGCCTAAAATGACTACCACAGGATTACTTAAAGCAAGATACTATAGAATTGGAATTTGTTTGAAGAGAGCCTATTAAGATGTCAAAAACAGTAACAATGTTCTCAAGTCACAAAACTATATTAAACCTTACATGCACATCAAATCTTAATACAAAAATAATAAGGGTAATTGTTATTTAGTAGAATTTAGAAGTCTAAGGAAATAATATCTTTAATATAAACTCAGAACTTCAAGTTGAATCAGATGCATGCATTTTACTTCTAAGGTTCTTAAATTGGCTGAACTGAGTTTGAATCTTAACACTTACTAGCAACTTAATTTCCATTATAGCCTCAG
Organism: Balaenoptera acutorostrata; assembly: GCF_949987535.1. Lineage (NCBI taxonomy): Eukaryota > Metazoa > Chordata > Mammalia > Artiodactyla > Balaenopteridae > Balaenoptera > Balaenoptera acutorostrata. Next base: position 125,782,657 of record NC_080065.1, on the reverse strand, counting down.
TTTTTAACAGAAAAACAGAGATGGGATATGGACTTATAGTATTACTATAAAGAGCCCATGAGATAATGTATATAAAAGCATTTAGCACTGAGCTTGGTGCATGGTAAGCACTCAATAAATGTAAATAAAGTGATATTAGTTGATTTTTTAACCAAGCTTCTTTATATATTAAGACTGAAAATTTTACTAGATGTTTCTAGAACTGCTCAATGGTCAAAGCTATTTTGAATTTCTTTAAATTGCTTTTTATTTTCAGACCCTAATTCTAGATATCTGAACTGAGAATCACTTGCTATTACGATAACTTCTAAAAGACTGACAATTTCAGAAGAAATGGACCTGAACAACCACGCTTCCAATCAAGAGTATACATATATTCTGGCTGAGACTATATCAAGTATGATACGTTTAAGACTATATAGTTATGGCTGTCAGTCAGCTAGTCAAGTTATGACATTAATAAATTATGTATCTAACCAACTCATTATCATGACAAATATTTTGAGAGTAGAACAGCAATAAAGAAAAATACTCTTATATTTAAAGAGTGACACTTATTGCTATTATATATGAATATTATCTAAAGTAAACTTGTAAGATGTACAGTATCCTCTCTTCTTCTCTTTTATTAACTATGAGGCATGATAACTAGATTTAATTTAGGTAAAATTAATTATATCTTTGTTCTGATCTATAATTCTGCTGGTATATTAACATATCATAAAATCACAGAATTAGGTATTTACCTAATTCATTCTTATTTATTTCATCTTCAATTAAGAAATTAACAGAAACAGACTCAATAAAGTTTTAAATTTTGAGATAAGTCATCATTTTGAACAAAGAAAATCTAATTATTGCTATATATTTTAAAATGTAAGCTTCAGCAAAATGAAAGTATTTTTAAACGAAGATAATTTTTAGGGAATTCCCTGGAGGTTCAGTGGTTAGGACTAGGCACTGTCACTGCTGGGCGCCTGAGTTTGATCCCTGGTGGGGGAACTAGATCTCACAAGCCAAGCAGCCAAAAAAAAAAAAAAAAACGAGAAAAAAATGTATAATTTTTAATGTATTGACAGATTTATACTTTAAAGCATATTAATAAAAGAATATTGTACAATATGGTGGGCCAACTGTCACTAGACATTAATGTCTAAAAGAAATTAAATTTTATTCGTTTATAGTAATGTTAAATGTAATTAAAAGATGTTTTCTAAACCAATTTTTTGAAGTTTCATGTGAACTTTGTAAAAGGTCATTTCAATATAACAAATACTTCAGTGAAATAACCAGAATTTGACCTCCTCTACAAGAAACAGCAGTAAATACTACCATAAAGTTAACACCTACAAGTTCCCTTTAGAGCTGTTTCTCCTTCAAAAAAAAAAAAAAAAAAAAAAAAAAGACAGGTCCTAAGTTCCAACAAACTAAACTGATCAATAATGTGGGTTTCATAACTGTAAACTGAGTACTTAATTAGGAACATTATAATGATATTTATAGAACCCTAAGTCTTAAAAATGTTACTCTCAGGTCACCAGTTTCATCATTATTATTTATAATCATACTTCACACTCCAATATCTGCTTTTACCAGATTAGAAATCAGAACCATAAATGAACTATAAGAGTTTATTCAAAATTTATAACAACTTGCAATGCTAATGACACAAAGTCAATTTGAGTTAAGTGGCTATGGGCTGAAGATATAAAAAACAAAATTAAAGAATAAAGAATCTAACTCCTTAAAACATTTCCCAGCATTTTTATTTTCTTTATGAAAACTAAGACATTCCTCCTCTGCACAGCAATACCTATTACATATCAGAGGAGCCTCAAAGGCACTATTACAATTCTATAACCACTGGAAGTCATACACATGCCCAATAAAATTCCTGAATTAAGTAATCTTACTCCACATTTTAAAAGATTCAGTAAAGATTAGGAAGACTAAAGGCTCACAAAAGAAGAAAGGAAACTGGGATAGCATAACTGGGATGGGAGGAGGGGAGGAGAATATGACAAGAAGAAACAGACAACAGTAAAGAAAAAAAATGTTGCAATCAAGAGACAGAGGACTGGCCTGCCTTTGAATATCACTCCAGCTACATCTTAGTTCTTGGTCTTCATCCACTGTCAACAGCCATTCTGGCTGCATTTCTGAACTGGGCTCTCATGGAGGTGATACATTCACCAGCCATCTTTAGGAAGGTAAATGATTAATTGCACTGTTTTCCCACTGCTGCAAGGACAATGAAACGGAAAGTAAACTTGTGCACCTCATTTCATATCTAGTTGTAATTTTCCACACAACAATAAACAGAAACATATACTGTAAGTTTATACGGCTGGTTTCTTTTTTGCTTTGCTGTGTGTTTGTGTGTGTCTGTGTGTGTGTCTGTGTGTGTGTATCTGTGTCTGTGTATCTGTGTCTGTGTGGTGTCTGTCTGCTTTCATCAAGACAGTTAATACAAAAATCCCAATCTCTAAATCATTATCAAGTTGACAATGATCTTCTAACCACAAATATTTTAAAAACATGGAATGCTTATATATTTTTTCTGAACATTCCTTTTAATTAGAAATATTTAAATTGATCTAATAAAATTATAAATAAAGAAAAAGCAATGCGATTTAGAATTCTGATTTCCAAATATGAAAATCACCAGCAGGAAAATTAAATGTCTAACCTTATATGATTATCTCTAAAGCCTACAAAGAAATTCTATTTTGAGATTTCCTACCCAAGATACAACACAGGATGATTTTGATACCAAAGGTCTAAAATAAAGTATCATGGCAACTTTATTTCTTTGCTTTTGCAAATAACAAAAAAGAAGAGGGAAAACACACTTTTGTGTGTTAGTGTTGTTGAGTTTAGTTAAATTCACTTCCAAAACACCTCAAGAAATGAGTAATTTTATAAAGATAGTTCTAAAATGGAAAAGTACCAAGTTGGTGTTTTCGGAGAGTCATATAAAGAAGTTGAGCACAAAGATTAAAGAGAAATTATTACAGGTATATTTCTTAACCCACCTGCTATCAGGTCATCAAGAGTGTCGGTAAGCGTCTGGGCTGGAGTTGCAACCATTAGTCCATCTGGTTCTTGCACTAACAGCCCCTGATCGTGTCCAGTAATAGCAATCTGAGGCTGTCCTATAATCTGATGATTACCTGATACTTTCTGAAGTTCAAGAGAATTTGTCCCATTAGAACCTAATTCACTGGAAAAGTTACACTGTGGAGATGATAAAGGCTGGACTGGGACAAAATCAATTTGTTCTGCCGATGGTGGAGACTGTTGCTCATCATCAACATCATTATCTTTAAATAAGATTGTGTCAACCTGAGGTAACTCTGAAAAGTGATCCTCTGGGAGACTACCATCTCCTTCCCCTTCTGGGAAGACTCCTCTATGAGAGCACTGCTGGTGTGGAGATACTGTGTCTTTCTGACCTTTGGTTTCCAAGTATTCTTTGGTAAATTGCTGCTGTGTTTTCATCTGCAACTGCCTTTCCACTTTCTGCAGTTCTTTCAGTATTTTCTTCTTCTTCTGGACTTGCTCTTCTCTGTTCTTTTTAAGTTCTTCTATCTTATCTTTGTTCAGAGGTTCACCTTGAATTAACTCCAATGACTTAAGCTGTGCTTTTTCAATAGCACTAATTCTTTGTCCCAGTTCATTCAGTTTTCCTTCAGTCTCCTCTACTATGCACTCCAAAGGCTGGTATGGGTGAAAAGGTGGCAGTACGTCCTGATCTGCTACCTGCAGGGAACTGGACTTCTGCTTGGATGTACCTAAGCACATGAAAAATGTTTGAAAATGTGCCATGCTAAAAAAAAAAAAAAAAAAAAAAAAAAAAAAAAAAAAAATCCCAGTCCTCCCTCCGCCCCCCCACCACATACTTCCCTCCCAAAACCCATATAACTAATGCTACAGAATGAATGTTCAGATTCACACCAGTTGTAGGTAAAGACCAGACTCATCTATTTTACATAGCACAAACAGGGATGTTGCCAATTCAAAAAATGTGACTTTTTCAATTAAAAAAATCTAATATTTATCGGATTGGATGATTTTGGAAAACAAGACAGGATTAGGGAGAAAAGGAAATCAAAGAGGAAAGAACCTCAAAATTCTGCTTATTTAATTGGACTTTTTAAAGAACATCAAATCTAAAGCAGTATCAAAATAATGTTGAGGGTATCATTAATGCTGGCTTAACTGCCCAATTGTTCTTTTTACAATATTAACTGTGCAAGTACAGGTTACTGGAAGAAACTGTAACTTGTAGATCAAAGTAGGGAAAAGTGTCTTTCAAACTGCCAAAATGTTTCTTTATTATATTAAAATATAATTTGAAATCAATTTTTAAGATATAACCTTCTAAAATTTTTCAGTAGTTAAGTCTTAAACACTTCTGTACCTGAACACTGTATTAAACTTGTATCACAAAGGACAATTATTCTGAGTTTAAATAAACTCTTCACGTAAAAGTCTATGAGAGAAACAATGAATATTACCTAGGAGAAAATCAGACTTCCTATATAGGATTACTCATATTGACAGTGTATGTTAAAAATGAAGTAACTGTACATTAATTTAAGGTTTTCGATCACACTTAAATTAATTTACTCCCCTCATGGCAAAATAGTTATCAATATTAACAATCCTAACATCTGGGCATAAAGTGGAGGAAACATATAATAACTACTTAGAGGCAAATTCAAGGCTTAATCTTGTTTAGGAAGAACTGAGACTATTCAGCAATAAAAGGAACTACTGATACAGCCTACAACGTGGATGAACCTTGAAAACATTATGCTAAGTGAAAGAACCCAGACACAAAAGACCACATGTTGTACAATTCCATTTTTAACAGATCTATAGAGAAAAGGCAAATCTATAGAGACAGAAAGGAAAATAGTGGTTGCCTGGATTATAGTGGTAAGAATGAGGATTGATCACAAACAGGCATGAGAGATTTTTTTGGAGTGATGGATCCAAAACTAGATGGAGGTGATGGTTATGAAATTATGTAAATTTGCTAAAAGTCATTGTATTGTACATTTAAAATGAGTGAACTTTTATGGTGTGTAAATTAAACAACAATAAAGCTATTTTAAAAAACTGGGTAAAAAACAGTTGTCTATTCTTAAGGACTGTAGTCAATATATATGAATAATATATGTAACTTCAGAATTTTAAAAATAAGCTCATCCAATGCATTCAAAATGATTCTTAGGTCCAAAGGAAAAAAATAATCCATTAGATGTTTAAATGCTCAGAACTGCAAGAGGGTGACAAAACTACTAGACAAAAAAAATAATAGATTTCACTGCTTTTTTTGCTAGAATAGGAGAACTCAAAACTGCAGGTAGCTCAAATATTTGCAACATGTTATTATCAAAAAAAGTCTAACAGGTTTTCCCTGAGATACTGTCTTTAACAAGGTCAGACAACCACAGTTCCAAAATCACTGCAATTACTTTAAAGACAGTTATTTTTTAAATGCAAAATTCAGCAAAATGTATTGTCCATATTCAATTTTACACTTCTATCTGAGCAAAGTGGTGGGAACAGACTTTAGCCTTTCAGAGCAAAAGCCGTTAGTTTGTGAGATAATTTTACAACTATTTCCGCAAGATCACATAGGAAATAATGGTTTGCTCTACTTGTTCAAAGTACCTAATGACAATCCTTGGTAGGAAAAGGGAGTTTAACTGCCACAAATAGCAATGTATAAATCTGCGAGCCCAGCAAGGAAATTTTCAGTTGTGTAACAAATTCAATGACATCAGCAGAGTAAATTCAGAAGTTCTGCAAAGAAGTTCTGAATGCTCCTCCAACATTATTTTAAAACACCCTTGTATAGTTTTTGTATTTTGTAATTTGCGTTTCGTAATTTGTATTTAAGATTAAGAAAACTAGGTAAGAGTTCAACACTAATCAGACTGGTAATTAATTATGACCACACTGGACAGTCAGATTTAAAATCTTATAATAGTAAGATAATCCAAAATAAGGCTAGAATTTTGAGGATAATAACAGAAAGAAATGGCTGTATCTTGTTAACAAATAAAATACAAAAAGCTTAGAGCACAAGATTACAAAGAGTAACTTATTTAACTGAACATAGAGACCAAAAGCCCAAAATATATGTAGCAGGAAGAACAGAGGATGGTGAAAGTAATGCACAAAAAGCAGTTCTTCCCCAAATAGACAATGACTGAGTATCTGTATCCATGGTGTTAGTGGGATTGCCTAGGTACACATCAAAGCACTAATACAAGCTATAACATCACGACTAAGCCATGTTGGTGAAAAACAAATGTCACCTAATTATTCCTAGAAGCTGAAGAAACACCTTCATTTTGGGGAAAAGTAGAGAATGTTAACAAGTGTCCTTTTACCAACAAAATTTTCAGTCTCTAGGAAGGTAGTAGTATAAGATACCAGAATATAAAAGAGTTCCATCTTCCTCAGATATCGTCCACTGTCAGATAGAAATATATAAATCTATTCATTCTCTACTCATTGGTAGCATTGAGTGATATCATAAATTAATATTTAGGAACACAGGTAAAGTTACTATCTTATCTCTTTGGTTTGGTTTCTACCCTACTTCCTCAACTTTCACTTTTCCTCCATTAATTAAAAAAGTTTGCAACAGGAAACCACGATATAGAGACAGCTTAGAACATGGCCTTTATTTTTTTATGGGCAGTGAGGAAATGAGGTGGACATAAGCAGTTATATGTTAAAAGACATTATTAAATTTGGGCATACATAAATCCACATAAGCATGATTACTAATGGAAATCTATTAAACTAGAGAATATTAGTAGTAAAATTTCCAGAGGAACACTCAACCTCATTCACTGTACATATAATTTTTCTATACAATTTTAATGATTTGATATTAAAATGAGAACTTTTCATGTTACCTACTTCAATAAACAACTCTGGGATATAAAGCATCATGTTAACCTAATACTTACTTTACATTTATAGTTCTGTTTTCAATCTGTTCCCCAGCAGTCTAAAATAGTATTTCTTGATTAAGTTCTTAAACATCACCTTTAATCACAATGTCGCTCTTCTTAAAAATTCTTAATAATTTTCTTTTGCCTTCAGAATAATCTATATTCTTAGCCTGGCATTTATTAATTTATTCAACAAATATTTAACGTCTAGTACAAGCAAGCCATAGTGGACCATACAAAGACGAGCAACCTAAACCCTGCCCTCGAGGAGCTTACAGTCTAAAAGGGGAGATAAAAATGTACAAATCCAAATAAAAGGATAAAGCCAAGCGTTGGCAGATACGGAAATGGGATGGGGGCGTATAATATAGTAACCCTTACACATTGCTGCTGGGAGTGTAAACTGCTGTAGCATTCTAAAGAGTGTATTCACAGTACTTTGTCAGATAAACATTACATATACTCCTATGACAGGCAATTCTGCTCCTGAGTTTATCCCAGAGAAATTCTCATACAGATCCATAAGGGGACTGTACCAGAATTTTCACCACAGCATTGTCTGTGGTGGTGGGGAATGAGAGACAATCTGGGTACCCATCATTGAGAGAAAGGACAAGTAAAAAATAGAGGATATACAGGATGAAACACTATGTATGCTGCAGGTAGAAACAATCTAGAGGTAGACATATGGATAGATCTTAAAACCAGTGTTGGTGAAAAAAGTAAAAAACAAAACAGGATCTATAGCATAATACCATTTATGTAAATTTAAAAACATATAAAGTAGTAAACATTTTATAAGAACTTGTAAGAACAAAAGAATCTGCAAATCAAACACACTAGAATGACTGCCTAAGGGGAAGTATGGGTATGGAAAGAGGGATAAAAAGGAACAAAGTAAAACAAGAGCAGAGTCATGATGACAAAGTCCAGGAATTAAGTATGATTAACTCAACCTTCCACACTTGAAGTCCAAAGGGAAGGTGAAGGTGCAGGAGTGACCAGAGCCAGAAGGAAGATCCAATAAAGTGTTACAGGAGTTCAGAGAAAAGAAATGACTCCTCAAGAGGGCCTTGAGGTGCACACAAAAGATGTGTATTGTTTATCTTGACATCATTTTAATGCTTTGCAATGGATTAGTTAGTTCTAAGCTATATAACTACAGAGAATAATCAGAATCCTATTTTAGGATCTCTGTAGAATCAGTTACTACAAATGAATTAGATGCAACAAGTGGCTACAATCAACAAATTTATTTACAATATTAAATTTGGAAAGACAAAGGTTTGATATTACTTATGTATCCTTTCCCATGTGAATATTCATAACTATAGATGATAAAGCTAAACAATGCTAGAAAACTGAGCATATCACTCTTACCTAGTTTCACATTTTGTTTATAAAGGTGATTCTGAGGCCTCTGTCAGATGCCAGCTAGGATCTCAAATCCTTGAAAACTAACAATGGATAAGTGAGATTAGTTGCCTAAATCAGAAGAATATGAGTCAAGATGGACAGAGCCTGGACGAATGGTGCACATGAAAGAAAAGAATATCATAGTAGGATATATAAGAAACACCTGGGTAAGATTTATGAGCCTGAATATATTTTAAAAGGATGCAGATATGAATAAAGACTTCAGATAGGAGTAAAATGTTATAAACTTGAAAAGATGATTGCTAGAATAGGAAGAGAGTCCTAGAGAGTAAGAATCCTTCCTCCATCCTTAGTCACATATGCAATGCAGGTATAATCTATGGACTTAGGAAAAACAAAAGCAAAACGGTCAAACAGCAATTTCATCACTCAAAGGAACTTCTCTAGCTATATAAATGAGAAATTTTAAGAAAAAGCCACTTTAAGGAGAATATAATGTATATTTAATAATTTAAGATAGATTTTTCTATCTACCCAGGTGATTCAGTGTGTACGTACTTTTACATCATGAATTGATTTTTCCTAAATTATAGTGATATTCTATTATGCACACGATTTATATCAATACTAACATGAAATCTTAACGCAATGCATTATCACAGCTTGCTCCCACATAAATAAATGTTGGGTTGGCAATACCACTTGGCATCTGGCAACAGCAAGTGCCAAGTGTCTAGATACAAGTGTTAATTTTTTCCTTCCCTAATAATTTAGTAAAATGAAAGATTCCTTAAAAGGTTAGTTCATTTTGACACTATTCAGTAAGTAATAAAACATCAGGGACTTCCCTGGTGGTGCACTGGTTAGGAGTCCACCTGCCAGTGCAGGGGACACAGGTTCGAGCCCTGGTCCAGGAGGATCCCACATGCCGCAGAGCAACTGGGCCCATGCGCCACAACTACTAAGCCTGTGCTCTGGAGCCCGCGAGCCACAACTACTGAGCCTGCGTGCCACAACTACTGAAGCCCATGGGCCTACAGCCCGTGCTCTGCAATGGGAGAGGCTGCCACAATGAGAGGCCCGCGCGCTGCAGTGAGGAGTGGCCCCTGCTCACTGCAACTAGAGAGAGCCTGCACGCAGCAACAAAGACCCAACGCAGCCAAAAATAAATAAATTTTTAAAAAAACCAAAAAACATCAAAGTGAAGAAAATAAGTAGCTACTCAGTATAAGAAGGTATTTCAGTAAGCAAAAATATGATTACTCACTTGAGTATCAACTTAAAAAGTCACTACCCAAACGTTTCAGTTGACTTACATATTAAATCGAAATTTAAAATGTTTTACTTCCTTTCTGTACATACTCTGTGTCCTTCCTAGCTTATTTCTTGGTTATTTTGTGGCTCTGTGTTAATAAATATTTTTTAAATGATTTCTTATTTAGTACTGAATTTCCCTAGCCAAAGTTACTACAGTCCTCTATAGGATATAGTCAAACAAAGAGCAACAAAAACAGAGGCATTTAGGTTTAAATATTTTACTAAAGGCTGTTAGCCGGTTAGGATGCTCAGATTCCTTAACAAGTACATGCTTAATTTGTTTTTTATTTCTTAAGACTAAAAATAGCAGTCTTCATTTTCTGAAGTTTGAATAGCTAGGTGTCCAATGGAAAACTGCTAGAATTAGCTTAAGTCAGAGAGACTACAGGTATTTTATCTCTGAAATTAATAGTTTAGAAATGAAGTAATCCTTGGTGAAGGCCCACAATACTCTAAATTACTAAAATTGACATTAATTTGAAAGAAGCTTCTGTTTGCTGCTGTATAGTCACTCCTTACCAACTTCACTTAAAGCTGTGTTAAAGATACAAATATATACTTATACACTTCACTGTGATTTCAAAAATCTAGAACTTCATTGTCATATAATGAATGAAATATGCTTATACATTTGTTTTACATATAATAGTTTTTAACACTTTACATATTACCTATTTTCTTTATTTCAGAGAACTCAGGTAGGACAACCATACATTATTACCAAGTGAAGGTACTTTATATCTACAAATGAAAATACAGCAGAAAAATAACAGAGCTCAAAAATTTGAGTCCTTTAAATAGTGTATACACCTTGATATTCACTTGGATATTATTCATATACTTTTTTATAGTTATTTGTCCGTGTTCACATACTGACAGATGTTAAGCCATATATTCAGCATTACATGAAAGAAACTAAATATAATTCTTAAACTTCTCACTCACCAAACTGAATCAATGCTACTAAGACTTGACAGCAAACATATTTTCATTCCTCATATTACTGTTTAGCTAAAGAGTTGTGAAATGAAAAATGAATGCCTGATAAATTTTTGCTACTTTAATATAACTTGCTACTTCATTTAATATAATGAAGAACTTGGTATATGCTTAAGTATTTTTGCCTGTGCCAGATGAAAACTACACCTAGAAGTATGTTAGCATTTTAAGAAATCATTTTTCCTAGTACTTGTGTCTTTTCTATTTTAAATAGTATGTAAGATGATTAGCATTTGTCAGAATTACCTACCTCAATTCTGGATACACAGTAACTGTGTACCATTAAAGTACCTTTACGAATTCATACTTTAGGTGATAACATACCCATTTTAAGGAAAATAATTCAAGAACTAACCTTTTTGTACTCCTAAAACAGCAGGAGAGTTCTCCTGTAAAGTTCTGTCAGGTTCCTGTGGAGGTACAACCATGGCAAGTGTATGCACTGGTACACGTGGAACCTAAAAAGTCAACTCAGAAAAAAATAATCTCAGACCAAAGAATAAAACAAAGGTCCATAAATGAAAGAGATCCTGTTTTAGATTTTCTTCGTATACCACCAAATTAACTTTTTTTGTTTCTTTAAGAGAAAAACAAAGAAGAAGAAGGAGGGGAAGAAGAAGAAGGGGAGGAAGAAGAAGGAGGAGGAGAAGGAGAAGAAAAGGAGAAGCAGCAGCAGCAGCATTATTCACCAAGCAGTAATTTCTGAGAATAGTGATTGGGCAAATTCAGGCATTCTACAAACAGTCAATGATAAGCTAAATGGAATTAATATCACTCTCTTGTTACGGAGAAATCCTTGCTGGTTTCAGTTATAGCTAGGAGTACAAGTCACATATTCAACTGGCCAATTTACCCTTGTTCAAATTCTATATGGGTCAAAAGAAAAAAATCCAACACATTTCCTGAATTGGTGTATTTCAGTAGTTCTCAGGATAACTTTGTAGAAAAGGAATTTCAGATTTCACTGAACTTTGTATACTTAGTATACTCTCTATATTCTCTCCATATTTTTAGGTAGGTTTAAAAATTACTTTAATGAATTTTTGGTGCATATATCCTGGTTTACCCATACTTTCCTGGATGACAAAAGTAACTATCTATAGGATAATTAATATTGTCTTGGGAGGTATTAAGGGAAAATCATTCTCTTGGTTCAAGATTATGCTTAATGTAATCATAAAAAAACAAACAACCTTAAAGACCTAGTTGTAATAAAAGGACAACTTGGAATACTTATATTTATATTTGGTATTAAGTGTTTCTTTTTAGCCACTATTTACAGTAAATAAAACAGTGAAAAAACTTTCCATGTACTTTTGAAGAAAATCTTAAAGAATTTAGGACCAGGTTTATTCAAATTTAAAAGAGAAATAAGCCGGACATCCCTGGTGGCACAGTAGTTAAGAATCCGCCTGCCAATGCAGGGGACACAGGTTCGAGCCCTGGTCCAGGAAGATCCCACATGCCGCAGAGCAACTAAGCCCATGCGCCACAGCTACTGAGCCTGTGCTCTAGAGTCTGCGAGCCACAACTACTGAAGCCTGCGTGCCTAGAGTCCGTGCTCCGCAACAAGAGAAGCCACTGGAATGAGAAGCCCACGCACCGCAACAAAGAGTAGCCCCCACTCGCGGCAACTAGAGAAAGCCCGCACACAGCAACGAAGACCCAACGCAGATGTAAATAAATAAATAAATTTATTAAAAAAAAAAGAGAGAGAGAGAAATAAGCCCATTTTACTAAAGACTAATTTTGAACAAAAACTCCCAATTTGAAGAATATATTTACAAATAAGCTCTGTTTTACATTACCTGAGATTGATCTTGACAAGGTGGGGTAAGCTGAGACACATCTGTGGTAGGAACTGACAGAACATTGTTTGGATAATCCAATAGATAAGAAACAACATTAGTATGGCCACCTTTTGCAGCTTCAATGAGCATTGTTGAGCCATCCTGAGAAAAATTGACACCGTAATTAATTATTTATTAATTTCTTTTTATAATATGATTACTAAACACATTTAGTTTCTTAGCAGCTCATATAAAATCAAAACTCATTTAAACAGTAATGAATATTAATAAATATTAAGCACTAAAATATTTGAAATATATTTTAATAATGATGTACATATTATTTACTTATTTTGAAGTAGAATACCTTGAGACGATGAGTAGGGTCAGCCCCATGAGCCAAGAGTAGCTCCACAACTGCCAGGTGACCTCCTGCACATGCCAACGACACTACTGTATGATCGTTATTGGCTGTAGCCCTATTCACATTGGCACCTTCAAAGAAAAATAAACAGCAATCCTAGCAAAGCCAGTTCAGACAATATGATTTTAAAAACTTTTTTGAAGTACAACATAGATACAAAAAAGTGCACAAATCATAAGTGTATAGTTTGAAAATTTTTCACAAAGTGAACACACTTGTGTGACCAGCACCCAGATCAAGAAACAGAACATTATCCACATACCAGAAGCCCCACTTTGTGCACCCTTTCAGTCACTACCCCGCCCTCCAATGGTAACTACTATCCTGACTTCCAAACTGGTTTTAGTTTTTGAACTTTATATGAATGAAATCATACAGTGTACTCTTTTGTGCCTGGCTTCTTTCGCTCAATATAATATTTTTGAGATTCATCCACATTGCTGTGCATAGTTGTAGTTCGTTCATTCAATATCACTTCTAAAATGAAAAATCTAGATTAATAAATATATACAGGTTAATGTGAGCACCAAATAATACCATTGTATGTAACTCTTCAAAGACATTTTTGATCTACTTCTAAAATGTGGCAGTATAGCCAGGTCTCAAAGTAGAGAAAACAGATTTTTTTAAACAATATTTACGAGAAATATAATTCTTCATATTGTGTATTTTAAGGGTCAGAGAGACCTGGATATGAAGAGAAGACAAAAGATTATCCAAATATGTTATCAGAAAGGCGATTTAGTAAGTTGTTCAATAGCTTTGTACAATATGACCTAAAAGAAGTCTAAATGCAAAATCTTTTCTTAGCCTCTTTTTTTGGTAAATTAATTTTGATTCACGGAAAAAAAGACCTCTCATTTTTAGTTCAACTATCTTTTACAATCCCAAAAGGACTCAACTAGATAGTTAAGACTATAGCAATGGGGACTTCCCTGGTGGTACAGTGGATAAGACTCCATGCTCCCAATGCAGGGGGCCTGGGTTTGACCCCTGGTCAGGGAACTAGATCCCACATGCACGCTGCAACTAAGAGTTCACATGCCACAACTAAGGAGCTGGTGAGCTGCAACTAAGGAGCCCGCCTGCCACAACTAAGACCCAGTGCAACCAAATAAATTAAAAAAAAAAAAAAAAAAAAGACTATAGCAATGTTCATTCTTCCTTCTTCCTTAATTTGACATATTTTATGAAGGGAAAAATAAACCTAGGGGAAACTACTATTTATTTAATTTTCAAAAATACCCAGCTGAACCTAATCCTAACTTGTATTAAAGTACCTTTGGGAAAGGCAAGGCACACCAATAAACATCCTTACATTAGCAACATGAGATTATTTTTAAAGTTGTTAATAATAAATTTAGTTGGTGGGATTGTTTAGCACTTACTACAGCCTAGAAAGGCTGTAATCAATGTGTTCTTATTCCTGACAAGCCTGATTATATGCTTAGCAGGGTAGTTGCTGGGTATGATTAGGTAACTTCTTTAGGAAAGGGGCATGAGAGAACTCTAAAGGTTATCCATCTGTTTATTACTTCTGCATGGTTGAAGTAAATAGCTTTTACAGACTAAGTTATAACATTATGTAAGATATGCCTTACTTGGTAGCAAAATGTGATGTGAAGAAAATAGGCCTAGTTTTATCCAATTAAAGAAGAAAGCAAGTATATTTAAAATGATAAAATCTTACACTGCATCCTTAATGGTACAAAATGTCAGAATTCTATTGGAATATACAATAGATATAAAATGTTTATTTGAATAACGTGACAACACTTGAGTGGACCTTCCTTACAGTTTAACATCCTAAGATTTTTTTATCAGATGCCAGAGTACCTCGAAAACTACACAGAGTTAGGCTGAACCAAAAGAAATTGCTAATATTACCATCTTTGACATATACAATGACAATTTTATATGGTTCAACATAAACTGAGTTCAGCAGCATTTCACTTCTCTATAGTAAGTAGTCTTGAACTACCTCTTATCCATCATTTGAACTTCTTTGCCTAAATATATTCTAATAATAGAATCTCTAGAGGAATATAAAAATAATAAATAACACCCTTGTGTACTTGGTTGATTTAACTGTACCATCAACAACAGTAGCAGACTTTCTCTCCTCCACCCTTCCCCATTTCCAGCAGAACTGCCTTAAGTGCTGAACGATACTGTATCTACTAAATATAGCTGGACATTTTACCTTTGACTTTTCCAACTTTGGGGAGTAACTATATACTCTTTGGTTGATGAAAACTTCAAACTCAAAACTAATAAACAGGACTTCCCTGGTGGTCCAGTGGTTAAGAATCCGCCTTCCAATGCAGGGGACGCAGGTTCGATCCCTGGTCAGGGAGTTGGGATACCCCGTGCTGCGGGGCAACTAGGCCCCTGCGCCACAACTACTGAGCTCGCGAGCCTCAACTAGAGCCCACGCGCCGCAAACTACAGAGCCCACGTGCCCTGGAGCCTGCGCGCCACAAATAGAGAGAGAGAAAAAAAAACCCACACGCGGCAACGAAAGATCCCGCATGCCTCAACAAAGATCCTGTGTGCCACAACTAAGACCCAACGCAGCCAGGAAAAAAAAACACCTAATAAAGATCCCAGCAAAGTACCTTATGAACTCTGCCTCCTAATAAAATACAGCAACAAAAGACTGGAATACAATACTTATACTATAGATAAAGTAGCTTTAACAGAAAGTGCAACAGTTTAGGAACTTTTTTCAGAAGTTGTACCTTCTTGGAAATGCACACTTGTACTTTCTTTACCTTTGCTAATAAGAAACTGCACAGTGCACAAATGGCCAGCTCTCGCAGCTTTCATCAAAGGTGTTCTTCCACCTTCAGATTCATGTTCCTAGTAAAGAAACAAAATAATCCATCAGTGCCAATTCATTAACCATCTATTTTTAACACTTAGTATCAATGACATAAGAAATAATGAAGATTTAATACTTACTCAACGCAGTCACTTATGTTACCTACCTCAGTTCCTCCAAAATACAGGATTAATTTCAGTCCACATTAGATGGTGTAACTTTCTAAGAGCAAGTTCAGTTTTACATACCAAACAATAAACATTAAGGATAAGACTTATGTTTAGTTTGATCTCCAAAGAGAAGTAACTGCATTTTTCTAATACTAAGGTTAAAAAGATATTTCCCTAACTATTCATCTGAACTATGAAAAAGGAACCTTAATTTTGTGAGGTGATTTTGAGGATCTCATCATATCAGAAGCCAATAAGAGATCTATCAAAGGAGAGAAACCAATCTCTGAAGAAAAACACTATGGTATTTCAGGAGTAAAGGGAAAAGGAAAAAAGAAAAACATACAAAAGAGCTGATTATTTTTTAGAGTAGAAATTAAATGCTTGAATAGTCAAAGGCAAAAGAAGCAGTCTTACAATAGTAGGAAGATTGTTATCCTTCCTAGCAAGTTTGTCAGCAAGAGGAATGAATGAGAAAACAGCTTCTCAAGCATCCTAATATCAAATGCCACTAAAAAAAGCTTGCTTTGTATGGTAAGTAGTACTGCCTGTTGGGAGTACTGTGAACTCTTACTACATTCATCTAAGTATTAAAATGTAGCTGACACACAGCTTTTACGAAAAGTTCTCTCAACTATCCCCTCACTATGTATGCAAACATTAATTTCTGTTGTTCTGGTCCTCTTTTGTTACTAAGAAAAACTTGATAAAGAACAGTGATTTCTTCTAATTAACTCAGCGAATCCTTTAGCTACCACACAGTCAACTAGTCTACTTACATAACTATATCTCACTACAACTTTGGCAAACTAACAATAAGAATAGATTGTCAACCCAATGGAAACTTTAAACTGGACTGCAGTGACAGAAATTCCGCTCTAAAAGAAGTTCTTTTCTTTTACCTTGATAGTGTAGAATTCTCAACCTCCTAGTTTATGTTTTGATTTTTGTTATGCATATTGATTAGACAACAATCTTTATTAACTCTAAGGTATGGAGGATGAATAACTATAGATAATGCCAACATAATTTGGCTTTAGAATGAATTTTGAACTCATATTCAAATGTAGGTAAATCTAATATTCTGGCAATTTACTTCAAACAAAACGGAATACACATCATGAAGAGCTTACTCAGAAAGACCTAGAAAGTTGTGTCAACACACTACATGCTGGAGTTGTTGTATCAACTACACACTGGAAAGAAATTGCTCCTTTAGCAACTTCTATTTCCCCTCCTGTTTCAGGGCCATTTTGCTTAAGCTGCTCTCTCTTCCCTGTAACACTTCTTTGTTAGCTCCTTTTCATCCTTGACTGTCTCAAGTTAAGTGTTATTTCCTCAAGGAAGAACTTCCTGAACCTTCTTGACTAGATCACTTTTCCTACTATTGACTTACAGTTCTACGAACTGCTCCTTCATAAGTTCTAATCACATATTAGTTTGTGTAACTATTTGGGTAACATGTCCACCACTCAAGTATAAGCTTCATGAGAAAAGCAATCATGTCCATTTTTGCTTACCATTATATACCTAATGTCTAAAACAATGAAGTACTTGAACACTGTTTACCAAGAAGGAACCTAAGCATATATGACCTCTCAAATCTTCCCTTTCATAGAAATGAAGTTTGAAGTTTAAATTTTCTACTAGGTAAATAAGAGAAAGAGAAGTTAATTTTAAGAATGGTAGCTAAACTTAGAGTAAGACATTCATTACCTTCATTTGATAATACATTATTACTAGATCATGGGTGGGCAATACTAATGTCACTTTTCCTTTTTTTTTTCTTTCTTATCTCTTAAGCCTGGCAGTGACACCCATCAATGCAATTAGTAGTGGCAAAGACAAAAGATTCTGAAAGCCCTGTTTAGAATAAACTTTTAAAGTAACTGTTAGTTCTGTATATTTAAAATATTCCCATAGCTGTTAAAAATAAAAAATCAGAAAGTATAATCCCAAGATGCTCACTCCAAGTGAAATTTCAAAATTCAACATACTAATAAAATTTTGGAAATAAAAGGTGTTAAAAGCTGCCTATTTTATTTTCCTCCCTATAAATATACATTCATTCCTTTGGTTTTGAACAATATGTTTGAGGAAACAGTTGATACGATAATACTACAACTTTATAATGTATTTATAATATTTCTTGTCCTAAAATTAATAATGTATATCCCACAACACATACCATTTGTCCCAAAATATCTGACCACTGAATCCTTCTTTTAGGATAGGAATCAAATTTGTCTATACAGCTGACCCTTGAATAACATGGGTTTGAACTGCGTAGGTCCATTTATATGTTGATACCTAAGTTCTACACTACACGATCACAGGGATGCAGAACCCCGCACAACATGGGTAGATGTGAAGTTATATGCGGATTTTCCACTGCACAGGTGGGCGTCCCAACCCCCACGTCGTTCAAGGGTCAACTGGCTACTTACTTATGAATGTTGGATTTATTATTTCAGCCAATATTTGTTCAATATCAATAAAATTTTAGGATACGAATTATGATTATTTCCTTCATAAACAAAGAAAATTATTTTTCAAGGCTACAAACTTAGGTATTGTGCAGTTTGACCTTTTTTCTTTCTTCTTTTTGTATAACAGCTAGAATAATATAAGGATTATCTATTCCTTGAACATTTGGTAAAACTCACCTATAAATCCATCTGGGATCCTCTTACCTTCATTAGATGGATGGTTTTGAACTACTGACTCAATTTGTGAAATGGTTGTTTTATTGAGGTATACGATTCTAGAATTTTAGGTCATGCAGCGAGGCTTGCGGGATCTTAGTTCCTCCACCAGGGATTGAACCTGGGCCCTCGGTAGTGAAAGCACAGAGTCCTAACCACTGGACCGCCAGGGAATCCCCTTGAATCATTTTTGATAATTTATATTTATAGAAAAAAATCAGTATTCATTTCATCTAAGTATTCAAACTGATTGTTCATATTGCCTTATGAATTTTAAAGTTCTCTACTATATCATACAGTTATAACTCCCTTTAAAGTTCTATCATATACCTTTTGCCCTTTTGAAAAAAGCTGGGCTTATTTTATCTATCTCAGAATTTTTTAAAAATCAGCTTTTATTTTGCTGTTTATCCTTATTTTTTCTTTTTTTAACTCCATTTTTTTTGTTGTTTACTATTCTATTAACTTTTTAAAAATGTTATGTCCTTCCTTCTTTGTGCTATTGTTCTTTTACTAGCTTCATTTACTTTCATTACACACACACACACACACACACACACAATTTTCCTTCTAAGGACCACTTTAGCTGTACCCTCTCACCCAAGTTTTGATGTGTAGTTTTGGTGATAACATCTATTTTGCAATTTTTACTGTGATTGCCTTTTTAACTCATGAATTATGTAAAAGTATTTTTCCTCATTTTCTAGTTATATGGGATTTTTAAAAATAAGGTCTTATTGTTAATTTGTAATTTTAAAAAAACAGAGATCAGAGAATGTAGTTCATATGATTAAGAAGTTTGTTTTAAAGACTCTTATGTGGCCTAAAACATGCACCAGATTTATTCAATGCACTGGAAAATAACATATTCCATATTTATTGGAAATAAAATGATAGCTCTCTATTTATAGGAGCAAACTTGATTTTTCTATTCTTAACAATCACTTTATGTATTTGATCTATCAGTTTCATAGAGAAGTGTGGGAAAAAATCCTATCATTACAAATGTAGAGCTAATTTTCTTGTAACTTTGTAATTTTCTATTTTAATTGGAGGGTAGATGTTAGTTACTGATTAGTAACTGATTGTTATACTAGCTGGAGGAGCATTTATTTGTCTCTAAAAATAATTTTGGTTTAAAATTACATTTTGCCTGATATTAATATTGCCTTACATAACTTTTTCCATTACTTTGTCAACCTTTCCCTGTCATTTTGCTTTAGATCTTTCTCCTGAAAACAGAATTTGCTAGATTTTGATTTTGAATCTAATTCATGTCTGTGCCCTTTTAACAACGGAGTTCAATAGGTTTATATTTGTTCTGATTAATAATATATTTTTGTAAAAAAGAATCTTTATTCAGTACCTGATTCTTCACTCCTGAACAACACAAGGATTCTAGCGTGGCTTTTGAACTTTCTAACATATCCTGCTGAATTTCATACTATTGCTGTCTAGATTTTTAGTACTACTTTGGTTTTAAGCATAAAAATTTAGGTTTTATACTCACAAATTTGTATTTATAATATATTTTACCAATTTCTGTGCTTACCGTAGCTTCCTGCATCCCACGCCTTCCTCCAGGGTTTTTTCTCCTTTTTGATGTACATAACTTTTAGTAGTTCTTTTGGCAAGGGTCTGAGGTGGTAAACTCTTATTCTTTGTAGATCTGAAAATCTGCTTATTTTTCCTTCTTTGGAATGTTAGTTGAGTATAGAATTCTATATTGTGTTATTTTCTTCTGTTTTTTTTTGGGGGGGGTGGCTGCGTTGGGTCTTCGTTGCTGCGCACGGGCTTTTTCTCTAGTTGTGGCGAGCGGGGCTACTCTGCGTTGCGGTGTGCAGGCTTCTCATTGTGGTGGCTTCTCTTGTTGCAGAGCATGGGCTCTAGGTGCACGGGCTTCAGTAGTTGTGGCACACAGGCTCTAGAGCGCAGGCTCAGTAGTTGTGGCACATGGACTTAGTTGCTCTGCAGCATGTGGGATCTTCCCGGACCAGGGCTCAAACCCGTGTCCCCTGTGTTGGCAGGTGGATTCTTAACCACTGCGCCACCAGGGAAGTCCCTCTTCTGGTATTTTGAGGATATTACTCTCCATCGTTTTCTGTGATTATTATTGTTGATGAGAATGTACCATCAAAAATTTAATTGTTGTTCCTTTGAGAATAATTCATTTTTCCTCCAATAGCTTTTAAGATTTTTCTTTATCCTTAAAATTCTGCAGTATCATTTGTTCTCCTTAGCAATTATTTTTCAATCAAGGATTCATGTCAGGCTTCAGTTCTAGAAAATTCTCCATCATTTTCTCTTCAAGCTTTGCCTCTGCCTTCTATTTCTAGCCTCTCTTTCAGAAACTTCATATATATATATATGGTCAAATATATACATGGCCTCTCAATTTCTCTTTCCTATTTTCCATCTCTTTACCTTTGTGCTGTATTATTTATTTTATCATTTGATTCATTAATTCTTTATTCAACTGTCCGATATACTGTTTATCCTATATATTTAGTTATTATTTCCACAATTTTCTCTCCTGAAAGTTTAAATGTTTTATTTTGTATCTATCTGTTCTTAATTCATAATCATCAGCTTTTGTTTCATTGCCTCACATTGTTTTATGGCTATTGTTCATAGTTTAAAATAAGCATGCTTAAAATCTTTGATTCAAGTCTTTTATTTCAATTTCCTTGGGCCTGTATTCTCCTGTGCTGCTGCTTTTTGTTTGCTTGCATTTTGACTATCTCTCTTCATGTAGATTTGCTCCTGAGCTTTATAATTTTATTTGAAAAAGCTCATTTTGCATGGGAGTTGTTTTTTTTCTTTTATTTCCATCCACAAACTTATCCCTTCTCATTAGACGGTCTAAAAGTTACCTCAGTCTGGTCCATTTCAGAAGTAGCTCTTTCCTTGGCAACTTAAGCTTCTTATCCCATGAAGTTATTTCTGTTCTTCTCACTAAATCAAATAATGATGCCCTCCAAGTTCTTAGTTACAATGTTGTCTTTGCAGCTTCCCTCTATGAAGAACAACTTGCTAATTTCTAACTGCCACTCTGGGCAGTTGCTTGGAGCTTTTTTTCCATGTTGCTTCACAGGCTGGGCAATAAGACTACATCTATTGGCCAGTTCCATGTGAGATGCATTCAGTCCCTATTCCCTTAAAGATGATGAAATTCCAGCCCCCAGCGCCCATTTTTTTTTAGGTTTAATTCTCCTTGGGCCTACAGCTTCAGCTGTGGATCCAGGGTCCGTTTCCAGTCCACAGAGTTCATTGGTCTTGTCTCTGAGTATAGCTATATATTTTTAGTTTAGTTTGCTTTTCTCCCATATTTTATTTATTAGATCTATGTACTTGAATGACAGAGAGCAGAGAGGTTTGAAAATATACTAACAGTGACTTTACTTTCTTGACTGGAAGTCATTTGTTACTTATATTTAAACAACTTTGAGATAGGACTCATTCAACATACAATAACCTAGAAAGAAAGAACTTGGCCTTTAAAAAAAAAGTGTATTAGGAGTTTTGTGTATTGCACAGATAATTTTAAGGATCAAGAAAAAATTGATAAAAGTGTTCCAGCTTTAAGTAGTAAAGTTTTAAAATATGTATATATGCTACTCCTTAATAAAAAGTTATTTAAAAAGCGGGAGGTCCTATTTAGTTTATTAAGGTAAACTAATCACCAACGGTTGAAATATATTGATAAGTGGATAATCAGAGTTTATAAGCCCGCTAAAATCTTGTCCATAAAAAATGCACTGCAAAGTTCTCGTTCTGATGCATAAGCATTATGAGAAAAAAGGTGCATTTTTTTTCTATTTGGCTTTAGATAACAAAATTTAATTTTAGATTAAGGCTTTTTTTCTTTAAAATAAATTGATTTCCTTTAAAACCACAGTCCTGGGCAACCAAGGTATATATCGAAGATTGTAACTATATCACAGAGCCAGTGTTTCTTAGAGTTGAAGGAGGACATGGTCTAGGGGGAAGGACCAGAATCAGAGGAGAGGAGAGGGAGGCTGTTTTATACTATATATGTAACTAAAGGATTCTTACACTCTCCCCTAGGGGATATGTTCTTCCAACCCACCACTGTATATTAATCACTAATTTAGTGATCTGTTACTGATCAGATTCATATCCCTCAGCAGAACTGAGATGGAAAAAGATTAAGAGGCACTGTTTTAGGGTTTGTGTTTAGCTCAGTTTCTAAAAACCACAAGTAACAAAGACAAAAACCAAGCTTACTCAGTTTGGATGAAGGAAGAATGATAATAAAGCAAAGGTTGGAAAAGAACACAACTCAGCAATGATGCAGAATAATCTACAGACTCTAGCAATGTCTCAAAGTGTGGAATATAGAGGACTTATGAGAATCTCTTGGGATATCATTTAAAATGCAGACTCCCCATTTCAGATCTGCTGAATCTGAACCTCTAAAAGTGGGGCTACAAACCTCAATTTAAAAAAGTATCCCAAGTCTTGAGACCTACAGCTAGAGAGACAGATTTAAAATCACATTTTCTTTAACAAATCCAGGGAGAAAAAAATAACTTTATCTGAACTAACACTCAGCTTTACATTCTTGATAGGAGCCACAGCTATTACATAAACTGAGTAAAAGTTTACATTTTCACATAGTATTTTGTGAAAGAAATTTATTTACTTTCTTCAAAGTAGAATGAGTATGTAACAACTTCTCATTCCAAAAGCCAATAAAAAAGATATTTAATAAGCATTATGGTTAAGAGTGGCTTGACACTGAAAAATTTATTTTAGATGGCCTAAATTAATTGTGAAGCAATCACAACTTATTCCTAATTTAAAAATTAAGCACTGCTCCTGAGTGTAAACAAATCTCTCTGGATTACAATGGATATTAAATTTGCTTGACTTCTAAAAGCATCAGGCACAAATTCCACACATTTCTTTTTTCAAAAGAAATGTTTGTTTATCAACTAGTATTCACCTTGTTAAAAAACAATCTTAGAACGAGGTTACATGAAAGGATTTTAAGAAGAAAATTTTAATTTTATAGAAATTAGGGCATGAGCAATATAGTAAATGTTTCACTAAACTGTTTTTTTGTTGTTGTTTATTTGAGGATTATATAGAAAAAAATCCAATATATCACCCTAAATCTTAGTTTCAGATTTTTGTTGAACAAAGTTGAATACAAAGGGCTTTATGACTGAGACTTTCTCTCTGGGTTATCTTAACTCTCTCAATAAGGGAGAATGCAAAAAAACTATCTGAATAAGAAAATCTATTTTAACCTAAGAGATTTTTTTTTTTTTAGGAATACCACATACAAAGAATACTAAGGAAGCAAACTACTAGCAATGTAAATCTCTTTTTATTGGAACTTCATTATCTTTTTCAATCAAAGAGGATTTCCTTTGTCACCCAACAGGGTCCTGGAACTTCTTGGCTGGAATTCAGATATCCAGAGTTCTGGTTACCTACATCATCTATTCTTTATGTAGTAGCTTACAAGCATCAAAGGCCACCCTCACCTGATGCTTGGCCGGATCTATGCCCTCCAAAATAGTCTTCATGTCCTCCTGCTTGTCCTGTGAAAGGAAAAAGAAGAACTCACGGATCTTATTCCAAAAACGAAAATCACATTTGGCCATGAAGACCTTGTGACCAGTACTTCAGGTGCTGGGCTTTATTAACTCAGGATCTTCAACTAAAAAGATTCTCATCTGTAGAGACCATAATCTCATGAACAGAGTATGATTTTTAAGTATGATAATATGGTTCTCTACCAATATAACTTCAATATAAACCTTAACATATGCAGACATAATTCTGCTAAAGTTTTTGAACTCATGCCTTTATCTCCAAATACAACTAAAACCACAGAAAATAGAGCAGTATCTTAATATCTAACCAAGGAAAATAATTAAATCAAAAGATTTGCAAATATCAGAAGCTGAGAGATAAAAGTAGGAAAAATACTGTAAGATGATTAAATAGTTCTGTAGTACCTCCTCCCCCCATTATAAATGCACTTAGCGCTCACACTTTTCAACTAAAACAGGAGACTTGAAAGAACTTGCGATGGAATATCTGTATTTTCTCTAGATCTAGTCTCGAGACAGGGAGAAAGTACTCAAAGATGAGACAGGGAGATGGTTGAAGAAACAGTAATAAGAATTGCAATCACTGACCAGGATCAACTGTATCTCCAAATAAAAGAAATGTGGCCTAGAGAAGGCTTCACCCTAAGTCACTCCTACCTCCTACCCTGGATGATATGCTTACCCTAAGGGGATGCATGTTCCTATGGTAGAGATTTGGTGAGAAAGTATTCTGAGTCAACTCTGTGATTTGAAGAAGCTGACTGTTAAAGCTCACTTCTCCCTTCCTCATCCCCATATGATTTTCAACAAAGACAAGCTCCATTCAAATAAGAATAAATAAGCACAAAGTATCCAACACAGAACCTATTAAGAAGTTCCTACAAAAACAGAAACAAAATTTTAGTCAAATATTCCCTTGTACTTTCAAAAATATTAAAGAGAATATGAACGCTTTAACTAGTGGAACAAAGTGATATAACAGCAAGAGGAAACTTAAAAGTGAGTTGGGGGTACTTCCCTGGTGATGCAGTGGTTAAGAATCTGCCTGCAAGGCAGGGAACACGGGTTCCAGTCCTGGTCCAGGAAGATCCCACATGCCGCGGAGCAACTAAGCCCGTGCGCCACAACTACTGAGCCTGCACTCTAGAGCCCATGAGACACAGCTACTGAGCCTGCGTGCCACAACTACTGAAGCCCACTCACCTAGAGCCCGTGCTCCATAACAAAGAGAAGCCACCACAATGAGAAGCCCGTGCACTGCAACGAAGAGGAGCCCACGATCGCTGCAAATAAAGAAAGCCCACACGCAGCAACGAAGACCCAATGCAGCCATAAATAAATAAATAAATTTATTTTTAAAATAAATAAATTTATTTTTAAAATAAATTTATTTTTTAAATAAATAAATAAATGTCCATTGACAGATGAATGGATTAAAAAAAAAAAAAAAAAAAGAATCTGCCTGCCAATGCAGGGGACACGGGTTCGAGCCCTGCTCCAGGAAGATCCCACATGCAACAGAGCAAGTATGCCCATGCACCACAACTACTGAGGCTGCGAGCCACAACTACTGAAGCCCACGCACCTAGAGCCTGTGCTCTGCAACAAGAGAAGCCACCACAATAAGAAGCCTGTGCACTGCAATGAAGACCCAACACAGCCAAAAACAAATAAATAAATAAATTTATCAGGAAAAAAAAGTGAGTTGGAAGAGCTCAGAAGTTCTGCTAAAGTTTTTGAACTCATGCCTTTATCTCCAAATACAACTAAAACCACAGGAAATAGAGCAGTAACTTAATATCTAACCAAGGAAAATAATTAAATCAAAAGATTTGCGAATATCAGAAGCTGAGAGATAAAAGTAGGAAAAGATACCAAGTAATGATGAAACCACGAAAACCACATTAGAAGCAGCAACAAGTATACAGAAAAAATAGTGACCTGGTGGATGGGCTTAAGAAAGAAACAATACAGAGGAAAAGGACAAAGAACTGAAAAGAATCAGACATAAAGATAATAAGGGAGATTCAATATATGGATAATAAACGTCCCAGAAGAAAACAGAACAGAAAAAGAAGTATTCAAGGCTGTAATAGAAAAAAACTGGAGAAGGATGATGAGGAGGAGAAAGAAAAGGAGAGGGGAGAGAGGATGAACTAAAATCTTTAAATAGAAAGCACTCACGGTTTTCCAGGAAAAACTATTATAAAATAATAAACACTAAGACACATCCTGGGGAAATCATAGAGGTTTAAGTATAATGAAAGAATCTTATGATAATCCGGGCAGAAAGGAAATCACTTACATATAATGGGGAATATTCTAGCAGGCTTTGGCAATATTTAAT
Organism: Balaenoptera acutorostrata; assembly: GCF_949987535.1. Taxonomy (NCBI): domain Eukaryota; kingdom Metazoa; phylum Chordata; class Mammalia; order Artiodactyla; family Balaenopteridae; genus Balaenoptera; species Balaenoptera acutorostrata. Next base: position 125,756,133 of record NC_080065.1, on the reverse strand, counting down.
ACCAGAAGACAGTAGAATAGAGGGCTTAGAATTTTGAGGGGAAAAAACACGTGATTCATTAATTTTATATTTGGTTACATTCATTTATAAATACAACATACAGTAATATCAAAAATGCAAGCACCTGTGAACTCCTTTTTTTGGTTGAGGAAAGTAAATTCAAAACAAAATACCAGTATCAGCCAGCCAAAAGGTGAGTCAAGTTCAGGAAATCAGGAATTCAGAGTCTACATAATATGAAAGACTAGTAAGGTAAACATGAATCCACCTAAATATACAGTTAAAGTTTAACAACTTTGAGAAATAATAGGGTCATAAAACAGAATGTAAATGTTATAAAATCATGATAATGTAATAAAAAAATAACTCATGAAAATCCTATGGTGGAAACACATTAATCTCCTCTTCAGAATGGAGTCAATAAACATTGTCTAAATATTTGATTTTTAAAAAATCAGTTTTTTAAAAGAAATTAACAAAATATTTCAAAATTTGCATTTGTAAATGATGTCTGAATAAATACTTTTCCAGTAAGTAACTTTATACCTGTGTTTTATATAGTTCAACAATTAGTTCAGCAATTAGTGAGCAGCTCATAGGGCTACTTGGAACACAAGGATTTTTTTAGATAAAAGAAACATGGGGACTATGATCAGAGATTAGAAAATTAAACCATAAAAAAAGGAAGGAAGGAAGAAGGGAAGGAAAGGGAAGGGAAGGGAAGGGAGGGAGGGAGGGAGGAAGGAAGGAAGGAAGGAAGGGGAAATCTAACTCATGTTAATGAGAATATAAGAATCAGGAGACCTCAATTGTTAGTAGAAGAATAGACTAGTTCAGCATTTTTGTACAGTTTCGCAGCAGCTATCAAACTTTTAGATGTGGACCCTCTGAAAACCGGCAATTTCACTTCTAGGAATTTATCCCTATATTCACAAAAGTAGCAAAGATACGTAAATGTGCATAACAATATTTAGTGCAGTACCATTTGTAATATTTAAAAATTATAATAACCCAGATGTTTATGAATAAATAAATGGTTAATAGAACACTGGGTACCTGTGAAAAAGAATGAGAAATCTTAGGAATTGACAGAAAAATATTATATTAAAAAGAAAAAAGTTTCAGAACAGTATATGTGGTAACAAATCTATTCATATAAAAAAGACATATAGCCCACATACACAGAATATATATATATGCTTGAGTGTATAGAAATGTTCAGAAAGACACACAACATATTGCTTAAATTAAAAAAAAAATCTTACAAAAGAGGATATAGAAAAGAAATAGAAATCCTCTATTTCCTAAGATTTAATATAGATAACAAACTGATCCTTCAAAATTTTTGTTTCGTTTAAGGTAAGTCCATATCAAATCTAATTTCCAGGATTAAGAACCAGAGGGTGCTAATGTATCCATGTCCAAATCACCCAGTTTCCACTAGTTCAACTATTCTAGGAAAACGCCCCCCAAAGTTCATTTGGCTAGAACACAGTCTAAGAAAAGCAACAAGGGTCAAAGAGCTTACTTTACGGTTAGGGAGGAAAATCAGTGATAGACCAGTACAACATATTCAAGGGGCGCAATTTACTCAGTGCAGAAGTGCTTCGATTTTCATTCCAACATTAAAAATAATAAACCTTTAAAAGTTATGATCAACTCTACACAGAAAATTAGTATACTAAAAATCAAAATTCTATTTCAGTAAGGAATTATACAAAGCACTAAGCATTAAATAGAATATGTGTTTCTTTCAAGATGTAAATTTTCATCATACATATATAAAATATCTCTGGAAGGATACAAGAAATGAACAACACTGATTGCCAACAGAGAGGGAAACTGGGTGCCCATGGGACATTTTATACTCTATGAATTTTGAACCATGTAAAAGTGTTACATATTACCTATTTAAAAATAAGAAAAAATATAACTGATTTGCATAGGACCAGCTACTACTCAATATGGCAAAGACCCAGAATTAGCAACACTGTGTGCCCACCACACTTCTTTAGGTTGGTTCTATTTATTTTCTTTGATCTACTGCATCTAAAGCAGATTTATTATGAGCTGAAAGAAAGAAACCATGTCCTATCTTGTCCTTGGAAAAACCTCTCCGTCTTCCACCCCTATTTTCAAGGTGGCTAACATCTCAAAGTAAAATGGTATTTCTAAATTCCTTGTCTCTCACTGGGCATTACCTATGTATACTTGAAAGCCAAAGCTGAAAAAACAATCCTAAAGAAAGGAAATTTTGAAAAGTTTGAAGGCATATAAGATGAGAAGAAGAAGATGTAACAAAAGTTTATTCTGCTACTCAAAATAAAGTTTAACCAAAGGAAAAGAAGAATAAATTCGTAATTGAACAATTCCAAAGATAACTGGAGAGATTTTATTCTTAAGAAAATAGTTTACTTACAATAAAAATCCATGTTAAGGAAACTCTTCCTACTTCTTTTACAGTATTTAAGTAGGATAAAATACTGATAGTAAAAAGATAGGGTGGGAGACAGAATGATTTAGCATTATAATGCCAAATTATTCTTTACTGGGGTGGCCTTACCACATTACTGTGTTTTCTAGGGATTAGTAACTTTTAAATATTAAAATATTTTATAATAAGCTAAATCTGCTAATTATTCATTATAAATAATGCCCAAAATTAAGAAATTTAAGATACATTTAATATACCCAAAGATTTTAAGAGATAGAATAATTTGTGTAACACATCACTATTATTAATTATGACTCACACCTTAAAATTTCATTTTCTTCAAGGATCCCATAGCACTTTACACACTGTTGGGCTAAGTACTCATCTAGTCCATCTGATACCTCCAAACAGGTAGCTAGTTAACCTGTTCTTTAAAAATCATAAAATTAGATTTCTTAAGCCACGTCATTAAAGATCTTCTGGTCCAAACCCCTCATAAAATAAAGGAAAGGGGGGAGATGAGAAAGAAAAACAAAAGAAGGCTAGGGAATCTAAGTGATTTGCCCTAGGACACCCAGCATAGCCAAAGAAAGAATATTTACAGGACTTGGGTAAAATAGTCCAGAAAGTAACACTAGATTTCATTTTACAGATGAGAATATTGAGGCAACTATTTACTTATACATCAGTGATCTGATGGCTATGATGAAAATTCCAGTGTCTTGTCTAATGTTCAGTAGCATCTCTAATGTTGAGTTCTTTCTAAATAACTAAGTGTAGCCTTTGTCACTCATTAGCCCTCCATTCAGATACAGGATTACAGGATGCCTTCCACAGGTATTTCTTCCTTTTAGTAGATTTACTTTCAAATAGCAATGAAGGCCTGTAACATGCTAAAGTGGGTCATAAAAAATCTTTATGTGAACACAACTAGAATGTATTTACCTTCTCTTATATCTATGTCAGTTGTTTATTATGGAAAATACTACTTGAGTTCCTCTTCTAGAAATGAAAGGCCAAGGAGCTGTAGACAAGGAAGGAATACTAATTTACGGGATTTATATATCACTCTCCCTTTCCAACCTTAGCTTTGTTGGCAAATACATGTGAAGGAAATTCCACAGATGACAAATATTTCTTTTATCTCAACAAATGCATCAAATTTTAGTGCTGAAATTAACATGTCATGATGAAAAGAGAAAGATTCCATCATCTTTACAAATGGTTTGAAAACCAGAAACACCACCAAATCAAAGCAACTCTGTACAAACTTCAAGTTATAAGTAAGTACTAGGGATGTATTATACAACATGATAAATATAATTAATACTGCTGTATGTTAAATATGAAAGTTGTTAAGAGAGCAAATCCTAAGAGATCCCATGACAAGGAATAAATTTTTTTTCTATTTCTTTAATTTTGTATCTATATGAGATGATAAAGGTTCTTAAATTTATTGTGATAATCACAAGTTAAACTTATACAGTACTGTATGTCAATTATATCTTAATAAACCTGGAAGAAAAAAATAAAATAAAATAAAAATAAAACACAACAAAAACTCCTACTATATATATATATTTTTTTTTTTTTTTTTTTTTTAAAACAGAAAAACAAAACAACACTGACATGTTAACCAACACTGTTGCCACCTAAACATCCTATCATTAGGGCCTTTGGAAACTCTGACCTGATGCAGTCATCTTTCATAGCGATGGATCATCTCTATAACAATAACATGGTTGGGCATGGAAGCCAGGAAAACATAGACAACAAAGTAAGTCAAAATTAAAAGCAAGCAAGAGAAAAAAAGAAAGAAGCAGAGTAGGGTTTTACAATCAAAGTCATACTGTTGAATAGTTAACTATGCAAATTCTCCACCTTGAACATAAAAGTAATAGTAAAGAGGGGGCTAGGGGACTGTGGTAAAAGAAATCAAGCCATATAAATGCTTTAGCTGAAGTAAGCTATCAAGATACAAATAAGAATGAAATATTAAAACTCTGCCTTTTGGTCTAAAGACCAGTAACTGGGGAGAATGGCCTAAAGTAATAATTATACAGGACACCAGGACAGTGACTCAAAGACAATGGAACTGAATCAACTTCAGTTTTCGTTTTTTTTAATATTGCAGATGTCAATTTTATTTTTATTTATTATTTTTTTTGGCCGTGCCTCACGGCATATGGGATCTTAGTTCCCGGACCAGGGACTGAACCCATGCCCCCTGCAGTGGAAGCGTGGAGTTTTAACCACTGGACCATCAGGGGAGTCGCTCAACTTCGATTTTTAAATGGTGTTTATTGGTTATTTCTGGTCAAGCAGTTCAATAACAAACTTGTAAGGACACATAGTATATTCTTTTTCAGAAAAATAAGATTAGTTTCCAAAGGCTGGTTTATTTTTTATTTATTTATTTATTTTTAAATTTCTTTTAGATTTTAAGTATACTACAGAATGCTAATGTGTTTTAATACAAACTTTCTTACGATGGGTTTACACCATATTATACCTGTAATCACACCAAATACTAAAAACTAATTTGGGCCCAATAAACAAAAGATGCTATGCAGAGAAAAAAGTACATAAAGGAATAATCTTTATTTCAATATATAATGATTCCCATTACAGTGGTAACAAGAGGTGCAACTATATGGAAGATATGGATTAGGTGATTTGTTCAAGGCTCTCTGCTTATTGAGTAGTTAAAATGATTTTGCATGTTAAATAGGAAGACTTTTCAAAAAAAACCTCTGGAATTAATGGACAATTTTTTATTTCATTTAATTTTTGATTTCCAAAAGGAACATTTTAAGTGGCTTATTTAAGAATACTAATCTAGTCCAAAGGTTTTTAATAATGGATTATTCAAATTTATGCAGTTATTACAAAGGTAGACAAGTTACATATCAATCCATAACCTTCTAAATATGATGGATATTCAGGGTTTTTTTTACTGGAAATATCAAATATTTTTTCATTTTAAATATTTTTAAAACAAGAAAAAATAAAATTTCAAATAACTAAGTTTCAAATGAGAACATGCACATATTTTGAGGATCTACCTGAAAATGCTCAAGTATACTAAGAGTTCTGGTTGTGGATTTTTAAAAAAGCGTTAAATAAGAAACTGTCTAGATTTCCTTTAAAACTAAGTTCTAAACTATACCTACTACACATGTAGAATGAAAAGCCTTAAAACCTCTCAGTTTCATCTCAGGAAACAATATAAGAAATCCAAATTGTTGTATTACATTTTTATAAAATTGTAATTAATATCCTAACTGATTCTACAGAATATTTTTAAAAATGAGAGACAACAACTTTTAAGCTCTTTAAAAAATATATAATAACAAAGCCTTAAATTGTGGCAAAAGTTAAGCTCTAAAAATCTAACAAAGCATGGCCCAGATTGTGTTTCAAAGGTTGACTTGTGTGTTCTTATTTAAAACCGAAGGTAAAAATAGTTCCCCCCAAAATGAAGGTTCTCAGCTAGCCCACGAAAACAAACAAACAAACAATTTAACTTAAAGAACTACCAAACCTAGACATCAAGAATACATCTATGGGATGCCAGAAATGGAATACATCTCCACTCCATGCAATGGGAGTGTAGTCTTCCAATTCCAAACCACTGGAGGAAATTACTACAGTCCTAAACAGATACTAGGAGGTGACAGAAAACAATGAAGGACAAGAAAGGTGCTACTGTCCTTTTAGGTCCAGCTAGCAAGAATTATCAGTCATTTTCTTCCTCAGGACTCAGGGACTGATCTGCCTGCTTTACTCACTTCTTGTTTTTGACTAGGTCTTTTGTTTCCCGCCTATGGCTTATAGTAAAGCCTGAAATTATTTATAGGTTTTAAATATCAAACTTACTATGCTTTTCTATACTTTCCACATTTTCTATAAAGAACAAGAATTGCTTTTACAATCAGGAAAATAACTAATATTAAAATTGAAATATCTCTCCACAGATAGCAAAAGCATAAAATAGGAATATATTTTTTAAAGTGAAAAATTAATATATGAAATAATTCAAAAGGAGAAAAAAAGAAAAAGTTATGCACATGAAATTATTAAATCTAGCAGTATTTACAACAGTGAAAAATAAAAAGCAAGTCAAAAGTTCAATAATAAGTGAATGATTATGGCTCATCAACTTGATGGAACATTATGCACAAGTTATAAATATAGAGAATATGTAGCAATATGGAAAAGATTATGACAGAATACACATTCTGGAAAATAGAAAACAACTGTACTATACTATGATTATAATTACATGTATATATGAATGCAAAGACGGTTTGCAAAAGAGAAAAACAGTTACGTCAGAATAATAGTATTACCTTTGTACTTAAGATAAATATTTATCTGAACCATTTTTTAATCTTATATTTTGAATGTAAAACAGTATGGTAAATTCAAATCTTTCAATCTGCTTATTTAATGAAATTCTTCTAAGGAATTTTAATCACAATTTACCTAATTCCAGAAGACCAGAAAAATAAAAAACTATTTTGTTTTCTATTTTTAAATGCCCTTTGTTTTAAAGGGCATTTAAAAATATTTCATAACAAATTTTTAACTCTGTCAAAAATCACTAAGGTTTTGCTATACTTTAAAGTGCATTTAACAGATAATTCCTCTTTTCCTATTTAATATTTTTAGAAGAACTAGCAAATTAGTCAAGAAAGTGACTTAGCTATGGAAAAATGGAAGAAGGAAGAATTTTGATAAGAATTCAGAGGATAAGAGTATTAAACTTTGCTTATATTATCTAAGCTTTTATGCTCTACCCTGTTTATTCCAAGTGATGAAATGCTTCAATTCTTAATTTTTAGATGACCCAAAGCAACTTTAAAAAAAGGAATGAGATAAAGAAAGAAGGCAGAAGATTAAGATCTACTTAACATATCCGTCATAATTTTCAAACGAAAAAAGTACACCTCTTAGAAATTCTAACTGGCAGATCCTAATTAATAAGAATGAATGCTAGTCTTATCACTACAATATTTATTAGTAGTAGAAATGATGATAAATAAATAGCATAATTACACTATACACTTATTATAGTCTAATTATTTTCCAACAATGTTCTCAGGTATTTTGGGGGGAATGTCTGTTATTGGAAATGGTTTAAAAGACAATACTTGCACAGTTTTTTCTAAATAACTGAAATTAATAAAGTTGATTCTCTACAGCATTTGTAACTATGCGTGTCTCACATAGATTTTTAATACATAAGGGAATTCTGGAAGAAACTCTAGAAAGCAGTTCAAAATACTCTCACAAAATAAAAATTAGTCAAAGCAAACATTTCAGCAAGAAGCATAAACCTTTAAGTGGGATATTATTTATAATTTCCCACAGTTGTAAGGATTATTACACATATGAACCTGCCATCTAATTTGAAACTTTGAAAAGCCAAAATAGAAGATATTAAAAGAACAGAAAAAGAATGAAATGCTGTAATAATGTTGTTAGGAAGATGACAGTAGCTTTATTTTAAATGTCTAACTAATTAGAAAAACAAAAGAAATCACTCAAAGTGATTTAACAGGTTATCCTATGCTACAAACATATCGTTGAATTTATATGTCTAATAAAGGAGAGTTAAAAAGGTTCAGGAATGTCAAATGGGACTGGGGTGAGAGGAAGAAAGAAACAAATGTTTTTACCTAGGAAAAGAAACAGTATGCCCTTTTAAAAACTATTTTCAAATACATTTAATAAATGCAACAACTAGAACAAGTAGCTAAACTTTTAAAAGTTATTTTATACAAAGCATGCAAACTATTGATCTTCTTTACTAGTGTTTTCTAAATGTTAAAAATAAAGGAGTATTAACATTCACACAAAAATATTTGAAATTAAAAATATCTTACTAAATCAGCCCCTGCTTGAAGTAAAACATCTGCAACATCCGTATGTCCATTTTCACAAGCGTAGGTTAAGGCTGTGTCTCCTGTTGCTGTTGTAGCATGAACGTTAGCACCTGACAAACAAAAAAATTACACATTTACTTTGTGAATTTTATAATTTGGTGAAACTCATAAACTCTAAACATGAAAATATCAGATTTTAAGAATCCTAATTTTCCTTTAAATGTTTTGGAAAAATGCTTTTAGCCACACAGAAAGGAACTACACCAAACGATTAAAAAATACAATAATCTGGACTTCTCTGGTGGCACAGTGGTTAAGAATCCGCCTGCCAATGCAGGGGACACGGGTTTGAGCCCTGGTCCGGGAAGATCCCACATGCCACAGAGCAACTAAGCCCATGAGCCACAACGACTGAGTCTGTGCTCCAGAGCCCACGACCCACAACTACTGAGCCGCGTGCTGCAACTACTGAAGTCCGCGTGCTTAGAGGCTGTGCTCTGCAACGAGAGAAGCTACCGCAATGGGAAGCCCGCGCACAACAACAAAGAGTAGCCCCTGCTCTACGCGACCAGAGAAAAACCCACGCACAGGAACGAAGACCCAACACAGCCAAAATAAATAAATAAATAAATTTATTTTAAAAATAATAATAATAATCTGCCTATACATCCCCAGTAAGATATACCCTAAGAAATAAAAGGGCTGCTAAAGCAAAAAATATCAGTTTTCAGAAATCATATTGATGGTAGTTTTGGTTTCTATTCTATGGATATTGAGGTAACAATCAAATGAGTAATCCTTTGGTGAGTGAAATTCGGGGTATGGCTGAGAGAAAACACAGATAAAAGATTGCTGAAGTTAAGTAAAACCGTATGGTTCTGAATTGGAAGTACTGACATGAATTCATGTTGTATTATTATCTGTAAGAAAAATATTTCCTCACTCCGACCAACTAAAAAGGCCTAGAGACAATGAAAGACCAAGCTGAAATAGCATCTCTAGCTAAGAAGTACCATATCCTACTAAATGAAATTAGGGCTTCTTAAAGAAATAATTGGTTCCAAGACTGGGGGAGAATCTGTATAAGATGGGCCTGAAACACCTAGCAATATCAAAAAGCAAGGAAACAGAGACTATAATGAGGTCACACCAAAAGGATTTAGGAGCTAAACTTACTGACCAAAGATAGTGAAATTGTCCCATCTTTCAGCAATTTTTACATCAAAAAGAATGAGGACTATGATAGAGTAAAAGCCATCATGTATGTTTAAATCTAGAAGTTCAAAATGATGTTCAAATCAAAAACAAAAAAACCACTTCATTGGTCACCAGTGAAGGATACTAGGGGTCCACCTCATTATTTGGGGTGATGGGGGGAGAGGAAAGGGGGAGAAAAATCAAACATTTATACTACTGTTCCTATATGATTTATACCTAAGAGTAACCAAATACTTGATGAAGGGAAGTTTCTCTTTACAGACATATTCCTGCTAATAAACAAGGAAGGAATAATAGAATTTAGAATATTACCACTTTGTAACCCCTAACGAATTAATGGATCTAAGCAATGATCATCAATATCTAATAATCAAAAAGAGAGACAATCGGACATTTACTACCTCCTGAAGAAAGTACACAAATACTACCTATGAAGTAGTCTTAAAAACAAAACAGAACAAAACAAACATACATCATACCTGAATTCAATCAAGTCTCTAGATCTAAGTACTACTTATAGGAAATCCAAGGGACAGAAAAACAAGTTAACTGAAATCGTGGAGGTGCAATTAGCAAAATCCATACTCTGGGAAGCCTAAAGGATAAACATTTCATGTCTTCAACCAAAACTTGCAAGGGAAAAAAGAAAAGAAAGATGATGAAGGGCCCATAAATTAAAGAGACTTAAGAGATGTATTGATCAAGAGTTACTGTATGAATCTTATTCGAATCCTAATTCAAAAAAGTCATTAAACGCACACATACACATTTATAAGACTATCAGGAAAATATGAAAACTGCTTGGATATTTAATGACACCAAGGAATTATTATTTTAAAAATTTAGGTAAGGGGGCTTCCCTGGTGGCGCAGTGGCTGAGAGTCTGCCTGCCAATGCAGGGGACACGGGTTCGAGCCCTGGTCTGGGAAGATCCCACATGCCACGGAGCAACTGGGCCCGTGAGCCACAACTACTGAGCCTGCGCGTCTGGAGCCTGTGCCCCGCAACGGGAGGGGCCGCGATAGTGAAAAGGCCCGCGCACCGCGATGAAGAGCGGCCCCCGCACCGCGATGAAGAGTGGCCCCCACTTGCCGCAACTAGAGAAAGCCCTCGCACGAAAACTAAGAGACCCAACACAGTCATAAATAAATAAATTAAATAAATAAATAAAGTATTAAAAACTATTAAAAAAAAAAAAATTTAGGTAAGAAAATGGTACTGTGGTTACTTTTTTAAAAGGCTGTCTTTTAGAGATACATACTGAAATATTTATTGATAATTTATAAAAACAAATTTATTTTCAAATTTTAAAAATTTAAATGTTAATTTTAAAATGTTTTTATAACTATGTGTGGAGACGGATATTAACTAGACTTATTCTGGTGGTGATTTCACAATATACACAAATATCAAATCATTATTTTGTACACCTGAAACTAATATAATGTTGTATGTCAATTATCTCTCAATAAAAAAAATTTAATGTTTAATTATTTTTAATAAATATTACATAAAAATAAGTGGGGGATATAGAGGGAGTATAGATGAAATGAGATTCTTAAAGCTGGGTGATGGGTTCTTAGGATTCATCATATTTTCTAAATGTTTGAAAAAAATGCCATAACAAAAGGTTTTTGAATTTTTTTAAAAAATTGTATAGGCAATGTATTAAAAGACCTGTTGGATTCTTCTTTAGCGCTACACTATAAGAAGAAATGCATGTAAATAAATCACACTCTAATCTGGAAAAAAATTGTTTTAGGTAGTGATCACATAAAAAGTGATTCTCAGGCCCCCGAGACAGTTCCAGAAACTACCTACTTCAAATTAGCAAAAGTAGCTAAATATGAGAATCAGTGGTGATGCAATAGAAAAAACAATGTCAGCAGTTCTAAGTTTGAATATTGGCCCTGTCACTTATTAGCTTGATTTGCTTATGTAACATGACTGTACATCAGTTTCTATAAGATGTGTGTAATATTTACTATACCAGTGGCCAGTGGTAATTAATAGAGTTAACACATGAGTTGAGCAGAATGTCTGGTGATTTCTTAGTTAACGTTATTTATTCCTTCTTTTAAAAGCCCCTTAACAATATCTTGACACTTAGAGGGATGTGGGGAGAATGAAGACTGATAAGCACCGGTAAAGAAAGACTCCTGAATGGGACACAGACAGTTACAGAAAATAATGAGGGAAAAATGACTGAATAATGCACATACATTTACTAACTACAGCAAATAATAGTATTTGAGTCAAGGAAGAGGTCAGCCTGTATGGCTGGTTTGTGCATTGGTTCAAAATCTAAATAATCATCCAAACCATTAATGATCTGGATTAAGAAATTATTGCAATAATAATTCAAAGGAATAATTGATGCTGGGCTATAATCAAATTAATATTAACAGTAAAGGATAAATAAAGTTTTGCTAAATATTTTATTTTCCTTTATGTATTAATTTCTTTATATGTCAAGTTTTAAACAACTTATTAGATATGGATAAAAAATTTTATACTATTTCTAAGGGATATATAAAGGTTTACATCTGGATCAATTTTTTCTGATATATCCTTAACTTGCTCTATATAAAACTACAAATATTCTATGTAAAAAAACTTACTTCTTACCACTGGTTAACAATATATAAAGCACAAATTATTTTAAAACTAAATACTTCTGGGACTTCCCTGGTGGTCCAGTGGTTAAGAATCCACCTTCCGCGGGGACGCGGGTTCGATCCCTGGTCGGGGAACTAAGATGCCACATGCCACGGGGCAACTAAGCCCACGTGCTCTAGAGCCTGTGTGCCACACTGGAGAGCCCATGTGCCGCAACTACTGGGCCCGCACGCTCTGGAGCCCACGCGCCACAACTAGAGAGAAGCCTGCATGCCGCAACGAAGAGCCCGCACCACAACAAAGATCCCTCACGCTGCAATGAAGATCCCGCATGCCACAACTAAGACCCAATGCAGCCAAATAAATAAATATTTAAAAACAAATAAACAAAAAAACCCAAAAAACTAAATACTTCTGCCAAAAAAAAGATTCCCACTTGTTCGTTCATTCTTTCTTATTTTTTTTGAGAAGTCAGAAATGTCAAGAAATGAACAGGCTTAAGGGTATCAAATTATAACCTCTATGTCATCCCCACCTCCTCTTATTAACAGACACTAGGAGGAACTAACTTCTCCCCTCAAAAGCCACAAACATTCAATGGAAAGAGGTCAACAGGAAGCCTTATAGTCACCAAGCAAACATTAATAACTCTAAGAAACCTTTTAAAAAAAATGACATTTTTGGAGATTTAAAAGCCTAAGAAGAGAGTTAAATTATGGAGCTGTCTTTCAACTTTTGTAGAAAGTTGAAAAAGTTATGGTTAATTGTTAAAGTTATGAAAGCAATATAAAAGTCTTTTTCTAAAAGGCGTTTTTAAAGCCACATACCGGCAGCCAGTAAATATTTAACCAACTCCAGGTGTCCCTCCTGAGAAGCCTCCATCAGAGGTGTGGAGCAGCCAAGTTCTATGTCAGCCCCTGCCTTAATCAGGAAGTCTGCAACTTCAGAAAATCCTCCACAGCAAGCCAACGTCAGAGCAGTTTCTTGGGTTTCTTCTGTCTGAGCATTTATATTTGCTCCTGAGGAAAGCATGAAAATAGATAAAACTAGTTACAAAAGACTTACAATAAAGTGTTCTGATTTGTGATAATTATCTTTTCTCTGCTTCTGGGGTTCTTTCCAGGGTGTTGATAATTTATTTTATCATCAATGCAAAAAATATCTTAGTTGTAGTAAACTTCAGGGATACTGACACAAAAAACCAAAGGAAATGGATTTTTTAATTAAAGAAGTAAAACTATTTTACCTTGTGCTAAGAGTAGTGCCACCATCTCTTCATGTCCTTCCCGAGCAGCTTCCATCAAGGGAGTGTATCCTTCATCATTAACTTCCTCAAGATTTGCGCCCCTTTCAATAAGTAGAGCTGCCAGTTCAACATGTCCTCCACAGGCAGCTAGCGTTAACGGAGACTCAAATGAATCTGCAGGCATATTCACTTGAGCACCACTATCCAAAAGCAAACGTGCCACCTCTACATGTCCATCCTGCAGATTTTCAGAAGTAAAACAAGAAGAAAGGAATTTTTGTTTTGTTTTGATATTTTTTAAGTGGGAGAAGAAAAGCAAGAGATTGAGGAAAGACAAGAGGAAAAAAAAGGAGAGGCAGCTTAGAGGCATATATATTACCATGACCATCTGAACAATTTTTGAAATCTGTCTTACCAAAAGTCCATTAAAATTATTTTACCTTACTTTTGAGCAAGCCCAAAATTTTCCACAAGAATCAGACTTGTGAGATACGGTTACAACTCCAAATAATTTTGAATTTCCACATTCTTTGAAGTTCAAAAAATTGTTAAATCTATAGTCAACAGTAACTCAAAATAAAATAATTACTGTTTATACTACAGCCAAGGTCAAATATAGCTATAGCCTCAAACTTAGGTGTCATGTTTAAGTGTAGAAACTGTGTTAGATCTATTTAAGAAAAAAAGATTTGGGGCTTCCCTGGTGGCACAGTGGTTGAGAATCTGCCTGCCAATGCAGGGGACACGGGTTCGAGCCCTGGTCTGGGAAGATCCCACATGCCGCGGAGCAACTAGGCCCGTGAGCCACAACTACTGAGCTTGCGCATCTGGAGCCTGTGCTCCACAACAAGAGAGGCCGCCATAGTGAGAGGCCCGCGCACCGCGATGAAGAGTGGCCCCTGCTCGCCGCAACTAGAGAAAGCCCTCGCACAGAAACGAAGACCCAACACAGCCAAAAATAAATTAATTAATTAATTAATAAAGTTCCTCTTTAAAAAAAAAAAAAAGAAAAGAAAAAAAGATTTGGCAAAAAATAACAACAAATTCTGTGAAGTCATTACCACTTGGGATTATGTCACCAAGGTAAATCCCTGTGGACTGATACTACCCTATATTTTTTCTCATCACTAACTTGTAATGAGGCAAAGAATTTTACAAAGATGTAAAAGTAAGTCGTATTCACTAGTAAATAATTTTACCATGAGCCCATGTGCATAGACAGTAAGGCAATTAACAATAAAATATTCTCATAGAGCGTATCCATTCTATCCCTCTATCATCATACATACATTTCTTTAGTTTCAAATTCTCTGCTTCAAAATTTTATGTAACTCCTTAACTCCTGTTGTGCATATAAAGACAAATGGTATTGTTCTTTATTTCAAAAATGACCCAAATATTGCTAATGAAAAGTAAAGACTGAGTACAAAAATAAGGTTCTATATGGTTGGGCAATTCTTTTACTAAAGAATTAATTAAAGAAACCTTAATTAAATATTAGGTTTCAGTATCCATCTAGAGTTTCATTATACTTAACTAAATGACTAACTTAGCTGTAACCACTTCTGACATGATGTCAAAAACAAATGACTTCACATTAAAATTTTAGTTTTACTAATACTTCAAATATATGTAAGATAAAATATATCTTAACCAAATTCCTGTATTGAGTTACTTGGTGTTTGATATACAAATCTAATTGAAAAGAAAATAAGGGTTTATGAATGCCCACAGATCAGGGAACTATTATTGCGCCCAGCTTCTCTAGGCTCCCAAGAAACTGTTTTGCTTGAATTTACTTTAATTTTTGAAGAGTCTTTATATATACTCTGCTAACATATCTTGAGTACAGACCTTAGAGAGGAATTGTACTAAGCACTTTTTTTATGTTAATGAACAATATTATTTCTAAAAAAGGAAAAAAGAATAACAAAATAAGAAATTAAAAAAGAATAATCTACTCTTAAAGGCCTAATATCATTATTAGAATTTTTTTTTAATTCTAAGACTTTAGTCTTAGCCTTTGAGCAGTAGCTGGGATTGGACTTACTCTCTATCATAAACAACTATAAAAACTGAGGAAAAAAGAAAACAACTGGAGGCACTGGACAGCAACCAAGCTAGGGCTAGGGTTATGATAACTTAAAGAAGGGAGCATCTGAGATGTTCCCTTTTTTTTTTTTTTTATAAAATATATTTTTATTTTTTAACATCTTTATTGGAGTATAATTGCTTTACAATGGTGCACCAGTTTCTGCTTTATAACAAAGTGAATCAGCTATACATATACATATATCCCCATATCTCCTCCCTCTTGCATCTCACTCCCACCCTCCCTATCCCACCCCTCTATGTGGTCACAAAGCACTGAGCTGATCTCCCTGTACTATGCGGCTGCTTCCCACTAGCTATCTATTTTACATTTGGTAGTATATATAAGTCCATGACACTCTCTCACTTCGTCCCAGCTTACCCTTCCCCCTCCCCGTGTCCTCAAGTCCATTCTCTACGTCTGCATCTTTATTCCTGTCCTGCCCTTAGGTTCTTCAGAACATTTTTTTTTTTAGATTCCATATATATGTGTTAGCATATGGTATTTGTTTTTCTCTTTCTGACTTACTTCACTCTGTATGACAGACTCTAGGTACATCCACCTCACTACAAATAACTCAATTTTGTTTCTTTTTATGGCTGAGTAATATTCCATTGTATATATGTGCCACATCTTCTTTATCTGTTCATCTGTCAATGGACACTTAGGTTGCTTCCATGTCCTAGCTATTGTAAATAGAGCTGCAATGAACATTGTGGTACATGATTCTTTTTGAATTATGGTTTTCTCGGGGTATATGCCCAGTAGTAGGATTGCTGGGTCATATGGTAGTTCTATTTTTAGTTTTTTAAGGAACCTCCATACTGTTCTCCATAGTGGCTGTATCAATTTACATTCCCACCAACAGTGCAAGAGGGTTCCCTTTTCTCCACACCCTCTCCACCATTTATTGTTTGTAGATTTTTTGATGATGGCCATTCTGACTGGTGTGAGGTGATACCTCATTGTAGTTTTGATTTGCATTTCTCTAATGATTAGTGATGTTGAGCATCCTTTCATGTGTTTGTTGGCAATCTGTATATCTTCTTTGGAGAAATGTCTATTTAGGCCTTCTGCCCATTTTTGGATTGGGTTGTTTGTTTTTTTGATATTGAGCTGCATGAGCTGATTGTAAATTTTGGAGATTAATCCTTTGTCAGTTGCTTCATTTGCAAATATTTTCTCCCATTCTGAGGGTTGTCTTTTTGTCTTGTTTATGGTTTCCTTTGCTGTGCAAAAGCTTTTAAGTTTCATTAGGTCCCATTTGTTTATTTTTATTTCCATTTCTCTAGGAGGTGGGTCTAAAAGGATCTTTCTGTGATTTATGTCATAGAATGTTCTGCCTATGTTTTCCTCTAAGAGTTTGATAGTGTCTGGCCTTACATTTAGGTCTTTAATCCATTTTGAGTTTATTTTTGTGTATGGTGTTAGGAAGTGTTCTAATTTCATTCTTTTACATGTAGCTGTCCAGTTTTCCCAGCAACACTTATTGAAGAGGCTGTCTTTTCTCCATTGTATATTCTTGCTTCCTTTATCAAAGATAAGGTGACGATATGTGTGTGGGTTTATCTCTGGGCTTTCTATCCTGTTCCATTGATCTATATTTCTGTTTTTGAGCCAGTAGCATACTGTCTTGATTACTGTAGCTTTGTAGTATAGTCTGAAGTCAGGGAGCCTGATTCCTCCATCCATTTTTCTTTCTCAGGATTGCTTTGGCTATTCGGGGTCTTCTGTGTTTCCATACAAATTGTGCAATTTTTTGTTCTAGTTCTGTGAAAGATGCCAGTGGTAGTTTGATAGGGATTGCATTGAATCTGTAGATTGCTTTGGGTAGTAGAGTCATTTTCACAATGTTGATTCTTCCAATCCAAGAACATGGTATATCTCTCCATCTGTTTGTATCATCTTTAATTTCTTTCATCAGTGTCTTATAGTTTTCTGCATACAGGTCTTTTGTCTCCTTAGGTAGGTTTATTCCTAGGTATTTTATTCTTTTTGTTGCAATGGCAAATGGGAGTGTTTCCTTAAATTCTCTTTCAGATTTTTCATCATTAGTGTATAGGAATGCAAGAGAGATTTTTGTGCATTAATTTTGTATCCTGTTACTTTACCAAATTCATTGATTAGCTCTAGTAGTTTTCTGGTAGCATCTTTAGGATTCTCTATGTATAGTATCATGTCATCTGCAAACAGTGACAGCTTTACTTCTTTTCCGATTTGGATTCATTTCTTTTTCTTCTCTGATTGCTGTGGCTAAAACTTCCAAAACTATGTTGACTAATAGTGGTCAGAGTGGGCAACCTTGTCTTGTTCCTGATCTTAGTGAAAATGGTTTCAGTTTTTCACCATTGAGAATGATGTTGGCTGTGGGTTTGTCATATATGGCCTTTATTATGTTGAGGTAAGTTCCCTCTATGCCTACTTTCTGGAGGGTTTTTATCATAAGTGGGTGTTGAATTTTGTCAAAAGCTTTTTCTGCATCTATTGAGATGATCATATGGTTTTTATCCTTCAATTTGTTAATATGGTGTATCACATTGATTGATTTGCATACGTTGAAGAATCCTTGCATCCCTGGGATAAACCCCACTTCATCATGGTGTAGGATCCTTTTAATGTGCTGTTGGATTCTGTTTGCTAGTATTTTGTTGAGGATTTTTGCATCTATGTTCATCAGCGATATTGGCGTATAGTTTTCTTTCTTTGTGACATCTTTGTCTGGTTTTGGTATCAGGGTGATGGTGGTCTTGTAGAATGAGTTTGGGAGTATTCCTCCCTCTGCTATATTTTGGAAGAGTTTGAGAAAGATAGGTATTAGCTCTTCTCAAAATGTTTGATAGAATTCACCTGTGAAGCCATCTGGTCCTGGGCTTTTGTTTGTTGGAAGATTTTTAAGCACAGTCTCAATTTCAGTGCTTGTGATTGGTCTGTTTATATTTTCTATTTCTTCCTGGTTCAGTCTCAGTAGGCTGTACTTTTCTAAGAATGTGTCCATTTCTTCCAGGTTGTCTATTTTATTGGCATATAGTTGCTTGTAGTAATCTCTCATGATCCTTTGTATTTCTGCAGTGTCAGTTGTTACTTCTCCTTTTTCATTTCTAATTCTGTTGATTTGAGTCTTCTCCCTTTTTTTCTTGATGAGTTTGGCTAAGGGTTTATCAATTTTGTTTATCTTCTCAAAGAACCAGCTTTTAGTTTTATTGATCTTTGCTATTGTTTCCTTCATTTCTGATCTGATTTTTATGATTTCTTTCCTTCTGCTAACTTTGGGGTTTTTTTGTTCTTCTTTCTCTAACTGCTTTAGATGTAAGTTTAGGTTGTTTATTTGAGATGTTTCTTGTTTCTTGAGGTAGGATTGTATTGCTATAAACTTCCCTCTTAGAACTGCTTTTGCTGCATCCCATAGGTTTTGGGTCGTCGTGTTTTCATTGTCATTTGTTTCTAGGTATTTTTTCGATTTCCTCTTTGATTTCTTCAGTGATCTCTTGGTTATTAACAAGTGTATTGTTTAGCCTCCATTCACTCTAACTTTTTCTCTTTGGGCATCTTCCAAACCATGGCCCAAGGAAATATATCCTAAACGAAGAGTGAACATCTTTAAGACCAAAGAGTAAGGACCTAGGAGTAAAAGTGATGCTGAATTAAGCCTCAATAAGATCAGGGTGATTCACTGGTAATTTAACTGCCTGCTAGAACAGAATTTAACAGTCTTAAAAGGAATACAGGATAATCCAGGGCCTTGAAAAGGTATCATCCACCATACGGATTCCAAAAAAAAATTACTAGGCATATTAAGAGGCAAGAAAAAGTAACTGATCATCAAGATATAAAATAATAAAAGCTGACCCATAAGTGAATCAAATATAGTAGTTAGAAGAAAAGAACTTCAAAATAACTACTAGATATATCCAAAAAAATAGAGGGAAAAAATTGAGAAAATGGATGAGGAAAAAAAAAAAAAAAGGGGCATGTACCAAAAC
Source organism: Balaenoptera acutorostrata (assembly GCF_949987535.1). Lineage (NCBI taxonomy): Eukaryota > Metazoa > Chordata > Mammalia > Artiodactyla > Balaenopteridae > Balaenoptera > Balaenoptera acutorostrata. The sequence goes on along the minus strand of NC_080065.1, from coordinate 125,736,653 downwards.
AACAGAGCTCCAAAATGTGGGGGAAAAGTGAAGCAACTAGAAGAAGAAATAGACAAATCCACAAGCATAGTTGGAGATTTCAACACCCCCTCTCAACAACTGTTAGAACAACTGGACAGAAATTCAGAAAGGATGTAGAAGAACTCCACCATCTGTCAACAGGTCTTAATAAAACACTCCACTGACCAAAAGCAGAATATTCATTCTTTTCAAATGCCCATGGAATATATATGCACATCCTGACTATAAAACAAACCTCAAGAATTTTTTTTATGGTGTTTACTTTCTTTTTTTATTGGAGTGTAACTGCTTTACAACGTTGTGTTAGTTTCTGCTGTACAATGAAGTGAATCAGCTATATGTATACATATATCCCCGCCCTCTTAGACCTCCCTACCACCCTACCCCCCATCCCACCCATCTAGGTCGTCACAGAGCACTGAGCTGAGCTTCCTGTGCTCTATAGCATGTTCCCGCTAGCTATCTATTTTACTCATGGTAATCAAACCTCAAGAATTAAAGAACTCAAATCATACAGAGTGTGTTCTCTGATCAGAATGTAATCAAAGTAGAAATCATTAACAGACAACAGGAAAATTTTGAAACATTCAAACGTTTAAAATTAAACAATGCATTGAAAGAGAATAACATATACTCCAATAAAAATTAATTTTTAAAAAGCAGACACTTCCCTGGTGGTGCGGTGGTTGGGAATCCCCCTGCAGGGGACACAGGTTTGAGCCCTGGTCCGGGAGGATCCCACATGCCACAGAGCAACTAAGCCTATGCACCTCAACTACCTAGCCTGTGCTCTAAAGCCCACGAGCCAAAACTGCTGAGGCCGGCGCGCCTAGAGCTCTGCTCTGCAACAAGAGAAGCCACTGCAATGAGAAGCCCTAGCACCGCAACGAAGAGTAGCCCCGACTCACCCTGCAACCAGAGATAGCCCGTATGCAGCAACAAAGACCCCAACATAGCCAAAAAGAAATAAATGAATAAATTTAAAAAAAAAAAAGAAAAGAAAGAGAATAAGAGAATAACCATCCAATCAGCCCACAGAATCATAAAAAATAATGAATGGCCCTTGTATTAAGCCACTATGTTTTGAGTGATTTGTTATGCAGTAATATACAATTGGAAGGAACACAGGCAAAAATGTGCTTTACTTAATCACATCTCAAAAAACATTTGTACTTCCAGGTAATTTTCTTGTCATTAAACCTGTCTTAAAAACTCAGATTGCTCTGATTTCTTTGAATTTGATGTATGCTTCGTAGATATACATATATCTATGATATCTAAGTGCTTACAGATGTAGAAGAAAAATGGTTCCTGAACTGATCTATGACCAAATATGTTGGATACGTTTTTGGAATCCAGCACTGTTTTATCAACAAAAGAATATATTTGCTAAGTAATATCCTTTGAAACATGTTTATTTTGAAAATTTGTGCTGTCAACAGAAAATTTACATTAAATAGATTTTGCAACTGTTAGTAAAAAATTATTGGCATATGTAAAATATTTCATGTTTAGTGTCAAAATTTTTTCTATTATTTTTCTAACGAATATTCTTATTTTTAAAATTTGGTTTAAATAAGAGTCAGGGTAATGTTAGTGGCAAAAACACTCAGCTGAGGAAAGAAGACCTAGACTTAGAAAGGGCTACCACATACTGTTGCACAACCTACACAATTGATTGTGGTGTGCCCAGGACTCCAACATCTGCTATCTAACTATCTAACTGCATGATTTGGGACAAGATTACCCAATTTCTTTGTTTCTCAGTTCTTTCAGTTATGAAATAAAGAGACTGACTTAAGGTTCTAACCTAAAGATTTTATGTTAACAGCATTAAAGGTAATAAGTGCTTGCATGATAAATCTAATTCTAGGTTATCCTGGAAAGAAGCAAATAAATGCATTCTACGTTATCCATAGATTATATTAGTCAATTTGCTTTATAAGGTTTTAATATGAAGCTACAAAAACTTTAGAAAGATGTCTGTTATCTCCAAAACTAGAGTTTTATCAGTAATAACTCTAAAGCCAAATACATTACTTAAGGGTTACATGTTACTGTCCTTTTCCAAAAACATACCTAATCATAATTGTATTAAATCTAGAATCAGGTTAAGAAATCATACAAACCAGAAACCAATTAAAGAAAGAAAAAAAAAAAGAACAAACTAAACCAAAACTAGCAGAAGGGGGCTTCCCTGGTGGTGCAGTGGTTGAGAATCTGCCTGCCGATGCAGGGGACACGGGTTCGAGCCCTGGTCTGGGAAGATCCCACATGCCGCGGAGCAGCTGGGCCCGTGAGCCACAACTACTGAGCCTGCGCGTCTGGAGCCTGTGCCCCGCAACGGGAGGGGCCGCGATAGTGAAAGGCCCGCGCACCGCGATGAAGAGCGGCCCCCGCACCGCGATGAAGAGTGGCCCCCACTTGCCGCAACTAGAGAAAGCCCTCACACGAAAGAAATTAAAAAAAAAAAAAAAACTAGCAGAAGGAAGGAAATAATAAAGATTAGTGCAGAGATAAACAAAATAAAGAATAAGAAACAAGAGAGAAAAATCAATGAAACCAAAAACTCGTTCTTTAAAAAGATCAACAAAATCAACAAAGCTAGAATAACTAAGAAAAAGAGACTCTAATTACTAAAATCAGAAATGAAAGAGGGGATATTACTACCGATAGTATAGAACTAGAAAGGATTATAAAAGAGTACTATGAACAACTATATACTGACAAATTGAATAACCTTGAAGAAATGGACAAATTCCTAGAAACACAAAACCTACCAAGGCTACATCACAAACAAGTAAAAAATGTAAATAGACATATATCTAATAAGGAGAGTGAATCAATAATAAAAAGTCTCCCAACAAAGAAAACCCCTGGACCTGATAGCTTCACTGGGAAATTCTACTAAACACTTAAGGAAGAATTAGCACCAATCCTTCTCAAATTTTTCCCCCCAAAATTAAAGAGGAGGTAAGACTTAAACTCACGTTAAAAGGATTATACACCATGACCAAGTGGGATTTACTCCTGGCGTTCAAGGATGGATCAACATATGAAAACTGATTGATGTAATATACCATATTAACAGAATAAGGGAAAAAAACCACATGATCAGGACTTCCCTGGTGGTCCAGTGGTTAAGAATCCACCTTCCAATGCAGAGGATGCAGGTTTGATCCCTGGTCAGGGACCTAAGATCCCACATGCTGCAGGGCAACTAAGCCCATGCACCACGACTACTGAGCCCGCACAACTAGACAGAAGACCGCACACCACAGCAAAGAGCCCACTTGCTGCAACTAAGACCCGACTCAGCCAAATAAATTAATTAATTAATTTTTTAAAATTGTAAAAGTTCCATTTGAAAAAAACTACTGAGCCCGTGTGCCACAGCTACTGAAGCCCGTGTGCCTAGAGCCCGTGCTCTGCAACAAGAGAAGCCACCGCAATGAGAAGCCCACGCACCACAATGAAGAGTAGCCCCCGCTCACCGCAACTAGAGAAAGCCTCTGCACAGCAACGAGACCCAACACAGCCCCCCCTGCCAAAAAAAACATGTCAGTACTACCCAAAGCAATCTACAGATTCAATGTAATCTCTATAAAAAGCCCAATGGAGTTTTTTGCCGAAATAGAAAGGACCATCTTAAAATTCATATGCAATTTAAAGGAACCCTGAATAGCCAAAACAATCTTGAAAAAGAAAAATAAAGCTGGAGGACTCACACTTCCTGATGTCAAAACTTATACAAAGCTACAATAATCACAACTTTGTCGTTCTGGCTTAAAGACAAACATACAGACCAATGGAACAGAATAGAGCCCAGAAATAAACCTGGGTCAAATGATTGGTGAGATGATTTTTGGCAAGTGTCAAGATGATTCAAATGGGAAGTCAGTCTTTCCAACACTGATGCTGGCAAAACTGGATATCCAAATGCAAAAGAATGAAATTTAACCCTTACCTAACATCATATACAAAAATTAACTCAAAATGGATCAAAGACCTAAATATAAGAGCTAAAACTATAAAACTCTTAGAAGAAAACACAGGACTAACGCTTCATGATATTGGATTTGGCAATGATTTCTTGGATATGACATCAAAGGCACAGGCAACAACAACAACAAAAATAGATAAATTGAACTTAAATTAAAAACTTTTGAATAAGAAAAACAAAAACAAAAAAAAAAGAAAAACAAAAACAACAAACAACTTTGTGCATAAACGGGCACACTATCAACAGAGTAAAAGGGCAACCCACAGAATGGGAGAAAATATTTATCATATATCTGATAAGGGATTAATATCCAGAATATATAAAGAACTCCTAAAACTCATCAACAAAAAACAGGCTAATTAAAAAATGGGTAAATGATTTGAATAGACATTTCTGCAGAAGATATACAAATGGCCAATAAGCACATGAAAAGATGCTCAATATCACTAATCATTAGGGAAATGCAAATCAAAACTACAGTGAGGAAAATGAAAATCAAAACTATAAACATCAGGATGATTACTATCAGAAAAAAAAAAAAAAAAGGAGACTTCCCTGGTGGCACAGTGGATAAGAATCCGTCTGCCAATGCAGGGGACACGGGTTTGAGCCCTGGTCTGGGAAGATCCCACATGCTGCGGAGCAACTAAGCCCATGCACCACAACTACAGAGCCTGCGCTCTAGAGCCCGCAAGCCACAACTACTGAGTCCGTGTGCCACAACTACTGAAGCCCATGTGCCTAGAGCCTGTGCTCTGCAACAAGAGAAGCCACCGCAATGAGAAGCCTGTGCACCACAATGAAGAGTAGCCCCTGCTCAGCTGAACTAGAGAAAGCCCACATACAGCAACAAAGACCCATCGCAGCCAAAAAAAGAAAAATTAAAAAAAAAAAAAAAGAAAAAACACCCAGAAAATAACAAGTGTTGGTGAGGATGTGGAGAAAATGGAACCCTTGTACATTACTGGTGGGAACATAAAATGGTACAACTGCAGTGGAAAACAGTATGGTGGTGGTTCCTCAAAACATTAAAAATAGAATTACCATATGATCAAGCCATCTCGCTTCTGGGTATATATCCAAAAGAACTGAAAACAGGACTCAAACAGATATTTGTACACCCATGTTCACAGCAGCATTATTCACAATAGCTAAAGCATGGAGGCGATGGAAGTGTCCATCAGTGGTTAAATGGATAAGCAAAATGTGGTACATACAATAAAATATTATGTAGCCTTAAAAAACAAAGGAAATTCTGACATATGCTACAACACGGATGAACCTGAGGACATCATGCTAACTGAAATGAGTCAGTCACAAAAAGACAAATATTGTATGATTCCACTTATATGAGGCACTTAATGTAGTCAAAATGATAAAGATAGAAAGTGGAATGGTGATCATCAGGATAGGAAGAAGTGGGGAATGGAAAGTTGCTGTTTAATGGATATAGTTTCAGTTTTATAAAGATGAAAAGAGTTCCGAAAATGGATGGTAGTGATGGTTGCACAACATTATGAATATACTTAATATCTCTCAAAAATAGTTAACACGGTTAATTTTATGATATGTGTATTTTACCATAATGAAAAAACTGGGAAGAAAATAAAAGTACATCAGTGTGTTGAAAATGACATAGCCAAGCCTGCCTTTTGTATGATTTCCTACATTAACAGATTTACCATCAAAAGATAAACAAAACATCATACACTTCCCCTTCCCTCTCTGATAATGTACAAAATATTCAAGATCTTTACCATCTCATAATAATGATTTTTCCAAAAGAATAAAAATAATTTTCAAAGGCTAAAACACATATGACCCTTTTTTCCCATAAAATCTCATGTGAGTGCAACTTAAAATTACCATGCAAGCCTCCATTAAGGCAGTGTGCATCTCATCTGTTTTGTGCTCTTGATCTGCACCAGCATCAAGCAGAAAGCGAACCATATCCAAATGGCCTTTAAAAAAAAAGAACACAAATTTTAAAACTATATTTCTCAAGAACTATCGATTTAATATATAAGTATTAAAATAGGGAATCTTTTTCTTTCAGGTGTCTATACAAAAATTTACAAGAGAACTTATTTTGCGTTCAATAAAGAAATCAATGACAATTTTACAAAGCCAATCCAAAATAATAAGCAGGCTCTCGTCAAGGTCTTATCTAGGTTTTAAAGATTGAATTAGTCCAAAGCACATTAATTCAAGTAAAGCAATAAAGTAATAATACGTATTCTTTGATTTACTCTGTATAAAATATAAATCAAAACACTGAAATCAAATAGAATGCCAGGTAAAGTATGTTTGGATCATATTTTTCAGAAAAAGAGCTTTAAAATAATAACCATAAACTCACTGTGGCAATGAGCAGGCAGAGAAAACTCCATTCAAAGTAATTTCAACCCTCTTGATACATTTAGTATATAAAAAGCCTTATAACAGTCGACAAAAAAAAGACAAACACTCCAGTAGAAAAATGGATGAAGGACATGAAATGGTAATTCAAAAAAAGAAGTGAAAATGAATATTAAACTGATGAAAAAATATTAAACCTTCCTACTAAAAAACTGCAAATTAAAATAAGACACCATTTTTTACTATCAAAATGGCAAATATTAAAAAGAATGATAATACCCAGTGTTGGTGAGGGTGTAGGGTGGGGTAAAGGGCACTCTCAAACACTGCTGGTGGGAGTGTAAATTGGTTCAACCTTTCTAGAAGGCAATTTGGCAATATGTATCAAAAGCCTTAAAAATGTCCATACCCTTTGACCCAGCAATTCCACTTCCAGGAATTTATCCTAAGGAAATAACCAGAGATTAGGCAAAGATGTCTGCACAAGGATGTTATCACAGTGTTTTTAATAATAGTGAAAAACTGGGAACAATTCAAGTGTCCAACAATAGGCAATTATGGTGCATCCATTTGATGTATTTGGCAGAGATTGCTAGTTTCCTACCCAATATACATTCTCTTATTTTTCCTTAATAACAGAACTCCCGATTTCATCTCAGTGGCAACATTCCTGACTAAAAGACTACATTTTCCAGCCTCCCTTGCTGCTATGTGTAGCCAATGAGATGTAAAAGGGACTTATAAGGCAGAACTTCTAGGAAGACTCCTTAAAGGTAGCTTACTAAGTTGGAAGGCATTCCTCACTTTGCCCTTACCCTCTTCATCCTTCCTAGAATATGGATTGCTGGAGCCCTAGCTACCATCTTTGATTATAGGTAGTAGGTAACCTTGAGAATAGAAACCACATACTAAGATGGTGGAGCAGAAAAACAGAATGCTGAGATCTTGATAACAATGGAACTGCCTTATTAGCTCTAGATAGCCTATGCTTGGAATTGTTTTATTTATTTTTTTAATCTTTTTTATTTTTTATTTTTTTAGACCACGCCACACTGCTTGCAGGATCCTAGCTCCCCAACCAGGGATCGAACCCGGGCCCTCGGCAGTGAAAGCACAGAGTCCTAACAACTGGATGGCCAGGGAATTCCCAGAATTGTTTTCTATAAACAAGAATAAGCTTCTCTTTTGTTCAAATCATTATTAATTTAGGTTTTGTGACATATGCAGCCAAATCTACTCCTTTTGAAATAGTGAAATACCATGTGTCTATCAAAAGTTGTATTACAAAAATACTTATTGAGATGGGGATATGTTCATGATGTATTGCTAAGTAAAATAAGCAGACTATAAAATAGTGTGAGAGTATGATTGTTTAGTTTTAAAAATGTATATATACAGTTGACCCTTGAACAATGTGGGGGGTTAGGGTGCAGTCAAAAATCCATACATAACTTCACAGTTGGCCCTCCGTATCCACAGTTCCACATCCGAGGATTCAACCAACTTTGGACTGAAAAAAGTCTGTGTAGGGCTTCCCTGGTGGCGCAGTGGTTGGGAATCTGCCTGCTAATGCAGGGGACACGGGTTCGAGCCCTGGTCTGGGAAGATCCCACATGCCGCGGAGCAGCTGGGCCCGTGAGCCACAACTACTGAGCCTGCGCGTCTGGAGCCTGTGCCCCGCAACGGGAGGGGCCGCGATAGTGAAAGGCCCGCGCACCGCGATGAAGAGCGGTCCCCGCACCGCGATGAAGAGTGGCCCCCACTTGCCGTAACTAGAGAAAGCCCTCGCACGAACTGAAGACCCAACACAGCCAATTAAAAAAAAAAAAAAAAAAAGTCTGTGTATAAGTGAACCTGTGCAGTTCAATACCATGTTGTAAGAGTCAAGTGTATATATATTTGTTTATAAATGTACTTAAAAAACAAACTAGAAGTAAATATACTAAAATATTGTTTACATGCTTTTTAAATCTTTAGATGGTAGCATTACATGTCATTGTAAAACTTCTTTACACTATTCTGTGTTTTTCAGGTTTTCTATATCAAGTGTGATTATTATTATTTGAGTGTGTATTATTTTTAAAATAAAGGTAGGAAAAAATCATATAAAACAAAAGTTATTAAAGAATGGAAACCCTCTAAGTCTGTGCTAAGAGTTTTGGTTGACCTTATAGCTAGCTGAATAAATTTGAATTAAAATAATAAAAAAACATATACTATGAAACTATACTTTAGGAAATACACACTAAAATGGACTTTCTGTATAATCTCTTAGAAGCTAGATAATTTTATTGTACAGGGAAAGTATAAGAAATATAAAATTAACTCAAATACTCAATATTCAAATATTTAAATATTCAAAGTTGCTATGAAAAAACCCCTATAAACATATATATATTTATAGAGTACCTTTGTAGCATGCAAGTGTAAGAGCACTTTCTTTGAATTCGTTAGAATGAGTGTTGATGCCTGCTCCATGATCTAGAAGAACTCTTGCAACTTCCACATGACCTGCACTGGCTGCTTCCATTAAGGGGGTATGTCCATTTTCATTATGATCTTCTATATTTGCGCCTTCATTAAGTAGCACTTTCACAATGTCAACAAATCCTCCAGCACAGGCATAAGTTAGTGCAGTGTTTCCTAAAAAAGAACAAAAAGAAATTAAAAATTATGATAAAACTGATATAATTACGATTATACTACTGCTCTAGTTCTATCTCTTCAATTACCTTACATAAACCACTAGAACTATTATCTCATTTTTTTGTTGTATTGGTTAGAAGCATCATCTTAATTTTTTCACTAATTAAAAGGCTTATTATAAACAAACCAATTCATCTCTCTCCATATTTCCTTAGCTTGTACAATAAGATTAAGTGCCATCTTGAAAAATCACTTTCAACATATTTTAATATAAAATATTTTAATGTACCACTCAAAGTTACTGCTTTTTCTTTCAACACTGTACGACTTAGAAACACTTAACATTTTCTTTCTATGTATATTCATTTCTTAATTTTCTTTTACCTCTCCTTTATCTTTATACATTTATTCATTTAGTCTACATTTATGAGACCCAGGGAGACAGATATAAATCCCCCTCAGCATAATTCCTTCAAAAGAAAAATTTATTTAAAAGGTCATTATTCCCTGACTTGCCACTTATTCCTTTCCTGATTTTGTTTTGAGGACTTTTATTTATTAAAGGGAGTAGGGAGATGGTTTAACCATCCCAACAGTATGAGATTGAAGAAGACTGTTTTAAAGGTTCAGCAAGAAAACTATCATTTCAAACCCAATTTGTTCAGAATTCAACTGTTTAACAGTCTCAGACATGGAGGATATTAATATTACTATGACTAAGACAAAGTGGTCAGCAAAGTAACCTACAATCCTTTCTAAGAAGTCATGGTCATTTAAAAAATAAATTAGGCTACATTTAATATATACTTAATGGTATGGAAGACTGATATGCTTTCATTTTTGAAATTGTATTTTAAACCATGTGCCTGCCTCACTAAATCCAAGGAATCTCATTACTAAATGTACACCTATAACTCAAGACAAATGACCGAGGCTTATAAAGAACCTTACTAGAGTAGCTTTCATGCTGCCACAGAATATCTCATTAGTAAATGCATTCTGTACACTTGACAGAAAAAACTCTATAGGGTTTTGACTCTCAGGTTAATCTATATAAGGGAGTTGTATTTAAATGAGATAAAAAATTGTGAAAGATACAGTTCATAAATTTGCCTCTTTGTACATTATATATCATTGTGGCAAAAAAGAAATTGTCCCCAGCAAAAAAACTGTCAATCTTGACCAAATAGAATGTAAGAGTGTTTCAAAGACTTTTAAAGATATCAAATTAATCTATATTTTACTCAGAGATTCTAAACAAGGGCTATGATTTTTCTGTATGTTTACAACCAGTTTTCCCTAGGAATCAAATTTTTATCTCTCAGGTTATAGTTATTTATATCAATTTGTTTTCCTCAAATTAACACATCATTATCCACATACCTGTTGCAGACTGGGAGTTGACATCTGCATCATGAAGAAGTAATAATTTCACAATATCTAAATAACCTCCACTGGATGCTGCCATTAGGGGGGTTATATCTCCTTTATTCCCTCTGTCTTCAACATTAGCATGCATAGCAAGCAATACCTTTAAAACACATATGCACACAGAGAGAAACTGTCAATTCTTACTATTAATATTACTTCTAGAGAATATACTGAATCTGGGAAGATATTTAGAGTGGAGGCAAGGAAAAATAAAAAATAATCACCTTTTGGGAAAATATGCCAATGTTCACTGCTCAAAACACCCGGTTAGATGTTATATTTTACAATACCATTACCTAGTAATCTTAAAGTAGGTAATCACATTAACCATCCAATTATACAATTTAACTGCTCCTGTCAAAGAATTAGTGTTATGCTCAGGATTATCTAGCAAGAGAACAGCAAAACTATACTCACAAGACAGAAACTAATTGGTAAACACATGGTTATTTCCCAAAATTGCTCTAACAGGAAAAAAAAACAAACTAAAAGAGTTGGGATAATCTAGATGAAATGAAAATAAATCAATATCTTTCATTATACTTGTATATTATTTCTAAAGGCAAGTTTAAAATATTATTATTATTATTTCTATGTTTTTCTTATTCATTAGGACTATTTTTGAGTAAGCAAGCGGCAGAAAAAAACGGACCATGCCAAGTTGCATGTACAGACAACAAAAATTAATTATGTATCAGTTTCTATTTTACCTACTGCCAAAAAGGAAAGACCTTGGCCTCTAATGATAATTTCTTTTATTAATGATAAAAATAAACAAAACATCAAAACCCTTCCACAATTTTGATCACTAAAGATTATTTCTGCTTACTTGTGCTAATTCGTAATACCCAGCTGAACAAGCCAAACACAGCAGGCTTTCTCCTTCTTCTGTATGTTCATTTACACTTCTGCCTTCATCTAGCAATTTACGAACAGCATTCACATCCCCATCTGAACAAGCTTCCGCCAGACTGCGACTGAAAACAAAACCAACAAAGAAAGACTCAAGGTCCTATGATAACGAATTACATTAAATATATACAGTTAGTCATATATAGAAAAATGCTGATATGGTAAGAAGAAAATTATTTGAATATTTGTTTGCAATACTAATTTTTCATGTATGTGAACCAAGCCAGAAAGGCAATAAATAAATATGAAAACAGCTGTCGTTTTTATCTTTCAAAATGTCCTAACATACTGTCATATTAAATTTTAAATGAACTTTATACAGCATTAGATGCACAATTTTTTAAACTAATGTAATGATTCCCAAAGACATTTGGGATATAATCCTATGTCTTAAAATTTTATTTGATAACAGTGAGGTGACTAGATGAAATAGAAGGTAAAAATCTAAGTAAAATTTTTACTGCAGAATGACTAACAAAATCAGTGAATCTCAAACTTTAATGTGCATACAAATAGCCCACGTTTCTTGTTCAAAGGTAGATTCTGATTCAATAGATCCAAGATGGGGTCTGAAATTCTGAGTTTCTATGATGCTGACGCTGTTAGTCCATGGACCATATTTGAGTAACAAGGACCTAGATTATTGCATCAACAACCCATTTCATTTATTATTACTCAGGTAGTCAGTTTAGAGTTTCCTACTATAACCTTCAGAATAAGTAACTTCCTTAGAAATGAAAACCAGATATTGAATTGAATACCCAGCAGAAGTCATTAAACACATACGTGTCTACTTGTCCTGCATTGTGGCTGTTTTCCGCCCTCATCCGTGTCAGTGCAGCAGCAGCTTCATCCAGAGCACAACTTACTGAAGATGTCAGTCTTCGGAGTACCTCAGGATCTGCAAAGGCTTTACCATCAGCAGTTGACAATTTGCCAATTCCTTCAGTGTGCATCAATCAGTTCGGGGAAAGAAAAAGCATAAATGTGTAAACTGTAATTACATTTCTAAACACTATTCTCTAGGGCAAAATGGCATAATCTCCATTATGCAAGGCTGATAATTTCAATTTTGTCACTAGTGTCAAAAGGCCATTGCATAACACCTATGTTTTACTCTTTTCATCTTTACAGTGCACATAATACTAATTTGTCCTCTACCTAACTCCAAACGTAACTTAACATGATGCTTACTGTAATGAATGAATGAGATTTCTATCAAAGTACAATCACAGCATAAGATCTCTAGTATAGGATCCTATCTATTTTCAGTAGTAATGAAGGGGCTATTCTGTAATATTACAACAAACAATCCAACAGTTTCTTCCTTTGATTGAATAGCCACCTAGAACCATTTTCTGGGGCAAGAGTGTAAATTAAAATAAATTAATTCTCATATTTAGTATTTACTATGTGCTTATGATGTGCCAGACATTAGGGGGACAGACAGGAATAAGACATAGTTCCTGTCCTTACAGAGCTCACAATATGGTAAGTCTAAGTTGCCAATAAATCTTTTTCTCTAGATTCAGTGAGGAATCAGTGACTACTGCAACAAAATTTTGTTGATAATATCACCACCTGTTACCGCTGAAAATGAGAAACAGTCAATAAAATTTTATAGAACCAAAAAAAAGGAAGGGGAACTTGCCCAATAAGATAAAAAATATATTGTGATGCTATCCAATTACAACAGTATGATAGTATGATACTTGCAAAGAAAAAAGATAATTCTATCAAGGATATATAATAGAGGCAAACAAAAAAAGAACTTAGATCATTTGTGAATTCAATATATGATAAAGGTGACATTTCAAGTCAGTGGAGATAGGAGGGCTTATTTCATAAATATTGTTCAGAAACTGGTTATTTGAAAATTAGGTAAGATCTCAAATTCACACCATTTACAAAAATAAATACCAGGTAGACTTAAATGAAATCTGAAAAGTACTATTATACTATGTAGTCTTTTTCTATTGCTGATGTAGAGGAGGTTTTTCTAAGCATGAGACCAAATCACAAAAGCTATAAAGTAAAAAATTAGTAAATGTGATATTAAACATTTTTAATTCCAATAAAAACTTCTATATAATTAAAGACACCATAAATAAAGTTAAGGCAAAATAAAAACTGGAAAAATTAACACCCAATGAATTTATATTTATAAAGAGCTACCACACAACTCATTGATAATATTGAATGAACACAAACTATGAAATTGACCAAAAGAAGACTGAGGAAAGCTGTTGATAGGAATGTATACTGGCATAAACTTGAGGGACCACTTTGATAAAAGTTATCAAAATTTTGAATGCAAAAATGTCCTCTGACCCAGCAATATCACTTTCTAGGAATCTGTCCCATGAAGATACTTGCACAAGCAAGTAAAGTTATAGATATACATGGCTATGAACTACAGCATTATTTGTGATATCAAAAAAATTGGAAATAACGTAAAAATCCTTCAATAAGCCATTGGTAAAATAAACTGTGGTGCATCCAAGCAACAGAATATTATCTTACCCTTTAAAGAAGGAGAAAGAGCAACATATCCTGTTATGGAAGGATGGCCACAATAAATTAAGTGAAAAAAAGAAAATTATAATTTCTATAATATGATCTAATTTCATTTTTTAAAAAATCATGTATATTCAAACATATACATGTATTTATATAACTACAAGGGGAAGTCTGGAAGTATATGTAAACCTTTACAATGGGCAGGCTTTACAATCTACTTAATACATTTCATATTGTTTTAGCTATTTTATATATTATTTATAATTTAGAAAAGACTTTTTAAAAATTCTTAATTTTCTTTAATTCTTAATTTTCTTTAAAAATCTCAAAGAATCTTAAAGAAAAAAATATTTTCAACTTCAATTTTTTTGGTTAAAATAGCATTAAGAATTCTATCTTCGTAAGAAGCCTAGTAACGTCTAACACATTCTCATAATTGAAAACAATGCATAAGTCTTAAATGTTACAGGCTCAACACAATGTCCAAAAAGCAAATGAAAATACTAATGCACAAAAAGAAGTATTCATTAAGCCAACTGACTTGCACAGGGCTTCAAAGGAGTACATCATTTTAACAAACATCTGACAATTTCTTTGGATAAATATCATATCCAACAATGCCTGGAGTTTAAATTGTCAAAACACACAAAATTTTAAAATTCAGTAATTTCTGACACCTCCTGGAAGACATGATTTTCAAGGTTTATTTTCTCTCTCACAGTATAGGTAAGAAAAGCAAGCAATTCTAAGGTATCTTGTATAAGGTATAAGTATATAAGTACTTATACTTAACCATGAACCTAAAGAAAAATGCTCAATGTACCAGAAAAGAGCCATCTCTGAGTGAGACTCATGAGGTGGCCAGAAAAAAGAGAAATAGGTTTAAAATCCTCAATTAGGGGTCTTGGAGTAGTACTCACAGTATGAGTGAAATGTCAGCCTAAACTAGAGAGGAGATGTACTATCACCAATAAACAAAGCTTGGTTTAGCGAAGGAAAGTAACTTAGTCCAGAGAAGACATGGAGAAAAATGCCTTTTCTCCACATTTCTCTCTGCTCTAAGCTGGTTCGAAAGCACAGGAAAAAAAAAAAAAATATATATATATATATATATATATGGGGTGGCCATGGCACTCCTATTTCAGGAATCTTATATAGACTATCCCTAAATCACAAGTAGGAGACTCACAATAAATCCAAAGAAGGGAGGGACACCAAAGCAATTACTAATGTGATCTTTTTTTTTTTTTTTTTGGCCACACTGCACTGCCCGCAGGATCTTAGTTCCCCAACCAGGGATCGAACCTCTGCCCCCTGCAATGGAACCTTTTTTTAAAAAAGGTTTAAATTAAACCGTCTGCTCTAAAACCATCTTCTGCTAGATACTTAAATTGTTTTGTTCAATCTAATTTTAAGTTTCGGTCAGTTCCAAAAAGACACATTAGATGGACTAAAAGTCAATCTGCTATAAATTTTACCTATGCTTTTTCATAAGAGGAGAAAGTTAAAGGAATAAAAAGAATCATCAAAGTAAACACATTCCTAACATACTATATATGTCTTGGGACTTCACTGGTGGCACAGTCGTTGAGAATCCACCTGCCAATGTAGGGTACATGGGTTCGATCCCTGGTCTGGGAAGATCCCACGTGCCATGGAGCAACTAAGCCCATGCGCCACAACTACTGAGCCTGCACTCTAGAGCCCGTGAGCTGCAACTACTGAACCCGCGTGCCACAACTACTGAAGCCTGCGTGCCTAGAGCCCATGCTCCGCAACAAGAGAAGCCACCGCAATGAGGAGTCTGCGCGCCTCAACAAAGACTAGCCCCCACTCGCCGCAACTAGAGAAATCCCACGCGCAGCAAGGAAGACCCAACACAGCTAAAAATAAATTAAATAAATAAATTTTTAAAAAATGGTTAATGTTACTGTATAGCAGGGAACTATATTCAATACCTTGTAGTAAACCATAATGGAAAAGAATATATGTATGTGTAAAACTGAATCACTTTGCTGTACACCTGAAACTAACACAACATTGTAAATCAACTATGCTTCAATTAAAAAAAAAAAGTTAGTGTTGAGCTTAGAAATCACTCACTGAGAACTTTCAACCAAGAATTTTTTAAACATAAAATGTGAACATTTTCTTCAGGAAATTAAAAAAAAAACAAATTCTACAGATTTCAAATTTTATATAATATATATAATTTGGGGATAATCTTTTATAACTTTGTATAGAGATGGAGTCTTGGGTTTTTTTTTTTTTGTCTTTCTTTTTTTCCAACCATGCCACGCGGATTGCAGGATCTTAGTTCCCCTACCAGGGATCGAACCCATGCCCTTGGCAGTGAAAGCGCAGAGTCCCAACCACTGAACTACCAGGGTATTCCCTGGAGTCTTTTAAAAAGATGAAAAAGAGAAAACAAAAAATAAAGTACCTGCTGCTTCCAGCAATGCTTCTAGTCGTGCCTGTGTCTCTGGATCCACAGTGCGTAAGTCTGCTCCTTCTGCAGTACTTGATAAGAATATCTCTGATGTTGTTTTCAGCACCGGGTTATCCAGATCTTCTTGGTCCAAAATAAATGATTCAACCTGTTTAGGAATTAAAGATGCAATATCCATGAAGCTGATCTTAATATTGTTAGAATAACAGCAATTTAAGGTAATATGACTTCTGATTTGGAATTCAAATGTAACCAAATAAATTATTGTAGAAACGGGGTTATGGGGAGGGACTTTGAGGGAGCCTCCGGACTATCTGCTTATCTTCAGACACGACTACAGATATAACCCAGACACACCAGATTCAAGTTTCCTGGAGAGCAATGAATCTTCTGTGCCTACCACAGAGCCTGAAAAGCAGCATTTTTAAAATGAAACAAGTACATCAACATAGCCCCTAGGAAGATGTATGCAGGAGTAGATAGTAAAAAGGCTAGATAGCATAAATAGGTCATTAAAGTATCGTTTCTCCTCTCTTCCAATTAATATATTCAATTCTGACAAACTAAAGAAGATTTAATCCACTGTCAAATATCCTAAGTGCTCTAGACAGGAAAACTCTATTAGGTTAGGAATCATAGCCATTTGTTCACTGCTCTATCCTCTGAGCCTATGAATACCTTGTACATAGTAGTTATTCAATACATATTTGTTGAAATGAATACTATAAGCAAAATCAACTTACGAAAATAAACATGCAACCCTCTAATTTCAAATCAAGTTAATTCTAAATTTTCTTACCAAATAAAATATGCACAACCTTTCTGGGAAGCAATTTGGAAATGTATATCAAAATGCTTTAAAAAGCACATGCCGTACATCCCTGGTGGTGCAGTGGTTAAGAATCCGCCTGCCAATGCAGGGGACATGGGTTCGAGCCCTGCTCCAGGAAGATCCCACATGCCGCGGAGCAACTAAGTCCGTGCACCACAACTGCTAAGCCTGAGCTCTAGACCCCGAGAGCCACAACTACTGAGTCTGAGTGCCACAACTACTGAAGCCCACACGCCTAGAGCCTGTGCTCCGCAACAAGAGAAGCCACTGCAACGAGAAGCCCGCGCACTGCAACGAAGAGTAGCCCCCGCTCACTGCAACTAGAGAAAGCCCATGTGCAGCAACAAAGACCCAATGCAGCATAAATAAATAAATAAATAAATTTATTTTTAAAAAGCACATGCCCTTTGACCCAGTAATTCCATTTAAAAAAAATCTATCCTTAAAAAATTATCTGAATGCCAGACAAAAATGTGCAAGAATGTTCATTGCAGCATTAATTAAAATTCCAGAAATGAAGTGAAAAAAACTACAATAGGGGATTTGGTAAGTACATTTTGTACATTCACAGAATGGACCACTATGCAGTGATTAAGAACAATGTGTTTGAAGCATATTTAATGGCATAAGAAAACAGTCATAAAATTAAGTGAAAACCACAAGATTTAAAACAGTATGATCTTTATTTTGCTAAATGTATGTATGTATATGTATGCAAACATGAACATGAGTACTCATGTATATATAATCATGAGTACATATTTATATACCTATATATGTCTGTAGTATATAAATATGTCTGGGGCTTCCCTGGTGCTGCAGTGGTTAAGAATCCGCCTGTCAATGCAGGAGACATGGGTTCGAACCCTGGTCCGGGAAGATCCCACATGCCGTGGAACAACTAAGCCCATGCACCACAACTACAGAGCCTGCACTCTAGAACCCACAAGCCACAACTACTGAGCCCGTGCGCCACAAGAGAAGCCACCACAATGAGAAGCCTGCACACCACGACGAAGAATAGCTCCTGCTTGGGGCTTCCCTGGTGGTGCAGTGGTTGAGAATCTGCCTGCCAATGCAGGGGACACGGGTTCGAGCCCTGGTCTGGGAAGATCCCACATGCCACGGAGCAACTGGGCCCGTGAGCCACAATTACTGAGCCTGCGCGTCTGCAGCCTGTGCTCCGCAACAAGAGAGGCCGCGATGGTGAGAGGCCCGCGCACCGCGATGAAGAGTGGTCCCCACTTGCCGCAACTAGAGAAAGCCCTCGCACAGAAACGAAGACTCAACACAGTCATAAATAAATAAATAAATAAATAAAAAAGAACGTGAATTTCTCTAAAAAAAAAAAAAAAAGAATAGCTCCTGCTCGCCGCAACCAGAGAAAAGCCCGCGTGCAGCAACGAAGACCCAACGCAGCCAAAAATAAAATAAATAAAGTAAATTTATATTAAAAAAAAAAGTGTCTAACCAGGGAGGTTAACATACTTGTAGACAGATAGAAAAACAGGATCAGAAAGGTTAAGTACTTCTGCCAGCTAATAAATGGCAAAGCCAGGTTTCAAACACAGGCCATATAACTCTTAAACACTAGGCAACAGATACTACCTAACAAATTCATAAACAAAGGACCATAGTATTTGGCTACATTATTTGGAATACTTGACTAGTTGGTCATCAATTTTCACAATGGAGACCAAATAAAGATATCCTAATAAAGACAGTAAAATTAAAATGATGTGGATATAACAATATTTTATTATCTAGTGATATACTTTATTTTTATAAAATAAATCTTTAACTTCAGACCCAGTAACATTGAGCCATGTACTATGTTGTAATACAGATGCTTTAATATATAATTACAGACAAAGATGTCATTCTAGATCAATGCCAGCAGACAAATGTAGACTACCAGTTTTCAAATGCTTTGAAAGGTAACTACTTGTACAACAAAGAGTTTGTTGCAAGCGCAAGAAATTATTACATATTTGCCGATACATATACCTGCCAGTTGTAAGGACAAATAAAAACCACCATTCCAAATTCTGAAATTTATTAAATATGGTATTTAGATGTTAATATGTCTATTTTATAAGAAGCACTGGTCTGATGTAGTATTACACATATTACAGAGACAAATACAGATTACATGTATTATGTAACTTTTTAAAAATCCAAGTTAAGGATTTCCAATTCTCTCCCATTCATTCTCCAATATTTATTGAAGTCCTGTTTTTTTTTTTTTGAAGTCCTGTTTTATACAAAGTACAATACCAAGACAGTACAAAAATGTGGTAGGAGAAATGTCAAAGACACCAACAACTATCACAAAAGGCCTCCAAGAGAAATAAATGGTAAAACTATATGCATTAAAGAGAAATCACTTCCAGCCCCAGTAATCCAAGAAGACTTTGTACAAGAAGTAGCATTTGAGCTAGGCTTTGAAGGATGCAAAGAATTTCAATAGGTGGTCAGACATGTGGGTGGAGAGTAAGGGAATGAAATAAAAAATGGGCTTGAAGATGCACTTAGAAAGTGACGAATGATCCACTCTTAAAAAATGTAAGGTCCTTTGTACATTGCTAGTGGAAGTATAAATGATGAAGCCACTGTGGGACACTGTTTGGCAGTTCTTCAAAAATTAAACACAGAATTACCATGTGACCCAGTAATTCCGCTTCTATGCATATACCTAAGAAGACTGAAAACATACATGTTCATACAAAAACTTGTACATAGAAGTTCATGGCTGCATTATGCATAGTAGACAAAAAGTGGGAAAAAACCCGTATGTCTGTTAATTAGTAAATGGATAAACAAAATGTGGTATATCCATACAATGGAATATTATTCAGCCAAGTACTGACACACGCTGTAACACTGACAAACGTTGAAAATATCATGCTTAGCATGAAAGAACACACAAAAAGTCACATATTGTACGATTCCATTTATATGAAATGTCCAGCACAGGCAAATCCACAGAGACAGAAAGAAGATTAATGGTCTCCTGAAGAGTCAGGAAAGGAAGAATGGGAGTGACTGCTAACAGTATATATTATGAAATTATTACCACAATAAGTTTAGTTAACATCTATCACCTCACATAGTTACAATTTTTTTTCTTTGTGAGAATCACTTGAATTTTCAAATGTAGTTTTAGGCATTTTATATTTAAGTTCTGACCCACAAGATCAAATTTGAAATATCTGTAACACTTGTGGGGAAAATCTTAAGTTCCCAGAATAAGTTATACATAACTATACACGTAAATGACTTGAATATATTTGCGTCGATTAGATGTGCCAAAAGGCATTCAATTCTCATATTTTTTTGTCCTACTTTCCATAAACTTTTAAAAGCCTGTCTCAATGTGGATTCAATAAAAGGATAAAATAACCAGTTATGCCTATTACTTTGGGACTATTTGGGGGATTGCTTCTGGCAGTTCATAACTATCTTACCTGATAAACCTGCTGAAACACATATTGTTGCAATGCCGATTGCAACAGCATTACCTCAAAAGGTATCTGGCCAGTCAAGATGGAAACCATTTATAGCTACATGGAAATAGTAAGACCAATACCATACATTTCATATAAAGGCTCAGTGATATAACACCAAAAAAATGTCTAAATAATAGATAAGTTCAAAGTAATATTATATCTAATGAAATTAGTTTTCATCATGCAAATGAATATATAAGGCTCATAGTTTCCTACATACAACTAAAAGGTCACAGAAATTTCCTTATTGCTTAACGGTAGTTACACAGCTCATCTCTATCCAGCAGCTACATTCAGCAGCAAACATAAAACATCAACCTATAGTGGTACTGTTTTTAACCAATGGCAAGAAAGTTTATTTCAAGTCTTAAACATGGCAGATTTTTTTCCTACTTCTGATTAGCTACAAAAATAAAACATGGAGGAAAAAGAATGAGAGGAAATCTGGCCCACAAAAAACTACCTGTTTTTTCCCTTATAGGTTATCTCTTCTAAAACGCTAAAGGCAAACTCTTTATGTCTTCCTCCTCAAAAGTCTTTTTTCTCCCTCCTTTCTTCTAAAAAAAATGTGTGGTTTTTAGATTCAACTAGAATTTAAACAAAGGTAGAAGGGAGGAAAAGGGGAACAAGCATTTTGTCCCATATGACATTTCAAAATGAACCACTGGATGGCAATAGTTACTAGGGAGAATAACCACAGACTCAGCTATTACCACCTAAAAAAAAAAAAAAAAAAAAAAAAAACCTCAGTCACCCTGGCCAAAATCTAATTAGGAAAAAATCATTTATTAACCTAGCTATGATTTGGCCAAAACTCACTTCCACCAAGAAACAAACAAACAAACAACAACAGAAAAACCCAAAATTTCGGGACTTCCCTGGTGGCACAGTGGTTGAGAATCTGCCTGCCAATGCAGGGACAAGGGTTCGAGCCCTGGTCCGGGAAGATCCCACATGCCACGGAGGAACTAAGCCTGTGCACCACAACTACTGAGCCTGTGCTCTAAAGCCTGTGAGCCACAACTACTGAGCTCATGTGCCACAACTACTGAAGCCTGTGCGCCTAGAGCCCACGTTCCGCAACGAGAAGCCACCACGCACCGCAACGAAGAGTAGCCCCCGCTCTCTGCAACTGGAGAAAGCCTGCGCACAGCAACGAAGACCCAACACAGCCAGAAAGAAAAAAAAAAGAATCATCATCACTCCCATGATTTCCAACTAGAGCTATGAGAAAGTTCAAGAGGAAGGCTAAATCTTTATTTTTCACTACCTCTTCTTATAAACCTTCAAAAATAAAGCTTCCTCAAGAAATTCAGATTTGATAATTAAAAAGGAAAAGCCAAATAAAACATTTAAACATCTAAAAAATATATATTTTTAAAATGTACTTGCTATTATTTTTCTTCTCTCTTAGTTAACATTTGGAGAGATAAACATGTCTTACCTTTCCCCACCCAAAGTCTTTAAATCAGAATCATACCAATTTTAGAATGCAGGTAGCTTACTACTTGGAGCAGCAAAAAGGATGGGTCAGCATTCCAAGAGATAATTACTGAAAGACATAGTAATTCCTTTTTGCAAAAAATGTGGTACTCCAAAGTTTCAACAGTTGCATCCACCACAAACATGCTCCAAGATCCACTCAAAAGGAAAAAGTAATACAGATGCAATTTGAGACCAAATAATTATAAATTTAGGAATGAGTTTTGCTGATACTGTAAGGCCCAATATAATCAGCAACAACATCTGGAAGTAATGAAATGCAAAGGCCATATGCCTCGTCGTAAAAAGTGCTCAAGTTTCTTTCTACAAGGGAAACTGTATGCCCAATTTCAGATCCACAATCCTCTTCTCAAAAAACATAACTGTTACCTTGGGATTTCTGAAGTTAATTAGTTTAAACAGCACAAGAGAGAACCATCAGGCTTTTCCTAATTCTCAGTTAAAGCTGGAGAAAATTAACTCCACTTTAGTCAACTACAAAAACTTCATTTCTAAACCATAGTTTTAATACAGAATCTATTATTTTTTGAAGTTTCTAAACATGGGAGAAAGGAAAGGCTTTTTTTTTTAAATAATAGTTACCATTAAGTGCATTTTCCATATATTATTCCACTCCATCATCTTTACTACTCAGTGAAGTAGATTAACATCTTCATTTTAACTGAAACTCAGAAAAGTTAAGTGACTTACCCAAGATCACATAACCACACAGGTATCTGAAGCCATGTTTCAGACTCCAAAGCTCACACCCTTTTCACCACACCAAACTGTATTAAGTGACTCTTCTAAACAGTGTAGTATGACTAAAACAAATGCGTACTAACCAATGAAGTAAACAGAGAATCTACAAGCATCATGATGTTGCAGTTTAACAATAACAGCAATGTCAGGAAAAACCTTTACATTAAATTAAATGTAATAGATTATCAAGCCCACAAACTCCTCTCTGCCAGAGTTCTTAGAGAGACAGACAAATCATGCTTTTATATAGTAATTTCTGGCAGTACAACTACATTATTTCTGACCAACATACATACAACAAAATTTGTGCCACAATACATTTAAAAAAAGAGAAGACTCCTCACATATTCATTAGGAAAGTCACAAGGAATGAAGAACCTGGCAATTAAGTCCAAGAAAGTCTTAATGTTGAAATGTTATTCTGTATTTGCCCTATCATAATAAATGGGTAAGACTGAGGTTAGAAAGAAGTCCTGGCTTCTGCTCATTACCCTAAATAAAAAAATAAGCATCAAACACACCAAAGAAATACTTAATTTTAATAAGTTAAAAAGAGCCTCAGACACCCATAAACCTCCAATTCATACCAATAATGGGAGGAGAGCATAATGACTAAGAGCAAGGACTCTTAGAACACTAGCCCACTGTTCACAGTGCCATCTTACCTAACTCTTTTTACCGTTGTTAGCCTCATTTTCCTCAGCTATAAGATAAGGATAATAGTAGTAACTACATCACAGGGTTATTGATGATTAAGCAAGATACTATATCTAAAATTGTACCAACAGTGCTTAATACATGGTAATCACTCAACAAATATTAGTTATTATTACTATTAATATTACCATTACTACTATTATTAAGGTCATTTTGTCTAAGGACCTTGTGTTCCTATACTCTTACTCTCTACTCCACAAAAATATAAAACCCATTATGTTGTCTTAGGCTAACAAGTAATCTGAGCATATTAAACACTATACATGTATTCAACATACATTGGCTTATTAAACCCAACATTTAATAAGCACCTACTAAGTGCCAGACATTCTACTGTATATGGGAAACACAAAAATAAATAAGACATGATTCCTGCTCATTAAGGCATATAATCAAATAAATGCAATAAAGTACTATAGATGCTATTTAACAGGGAGTTATATACAGACAACATGGGAACACAGAGGAAGGAAGAAATGGTCAATTCCAGTTGGGGTAGTAATGAAGGAAATCAGAGGTGATGACCTGGAACAAGAAGGTAACCAACAGGATGGAGAACAGGGCCATTAGTGACAGCTGCAGTGTAGAGTAGTAGTTATAAGCATGGGTTTTACATTCCAAGAAACCTGATTCAAATCCTGGCTCCATCACTAGATGTACAACTTTGTGCATATTATACAATGTCTCTAAGCTTCAGTTTCCTCATCTGTAAATTGGGAATAGTATCACTTTCTTCATATGGTAGTTGTAAAGTTTATTTAAGAACATAAAGGTAAGCATTTAGTCCAGTGGACAATAAACACTCAGTATGTAGTAGTTATTATCATGATTCTAGAAGCCAAAGCAGTGAGAGCAAATTACTTGGGACGTTTAATAGCTTGATATGTTCAGAGAACTACAGCAATTTGGTATGGCTGGAATATAAAAAGCAAATAAAGTAGGATACAGCAAGGATAGAAACAGACAGAAGCCAAATCCTAAATAACCTTGTATGCCATACCAAGGAATTTGATTTATTCTTTATCTAAGGAATGGGAAGCCTTTTTGCCAAAGGAGTGACATGATTGAACTGGCATTAGAGAACTTACCGTGCTAGCAGGGTAAACGAAGAATTAGAGGTATAATCACAGAGGTAGATAGAGCCAGGGATTACTACAATAAGTTCAGGTGAAAGATGATGGCTTGATTTACAGCAGAAGCAGTGAGAATACAGAGAAAGAGACAAACAAGATGCTAAGAAAGAACCTACAGGACTTAGTACCTGTTTGGATGTGTGTGGTAAGAGATAGCAGATGCAAGCTTCAAGGTTTCTGACTACACTGACTAGTTTTAGGGCAATGCAATTTACAAAGGTGGGGTGGGGAAGGGATAGGGGTAGAAGGGGAAGGGATGAGTTCAGTTTTAGAATTGTGAATCTGAGATGTTTATGGAACGTACATACAGTAGGCAGTAGGAAGGGCTCTTAGCAGACTGCTAAAATAAGTGAGAGAGGGAAGCCACACGCATATCTAAGAGAAGAATGCTCCTGTGAGAGCCAACTGCAAATGCCAAAGGCTCTGGAGCAGGACATGCTTGGAGAGTTTATAGAACATAATGAAGCAGTTGTGGTTTTGCTCAAATATCTTATGCTGATGAACTTTGTATCCTTTCATTTTAAATCATTGCCCCTTTAAACCTGTCACTTAAAGTCCATCAAACTCCTGAAGTAAGACATCCAAACATCAACCTTTATAGTGATCATCCAACTAACACAGGGCAATGATCCATATATTGAGTTTAGGATCTTGGACTGTCACAAGACTAGGAAAATATTAAATGAGGTGATGCAATTAAGGTACACATGCCTAGAACACATACTCAAATACAATTTGTTATTATGTAAAACTAGTTTAGAAGGGCAAATATAATTTGAATAAATAATTTACCTTGTTTTCACATTCTATGAAATGTTCACGTTCCTGAAAAGCCTAATGTCTTTAAGGGCAGGGACCACATTTTTTCATCTTTGTAATCCCAAAGCCCAGCACTAAGCTTAACAAATAGTAGATTCTAGTTAAATTATTGTGGAATCTACCCTACGATACCAATCAGAATTCTTAAACGGAGTGCCAAGGACTCTAATCTCTGAAAGATATAATTTTATTATGCATGATGTCTGTTCACGAAAAAGAGGCCCTACCCCAAACTAAACACTGATTTTCCTCTGTAGAGAATGAGAGCATGCTTTCAACAGATTAACAAGGAGATAATACATAGTAGTAAGTACTTTTGATACTGTTATCATATTATTCAAAATTTTGTTGGGGGGGTGGTAATAGGTCAAATACATGCACCTGATGTAAGTATAGCCTTAAATAATGGTCTCTTCAACCTAAAAGAAAATAAACTTTTCTTTGTTAACTTGTCAGTCAAGTCTCAAGCAAAACAGGTACTAAAATATAGTACAGATTCTCACTATTCAGAGTCAAAATAACTAGTAAATTAAAATAATTGGGACCGGGGGCTTCCCTGGTGGTGCAGTGGTTGAGAATCTGCCTGCCAATGCAGGGGACACGGGTTCGAGTCCTGGTCTGGGAAGATCCCACATGCCACGGAGCAACTGGGCCCGTGAGCCACAATTACTGAGCCTGCGCGTCTGGAGCCTGTGCCCCGCAACAAGAGAGGCCACGATGGTGAGAGGCCCGCGCACCGCGATGAAGAGTGGTCCCCACTTGCCGCAACTAGAGAAAGCCCTCGCACAGAAACGAAGACTCAACACAGTCATAAATAAATAAATAAATAAATAAAAGAACGTGAATTTCTAAAAAAAAATAAAATAAAATAAAATAAATAAAAAATGTGTTAAAAAAAAAAAAATAATTGGGACCATTTGAGCAGTAACATCCAAGATTTGTTTTTGCAATTTAATCACACAGGTGATAACACTGGCTTGGGTGTCAAGCTAATTGTGTGTTACTCAAATATTGAATTCTCACCTCCTAAGCAATTGTTAGAAGATACTAGATGCAAAAACTCTAGTTGCTATGTTTTATATTTTATTCCACTTATCCATTTGTTTATTATCCTGGAAAAAGAAATTCTGTCCATATTCTTCTTGCAAGCTATATATAGTCCACATCAGATGTACTTAGACTACAACTACCCAAACTAATCACCTCCTCCCTCTTCAGTTTTGTCTCCTCTCAAACATGTATCCAGGCTTTGTCAGGGAGGGGATGCATAAACAAACAAACAAACACTACAACAACTTCCTCTTCTGGTAGCCTAGCAAACACAGGTTTAAATCATAAGAGTTCCCAACCATCCACCTTCAGTGTATACAAGAGGGGCGGAAATTTCAAGAAATGGAATATTATTAATGGAGATGGGGTGGTTTTCGTGTGTGACCACAAATTCTGTACCATATAAAATACCCTCTATTATACCTCTTCTGAAGACCAGATGAAGAGCACAAACATATCCAGTAACCCAGAATAGCCAAAAGAATCTTAAAAAAAAACAAAATTGGAAGACTTACACTTCCCAATTTCAAAACTTACTACAAAAAACTACAGTAATCAAGACAGTATGGAACTGGCATGAGAAGACATATAAAACAGTGGAATAAAATAGAAATAAACACTCCAGAAATAAACCATCACATTTAAAGTCAACTGATTTTTGAAAAGGGTGTCAAGACAATTTAATGGAGAAAGAAATATCTTTTCAACAAATGGTGCTGGGACAATTGGATATCCACATTCAAAAGAATGAGGTTAGATCTCTACCTCACATCTTATATAAAATCTCAAAATGGATCAAAGACCTAAATATAAGAGCTAAAAGTATAAAACTCTTAGAAAAAAAGAAGAAAACAGGTGTAAATCTTCATAACCTTGGATTACGCAATGGTCTCTTAGACATGACACCAAATGCACAAGCAACAAAAGAAAAAATAGTTAAATATAAAAATTGGGCCCAACCAAAATTTAAAATTTAATGGCACAGGACTTCCCTGGTGGTGCAGTGGTTAAGAATCTGCCTGCCAATGCAGGGTACATGGATTCGAGCCCTGGTCCAGGAAGATCCCACATGCCACAGAGCAACTAAGCCCGTGCGCCACAACTACTGAGCCTCCGCTCTGGAGCCCGCAAGCCACAACTACTGAGCCCGTGTGCCACAACTACTGAAGCCCGCACGCCTAGAGCCCATGCTCTGCAACGAGAAGCCACTGCAATGAGAAGCCCACACACCACAACGAAGAGTAGCCCTTACTCACTGCAATTAGAGAAAGCCCGTGTGCAGCAATGAAGACCCAACACAGCCAAAAATAAATAAATAATTTATTAAAAGACTTAAAAAAATCAAATTTAATGGCACAATCAAGAAAGTGAAAAGATGGCCCACAGAAAGGGAGAAAATATTTCCAAATCATGTATCTGATAAGGGACTGGTATCCAGAATACATGTTTTTTCCTAAAAACAAACAACAAACATGATTCAACAATAAAAAGACAACCCAACCAAGAAATGGGAGAAAGATCTGAATAAACATTTCTCCAAAGACATACAGATGGACAACAAGCACATGAAAAGATGCTCAACTTCATTAGTCATTGGGGAAATGCAAATCAGAGTCACAATGAGGTAAAACTCCAGGGGCTTCCCTGGTGGTGCAGTTGTTAAGAACACGCCTGCCAGTTCAGGGGGCACGGGTTCGAGCCCTGGTCTGGGAACAGCGCACATGCTGCGGAGCAGCTAAGCCCGCGAGCCACAGCTACTGAGCCTGCGCTCTAGAGCCCACAAGCCACAACTACTGAGCCCACGTGACACAACTACTGAAGCCCACACGCCTAGAGCCCATGCTCTGCAACAAGAGAAGCCACCACGAGAAACCTGCGCACTGCAATGAAGAGTAGCCCCTGCTCGCCGCAACTAGAGAAATCCCGCACACAGCAACAAAGACCCAAGGCAGCCAAAAATAAATAATAAATTTATTTTTAAAAAAAACAAAAACAAAAAACAACCAAAAACTCCATACCCACTAGCATGGCTATTTAAAAAAAAAAAAAATGTTAGCAAGGATGTGGAAAAATTGGAACCTTCATACACTGCTGGGAATGTAAAATCATGCAGTTGCTACAGAAAACAGCCTGGTGGTTTCTCAGAAAATAAAACAAGAGTTATAATATGATCAAGGTTTCACTCCAAGGTATACACTCAAGGGAACTGAAAAGATATCGTCATAAAAAACTTGTACACAAATGTTCATAATATCATTATTTACAACAGTCAAAATGTGGAAATAATCCAAATATCATCAACCAATGAACAAAATGTGGTATATCCACAAAACATATTATCCAATTTAGTACTGATACATGATACAACATGTAGAAATCTTGAAAACAATATACTAAGTGAAAGAAGTGAGGCACAAAAGATCACATATTGTATGATTCCATTTATATGAAATGCCCAGACTAGGCAAATCCAGTGAGACAGAAAATAGTGATTACCAAAGGCTGCAGGGACAGCAGAATGGGAAATGCCTGCTAATGGGTACCAGGTTTTGTTTGGGGGTGATGAAAATTTTTTTAGATAGATAACGGTGAAGGTTGCACAACTTTTTGAATGTGTTAAAAAAACCACTGAATTGTACAATTTAAAGAGTGAATTCTATATTATGTGAATTCTATTTCAATTTTTTTAACTTTGGGAATTTGAATTTGAAAAATACTTTGGAAATTTATTAAATTTCCTATTTTGATAAATGCACTGTGGTTATGTAAGAGAATGCCTTTGTTGTTAGGGAAGATACACTAAAGAATTTAAGGGTAAAAGAGACAGGATGCATGCAGTCTACTTTCAAATGATTCAGAAAATAAATTACTTGTCTGTCGAGAGAGAGAGGAATGGGACAAAATGAACAAAATTGGTCTGTCTAGATAAAGGATATATGGGAGGAGTTCTTTGTACTACTCTTGCAACTTTCCAGTAAGTTTGAAATTATATCAAAATAAAATGTAGCAAAAAAAAGAGAGAATGTATCCAATATAATTGGACTACTGCCCCTTTGGAGATTTGCTCTTTGATAATGACAGTCTGTGTCACATATGTTACTGAATTTATCAACTGCACAATTTTTAAAAGGCCAAAATAGAAATGTAGAGATTTAGCAGAATAGGTAAACACCAGGAGAAAATCAATTAGAAGCTGATAAGTGCTGGAAGTACTTTCAAAGTGTACCACTCAAAGTATCAACTGACACGGCCAAACCTTTACTTTCTGACTCAGATTTCATAAAATGCCTATGTGAAAACTTTTAAATTCTACATCATTAAAGAAAATACTACAGGTTCATTTATCTAGACTTAATACCAGATTGAGACAATTTTTCCAAAATGGAACTCATCCCATCTCTAGTGATAAAAAGGATAAAAAGTATTCTTCCTAGCATTTAATCAACATGTGAAGCATCATGATCAATCACAAATTAGTCAATATGAGGGCAAACAGGGAAAAAATAACGATTATATTACAGAAACATCTACTTAGGGACTTCCCTGGTGTTCAGTGGTTAAGACTTCGCCTTCCAACGAAGGGGATGCGGGTTCGATACCTGGTCAGGGAGCTAAGATCCCATGTGTTTCGTGGCCAAAAAACCAAAACATAAAACAGAAGCAATATGGTAACAAATCCAATAAAGACTTAAAAAAAAAGAAAAGAAAAAAGAAACATCTACTTAGAGCACAGTATTCCATGTGAACTGGGTTCAATGGCTTCAGGGAGGACATCAGTGAGTGCTCAGTCTCTTCCTGTCATAGAAGCTTTCAAATGTTTTGTCAGTCTCAAGCTTTTTGATTTGCTAATATCTACTGTGGTGAAACAATTATGTAAGATTTGTATTCAAACTTGTTCTCATAAAGCAATCTATAGATTCAATGCAATCCCTATCAAAATCCCACAGCATTTTTTACATAAATACAAAGACCCATCCTAAAATTCACGTGGAATCTCAAGGAACCCTGGCTAGTCAAACAATCTTGAAAAAGAAGAACACAGTTGGAGGATTAATACTGCTTGACTTCAAAACTTACTACTAAAGCTACAGTAATAAAAACAGTGAGATACGAGCATAAAGTCAGACATATAGACCAATGGAATACAACAGAGAGCCCAGAAAAAACCCTCCCATATATGATCAATTAATTTCAACCAAGATACCAAGACCATTCAATGGAGAAATTACAGTCTTTTCAACAAGTGGTGCTGGAAAAACTGGATATCCACAAGCTAAAGAATGAAGTTAGATGCTAACCTTACACCAAAAACAAAAGTTAACTCAAAATGGCTCAAAGACCTAAATGTAAGAGCTAAAAGGATAAAAATTCTTAGAAGAAAACATTGGGAAAAAATCTTCATGACATAGGATTTGGCAACAACTTTATGTATATGAAACCAAAAGCACAGACAATAAAAGAAAAAACCAGATAAACTGAACTTCATCTCAACTTAAAACCTTTTAAGCACGAAAGGACAACAGAGTAAAAAAGGCAACCAATGGAATGTGAGAAAATACGTGCAAATTATACGTATTATACATATGATAGGGATTAATATCCAAAG
The DNA here is from genome assembly GCF_949987535.1 of Balaenoptera acutorostrata. Taxonomy (NCBI): domain Eukaryota; kingdom Metazoa; phylum Chordata; class Mammalia; order Artiodactyla; family Balaenopteridae; genus Balaenoptera; species Balaenoptera acutorostrata. Next base: position 125,705,403 of record NC_080065.1, on the reverse strand, counting down.
AACTCCTACAATTAAACAATGAAAAAACAACCCAATTAAAAATGGGCAAAGGGGGAATTCCCTGGTGGTCCAGTGGTTAGGACTTGGCGCTTTCACTGCAGGGGCCCAGGTTCAATCCCTGATCAGGGAACTAAGATCCCACAAGCTGGGCAGTGTGGCCAAAAAAAAAAAAAAAAAAGAGGCAAAGGATTTGAATAGACATCTCTCCAAAGACGATACACAAATGGCCAACAAGCACATGAAAAAGATGTTCAACATCATAACCACACCCATTAGGATGGCTATTCTCAAAAACAGAAAACAAGTATTGGCTAGAATATGGAGAAATCAGAATCCTTGTGCTTTGCCAGTGGGAATGTAAAATGGTACGGCTGCTATGGAAAACAGTATGGTGGTTCCTCAAAAAATAAAAAATAGAATTAACAGATGATCCAGCAATCCCACTTCTGGGTATATACCAGAAAAGCAGCAATAGCAGGGACTTGAACAGGTATTTATACACCTATGTTCACAGCAGCATATTCACACCACCCAAAAGGCAGAGAAGCAATCCAAGGGTCCATCAACAGATGAATGAATAAACAAAATACGGTATACACATACAATAGAATAGTATTCAGGGCTTCCCTGGTGGCGCAGTGGTTGAGAATCTGCCTGCTAATGCAGGGGACACGGGTTCGAGCCCTGGTCTGGGAAGATCCCACATGCCACGGAGCAGCTGGGCCCGTGAGCCACAATTGCTGAGCCTGCGCGTCTGGAGCCTGTGCCCCGCGACGGGAGGGGCCGCGATAGAGAAAGGCCCGCGCACCGCGATGAAGAGCGGTCCCCGCACCGCGATGAAGAGTGGCCCCCGCTTGCCGCAACCGGAGAAAGCCCTCGCACGAACCGAAGACCCAACACAGCCAAAAATAAATAAATAAATAAATAAATAAATAAATAAATAAGAAAATCCTTTAAAAAAAAAAAAAAAAAAGAATAGTATTCAGCTAAGTATCACACATGCTGCAAACATGGATGAACCTTGAAGGCATTATGCTAAGTAAAATAAGCCAGTCACAAAAAGTAGAAAAACTGTATGATTTCACTTGAGATACCTAGAGTAGTCAAAATCATAGAGAAAGAAAGCAGAACTGTGGTTGCTAACGGGCTGAAGAAGGGAGGACAGGGCATTACTGTTTAATGGGTACAAAGTTTCAGTTTTGGAAGATGAAAAAGTTCTGGAGATGGCTGGTGGTGATGGTTGCACAACAATGTGAATGTACTTAAAACCACTTTAAAATGCTTAAAATGGTAAATTCTGGACTTCCCCAGCGGTCCAGTGGTTAAGACTTTGCACTTCCACTGCAGGGGGCGGGGGTTCAATCCCTTGTTGGGGAATTAAGATCCCACATGCCACATGGCATGGCCAAAAAAAACAGGTAAATTTTATGTTATGTATATTTTAACACATTTTAAAAAATGGTTAAAATGGTAAAATTTTGTTATCCTTGTTTTACCACAATTAAAAAAAATTGTTCTCAACCTAACTGTCCTCATTACAAAGCATCAAAACTTGACAATTTAATAAACTGTTCTCCTGTTCAACTCTTTGTTTCTTGGGGCTAAACCCTGGGAGTGTACTTGCCTTTTTCTTTTCAAAATTGCAAACTAACGCAGTGAATCAAACCACTAGGATACAGTGGGACATCTACTTTAAAAAAACAAACAAACAAACAAACTCTTTCTACTAATGAAAACATCATCCATTAAGGGAAAAACTTTGTGAGAACAGAAGGATGTATAGGGGAGGAAGAGCAGAATGTGTTCTTTGACAAACTGTTGCTAAATCTCAGCTTATCAAATAAAAAAAAGCTTTATATACAACTTTACTTTCCTCCTGATTTAGGTAAAGTTGACCAGAAAAAAGGTAAACCAGTCAATCATCATAAGGCAAATGATCTTTATTCATAGGAACCATACACTGTAAGTAACTACCAATAGAATAGCACACAGATTTTAATTTTCACAAATTAAAATCAATGTTTCCCATAGTGGCAAAGGTGCAAAGTTGGGTATATGCCTTCCTATATTGGTACTTCTAATATTTCTTAATTCTCTTAAAATGAATAATAATAAGACCTAGACTTTCCGAGTTTAAGTGCAATTACAAAATTACCTTAAAGTAGTGTTCCTCCAATACTCAATAGCACACCTTTGACTGCCTTCTTCTTTTTTTTTTTTAATTATTTTTTTTTAATTAATTTATTTATTTTTATTTTTGGCTGCATTGGGTCTTTGTTGCTGCATGCGGGCTTTTCTCTAGTTGCCACGAGCGGGGGCTACTCTTCCTTGTGGTTCGTGGGCTTCTCATTGGGTGGCTTCTCTTGTTGCAGAGCACGGGCTCTAGGCGTGTGGGCTTCAGTAGTTGTTGCACTTGGGCTCAGTAGTTGTGGCTCGCGGACTCTGGTGTGCAGGCTCAGCAGCTGTGGAGCACGGGCTTAGTTGCTCTGCAGCATGTGGGATCTTCCCAGACCAGGGCTCGGACCCGTGTCCCCTGCACTGGCAGGCGGATTCTTAACCACTGCACCACCAGGGAAGTCCCTGACTGCCTTCTTAATATATTGATTGATCTACATGGCAGTCACCAATTTCATAATATAAAAGTTTTCCAACAGGGTCAACTACGGATTAAATGCTAGTTTGAGAAGGCATTTCCTAAGCAACTAATTAAATTCATGAATCAGAAGAGAAACAGTCAGCAGGACAATATAGCAGTTAAGATAACTATAACGGGAGTCACATAACCTACTTTCTACTATAAATTAGCTGTGTGATCCTGAGCAAGTCATTCAGATCAATGGTTCCCAGACTGTTGAGGCTTTACCCAGAGTCCTAACATGAACTTTCCAATTTGATATTTTGTCAAACACGGATATTTAAAAAATTAATTTCATAATAGTTGGAAGGGCATTATCTCAAGATAGAAACAAGTGAGAGGACTTCCCTGGTGGCGCAGTGGTTAAGAATCCACCTGTCAATGCAGGGCACACGGGTTCGAGCCCTGGTCCAGGAAGATCCCACATGCCGTGGAGCAACAAAGCCCCTGCGCCACAACTACTGAGCCTGTGCTCTAGAGCCCGCAAGCCACAACTACTAAGCCCATGTGCCACAACTACTAAGCCCATGTGCCACAACTACTGAAGCCCGCACACCTAGAGCCCGTGCTCCCTAACAAAGACAAGCCACCGCAATGAGAGGCACATGTAATGCAACGAAGAGCAGCCCCCGCTGGCCTCAACTAAAGAAAGCCCGCACACAGCAACGAAGACCAAACGCCGGCAAAAATAAATAAATAAAATAAATAAATTTTAAAAAATCATTGTTATTAAAAAAAAGAAAAAAGTGGGAAAAGACAGCTTTATGAGAAATTCACTGCATTATCCTTACTTTTCTCATTTCACTATAGATCTATGAAAACTTCAATAGGGATTAAGCAAGCATTTATTGGAGACACAGCATTGGCAACCAAAAACTTTGCCTAGTTCTTAATCAGAAGAAGCAAAATAGCAGCATGAGTTCTGGATTCAAATCCTAGCTTTACCACTTACTAGCTGTATAACATTTTAACCATTTTTTTGTTTTTTTGTTTTTTGGATTCATCATTTCTCTGAACCTACACTTATGCATCTATAGAAATGTAGATAATACCTACTTCAAAGGGGTGTTGAGTGATTAAACAAAATAACCAAAATATATAGTATGGTACTGGAATATAATAAGCATTCAATAAATGGTAGCAGTTACCTAAAAATGAGATGAAATAGGATTATCACCAGGATTCTATGACTTTGCAGACAAGCAACAGGAGAGGAAAATTGTAAATAATAAGGTCCAAGAAGATAGATATATTGGAACAGTTCATTTATAGTGGATTGAAAAAAAAAAAGAAAAAGAAAGAAAAGAATTTATTTTATTTCTTAAAACTTTGGTTCTGTAGGAAGGTAAATTTGGGCAAAAAAAAAAAAAGTAGACACCTCATTTCTCTTCTTTTTCCTTGCCAACTCAAGACTAATACTTTTTAAAAACTGCTATTCTATTTATCTTAACTCTCATTGAATCAGAAGGCCAGAATTGATTTTCAGAGGTCATCACTGTACTACCAGATAGGCTCAGAAAAGAATGTGCTTAAACTCATCTCCAATGCTACATTCTTAACATGTTTTATCACTTTTGATTAGATAAAAAGTCTAAATTCTTCTCAAATTCACCATTTAAAAATCTCACATGAATAGTATGTTATCTTTTGTATAACAATGGGGAAAATAAAACTACATATTTGTATTTCCGTAAAGAAATTCTGAAAGGACATTAAGACATTAAAAGTGTAAAGGGCAGGGGACTTCCTGGTGGTGCAGTGGTTAAGAATCCGCCTGCCAATGCAGGCGACAGGGGTTTGAGCCCTGGTCCAGGAAGATCCCACATGCCGCGGAGCAACTAAGCCCATGCGCCACAACTACTGAGCCTGCACTCTAGAGCCTGTGAGCCACAGCTACCAAGCCTGCGAGCCACAACTACTGAAGCTCATGTGCCTAGAACCTGTGCTCTGCAACGAGAAGCCACTGCAATGAGAAGCCAACGCACTGCAACGAAGAGTAACCCTGCTCTCTGCAACTAGAGAAAGCCCGTGAGCGGCAACAAAGACTCAACGCAGCCGAAAATAAATAAATAAATAAAAATTTAAAACTGTAAAGGGCAGGATCCTTGGGAGCAGGAGTAAGGTCAAGACTTTTTACTGTATCTGCCTTTATATTAGTCTTATGAACTATACAAATGTAAATCACCTAGGAAAATGTACTAAATAATAACCAAAAGAAAACCTCTACATACTTCGAGTTTCACAAAAAGGTTATCCTCTACCCATACCTAATCAACTCTGTTTCGACCCACCATTCATATAACCAAACTCACCAACGAATCATTTTATGTAAAGTCTTAAGGCTTTATAGAATGAAACTTGTGCAAGGCTGATGCTCATGCGATATAAAAAATTGTTACACGGGCTTCCCTGGTGGCGCAGTGGTTGAGAGTCCGCCTGCCACTGCAGGGGACACAGGTTCGAGCCCTGGTCCGGGAAGATTCCAGATGCCGCGGAGCAACTAAGCCCGGGCGCCACAACTACTGAGCCTGCATTCTAGAGCCCATGAACCACAACTACTGAGCCCATGTGCCACAACTACTGAAGCCTGCATGCCTCGAGCCCAAGCTCTACAACAGGAGAGCCCACCGCAATGAAGGGCCTGTGCACCGCAGCAAGGAGTGGCTCCTGCTCGCCACAACTAGAGAGAGCCCGCTCGCTTCAGTGAAGACCCAACGCAGCCAAAAATAAAATAAATTAAATAAATAAATTTAAAAAAAAATTGTTACAGTAATAACATGTAATTTTTCCTTCAATCGACATTTTCACGTCTCCAAAATTTGCTCACTAGAATGCAAAGGTATATTTCCTATTTTATCACTACTGATGATAATTTATGGAGTAAAGCCTTTCTACCTTGAACAAAGTCCCCATAAAGGATTTTTAGAAATTCATTTTCATGGACAATAAATGAATTTTTCAAAAACAATATAGCATTTTAAGTTTCCTAAAATTATATATTTACCATGGAAAATTTATAACATTAAACCTGTTCGGGGCTTCCCTGGTAGCACAGTGATTAAGAATACGCCTGCCAATGCAGGGGACACGGGTTCGAGCTCTGATCCGGGAAGATCCCACATGTCACGGAGCAACTAAGCCCGCCTGCCGCAACTACTGAAGCCTTCGCGCCTAGAGCCCATGCTCCGCAACAAGAGAAGCCACCGCAATGAGAAGCCCGCACACCGCAATGAGGAGTAGAACCTGCTCAACACAACTAGAGAAAGCCCCCGCAGCAACGAAGAACCAACACAGCCAAAAATAAATAAATAAAATAAAATAAATTTAAAAAAAAACAAAACACCTGTCCGTACCCTCTTTCAATTTCTCTCTTGTTCAGGTTATAAGCGTAAGCCCTGAGATGCTATTAAAAGCAGTGACTCACCTTGTTTACCTGAACTTTGAATACAGAGTATTCATGACAAAATTGCCATCCCAGATAAGAGTGGGCCTCTAGACAAGTGGTTCTCAACCAGGGGTGATTTTGCCCCCCAAGACATTTGGCTCTGTCTAAGGACATTTTTAGCTGTCACAGCTGGGTGGGTTTTACTGGCATCTAGTGAGTAAACGCCAGGGATGCTGCTAAAGCACAGGAGAGCCCCTCACAACAAGGTATTATCTGGCCCCAAATGTCGATATGTTGCTGTTGAGAAACTTTGCTCTATCTAGATAGTAGGTCATAAGTAACCCTAAAGGAAATGATCCATCTCCTATTAGAGAAAATCAGAATGGACCCTCTGTATGGCCTGTGCTTTTGACTCTTTAAAATAATCTTCAGGAAAAAAAAAAAATCCCTACAAAGCTTTTGTTATAATTTGCTATAAAATGTTGTACACAATTTCCATGTGCTTTTACCTAATTGTAAATATAGCACCTGTATCAAGATAAGAAAAAATCCTCAGCAATGTTTTCTAATTGGATATCTATCTTTTAAGTGTGTATATGAACATGTATACATATACATATAGGCCTATATAGGCCTGGAAATTTTTCTAAAATAAAAATTTCAATACTGGTTATCTCTGAAGAGTGGGATTTGAAGGGTCAGTACGGGTGAGGAGAACTTTTACTTTTCATCTTATATCTACTATCTACACTGTTGAACTTTTTTACCATAGGACTATATTACTTTTATAATTTTAAAAAGAAGATGTCACACACATATACATACAGTATATGCATACATTAAGACAAAAAATTAAAGATCATAAACCTCACCAAAATCCTTTCTTTAGGAATTTTATTTTCCTTTTACCTTACTTAAAAAAAAAATACAAATCTAAAGTTAACATTTAAAAATAGATTTTTAAAGAATTTTCAACCTGACTTCTATTCTGAAAAATGGGTACATTTCAAAAGAATCCAATGCAAGTTCTGACTCTTCTATTCAAGGACTTGGACAGCTAAGGAACATGCTCAGCATGCCTGAAGAAATACAAAACAGGTATTCACCCCAATGTTTAAAACAACAAGAACCAAAGACCCCAAATTGTGACATTCCCTAAGCTAGCACAATTCTAATATAAAAAATTTACAAAAAGATCCAAGCCCCTTCTTCAAACTAAAAGGTGTTTTGACTTAGCCAGCAAGGGAAAGCACCTTGTTTTTTCTCAGCTGTAGGCTCTGATAATGAATAGAAAAGAGGTCCTTAAAGTATCTACATTTCTGTATACCAAATGTATAGAATTTCAACTAACTCTAGAGCAAATGCACTAGGCCTCCACATTTCTTACTCATTTCTCACCTAGTCCTGCCCCATTCGGGGAACAAGACAAACTTCGCTCTCAAACTACAAACCAACCCATCTCTCTGAATGTCTACATTCTAAATACTTGGTTCTAAAACATCTAGGTATGATGAAAATAAAGATTCTATTATTATTCATCAAATGCCAGTTAGGTGAGTGTTTTTTGAAGAATATTATTTATGGTCTTTTCACACTGGAAATTCAAAGTTAATAATATGGGAGAAGACACTCATCTTGTCAGAGAGAAAAGACAATCCAAGAAATTTGCTTGGGAAAAAAAGGTCATTTCACTCACAAAGGTATAGACTATATCCTACCACACATATACAACAGACACTAGATATTCCAGGAATTTCTTCTCCATGTTATATGGATGCGTGAACAAGCCTCATATAAATGGTTATTTCAAAAGCTCATTTACCCAGATATAACACATGAGCCCACAGAGTTAGAAATTCATAACTTTGGAAGCTCACTAGCACTCTACCTCTGAAGAAATTTAAGAATACTACTGAAGTAAAAACAAGTGTGTGATGTTTCATCTCATCAATGACAATTATGCAAAAATGGTCCAGAAAATCAAGGACATCATCCTTCTCTCACATTCAGACCAAAGCAAACCTTTTCAGTCTCTCTTGGAAGTTTCAAAGAAAAATGGACTCTAATCTTTAGAGCCTAAAGATATTCCCACTTTATTTCCTAGGTAAAAGGTAAATGTGTTCTAGGTTCATCTCTCATCAATTTTCATTCAAAGTCTAAATGAAAGCCTTCCACAAGCCCAGGAGTGGAAGTGCTCCAGAGTCTCTCCGTAACTGCCTACTCAAATAAAATCCTGTCCCACCTTGGCTTAGAAGTTATTTCTCTTATAGTGAAATTCAAAGATACAGATATTCAAGGAACTATCTCCTTTACAACCCACACAGTTTTTTCCAAAGCAAAATATTGGGGTTAGAATACACTAAGGTTTTAAATCTAAAGGAATTCCTGTTCAGACCAAGAATGGTAAGACTGTGCACTAAATGTATTCTACAACCCACAAATGCAGTGTCTCCTCATTCCTCTCAAATACAAAAGCCAGGATAGTTGTACATATATAGAAATCCCTGTACTTTAAGATCAACACTGGAGGTTAAAACATCATAGGGGATGAACCAGGCACCTTAGAACCAAAATAGAATACTCTGAGCACTTAGAACAATAGTCATCACAAGACAGTACTATAACCAAGCCAAAATCAAGGGAAAAAAGTGCAGATATAAAATATCTCCTTTTGCCCTAGAGCCCAAAAGTTGATGCCTACCATTCTAGGTTGCCTAGACCTAAAAAGGCCCAGTATACACCTAAGAGCTAAAAGAAACTAAGGGCCTGATAACAAATTCCCCTCACTGCAAAAGGTGTCCATACAGGGCCTCATCTTCTCCAAGCATAAAAATCTCCAGAGTTCAGCTATCCAGCTGTTGCGAAGCTCAAAGATGCACTGGAACTTTCTTTTCCTGTCTAACTTCACACAAAGTTCCAGGCGCAAGACCCACATGATTTTTCAGCGCAAAAGCAGAGAGCTCACCTGTCTCAAACTATAGAGTAGAATTAAGACCCCTCCTTAAACACACAAGTAAGGCATAAGGCAAACAATGTCCAACCCTGCAACTCTGAGGAGAGACACAGTACAGTGGCAATGCTCTTTAGGCAAGCCAGCTCTGTCTCTCTGTCTCTGTCTCACTCTCCCTCTCTCACCCTGACCCTCTGTCTCGCTCTCTCAGTACCAAGGGCAGGGACTCTGGCAAGACCCCGCCCCCCCCCCCCATCTCCAAAGCGGGGTGGGCGGGAGGTGCCCGAGGAGTCCCGGTTCCCGCGCGAAGCTCAGAGACCAAAGGATTCCCTATTGTGGGTCTATGGATGGTGACGGGAAGCAGTCCGGCTCAAGCCGCGGGCTGAAGAGTAAGCCGAGGGCGCACTAGGCCCGCACCGCTGCCACTGCCGCCATGGAGCCGATCGCTGTCAGAGAACGACTCCGCCTGGGCAGCGGGAGGGTGGCCCCGGCCCTGCGCCGGCCCAGAGAGAATTCGTGCCTCAAGCTGTGTGGGAGGCGGGGGTCCCCGAGCCGTACCTCGGACACCTCGTCCTCGTCGCTACCAGAGGCACCACCCCCGGTCCTCAGGACGGCAGCCGCCAACTTGAAATCCAGCGCCGCGTCCCCTCCGCTCGCACCGCTGCCGCCGCCACCGACTCCCGGAGCCGGCCCGGCCTCCCCAAAGAGTCTCACGGTGCGGATTCCCAGTCCGACCCCTCCCGGCGGAGGCGGCTCCGAGGCCCCGGCTGGGGCGGATCGCGGAGCCACTGAGTCAAGGTCCTCCTCAAAGGAGGTGCCGCCGCCTCCGCCGTCGGTCAGCATGGTTCTCACGCGGAGCCGGAGACGCTGCCGAGTCACTCGCGGCCGCGGCCACCGCCGCCGCCAATCCCGGGAACGAGAGAACCAGCAGGAGGAAGAAGCGTCTCCTTCCCCCCCGTCCCAGCAGCGCCACTAACTTCTCACTGCCTAACCTGCTGCCTCCCGCCCCCACACTCGCCACTGGCTGCAGCTCCCCAGCGGCTGCAGATCATTGGCCAAGGCGAGCCGTCGCTCAGACTCTTCGTCACGCGCCGCTCCCTGGCTCGCGGCCCCCAAGCTGCTTTGACCCGCGCAGGCCTAGGCGGTTGCGAACACCCGCCTCCTATTCCCCACGTGCCGACTTCCGGTCTTTTTCTATGTCTATTGGCCAGTCTCTCTGACTATCGCGTCACGACCTTAAAGTGGATTAGTTGGCCTTGTGGTCAGTCATAGTGACCCCTGACAATGGGAAACTTCATTGGCGACAGCAAGTGTCGGTCACTTGGTCACAGGACGTCGCGTGGTACAATTGGCCGGTAAGTGTACCATTCATCCCGCCCCCATCTGAGGTGACGGGAAAGGGTTGGGGAATTTCCACTCTTGATTAAAATGACGGCTGAGGTGACGACCTGCAAGAATTGGTGAGATTTGGAGTGAATTCACCCAGCGCTTAGTGAGACTCCTACGTCAATGGTGCACGAGGCGCGGAGGTAACGCAGTCCCCACCTGTCGCTCTCTGCCAGGCGCGGAGAGTTGCTGCACGCGGATTGGAGGGAAGAAGCTGTCAGTCTCAGCTAGGCTCCACCGTCCTGCCCGTCCCTGGTTGGAGGAGCGGCGCGTCAGTAACTAGAGAGGTAACCGCCTCTGGGACAGGAGGCTGAGTAAACTCTGCTTCTGGCTCTTTGGGCGGGAGTAGGGGGCTGGGAGAGACGATCGAGTGGGGCCGTTCCGGCTGAGTGCCTCCCGCCTTTCCGAGATGAGCGTAGCCCCCCGAGCTGAGGGAACCAGAGAGCTGCTGAGGATGACCGCCCGGAGGCGATTCGGCCAGCCCGTGTGCCAGGACGTGGCTGGGTGCGGCAGTTCTACAACCTGCGGGCGGGGTCGCCCCTCGGGGGCGCGTTCTCTTGCCTGTGGAAGGCGGCGGGCCTGAGGGCTGGACAGCGCCATGCCTCAGTACCGGGAACTGTCCCACGAAGGAGGGTGGGAAGGCCGTGGACAGCGCGCGGAATCACACCGCTGGGCTGAACGCAGTGGTTAAGAGTGCGTGCTCTGGAGCAATTTCGAGTTCTGGTGCCGCCGCTTATTTACTGTGTGACCTCCGGGCGTTAGTTGTTTAGTCTCTGTGATTTTCAGTTCGCCCGTCTGTAAAATGGGGGTAATATTAATACCTCCCTCACTGAGTTGTTGTTATGAATAAATGGTAATAACGTCAGGCGCTTAGCAAAGTGCCAAACTTACAGCAAAGACTAACTTTTTTTAGTTAGTCTTCCTTCAGGAGTCCTCCACCTGCCCCTGGCTCCTGCCAGCCACACTAATTGTTGTCTCTGTGATGCAAAACAAGGCTAGCTAAGGGGGTCTTCCCCCCTCAAAGGAGCTCTCTGTACCTCTGTTAGCTCTATCTCTCTATCGCCTTTGTCAATAAAGAGGGCTTTAAAAGAACTAATGCTCTAACTAATCCTACGATCAAAGATCGCAAGAAAGGCATTTGGGGAAGTTTGTATGGCAAATGTTCTTTGACCCTGAGAATGTCCATACGAGTTTAGCCAAGAGACATTGGCTAAAAGCAAAAGCTTTGGCATTGTCTACTCTCTTGCAACTTTAACAAAGGGCCTTGTATAGCTTGAGTGTGTAATTTTTAATATTTCACCTCCCTTGAACTGGAATCTGAAAATTCTACAAAAAATGATTTTTAAAATGACTTTAAAAATTGATTCTGCCAAGCATTTATTTAAAGAGCAATTCGAAGATTGTGAACATTTCTTTGGCTTGATAAATGCTCATTTTGGCATTTCACGTGTCAAAAAGAGACAGTTTTCTATGAGCAGAACATTTCAGGTAAATGTTCTTTCTAGATAATACATTGTAGAAAATGCGGGGAAAGTACCTTTTCTAGAAAACTACTTTGATGTCAATGCCATGTACACTGGCTTTAGTTAGAATTTGTGGAACTTAATTAGCTCATATCTTCAGTAGGCATGTGTGACTAGGTCACAACTCAAACTAATAGCGCCAACAAAAGAAACCCAGCACTGCCCAACCCACTTCAGAGCTGGATTATCCAGAATTGGTATGGCTACATCCTTAGGCAAAAACAGGTATTGACTGGTGCAACATTACAAAGGAACTGCTTGTCATTTCTACCACTATCACAAAAATAATTTCTGATGCAGCTACCTGAAAAAACTCTTTAAATTCATTACGTGAATCTCAAGGACAGAGAGAAAGGAAATCTGGATATATACATTTCCCCCAGTATATTTGAGAGAGAAAAATACACTCTCTACTCAGGCCCTAGCAACCAACCCCGAGTATAACTGGGAGTATAATGATCAAGCAGTGATCTTTGTTTCACCAGGACCTTTACCTAAGACACTTGTTTTCAGTAGTTTGACAGTCAGTATTGGAGTTAGGAACTCTCAATCTCCTAGATTTTGGTGACTGCTATATAGATTGTATGTTAAATATAATTTAATATTTCCATATATGCCACATTCATGTGGTTTTACAAATGTGAAAACTAATTGAGAAATCATCATATCAAGTAATACATTTGATGAATATATAAGGTCATACTCAATGTATTCAGTGTAAAATATCAATAAGTACTAATGTGATTTAGTGGGTAACCTTGGTTTTGATATATTATATATTAAGATGGTATTTACTACTGAAAGAAAAGTAATACACTGATTTTTCAAAGGCTGAATAAGTAGTGGAGCACAAAATCCCTCTTAAAAGTATATTTGTTGGAAATTAACATTAGAATAAAATGTTTTCCCACAGAAAACCAGTGGGAATATTTATTAGGGTCTAATTTAACGTGTTTCAAAGCACACTCTTCCTTCTGATCATCTTTCAGACAGGGAAGGAAAAAGGGAAACTGTATAGTCCAAGGCTTTTTTAAACTTTGGGGTAATAAAAGGCTTCATTCCTCATAAGAAATATGAGATTGACAACTAAATTGTAGATACAGGGAATTTAGCTACATGTAGTTCTTTTACACGCAACCTGCATTTTCTCAAGACATTTAATTTCTGCCTGTCAGTCCATCTCAGTTCAGCCCATCTATATAAGGAAAGAAGGATAAGTAAACCAACAAATTTGTTGCACTTGGATGTTATGTCATTTAACCTTTATAATAGCCCTATCAAGATTTCACCCATTTTACAGATAAGGAAATTGAAACTCCAAGAAGGTTATATAACTTGCCCAAACATATAAGGCCAGTATATTAAAAGGCTAGGATTTGAATTTATTTCTGCCTGATCCCAAAACCCATGCTCTTCCCACTATATCACGTTGATTCCTTGGTACCCTCAAAGGTAGAGGAATTTAATCAATCAGGTAAACTGATATAATACTTCAACCATTATATCTTTATAAACCTGCTAATTAGGACTCTAGGTAAATTATCCCTGACTGCCACCAAATTTGATATCTCTCTCTTTTGTAACAGTTGGAAACATTTAACTTAAAACTTATCTCCTGGTTTCTCCAACTATATTGTTAGTTTCTCAGACCATGTAATTTCACATTAAAAAATCTGAATACTTAATATATTCACATGGTTCACATTTCAAAAAGAATTTTAAAAATACGATGAAAGTAGTCCTTTTACTTTGTCCATTAAACACCCAGATCCCCTCTTATAAGCAAACCATGTTATCAGGTTTCTAAGTCCCCTTCTAGGAATGTTTATACATATATAAGCAATTTCGTACCTGTCTACTTTTTCCCTTTTTAACACAAATGGCAGCATACTATACACACTTCTGTATCTTGCTTTTTTCACCTAATATATTCTAGAGATATTCCATGTCAGTATATAAAGAGCTCTGTAATTCTTGTTTACTCCTTCATAGTATTCTGTTAACCAGGCATACTATAATTTATTTATCCAGTACTATAATGTTGAACATTTAGATTGTTTCAGTTTTTTTTTTTTGTAAAACAAACAGTGCTACAGATGTCTAACTTTCTAACCTACTCTCTATCCTCCAGGAAGTTCTGGGCACAACTTAGTTCAATTGAAAAACCATAAAATTGCAACCAGGCTGAAGGCTACCACTTATTTGAGCTATATTTGAATATACCTGCAAGATGTAGGAAGTGGGCATGTTTTAAAAAACAAGGAGCTATGCCTGCAGCTGGACTACCCCACCACATAGCCTAAGAAAATTATACCAAATTATTCAGAAAATTTACTGAGCCTACCTGAAAATGGGAAAAGTGTGTGTGTATATATATATATATATATATATATATATATATATATATATATATATAAAACTTCTAAAACTAACAAGTATATAAATACCTCTTGTGGTAGAATCACTCAGGTTCTCAACAATGGAGAGAGGAGAGAACAATTAATACCCATATTCATTTTCTTCCTTGGGGTTCTGTCAGGATTCCTTAGTCCTTGAATTGTTTAACAGAGGACAGCATGTCAAGGAGAATATGCAATAGGGTTGAGAGGAAGTAGGATTTGGTGGGAGGGTCTCTGAGTTGAGAATCAGAAATACCAAATCTACTTCAAGTGACGAGTATACTTCTGTGCGTGATGCTGTGCTCCTTGACCAAGAAAGTTTGTGTGTCCAGTTGACCTTTTGAGGTACACTTTAAAGGTACATAACTTAAGAGACATTCCATACCACAAAACATAGTCATCACTTTAAATCAAATATCATACATGTATGGAAAAAGTATGGTACGTTACATGTAAAACCAAGATGTTAATAGTAATTATCTTTGGGGTAATAGATTCGTACGGAGATTTATAAAATTATATTTTTCTTTTTTGAATATTTATATTTTCTAGGCTTTTCTTTTTTACTTTTCCACAGTGAACATATACTTTTTGTGTAATAAAAATTTTTTCAAATATTTCAGATTAGTTTTGCAATTTTTTCACATGTACATTCAACCAACATTGACTTAATTCCTGCTGCGTGCATGGCACTTTGCCAAGTCTTTAGAGAAAACATAAAAGAAGCAGAAGATAATGTACTTCTTTTCAGTTAAACTGATGCATATACTTATTGACTGATGATTAGGTAGATAAAATGCACGTGGGGATAATAGAGAACAGTCTTAACAGAAAGACAAATTCAAGACACTATAATAAACTATTTTGCAGTATTGAGTAGGTAGAAAGTAAAAGAAATCAAAATAGAGTAAGTTTATTTAGGAAAAAGCTTTGATTATTATCATTTTGAACTAGGAACTAACTGAGGGAAATAGAAGAGGTAAAGCCTTCCAAATGGAAAGGAATGGTTAAAAGAATAACTTGGTCAGTGCAGAGAAATCAGAAAGAGGATTAAAGAGAAATTTGGTTAAAGAAATGTTGAATACTGGACTGAGCGCTTTAAATTTCGGTTCGTAGTTATTGAAAAGCAAAGTTACCAAGATAAAAATTGTCAAAGGGAGATTACAACTTTTTGTTTTATTTTGTTTTGTTTGGGCTGCATTGTATGAGTTGGGATATGGAACAAGGAGGTACTGGAGTCTAGGAAACAAGCAGTCTTGCTGTTGTACTTAGGCCAGGTGTGAGGTAATGAAAGCCTGAATCAGGGGAGTGGCTATCAAAATGAGAGAATGGAACTGTCAGCAAGCATAAGAATCAGCATGACTTGGTGCCTGATGAAATGCGGGGAACAGTAGAGTTAGGAACAAAAGTTACTCGAGAGAAATCAATACAAACTTTCTGAAGCGAAATGTGGCATTATGTATCAAGATCCTTTCTTTAAATTTTTATTTCCTCCTATTAGAATGGCTAAAATCCAACGAACTGACAGTACCAATTGCCGGTGAGGATGCAAAACAACAGCAGCTCTCATTCATTGCTGATGAGAATGCAAAATGGTACAGCCATTCTGGAAAAGAGTTTGGAAGGTTCCTACAATGCTAAACATGGTCTTACCATACAATGCACAATTGCACTTCTAAGTATTTACCCATTGATTTGAAAACTTATATCCACATAAAATCCTGCATGGGGATGTTTATAGCAGCTTTCTTCATAATCATTGCTTCTGGAAGCAACCATGGTGTCCTTCAATAAATGAATGGGTAAACAAAGTGTGTTATAGCCATACAATGGAATACTATAAAAAGGAATGAGCTGTCAAACCATGCAAAGACAAAGATGAATTTCAATGCATATTGTGAAGTGAAAGAAGCCAGTTTGAAAAGGCCACGTATTGTATGATTCTATTTATATGACATTCTGGAAAAGGCAAAACTATGGAGATAGTAAACAGATCAATGTGCCAGGGGTTGAGGTGGGGGAAGAGTTGAATAGGTGAAGCACAGAGGATTTTTTAGGGTGGTAAAGTTCTGTATGATATTGTATTCTGTATGATACTGTAATAGTAGATACATGACACTATGCATTCGTCAAACCTATAGAACTTTACAGCACAAAGAGTGAAATTTAACGTATGAAAAAAAATTTTTTTAATCATTTAGTAGTCCAGGGGATCCCAGAATGGAATGCAGACTATGGCAAAGGAATCTAATTGTATCACAAATGTACAGAACAGGACTTCCCTGGTGGCGCAGTGGTTAAGAATCCGCCTGCCAGTGCCGGGGACACAGGTTCAAGCCCTGGTCCAAGAAGATCCCACATGCTGTGGAGCAACTAAGCCCATTTACCACAACTACTGAGCCTGAGCTCTAGAGCCTGCAAGCCACAACTACTGAGCCCAAGTGCCACAACTACTGAAGCCTGCACGCCTAGAGCCCATGCTCCACAACAAGAGAAGCCACCACAATGAGAAGCCCACTCACTGCAACGAAGAGTAGTCCCCGCTCGCCGCAACTAGAGAAAGTCCATGCGCAGCAATGAAGACCCAATGCAGCCAAAAATAAATAAATAAATAAGTTTATTTTTTTTAAAAATGTGTGAAACAACCTCACTGAAGGGAGTGAAGGAAAAATATACTGACCTACGTAACTTTGGAAATGAGTGGTGGCTCTAAGACTAAAGACAAAAGGAATAGCACATAAGCACTGTACTATGCTTGATCAAGTTGTTTCCCATGGAGATATGCATTAACAGTTCTGAAACCACTATGTATGTGTACTGGAACTGAACAATTATGTAAATGGATGACAGATTGTAGGAGCCTACTTTCTCACTGTTAGAGTGGGAGACTACAGATAAGCAAGGGGAATAGGCTAGAATGATCTGTGAGGTGATGGGTTAGAGCTGGAAACATGAGTATGAACTCATATTTAGTTTACTATTGTTACAAGTGGATATATGTAGAAATATGTATAGGTATGTATATATACACAAATTAGTATACACACATATTTTTTTTGTTCTGTCAGCTAGAAATGACATTCCAGTAGCAACATGCACACCTTATACTCCGGGTTTTTAATATCATTCTTCAATAAAAGGAACCATGGCTGGGCTTTCCTGGTGGCGCAGTGGTTGAGAGTCTGCCTGCCAGTGCAGGGGACACAGGTTCGAGCCCTGGCTGGGAAGGTCCCACATGCCGCGGAGCAACTAGGCCCATGAGCCACAACTACTGAGCCTGCGCATCTGGAGCCTGTGCTCCGCAACAAGAGAGGCCGCGATAGTGAGAGGCCCGCGCACCATGATGAAGAGTGGCCCCGCTTGCCACAACTAGAGAAAGCCCTCGCACAGAAACGAAGACCCAACACAGCCAAAAACAAATTAATTAATTAATAAAAAAAAAAAAAAGGAACCATGGCTGCTTAGAGAAATGACTGATTCTAGGACTGGGGCAGTAAATATATTGTACAAGATGAGCCTGGATCATCTTATAGTGCCAGAAAGTAAGAAAGTACTAAACATACACACATACACAAAATAATGAGGGTATCTCAGAGAGATACAGGTGCTAACTGAAAGAGCTCCCAATGGCCAAAGCTGGGACAATTTGAGCAAATAATTAGTATTGGATTATAACCCAAAGTATAAAATAAATATCCACAAGTTCATATGTATATAAGTAAATGATTGAATAAATAAATGAATGGAGAGAATACATAAGTCTTCCATGCACAAGAATTCCAAATTTATGTAGATACTTTGCCCTTAAGGAGGTGAAGCATAACTCCCTTTTCCTTAAGTGTAGGTTGTGCTTAGTGACATCCTTCCAAAGAGTACAGTATGGAAAAGGGAGGGGGAAGGGTAACTTTATAGTGGAGAAACCTGACAAACACTACCTCAGACAGGTGTCAAGATTAACATCAACAGTGATAAATCATGTTAATAGTATGTATCCTTGATATGTGCAAGCAGTCTGAGAACTGTCATTGTCAAGAGGAGCCTAAGGAGACATGATGACTAAATGTAATATGATATCCTGAATGGGATTCTGGAACAGAAAAAGGACATGAGGTAAACATGAAGGAAATCTGAATAAAGTATGGACCTTAGTTAATAATAATGTATCAATCAGCTAATAATAATGTATCAGTGTTGGCTCATTAATTGTGACAAATGTACCATACTAATGTTAAGATGTTAGTTACAGAGGAAACTGGGGATGGGCTATTTAGGAACTCTGTACTATCTTTGCAACTTTTCTTTAAATCTAAAACTATTCCAAAATTTAAAGTTTTTACTTTTAATTAAGTTATTTTATTTTTATGCTTACATTTATTTATTTTATTTTTATTTTTCCAGTTTTATTGAGATATAATTGACATATAATTATTGTCACTAATTGTATTAGTTTAAGGTATACAACATAATGATTTGATACATGTATATATTGCAAAATGATTAACCACAGTAAATTTAGTTAACATATGTCACCTCAGTTAGTTTTTTTTCTTGTGATGAGAACTTTTAAGATCCACTCTTATAAAAGTTCATTTTAAAAAATGTTTATTTCTTGGACTTCTAAGAATTTATCTTTAAGAGTTAATCAGACATGGCACAAAATATCATATAGTAAAAAAAAAAAAATCAATACAACCTAAATATCTAACAGGAATTAATTGATGTTAACTCAATTTTGGTATACAATTTGATTCTATAGTCATTAAAAATGAAGTTCACATTATATTAAATAAAAGATAAAATTATAAAACAAAGGGTATATAGTATTCCCAATACACTAGAATGGATAGAATATTCCCATACATCAAAATGACATACACCAGACAGATTATCTGTGGATGGTGGGATAATGGGTGTTTTTATTTATTTTATTTATTTATGTTTTCAATTTTTCTATACACCATATAGTACTCTGGTGATCAGGAAAATAAATTTAATATAGTTTGTAAGAAAAAAATCACTTTAGGTATAAAATCAGGGAACTGATCAAATGGGATATTTATTGGCAGTGTTAGAAAAATTAAGCAGGAACAATTCTTTTTCAGATAAAGAAGATGATGGTGAGTTCACCCTATGTGTTTGGTTTCAGACAGCAAAGGGGGGAACTTAGCCAATATAGAACATTACATGGTAAGTCCGCAAGAAACCCTCAAGAGAAACATACTGAACAGAAACAGATAAAGGGGGACTTCCCTGGTGGTCCAGTGGTTGGGACTCTACGCTCCCAATGCAGGGGGCCCAAGTTCAATCCCTGGTCGCGGAAGTTAGATCCCACATACCGCAACTATGCCTGCGTGCCCCAGCTACTGAGCCCGCATGCTGTAGAGCCCACGCGCTGCAAGGAAGAGCCAGCACAGCCAAAAATAAATACATAAATAAATAAATTTTAAAAAAAGAAACAGGTAAATGTTTTTACTGTAACTGGAAACAAATTTTTAAACGATGTCAAGTTGTAGCTTTGCTTTCCACAAAAAGTAACATCTCTATGCAGAAAGGTCGTGTGGTTAGCAATGAAGGTGAAGTCACTTTCCCCCCAGGTGAGTCCTTGGTGACTATATTTTGGGTATTGCCGCCACTGAAAGATGCATACTGAAAATATGAGTACTAGCAGCAATTCTCTGAGCTTCCCGCCATCCCTCAGTACTAATTAAAAGGGAAGGTCAAGAATCACACTGAGGAGTAAGTACCAGCAAGTATATAAGGGTTCAGCCCAGATGCACTGGTCACAGTTGTAAGAGCACTTTGACAAGAATAGGGTTCAAAGAGCCTGCAATCAGTAGATCCCTTGGAGAAACACAGAACCCTACCATGTGCATCGCAATGAAGCCCCCACCTCTCCTGTTCCACAGTTGGGAAACCTGAGGCTAACCACTCCAAACATCCTCTTGTGCCCTACAACTTGGGCAGCCACACCCATCTTCTGTAGAAGCTCTTCTTGGCTGGTACCACGGCATTCTGCCATAGACTTTAGAAGGTCCCACGGCTGGCATGGAATCTCATGGTTTGGAAACTGATGGGAGAACAGTTAAATAGTAAACCCCACAGCAAGAATCAGCTTATCTTTAAGATCATGGTGGTCTGGCACCTAGTAAATCACTTTTGAATCAGAAGGGCTCTTAAGGAGTCCTTTAGTCTTTTTAATAAACACTCCCGGGGCTTCCCTGGTGCGCAGTGGTTAAGAATTCGCCTGCCAATGCAGGGGACACGGGTTTGAGCCCTGGTATGGGAAGATCCCACATGCCGCGGAGCAACTAAGCCTGTGAGTCACAGCTACTGAGCCTGCGCTCTAGAGCCCGTGAGCCACAACTACTGAGCCTGCGTGCTGCAACTACTGAAGCCCGCGTGCCTAGAGCCTGTGCTCCACAACAAGAGAAGACACCGCAATGAGAAGCCTGCGCACTGCAATGAAGAGTAGCCCCTGCTCACCGCAACTAGAGAAAGCCCTCGCGCAGCAACAAAGACCCAGTGCAGCCAAAAATAAATAAATAAAAATAAATAAATAAATTTATAAAAAAATAAACACTCCCTCCTTTTAATAAAGGAGGCACTGGAGGAATGGGCATTAGGGTCAATACCTTGCAGGAAAATCTCTGAGGTTCCTATATGACCCTGTCTATCTAACCCTCTGATGTTTTCTGTAAGAATCAGAAGTACATCATTGTTTACCAAAGTCAGGAGCGAACAAGCCTAGGATTCCAGCTCGGGGAGGAATTTTGGCTTATATGTGAGAACTGAGTCATTCTGAAGGTTGATCTTGGAGACTCTAGTGGAGTGTTTGAACTCAATTCAGTTTACCACACCCCTTGCTCATCAAGGCAGGCTCATAAATCAGGAGACACAGCATGGCATTCACCTGCAGGGCAGGTAACAGTGCCACCTCCCAGATGTTCTGCCCCAAAGAAGTGACATGGTGTCTACTATGGCCCCGAAAGTATACCCATAGATAGTCTAGTTGAGACATGAGTCTGGTACAAGTTCGCAGAAGCTGTAAGGAAAATTGTGGTCAGGACTCTAACTTGAAACTTCTCACCTAGAGGGCCCTCTTAAATCCTGGCATTGGCACCACTGGTGACAAGGAAGAAAAAAACAGACAGGGTTGGACTTTTCCAGCAGAGATCTAGTGGATGCAAAAGGTTTGTCAGTTGAAGAAGACTGCTTCACCAGTACAAGAATTATGTAGGACAAATGTCTGAGAAGTGGGCAAGCCTGTCAGTGGCCTCTGCGGTTTGGCTAAAGTCCTAGACTGTCCCAATGCCTCTGCCCATAAGCTGGCAGCGTTTTTATCTGAGACTGAGCTGTAATAGAGAGTCCTAAGAAAGCAGCAATATTGCTCTATCTACTAGGGATTTTAGAGGAATACTAGGATTCCTGGAGAGTGACCAAAGGATTCAGAAATATTAAAAAACCTTCAAGAGCAATGGTGAGACCACTATTCAGACCCTGATCATCTCCTGCCCAGCAGTTACACTAAACAAGTCCCATGTTGCTCTCTCATATACCTTTAGCAGGAGTGAAAATTGATACAGTCTTTAGGGAAATCAATTTGGAGGTGCCTTCAATTTTTTAAAAAAATCTTTTTAAAAGTAAATTTATTCTATTTTATTTATTTATTTATTTTTGGCTGCGTTGGGTCTTCGTTGCTTCGCACAGGCTTTTTCTCTGGTTGCCGCGAGCAGGGGCTACTCTTCGTTGCGGTGCACAGGCTTATTGTGGTGGCTTCTCTTGTTGCAGAGCACGGGCTCTAGTCACGCAGGCTTCAGTAGTTTTGCGGCATGCGGGCTTAGTTGCTCCGTGGCATGTGGGATCTTCCCGGACCAGGGCTCGAACCTGTGTCCCCTGCATTGGCAGGCGGATTCTTAACCACTGTGCCACCAGGGAAGCCCAGCCTTCAAATTTTTAAATGTGCACACCCTTTGATTAGCAAATCCACTTCCAATTCTGGGGGAATAGTACCCAGAGACACTCACACATGAGCTCAAAAATATTTGTACAAGGAAATTCATTGAAACCTTGCTTGTCCATCAATAAGAAAGTGGCTAAGTTGCAGTACAGCTATAAAACGACCTGGTATACACTTATTAAAAAGAATGAATGAAAACTCTAAGTAAAATGTTCATGGTAAACTGCTGAGCAAAAAAGTATATGCAATTATTTCTGTTTTTAAGTAAAAATATTTTATTTGTACACTTATTGTTTGAATTTGTTTACAATGAGCATATAACACTTTTGCAATAATAGATTTCCAAAAGCACCCCCCATTATTACCTTTAAACTAAACTGTAGAAGTTGGTAGATGATTTTTTTAAATTTTAAAATAGCTCTATTGTTGTAATGTTACTTGTCCAATAAATTAAAATTGGGAGGAAAAAGCAAATTAATTAAAATTTAGAATGTACTTTTTAAGGTCAGATATAGGGAATTATATTTAACTCAGAGAAATGTGAACTTAGGGGAGAACTATTTTACATATATTTTAATATACACGCACATACACACACACATATATTGCCACAGTTCTCACAGTATGGTTTATAGACTCCTGGAGGCCCCAAGGCCTTTTCAGGGCTGTGGAATCAAAACTGTTTTCATTATAATTCTAAGATACAACTCTTCACTGTGTTGACTTTTTGACAGTACGAAAGCAATGGTGGGTAGAGATTTCCCTGGTGGTCCAGTGCTTAAAACTCCTTGCTCCCAATGCAGGGGGCCCAGGTTTGATCCCTGATCAGGGAACTAGATCCCACATACTGCAACTAAGACCCGGGGCAGCAAAATAAATATTAAAAAAAAAGCAATGGTGGGTAAAAATTGCTGGTGCACGATTCAAGGCAATGGTATCAAACTGTACTAGTAGTTAATGTAGTCTTCTCCACTCAGCACGCAAAGGGGGAAAAAAAGCCAAATTTAATATGAATATCCTTAATGGAGCAGGTAAAATTAATTTTATTAAAACTCAACCCTTGGGACTTCCGTGGTGGTCCAGTGGTTAAGACGCCACGTTCTAAATACAGGGGGCCCAGGTTCAATCTCTGGTCAGGGAACTAGATCCGACGTGCATGCCAAAACTAAGAGCCCGCATGCCGCAGCTGAAGGATCCTATGTGCCACAACTTAAGGATCCTGCATGTTGCAACGAAGATCCTGCACACAGCAACGAAGATCCGTGTGCCACAACTAAGACCCAGCGCAGCCAAATAAATAAATAAATATTAAAAACAGAAAACAAAACTCAACCCTTTAGTACATATATTTTAAATATTCTATGTGAGGAAATGGGAAGTATACATAAAGCACTTCTGCTATACATTGCTTGTCTCAAGTACATGATTGCCTCAAGGAAAAACACTTAGGCAGCAATTCCAGTTGCAAAGCTGAACTAACCACTTTTTCATGGAATACCATTTTTACATGAAAGTGTGACTGACAGATAAGTTTTGGCAATTCAGACTTGTGTATTTGGCAGACATTTTCTGGAGCCTGCCATCTGAAGGGAAACAGCTGACAGTATTTGTTTCCAGTTATAAAATTCAGGCTTTGGGGCAAAAATGAGGATTTTGCAAAATTGTACCCACTACCATTGGTTTACAGTTTCCCAAAACTTAAAAGACTTTTCTGAAGAGATAGTGATAATACTTTTTAAAATATTTATTTATTTATTTGGCTGCGCTGGGTCTTAGTTGCTGCATGTGGGACCTTCGTTGCCGTGTGCGGGATCTTTTAGTTGCAGCATGCGAACTCTTAGTTACGGCATGTGGGATCTAGTTCCCTGACTGGGGATAGAACTCGGGCCCCCTGCATTGGGAGTGTGGAGTCTTAACCACTGGACCACCAGGGAAGTCCTGAGATAGTGATAATATTAACAAATGTGGTTTTCGATATTATATAATTAAATGTGTCAGTATTTGCAAGACCTACATAACTCAGTGGACCAATATTTCCCAAATGACCAATGGTTGATGTTACAAACCCATATATGAGTAAAACAACCATCCAAAGATAGACCAATGAATTTTAATGTAACAGAGTATGAAAAGTTTATAGTTATGTTTTCAACCTTTACAAAACTAACAGTCGTTTAATTTTGGTGTGGTATTAAAGGAAATAACCACAATTATCTGGAAAAGCCATTAAAATATTTTTCCCTTTTCCAACTACATATCTGTGTGAGTCCAGATTTGCTTCATGTTATTCAACCAAAATACTATATTGCAATTGACTGAATGTGGAAGCAGATAGGAGAATCCATCCGTCTTTTATTAAGCCAGACATTAAAAATTCCACTCTTCTCATTAAATTATTTTTGTTTTGAAAGATCATGGACTTCCCTGGTGGCACAGTGGTTAAGAATCCTCCTGCCAATGCAGGGGACATGGGTTCGAGCCCTGGTCTGGGAAGATCCCACATGCCACAGAGCAACTAAGTCCATGTGCCACAACTACTGAGACTGCACTCTAGAGCTTGCGAGCCACAATTACTGAGCCCATGAGCCACAACTACTGAAGCAAGCACGCCTAGAGCCCATGCTCCGCAACAAGAGAAGCCACTGCAATAAGAAGCCCGTGCACCGCAACGAAGAATAGACCCCAGTCGCCGCAGCAACGAACACCCAACACAGCCAAAAATAAATAAATTAATTAATTAATTTTAAAAAATATGTAACTTGTGTTCACATTTATGTAATGAAATTATGGATTTTTAAAAATTCCTCAGTTTAAATTTCTGTTACAGTAAATATTGGTAGATAAAATATCAATAGACAAAGCCTACATATATAAACAAGAGCTCTTTGGGTCTGTAATAAGTTTTCAGAGTGTAAAGGGGTTCTGAGATCAAAAAGTTTCAGAGCTGCTGCAGTACTATAGTATAGCGGTTCCAGCAGTGGCAGAAGAATGGAGGAGATGACCTATGGAGACTCTGCTGTGTTTTCAGTCTTTTCCCACTCAGCCACCACTCATCTTTAGCCCAGCAGTCAAAGCATGGGAACAAGAGCTCTGAACTGTGCTCTGAGTATCTCTGATGTGAGTTTATGAAAGGGAAAAGGCACTTCTTTCCCTTCTTCTCCCTGTCTAAGTCTCCAGATAAGACTTATGGGTTGTGCTGGGTAAAGAGAGAGACTAGGAAAGGGAAGATGAGAGTGAGGCACGTGCACAGCTATTAAGGCGTTTAGAAACCCCGAAGCTAGCCGGTAAAGACAAACTTTCAGGGGCCACGTCTGGTCCACTTGGGCTCAACAGCATGAACAGGAAGGAGCCAGGGACATCCCCTAAAGCAGGAATACTCGCATTCCCTTCCTCCTGCTCTGGCCCATTTCTTAAAATGGCCTAAACCCTTCAACGGCCTTTAAGAACCAGCAATTCTTCTAGGCCACAGTACCACCTGGTTAATTAGAATAGATCAACATGAAAAGAAATCAAGTTAAAAGAGAAAAAAATGTAAACCAGCATAATAACAACTGCTACTTTCCCATATACCTCCCGTTCCACCTCCACATTCACCTAAGCTTCTACTTTTCTCCTACCATCCACCCCTCCCCTGGCCTGAGCCCTTCTCTCCTTAGGCTATTGCTGATTTATTAGGGATATGGTCACTAGGATGGGGAATTTAGGCATAAGGCATTTCACCATGATTTGATCCTCCTTTGTGCCATTTACTGGCTGTGTGATCATGCAGATCACTCTCCTTCTCTGGACCCTCAGTTTCTGCATCTTTCAGATGAGATGATCTTCCAGCTCTGTGATCCTATAGTTATTAATGAACAGGAGATATGTCCAGGCTGGAGCTAAGGACTCTGAAATAAATGTCATTGAAAAGAGCAGAGAATCTAGAGAGGGAACAAAGCTCTAGTTTGCATCATTACACGTTATCCCCTTTGGACATGGATATATTCATGGGAGATGAACAAACACAGGTCTCTGAAAACAACCTGGAGAAACCTCCCAAGGCCATGATTCTTCCCTTGGGTTCACTTAGCTAGTATGTCCCTAGAGTTGGTATTGGAGAATTCCCCAGTTCTTGCCCAGCAGTGGTAATTCCTTTGGTCTTGGAGGCCCTAGAGGCTTTCAACCTCCCTGTTGTGACTCTTCTAATTAGATATTGGGCTCTGGCCTCTACAATTCTTTTTATTTTTTTAACACCTTTATTGAAATATAATTCACATGCCACACAGTTCTTCCAAAGTGTATATTTCAGTGACTTTTATTATATTCACAGAGTTGTACAACTATCATATCTATTTTAGAACATTTTCATCACCCTGAAAAAGAAATCCTAAACCCATTAGCCATTATCTCTCAACACCCCAGGTCCCCAGCCCTAGGCAACCACTTGTATACCTTTTGTCTTTATAGATTTACCTATGCTAGATAGTTCATATAAATGGAATCATACAACATGTGGTCCTTTGTGACTAGCTTCTTTCCCTTAGAATGATGTTTTCAAGGTTCATCAATGTTGTAGCATGTATCAGTGCTTTGTTCCATTTTATTGCTGAATAACATTGCATTGCATAGGTATAACACATTTTGTTTATCTATTCATGAGTTTGTGTTGTTGGGTCATTTGGGGTTGTTTCCACCTTTTGGCTATTGTGAATAATACTGTTATGAACATTGGTGTACAAGTGTCTGAGTACTTGGTTTCAATTCTTTTGGGGATATACCTAGGAGTATAATTGCTAGGTCATATATTAATTTTGTGTTTAACTTTTTTAAAAAAAATTATTTATTTATTTATTTATTTTTGGCTGCATTGGGTCTTCGTTGCTGCATGCGGGCTTTCTCTAGTTGCAGTGAGCAGGGGCTACTCTTTGTTGTGGTGCATGGGCTTCTCATTGCGGTGCCTTCTCTTGTTGCAGAGCATGGGCTCTAGGCACGCGGGCTTCAGTAGTTGTGGCACACTGGTCAGTAGTTGTGGCTCACGGGCTCTAGAGCGCAGGCTCAGTAGTTGTGGCGCACGGGCTTAGTTGCTCCGCAGCATGTGGGATCTTCCCGGACCAGGGCTCAAATCCGTGTCCCCTGCACTGGCAGGCGGATTCTTAACCACTGTGCCACCAGAGAAGTCCTGTGTTTAACTTTTTGAGGAACACAAACTGTTTTCCAGGGCTGCTGTACCATTTTACGTTCCCACCAACGATGTGTGAGGTTTCTAGTTTCTCCACATCCTTACCAATACTTGTTATTTATAGCCATCCTAGTGGGTATCAATGGTATTTCACTGTGGTTTTGATTTGTGTTTCTCTGTTGGCTAATGATGTTGAGCATCTTTTCATGTGCTTATTGGCCATTTATATATCTAAATAAATGTTTATTTAGATCCCTTGTCCATTTTTAAATTGGGTTATTTGTCCCTTTTATTATTGAGTTGTAAACTAGATAAAAGTCCCTTATAAGATATATGATTGCAAATATTTCTCTCATTCTGTGGGTTGTCTTTTCACTTTCTAGATAGTATCATTTGGAGCACAGAAGTTTTAAATTTTGATGGTGCCCAATTTATTTTTTTATTTTGTTATTTGTGCTTTTGGTGTCATATCTAAGAAACCATTGCCAAATCCAAGGCCATGAAGATTTATACCTATGTTTTCTTCTAAGAGGTGGTTTAGCTCTTGCATTTAGGTTTTTGATCCATTTTGAGTTAATTTTTGCATATGGCATGAGGTAGGGGTCCAACTTTATTCTTTTGCATATAGATATCCAGTTTTCTCAGCACCACTTGTTGAAAAGACTATTCTTTCACCGTTAAATTGTCTTGGCACCCTCATCAAAAATTAATTGACCATAAGTGTGAGGGTTTGTTCCGGACTGTCAATTCTATATGTCTTTCCTTATGCCAGTACTACATTGTCTTGATTACTATACCTTTGAATTAAGTTTTGAAATTGGGAAGTGTGAGTCCTCCAACACAGTTCTTCATTTTCAAGATTGTTCTGGCAATTCTGAGTTGGCCTCTACTATTCTTACCCCAAGGGACAAGGCCTCACCCACACCGCTTCTTCCAAGGTATACATTATGGTCGCCTACAACCCTAATCCTCAGACTCTCCAGCCTCATCCTGAAATTTTCTCTCCCTCACTCCTCCACTCTAGTTATGTGGGCCTTTTCTCGTTTTCTCAAA
The DNA here is from genome assembly GCF_949987535.1 of Balaenoptera acutorostrata. NCBI lineage: Eukaryota > Metazoa > Chordata > Mammalia > Artiodactyla > Balaenopteridae > Balaenoptera > Balaenoptera acutorostrata. The sequence continues at coordinate 125,676,957 of NC_080065.1, read as the reverse complement.
CATTCTGAGGTCCTTCCTGCCTGAAGGGCTTTGCACTGATATTCCCTTTGCCAAGAATGCTTCCCCTCCATCCCCTCCTCCGTATTCTCAAGGCTGACTTATTTTTGTCATTCAGGTCTCTGCTCAAATGTTAATCTAAGGTAGTCACCCACCTTCTTTATCACATTAGCTTGTGTATTGTACTTATCAGTGTCTGAAACAGTCTTATGTATGTATCTTTATATATTTATTTATTTTCTGTCTCCCCCTATTAGAATGGATACTCCAGGAGAATAGAGATCTTGTCTTATTTAACACTGAATTCCAACATATAAACACTGCCTGACACATAATAAATATTTAATACATACATATTTGTTGAATGAATGAACGAGTAAATGAATGAAGTGATCTATCAAGCCCTGGACAGCCCCTATACTGGGATTCAGCACCAAGAAGAGAGGTAAGAAGCAGTGAACTGGTCCTCAAACCAGGATTAATTACTTTCCATGTATTCAGCTCCCATTTTGTACCAGTCAGCAATTTCTCCCTCCTTTTATTCGAAAGTTTTCCTGAAATCATCCTTCTAACATGTGACTAATTTGAGTAGATACAGACACATTCCTGCCTTCCCCAATATCTGCTGTGAATTGCTCTCAGGAAAAATGACCAAAGATGTCTCTGACCTTAGTATATATAGACAAATGCACACTCAGGTCCATTTGCAAAGACAAAAATCTAGAGTGTTGGGAAGCATGAGGCACTGGACAAGAGGACAGAAGAACACAGAACTAAGAAGATGAGAACCCAGAACCTTAGAGAGAATCAGAACTTCAAGTAGACAAACAACAATAACAACAAACAAAAACAAACAAGAACTTCAAGTAGAGAACCCAGAAATTCACATTATAACAACGTTTGATTCCAATTCCCATGAAAGTTTGAGAACCATTGTTCCACAGCTACAGACTGGAGAGGAGAGAACCTAGGTTACTGATATGGAGAGATTTTCCCTGGGGCTTGGGAGGCTCTAATAACCGTCTATGCAGCACTAGGTCTTTCATCTAAAGATCTTAAAGAGGCTCACTTCGGCAGCACATATACTAAAGATCTTAAAGAATGTTATAGGCATTAATTAACCCTTGCAGCACCGTAGAATCCAGGCTCTTGTCCCCATTTTACTGACAGAAAACTGAAGTCTATGGGTTCGAGCCTGGAAAGGAATATCTCAGGCCCATATGGTCTGGACTGACCAAGCTAAGGGCTAAGTCTGAAGCCAGTACTTCAAAATCTTTCCCATATGACAGTGGTTCCCAATCTAAAGAGTATAGAGCTCTTGGGAATTCCCTGGCAGTCCAGTGGTTAGGACTCTGTGCTTCCACTGCAGGGGGCACGGGTTCAACCCCTGGTCGAGGAACTAAGATCTCACGTGTCGCCCTGGAGCAGCCAAAAAAAAAAAAAATGACTATAGAGCTCTTAAATTCATGTGTATGGGGGACTTCCCTGGTGGTCCAGCGGTAAAGAATCCACCTTACAATGCAGGGGACATGGGTTTGATCCCCAGTCAGGGAACTAAGATCCCACATGCCGCGGGGCAACTAAGCCCACAGGCCACAACTACTGAGCTCGTGCACCTCAACTAGAGAGCCCGTGTGCCGCAAACTACAGAGCCCACGCACTCTGGAACCCACACGCCACAACTACAGAGACCACACGCTGCAACTGGAGAAGAGAAAATCTGCATGCACAACTAGAGAAGCCTGTGCGCTGCAACAAAATATCCTGCATACCTCAATGAAGATCCCGCATGCCGCAACTAAGACCCTATGCAGCCAAAAATAAATTAAATAAATAAATAATAAATCTTTAAAAAAAAATTCATGTGTATGTTTACCACTCCTTGACTGCAGGCAGATGATAATTTGGCTGGTTCCTTGTCACTCAGGTCTTACCTTAAGGTCACCTCCTCTGAGAAGCCTTCCCTGAACATCCATCTTATGTAATGTCTTCTCCCAGTCCTTATCATATTACCCTGTTTGATTTTCTTCAGAGTATTTACCATTATCTGAGATGATCTTATTCATTGTTTGTTACTTCTATCCTTCACTATAATGTAAACTCCATGAAATCAGAAACCTTATCTGACAGGATACTGTCGATGTTCAGTAAGTATTTGCTGAATATTTAAATAAGTCTAAATGAAGACATTTTCAATAATATGTAGATGCTGTTAAAATGAACAAAATATACAATTATCTAAGTTTAAATGATACTTTTGATATATATTTCTCTCAATCAATAGATACTTAGACTATAATGTTAGGATCCTTCTTTATAACATTAAAAAGAGCCATCAGAATTTCCATTTCTGGCATTGTATGGATTAAAATTTCTGAACAACCTAAATAACTAAATGCTAGGTTAAACAACTAAAATGCTAGGTTAGATATAATTTTTAACTTTAAAAATCATAGACGAACTGGCACAAAAGTAATGAGTTAGCATGATCCTAAAACAAATTTTAACCAGAAACACTTCTCTGTGAAATATTTTCTTACTTCAAGAATGATACCATATTCTTCTGGTTTTGCTTCCATGTCACCAGCCTCTCCTCAATCTTCTCCTTTCCTGGTTGCTCCTCAACCTCCCACCTCTTAACACTGGAATGTTCCAAGATTTGGTCCTTGGATCTCTTCTCCAAGTCCATTCCCTTGGCAATCTCACCTAGTCCATTTTAAATATAATTTATATACTAATAAACTTATAAATTTTTATCTCTGACTCAGACCTCTCCGCTGAACTTCAGACTTGCATGTCCAGCTACTTATTTGACATCTCTGCCTTATTATCTAAAAGGCATCATACTTAAAACGCCCAAATATGAACTCAGTCAATGGCAATTCCATTCTTCCTGTTACTTATGCCAGAAACATTGGAGTCATCCTTGACTTCCCTTTTTTTATATCCCAAATGCGTAGAGGGAGGAAAATGGAAAAGAAAATTAAAAGACAAGAAAGCTCAATCAATCCAAAATAAGACGAGAAAAGGGAAAAGACACAGAAAAACAGAATAGAAAACCAATTAAAAAAACCCAAATATATTAGTAATTACTCTAAATGTAAATGGACTGAGTTCTCTAGCTAAAAGACAGATTGTCAAATTGGATTAAAAACAACAACAACCATATCTCACTATGTGCTGGTATTAATAGATACACCTAAAATATAAAAACACAGACTAAAATTCAAAGAATGTAAATATACAATATAGGTAAATTCTAACCAAAAGACAGCTGATATAACTATATTTCTAGCAGACAGAATACTTTTAAGCAAAAGCATTCCTAGTCATCACAAAATAAGACCATAACAAAATAGTAAATGGATCATTTAACCAGGAAGATATAACAATTCTAAACTGGAAAGCACCCAAAAACACAGCTTTTAAAAATATATAAAAGCAAAATTTGACATATCCACAAGGAGATATTGACAAAATCATTATCATAGTAGGTATATTAACATACCTCCTCTAGTACTTGATAGTTCAAACAGACCCAAAAGGAACTTATGAAATATATAGAATATTTTGAACAGCACAACTAGCTGGCTGTCTTAATAGAAATAGGTAGGAAATTGCTCCCCAAAATTGGAGAGTAAACATTCTTTTCAAGCACACATGGAACATTTATAAAAACTGACCACACGCCAGGCCATAAAGTTAGCCTCACAAATGTCTAAATGCAGTTAAGTTAGAAATCCGTTATAAAAAGATAATTAATTAAGGGGAAAAAACCATAAGTCTGGAAAATTTTTAAATGTACTTCTCAACAACTTGTGTGTCAAAGAGGAATTCATAGTAGAAATTAGAAAATACTTAGAAATAAATGGTAATGAGAATACTATATCAGAACTGTGGGATGCAGCTAAAGTGGTACTATGAAGGAAATCTATAGCAGTAGTGCTTACATCAGGAAATAACTGAAGCTCAAAATAATGAGCTAAGAACTTAGAAAATTAACAGAATAAACCTAAAGAAAATGGAAGGAAATAATAAAGAGTAGAAATTAATGAAGTAAAAAAATATTTAATAGAGAAGATCAATAAAGCCAGAAGTTAATTATTTAAAAAGACTAATAGGGCTTCCCTGGTGGCACAGTGGTTAAGAATCCACCTGCCAATGCAGGGGACACAGGTTCAAACCCTGGTCCAGGAAGATCCCACATGCCGCGGAGCAATTAAGCCCGTGCACCACAACTACTGAGCCTGCGCTCTAGAGCCCACGAGCCACAACTACTGAGCCCACGCGCCGCATCTACTGAAGCTCGCACACTCTAGAGCCCATGCTCCACAACAAGAGAAGCCACCGCAATGAGAAGCCCACGCACGGCAAACGAAGAGTAGCCCCTGCTCGCTGCAACTAGAGAAAGCCCGTGAACAGCAACGAAGACACAACACAGCCAAAAATCATAAACAAAAATAAATAAATTTATTTTAAAAAAAAGAGTAATAAAATAGACTAACTTCTGGCAAGAGTAACCAGAACAAAAAAAGAGAGTACAAATAATATTAAAAATGATAAGGGATTATAGCTAAATGTGCTACATAGACTAAACAGATAAAGGTTTTAATAACTTTATGCCAATAAATATGAAAACTTAGATAAGATGAATAGATTCCTAGAAAAATTCAATTCACCAAAACTGGCTAAAGAAGAAATAAAGAGCCTAAAAATCCTATATCCTGAACCTAAAATGGTGCTAAGAAAATACAGTCTTTCCCAGAGTTGAGGCCATGGAGCTTATGATGAAGCTAACCATCAGAGGCTGGGTCGGGTCATACTGTGACCTGCATTCCAAAAAATTGGTCAAGTTACAGATTTGTTTACTTCAAAGGTGCTGCCTATGTGATGAAGAGGAAGACTAGGACTCTTCAATTTAAAAAAATTACATTTAAGGGTAACTTCCCTGGCAGTCCAACGGTTAAGACTCTGCACTCCCAATGCAGCGGGGGGGGGGGGGGGGGCATGGGTTCAATCCCTGGTTGGGAAACTAAGATTCTGCATGCCGCACAACATGGCCAGAAAAAGAAATAAATAAAAATGTAAAAATAAAAAAATTTAAAATTACATTTAAGAACTTGATACTTCATATTTCCTTTCTCTTACTGATATAGATATCACTGTTTTAGTATATTCCATCACCAGTAAAAAAAAACACACTACTGATTTAGGCCCCCATTATTTAAATCCTTATTTGGGATCATTAATTTATATTAATAGACTATGTACTGTCTTTTTCATTATGTACCTTCCCCAAAAGTTACTCTCAACTAGTGCTGCAAACTGTGAAGCAGATTTCTTAAATCATTTTGGGAAAGCGTGGCAAAAGAGACGGCACTTTTCATTTTTTAGGGTAGAAAGTATGATTTTCTCTTCTCACTGATGTTCACTGAATATTTAACAATCATCTGTTGCATTCATAACATTTCTGCATCATTTATTCAAACACTCTTTCTCAAAACATTTATTGAGCAAATGCTTTTTTGCCAGGGGCTGAAACAGCCATAATATTATAGAAAGAGGAGGCTCAAGTCTATAAAACAATTTTTTTTTTTAAATTTTTGGCCACACTGCGTGGCATGCAGGATCTTAGTTCCCCGACCAGGGATCGAACCCGTGTCCCCTTCAGTGGAAGCACGGAGTCTTAATCACTGGACCACCATGGAAGTCCCTATAAAACATTTAAGGGAGGAACTTCTCAAATTATTTGCCTATTAGTCACCACCTGTAAATTCTCTCCAGACAACATGAAGCCAAAATTACCAAAAAATGCTGCTAAAACCCACCCTGGACCAACTGAAATAAGATAAAGATAACATTTTCAGTAATTGAAAGGCTGTGTGCTTTGGAATCACAGTTTATTGTTTATGGGACGTTTTAGATCTTCATGTTTTGGGGAAAAAACTTTAGGCTGTTAAATAATTCAATAAAAACCTTCATTTTGGGAATTCCATGGCAGTGCAGTGGTTAGGACTTGGCTCTTCCACTGCTGGGAGCCCGGTTTCAATCCCTGGTCAGGGAACTAAGATCCTGCAAGCCAAGCGGCCAAAAAAGAAAAAAAACAAAAACAAAAACAAAACTTCATTTTACCTTTGTTAATTATAACTTAAACTTAACCTTGATTTTCTCCATTCTAAAAATATATAGTCTATAATTTTTTTAAAAAATCTTATAACCATTAACAAATTTGAATGAACTTAACTTTCCTCAAAGCAAGCACCAGGTCCAGATGGCTTCAGCAGTGAATTCTTTGAGTCAACAGTAAAATGGATAATTGAATTGTGGTATTGTCATACAGTGGAGTGCTAAACAGAAATGAAAATAAGCAAACTACAGCTGCAGAGGTCCATATGAATAATTCTCAAAACAATGCTGAGTGAAAGAAGCAGAGAACTCATATACTGTGATTCCACTTATATAACATTCAAAAATAGGCCAAATAATAAATACATAAGTATACATAAATAGATGTTAAAACCATAAAGAAAAGCAAGAAAATAAGTACCATAAAATTCAGATGTGTTTATGGGGAGTTAGGGGTGCAGTATGAGAGGAACATACAGAAGGATTTCTGAGGCACTAGGATATCTCTTAACCTGAGTGTTGGATACACAGGTGTTCTTTTTATTGTTACTCTTTAATTTCATTCCTAGGCATATACTCTGGAGAAATTCTTGCACTTGCAGAAGACATTTTATATACTCTTTTGTATATATGATATCTTTTTCAATTTATAAAGTTATTTATTCTATGCAAGAGGAATGTTGGATATGTATGTAGTACCGACATGGGGAAAACATCCAACATATATTAAGTATCAAGCATGTTATAGAACTCAATAAATCTGAACAATATACACTAAAATGAAACACTGGTTATCTCTGGGATGATTTCCATTTCAAAATTATACATTTCTGGAGTGTTCCAATATTTTGCAATAATCTCATTCACTTTTGTGGTCAAAAAACTAAAGTTTATTTTTATATGTGTAAAAAAACTGTTTAAAATAGAGAAATACTTTTCTGGAAAGAGGGACTTTTTTTCCCTTTTGCAAACTGAAAAGAGTTCCCTGACAACCCCCTGACTGTACAAAAGAGAATTTGTGAGGACAGATGTTTCAAAATGGGAAGGGCTTCTAGACTTAGGTTCCTTCAATGGGGTAAAGAGTGAATGGGGTCTGGTCAGTCCCTCTGGCTTACCAGACTTTCCCAACCACAAAGCAAACCTGCTTGTCCCCTGCCATTCTCCACTCCCGGCTCAGGAGGGTGAAAGAGGTCTTGGCCAGCTGCCTTCCCGTCCTGCCCCAACGTTCCAGGTTCCCAGCCGACTGAGCATCTGGCAGTTAGCCAAAGGCCAACAATGTCCTGACTTCCTGAGTAAATACCTGTGAACAGAGAGAAGACATAGTGGGGTCAGAGCAAGGACTACACAACAAGGCAAAGAACAGAGCCAAGCAGTGATAGGGGATAAGGAGAGCTCAGGAGATCTTGTTCTGCGCCATCCCGTGATTTGCCCTGTCTCCCTCCAGCCCCCAGAATTTTCCATTGCAACTGGTGGGGACTCAGGCTCTTGGGCCTGGAGAGCCATGGCGAGGCGGAGCCCCAGAGAGTTCATTTTATCAAGGGGGAAAAATTCCAGGCTTTTGCATGTACTGTACCCTTTGTCTAGAACGTTTTCCCTCCATCTTATCCTGGCTAGCTTCTGTTCATTCTTCAGATTTCAAATTATGGACCACTTCCTCTTGGAAGCCCTACCCAACTCCCACCACTGTAGCTTCACCACCCTCCAAGAAGAGATCGGAGGCCTCTCTGCTGCCACAGCCTCTCCCTCCCTTAGCCAGCACTATCCCACTCTAACAGTTGTCTTTCCCACTGGAATTTTAACTTCCTGAGGTCCGGGACCATGACTGTCTTACCACTGTGTAGCTCTAGTACCTGGATACTCCAAAAGTACTCAGAAAATGTTTTGATAAATGGATGAATAAAATGAAGGAAAGGCAGAGAGGGCAAGTGACAAAGAATCCTTCCACTTGTCTGGAGTGTGGTTCTAAGCAGCCTATGGGAGGAGCCTCCAAGGCAAGGAAAGCTGCAGGAGGCTTTATGCTCCCTTCCTCTCCTCCCTGCTCCTTCCCATTCTTTTATCATTGTGCCCTTCCCTCCTCCACCCCCTATCCCTTCCAGTTTGGTGTGAGCTTGAGCTCCCTCTACTGGCCAGACTTCAGTGCCACAGGGAGCCAAGCCCAGGAACCCTCGCTTGTTTCCTTCTTTCCTCTGGAGAGACTCTGCTACCCCCTCCCCCACTAGGGGGTTCAGGAGGGACTGGAGCATGTAGAGAAAACAGGGCTGTTCAGCACACTGGAGCTTTCCAAGGTCTGAGCCCGCACCTCCCCATCCTCAACACCTGGAGCATTTTCCTCACACCCTTACCTCACGCTCAGTTTCCTGGAGCCCCAACTCCATACCAGCTAATTCACAGAGATGTTGATTTCCGGAGCCTATGGCTGATACATCAGCTCTGACTATGGAACAGAGATCCGAAGATGAGTTGGGAACAGAAAGACAAAAGACTGAAACAGACAGCAGAGAGAAAGGAATCCAGAGAGTGAAAGGATATAAACCCACATTAAGACAAAGACAAAGATCAGGACTTTGTCCCCAGGCCTTTCCACCCACCCTGGGCTCATATGAAGAAAAAATTTCCCTCGCTCCTTCAGTGTGCCTATGTTAATACAGAACAAAGAGGAATGATTGTGTTGATCAGATCTTCAGACTTAACAGAGATACTACACTTTAGGGGCAACTCCTGGAGAAGACCTCTCTCCCCAACCCCTGCCCTGTTCTCCTGAGAGGGCCCATCCTGGAGCTCACATCTTCATTGTCACTTCCACTGAATGAGTACTCTGGCTCCAGCCCCTTCTCAGTGATGCTTCTCTCCTTCTCTGGCATCGGCTCATCCAGCCAGAGGAGTTCCTGCGGTGAGAAGACCCACTCCAATGCCTTTCGGACCCCCACCAGGTCTAGCAACTGCAGGGATAGAAACAAAGCCAAGGGCTGCCAGCAATAGCAGCAGGAACATTAACAACAGTAACATTTATTGAGCACTTCCTATGTGCAAGGCATTGTGTGTAGTTTCACTGAATGCTAACACATTCATATGAGGTAGACATAATTATTCCCACTGTACAGAGAAAGAAACTGAGGCCCTGAGAGTTTAGTAACTTCTCAGAGGTCACAGAGCTGGGATGTAGTAACCAGATTGGTTCCAGTGCAAAGCCCATGGCTCTTAACTTCCTCAGTAAGAACAAAGCCAGAAGCCACTTACATTATCAGCTTACTGAGTAACGAAAGTGCCAGCCTTGCCTCTCCCAGGTCTTCAGTTTTCTTCTGGGTTTTTTTTTTTTTTTTTTTAAATTTTATAGCTACTTTATTTATTTCTTTATTTTTGGCTCTGTTGGGTCTTCGGTTCGTGCGAGGGCCTTCTCTAGTTACGGCAAGTGGGGGCCACTCTTCATCGCGGTGCAGGGACCGCTCTTCATCGCGGTGCGTGGGCCTCTCACTATCGCGGCCCCTCCCGCTGCGGGGCACAGGCTCCAGACGCGCAGGCTCAGCAGCCGTGGCTCACGGGCCCAGCCGCTCCGCGGCACGCGGGATCCTCCCAGACCAGGGCTCGAACCCGTGTCCCCTGCATCAGCAGGCAGACTCTCAACCACTGCGCCACCAGGGAAGCCCTCTTCTGGGTTTTATATCCCTACCTGTGGCTGATCAACCCAAAGAGATTGGGAAAGGAATTGAACCAGGTATCCCAGGTCTAGCCCATCTGTAGTCATCCCTTGGCCATCTTTCTTTGTCCTAGGATTCCCAACCAGGCAGAGCCAAGGCAAGTGACAGAGGGTAGATTCTCCCTCTCATTCAGGCCTTGGCCACCCTCCCAGGCTGAGTCTCCTGGGAGCCATCAGGACACCACCCAACTCTGCCCTGAGTCACCATGAGGGGGAAGATGATGGCTGCAGGGGTAGACTTGACTATCCAAAGCAGACCCAGGCAGGCAAGCTGGATGGCTGTGAAGAAGTGGACCCTCCTCAGAGGCACATGCCCCAAGAGCAGAAGGTCCGGCTGGTGCTTTGCTGGCATCAATAATAGCTGCACCCTCTTCGTGAACTGGGGGAACAAGAGGAGGAGGAAAGCAGGGTACTCAGGTAGCCTGGAGGGTGTCACTGTTAGCTATCCAAGCCCAGCGCTGGGAACGGTCAGAAGGCTCCCTTGGTCCCCTCCCCAACCACAGCGTGGCAGCAGAGTCCCTGTGGCCAGGAGAGGCAGGAAAAGAGGAGAGGAGGGGAATTGGCAAATGCAGGCAGGAAGTACCAGCGGGAAAGCAAAGGAGAAGAGTGGGGTTACTTGGTGATTTTAATGGACTCACCTGGATGCTGCTAATTGCTGTCACCCCCATGTATAGGAAGATGCCATAGAGCAGAGGCATTGGAATGAACTGGTAGAGAGAAGTGGAGAGCTGGCAAAGTAGTTCACCTCTGCCAGCTGCCCAGATACCCACCCCCCCAGGCTCCACCCCCAGCCTCCAGCCTCCAGCATGTAAGCATACTCACTTTGTATTGCCTGATTTCATTGAATCTTCACGTCAATCAGATGCAGTAAATTCTATAATTTTCTCCATTTTACAGATGGAGAAATTGGATTTCAGAGAGGCTAAGTAACTTGCCCATTACCTCTCTTACCACTCTTCTCTCTCACATTCCTCTCTGCTCTCTCTGTTCCTGCTATACTGGCCCCCTTTCCTTTCCTCACTATAGCCAAGTTTACTTCTACCTCTTGCAAGGCCTTTTGCTTTGCTATTCCCTCCACTTATGTTTCTCTTTTTTTCCACCCGACCAGGGATTAAACCTGGACTGCCAGAGAATTCCCTATTCCCTCCACCTAAAATGCTCTTCCCTAACATCCCTCTCACTACTCATGCTTCTCACTACTCATGTCATAACACCCCAGAAAGGCCTTCCTTGACCAGCCAATCTAAAGTAGACCCCTGGGGACTTCCCTGGTGGTTGAGTGGTTAAGAATCCGCCTGCCAATGCAGGGGACATGGGTTCGAGCCCTGGTCCGGGAAGATCCCACATGCCACAGAGCAACTAAGCCTGTGCACCACAACTACTGAGCCTGCGCTCTAGAGCCCGCGAGCCACAACTACGGAGCCCATGTGCCACAACTACTGAAGCCCGCGTGCCTAGAGCCCGTGCTCCACAACAAGTGAAGCCACTGCAATGAGAAGCCCGCATACCACAATGAAGAGTAGCCTCTGCTTGCCGCATCTAGAGAAAACCTGCACGCAGCAATGAAGACCCAATGCAGCCAAAAATAAATAAATAAATTTATAAATAAATAAATAAATAAATAAAGTAGACCCCTGGTGCTCTTAATCACCTTGCCCTCTTTTATTTTTCGTAGAAGTTATCACTATCTGAAATTATCCTAGTTTATTGTTTTAATTGTTTTTATCTGTCTCCTCTCACCAGAATGCAAGATGTGGATGATCTGTTTTGATCACCACTATATCCCCAGTCTCTGCAAGAGTGCTTGGCACATGGTTTATGCTCGGTAAAAATCTGCTGAATGAGAGTCACCTAGTTAGTCAGCGGCTGATCCGGTCCATCTGACTCTTTCAACTACTCTACTCTCACCCAGCCTCCATGACCTTTCCCTCCGCTAACTTCTTGTCGTCCTGCCTGTGAATTTGTGTACCATTCTCCACATCCTCCTTGACTGCTTTGCTGTCTTGGCTTGTTGAACCTTTCTGCTGTTACTTGTTGCTTAATTTTTATTCATGTGTATGTGTTGCTGACAGGGGCTTGGTTCCATATTCTTCTTCAATATTACTCCCCTCCCCACCCCCTTCTCCCAGGTGCCTCACAGAGCCTTGCACACAGGTGTTTATAAACATCTGGTGAGGGAGAAGTGAAGGGGTTTTGCCTCAAAGTTTTTCTGGGTTGTGATGATCACACTCTTAGTCTAAGGCTCATTGAGAGTCTGGAGCAAGGGTAGTACTTGGGCCCTGGGGATGGTGGCATGTCTGCACCCTGCTCCACTGGGTAGAAAGCCTACTGGGTCAGAGTCTGGGTTCTCAGATAGGTCTGAGAAACTAGGTCTCTTGGTGGTCTCTTTTTTTTTAAACTTTTTATTTATTTTATTGCTGTGTTGGGTCTTCGTTTCTGTGCGAGGGCTTTCTCTAGTTGTGGCAAGCGGGGGCCACTCACTATCGCGACCTCTCTTGTTGCGGAGCACAGGCTCCAGACACGCAGGCTCAGTAGTTGTGGCTCACGGGCCCAGCTGCTCCGCGGCATGCGGAATCTTCCCAGACCAGGGCTCGAACCCGTGTCCCCTGCATTGGCAGGCAGATTCTCAACCACTGCGCCACCAGGGAAGCCCTCTTGGTGGTCTCTTGTAAGCTCCTTAACCTCTTTAATCTTCAGGTTCCTCATTTTTAAAGTGCATATGCCTCTCAGTGGTAATGTGAGGATTAAATGAGACTATGTATGGAGAAAACTTAACACAGTGCCCAGCATGCGGTAAATGTTCAGCCAATGTCAGTTCTTCCTACATTTATTATTATTACTGCCCTGCCCCTGATGCTGGCTTGTCTGACTAAGGTAACTTGAGTACAGGTGCCAGGAAGATGGAGATTCCTGTGAGGATGAACACCGCCAGGCCCGTCGGCCTCTGCTCTCTGTGGGGAAAGGAGGAGTTAGCTAGGGTCTGGGAGAGCCCCTGGGGTGCCCAGGCTGGGCACGCTGGCCAAACATCACAATAGACCCTGGCAGGAGGGAAGCGGAGGGATCCCCCGAGAGCTACCTGGCAGGGAGGGGACCTTAGCTTGGTGTGAAAAATTGGCAGAGAGGAAGGGACAGGTCACTTCAATACGGGGGTCCCAGTCCTCTTCAGCAGCTCAAGCTCAGAGCTGCTCTTTGTTTTTATCTTTTATTTTGATGGGAAATTAGCAATTTTTATACTACCATAAAAACTTCTACTTCATAATTTGCAAAGTTGATTTCACATACCTTCGACAGTTAGACTGTGTTTCCAACAAAATTGTTTTTGTGATGGTTACTTTGTAATATCAATGAGGTGCTTCTACACTGAGTGGGGATGATTACGTAGCACCTCATCCTTGCTCAGCCCCGGCTGCCTCCACACTCATATCCATGACGCTCCTCTGGAGGCCCCTCCCAGTCTCAGGGCTGAAGGAGGAGAGGGGAAGACCTGACTCACCCACCTCAGAGCCCAGAACCCACCCATTCGCCCCACAGCAGTGCTCATGGGGCAGTGAGAGAGCCCTCTGGAGTCGCCAGCTTACAATTTAAGCTGCCCGAATAACTCTGCCCTGTACCCAATACCCCACCTTGCTGCCCACGTCTCATTCCAGCCTCCTGAATACTGGCCTCACCTGATGCCCAGGAAGCTGGGAGCCTCCCCTGGGGCACAGGCTCTGCTCGCTCTCCGAAGACTGTCCATGTGGGCCAGGGAGATGACAGTGGCTGAGACACACCAGGGCAGCCCAAGAGCTGATGTGAGCCGCATCAGCACGGCCACACGGAGGAGGTCCAGGTGGAAGCCAGCTCCCTTCTGCAGGTAGCGGTGGGGCAATGAGGACAAAGCTAGCCCAGATCTGAGCCATCTGTCCTCTGGGGTGGGAGAAGGGGAGCCTGGACCCCACCCTGGAGCTCCTGTCCCTTGGGCTAGGGACCTAGAGTCTTACCCAGCAGGCCTTACCCGCAGTCTATATTCGGTGCAGTTGGGGATGACCCCTGTGATCTGCTGGTCCATGAAGATGAGGATAGACAATAGCAGGGCAGGCAGGGCGGCTGCCACACTCAGCCACCAGGGGTTGGCTCCAAAAGGTGACACCAGCCAGCCACGTCCAGGGAGTGTGGGCTAGGGAAGGGCAGTCCGTGGACAGGTTGGAGAGGGTATCTCAAGAGCACCTCACCTGCACACTCCAGCCTTGGCACTCTTCCACAACGCCCCCCCTCATCCCCCCCCCCGCATGCTCTAAGACACTGAATGCTAGGTGGGAGCAGTCTGTATGTGCACAGCTGGTTCAAAGCATCCCAGTGCAAGGATGGCAGAGGGCAGAAGGAGGGGGACCAGCCTGGGGGTTGGGCTGGAGCTAGGGGCTCTGGACTTTGGTTCTCAGGGTCCTTCCCTCCCTGCAAGAGGAGGAGGTGGTGGATGAGGCCCGCCCACACTTCCTGATGTACAGAGAGCTTCTCCCTAGGCACCCCGCACCCCCATCCACCGCTGGGCAACTCAGGTTCAGACCTGCCTTGATCTGGGGCAGGGGCAGGGCTGGGTGTGTCTGCGTCTGCTCTGATTACAAGCGTCTGTGGGGGGCAGGGCTCCAGTTGCTGCCTTGGGTTCTGAGCCCCTGAGGCTGCCTCAGTTGGAGCCCCCGTGCTCTCCTGCCCTGAGGGAAGCTGGAGGGGAGGTCTCCAAACGCACAGGCAAAGTTTAGGTGCTAAGTCAGTGCTGAGCCTTGTCCTGTGCACTGTCATGCCCTGGGCAGGGAGCTCCAGCTTTACTGGATCAGAGCAGGCAATCGTGGGTGCCAAGAAGAGTTTGGGGAGTAGTGTAGTGGGTAGGGCCATGCCAAGAGTAGGGAGAACATATAACAACAATAGCTAGCATTTATTGAGGTCTTGGTATGTGCCAGTCCCAGAAATGTGATAGTGCTTTGCACTATGATCTTCTGTGAACCTCAAAACAACCTGTGAGGTAGAAACTATGGTAATTTATTATTTCCATTTTATAGATGAAGAAACTGAGGCTCAGAATGTGGGTTAACTTCCCTAAGTCACACAGCTAGGAAGTGACAGAAGTGGAACTCAGACCTAGGGCTGGCTGACCAGAACCCATTCTTTTAACCCCTTACCTATAATAGTAGCTACCTATTCTGTGCTTGCTATGTGTCTGGCACACGATGTGTCCTCACAACAACTCTGTGAGACCATTATTATACTATTTCTATTTTATGAGTGAGAAAACAGAAGACTAGAGAAGAAGTATGGGATCTATTCATCTTCCTCCTCTAGGGTCCTTTCTGTTGGCCCTGCTTTGCCCTCTGCCCTCCACTCCCAGCTCGCACCTTGAACTCTCTGGGCACCGTGAGCTTCAGCGTGGCTAGGCCCAGGAAGGCATCGAGGCCACAGCCCAGCAGGACGGCCAGGACTGAGAAGAAGTCACCCAGCATCTTGCACACCTGGCCACCCAGCAGACACTCAGTCAGGTTCAGGCCACCATCCCCTTCCTTCTGCCCCCTTTCCCATTTGCAGACAGGGCCCGAGGCCAAGAGCCAGTTCTCTCCCACAGAAAGAGAGGTGACACTCACCATGGAGGGGAAGAAGCGGCTGGTCTTTACGTGCTTGAGGGCCATGGCAAAGAGGAAGGAAGTAATGAAGAGGAGAATGGAGAAGAAGGCAATGTCTGGGACTGTATGACAGCCAGGCCCATGAGGATGGCCTCCTTGCCGGGTACACTCAGGTGGGGGCAGCAAGGATGCATTGACTAGGCCTAGGTCTTGTGTGGAGAGGTGGTCCAGGATGGGGTTATGGGCAGTGAAATAAATGTCCACTGATGTCCACTGAGACTGAGTACACAAGATAGGAGATCTGCAACCATAGCAAATGGCTGGGCCTCAGTGACCTATGAGGGGTGGGAAGAGCCTGGAACTACTGACTTCTTTGGTCTCCACCCTTTCTTTCCCAGGCCCTCCCAGGAACAGGCCCTCACCACGCTGAAGATGCCATCTCTGTCTTTTGGCTTTGTGCTTGTCCACTGAGACTCATTTCCTGGAAGGAGAGAAGAATTCAGGTGGGAACTTCCCTGGTGGCACAATGGTTAAGAATCTGCCTGCCAGTGCAGGGGACCCGGGTTTGATCCCTGGTCCGGGAAGATCCCACATGCTGCGGAGCAACTAAGCCCATGTGCCACAACTACTGAAACTGCGCTCTACAGCCCACGAGCCACAAATACTGAGCCCGTGAGCCACAACTACTGATGCCCGCTTGCCTAGAGCCCATGCTCCACAACAAGAGAAGCCACGGCAATGAGAAGCCCGCGCACCGCAACAAAGAGTAGACCCCGCTCACCACACCTAGAGAAAGCCCGCGCACAGCAATGAAGACCCAACGCAGCCAAAAATAAATAAA
Organism: Balaenoptera acutorostrata; assembly: GCF_949987535.1. Taxonomy (NCBI): domain Eukaryota; kingdom Metazoa; phylum Chordata; class Mammalia; order Artiodactyla; family Balaenopteridae; genus Balaenoptera; species Balaenoptera acutorostrata. The sequence goes on along the minus strand of NC_080065.1, from coordinate 125,660,711 downwards.
TAAAAAATAAATAAAATAAATAAATTTATTTAAAAAAATTAAAAAAGAATTCAGGTGATTTTTCCTCCCCTGGGAACCTTCTCCAGCCCAAATCAGGAGCCTAATTTCACAGGTCCAGCTGAACCAGAGAGTTCTTAGTTCTGACTCATCTGTCTGCTGACTCCGATCACTATCAAGTCTGTCCTCAGGACATTGCCTCATGCCCTTGTCCCTTCAAATTCCCTACCTATCTGTAACCCAGGTGCCTGGCACAGGACTGGCCAAAGCAGACGCCCAACAAATGGATGAGCACACAAATCTGTGTGTTTCCACCAGTGCCAGAATTAGTCTTGTTCATGCCTAGTGCAGAGTCTGGAACTCTTGAGAGGACACCTCTTCCTCAGTCCTGGTCCATGTGGAGGGAAATGTGCAAGTGTAATACTCCAAGCTCCTCTCCACCCAGTCAGTAACTCGGCCCAGGAGAAGAGCAGTGATTTATTTGATTGCTGAGTTTGGGAGAAGAAGCTGGGCATGCCTGGCCCTGCCCCTTCCTCTCCCTCTCTAGGGAGTAAGCTGCCTGCACCCTGCGTGCATTTAGCTCTGCTCCTCTAGGGTGAGACAGTCCCTCTCCGGTGCAGCCACGACTGGGTGGGTAAGTCGATCCAATTTTGGTTTCATCATTAGGAAGCCCATATACCCATAAATACAACCATGTTCTTCTCTCAGCACTGGCAGAAATAAAGATATTGGGCCTGCTCTGTTGACTTATTTTTCATCTGACTCAGAACCAGAATAGCGAAGAGTGCTGCTGGTTACTGGGTAAGTACTCAGCATTTTGCTGAACTTAACTAAGGGGGACAGTACGGGGACAACCCTTCCTGCATCCTCCCTTATTTTGCCAAGCTCCCTATTTCCTTCGCCCACCTCCTGGGTCTGAGTACTGGCAGCCACAGGCGGGAGAGCCAGGTCTCTGGATGGGATAGGCATGGGTCAATGTCAGCATTTTGCCCACGGCATCATAAATGAAGATGAGGCTGATAAGAGCACAGAAGCCTTCCTCGGTGAAGTGGGTAAAGTAGAGCACTAGCACGCTGGCCTCCATGGCCACCAGCACCAGGCAGAAGGTGGCCACCCAGATGCCCACCCACAGGCAGAAGGGGAGGTAGTCCAGGCTGTGATCTCTGGGGGATGAGAGACAGGCAGGGCTTGGAAGTGCCCATTCTGCTCCCAACCTAATCCGGGTCAGGTGCCCCTGGAGCCAGTTTCCACCCTCCCCTATTGACCCAGCTGAGACCAGGCTGAGGGTGTGCTAGTCAGGTGAGGTCAGGTGAGGTGGGGGAGTTCTCTTACCTGCTGAAGGAGAAGAGCAGGTGTTCAAAGACTAGCACTGGCCCGGTGCTGCTGAGGATGGTGAGGGGCTGGCCAGCCATCAGGAAGAAGGCAGCTCCAGCCACTGCCGTGCCCAGGAAGCTTTCCAGCACCCCCTAGAAGCCAACAGTGGGCCCTGTCAGCACAGGACCCTGGATTCCTCAGCCCAGGAACCAAGCTTCCGAGGAGCCTCCTCAGCCCAGCCATAGACCCAGAGGAGGGGGAAGGGCATGGCTGGTGGAATACCAAAGCTACGCCTACTCCCCACACGCCCACCCCCGCCCCCCACTTGAGCACTGTCGGTGGCTTCTCCCAGCAGACCTCCGAAAGTGATGGCGTTAGTGACGGTGGCCAGGTAAACGCAGAGCACGGCCGAGAAGCACTGGGGGCGCAGGGCGTCCAAGAAGTCGCTGGGGTACCACGAGGCCTTCCGGCGCACGTCCTGGACAAGGAGCCTCCCGCCCGTGGGTCATCAGTGATCCAGGTTCCCGCATCCCACGTCCCTGGGGCCAGGTGAGCCTCCCCCGCCCCCCACAGTGAGCGCACACCTCGGGGCCTGTGTGACTCCTCCCGCCGCCCAGGACAGCTACCCTCGCTCCCACCCCAGCTCGCCTCACCTGACAGTCCGCCGCAACTCCGGGCTGGCCGCGTGCGGCCCGCGGCCGTGCCTGTCCTCAGCCGGGGTCCTTCGCCGGGCAGAGGGGCCCTTGGGCTCCCACAGTTGCGAGGGGAGCCTGAGGACAAGGGGAACCCGAGTTGGCTGAGGATCCCCGGCCAGATCGCGACTCGGCGCCGGAGTTCGCGGCACCCTGCCCCCTGGCGGCGGCTCGTGTCTCTGCTGGCTGGGGGCGCGGCTCTGACCGCGGAGACCTGGGCCTCGCTTCGACAAGGTCCAGGTCACATTCTGACCTTCTAACAGGAGTGAAAGCCAGGCTCCGGCAGGGGAAGGTTCAAGGTCTCACAGCGACAGAGTGGTCCAGCAGAACTCAGGTCTGCCCCTTTCCTGTCCCCTCCCCTACCCCACTGCCCCTCCTCAACAGTGGAACTGGACCCAAGGCCTTTGGGGAAGGATCTCTAGGGCATGATGACCCCCAGATACCTTTTGTGCTCAGAGGGCAGACATTTAGGCGGGGGAATCTGAGCTGTTGGGTCCCATCGACCTAGAGGGAGCACTGTCACCTCCTCTAGGAAAGCATCCAGGGCTGCCAGAAGGTCATGAAAGTTGGTGGCCCACCGAACTGACCACTGGAATTGCTGGGGATAGGGGCACAGAGGGGCACTAAATACAGATCTGCACCCTTACATGCATTTTCACAGTTTCAAAACTAGACACAAGTCACATAGGCAGACGAGTCATTCAAGCATTTATTCACGCATGCATGCATTCAGTGAGTATCTGTGGGTGCCTACTGTGTGCCGGCCCTGTGCTAGGTAAGGGGTGGAGGTGCGGTGGTAGCCAAGGGAACTTCAGTCCTCATGCTCCCAGACATGAAGCTACACTCTGCTTCACTGCTGTACTGATCGCACGTGGAGAGTCCATATACTCACTGACACAAGCGTGCACACACGTATACACACACACACAGACACACACGTGCCTGCCCAGCTCACCGGGTCACTGAGGAGGATGGCCACTGCCCGGCCCATCTCACGGTAGCCCCTTCCCTGTGTAGGGAGGGCCAAGGAGAAGGCCGAAAAACCTGAGGAAGGAACCAGGTCCCAGAGAGAGACAGAGGCTGCTATCTCACAGGGCAGCCCTGGCCTCTGACCTCACTACCAACCCCATATACATGCTCCTGTGCACACCTTCTTTGCAGCACTGACCGCCACCCCTCCCTGAGTACCAGTCCCCATCCCCACCCCCAGAGAACTGGACCCAAAGACCTCCTAATCCCCTCGCCGGTAAAGGCCTTCTCTGGGCTCCAGGATACCCGACCCCCACTCAGCAGCCTCACCTGCTGGGGAGGGGCACCTCAGTAAGGGGTCCCCAGCACCACTGGATCCCGCAGTCGCACAAAGACCCCCACTGGCTGTTCCAGGAAGCCCAGCTCTCCTGCCAGCACAGCCCCTGCTTCAGCCCCTGGTGGGAGCTTCTGTCTCAGAGGGTTCTGATGCTGGGTTGGGGTTCAAGGAGACACAGAGAATGAAAGGTTACTCAGGGAAGGGGATGTTGGCAGGATCTTGCCTGAGGAGGAGTCCAGTGGAGGGTGGACCTCTGTTAATCCCTAACTCCTCTCCCAGCCCTGCCCAAGGAAGTGCCACAACCCTGTTCCTTCAGGGGGGCTTCCTCCTCGTGAGAAGCCTCTCTTGGACGAGCAGATCCTACAAAACAGGATTATGCGATGATTAAGAGCACAGGCTTTTGGGGTGGATCCACCAGGGCTCCCTGACCAGCTTTGCCAAGTTGTGAAAACTGGAGCACAACTTCCCCCTCTGCTCCTCAGTTTTCTCATCACTAAAATGGGGATAATTGTGGTATTACCTCCCAGGGTGGTTGTGAAGATTAAATAAGATACTGTGCGTAGACCTCTGGCACAGTGCCTACCAAGAACATCCCTTCACAGAGCTCTGGCTGTTGTGATTCTAGCCCCTCCATTCTTCTCCCCTCACTACTACCCCTGCTTCTTCTCACTCATGAGTCCTGGGTTGAGGTCCGAGCTGAGGCTAGGCCACTCTTGGTCCAGGAAGGTGCAGGGGAGATCTGGGACCCTCCCACCCCAGGGTTTTTGGTCTTGGGCCCAGGGAGGGGCCTCTCACCTCAGCAGGGGCTGGTGCCTGTGGTCTGGATGAGGTGCGGGGGTCTCTCAGCTGCCCTCTCAGCTCTGGGCTCAGCGACTCCACTCTGGTCACCTGCTCTGGAGAACAGAGGTGGGGCTCCCACCCTTTCCTGTGAGCTCCCTGCCCCTGAACTCTCCCCTTTGCCCTCTGCTCAGGTCCCTTTCCCTTCTGAGAGTCTAGGGAACACAGGGGCCAGTGAACTTTCTCTTCACTCTGCATTTCTATCTCTCCCCTGTGACAGGGATGGGCAATCCCCCAGGGTGGGGCGGGGTGGGCTCTGGAAAATTCCAAAACTTTGTGGGGGAAATCTTAGAGAAATGGCCTGGATGCCCAGGCCCTCCCAGCAAAGGGTCCCAGCATACCCGCGAGCTCCAGGAGGCTCTGAGCTGGACAGTCCAGCAGGACGAGGCCCTTGGCCATCAGGCTGTGGAGCTTCTGGAGGCTAGGCAGTGCCACGGTGGGCACGGGGGGGTGCTCCACCTGCCTGCACCCACTTCCAACTTCTCCTCAAACAGCACCCACCTGTGGTGAAGAGGGGCAGACAATGTTCCTGAGGGCCTCTCTCCCAGGTTCAGGAGTGGGGACACAGGAGAGCTAGGGAAAGTGAGACGGTGGGGAAGTTGCGGGCCCAGTGGTACAGAGTATGCCCCTCCCGGGCAGTCAGCCCTCATCTTGGGTCTTGGGGAACTCAAAACCAGACTGCAGAGAAGGCTGAGCACCATAGAGGGTGAGGGTCTGAAATGGGGAACACAGGAAGGAACTCCTGATTGGGGGTGAGAATACCACCCCACACACAGGAAGAGCTGGGAGTCATGGAGGAGGCCCCAGTGGGGGAAGGGGAAGGGCCCCATAAAACTGGCCTGGGTCCCACTCACCTGCCTGTCTCTCTCCACTCCAGGGCCTGGGGCCAGCCCAGCAGCTCATTCAGCTGAATGAAAGGCAGAGGGTCCTTGGGTAACCCCTGTTCCCTGCTGTCTGTGTCTAAGGGGCCACCAGGGCCACTGTCTAGCTCTCCTGTGGGTACATTTTCACAAGCACTGGAGACTTCAAACTCCTCCTGGCCTGGCAGCTTCATCTCGGTGAGGCTTGCACAGACTCTCAGGGACTGGTGTGGTCCTAGGTTCTGAGGCCAGGGGCCTAGGTTCTGAGCCCCAGGGGCCCAGGGGCTGCAGTTATAATGCACCCCGCATGTAGCACAACACAAACAGCAAGGCCTACTGACTCCAGAGCCAACCAGTCACCTCCTCCCCTGCTTGTTTTCCCCATTCCCTGCTAGCCTGAGAGTGTGAGGCTAGCTTGACCTTTCCCAGGCTCTCCAGAAATGCCCAACCTGGGGCAAAAGGGTGGTGAGCATTTCCTGTGGGATCCAGTCTGACCCCACTGCATTTTGTGTAAATTAACAGGAATACATCGCTGGCTTGGGTCTTAGGACTGACCCCCAGATTATACTACCCACTACTCTGTATCAGATACAAACACCAAATACCGTGGACTGTTTTGAGTGTCACCAACACACCCTGAGGGCACCCATTTGGACAAACAGAGACCTAATAAATAACTGGGTCTATAGAAGTCAAGCAGGCTAATGGAGAAGGGAGATAGCAGGCAGAGGCCCTGCCCACTAAATGGGCTAATGATGGAAAGTGGAGGCAGTTCATGAAGAACAGATGCCTGAGTCTTAAATTCCTTTGTCCAACAACACCTGGAAACTTCCTAATTTAGCTGTGTGCCTGGGGTCCGCCTCTCTAACTCAGCCCCCCAGTGAGGATGGAGGAGCCAGCTAGGGTGTGTGTGTGGAGGAGTTCCTGGCACTAGATGAGCAAGGGAGAACGTGGTCTATTAGCAAGTCCTGTTGGCTCTACCTTCACAGTAGTTCCGGAATTCAACCACATCTCCCCACTTCAACATGGTCACCCTGTTCCAGGCTGCCATCATGTCTCACCCGAATTATTTCAATAGCTTTCTAACCTTTTACGGTGATCTCTCTGCTTCCACTCTTCCATTCTCCACACAGCAGCCATAGGGACCCTCATTTTATTATTTTTATTTTTTTAAATACATTTCCATTTCACTCAAAACATAGAGGTTCTTTTAAAAGGCAATCAAGCCATACAACTCTTCTGCTCAAAACCCACCCAATACATTCTCATTACTCTTAGAAGAATAATCGAACTCTGTCATGGTCTATAAGATCTGGTCTATAGTCTGGCTCCAGCCCTCCTGCCTCCCTGATGGACTCTCATACCGTTCTGTCCTTGCTCGCTCCTTTCCAGCCACACTGGCCTCCCTCTGTTATGTGAAGCCTGTTCCTGCCTGAGGGTCTTTGCAGTGGCTCTTCTCTCTGCAAGGAAGGCTTTTACCCCAGATCTTCACAGGACTGGATCCCTGTCACCTACGTCTCATCTTAGATATTACCTACTCATGGAGTCCTAAGTTTCTCCATCACATTTCTCTGTTTTATTTTCTTCCTGGCAATTATCACTACTAGTAACTGCCTTGTTTCTTTATTTTTTCAATCGTTTATTGCCTGCCCCTCCACACACACACACACACACACACACACACACACTGGAATGTACCATCCACGGAGCAGGTATTTTATCTATCTTCTTCACCACTGCCCCTAGAGCACCTGGTGGCACTCAATAAATACTTGTTCAATGAGGTCATAGGAAGGGAGGGGCTGGGAAATGAGCTGAGCTTCTCATTGAGACCACATGAGGGCGCTGCTCCCCGCGGAAACGATCGCTAGGGCCGCTCCCTTGGGCCAAGCGGCTGGGTTTGCTTCCCAGAGCGGACCCACTAGGGCGCAGAGATGGTGGGGATGGCAGGAAGGGGTCCTTGATCCTCCGCCTTGCCCTGAGCCACTGCAGACTGGCCTGGCGGGATGGGGTGCGGGGGAGCGCAACAGCGATGGGGCGAGAGACCCATCAGGCTCATCTGAACGCGGGTCAACCTCTCCACTAGATACCTGGGACCCATTTCCTCTCTGAAAAATGGGACTCAGGCTGGCCCTCATCACCAATTCCAGGTCTGGACTTGGGGCAAATATCTCAAGTCCAAGGAGTTCCCAGGGCAGGAATTAGAGGAGCGAGTCACTATATCACCGGTTGGGAATTGGGTGCTGAGTCTGATGGGGAAGTTGGTTTCAGTCCCAGGAAGAATAGAAACTGGCCTAGGGCTTGAGAGGGCGGGGAATCCCTGTGACCACCCCTTCAAGAATGTGTCCCAACCCCAGGGGCAAGTGACTCAAGGGAGCCTGAGGGGGACAGGCGCTGGATTTGGCATGAATAGCCCCTCACAAGCACAGTCTCCCTTCCCTCCCCCATTCCAGCTAAAGTTCAGAGGGTCTGCCCTTGCCCTCTCTGTGGCCCCAACTACTCTGGCTCCCCAGGCTGCCTGAAATAGAGGGCCACCATGCCTCCACCCTCCCTGGGCCCTTCTCCCTCTTGGGTCTCAAGTGTCCTGAGCTGCACAGGTTGGTGAGGGAGGTGAGTGAGGGTCTGTCTGTGGGCATCAGTGGTCTCCCAGACAGGGCCAGTGAAGGTGTGCTGTCTGGGAGAGCAGCCCTGGGCATGAACCCTGGAAAATACCCTGGCCCAGGAATTCAAAGACCTGGTTCTCATCTTAGCTCAAACACAGACTTGTTGGGTGTCCTTGGGCAAAGCCCCTCCCCCCTCTGAGCCTGTTTTCTTCCACCGAAACTGAGACAGTTGGAGTAGATGATTTCCAAGGTTCAAAGTAGACCTTTAGCAATACACTGAACTGGCCCTGAGGGGGAGGAAGCGGTGTCACCAACTGGCTGCCTGGATGTAAATCCGGGCTTGGTCACTTTCTAGCAAGTGGAGAAGAGATTTACCTTTGCAGAACCTGAGTTTTCCTAACAGCAGAAGGGGAATAATAAAAGTGCCCACTTCATAAGCTTTATTAAATGAAACAATGCATGTAAAATAGTCCTGGTACATAGTAAACACAATAGAGGGAGGCTGTTATAATTAAAAGCTATGAAAATAGTCACTTCCAGAGTGGGGAAGAAAGAAAATATCATATAGTGAAATGTCAGTTGCATCCAACCACTGTGCTAGGCACATTATCTCATGTAATCCTTATGACAAGCTTTTAAAACACTCACAGTTTTTTAAAACTTTTAATTTAACTTATTTTTAAAAAACTATGTGAGTCTAATCATAGAAGAAGAACTATAGAAGAAGTTGTAAAAAAAAGCAGGTCTCTGGCTGGTACCTTTCATCCAGCTTCCCCCAGTGGTAATATCTTCATAACAATAGTATAATATTCAAAACCAGGATGATGACATAAGCACAACACTGTTAACTAGACTGCAGGCCTTATTCAGATTTCACTTGTTTCCATATGCACTCATTTGTCTGTGTGTGTTTGGGTGTATAGTTTTATGAAATTTTATCACATGTATAGATTCACTTACAACCAGCTGAGCAAATTGCTCAGCCTCGTTAAGCCTTGGTTTTCCCATCTATAAAATGGGGGTGGGGACTTCCTTGGTGGTGCAGCAGCTAAGACTCCGCACTCCCAATGCAGGGGACCGGGGTTCGATCCCTGGTCAGGGAACTAGATCCCACATGCATGCCACAACTAAGAGTTCACATACCTCAACTAAGGAGCACGCCTGCCGCAACTAAGACCCGGCACAACCAAATAAATAAATAAATAAATAAATAAATAAAAATGGGGGTGAAGATACTATTTTCCTCAGAGAGCTGTTGTGAGAATTAAATGAAATAATGTATGTAAAACTCTTAGAACAATACCTAAAATGTAGTGAGTGCTCAATAAATTTAAGAGTTTTTTTTCAGAAAAAAAGCACATTTTTGAAAAATGACTTACAATACATAAATAATTCGCATTTGTTCTAGAGAAAACAGAAAATGCTCATAAGAGTAAAAATAACATAAAATAAATTTTCAAATGCCCTTTTACCCCAAAATAACCACTGTTAATTTTACTCACACCACAAATTTGAGGTATATTTCATTATTCTTACTTTATCATAAGAACACTGAGGCTCAGAAAGGTTGAGCAATTTGCCACAGTCACTGAACTTATGAATGAGGAGCTGAGATTGAATGCACGCTCTTGCCTCCAGGAGCTCACAGCTGGGGCCAGCAGACAGGCCTATGAGTCATACCAATCCAGGGCAGACTGGAATGAACAGCCACTGCTGGTTTCTGAGTACTTGCTATGTTCCGAGCACTGCCTGAGCACCTTGCAGGTTATCTCAGTGAGTCTTCACAGTAGCCCTTTGAGGTAGCTAACGTTCCCATTTCTGGATGAGGAAACTGAGGCTCAGATAGATATCTTGCTCAAGGTCAGAGCTAGGGGCCGGTGGACCCAGGGATCAGAAAGGTGTCAGTCACATGCCTCAGCCCAAGCTTAAAGCCTCCTTTCTGAGGGATTCAGACAAGATGCTAGGAGAGTGTCTGGGGAGGGAGAGTCTCTCCAGCTGGAGCTTTGGGTGTCTCTCATCCTGGAGCTGGGGGGCCCTTCTCTGGCCCCACCTTGACCCCAGACACCAAGATCCAGCCAAGATTTGGAGTGGACCCTGACAGCTGGAGCCTGCTTCCACTTGTCACAATGCCGACACTCCATCTGGAGTGGAGGGGTGAGAGCCTTTGAAAGGAAGAGGCAGAGGAAAAGAGAGATCGAGTCTGCAGAGCAAAACCACCCAAGCCCACAGTAAACCGCTTTACCTCAGGCTTTCCGGGCGCCTCTGACCTAGACTGCCAGACTCAGGAAGTGTTGGGAAGGCAACTGCAGGTATGTGATTATTGAGTTTCAAACTAATTACTTATGCTCCCCTTACTTCCAGAAAAGATTTAGACAACAAGAGACATAGAAACAAGTAAATATTTAAAGAATGATTAAAGAGCCCCATAATGAAATCAGATTGGAGAAGTAAGAAATAATTGTCTTCAAAATGCTGGACTGGGGATAATCACTGCAACTGAGCACCAAAACTTAACTTTGAGCTTCCTGGCAGTGGATGCAAAAAGGGAACATATGAATTCCATACCTGCATTATTTCATAAAAGGAAGTACCTATACCAGATACCAGATGAGCCAAACTTCCTAACACTGAACTACAAGAGGAGTTTATTACACCTCATTCAGGCACTGGCCAGGGACCTTATATCTAATAATATCTAGAACAGCGCTTTTACAAAGGATACAGATATTCATATTCCATGTGAACATCTCTTATGTTAGTGGTTCTCAACCCTTTCAGAATCGATATTTCCTTTTTATAACAAATACATTAATGTCCCTTTACTATTCTGAAATGAAGTTCACAAATAATATCCTAACTGCACAGTTACTCTTTAAAGAAAGTGAATACCCTAATTAATATAAAAGGGGTGATTTAAAATAAAATAATATTATTTGAATAGGCAAATGCTTGGTCAGACTACTCTAGAAATCTCAGTGAAGTTGCCCATTGCTTGCACCTACACAGACTTACCTTGAGTGTGACAACTACAAATACTAACTGACACCGGTTCGTCGTTTGGCAACTCAAATAACACCAAAATGAAAACTCATGCTAATTTCATTCCTGGAAAAGTCAGTGCAAAAACTCTTTTTGCATTTTTGTGTGAATTAGAGATAAGTCTAGGCTCAAGTAATTATAATCAAGAGTTTCACCCATATGAGTATCTGGCGGGACACTCAAAAGCAGTGGAAGTTGGGGCAATTCTTAATTGTGTGTGCCTGATGTCTTTCCCCCACAAGTTCCTGAGGGCTCCCCAATCGGTGACAACCAAAAACTCTCCCACAGATTCCTAAAATATCCCCTAGGAGGTAGTATCTCTTCCTTTGTGAACCATTGTCTTAGATCAACCTTAAGTTATAAAAAAGAGCAAATGGGAATTCCCTGGTGGTCCAGTGGTTAGGACTCCGCACTTCCACTGCAGGGAGCACGTCCCGATTCCTGGTCGGAGAACTAAGATCCCTCAAGCCACGTGGCACGGCCAAAAAATAAATAAATAAAATAAATTTAAAAAGAGCAAATGGATATTGTTAAATTGCAGCTCTGTGACCACATTTCTAAGAGGAACCAAACTTATACATTCCTGGTACAGGATATGATGTGACCTCGTTCCAAGGCTGAGCTCTGGAGACATTAATAATAGTACTGACCTATTTATATAGGGCTTTCCCTTTTGCCAAGCACTTTCAGAGATGCTATCTCCTTCAATTGTCATAAGAACCCCCTAAGTAGATTGTTATTCTCCCCCCATCTGAAGATGAAGAAGCTGAGGCACAGAGAGAAAATTATCACACCCTGTAGATCAGGCACTGTTGATCGTCATAGAATTGTCTCAGCAAGACTTTTCACAGCAGCACGACTGCTAACAATTCACTATGGACATCACTGGCCAGTGCCTGAATACAGAACAATTGTTTCAAACCTTCATTTTATATGGAGGAACCTGAGGCTTGAGGAAGGAGGCGGGTTGTGCGATGGATGAGAATCACTTGCCTGTCCCTCCAGTGAGCCATCTGTGCTAGGGGATGACGGAAGGGGTAAAGTCCTGGGACTGGAGATTTAAATCTCTTGAAGCCACAGAAATGGGCCCAGAAATGGAGGAGGATGGCTTGGAATCCAGACATTCGCCAAGCACATCATAAATATCCTTTCCTCAACATCTTCTGGGGATGACAGGGATTTCAGACGTCCCCTTAACACATCCCCCCCCACCACCTCATCCATTCCTATCTATCATCCTATTCAAATGGATCTTGACCCCAGGCAATAAGACATAAGAGCCTCTCCACCCCCAGGTGCACAGGAAGTGTTACCTGGCACTTCCTCCAGGGGCCCCAGTCAGCATAGGAGGTGCAAGGGGACTCCAAAGGTCAGGCCTGAGTTCAAATCCCGCTGCACCCCCCAAATTGCCTGATCAGCTGGCTCTGATGGGGATAGAGACACGGATGAGAGAAATCAGCCTGGGGTAGGAGAAATGACCCCTTACCCTGAGCTTCCAAGTTTGGGTAACTGGGCTCATGGCCACCTGGTGATAGAAGTACCCTCAGTGGAGGAGCCCCTCCATTATCCCCAGCCAGCTGAGTTCTGGGTCTACTTGGGACTCACTTTTCTGGTCAGAATGGAAGGAGAAGGCAGCTGAATCCCATCCCCCAGGGGGCACATGCTTCTCTCTGAGCGATGAGGGCTGCTTTCTTGGGTAGAGGTTTCTAAAACTTGGAGTGGCCTTGCAGATCCACCAACTCATTGGTAAGAATGGCCATCTCACAGCAGAGAGGGACCACTTCAACTGAGGATGACTGGCCCAGGTGAAAGCAGCACCTTACTAAATTCCCACTGGAAGGGAGGGAGGAAGAAAGGAAGGAAGGAACAAAGAATGGGAGGGAGAAATGAAGGAAGAAAGGAAGGAAGGGGGAAAGGAAGAAAGAAAGAAGGAAGCATTTGTTCCTAACTGCAGCTGTCACCAAGTAAGCACCTACTATGGGCCAGGCATCATATTCTGCTACTATTATTATCCCCATTTTACAGATAAGCAAACTGTAGATCAGAGAAATTGACTAACATGTCCCAAGTTAGAAAGCTAGAAAAATAGCAGAACGTAAATTTGAACCCGTGGCAGTCTGGCTCCCGAGAGCGTACCCATTTCACTAGCTGCCCTGCTGCCCTTACCTAGGCCTCCCTCCAGTCTGTGAGGCAGAGATTCTTAGCACCTCCCCACAAGACAGATGGAGCACTGAGCCTCAGTAAAGCTGAGGGTGTTATTGTTGGTAGAGGCAGAGAGAGGGTGGCCATCATATCATGCATTTGTTCAGAGTAGTGTTGAGCTTTAGAGCACAGGCCCAGGAAAAAGAGAGGAATTCTAATTGAGGCTGAGATTCTTACTAACTGGGTGGCCTTGGGCTGTCACTCACCTGTTTTTAGCCTCACCCCTTTAAAATAGGGAGGAGTATCTAGTCTTAGGGCAGTTGTGAGGATCACGCAAGATCATGAGCACATGGGACGTGTCATTACTTAAAGTTCTTCTGCCTCTGCCTCAGAGGTTCAGATTTTGTTCAGATGCTTAACTCGTTATCCTAATTATGCAGACCAGTGCTTCAGAAACTGGCTGATGTCAGAATTACCTGCCAAAAGTGTAAATGCTTGGGACCCACCCCAGGAAGTTTTGAATTAGGAGGACCTCTTTATTTTAAATAAATTCCCAGGTAATTCTGATGCACAGCCAGGTGTGGGAGAACCAATCTGTTAGCATAGACATCTCAGCCACAGTGGGGAAGGGACTCAGGTGGGTCCCCTCTCCAAGTCCCCTTCTCCCCTTTCTTGTCACCACCAGCACCTCCTCCCCACTGGCTTGCAAGTGCTCTCCCTAAATGAAGGTCTGTATGGCCTAGCAGAGTCAGTGACAGTGTCCCAAGGAGCCTGTCTTTCCAGAGGCCTGGGAACCCAGCACAGAGCTGGGAAGCAGGATGCCAAGGTTTCTGCTGTAGATTTGCCCTCTTGTGACTCACTGGTGGCCCAGGGCCAGTAGGTTTCTAAGCCTCAGTTGCCCATGGTCCACAGATAGTCAGGAAAAGAAGAGTGGCCTGTCTGCTTCATCAGGAGTGTGTCCCTAGCACTTGACTGCCAGAGAGCAAGTGGGGTAGAGAGGCCTGGGTAGAGCAAGGGGAAGAGGTGAAAGAATCCTGCATAACTGTGTTTTCCCACTGATGTCTCTCCTTTGATGCTCACAGTGATAGGAAATAAAATCCAGCATCTACCTTGGGCCTGTAACATTCTCTGTTATCTGTCACTAGCCTTTGCTTCAATGTTATCTCATAACCCTCCCTCCTTTCTGGCCCTCTTGCTGTTCCCTGAGTGCTCCCAGCTTGTTCCCATCTCAGAGTTTTTGCCCTATTTGCACGGCTTAGAATACTTTGGCAATGGATCATCACAAGTCTGGTTCCTTCTACTTATTGGAGTATCAGCTTACAGGTCACAGGCTCAGAGAGACCTTTGCTAATCAGTCACCAAGTCTAATGTGTTGTCCCAAGCACTGGGACACAGCATCCTATAGTATATCATTGAATTTTAACTTTCATCTTAGCACTTGTCATCATAGGGTCTAGTTTCCTTTTTAATTTACTTAATGTGTTGCCTGTCTCCCCCTACGGTAGAATGCAAGCTCCATAAAAGCATATCCTTGGCTGTCTTATTTATTGCTGTGTCCCTAGTGCCTGAAAAGTGTTCAGTGATTGTTTGTGGAATAAATGAGTTAATGACTTTGCCGCAGCATGAATCGTGATTCCTTTTTCTGATTAGAGGACACCCAAAGTTCTGAGAGAAGTGAGTGTCCCAAAACCATTCCAGGCCCTTTGTATTCTTTTTTCAGGTCCTTCCCATAAAACTTGGCTGACACACAAACCTAGCTGGGGTGAGGCTCACACGTGTGATGAAAGCTTGGAGTTGCCCCATGAATGGGCTGAGACTGATGTGAGGGTGAGAAGGCGGAAGGTCAGAGTGTGTGAAGGGAGAGGCAGGCTGGGACAGGAGAGCAGGGTGTGAAACTGGCAGTGGTGAGGGGAAGAGGGTGACTTGGCTGTGTGTCAGGAAGTGTTTCCCTCCACCCTCCCCTGGGGAGAGCCCTGACCCCAAGGTGGCTTCGTTTTGGGGAAGCAGGTTGTCAGGCAGCTGCTGAGGGAGAATAAAGGTGTGGCCTGGGTGGTGACAATCTACTGAGGTCCTAGGCCCAATACTGATCACCAAAAGGAGCAATCCCACAGTGGCACTTGGCCAAATAGGTGACAGGTGAGCTTCCTCCTAAAAACCAGCCCAACCACACATGGAGCCTCAGACCTGTGGGGAAGGGAGAGAAAAGAGGTCTCTAAGGAAATGGAACAGTCAGTATAGAATGATTAGTAATAATAATGATAATAATAGGTCACATTTATGACACTATGTCTGGCCCTGTACTAACTGCTCTATATGTGTTCCCTCGTTCAATCTTCACGAAGCTCTCTACAAAGTAGGCATTATTATTATTGTTATTCCCATTTGAGAGGTGTGGAAACTGAGACTCAGTGAGATTAAATATCTTGTCCAAGGTCACACAGTAAGAAGCAAAGTTAGGATTCCAGCTTAGATCTGTAGTGATTCCAGGGCATTATGGAAACCTAAACCTGGGGAGAGTTGCTAGGGACAAGTTAAGAGGGCAAAGCCCCACTGACCCCTGCAGAAGTGGGGATGGGGAGGGAGAGTGGGATAGACTATGTATAAATAGCAGGCCTGTTTTTATCCCTACACATGGGCTGAATCAGGCAAGCAGCTCTATCTGGCACAATCTGAGGGCTCTGAATGCCAACCCAGCCCTGTGTCATACAACTCCCATCCCAGCGTGTCCCTGGGAGCTGAAATGCCTACTGAGAGAGTCATTTCTTTGGGTCAGGACATTGACTCCAGAAGACCCCTGTAAAAATTCATAAGTTGGAAGAAAAACACATCAATCTCCTAGCACCTGTTGAACGTGGCAACCTAGGCTAGCCAGCTGGGTCCTGTGGGAGGGGGCTCAGCTTTTATGTTGGAGAAGAAGGTGGTGTTCAAAGGCAAGGGAAAGTAGGAGGCTTGTTCCACAGCCTGTGTCTCTCCAATCCCAGAAGCCTGGGGATTATACTCAATAGTTCAAAAATCCTAATGGAGACATTGTCCTCTGGGACAAAGATGGGGAGAAGCCACTCCAGTGGCTGGAAGACTACTACTAACTTCCTTTGCTTTTGCTGGGTTGATACCAGGTAACTGCAACTGCAACTCTGGTAACCTTGGGCTCACAAGACCTCCTGGCATTCATGTGTCTAATTTTAAATGATAAATGAATTAATTATTATTTACTACTTGATTTATCGGTAGGCAAAGAAGAGGGTTTCTGAAGCTCAGAAGATGACATGGGTGGAGATCTCTGGTTTAGAGCAGGGATGACCGGAGGGACCAGGCCTGGAAGAGGGGAAGGAATGAGGGGTGTCCAAGGGCGAAGCGCAGCTCAGCAGTCCCAAGGCTGCAGCGTGACAAGCTTATATGGGGAAAGGTAGGAGCTGGTCCCCGCCACCTGCCGGCCAGCAGCCCTACCCACAGTCAGGCCGCGGCTGCCCTGGCCTAGTCCCGAAATATGTGAGCGCCGCCCCCTTCTCCCGCCCCTTTTCCCAGCCGCGCCCACGGGGTCCGGGGCTGGGCGGCAGGCGCCTGGAGCCGGGCGGGAGTCCCAGCGCGGGAGGAGGTGGGGGCGGGGCGGCAGGGGGCGGGGCGGAGCCTCGGCGCCTCCAGGAGCCTTATTCCCGGCCGCAAGCCCGGGAGCGCTCAGTCTACCGAGAGAGCTGCGCGCGGAAGGCAGCTGGCCATCCTGAGTGAGGCTCAAGGGCTCGGGCGGACGGACAGACGGAGTGAATACAGAGACGCCCAGCGGCCGCGAGCTCCGCGCAGATCCCAGCCAGGCTTGCACCCAGAGGCCGGCAGCAGAACGTGCCCGGCAGGGTCTCCTGCGCTCCTCCCGCCCGGCTCCCGTGCCAGCACCCGGTGGCCGCCGCCTCCTAAGTGATTGCTGCCTCGCCGCCTCCGCCGAGTCCGGGACCATGAAGCTGCTGCCGTCGGTGGTGCTGAAGCTCTTTCTGGCTGCAGGTAAGAGGGCTGCCGGGGGTCGGGGGGGATGGGGACGCTCTGTTGGGGACACGGAGGAAGATCGCTGCAGCGCCCCCGGCGCGGGCCACTTGGTGGGGCCCGTGCTCCCTGGCAGGCGGGCGCCGGCAGCGGTACGTGGCGACGGGGGTCTGGGCGGGGGTTCTGAAGCGGCCTCGCCCCTCACCCGTAGTGCTCTCGGTGTTGGTGACCGGCGACAGCCTGGAGCGGCTTCGGAGAGGGCTGGCGGCTGGAACCAGCAATCTGGACTCCCCTACTCAATCTACGGACCAGCTGCTGCCCCCGGGAGGTGGCCGAGGCCGGGAAGTCCTGGACTTGGAAGAGACAGACCTGGACCTTTTCAGAGGTGGGTGTGAGGGATGCCCATCCTCGGACCCCGGTGGACAGTTGAAGAATAAGTGGATCTGGCATTTATAACGATTGGGCACACCTGTGGTTTGGGGGTTTTCATGGAGGACCTCAAGGAAAAGCCGCTTGGCCTGACAAACTCACTGGGGGATCCTAGAATGTAGATCCTGTTGTCTTTCTTGCCCAACATGGTCTCACATGCCACGTTGCTGCCTTTCTGGATACTCTGAGGCAAATTGAAACAGGCAAGGTGTGTGAGGTTGGTACATTCCTCTGAGGTAAGCTGGGTGATAGGAACAAGGAATGGTTGAGATGCTTTCCTTAGAGTTTCTATGAAAAAATGTGCACAAGTCCTAATTCCCACCTCAACTGACTATTATGTACAAAATAAGGTAACAGATGTGGAGATGCTAGGCACATACAAGGTGTGCAGTGTTAGTCTCCTCCATCCACCTGTCTCCAGGTTGGGGAAACAGGGGAACGAGGAACACTTGGTCCCCCCCAGGTTAGGCCAGCACCTCCTCGGGAGGCTGTGAATGCTGAGCACTGGGTCCCTAGAGAGCTGTATTGATATGCTGGGTGTCTACAAATCCTACACAAGCCTGGATACTTCCGGACCACCTTGAGTCCCTGAGAGAGACTCCAAGGGAGGAAGGGCCAAATGGGATCCTTCAACCGGCAGAGGTGCTGTGGCTAAGTAAATACAAGCACGGGGCAGAGTCCAGAGCCTCCAGTATTGCCTGCTTCCTTGCCCCCAGTCACCTGCAGAGATTCTTAAGGGTGGAGCAGGGACTGAGCCCTGGAGCCCCGGAATGACTATATTTGGTTGGAAAGATATCCACCTGTTCTAGCTCCGTCTGCTCCTCTGCCACCCTTCTTCCTTACCCAGAGCTTCCCTTAGGTGCTGTCTCTATTTAGTATACATCAAGGGTCTGCTCCAAAGCTGAGGCTGGGTTCCCACCTTCCATCCTCTCACAGTGGCCCTCTGGGGGTCACTCCTGGCCTGAACAACCTGGATTCTCCTGGCCCTCTCCTCATAGGCAGGGCAGAGCTGGGCTGTGACTCACCCTCCACCCACACAGCTGCTCCTCCTAGCTCTGCAGACCTGACTCACTGCTCCCTCTCCCCTCAGGAGCCTGGCTGTCACCCTGTCACTCTCTCCCTCCCTTTTCTTTTTTTTTGAATAAATAAATTTATTTATTTATTTATTTTTGGCTGTGCTGGGTCTTCGTTGCTGCGCGTGGGCTTTTTCTAGTTGCAGGGAGCGGGGGCTACTCTTCATTGTGGTGCACGGGCTTCTCATTGCGGTGGCTTCTCTTGTTGCAGAGCACGGGCTTTAGGCGTGTGGGCTTCAGTAGTTGGGGCACACGGGCTCAGTAGTTGTGGTTCGTGGGCTCTAGAGTGCAGGCTCAGTAGTGGCGCACGGGCTTAGTTGCTCCGCGGCATGTGGGATCTTCCCAGACCAGGGCTCGAATCCGTGTCCCTTGCATTGGCAGGCGAATTCTTTTTTTTTTTTTTTTTGAGGCAGGCGAATTCTTAACCACTGCGCCACCAGGGAAGTCCCTCTCCCTCCTTCTTCTGATCGGCTGGGCCCTCCTGCCTCAATTTCACCACAGCCATGGTCACTGGTTTCCTCTGAGCATCTGCCTCACCTTCTGAGTTCTGAAAGGGCCTGGGTCTGCACCAGAGGAAACAAGAGTCTATGGGACTACTGGCATCTGCCTTTTCTTTTTTCTTGGGTTTGCTGGGCAAAGACTATTTTTCAGGTCTAGGAATCCTATCACCTGAAATAAATAACTGTTATCATTTATTAAGTGCCTCCTCTATTCTAGGCACTTAACATGTTATTGTGGGTTAATTAATCCTTGCTGCAACCCTCTGAGATAGGAACACCTGTTCTCCACTTTTTACTGAGAGCTCCAGGGTTCAGAGAGATTAAGTGACTTGCCCAAGATCACATGGCTGAAATTCGAACACGGGTCTGCTGACTTCAGAGCCCATTCGTTGTCTCATTCCTGGCTCAGCATCCCAGGTGCTCTGGGCTTGTCTGGAAGAGGGGACTGGGTTGTGTGAGGCAGCTTGGTGTGTTGGGAAAGAACACTGGATATGGAGTCCAGAGACCACATTTCAGATCCCCAAACTGTAGGACCTTGGGCAAGTCACTGCCTTTCGGGACCTCAAGTTTTTCATCTGAAAATGGAAAGCCATATTTTTTTAAGTCAATTCCACCTTGAGGATCCTAGGACTCCAGTCTAATGTATGATGCTCATCCTTCTGCCAGACATGTGGCTATAGCCATAGACAGAAGGCACATTTTTTTCTGCTGGGACAGGGGAGGGGAGACTTGTGTCAGACCCCTGGGCTGATGGGCATAGCCCATGATCAGTCCCAGCTGGATGTCTGTGTGAGGTTGTTTTTCCCTTTTTAAGTGTGGAAAGACTGGGGAGAGTTATCATTGTTCTAGTTCCTTCTGATAGTTCTTTACTTTCCATCTTTCTGCTTCTTGTGCACTGTACTCCCCATCCTAGGGAGCTATAAACAGGACATCTGGGGATAAATGTAAATGGACCTTTGAGAGAAGTGGTGAGCTGCAAATAGCACACAGAGCAGGGTAAATATTTTGCTTGATGTCAAAAAAGCAAGGCTCTTTGAAATTAGCACACTATTGTAAATCAACTATAGATCAATAAAAATATTTTTAAAATTAAAAAAAATTTAAAAAGTTAAAACAGCAAATCTCTGACCAGGGGTGGCCTGCTTGCTGTCCCTGAGCCTGGTTCTGCTCTGGGATCATGGTACGCTGCTGCTAATGGGTACCCCAGAGAGGACCACCTGGACATGGGCACTGTTCTTATTTTAGGAGCCTCTTCCCTCTAAAATACCCTCCAAGTACCTTCTCCAGAAGCAATTTTTTATCTCTGACGCTGTCTTCCTGCAAATGGGTCACTGAGTGCAGCATCAGGAAATGAGGCTGATTTAAGGCCAAAATAGAACCAAGTGGGCGTGGGGGAGTAGGAGATGAGGATGGACAGTGGGGTGGGGATGAGGTCAGTAGAATTGCCCAATCAGCTGCAGTTACTCAACAGAAGCTAGCATTCTTAGAATGAGGTCCTTTTTTTTTTTTAGTGTCACTTGGACCCAGTAGTCTTTTTTTTTTTTTTTTAACATCTTTACTGGAGTATAATTGCTTTACAATGGTGTGTTAATTTCTGCTGTATAACAAAGTGAATCAGCTATACATATACATACATCCCCTTATCCCCTCCCTCTTACGTCTCCCTCCCACCCCTCTAGGTTGACACAAAGCACTGAGCTGATCTCCCTGTGCTATGCGGCTGCTTCCCACTAGCTATCTGTTTTACATTTGGTAGTGTGTATATGTCCATGCCACTCTCTCACTTCGTCCCAGCTTACCCATCCCACTCCCCGTGTCCTCAAGTCCATAGAATGAGGTCCTTAAACTGAGTTTATGAAATGCCTTCCTTGGGACCCCCCAGCCTCTACTTCCTCCACCACTTTTGGGAGGTCTGCCCAGTCTTCCTTCAGCTCTTGGGAGGCACTGAGCCGAGAGGCCTTCCCAGGCCTCTGACTTCAGGTAGGATCAAAACGTCCTTCCAGACACTGTGCTGTTCTGATTTTTTCCCCTGAGGAAGTCAAAGACTTAACAGGGTACTTTTCTACTGCAGCTGCTTTCTCTTCCAAGCCACAAGCTCTGGCCACACCGAGCAAGGAGGAGCGTGGGAAAAGAAAGAAGAAAGGCAAGGGGTTAGGGAAGAAGAGAGACCCATGTCTTCGGAAATACAAGGACTTCTGCATCCACGGAGAATGCAAATACGTGAAGGAGCTCCGGGCTCCATCCTGCATGTAAGTGTCTCTTCCCCGGGGCTGACTGTTAACAGCTCACTCTTTGTCAGCCTGATGGCTGTTCCTGGTTGTCACTGTTTCTTGAATTCATAAATCCACTCAGTTTCTTCTCAACCTCTGGGAGGAAGTTGGGAGGAGGGGAAATATTTTTAGTCAGCGGAAGGGGCTCCCCCCAGCATAGGATGCAATTTCCTGTGGCGTGGGTTTGTGACGCTCTTTCATCTTTGGGGGCATTTCCTGCTTGCTCAGAAATGAGCACACGCTAGGAGAGCTGACACCTGAAGGCAGGTTCTTCATTTCTGCCTCATGCCCTACTCCAGATGGGAGAAGCCAGTAGGAAACATGGCAGAGTGGGGCTCCTGGGTGGAGTGGAGCTCCCGTGGCCTTCTTTCCCAAGTCCTGCAGGTAGGTATGAGGTGCATTTGGATATGTGCTATGCAGGTATGTGTACTCAGACATATGTGCATGTGAGTGAGCAAATGTGGGTTGATTCTAAGACATGGCAGGACTGTAGAGAAAGCAATCATTGTGGGAGCAAGGAGAAGCCCCTCCTCCCTTCTTCCTCACCCTGGCGAGGGCCAGGAGGTGGGGGACATGGTGGGTATTGACCTTTGGCTATGGGGGTGGGAGAACACTTCCTTTGTGTAAGATCAACGGAAAATAGAACCCAACTCAGTAGGCATCAGCCCCCGGTCAGGCAGCACCACCCCTTCCCTGGGCAGGGGTGTGGGTGGAGAGGCCATGGGTTCCCCAGCCACTCTGCTAGGCCAAGCCCAGCAAATGGCTGCCTTGGCAACCCCTCAGGGGTGACGACACTGCCATGCTCTGTGGCAGGCATAATGTCGCCACTGTGCCTGAGACCAACACCCACATCAGGCTGTAAACATGCACTCTCTTCTGCTGGGCCTGAGTTTCTGTGGAGTGGCAGCCTCGGTGACCTGGGAGACTCTGGACAGAGTCAGGAGATTGCTGTGTGCACACCGCTTCCCAGCCTGTCAAGAAGGCTGGCTGCCTCGCATCTCTTCTGCTGTGATTGGTACAGCTCCTTTGGGTTTTTTTTAAAGCTTCCTTGTCCCATCTGATCTCATATAGCAGAGTTGCCCTGTATTTGGCAATTGTCAGACAGACCCATCACCCCCCTCCATGTCTACAGTCACTTGTGCATCCTCTCCTTTCATATCCTTGTCAAGAGCTTGGTATTGGAGGGGGTTGCTTAAGAGTGACCTAGACAGTGGGAGGGAGATGCAAGAGGGAGGAAGTATGGGGATATATGTATACATATAGCTGATTCCCTTTGTTATACAGCAGAAACTAACACAATATTGTAAAGAAATTACACTCTAATCAAGATGTTAAAAAAAAAAAAAAAAGAGTGACCTAGACAGTCCCCAAATTATTCTTCCAGAAGTCTTGAGACAGGGTAGGGAATGTTTGTCCTAAATTTGTAAACTGGCCTCATTAGCACAGGGTGGAGGCAGTGACTCTGAGTGTAGTCAAGATGGATCGAGGCCAGAAATCTGTCTCGGCCGAACTGGTCCAGGGCGTTGGTGGACGGACTTCCACCGCTCAGCTGAGAACCCTTTTAAGGCTGCTCTCCTGGAGAGCTGAGCTTGACTGACGACCTAATCCCAGAGAACCTAGATAGTGGTGTCCAGGGTCAAGGTGACCCTAGGGATGGTGATGGTAACTGTGACAGTGCCTTCCTTCCTTTGCCCTGGAGCTTTTCAGTTTACATTTAATATGAGTTGAGCCCAACAGGTCTCTGTTGAGCACCTACTTGGTGCCAGCTATTCTAGGGGACGGGAAAATACAGCCCTGTATTCTCAAAAGCCCTCTGCTGGGTAGGCAGGGCTTGCTGTCTGTACTTGAAAGATGAGGAAACTGGAGCCCGGAAGTAGGAAGTGATTTGTCTGAGATCAACAGCTAAATAAAGTGTGTGGAAACAGGACAGGCACTCAGGTGCCTGACTTCCAGTCCAACATGCTTTTCATGCCCCCAGGCTGCACTGGGTGTTGGATTGCGTCCTTCTTCCCTGTCTGTTCTTACAGAGTTGGAGCATGATTTTACAGAGGGCAGCTATTATACTAGAGGTCTCCGAAGGCTTTTACTAATTGAAGAGCATGGAATCTGATGGGAAGACTCTGTATCTGCTTCCTAGGCAGATTTTCAAGGGGCTGGATTCTGTGTCTGGCTTGGCTGCCTCCTGCCTCCTGCCCTTGGTACTCAGGGCAGAAGGCAGCAAGAAGACACAGAGCTCCTGGTTTGGGAGAATGTGACATCTGGGCACCTACATCTGGGACGCTTTGTGGCTCCTTCTTGCCTCCAGACCCAGCAACCACCAGCCGGGGTGTGTCAGGCTGCCGTGGTGAGCTTGAGGCTGGCCGGCTTCCTAAACCGCCCTCTGCAGCCATCACCCACAGGAAAACCCTTTTGTGTCACCAGCCAAAAGTTGCCCTCAAAGAGCAGTTTCCTGGGGCTCCTGATGAGCTGCTGACCCAGAAACTGGCTGCAAAGTTTCCTGTGGCTGGAGGAAACCTGGGGACAGTTAGCCTGACGAGGACTCAGAGCTGGAAGAGAGACAGGCCTGAAGGCTCTACTTGGCCTCACTGCCCAGATGCCAAGAAGGAATGGCGAGCCCCGTTCTCTTTGGCTACATCTGACTTTGGTGCTCCCTTCCTCAGGATATGGGCAGTATCCTCCGGAATCTGATTATATAGTAACTCCCACACATGTGGGACTTGGCCTTTTATTAAGTGCTTTTATTTGTATTATCTCATTTGATCTTCACAAAGCTCTAGTGAGGTAGGCCTTTATTATTCCTGCCTTTCACATGAGAAAACTGAAGCTTGGAAATGCGACCGTAACTTGCTCCAGATCACCTGGCTAGAAATAGCAGCAGGACCAGTCTGGAACTCATGTATTCTGAGTCCCCTCCACCAAATGGTGCCCCCTCCACCTCCTGGGTTAGGGGTGGAGAAATCCAATTTGGAAGATGTCTCTGTACTCTAGAGGGTCCTTGCTTCTGTTGTAATACAAGTTCTGAAATGGGCCACAGACGTGGGTAGGAGGAACACATCCTGGTTTGATGGGTCACTGGCTCTGGGCAAGACACACGATCTTACCCTCACCCTGGGATGCTTGGAATGCTCCTTCCCTGGGGGAGCCAGAAGTTGTCTGCAAAGGGAGGGGGACGTGGGTAATATTAGGATGTTTACATTATTATCCTTTTGACTCAGGGTGGGGGTGGAGGGATTATGTAACTGAATTGCGGGACTCTGAGGCCAAGCTTTATTTCTATCATCTGAGTAAGTACCTTTGGGGTTTGAATGATGGGCTGGAAGTGAAAAACAGACTCAATTTCAGCTTCCCTCCCCGCAGGAAAGCACGGTCTCTGAAGTCAGCCAGACTGCTGGGTCAAATCCTGGCTCTACCACTCACTACCTGTGTAATCTTGGGCAGGTTATATAATAGAAATTTAGCCTCAGTCTCTTCATCTTTAAAATGGGGATAGTAACTCCTACTTCATAGAGATGTTTTTAAGATTACATGAAATGATCCTTGTAAAGCAATTAGCACAGAGTACTTGGCTCAAAGTAAGCCTATGTAAGTAATGTGTAAGTAAGCCTATGTAAGTAATGTGTAAGCCTATAAGTAAGTAATGTGTGCTATTAATTGTTATTTATCATTCAAGATAACAGTAATAATAACTGAGAGAGCAGAGTTAGACCGCTCTCTGTTTCTGCTCCAGAAACCCATCAAGCCCATTAGATATGTGTTTCCTTGGGGTAACCTACACTGTTCAGAATGGAAAGAATTATGAATTTGGAATTTGGCCCTTCTGCTCCCTAGTTGTGAAACGTTTCGCAAATCATTTACTCTCTCTGACCCTAATCTTAGTCTTTCAATACGTAAAAGAGGTTATACCTGGCTACCAGGGTGTTATGAGTCTCAGTTAAGCTAGTCGATAAGGATAGTGTCTTATAAACTGTAAAGTGCTTTGAACAAGTGATTTTCCAGGGGTGCTCCTAAGAGCATCCTCTATGTCCTGGCAGGATAGGGGTCATTGTTTTGTCCACCTGGGCCAATGGGACAGATGCATGGAGAGGCTGGGCAAGGAGCTGTGTGCTCTGCTGTGGGCCTGACCTACATTCATCCTGCAGTGAGGTGGTTCCCCGAAACACCCAGGAGGAGCTGGGAAGGGAAGAGGCGCTGGGCAGGAAGGCAGGGGCAGCCCGGGCCCTGGGTCTGATAGGTCTGCTCGTTGGAACTTTCCTGATACCTCTCGGCAGGAAGAAGGGATTCCTTGCTCTAAGGAACCAGGTGCCTAACCTTTTCCCCAGAGGATGTGCAGTTCAGATTAGAGGGCCACCGGGTTCTCGGTGCTTCCTTCAGCAGTTAGTGGCCTAAAGTCCCCAGGCAGACAGTGCCACTGCATCCCTGAATGGGCATTTATGGATGTGTGTGGGCAGCACACTGAGCTCACCGTCAGACAATCTGTGGCTATGTCTCTGCCCTGCTGTGTGACTGTGGGGAAAATAGCTCTGCCTTTCTGTAACATGGGCTCCTGCCTACATCAAAGGATCTCTGGGACGCTCAGATAAAGAAAGGGATGTGAGGGAATTCCCTGGCAGTCCAGTGGTTAGGACCGCGCTTTCACTGCTGAGGGCCTGGGTTCAATCCCTGGTCGGCAACTAAGATCCCACAAGCCGCGCCGCGCAGCTCCCCCGCAAAAAAAGAAAGGGACGTGAATGTGCTTGTTCAGCTGTAGGCACTTCTCAGTCTTCCCAAGGGCTTCCAGGAAAAGTTTTGTGTTAGAAGAGGCAGTTGCCATCTGATTTCTTTATTGAGTAAGAAAAGCCAAGGGTTTTTTTCTGACATTCTAAAATGTACTGGCAGGACAGCTAGGCAAGAAGATGTTTTCTCGGTTTGTTTGCTTTGTCCTGGGATGAAGTAGGCCTGATAGCCCAGCGTTCAGAGGCCAAAGGCCAAAATTCAGCTTTCAAGTTGGGCCTTGCACCCAGGGGGAGCTGGGAGTTAAATGAAGGAAACTTGAGAAAAATGACTTCTGGCAAAGGAACAGGGCCTATTAATAGGCTGGGCAGTGGCAGAGGGACTGGACGCTGGAAGCATTGGTGGGGAAGGCTGGGTTTATTTCTGGGTCAGAGCGTTGAGGGGCCTCACTACAGGGAGTGATACTGAATCCCCTCAGTTCAACCCACCAGCTCTTGTGCCCAAGTCCTCTGAACATTTTAACACACATGTAATTAATCATCCACGTGTGGAACAATCTAGCCAAGACCTGAAGTCCTCCTTTGCTTTTTCCCTGCCTGGAGCAGGAATTTTGTGCCAGAGAACCAAAGGGAATGAAGAAGGGGAGGGCGTGGAGTGAAGCAGGAAGTCCACAGAGCCTTTAGAGGGGCTTCTAAAGAGTCTTGTACTAGAGAAGGCTAGAGGAAGGACAGGCATCACAGTTGGGGACTGACAGGCTGAAGCTGTGAGGAGTGGGCTCTGGCTTATATAGGTGGCCCGTTGCCAAGAGTGAAGCCAAACCACTAACTTCATCTCTGCTTTGTTCTGTTTTGAACCAGCTGCCACCCGGGTTACCATGGAGAGAGGTGCCATGGGCTGAGCCTCCCAGTGAAGAATCGTTTATATACGTATGATCACACCACCATCCTGGTTGTGGTGGTCGTGGTGCTGTCATCCGTCTGTCTGCTGGTCATCGTGGGGCTTCTCATGTTTTGGTGAGTGTTACAGGCTGTTTTTGCAAATCACTTCTATTCCTCCTCCTCCAGGATCTTCTACCTGATGGTCACATGAGCCCTCTAACCCCCCAAATCCTGGGCTAGGAGTCTGACTAACATTCCTGGGTACAGGCTCTCCAAGAACCTGGCTTCTCTGGTATGACATATGTCCAGTGTCTAGAGCCCAGGGCAAAACTCGCCAGGCCACAGGAGGTCCTGCTTCTCACAACAGGCTCAGCAACCCACCCATGGAGCTACAGCTTCACACAGTTCGTTTTCCTGACTCTGTTCTCTGATGGCATTAGGGTGTGGTTTGGTAGTCAGGGCATGGGTGGTGCTATTGGTGTATCCTTCCAAATCTGAGGCATCTAGTCCCCAGGCCATGCTTTCAATCCAGCTTGTATTCTAGACTGAGGAGACCTACTAAGCACTCTGTGCCCATTTACAAGCAGTGCAACTCATCTGTTGTGAGACCTGGATCAAGTTACCTGTCTTTCTAAGGGTTGTAATCTTTCAGTGATTGTAATCTCTGTTCCCCTACCTCATAAAGATGTTGTGAGGATTGTATAAATGAGGTGAAGGTTCTGAGCAAATTGTAGCCTGCCATTAGAGAGGGGCATCCTTTGGGGCAGTTGGACCTTTGGCCAGAGGTCTGTTGAGCTGCCGTATCCTCTGGGCTTTTCCAAGTATGGAGAGAATCACTGGGCCAGAATCTTTTGGAAGGACAGCTCTGGGACCTGCACCCTGTTGTAGCAGGCAGAGCTTGCTCAGAAAACTTACTTTCCTCAGGTACCACAGGAGAGGAGGTTATGATGTGGAAAATGAAGAGAAAGTGAAATTGGGCATGACTACGTCCCACTGAGAGA
Source organism: Balaenoptera acutorostrata (assembly GCF_949987535.1). Taxonomy (NCBI): domain Eukaryota; kingdom Metazoa; phylum Chordata; class Mammalia; order Artiodactyla; family Balaenopteridae; genus Balaenoptera; species Balaenoptera acutorostrata. The sequence continues at coordinate 125,633,088 of NC_080065.1, read as the reverse complement.
AACCTGTGCTCAAGGTAATGGTCCATCCTTTGCCCCATGGTACCATCACCACCTTTCCTAGATCTGTTTCTAGGCATGCTGAATTCTTCTCTTGACCTAGGAGTTAGGGGGCAGGCTACTATGGAGTCAGGGTCCCACTGCAGAATTGTTTTCAAAAAGGTTCTCGGTGCTGCATCTCCACTTAGGGTGGAAGTTGCTAGAGAGATACCCAAGACCAATGCCTGAGAAGACAGCTTCTCTCGTCCTCGTCTCTTCTCCTTCCCACCCCTTCCCAGAAGATCTTTCCACTTCTTAAAGCTGGACCCAGGAGACTCTTAAGACCTCTTGAGCTGGATGCAGCTTTAAATGCCTTCTTCTTGTGCTTTAGGAATCAGCTGGGGACTGCTACCTCTGAGAAGATACAAGTTGATCACAGACTCTGCAGAGGGGAAGGACTTCACAACTAGCCATGAAGATTCCTTCATCCCCAGTTGCCATCTAAATTGGGCCTCCCATAACTGCTTTGCCAAAATACCAGAGCCTTCAAGTGCCAAACAGAATATGTCCAGTGGGATCTGGGTCAGAAGAAAGCAAAAGTGAGGGACCTTCGTGCCCTTCTGATTCTCCTCCACCAAGCCCTACTTACCCCCATAAGTTTGTTTAAACACTTATCTTCTGGATTAAAATGCCAGTTAAATTCCATATGCTCCAGGATCTTTGCCTGAAAAAAAAGAAGGAGAGGAAGAAAAAGATTTGGGGACTGGAAGAAAGTAACAAAGATTGAGAAGCCATGTACTCAAGAAGCCACCAAGGGATCTGCCATTTGGACCCTTCAGTGCTGGATTTGATGAGTTAACTGTGAAATACCATAAACCTGAGAACTCTGAATTTTGGGACTTCTACCCAGATGGAAAAATAACAACTATTTTTGTTTGTTTGTTTGTTTGTAAAATGCCTCTTAAATTATATATTTATTTTATTCTATGTATGTTAATTTATTTAGTTTTTAACAATCTAACAATAATATTTCAAGTGCCTAGACTGTTACTTTGGCAATTTCCTGGCCCTCCACCCTGCATCCCCCACCATCTGGCTCAGCATTACTCTCCTCTGCTGCAAATGTGAGATGGCTCTGTGATCCATCTGTAGTAATCTATTGTCTGTCCACATTTCGGAAGATCTTCCACGATCTGAGTGCCACAGGGGGAGTTCTGTATGGTCAGGATGTAGGAACTAACTTTGTCAGATCCACTCTATGAGTTGGACGGCAGTCTTGCCTAGGCGATTGTGTCTACCGTTTGTGTTTTGAAAGCCCAAGGTGCTGATGTCAAGATGTAACAGATATCGGTATTCCCCTGTGTCCTCTCCCTGCCCAGTCTCAGAAGAAGTTGGGCTTCCATGCCTGCAGCTTTCCTGGCCCCTCACCCTCCATGGGCCCAGGTCCACAGAGTGGGAACTCACTGTCCCTTGTGTCAAGACATTTCTCTTATCCTGCCATTCTTCTGGTGCTACTCCATGCAGGGGTCAATGCAGCAGAGGATAATCTAGAAAAGGTATTAGCAAAGAAAAAGGCTGAGGAGGAACAGGAAACATTGGAGCTGACTGTTCTCAGTAATTGATAACCTACCAGTTGCTACAGAGAAGGTTGGAGGTGAGGAGGGCTTTTGTGTAAACCCACCCACCTAACCAAAACTACAAAGGTATGCTGTCGTGGTCCCTTCTGGAAGTTTCTGGTGCCATTACTGAACTGTTACAAACCTGAATTTCCAAACCTGGTTTATATTTATACTTTGCAATTCAAATAAAGATAACCCTTACTCCATAACCTTCTGTCTGCTTGTTTTAACTGGGAGCTAGTTTAACGTAGGTATTTTCTAAGCCCATAAATAGCCCAGGCCTATTTATGTAAACTATCTCAGTATCCCCAACAACCCTATGTAGGAGGTACTATTGTCCCATTTTTCCAGAATCGGAAACTGAGGCTTGGAGAGGTTAGGTAACTTGCCCGAGATTACACAGTTGGTAAGTGAGAGAGCTGCAACTGGTAATCTGATTCTAATCATTTGTCTTAGTACTTATATCATACCATCTCTGAGACAGGAGAGAATAGATCTTTCACATAGGAAGTTGGACTGGCTGTAACCGGGAAAGACATCTGCCCATTCAGTGGGCAGACCCTGGCATCAGGGCCTATGCTGTCTGTGCAAGCAGGCATTGCTCCTGGAGGAAACAAGTCACCTTTGACTCCCCTCTCATGCTCCACGTTCCATCTATCATCTATCAGCAAATCTCGTCAGACCTACCTTTTGGATACTTGCTGAATGCAGCCACTTCTCATCACTGTCACTATCATCACCTCAGTCCAATTCACCATCATCTCTTACCCAGACTTTTTTTTTTTTTTTTAACTTTCGGCCGCGCCGCATGGCTTGAGGGATCTTAGTTCCCCAGCCAGGGATTGAAACTGTGCCCTTAGCTGTGAAAGCGCAGAGTCCTAACCACAGGACCACCAGAGAATTCCCTCTTACCCAGACTCTTGTGGTGGCCTCCTGTCTCCTTTCTTCCACCTTACTCCCATATAGCCCATTTCCAACATAATAGCCAGTGATCATTTAAAACATAATCCAGATCTTGCAGGCCTTCTCTGACTACCTTATTATACAATAACACATTCCTCTCCCACCCCACTCCTCTTACTCTCCTTATTATTCTGCTTTATTTTTCTTCATTGCCCTCATCACCACTAACATATTCTTATTTGTTTTTGTCTATCTCTTCCTACTAGAATGCTAGCTCCATGAAGATAGGGGTGTGTACATTGCTCCAATCCCAGATGGTAAAAGAGTGCAGTTGAGTTGTAGGCACACAATATTTGTTATGTGGATGAATGAATACAAGAAATGACTAAAATCCAATCCAAGGCCAGCAAGTGGACAGGTATGTGATGCAGTTCTGCCCTGGAAGTGTGATTGGGTTTAAAGAAGGGCATTTGCTGGGGAGGATGGATGGGGATGACAGGATGAATGGAATTTGGGACGGGTCATGTTGTCCTGGATAGAGTGGAAGCAGAGACCTCCACTGGGAGGCCGTTAGACAAGTGCTACTGGATGCCCCCTCCTCATCCTCTTCTCTTTGAGAGTTGTGACATTGTGAAGTTTCTCCGGGAGCCCACAGAGAGATCTTACATGTACTTTGACTGTCCAAAGCTGAACATATGCATATCCTATAACCCAGCAATTCCACTTCCAGTGATATACACAAGAGAAATTAGTACATATGCTCACCAAAAGATATGTACAAGCGTGATCTTAGCATTATTGGCAATAACTGAAAACCGGAAACTACCCCAATACTCATCAGTATTTGATGATGAGATGAATAAATACATTGTGGTATATCTATACAATTAAATATTAAATAACAATATGGATGAATCTCACAACATACTGCTGAGTCAAACAAGCCAGACACAAAAGGATATGTTCCGTGTGATCCCATTTATTTAAAATTTTAAAACAGGCGAAACCCATCTATGGGGAAAGAAATTAGGAAAGGGATTACTATTGGGATTGATAATGACTGGAAGGGGGAAGATAGGGGAACTTCTGGTGTTCTGATAATGTTATATTCTAAGATTTAGGTACTGGCTTCCCACGTGCACCTCACTTTGAGAAAATTCATTGAGTATGATTTGTGCATCTCTCTACAGGTATTAAACTTCAATAAAAAGATTCTTAAAAACTTTGGTAGGGGACTCTTTTGCTGTTTGCATTATATAAAGCTCTGTAAAGTACCAATGTATTACTTCGGTAGTCAGAGAAAATGGTACAGAAATAACTCTGGAGCAATGAGTTACTTTGAACTCTTCGTGGGGCTCCCTTTCCTGCCTCTAAGCTTCAAGCCTCCAGTCCTCACTCAGGGCTGGGCTTTTCCGAGCACACTGTTTCTCCAGCTAATGTTTCCTGTGGGTTCTGGGCTTCCTGCTTTTCAGCTGCTCTCTCCTCCTGCCCCTGCTGCTGATAAAAGCTCTCCTTGGCTTCACTGGAGCTCCCCTGGGCATCTACTTGGCTGATACAGTGACTCTGGGAGCCTCTGAACCTGCAGCCACTTCTCAAGATGGGCCAGCAGAAGAGATCGGGCCCTTGTGAGTACTGAGAAATGTCTGCCTCTTCTCTGTGAGCTTTCCTTTCAGTAGCCTTTGAGAGACTTTCTTTTATGATGTACATAGTAATCATTATTAGGTAAATAAATATTTAACATTCATGGAGTGCTCACTAAGTAGGGCCCACTGGGCCAGGAGGTAGGTGCTCTGACTCCACGCATGTTGTAGATGCTTAAGGTGAGCAGTAAAGTCAGGCTGTTAACTCGGGAAGTCTGACATCCAAGGCTGTACTCTAACCACTAAGCTACATTCTCAAATGAGTTCTCAGGGCCACACTTGTGTTCTCTTCTTCTCAAATCCAGAAAACATATAGTGAAGAAATTACACAAAAAAGATCTTAGAGAGCAACTCCTTAGAGTTTCTTCTCCTGCCCCAAGGTGCCTTATCAGGGTGCTGGGGAAGGAACAGGAATACAGACTGACACAAACTTGAGTCTGAGTCTAGGCTTCACTGTTTACTAGCACGTGGCCTCATGCATGATACCTGACTTCTCTGAACCTTCCTCCCTATCTATAAAATAGACATACTAAAAATATCCACCTGGAAGAGTTGCAGAAATGATATACGTGAGTAAAGTGCCTAGCTCAGGGTCAGCCACATGTTAGATGCTCAGTAAATGATAGTTACCATCAGCAACCTGTCTAAGAAGCTAATTAGTGGCACATTCAGGATTGAAACCCAGGCCTCTGATTCTCAATCCACAATTCTTTCCTTAGAAACAAGCAATGCTTTTCAATTATTGTTTTACATTTTAACGGCAGCTTTGGTTTCAAAGGAGCCCTAAAGGGTCTTAACAAATATATGTGGATTTGAGAAGACATGGAACAGAAACTCAGTCCAAACATATCACTTCAACTCGGCTGGCCTGAAATTTTTCCCTTTGTCAACGATGCCTGAAAATTCAAGCTTCCTGTTTGAGAATGCCAATACTCCTGGGAATAGCTATACGTTAAGAGGCTGGCATTCTTAGTTGACGTAATTCGTTTTATTTTTTTAATAAATTTATTTATTTTATTTATTTATTATTTTTGGCTGCATTGGGTCTTCGTTGCTGTGCGTGGGCTCTCTCTAGTTGCGGCGAGCGGGGGCTACTCTTCGTTGCGGTGCACGGGCTTCTCATTGCGGTGGCTTCTCTTGTTGTGGAGCACGGGCTCTAGGCACGCGGGCTTCAGTAGTTGTGGCACGTGGGCTCAGTAGTTGTGGCTCGCAGGCTCTAGAGCGCAGGCTCAGTAGTTGTGGCACACGGGCTTAGTTGCTCCGCGGCATGTGGGATCTTCCCGGACCAGAGCTCGAACCCGTGTCCCCTGCATTGGCAGGCGGATTCTTAACCACTGCACCACCAGGGAAGCCCCGTAATTCGTTTTAGCTTCATTCATTCAGCGAATATTTGTGGAGGCCTCTCTATCAACTTTCAAATGAAATCCATGCTCTGAAGAAGAGGGAGGGCATTTTGATGGAGTAAGGTGGGGGGGAGAAGAAGTAATCTTGGAGCAAGTACATTCATTTATTCATTAAAAAAAAATTGACGGGCACTTATAATGTGCCAAGTACTATTCTTGTCACTGGAGAACGGTGGACAAGACTGACACATGGACCAACAATACATGTGTAAATAAAGAAATGGGATAATTTCAGAAATAACACACACACAAGAGTGGTCTACTAAAGAGTCAGTAGGGACAGAATTAATTTACATAGGTGGCTCAAAAAAGGTCTCTCTGAGGAGGTAACATCTGAACTGGGACAAGGCAGGATCAGGCATGCAAAGAATAAGCTTAGTATGTGTGAGTGATAGAAAGGAACCCCTGAGTTGTAGCATAGTCATTGGAGGTTGAAGAGGGAGGTAAGGACCAGATGGTAAACAATTTGGAAGCCAGTGGAGTGTTTTGAGCAGAGGAGTGATATGATTTGATTTATGTTTTACAAGTATGACTTTGATATACAGAGAAGGGATCCTAGGGGGCAAAAGTTAGGAGACCTTTGCAGTCATCCAGGCAAGACATGATGGTGGCCAGGAGAAGGGTGGTAGCAGAGGAGGTGGTAAGAAATGGTCAGATACAGGATACGTATTGGAGGAACCACCTATATAAGGCAGGCTGATGGATCAAATGTGGGCACTATGGGAAAGAGAAGAATCAAGGATGATTTCTTGGATTTTAGCCTGAGAAACTGGCCAAATAATGGTTCTGTTCATCAAGATGGGAATGAATGGGGGAGCAAGATCACAGGGGCCACAGAAGTCAAGAATTCTTTTGTGGGGACTTCCCTGGTGGCGCAGTGGTTAAGAATCCCCCTGCCAAGGCAGGGGACACGGGTTCAAGCCCTGGTCCAGGAAGATCCCACACGCCGCAGAACAACTAAGCCTGTGTGCCACAACTACTGAAGCCCGTGTGCCTAGAGCCCGTGCTCCGCAACAAGTGAAGCCACTGCAATGAGAAGCCCACGCACCACAACGAAGAGTAGCCCCAGCTCGACACAACTAGAGAAAGCCTGTGCGCAGCAGCGAAGACCCAACGCAGCCAAAAATAAATAAATTTATATTAAAAAAAAAAAGAATTCTTCTGTGGACATATTAAGGCCAAATGGGGTAAAGGAGGGCACTACAGTGAGGGTGATGGGAGGGAGAAGGAGGCAAGGAGGAGAAAAAAGGAAGCAAAAGGGATAAATAAGAAGGACCTGAAGACAGAAAAAGAAAAAAAGAAAAATAAGGACACCTGCCATTTATATGGTGTTTCACAGTTCTTCTCTGAGAGGATCTTATTTAACCCTTATAGTGCCCCGGGAAGGTCGGTAGTATTATTATCTCCAGTTTAATGGAAGAGGGCCCTGAAACTCAGAGGAATGAAGAATCTTCCACAAGGCTCTTACTACCTAATGCAATTCTCACTGACCACAAGCTTCTATCTTGACCACCATTCTCCGAAGAGAGAAGAGAGGAGAAGCCTCTGTGTTTCCCTCCTGGCTGTGGTGAGGTGCCCAAGCCGGGCCAGGCCTCCGGGAACAGGACACCAGGCAATGTTGCTCCATGGAGACCAACCCTGGAAAAAGAAAAAGGCTACCTTGCCTGAGAGCAGGAGGAAGAAGTTAGAATTGCCCCTTCCATGGTTGGTTTCTGGAGTGTCAGGCCACCACCATGTTAATATAATTTGGAGGTTGTTTGGGTTTGGATTTTCTTTTTGAACTTTTAAAATTGCACATTTTTTCTTGATTGATGGAGAAGAGAACGGGACCTCTTAGCTCACTGCCACCCACACAGCTGTGAAGGAAGCCAGCTGCCCTCTTGCTCTTCAGAGAACATCCCTCCCTCCCTCCATTCTTCCCTCCCAGCATCTTGGCCATTACTAACCAACAGGGCGTCTAAGGAAAAGGGCCCCTTTCAGGGCTGGAGTGCTGTGGTTAGTGGATCAGAGCCTGCGTGGGAGGCTTCCTCAAAGATGTATGATGCGGGTGTAGCAACCAGACAGATGGGAGGAATTAAGTCACCCTTTTCCCCAACCCTCATTTCCTTGTAACCTAGAAGTCATTGGGTTGGTTTCCCTATGATGAGAGACTAGTTTTTTGTTTTTTTTTTGATGTGGACCATTTTTAAAGTCTTTATTGAATTTGTGACAATATTGCTTCTGTTTTATGTTTTGTTTTTTTGACCACGAGGCATGTGAGATCTTAGCTCCCCGACCAGGGATCCAACCTGCACCCCCTGCATTGGAAGGAGAAGTCTTAACCACTGGAGCGCGAGGGAAGTCCCTGAGAGACTAGTTTTATTTTTGCTGTCCCCCAGCTTTTGACAGCAGGCATGCTTCACTGGGAGTGTGAAAGAAGGAAGAAGCTACCACTTGTTCTTCCTTTATGCCATTTGTGTCTGGGTTAAGCCTGGTTGTGTACACCATGCCCTCACCGAAGGCTCTCCAGGAAGGCCTGACTTCTTTCTGTTTCTTTGATGGTACTGAGTGGATTGATGGCCCTGGGAAGCCCTGTGCTTGGTAAGGAGGGCCTGATCAGGTCCATTTGGGGGTAAGTGTGCTCTCCTGTTTAGTGGATACAACTCCAGACCCTGAGACTCAAGGCCTGAGAAGGCTGACCCAAGTCCAAACCTGCAGGTACAAATATCCTTTTCCAGTTTGGATACCTTCTGGAGAAAGTCCGCCAGTCCCAGTTGGGTTAGTCACTCTTCCTCTGTGCTTCCACAGAACCGGGCCTGGACAATGCAAGGAAAATTGGTCCTCTTCCCGTAGCACCTTTGGTGTTCTTCTCCCATGGCGTCCATCACACTGTGTATTGTCATTGTTCACTCATCTGTTTTTCCAACTGTGATCTCATGGAGGTCATGCAGCGTGTCCTTTTGCAGCTCTCTCTGCCTGTACCCAATACAGTTCCCAGCACATCAGTGGCTCTCACTAAATGTTTGATGCATGCATGAATGAATGGACAGTTGAATAAATGAATGAATGCATGAATAAAGGAGTGAGTGAAAATAGGGTAGAGGTTAAGGGTTCAGGCTCTGCATCAGGCAAAGCTGGGTTCAAACCCTGACCAGGCCATTTTCTGGTTGTATAATAATCTTGGACAAGTTATTTAACCTCTCAAAGCTTCACTTTTTTTAAAATTCATTTCCATTATAGTTTATCATAGGATATTGAATATAGCTCCCTGTGCTATACAGTAGGACCTTGTTTATCCATTCTATACATAATAGCTTACATCTGCTAACCCCAACCTCCCACTCCATCCCTCCCCCAACCCCCTCCCCCTTGGCAACCACCAGTCTGTTCCCTATGTCTGTGATTCTGTTTCTGCTTCATAGATAGGTTCATTTGTGTCATATTTTAGATTCCACATATAAGTGATATCATATGGTATCTGTCTTCCTCTTTCTGACTTACTTCACTTAGTATGATAATTTCTAGTTGCATAAAGCTTCACTTTTCTTATTCTGGTTTTTGTGAGGATTATGGTGCATGTAAAGCATTTATCATGGTACGTGGTGTGAAGTAAGTACTCAATACATGGTAGTTATTGACAAGCTCTGACTTCTAGCCCTCTGCTAGTTTTTACCCTCGTAGATCTTGTTGGCACCTCCTTCTCCAGATTCTTGGAACAGCCAATCTCCTTGCCAGACTCATGGCTGTGTCTGCAGCGCTGACCCAATGGGTATGAGTTGGAGTCAGACTGTGGAAGCGTGTGCATGCTGGGCTTTGCTGAGAAGGGGAAACTGTGACAGGGGCCTGCCTAGAGCCGGGCAAACTGGTCAGCTGCTACCCCCATTGTCTCAGGCCTTCTCTACTGGCGGGTGTCCTCAAGAAAACAGGAACAGGGCCTCTTTCAAGGTGTCCGGATGACAGCCACATCAAATATGTGACCTTTTCCTAGGAAGCCTGGTTTCCATGGTGAGCGAGGCTGCACGCTCTTTCTCAAGCCACGGTCTGTGACTTGCAGCCCTCTCTGGAATGCAATGTCAGTGGCCCCAGCAGCTGGGTGGGGACATCTGCCCAGGGGTTTCCCCTCCAGTATGTCCAGGGTGTGCAAGGGCTAAGATAGCACCCCCAGACCCTCCGATGTCCACGCCAGCCCTCCAACCTGGAAGGATTTGCCCTGAGGCCCTGACATTATTCTCCCACCCCCACCCCATATACGCATACTTACTGGCTCATGGTCAACTGGCTGCCAGACTGGGCAGAAAGAAGGGGGCTCTTTCTGTGATTCCCCATCTTAGGCAGAGGCGCTGACCTCCTCCACCGCATCTTGGCAGCCTGGGCCAGGAGAGGGCCTGCCTCCCTGGCCTTGGCAGAACGTGTGTTTGGTCCCAACCACTGCAGCTGCCAGAACGGGAGCTGAATGCCCAGTGCATCTGCCAAAGCTTGCTAACTGCTTTCTTCTCCCTCAGAACTATGCAAACGGAGGCCGCCGAGGAATGCGGGGGCAGCTAACCTCCCCACCAATCGCTTCCCTCCCCCTGTGGCCTGTGCTCTCCCAACCCCCAGGCTGGAGTCACGTCAGAAAAATGCAGTGGAAGAAAGAAATGCCCCAATGTGTCATGACATTACATTTCCGCCCGGTGCTCAGAAACAAGAAAAGTTGGTGGCCGGGGTTGGGGGGGGAGGCGGGGAGGGCGGAGGTAGAGGTAGTACGGTCATAGCTAGAGCCCTATGACTGCTTCTCCTCCCTGCTTCCCTAGGGCAGATCACCTGCTCCCTTGAGGCTCTGTTTCCTCGTGAAGAAGTCGGGGCAAATCATAGCTGACTCAGATCACAGAGAAACTCTGAGAATTAACTGTTTGCTACCATGAAAGAGCACTGATATTCCTAAGAGGCTGCCGAGAGATGCCATGTGGCAACTTTAAGTTGACGATTATTGAGCTAGTTCACTGATAACATGTGTTCATTTAACATTCATACAGTGATTCCTATTTTGTTCTAGAAGCTAAGAACGCAAGAGTGAACAGGACCCAGGCTCTGCCCTCTAGAAACTTGCACTCTAACAGGAAAGACAGACGATTAAACAAGTCACACCAATCAAGTGTCGAGAGAGTTACGATGGGCAGTAGGAGGTGCTAGTGGCTGAGCCTGCTCCAGGGGTCAGGGAGGCCACTTCCTTGAGGAAGTGAAATTCAAGCTGAGGCCTAAAGGCTGAGCAGATGTGGCCCAAGGGAAGAGAGGGGTTAAGAGTATTCTTCGGCAGAGGGAACAGTCGGCGCAGGGAGGGAGGATGATGTGAATGAGGAACTGAAATGAATTTGGTGTGACCGGAGTGTAGACAGCTGGGCTGCGGTCAGCAGAAGGGGTGAAGAGGTAGAGGGAGGCCGGGTCAGATCATGCAGGGCCTTCAAGACAGTGCCAAGGAGTTTGGACTGGATCCTCAGGGCAATGGAAGCCAGCCTAGGGTTTTAAAGTAAGTGTGGCGCCCCAGTGTTCAGAGCAGCACTATTCACAGTAACCAAGACATGGAAACAACCTAAGTGTCCATCAACAGATGAATGGATGAAGAAGATTCACAGACACAGAAAACATATACCTACCAAAGGGGAAAGGAGGTGGGGGAGGGATAAATTAGAAGTTTGGGATTAACAGATACACACTACTATACATAAAATAGATGAACAACAAGGACCTATTGTATAGCACAGGGAACTGTATACAATATCTTGTAACTACCTATAATGGAAAAGAATCTGAAAAAGGTTTTATATATATATATATATATAAAAGGTTTTATATATATATCCAACCATGTCAATAGGAATGTCTGGTGCATAGCTGTAGAGCTGAGTTTGGAGCCCAGGGGAGGCTCTGGTCTGGAGAAGTATCATTATCCTGGAGAGAGTAAGGAAGTATATAGTTAAGATAATGCTAGCAGTTCTAACAGGTAAATGCCCAGCCTCAGTGGCCCATCACAGTAGTTTATTTCTCACTCAGATCAAGTCTAAAATGGGTGTTCCTGGGACTTCTCTGGTCGTCCAGCAGGCAAGTCTCCGTGCTCCCAATGCAGGGGGCCTGGGTTCGATCCCTGGTCAGGGAACTAGAACCCACATGCATGCCGCAGCTAAGAGTTCGCATGCCGCAACTAAGAAGTCCGCATGCCGCAACGAAGATCCCATGTGCTGCAACTAAGACCCGGTACAGCCAAAATAAATAAATAAATAAATATTTTAAAAAATAAATAAAATAATGGCTGTCCTAATAAATGGGAGGCTCTTCTCCAAATAGTAGTTCAGGGACCTAAGTCCTTCCATCTTGGGTCTCTGCCACCTTTAATACATGGTTTCCGAGGTCACTTTGATGTGGAAAGAGCATGAAGGATCGTGCATGGGAGTTTCTATCACTTCTGTCCATATTCCACTGACAAAATCTCATCATGTGGTCACATCTAACTATAAGAGAAGTGGGAAAATGTAGTCTAGGTGGGTGTCCATGAGAAAGAGGAAATGGGTTTGGCCACCAGCTAGCCAGTGTCTGGCACAGGAAGGCACAGGAGTGAATGAGATCATTTGGCAAGTCTGGGGCTTGCACCCACTCACTTATCCCCATTTTTACATGCCTACATAGGCACAGGGCAGACAGAAGTGAAGCTAAGCCACTTCTCCCCACCCCAGTCTCATGTTCTTAGAGACCAACAGGAGAGGGTAGGCTCCAACCCATTTTGGTCCCTCCTGAAAGCTGGACAGATCTTCAGGGTGAAATGATCCCTGCAGTAGTTAGTCATGTTGGCTCTGACACTGGCCATCCTTGCCTCTTTCCTGAGGCTGGCTGCCACTCACACTCACTTCATGTTCCTTCACCTCAACAAGCATTTTTTGAGTATCTGCTATGCATTGGGTATACAATGTCCAGTTCTAGAGATGCTGAAATGAACAGGGCAGAGGTCCCTATATTAATTTGTTTATTGTCTGCCTCTCTCACTAGAATGTAAGTGTCCATTAGTAGGGTCTGTGGCTTATCTCGCCTCCCACTGTATCCTCAGCCTCCAGAACAACACCTAGCACATAGTAGGAATTCTAGAAATGATTGTTGAATACATAGATGGTTGAATAAGGCCCTTTGGGAATTTACATCTGTAATGAGTGCTGGGAAAGGGGAAGAACAGGGTTTTATAGGTTGCCCTACAACACAGTGACCTATTCTGGTTCAGGAGGTCAAGAGAGGTCTTCCTGGGGAAGAAATTTTTAAGCTTAGGATAAGCGAGTGACAGGCAGATGGAAGAGCATATGCAAAGGCCTGGCATCAAAAGGATGCATGGAGGAACAAAGGAAGTTCAGTGTGGCTAGAGCCTAGAAGGGAGGAGGGAGGGAGTGCTGCAGGATGAGACAGAGGGGCAGGCAGGGACCAGACTGCACATGGCCTTGAGGGACCTTCTAAGTCTCTGTATTCTGTCCTGAGGATGCATCACTCAGCAGCTTCTTTAACATGTAACCATTATATTTCAAGTCATTGTCCAAAAAGGGCAAATTTTTTACTTTATTAGTGATTCACACCTCACTGTTTCAATAATGTTTGAACTGGGATTGGAATTAAAGTTCCTGTCTGTCTGACCCTACTTCCCACACAGAGAGAGCTTCTCTCCTTTTCAGTAAAACAGACACCTAGACTCTTCTTGCTGAAAGGGTGTGGGGAATTGAACAACTGCCTTGATGTGCTCGGTGCTTTTACATAAGACCTCATTTAATTATCACAACATACGCTGGAAGTTTGGCATGATTATTCCCGTTCTACAGATGAGGAAACTGAGTCCTAAAAGAAATGAGAATCTGCAGGAAGGCTCAAATAAAGTGCACCTCTCTAAACTAGAGATGTTGAAGCAAACGCTAGTCTTTTTTTTTTTTTTTTTTTTTTTTTAAAGTTTTACTTGATTTTATTTATTTATTTATTTATTTATTTATTTTTGGCTGTGTTGGGTCTTCGGTTCGTGCGAGGGCTTTCTCCAGTTGCGGCAAGCGGGGGCCACTCTTCATCGCGGTGCGGGGACCGCTCTTCATCGCGGTGCGCGGGCCTCTCTCCATCGCGGCCCCTCCCGTCGCGGGGCACAGGCTCCAGACGCGCAGGCTCAGCAATTGTGGCTCACGGGCCCAGCTGCTCCGTGGCATGTGGGATCTTCCCAGACCAGGGCTCGAACCCGTGTCCCCTGCATTAGCAGGCAGATTCTCAACCACTGCGCCACCAGGGAAGCCCCAAACGCTAGTCTTTATCAGAAAAATAACAACTCTGAGCTGCTCTGACAGGCTGAGAACAGAATTGCAACGGAGCCAACAGTCTGATGCGTCAGGTTAGACAAGCAGCCAGTCAGAAAGTGTTCATTAACGTCTGGGAACGGCGTTCCAGAAGAATTAAACGTGGTCCCAGCCCTCAAGGAGCTCACTGACTACTGGGAGAGACAGACAGGCAAGGGAACTATAGTTTCAGCACTGTGTGAGAAGTTGCTCTCAAGGAGGTGTAAACGGAGAGTTGGGAGAGCACAGGAGCATCAATAAAGTTTACTGGGTACTCAGAGCTGAGTGGGGCAGGGAAGATGCATAGAAGCTGGCAGTTCAGATATTGACCCAATTTCTCTGTTCTTTTAACATCCTTTCGTTTATCCCACAAATACTGATGAAGTGCTAATTATGTGCCAAATACTAAGGATAAGGCAATGAACAAATAGACACAGTACCTACTCTCAGACTAGTAGGTAGCCACTTAACAAATAATTACATGGACCCACAGAACTATATAGAATATTTATAGAATATAATAGCATCTGCCTGTGGGAAGAAGAGCTGAGAACCAGGGTGTCAGGAGCAGGAAGCTAATTTTCTTTTCCTTTTACAGTTTTCATTTAATATGTGGTTATTGTGTGAATTAATTTTTTTTAAGGTGGAGTTTAAAAATAATCATGCAAATAAATATACTGTTAAAAACTGTGATAGGGCTTCCCTGGTGGTGCAGTGGTTAAGAATCCGCCTGCCAATGCAGGGGTCACGGGTTCAAGCCCTGGTTCGGGAAGATCCCACATGCTGTGGAGCAACTAGGCCCGTGCACCACAGCTACTGAGCCTGCGCTCTAGAGCCCGCGAGCCACAACTACTGAGCCCGTGTGCCACAACTACTGAAGCCCTCGTGCCTAGAGCCTGAGCTCCACAACAAGAGAAGCCACCGCAATGAGAAGCCAGAGCATCACAATGAAGAGTAGCCCCCGCTCACAGCAACTAGAGAAAGCCCGCACACAGCAACAAAGACCCAATGCAGCCAAAAATAAATAAATTAATTTAAAAAAAACTGTGATAAATGCCATGAAGAAAAAGTATAAGGTGCTCTGAGAGAGAATAACAGGGGCAGCTACTTTATTTATTTATTTATTTATTTAAAAAAATTTATTTATTTTATTTTTGGCTGCATTGGGTCTTCATTGCTGTGTGTGGGCTTTCTCTAGTTGCAGAGATCAGGGGACTACTTTTTGTTGTGGTGCACAGGCTTCTCATTGCAGTGCCTTCTCTTGTTGTGGAGCACGAGCTCAGTAGTTGTGGCACATGGGCTCAGTAGTTGTGGCTCGCGGGCTTAGTTGCTCCACAGCATGTAGGATCTTCCCGGACCAGGGCCCGGACCAGGGCTCGAACCCATATCCTCTGCATTGGCAGGTGGATTCTTAACCACTGTGCCACCAGGGAAGCCCCGGGGCAGCTACTTTAAATTGTGGAGTCAGCACAGACAGAGAGAACAGACTTATGGTTGCCAAGGGGGAGGAGAATAGAGGAGGGATGGATTGGGAGTTTGGGGTTAGCAGATGCAAGCTATTATATATAGAATGGATAAACAGCAAGGTCCTACTGTGTAGCACAGGGAGCTATATTCAACATCCTGTGATAAACCATAATGGAAAAGAATATAAAAAAGAATGTATACATAAATTGTGGAGTCAGTTAAATGCCTCTTTATGGAAAGGGCTTTGAAGCTGACACCCATAAGTTTAGTTGTAGGTGACGGGCAGAGTGCAGGTAAGAGTGATCTAGAGGAGAACCTGGAGGAAAGAAAACGCTTGATGTAGTCTAGGAATAGAAGAGAAACTAGTGTGATGAAGCCACTAAAATAAAGGGAAAGATCTCTTTACAACCCCAGTTCTCAGTAAGTTCTATGAAATGCATCCAGCACCTATGCCAGACTCTAAAGATCATGAGGACTGGGAAGGTGTTTATTTTGTTCACTGCTAGAGCAGCACTTAGCATCCTGTAGGTACTTAAATATTTGTTTCATTTATACATGGATAAAGCCAATGTATGGTTAGTTTTTTGTTCAGAAACTAGAAAAATGCCAAGAAGTGGTTGATTTGCACTAATGCTCTTCTGCCCTGAGGATTGGGGATTCACAGAATCTGTCACTGGAGGGTAGAGTCAGGGAAACAAAGTCTGGGCTAAGAGGTGATTTGTCTGAGTGTAAGCTGTGGTCACAATGTAGTAAAACAGAGACTCAGCCGCCTTCTTATTTCCATTGTTCCCTCTATGATTTCTTGGGTTTCAACTTCCTCCCCTTTCCAGGAATTCTCGTTTTCTCTTTGTCATAAACACCTGAAGCGTTTACATCAGAATGGCTTTAAAGTGCCAAGTTTTGACATAATTTTTTTTCTCCCTTCCAGAAAAGCATTTCCATTAACATTTTCTTCTAGAGCTGCAGCTTCTAAGCCTGGTGAGCTTCTAAAAGACGCAGATTCTCTGGGCTTCAGCACAGATCTACTGAATCCACCTCTCCAGGAGGAGGGGCCCAGGTATCAGTGCTTTCAAAGATTGCTGGGGTATTCCTTGGTGGTCCAGTGGTTAGGACTCCATACTTTCACTGTGAGGGTGTGGGTTTGATCCCTAGTGGGAGAACTAAGATCCCGTAAGCCACGCAGCACGGCTGTGTTTACGGAGTACCCAGAATTCCCAATGCATAGTCCAAATCTAAAAGAACACCAGGTTAATCTTGCTTCTAGGGAGCAGAGGCCTAGAGCTTTTTCTATCTCAACTTCTCTTTGTGCCCTGGGATTGAAACCCTTTTCCAAGATCTGTATGTTTAAGTGCAGTCGAGGGTAACTGGGTACAAAAAGGAGTCCCATATTCCCCAGACAAATGGAGCCTTTTGATTCTAAATTCTTCTTTTTGAGACTCAGTATAGTCTTGCCAGGATCCACCCAAGAAAGGCCACAGGGTGGAATGGAAGGAACTCTGGAAGGGAATCCAAGACTCCTGGGCTCTAGTCTTAGCTTGGATACCAATTTGCTATGTTCTTGGCAAGCCACTTCTCCTCTGTGAGCCTCATTTTCTATATTTCTATATTATATTTTTCTACATATTTCTGTATATTTTCTATATTTTCAACTATAGAGTAAGGGGGTAGGCTAGAAAAACTCAAAGATCCCTTCCAGCTCTCTGAGTCTAGGATTTTTTCCTGGAAATTTTATACTAAACTTCAGATGGCAGAACACAATGGAAATAAGTATGTGACAAAATGGATGGACTAATTAGGATCTGTTGCAAAGTTTACCGCCTAATTCTATATGGCTTTCTGTCCTCAGATGCTGATGTTTCAGGATAAGTATTCCTGCTTGTGACTTCTTATGTATTCTACTAATCCCTATGGTTAGAAAGACAAAGACCTATGAGTCACAGAGGCTACTCACCCACAGCCAGCTACCCTTTGCCATCTTCCCAAGCCCAAGCTGACCTTAGCATTTGACCTTAGCTGAGGGGACAAAAGGAAGTGGTAACTTCCACATCCCTATCAACAGTGGCTGCTACAATTTGTCATTAATAAAACAAAGAGATAGTACTTAGTGTCCTGAGCTAGAAAAGCCAAACAACACTAAGTCTTAGATTCAGTCCCCTTGGATGTGACCCTCCACATCCAATGATCCAAGGACTCCACTGCAAAACAAGACTGTTTCCTTGAAGTCCCTGACCTCCATTATCTCAGGAAGAATAGAGATTCACTATCATGAAGTTCATGTACCTATTGAAATGGAATTGGCCTATTTATTAGGAGAGAGGATTGAAAAAGTTGAAATTTTGGCAACTAAGTTGTAGTGGACACCTATTTTTTTTTTTTTTTTTCCTATTTGTGATATCCATCACCTCTTCCTTTGATACTTATACTTTACTCTTTGGTAAAGAAGACACTTTTCCCTCAGTCCATGTGCTTTTTGGGTGGGGATGATACCCCTAACCTTCCAGGAATGGCTGTATGACCTGCACCTGGCCAATCAGAGCATTCCATGCCTCTGGCTATTGTGATTATTTCAAAGATGGGCATATGATCAACTTAGGCCCGGAAAATCCAATTCTGGGACTCTTTCTGGAACCGTAAAGGAAAGAAGCCTTGTCTCTTTCCACTTGGAGGCGAAACTGGTCAAATGTAAGTCTGGAATTGCTTGTGGCTACGTATGCGAGTTAGTAACAGGTGAATGATGTGTGGTTTCCTGTTTCAACTAAGTTTCCTGCTTACTAGGTGCTACACTCACTCATGTTCTTCTAATTTATAAAAGGAAAAATATTAAAAATTTAAGCTTCTTACAATTTAAAAATCTTTATTTAAAAAATTTGGAGCTGCTAAATGTGGGTGCTCTGGGGAAAAGCTTTAGTCACCACATCCTAGGTACAGCTCTGAGGGTAGAAAAACATTCTTCTGTGTTGATGCTTTTTGGTGCCTATTTAAAAACTGCATGTAGAGTTTTGTCCAGATCTCAACCCAACCCCATTGTATTCTTCTTCCTGTTTTAAAGGACAATGAACTTTTTCCATTTGGGGTGAGCTGGAGCGATAGAGACATGGATTCTCCACTAGGCTTTTGATTTCCCTGACTTTATTGCTTCCCGATTCTTGAGTCTCCTATCCTTGACTCTCACCTCTGGCAGGCCCCACCCCCTCACTTTCTCTGGTGACCAATGGGATAAATATCCCAGTCTTTGTTGTGCTCTGTTACCCAGCTTCATCTCTTAGGCAAGGTTAAATCATCAGATTGATTGAAAATACTCATTTTCTTTGGACTTTTCATAAACAGATTGAATCAAATGTGGCAAGGTGCCTGGGGAAAGCCGCTGACAGTTCCCCCTTAGGACAACTCACTTCCTCTCCTTGTAGTTTACAGTGACTATTTTGTTTGGTAGGCACAGCTAAGGCTCCCCTTCCCCTCCTAGGAATGTCCCAGCCCCAAACCTAACTCAGCCAGCTAGAAGAGCTACTTCAGTTTCTTGGCAAATGTGTTGCTGGGAAGGATCACTCCCTATCCCTGTCCCTAAAGCCCTCACAGAACCATATAAGCCGTACAAATGCCCCACCCCATCCCACCCTACTACTAGGCAGACCATTGTGCGTAATTCATTGTCAGAGGAAACAGATGCAAATTCCCCCTTCCTGAGGATATCAGGAAGTAGCCCACTTGGGAGAGAGTCTTAAAAACCTTAAATTCTCTTTAATTCAATTTAATGCTCTCAGAGGCTACCCACAGATCCGAGTCTCAGAACTACTTTTTCTCACCATCTTTGGGTGAGGTGACTGAGAGCTTAAAGTGAAGGATCTGGAGACATCCAAGAAAGGATGACAGAGCAAGGGGATGTGTGGGACAGAAGTGAAATAAACCAGAAGGCAGTAGGTTTATTACAGCTACAATTTCAAAATAGTCATGAAAAATACAGTGTTCCAGGTACCAATCTAAATTGTAAATACTCAGTATAGTTGTCCCTTAGTATCCACCAGGGATTGGTTCCTCCGCTCCTGCAGATATCAAAATCTCGGGATTTTCAAGTCCCTTACAGTCAACCCTTACCTTGAATTTTGCATCCATGGATACAGAGGGCCACTTCTATATATTCACTCATTTAATTCTCACAATGACCCTGTGAGGTAGTTACTACATTGCAGCATCCCCATTTTTCATGTGGGGAAATTGAACTACAGAGAGGTATAGTAACTTGCTCAAGGTCCTGTACCTGATACATGATCGGGCTGGGATTTGAATCCAGGCAATCTGGGTCCAGAATTTTTCTTTTAACCATTACACTGCCTCTCTGTAAAGCTCTATAGGTTGGCTGACCAGCTGTCCTGGCCTGCCCAGGACTGAGGGGTTTCCCAGGTCACAGGGCTTTCAGTGCAAAAACTGGTATAGTCTTGGACAAACCATGATGGTTGATCACCTGTATATAGAAATGTTATCGAAGAGGATGTTTCTGTAGTAAATAAAGTGATGCAAAAGCAGCTGAGATAAGGCAGGGTTAAGAGAGAACTTGCTAAAGACAGGAAAGGAATTCTGAAAAGCAGATGAACACTGGGGCTCTCCTCTCTTCCACTGCCTTAGTTTTGGCCCCTTGCTGTCTGGATGGCTGCTCTAGTTCTGATCTGGTTTCTCATCTTCTTCTCAGTCCACCTAAAGCAGCCATGGCAATTTTCTGGAGTGTAAATGTGACCAGTCACTCCCTTGCTTACAGCACTCCATTGTATTTAATGACCATTGCATTGTATTCAATGACCATTGCATTGCATTCAATGAGCTTGACTTGGGAGGCCCTCCACCGTTGGCCCTCATCTCTCTGTCCCTTTCTCTCAGTGGTTGACATGCTTCTGTGCTTCAGACATACCAAACAATTTGTATTTCTCCAAAGACACTAGGCTCTTGCCTTGGTGGTCTTAGTCTCTTCTAGGAATATTGTTTCTCTTTTCTTTGCCACAAACTCTTATTTTTCCTACAAGACTCCTGGGTTAGGAGCCCCTCCTCTGTGTTCTTCCAACTCCTGTGGTTACATCCTCTACAGCAGAATTTTCATATTCTTTTATAACTCTCTGTTTATCTGTGACCCCCACTGTACTGTGAAATGCTCTTTTATTTTTCTGTAGGTTTGCAATACCTGACACATAATAATAGTTAATGTAGATTAGATATAACTGTATATCAGGAACTTTGCATGCATTATCTCATTTAATCCTGATAACAGCCTATGAGATGGGTACTGTTATTATCTCTATTTTACAGTTGAAGAGACAGAAGCCCTGAGAGGTTAAATAATTTTCCTTGGATCTCACAGCAAGTAAACAGTAGAAACAGGATTTGAAACTAGGTGGTCAGATTCCAAAGTCTATACTCTTAACCACTCTGCTAAACTTCCTCTCAAATGGAATGAACCCTTCAGAGTATCCATCGTAGAAAGTTGTTACGATCAAATAACTTGATGAATGAGAAATGGCTTTGTAAGCTGAAAAGCTCCCATGTCAGAAACTGCTAATTTTTCCCCAGTATCTCTCTTTTATTTCCCTTTCATAATAATATAATTCCTGGTGTTTAGCTAGTCACATAGTTGCCCACAATAATAACTACATTTCCCAGTTTTTCTTGCCACCAGGAATGGCCACGTGATTCTCTCTGGGCCAATATGATGCGCACAGAGCCACATTTACAACTTCTGGGATATGCCTTTAAAGGGACAGAGTGAGCCTCCCCTGTCCTTTTCCCCCTCCTTCTAGCTAAGCTATGGACATGGTGGTGATGAGTCATCTTGGATCACATGGATAACATAGATGGAGCCTGGGAACGCTGGCATTGTAGAACCCACATACTTACCCTGTGTTGCTTATGTCTGGATGATTGTGACAGAGAGAAATGAGCTTCTATCTTGTTTCAGCCACTGCTATTTTGGAACTCTGTTACAGCAGCTGAACCTATACTCTAACTAATATAGTCTATTCACAGGAGGAAAGATTATTCTTTTTTTTTTTTTAATTAATTAATTAATTAATTAAATTTATGGCTGTGTTGGGTCTTCGTTTCTGTGCAAGGGCTTTCTCCAGTTGTGGCAAGTGGGGGCCACTCCTCATCGCGGTGCACGGGCCTCTCACTGTTGCGGCCTCTCTTGTTGTGGAGCACAGGCTCCAGACGCGCAGGCTCAGTAATTGTGGCTCACGGGCCTAGCTGCTCTGCGGCATGTGGGATCTTCCCAGACCAGGGCTCGAACCTGTGTCCCCTGCATTCGCAGGCAGACTCTCAACCACTGCACCACCAGGGAAGCCCCGATTATTCTTATTATTCCTGGAGAGTGGCTTTGAGACTGTATGTAGGCTATATCATAAGAACTAACTTTCTCTTCTCAGTAAAAGACATATCACTTAACAAGTTTGCTCAGGTCAAAAACCTAGACGTCTTTATTTTTCTTCTAAAACAACTTTATTTAGGTATAATTGCATATGATAAACTGAATATATTTAAGTGTACACTTTGATAAGTTCCCACCTAGGAAACCATCTTAATAATTAAGATAGTAAATATATCCATCACCACAAAAGTTATCTAATGCTCCTTTGTAACCCCCTCTTTCCACCTCCACCTTAGTTTCCATCACTCCCAATCTACCTGGCAATCACTGATCTTCTTTCTGTCACTTTAGATTTATTTGCATATTCTAGAACTTTAGACATGGAATCATACAGCATGTTACTCTTTCTCGTCTGGCTTCTTTCACTCAGCATACTTATTTGGAGATTACAAATCATCTTTTAAAAAAATATTTATTTATTTAAGCTGCGCCAGGTCTTGGTTGCAGCACACAGGATCTTTAGTTGTGGCATGCATGTGGGATCTAGTTCCCCAACCAGGGATTGAACCCAGGCTCCCTGCATTGGGGGCACAGAGCCTTACCCACTGGACAACCAGGGAAGTCCCTACAAATCATCTTTGATTCCTCTCTTTATTTCATGGCCACCCCCGTACCCCCAATCCATTCCTTCATTGAGTTCAGTAACCTCTACCTGAATCCATCTACTTCTGTTTACCTCCATCGTCATCATCCTCGCCCAGACCATCAGCATCTGTCTCATGTACTAGTGGAGTAGTCTCCTAACTGGTCTCTTTGCTTCAACACTTGCTCCTTCCAATCTAGTCTCCACCTAGAACCCACAATGGTCTCCTTAAAATAGAATCATATCAATCTCTTCAGATCATATCAATCCCCTGCTTGAAATTATTCAATGGCTTCCAATCACACTCAGAATAACATTCTGGGACTTCCCTGATGGCACAGTAGTTAAGAATCTGCCTGCCAATGCAGGGGACACGGGTTCAAGCCCTGGTCCGGGAAGATCACCCATGCTGCGGAGCAACTAAGCCCATGCGCCACGACTACTGATCCTGCGCTCTAGAGCCCGCGAGCCAGAACTACTGAGCCTCTGTGCTGCAATTACTGAAGCCCATGCGCCTAGAGCCTGTGCTCCGCAACAAGAGAAGCCACTGTAATGAGAAGCCCACGCACTGCAATGAGGAGTAGCCCCCACTCGACACAACTAGAGAAAGCCTGCGTGCAGCAACAAAGACCCAAGGCAGCCAAAAAAAAAAAAAAAAAAAAAAAAAAAAAAAAAAGAATAACATTCTGATCCCTGACTGTAGCTTACAAGGTCTTTCATGGTCTGGCCCCCTGTCCAACTCGCTGATGTCACCACCTTCTACCATTCTCCCCATCCAGCCACACTGATGTCTTCCTTTTTTTCTTCAAATATGCCAAGCCTGCTCCCATCCTAAACCCTTTGCTCTTGCTGTTCCTTCTGTCTGGAATGCTCTTTCGCCAGCTCTTTGCATAGCTGTCTAATTCTCATTTTCAGGTCTCATCTCAAATGTTCTGGCCTTCCAGAGAGCTTCCCACACCTAAGTGGCCTCCACCCAGTCAGTCTCTAACCACATTGCTATTTTCTTCTTAATAATACTTATTAATATATGAAATTATTTGTTTGCATGTTTTTTAAAAATAAATTTGTTTATTCTAGCTATTGGAACATACAATCTTTTTTTAAAAAAAAATTTATTTATTTATTTGGCTGTGCCAGGTCTTAGTTGTAGCACACGGGATCTTTGCTGCCGTGTGCAGGATCTTTGTCTTTAGTTGTGGCATGTGGGATCTAGTTCCCTGAGCAGGGATCGAACCTGGGCCCCCTGTATTGGGAAAGCAGAGTCTTAGCCACTGGACCACCAGGGAAGTCCCTGCATGTTTACTGTTTGTCTTTCCGCACTGGAATGTGTGCTCCATGAGGTCAGGGAATTTGTCTCTTGTTAATTGTTATATCCCAAGGCCCTAGATTAGTGCCTAACAGATGTTCAATAAATATTTGTTGAATGAATAAATAAGTGTATTGTGCATGGATTAGCAGAGCCGAAGGGTAATAGAGGATCACCTTTTAAATTCCACGACTGTGGACTGTTTGAACCTCAGAAGGAGTATATCCCTGTAGTAGTGAAGCTTTCAGTGTGAAGTCTGTTTTTGTTTTTTTTTTCTTTTTAAATAAAAATAATAGAAGCAAGCACAGCATGGTTATTCTCCAGGCAAGTGTCCAAGGACTGCAAACTCTTTAGGGCTTTCGTAGACAGTCTTTTCCTTCCATTTTAGAAGCTCTGGAGAGAGAAAGGAAATATTTATTTTGAAGGCCCAAATAAAAGGGAGATATAGAAACATATTACAGGGACTTCCCTGGTGGCACAGCAGGTAAGACTCCGTGCTCCCAATGCAGGGGGCCCGGGTTTGATCCCTGGCCAGGGAACTAGATTCCACATGCATGCCGCTACTAAGGAGCCCACGTGCTGCAACTAAGGAGCCTGCCTGCCACGACTAGGACCCAGCACAATCAAATAAATAAATAAATAAATATTTTAAAAAAAAGGAAACATATTACAGTGGCTGCCAGTCCATAAACATATAACACATTCTGCCAACTTTATGCTCAGGGCAAAGTTTATTTTTCCCTAAATTTGCTTCATTCATGTGGTGTCAAGAATCACCCTAAAAATTGGTCTGGAACTCATGTCTCTCATAGGGCTCTGGTAGAAGTGAATGTGGAAGAATTCCCTGGTGGTCCAGTGGTTAGAACTTGACGCGTTCACTGCTGAGGGCCCAGGTTCAATCCCTGGTCAGGGAACTAAAATCCCACAAGCCGCGCGGTGCAGTCAAAAAAAAAAAAAAAAAAAAAAAGAAGTGAATGTGAGATGTTTTCATCGTCCAGGACATGCTAGATACTGAAGTTAGGAACTTAATCAAAAACTTATGAGTCAAATGAGAAAATTAAGTCTCATAAGAAAGACCAGCAGATGCCCCCAGTGGAAGAATTCACACCCAAAAAACTTCAGGTGATAAAACATTGTAAAGAAATTTAAAAATAATTATGTTCATTATGTTCTAATTATTTTCACTATTAGGCAAGAACATATCACTGCATATCATTATGAAAAAGAAAAGAACATGTAGATTTGAAAGAAGAACAAATACATTTTTTTCATTTGTTTAATGTGGTGAAATATACATAATATAACATTTACTATTGTAATCATTTTTAAGTGTACAGTTCAGTGGTATTAAAAACATTCATAATGTTGTGTTACCATCACCACTTTCCATCTCCAGAACTCTTTTCATCTTGTAAAACTGAAACTCTATACCTATTAAACAAGAATACCCCTTTCTGTCCCTTCCCCCTGGCTCCTGGCAACACCATTCTACTTTCTGTCTTTATGATTTTGACTACTCTAAGTCCCTCATATAAATGGTATCATATGGCATTTGTCTTTTTGTGACTGGTTTATTTCACTTAGTGTATGTCCTCAAGGTTCATCCGTGTTGTAGCATTAGAATTCTAAGTAGGATTAGAATTTCATTCCTTTTAAAGGCTGAATGCTATTCCATTTTATGTATATACCAGCGGTCCCCAACATTTTTGGCACCAGGGACCGGTTTCATGGAAGACAATTTTTCCACGGACTGGGTGGGGTGGGGTGGGGGGATGGTTCAGGCAGTCATGTGAGCGATGCGGAGAGGCAGATGAAGCTTTGCTTGGTCCTCGGCCTGGGGTTTGGGGACCCCTGGTATATACCACATTTTGTTTATACATTCATTCACTGATGGACACTTGGATTGCTAGTAAGTCTAATACGAAAAAAAATTTGTTTAAGATAGAAAGTGCCTTGAAAAAAGAATAGATGTAGTCTTGAGAGTCTGAGGAGAGATTATTTATGGTCTGTGTGATGAGTGATGTAAAAAATAAAAAAATACGTAAAGGAGGATGTGGCCCATTTGCTGGACCTTGAAAGACAAACACAACAATGCTAACTACATGAACTTAACTACAACTATTTATCGTGTACCTACTGTGTGCATTGTGTTATGCTCGGAGCTTTTCATCCTGATCTTATTTATTCCTCAGAATAACCCTGTTAGGGTTATTCTCATATTAAATGAGGAGACAAACTCTATTGCTATACAACTAGTATAGGAACCAGACATACCTAGGCTCAAGGTAGACCGAACCTTGAATACAGATCTATCTAGTTCCAAATTCCCTGCCCTTTCTTCTCCCTCACAGATTTTTAGAGTAGGTAAGACATATATTTCTTTCACGTCCAAAAGTCCAATTACTAGTCACTCTTCTGGTTCAAACACCAGGTACTTTATAGCAGATTCTCAAAATGTGGTTTGCAGACCACTTGCACCAGGTCATAAGGGGAGTTTGCAAAAGTGCAAATTTCTGGGCCCCATCGCAAAGATTCTAAGTAATTAAGTTTGGGATGAGGATCAGAGAATCTGTTTTTTTTTTTTTTTAAAACAAACTAATGTGGCCTCTCGTGAGAACCACTATGTCTAGAAGGTCTTCCAGGAGCGTTCAGTGGAAATACGTTCTTTGGGAGAACACTTCAACTAAGCCTTCTGGTCTTCTCCACACTGCCATGCCTGAAGCTCGCAGGCTGACTCTCTCACGCCTGACAGCACAGGGACTCGCCGAAAGCATGAATGACTTAAGGGGTTTTGGCCTGATCTACATACATCTCAATTTAGCAGCACAAATTAAGCTATTTGTCAAAATGCTTAAACCCATACACGAAATCTGCGCGTTGTGCTGTGTTTGGAAGGATGTGGAGAAACAGGGCAGGCCTATAGGTCACGTGGGGAAGATGTACTCTGAATCGGAATCCTGGATATTTCAGGGGTTGCCAGCGCTGGAGAAGGTTGGAAAACCGATCAGCCAGACTCATGCGCAGGCGCAGAAGGAAGGGGGAAAATCAAACCTTCAAGGAGCGCCCTTCCCCCATCCTCTTTCCGGCTTTCTCCCACTGCGCAGGCGCAGGAGTGAAGCAAGATGGCGGCCCCCGTGGATTTGGAGTTGAAGAAGGTAAAAGAGGGTCTTGAGCAGGCAGAGACTTTTTCTTTGGAAGCTAAGGGGACTGTGAACAAGAATATCGAGTGAGACTCGAGTCCTGCGGAAGGCTCCAGGGAAATGGGGAATGGTTTCCCAGAGTCCTAAGGCGGGACAGGGTCTCTTTAGGTTGGAGTCGGGGGCGAGCTGCTCTTTGCTGGGTAAGAGCCGGTTGCGCTGGGCCTGGTTAAGTCTGATGGGCCGATAGCTGTTCTGTTCCCTTGTTCCGAGTTCCAGAGACCTTTCGTTGAGCTTGGAGTTTTCAGTTCCATAGTAAGGCCTGAAGTGAGCGTTTCCAGCTGGAGCCCTTTGAGACGGCTGCCCGAGCTGAGGCATCTAATTCTGCATTCTAATTTGCTTTGAAAAAAATCCAAGTCCAACCTGTGTTTTTAGGCCACTTCTTCAATCCCATACCTTGTAAGGTCGCTACATAGGGTTCAGTTAGGTATTCTCATAGCAGTGTTCATCTTAGGGCTTTGGTCTCAGCTCCCCGCCCCCCGCCCCCGTTTTTAAAGACTTGTCAAAAAAGAAAGTTTTCCAGATAAAATCGGTATCAGAAGGAATTGGGTTTCTCTTTTCAAACAATTGCCTATAAATGTGTTGTTACTCAGGAACGTTTTCGCAGCTTAAGAGTTGTCGGGATTCCTAGACTTGACCCACTTTAAACCTATACTTTTCTAGAAAAGGAAACAGTTTCAGAAAAGACTCAGACCAAGGTTGGGACTAGAATCCAGTATTCTCTGCCTTACTTCCCACCTTTTGACCATTAGTTTAGGTTCATTAGAAGAGCAAATCTTACTTAAGGCTGTCTCCTGGTCAACCTCTGCATAAGAAATAGGACAGCTGAAATAGCTTTTCCACCTAATAAATGAAGCTGTTTATTATTGCTCTGAGGATTTATGTGTGTGTGTGTCTTGCTTCTTGTTTGAAACTTGTACCTTTAGTCCTTATGTGGTCTCTAGTGCTGTAATATCTTAGCATTAACAATATACTAGCTTCCTTAGCAAACTGTGTCTTAAAATGTTATAAAAGTTTACCTTTTTTTTCTGTTAAAAGTTCAAATTTAAGTTAGGGTTTAGTGAAAGAGCTAACAATAGAGTACAGCTGTGAATGGACTTACCCCTCAGTATTATTTGAATTTGTTGCTAGGAAACCTGTGGACAGGGAATGCAAACTGAGAAAATGATTACAGACTTAAATTGGGTAATTTTGACAACCAATGAAATTAACTGAAAAAAAAAACTTGTTTAAAGGTCTTCTAATATCTTTATAAGTTTTTTTTGGGCGGGGGCGGGGGTGGCGACAGGTGGAGACTATTAGGAAACTTTAGGCACTTCCTCTCCCCCAAAATGAATCTTTTGAAACCTTACTAGTAGGTGAGAACAAAGTGAGAATAAAAATTAAGTAGTAGCTTTTGCTGTGTATTGCAGCCGCAAATGTTATTATTAAGGCATAAATTTGAGAGCATGTGAAAGTCATTCTAGGCACTTCATGAGTATCCAAGAACCTTTTATCTTTGAGTAAGGGTACTCAAGTGTCAAGTTTGGCTTGGTATGTGCGTATGAAGATCATGATGCAATTCTTCTACCAATGCTTTGAAATTCTTTTTGTCTTTCTCTTAAAATATTCATTTTCTGAATATTACTGTAGATAGTAGAATAGAAAGATTCCTGAACTAGAGGTCAGAAGAAATGGATTTAAGTACTTGCTTTTCCACCTAGTAGTTGTTCAGCCCTGTGCAAGTCATTTATATCTCTTTAAAACATATAATTAATTTGTAAACTGTGGTGGTGAAACTGCCATCCCTAACTCAAGATTATTGAAAAGAGTAAATGAGACATTTATTATATCTGTCAGTATTCTCATATTAATATTCACATGTTAATACTTCAAACAAATGTGGGAAAGTACTTTACACCTAGTTGTGTAATACAGATGTAGTGAGTTGTTACATTTATGTTTCTTGTTTTGGATCTCTGGGTTTCATCCTCTGACTGTTGCATTTAGTGCTTTTATTACTCCTTGGATACCTGCTACTTGATATGGTTATTATTTACCTTTGTTCTGCTTCATATAGGTTGCATCTTCTGAGGACTGAGTAAATTCAGTACAGTTGACCCTTGAACAACACTGGTGTGAACTGCGGGGATCCAGTTGTATGCAGATTTTTAAAAATAGAAAATACTAGAGTACTACACGATGTGTAGTTGGTTGAATCCACAGATGTAGAACCAAGGATACAGAGGAACTGCTGTATAGGAACTGCCACCTATAAATTATACTTGGATTTTCAATTGCACGGAGGGTCAGTGCCCCTAATCACCGAATTGTTCAAGAGTCAAATGTATTTAGCATAGTGGCTTGATTGTTTACAATTATATTGATTTTTATTGATGTTTGCGTGGTAAATTTCACAGCTTTGTCTCTGGTTAGCAGACTTTATTTTAATATATTTAGATTTGACTTAAATGTTTCCTGTAAAATGTTGCACCTACTAAATCACGGACTTATGTTTTAGGCCTTCACAGAGCTTCAAGCCAAAGTTATTGACACTCAACAGAAGGTGAAGCTTGCAGACATACAGATTGAACAGCTAAACAGAACGAAAAAGCATGCACATCTTACAGATACAGAGATTATGACTTTGGTAGATGAGACTAACATGTATGAAGGTGTAGGAAGAATGTAAGTAAAGTATATCCTTAAGGGGGTTATCTTGAAAGAGGTTTGTCTGAATTAAATCATAGAATTTGTTCACTTTACAACTTGTGTTAAAGTATCATAGTAGCTTTAAAGATCATATAGTCAAATATCTTCTTTTTCTTAAAAATGAGAAACTGAACTCTAGATAGATGTGTTTAATTTTAAACTGTGAAGTACATTTTAAAAATATTTATTCCCTGTTCTTCTCTCTATGTTTAGGTACTTAAGTGTGTAACTTCAATGATAAAGATATGATTTGTTGTGAAAAGATGTTTATAGTAGTTTCATGTGTGAAGATTTATTTAAGCAGTTGTAGTTTTAACCTCCCCTTCCCTACCTAGTTATTAGTAGTCACACAAATCATAAATCTTTTAGATGTTTGATCAGGTTGTAAAATAAAAATAAACATTCAGTTGTGATTTAAATGTACTCATTCTGTCAAACATGAGAAATCTAGTAAATCACCTTACCTTTTGTTTGTTCTAATTATGATTAACCCCCTACACTTCACTTTTTTTCTTTTTAAAAAATACATTACCCTTCTGAGAGAGAATAGATCTGCTTCATGTTCTCTAAGCAGTAAATAGGAATGGAAAACCCCTTAACTACAGGTCACATTCCATTACACTGAGCTAAAAGGAGACTAATTTTTTTTTTTTTTTTAGGTGGGGGAGGTACAGGAGGAGGGTTTTTCTGGAATTTGGTCTCTGAGTATTACTTAGTAAGTGGACCATTACTTAAGTTTGGAGCTCTTTTAGTTGGAAAGGAATTTGACCTCAGTCTAGGATGACTTGTTTTGTGATTGATTTGAAGGAAGCATGGCACGTGTAACATTTAGTGATGACTTTAGAATGACATCATGAGAAATAGACCCTGCTCATGACTAGCTAATCCATATCTTTCTGGAAAAGAGATTGATGATGATCAACTGTTCATCTGATTTGCTTTCTCAGAATAAACAATTACCACAGATAAATTTTATTGCTGGAGTTCATGTTTTTCATTTTAGCTTGTTTTAAAAGGAAGATAATCCCAATTTGAGAGTTTGTTACTGGGACACAAAAGAATTGGGATGAGAACAAAGTAGAACCCTTGAATATGTGTCTATGTAGTATGAAGTGCATTGTTGGCATTCACTACAGGATAATTTTATCTTTAGTTTGAATATCCTTAGGTCTTAAAACAGTAATGCTAACTTTTCTAGCATGCTTGTTGATATGTTGCACCTGGATTTCACATCATTACATTAGCCTTTGTTTGCAACAGCTAAAGAATTTCTTTTTCCAAAACAGAAAAACTTTCTCTTTGGCCTTTTGATCTACAGTGAAGTTTTAATTTTTAATTAGAATACTTTCATTTATTAAACATTCTGCAGAAATGATAGGAAGTTGCTTTTTTTGCATACTGCCCAAAGTGCTACATATGGGTTGTATTCACAAAGAATTTTAGAGTTTAAAGGCTGAGATATGATTTTAAATTTGACTTTTGTTCTTTCTGCATCTCACTGGGATTTGTAAGGGCATGTAAGGTAAGTAGTGTTTGTTGTTGGCTAGAGTATTAGTGCCCTCAGGAAGAAAAGACTTGCTGAGTATTAGTCTGGTCATGAGGATGTTCTCTTTCTTGATGCTAAACCTGAAATATCTATTTCTGGATTTATAGTCTTGAGTAATTTTGAATTGTGATTCACTTCTTTAATTCTAGTGTTTACCTTAATTTGTCTTTTCTTTTCCTTTTTGAGTATTATTAGGGAATTCTGATTAGAATACTAATTTTTCTCAAACTTCTTTTAAAACCAAGAATTAGGAGCTTCCCTGGTGGCTCAGTGGTTAAGAATCCGCCTGCCAATGCAGGGGTTACAGGTTCGAGCCCGGTCTGGGAAGATCCCACATGCCATGGAGCAACTAAGCCCGTGTGCCACAACTACTGAGCTGGCGTGCCACAGCTACTGAAGCCCGCGCGCCTAAAGCCTATGCTCCGCAACAAGAGAAGCCACCGCAGTGAGGAGCCTGCGCACTGCAATGAAGAGTAGCCCCTGCTCGCCGCAACTAGAGAAAAACTGGTGCGCAGCAACGAAGACCCAATGCAGACAAAAATAAATAAATAAAGTTATAAAAAAAAAAAAAGGCACCAAGAATTATGAAATCTAAAACATTACATTTTTGTTTTAGAACCTGCAATAGATTTTTGCCATTGCTGAAATTCAGGCCTCATTGCATCTTGCCTGGACTGAGAAGGCAAGCTTCATTGTGTCTTGCCTGGATTGAGAAGCTATAGCTTCTTTCTTCTTTTTAATATTTATTTAATTTATTTATTTGGTTGTGCCGGGTCTTAGTTGCGGCAGGCAGGCTCCTTAGTTGCAGCTCAAGGGCTCCTTTAGTTGTGGCACGTGTGCTCCTTAGTTGCGGCCAGTGGGCTCCTTAGTTATGGCATGCGAACTCTCAGTTGCGGCTTGCATGTGGGATCTAGTTCCCTGACCAGGGATTGAACCTGGGCCCCCTGCATTGGGAGCATGGAGTCTTAACTACTGCGCCACCAGGGAAGTCCCGAAGATATAGCTTCTTAAACTGTTCTTTCTGCCTTTATTCTGTTGGTCCAAAAGCTTTCTTCACACATCTGCCAGACATCTGCCAGAGTTGATCATGTCATTATTTCTCATAAAATCCTCTGTTCACCCTTGGTTGCCCACGAAATAAAATCTAAACTTGTTCGCCTAGCATTCACGGTCATTCATAATCTGTTCTTAATTTACCCTTCTAGCCTCAAATCCCACCACTTTCTCTTCCCAGGCTGAGGATAGCACATAAATTTCATCTCATGGACTTGCCTCCTTCCATTGGTTTTGAGTTATCTGTTGAGAAGGAGTTTGAGTCTCATGTGGACTTAAACATGCTTTAATTGATCAGTGAGGTCTGTCATGGGCTGAGGGTAGAAGAGTAGTAGCACATGTACCCAAAATTGTTATCCCTACCCTTGCCACATGGGTTTCCTCACGCATGCCATGTTTTTGTGCTTTCTTGATTTTGCTCCTTCTGTCCTTCTTGGCCTGCAGTATCCCACTTTCCCTTGTGAAATTCTCATCTTTCAAGATGTAGCTTATCTTCTCTGAAGATTTTTTCATCTTGCCTGGCAGATTTACTTACACTTTCCTGGAGGATACCAGAGCTTTTGTTCCTCTAGCTAGTAGAGCACATGGGTGGCAGTATGAGGGTAGGGGGCAGAACTTGATTGAGTTTGAAATGGTCTGGTTTTCCCAACTAGATTGTCAGCTCTGTGAGACCATATACATATTTATCTTTGTTTCCTCAGTTCTCAGTATAATGTCTGGCACAAAATAGGTGTTAAATGCGTGTGGATTTGAATTGAATATGATTCTCTCGCCTAAAATAACCACATTTTCTTTTGGTTCTTTAGAAAGAAAATGTTTAGAAGTGTCAGAGACTTAAGAATTGGAGTTTATTATGCTTTTAAAATATATGATTCAATAAAGGTGAAATTTTAAAAGTAACATATTTTGACTAAGGTCAAAGGAATTGTTTCTGACCAAAATTATGTCCTTTGATCTGACAGAATTAATTCTTTATTAAATCTGTTGAGAAGGTTGACAAATTCTACATGTCAACCAGTTGCAGAGTTAGAACTGACAATATAGAAAAACCCAAGCCTTAGGATTATGCTGAGGGCAGTATAATTTTTGGAGAATAAAAGCTATTCTGTGCAGAATAATATCAATACAATTGTATATTTTACCTTACTCATCCTCACATAGGATGGAAGTCAGATTTTTCATTTTAGGGTGTGTATTTAGGTTACCAAGTCATTTCAAGCCCAGATGCCTTTCCCAGTCATTAAGCATGGAGAAAACTGGTACTGTTAAATACCCCTTATATATGGCTATTTTTGGTTTAAAACAAGGAAAATCAAGCTACAGGGTAAGAGATGATGAATTGCTATATACTGTAAGCTCTGCATATTCATTGCTCAAAGCTATATTCTATCCAGTCTCTTGGCATGTTGCCAGCACATTTTAGTTCTCTTACTTCATATTCTTTGGAGAGGCTGTTATGTAGCCTGATACTACTACCACCAATTTCTAGTTTTGCTACTTAAGCTGTTTGTGAGCTGACCTCACCATACCGCTTTAAGAACTATGATGAAAGTTACAACTGTGGAATGATCTGTCTGAATAGTTGGAAGTGTTTGTCTTCATCTTTCTAGCATGCAAGGAGGGAACAGATCTCAAATAAATATTACATGAATGTTTCTTGTATTTTTTTTTTCATGAATAAGAACCAGCTTGTAATCGTTTATGGGAGTTTTCTTCCTTTTTCCTTTGCATAGTAGAAGATAAGAGTATTTTTAAAAATTAGAATTACATTTGAAAGAACACATAAATGACATTTAGTCATGCTGGTGTTTGAAAGGCCCATCATCAGAATAAAGGTCAAATTTATTTTTATTAACAATAGGTATGATCCAGACCCTGATTTGATATTAGGTCCATTATTCTAATATCCTTGTGCTTGAACATTACATAAATAACATTTCTTCTTTCCAAAAGTTGTAGCATAGCTTGATGCTTATGTGTGGAAACGTTTGGGGCTTTTTATTATTTTAATATGGGAGGAACTTGAGTAGATTAGCCTTTGAGAAGAATGATTAGCGCCTTTTTAAAACTTGAACCTAACTAAAAATAACTTTGTACCATATTTAAACTAATTTAGAGGTATGCCACCATTCTGTGGATATTTTTTTACATTTAAGGAACTAAGAATGAACAATGGTATAAATCTACCAACTAGATAAGTGTCTAGCAATGCAGAAATTGCTGTTCGGGAGCAGTGTTGCTATTTCTACTTCTTGAAGTAATTTGATGGTTGATCTCTAATGGTTGAAAGATCCAGAAGTATAAAACTTAAGATAAATGTGGCACAGGTAGAAAATGAAAACAGTAGGTATATTTCTGATAGGTAACAAAATTTTTAAAAAAATCTAAATAATCGAGCAACTTTTCAGCTGATTAGGATGTAGAAATCTGAACTCTTTGTGACAGTTTGGTTGAACTGCCCTTTGTTTAAAATGTTATGTTGGTTTTGTTGTGATTTTAATTGTTAATTTGAATGTTGACTTGTAATTTGAGTTGTGACATTTAGAAAAGCCAAGATGAAACATTTGCAGTTGCTCTAGGTTTAGTTATGTTAAGTATTAATCAAAAGAGGTATGTATAATCATGCTACCTCAAGTTTTGCAACCATTTTACAATTTCATGTTGATGTAGAGTTGGTATTCCAGTCAATTCAAGGTCATTTTAATTTTATTTATTTACAATTTTTAAAATTTAAAAAAATTTTTATTTTATTTATTTTTGGCTGTGTTGGGTCTTTGTTGCTGCCCGCGGGCTTTCTCTAGTTGCGGTGAGTGGGGGCTACTCTTCATTGCGGTGCTTGGGCTTCTCATTGCGGTGGCTTCTCATTGCTGTGGCTTCTCGTTGCGGAGCACAGGCTCTAGGCGTGCGGGCTTCAGTTGTTGTGGCTGGCGAGCTCTAGAGTGCAGGCTCAGTAGTTGTGGCACACGGGCTTATTTGCTCTGCAGCATGTGGGATCTTCCCGGACCAGGGCTCGAACCCTTGTCCCTTGCATTGGCAGGCAGATTCCTAACCACTGCGCCACCAGGGAAGCCCCTCGAGGTAATTTTAAAGCTGAAGATATAGTTGTACTATATTTCATTCCTAATAAACAACAAATCTTGGTGTAGTAAATATTAAGTATTATTGATACTATAGTAATAATGGTTTATATTGTTTTTCTCACTAGAACCAAGTTTAGATATTTTATTTAATGCTTACTGTAGGAGAAAAAAAAAATGGAGACTACTTTTGGTGTGAGAGCCACACAGCAAATTCGAATTTATAAGCTCCTTATACTCTCTTTGAAAGTATTAATCTGTAGTTTACAGTAGAGAAAATGAAGCAAAGATAAAATAATTTTCAAAGGTAGGAAGAAATTTTTTTAGTCATTTTTTTAGGTTTTATTTTAAAGGAAGAGGAGTTTTGATGTTGAGCTGCTTTTCCTAATAGAATGTGATCCAGCCTTCTTGTGTTTTTATACAGAGCCATATAAAGTCATGGCTTTCATTGCTCAGAGTCCTAAGGGGGAAAAAAACAACTTTTCCTGTTGTGCAGGGAAAAATGACTTCAGTTTTGTTGATGCTGAGTATGTATATAACCCCAGCTGGGCATAGTCTCCTCTTCCACAGGTGTGGTACTCTAGGGAGAGGAGATTTTTGAGTAATATTCTTAATTTCTGTAAGCTGTCAGTGATTTAAAAACTCGGTGTTCGTTATAACTGTGCTTACTGCTGTGTAGAATGACATCACTGGTTTTATGGCAGGGGAAGTTAACAAACATTTGCGTAGGAATTACATAGCCATTTTTCTTCTGCAGAAGAATACTGTTAATAATTCTTTCCCTTCTTGCCCTCCCATGTTCTCCAGAATCCAATCTCACTGAAACACAGGAAATTAATTTCAAAAATGTGTCAATTAGGAGTTTATTATAAGAAAAGAAAAAGAAGTCTGTTACACTTACCTTGGGATATACAAACATGCTGAAATAAAATTTTTATTTAATGTGTCTGTTGTAGGGTTGCTTAGTTTAGGCTAGAACTTGTTTAAATGTAATTGATTCATTTTGTTACCATTACTTGGAGGAGTTTCCTTGTGCATTTCCTGACATCAAAAGGCCTGACATTTTTTTTTTTTTGATCTGCTTTTGTTGCATGAAAGTAGCAATTAATCAACAACACAAGAGGATAGTGCAGTGTATTCCAATTGGTGATAAGCAAGAATTAATGTAGTTAACTGAGGGAAGGGTGAAAAAAATTACCTTGTTGTTCCTATGTAAATAAAAATAAAGGTAGCAGTAATCTTGAACTTTGTTACTTTGTCATTGGGGATTTGGGTGCTGTAACTGACTTAACTCTGGCTGAATTTCTCTGGAGTGAAAAACAATCAATTTTAAGCTGTACCAAGAATTTTGTGATTTTAGCTGCCACTTATCTCATAGTGGCAAATTTAGGAACAACTTGCTATCTAATCTGTTTGAGAGAGGACTGACATGTTCATGTCAAGGGACATGGTCTGCTTAATGAAACACCCAAAAGGAACTCAGAAAAAATATTGACTTAAAAGGTAAGAGTCAGTCCATATACATGAATACACACTTGATAATGACTTATTGGTATTCTTTTCTTTCTTATTACTTCTATCAGGAATTGCTGTGAATTGCAAATATCCTTTGCCCAGATGGAATAATTAGGATTGCAGTGTGTTGCATGTACCATTAGTGCCTGTGGTTTTGTGAAGAATGTATACCCACTTTAATTTTAGACTTCAGGTTTGAATGGACATGTCTGGGAGAATGTTATCTCATTGTTCTGGCCAGAAACTCACATTATCAACTCTTGTTCTAAGATCAGTTACCTTGAAATGGACCAGATTACTTGGAAGACACTATCCCTTTGGCTTTGAAGAGGACTAGAATATTCTTATATCAAAATTTGCACAGCAGCAGGAGCCCAGTACTGAAAATGTATCTCTAAATAGATAAGAGCATGACTGCCCTAAGCCAAGCCTTTTACATTGTTTGGCTCAGGGTAAAAAGATTTGGACCACAAGATGCATCCTGTATGTGTGTGTCTGAGTCTTTTGCACTGTGCCAAAATATATTTATATTTCTCTGTGACTTTCTGCTTTTGTACCAAGAGTATTCTGTTTGTGTCCTTCAGTACTCATTGGATAGTAATTTTTTATTATCCATTGGTTCTCGTTTATCCAATGTTATATTTTAACCTACTAGTAAAATAAAGATCACATCTTGGAAAAAGTTGTAGCATAGCTTGATGCTTATGTGTGGAAATGTTTGGGGTTTGATGAGGCCAGAGTGAAAGTGGTAAACATCAGAGGTGATTATTTACCAGAATGCTTAGAATACCAAGTAGTGACCAAAAATAAATGTCATGTTTAAAATAGATTAACATACTACTGTTTCTATTTCAAGAGTAATAGTTTGATTTAAAAATACACAGTGATCTTTAATTAGTACAGATTGAACCTATCAGTATGTGAGTTACTCATCTAGAACAAGGAATGTTTACATGGAATTGGGTTCCTGAAGGGACCATGATTTTTTAAATAATTATAGTGAATTCCCAATCCTCATCTTACTTGACTTATCAGTAAGTAGCATTTAGTCCAGTTTATCTTTCTTTCCTTGATGCACTTTCTTCCTGTGGCTTCCAGGATACCACCTCTTGGTTTTCCTCCTATTTCGCTGGCCATTCCTTCTCAGTCTCCTTTACTGTTTCCTTTTCTTTCCCGTTTCCAAATATTAGATTGATCTTGGGCTCAGCTCAGCCTTTGGATTTTTTTCTCTTTTCTTGTATATACTCAGTTTCTTAGTGATCTCATCCAGGCTTATCTCTTTAAATGCTTTTTTATACACTGACAACTCCCAGAGTTTTATCTTAGGTTAGAACCCTTCCTGAACTCCCAACTTGCATATATCCACCTGCCTCCTTTACATCTACATTTGGTGGTCTAATAGGCATCTCAAAACTGACTTGACCAAAATAAAATTCTCATTAGTTACAAATTAACCAGTTCCTCCTTCAGTCTTTCTCATTTCAGCAAATGGCTTTTCTTTCTCTTTTTTTTTTTTTTTTTTTTTAAGGCAGTTGGAATGATGGTTGGAGGGAGGGGAACAATTTTAATATTTATTTATTTATTATTTATTTATTATTTAGGCTATGCTGGGTCTTAGTTGCGGCATGCAGGATCTTCGTTGTGGCATGTGGGATCTTTAGTTGTGGCATGCGGGATCTTTAGTTGTGACATGAGAAATTCTTAATTGCGGCATACGGGATCCAGTTCCCCGACCAGGGATCGAACCCAGGCCCCCAGCATTGGGAGCGCGGAGTCTTACCCACTGGACCACTAGGGAAGTCCCACAAATGGCTTTTCTATCCTTCCAGCTCTTTCAAATCTTGGAGTCATCCTTTTTTTTTTGGCTGCCTTGGGTATTAGTTGTGGCACGTGGAATCTTCATTGCAGTGCTTGGGCTTCTCTCCAGTTGTGGCTTGTGGGCTCCAGAGTGCATGGGCTCTGTAGTTTGCGGCATGCAGGTTCTCTAGTTGAGGTGTGAGGGCTCAGTAGTTGCAGTGCGTGGGCTTAGTTGCCCCATGGCATGTGGAATCTTAGTTCTCTGACCAGGGATCGAACCCATGTCCCCTGTGTTGGAAGGCGGATTCTTTATCACTGGACCACTGGGGAAGTCCCTTGGAGTCATCCTTGACTCCTCTCTTTCAGTCTTACGTTCAGTCCATTAGCAAAGACTCTATCTTTAAATTTTGCCCACAATCTGAACATTGCTTGTTACCACCCTGGTCTAAACTATCATTGGATTGCAGTTGCCTCCTAATTGGGCTCCCTGCTTCTATCCTTAC
This sequence comes from Balaenoptera acutorostrata, assembly GCF_949987535.1. Taxonomy (NCBI): domain Eukaryota; kingdom Metazoa; phylum Chordata; class Mammalia; order Artiodactyla; family Balaenopteridae; genus Balaenoptera; species Balaenoptera acutorostrata. Next base: position 125,594,109 of record NC_080065.1, on the reverse strand, counting down.
ACTTTATAGCTGTTCTCAACTGAGCAGCCAGAGTGACTCTTTTAAAACAAAATTCAGATCACTCTAGTCAAAATCTTCAGATGACTTTTACATTTTATCAGAGAAAAAGACAAGGGCTTTTGTATTTTCTGGGTTTTCTGAATGAAGCCACCTTTTTCCAGATGTCTGTATGGCTTATACCTTCTCTTCCTTCTGGTCTTTACTAAATAGGCATTGAGGCCTTTCATGGCCACCCTATTTATTTATTTATTTATTTACTAATATATTAAAATCTTTTTTTATTGGAGTATAGTTGATTTACAATGTTGTGTTACTTTCTGCTGTACGGAAACGTGAATCAGTTATACATATACAATATATCCACTCTTTTATGACCACCTTATTTATTTATTCTTTTTATTTATTTATTTTAAATTTATTTATTTATTTATTTATTTATTTTTGGCTGCATTGGGTCTTCGTTGCTGCGTGCGGGCTTTTTCTCTAGTTGTGAGTGGGGGGCTACTCTTCTTTGTGGTGTGCAGGCTTTTCATTGCGGTGGCTTCTCTCATTGCAGAGCACAGGTTCTAGGTGTGCGGGCCTCAGTAGTTGTGGCGCGTGGGCTCAGTAGTTGTGGCTCTCAGGCTCTAGAGCGCAGGCTCAGTAGTTGTGGCACACGGGCTTAGTTGCTCTACGGCATGTGGGATCTTCCTGGACCAGGGCTCGAACCTTTGTCCCCTGCATTAGCAGGCGGATTCTTAACCACTGTGCCACCAGGGAAGCCCTGTTTATTTTTTTATCATTTAAATTTTATTTATTTTTTTATACAGCAGGTTCTCATTAGTTATCTGTTTTATACATATTAGTGTATATATGTCAATCCCAATCTCCCAGTTCATCTCACCACCACCATCCCCCCCACCACTTTCCGCCTTTGGTGTCCATACGTTTGTTTTCTACATCTGTGTGTCTATTTCTGCCCTGCAAACCGGTTCATCTGTACCATTTTTCTATGTTCCACATATATGCATTAATATATGATATTTTTCTCTTTCTGACTTACTTCACTCTGTATGACAGTCTCTAGATCCATCCACGTCTCTACAAATGACCCAGTTTTGTTCCTTTTTACGGCTGAGTAATATTCCATTGTATATATGTACCACATCTTCTTTCTCCATTCGTCTGTTGATGGGAATTTAGGTTGCTTCCATGACCTGGCTATTGTAAATAGTGCTGCAGTGAACATTGGGGTGCATGTGTCTTTTTGAATTATGGTTTTCTCTGGCTATATGCCCAGTAATGGGATTGCTGGGTATGACCATCCTATTTAAAAGTAGTATATACATACTTCCACCTCCCATCTACTTGCCTCTTGTATGCTCTGTTTTTTGGCTTTATTTTTCCTCTGGCACGTATAACCATCTGGCCTACTATAGTACTAATTATGTATCTTTCTTAAGTCAGCTTTATTGAGCTATAACTTATATATAGTAACATGCATTCATTCTAAGAGTAGAGTTGGATGAGTTTTGACAAATGTAACCACCTCTCCAATCATGATATAGAACATTTTCATCACTCTAAAATGTTCCTTATTGCTTTTTCCAAGTCAGTCCTCCACTCCCCCAGATCCTGCTGTAGGCAACTGATAATCTGATTTCTGTCACTGTAGATTAATTTTGTCTAGTTTAGAACTTTATATGGGATATATAAATAGAATCATTATCATATGTACTCCTTTTGTGGCTTTTTTCATTAAGCATAGTACTTCCAAGATTTATCCATGTTGTGCATATCAGTCCTCCTCAGGGACTGTATATTGGGCTTTAATTCCACTTCTTTAAGTACTCTTGCCTCTGCCCTCCTCCCTGTGTTTGCCAGCGTCATCTTCAGATTGGTTGCAGGAGTTCCAAGGATTTCATTCAGATGTGACAACCTCCAGAGTTAGAAAGTATCATGTGTTTTGTGTCACTTTTGTGGGAGCAAAGAAATCTTTCCCAGAAGTCTTCAAAAGGACCACCTCTCACATTTCATGACAAGAACTGAGCTACATTCTTGGCTTAAATCTTGGGGGATGGAACTTCCATGATTGGGTAAGACCAATCAAGATTTACCACAGGATTCACCTCCCTGAGTCTCTTGACAGTGCAGGCTACCCAAAGAAAATTGGGGCTCTGACAACAAAGTAAGAGGAACAGATACTGGGTAGCCAACCAATAGCGTCTGCTGAAATCATCAAAAACAATCATTGGAGTGACCAACAGTTCAGGGCTAGCTACATGAAAACTGGGTAAAGTATTTAAGATGAATTAGGGAGTTTAATCAGGGAGTACAGGTAGGAAGTTCTTGAAGTAATTCAGGAGTATAGTAATAAGGGCAGAAAGTAAGGTGGCAGAAGTGGGATGGAGAGGAAAGAGGGTGAGTATGAAAGAAAGTAATGAGCCTTAGAGATAAATTGGGAATATGGGGACACAGAGAATAGCTGCAGGTTTGGGACTTAGGTGAGTGGGCAAGTGGTGATATCACTGATAGAGACTGAAATTGAAATGGGGAAACCGTAGGGAATGTTGGTATGGGTAGATAAAATGAGTTTAATTTGGGACATGCTGAATTTGAGGAGATGTGGAACATACAAGTAGAAATGACCATTAGATGATAGTGTAGGTGATAGGGGTTGATAATATTTTGAGAGTCATTAGCCAGGTTGAAGCCTTGAAAATAAATGAGTTCTCAGAGGGACTTTGGGTACAAATAGCTTAGCCCAGAGCCTGCATAATGCTTGTAATATGGGTACTGGAAGAGAAGAGGGGTTTATGAATATAGGAGTTGATGAGGGGAACATGAATAGGATTGTACTAAGATGCAGCAGCATCACTCAGAGTTTATATTTGAGCATGCTGTGTTCTATAGATTTGTTTCAGGTTGTCTCCTGTACCCTTTTAACATGTCCCCAACCTGTTTGTTTGCTTTAATTAATAGACTTTCTTTTTTAGAGCATAAGTGTTAGGTTTACAAGAAAATTGAGCAGAAAGTACAGAGAGCTCTCACATTCCCCCTCCCCAGTTTCTTCCTCTTTTTATATCTTGCATTTGTGTAGTATATTTGTTACAATTGAAGGAATATTGATACATTATGATTAACTAAGGTCCATAGTTTATATTAGGATTCACTTTTTGTACAGTTCTTTGGGTTTTGACGAATGTATAATGTTTTGTATCTGCCATTACTTTATCATACAGAACAGTTTCACTGTCTCCCAAATCCTCTATGCTCCACATATTCATCCTTCCCTCCCCAAACCCCTCATCTTTTTATTTCTCTATAGTTCAGCATTTTCTAGAATGTCATATGTTTGAAATCATACAGAGTAAAAAAGCATTTTTCATTACTTGCTTCTTTCACTTAACAATATGCGTTTGTTTCCTCCATGTCTTTTTATGTCCTTTCATGGCTTGATAGCTCATTTCTTCTTTTTTTTTTTTTTTGGCTGCATTGGGTCTTTGTTGCTGTGCATGGGCTTTCTCTAGTTGCGGTGAGCAGGGGCTACTCTTTGTTGCAGTACATGGGCTTCTCATTGTGGTGGCTTCTCTTGGTGTGGAGCACGAGCTCTAGGCGCGGGGGCTTCAGTAGTGGCAGCACATGGGATCAGTAGTTGTGGCATGTGGGCTCTGGGGCGCACAGGCTTCAGTAGTTGTCGTGTGCGGGCTTAGTTGCTTTGTGGCATGTGGGATCTTCCCGGACATGGGTTCGATCCCGTGTCCCCTGCATTGGCAGGCGGATTCTTAACCACTGAGCCACCAGGCAGGTCCCTTTTTTTTTTTTTTTTAATTTTATTTTTGGCTGCGTTGGGTCTTCGTTGCTGTGCATGGGCTTTCTCTAGTTGCGGTGAGTGGGGGCCACTCTTTGTTGTGGTGTGCGGGCTTCTCATTGCAGTAGCCTCTCTTGTTGTGGAGCACAGGCTCTAGGCGTGCAGGCTTCAGTAGTTGTGTCTTGCGGGCTGTAGAGCGCAGGCTCAGCAGTTGTGGCACATGGGCTTAGTTGCTCCGCGGCATGTGGGATCTTCCTGGACCAGGGCTCAAACCCGTGTCCCCTGCATTGGCAGGCGGATTCTTAACCACTGCGCCACCAGGGAAGTCCTCATTTCTTTTTTTTTTTTTTTTTAATTAATTAATTAATTAATTAATTATTTTGGGCTGTGTTGGGTCTTCGTTTCTGTGCGAGGGCTTTCTCCAGTTGCTGCAAGCAGGGGCCACTCTTCATCGTGGAGTGGGGGCCACTCTTCATCGTGGTGTGCGGGCCTGTCACTGTCGCGGCCTCTCTTGTTGCGGAGCACAGGCTCCAGATGCGCAGGCTCAGTAGTTGTGGCTCACGGGCCTAGTTGCTCCACGGCATGTGGGATCCTCCCAGACCAGGGCTCGAACCTGTGTCCCCTGCATTGGCAGGTAGATTCTCAACCACTGCGCCACCAGGGAAGCCCCTCATTTCTTTTTTATTTCCTGTTTTTTTTTCTTGCACTGCTTTGTCTTGGTAGTTCTATTGCTATATCTTTGAGTTTACTTATTTATTTATTTTAAAAATTTTATTGGAGTATAGTTGATTTACAATATTGTGTTAGTTTCAGGTGTACAGCAAAGTCATTCAGTTATACATATACATATATTCATTTTTTTCAGATTCTTAGGAGTGTTCCTTCCTCTGCAGTTTTTTGGTATAGTTTCAGAAGGATAGGTGTTAATTCTCCTCTAAATGTTTGATAGAATTCCCTCGTGAAGCCATCTGGTCCTGGACTTTTGTTTGTTGGGAGTTTTTAAATCACAGTTTCAATTTCAGTACTTGTGATTGGTCTGTTCATATTTTCTATTTCTTTCTGGTTCAGTCTTGGAAGGTTGTACTTTTCTAAAAATTTGTCCATTTCTTCCAAGTTGTCTATTTTTTGGCATATATTCAATAATTGTTTGCAGTAGTCTTTTATGATCTTTTGTATTTCTGTGGTTGTAACTTTTCATTTACCATTTCTAATTTTATTGATTTGAGCCCTCTCCCTTTTTTTCTTGGTGAGTCTGGCTAAAGGATTATCAATTTTGTTTATCTTTTAAAAGAACCAGATTTTAGTTTGATCTTTTCTACTGTTTTCTTTGTTTCTATTTCATTTATTTCTGCTCTGATCTTTATGATTTCTTACCTTCTATTTGGGTTTTGCTTGTTCTTCTTTCTCTGGTTGCTTTAGGTGTAAGGTTAGGTTGTTTGAGATTTTTCTTGTTTCCTGAGGTACGATTGTATTGCTGTACATTTCCCTCTTAGCCCTGCTTTTGCTGCATCCCGTAGGTTTTGGATCATCATGTTTTCGTTGTCATTTATCTCTAGGTATTTTTTGATTTCCTCTTTGATTTCTTCAGTTATCTATTGATTATTTAGTAACATATTGTTTAGCCTCCATGTGTTTGTGTTTTTTACAGTTTTTTTTCCTGTAATTAATTTCTAATCTCATAGTGTTGTGGTCGGAAAAGATGCTTGATATGATTTCAGTTTTTGTAAATGTACTGAGGCTTGATTTGTGGCCTAAGTTGTGATCTGTCCTGGAGAATGTTCCATGTGCAGTTGAGAAGAAGGTATATTCTGCTGCTCTTGGATGGAATGTCTGATGTGTCATTTAAGGCCTGTGTTTCCTTATTGATTTTCTGTCTGGATGATCTGTCCATTGATGAGAGTGGAGTGTTAAAATCCCCCACTATTATTGTGTTACTGTTGATTTCTCCTTTCATGGCTGTTAGCATTTGCCTTATATATTGGGGTGCTCCTGTGTTGGGTGTATATATATTTTATAATTGTTATATTTTCTTCTTGGATTGATCCCTTGATCATTATGTAGTATCCTTCTTTGTCTCTTGTAACAGTCTTTATCGTAACATCTATTTTGTCTGCTATGAGTATTGCTACTCCAGCTTTCTTTTGATTTCCATTTGCGTGGAGTACCTTTTTCCATCCCCTCAATTTCAGTCTGTACGTGTCCCTAGATCTGAAGCAGGTCTCTTGTAGACAGCATATATACAGGTCTTGTTTTTGTATCCATTCAGCCAGTCTGTGTCTTTTGGTTGGAATATTTAATCCATTTACATTTAAGGTAATTATCAATATGTATGTTTCTATTGCCATTTGTTAATTGTTTCGGATTTTTTTTATAGGTCTTATTTTTAGAAATTTATTTATTTTTATTTTTGGCTGTGTTGGGTCTTTGTTGCTGCACGTGGGCTTTTCTCTAGTTGCGGCGAGCAGGGGCTACTCTTCGTTGCAGTGTGTGAGCTTCTCATTGGGTAGCTTCTCTTGTTGCAGAGCATGGGCTCTAGGCACACGGGCTTCAGTAGTTGTGGCTTGCGGGCTCTAGAGCACAGGCTCAGTAGTTGTGGTGCATGGGCTTAGTTGCTCCATGGCATGTGGGATCTTCCCGGACCAGGGCTTGAACCAGTGTCCCCTGCATTGGCAGGCGGATTCTTAACCACTGTGTCACCAGGAAAGCCCTGTAGGTCTTTTTTCTTCCCTTCCTCTTCTGTTCTTTTGTGGTTTGATGTCTATCTTTCATGTTGTGTTTGGATTGCTTTTTCTTTTTTATGTGTATATCTATTGTAGGTTTTTGGTTTGTGGTTACCATGAAGTTTTGATATAGCAGTCTATATATGAACAAGATTGTTTTTAGTTACTGGTCTTTTAATTTCAAATGCATTTCCAGTATTCTGCATTTGTGCTGTCTTCACGATTGCTGGTTTTGATGTCATATTTGTGTGTGGATGATTTCCTGGCTTTGCTTTATGTTTGCCTGTACCGGTGGCTTTTTTATTCTCAGTTTTCTTGTGTCTAGTAGTGGCCTTTTCTGCTTAGAGAAGTTCCTTTAACATTTGTTGCAAAGTTGGTCTGGTGGTGCTGAATTGTATTAGCTTTTGCTTGTTTGGAAAACTTGATTTCTCCGTCAAATCTGAATGAGAGCCTTGCTGGGTAGAATATTCTTGGTTGTAGGATCTTCCCTTTCATCACTTTAAATATATTGTGCCACTCCCTTCTGGCTTGCAGAGTATCTGCTGAGAAATCAGCTGATAACGTTATGGGAGTTTCCTTGTATGTAATTTGTTGCTTTTCCCTTTTTGCTTTTAATATTTTTTCTTTGTCTTTAATTTTTGTCAATTTGATCACTATATCTCTCGGCACATTCTTGCTTGGGTTTATCCTGCCTGGGACTCTCTGTGCTTCCTGGACTTGGGTGACCGTTTCCTTTCCCATGTTAGGGAAGTTTTCAGCTGTTACCTTTTCAAATATTTTCTCAGGTCCTTTCTCTCTCTTCTCCTTCCGGGACCCCTATAATGCAAATGTTTGTGCATTTAATGTTGTCCCAGAGGTCTCTGAGACTGTCCTCATTATTTTTCTTTTTTCTTTTTTCTGTTCCGTGGCAGTGATATCCACCGTTCTGTCTTCCAGTGATATCCACCATTCTGTCTTCCAGCTCACTTATCCATTCTTCAGCCTCAGTTATTTACTTCGCTATTGATTTCTTCTAGTGTATTTTTCATTTCAGTTACTGTATTGTTCATCTGTTTGTTCATTTTTAATTCTTATGGGTCTTTGTTAAACATTTCTTGTGTCTTCTCTACATGCCACCATTTTTTCTTCTGAGATCCTTGATCATCTTTACTATCATTACTCTGAATTCTTTTTTTTTATTTATTATTTTATTTTTGGCTGTGTTGGGTCTTCGTTTCTGTGCGAGGGCTTTCTCCAGCTGCGGTGAGCAGGGGCCACTCTTCATCGCGGTGCACGGGCCTCTCACTGTTGCGGCCTCTCTTGTTGCGGAGCACAGGCTCCAGACGCGCAGGCTCAGCAGTCGTGGCTCACGGGCCTAGTTGCTCCGCAGCATGTGGGATCCTCCCAGACCAGGGCTCGAACCCGTGTCCCCTGCATTGGCAGGCAGATTCTCAACCACTGCGCCACCAGGGAAGCCCTACTCTGAATTCTTTTTTGGTTAAATTGCCTATCTCCCATTCTTCGTTTTTCTTCTGGGGTTTTATCTTATTCCTTGATCTGGGACCTATTCTTCTGCTGTCTCATTTTGTTTAATTATCTGTGATTGTGGTTTGTTTCACAGGCTGCAGGGTTGTAGTTCTTGCTTCTGCTGTCTGCTCCCTGGTGGATCAGGCTGTCTAAGAGGCTTGTGCAGTCTTCCTGGTCGGAGGTACTGGTTCCTGCCCACTGGGTGGTGGAGCTGGGTCTTGTCCCTCTGGTGGGCAGGGCCATGTCAGGGGGTGTGTTTATTGGGCCGCTGTATGCTTAGGGAGACTTTAAGCTCCCTTTCTGCTGATGGGTGGGGCTGTGTTTCCGCCATGTTGGTTTTTTGGCCTGAAGCATCCCAGCACTGGAGCCTACAGGTTGTTGGGTGGGGCCAGGTCTTGGTGAGAGAATGGTAGCCTCCAGGAGGGCTCACGCCAATGAGTACTCCCCAGAACTACTGCCGCCAGTGTCTTTTTTTTTTTTTAAACCTTCTTGACCGTATTTCTTTCTTTTAAAAAAAAATTAATTAATTAATTTTTGGTTGTGTTGGGTCTTTGTTGCTACGCATGGGCTTTCTCTAGGTTTTAGTGAGTGGGGGCTGCTCTTCATTGCGGTGCGTGAGCTTCTCATTGTGGTGGCTTCTCTTGTTGCAGAGCACGGGCTCTAGGCGCGTGGGCTTCAGTAGTTGTGGCATGCAGGCTCAGTAGTTGTGGCTTGCGGGCCCTAGGATGCAGGCTCTGTAGTTGTGGCACATGGGCTTAGTTGCTTTGTGGTACGTGTGATCTTCTTGGACAAGGGATTGAACCTGTGTCCCCTGCATTGGCAGGCAGATTCTTAACCACCATGCCACCAGGGAAGTCCCACCAGTGTCTTTTTCCCCACAGTGAGCCACAGCCACTCCCTGCCTCCACAGGAGACCCTCCAGTTCCAGGAGGTAGGTCTGGCCCAGGCTCTCACGAGGTCACTGCTTTTTTTCCTTGGGTCCTAGTGCACTTGAAACCTTGTGTGTGCCCTCCAAGAGTGGAATTTCTGTTTCCCGCAGTCCTGTGGAATTCCTGTGGTCAAACCCCACTGGCCTTCAAAGCCAGATTCTCTGGGAACTCCTTCTCTTGTTTCCAGACCCCTAGGCTGGGGAGCTTGACGTGTGGTTCAGAACTTTCACTTCTGTGGGAGAACTTCTGTGATATAATTATTTTCCAGTTTGTGGGTTGCCCACCTGGTGGGTATGGGATTTGATTTTATCACAGTGTGCCCATCCTACTGTCTCATTGTGGCTTCTTCTTTATCTTTGGATGTAGAAAATCTTTTTTGGTAGGTTCCAGCACTTTTTTTTTGTCAGTGGGTCAGAAGTTGTGATTTTGGTGTTTTTGTAAGAAGAGGTGAGCTCACATCCTTCTAGTCTGCCATCTTAGGTTTATTATTTGAATTTATTTAATATTTTAATTCAGCAATCTCAAAACATTCTAATGTATTTATCACTGTAATATTGAGAATATCTGGCATAGGGTTTGGAGAGACTGATGGTAAGGAATGGGGCTTCTGTGCTCTTTCATGCACAGTTCAGCTCCTGCAGCATCTTACCAAGGCTGCTCCGGAACCCCTGGCTGAGCCATAGCCACACCCCATGTGCCCCGGCTCCCCCACACCCCAAATTTTGGAGGCAGGTGGGGTCCACATGGTCCACCTGATGCTCTCCAAAGCAGGCAGCTAGCTGGGATCTGTGTGAGGGTGGATTTCTTCTATGTTTTAGGATTAGTCTATTATTTCCAGTTCGTTGAAAGTAATGTCATTTCCTGTTTGTTTTTCACATGTAATTTATATAGAGTAAAACTTACCCATTTTAGTTGTACAGTTCTGTATGTTTTGAGAAACATACTGTTGTGTAATTATTACCACAGTTAAGTTATAGAACATTTACATTTCCTCAAAACATTCCTTTATGTCCATTTGTAGTCAATTTTCTCTCTTTACCCCACCTCCTAGCAACTGTTGATCTGTTTTTTTGTGCTTGTAGTTTTGCTTTTTAAGAAAATTTTGTAAATAGAATCATAATGTATGTAACCTTTTGTGTTTGTCTTCTTTGACTGAGCATAATGGTTTTGCGATTTCTCCATGTTGCTGGATGTATCAGTAATTTGTTCCTTTTTATTGCTGAATAGCATACTATTGTATAGTTGTACCACAGTTTGTCTATTCAGTTGTTGATGGACATTGAGTTTCCAGTTTTTGGCAATTCTGAATAACACAGCCATAAATATTTGTGTACAGTTGTTTGCATAGACATATGTTATTTCTCTTGGGTAGATACCTAGGAGTGGGATTGCTTTGTTTTTAAGAATGATTGCTTACGTTTATAAGAAACTGCCAAACTCTTTTCCAAAGTGGCTATACCATTTTGCACGCCAGCCATGTATGAGAGATCCAGTTGCTTTCATTTTCACCAACACTTGGTGTTGCCTTTCTTTTTTTGGTTAATTCTAGCCATTCTAATAACTGTGTAATGGTATCTCCTTGTGGGCTTAATTTGCATTTCTCTAATAACGAATGGTGTTTAGCATTTCTTGTTTGTGACTGTTATCTCTTCTTTGATGAAATGTCTGTTTAAATCTTTTGGCTATTTTTTAAGATAAAGTTAATATAACAAAATTCACTCTTTTAACAGTTTTAAAGTATGCAATTCAATGATTTTTAGAATATTTATGAAATTGTGTAGTCATCACCACTGTCTAATTTCAGAACAATATTTATCACTGCAAAAAGTGTCCTTAAACCCATTAGCAGTTATTCCATAATATCCCCTTCCCCTGGCCCTAGGCAACCACTAATCATTCTGTCTGTATAGACTTGCCTTTTCTGGACATTTTATGTAAATAGAATCATACAGTTATATAGTATGTGAGTGTGTCTCCCTTCTTAGCATTATGTGTTAAAGGTTACTCCATGTTGTAGCATGTGTCAGTACTTCATTCCTTTTTATTGCCAAATAATATTTCTTTGTATGGCTATACCACATTTTATTTATCCATTTATCAGTTGATGCGCATTTGAATTGTTTCCACTTTTTGGTTATCATGAATAATTGGCTTTGAACACTTACAGTCAAGTTTTTGTGTGTGTGTGTGTGTGTGTGCGTGTGTGTTCATTTTTCTTAGTTATATTTCTAGGAGTAGAATTGCTGAAGGGTAACTCTATGTTTAACCTTTTGAGAACTGCCAAAATGTTACCCACAGTAGCTATACCATTTTATGTATCCACCACCAATGAGGGTTCCAACTTCTCCATATGCTCTTCAACACTTGTTATTATCTGTCTTTTTGATTATTGCCACCCTTGTGGGTGTGATCATGCTTTTACTTGGAACCTATCTATGTCTTTTTATTTAAAGTGGATTTCTTGTGATTGGATGTAGTTGGGTCATGCTTTTAAATTCAATCTGACAATCTTTGCCTTTCAATTGGAGTCTTTAGATCATTTACATTTCTGGTAATTAATGCTATAATTGGATTTAAATCTACCACCTTGCTGCTTGCTTTCTTTTTCTCACCTGTTCTTTATTCCATTTTCTCTTTTTCTGCCTTCTTTTAGATTAATTGAGTATGTTTTATGATCCTATTTTATCTTTACTTTTGGCTTATTAGTCCTTAGTAAAAAGTTTTTTTATTTAGTGATTATCTTATTTTTTGCAATATATGTCTTTAGTTTATTGTAATTTACTTTTAAATAATATTACCGTGGGCTTCCCTGGTGGCGCAGTGGTTGAGAATCTGCCTGCTAATGCAGGGGACACGGGTTCGAGCCCTGGTCTGGGAAGATCCCACATGCCGTGGAGCACCTGGGCCCGTGAGCCACAACTGCTGAGCCTGCGCGTCTGGAGCCTGTGCCCCACAACGGGAGGGGCCGTGATAGTGAGAGGCCTGCGCACCGCGATGAAGAGTGGCCCCCGCACCTCGATGAAGAGTGGCCCCCGCTTGCCGCAACTAGAGAAGGCCCTCGCACGAAACGAAGACCCAACACAGCTAAAAATAAATAAATAAATAAATAAATAGAGTAGCTATTAATTAAAAAAAAAAATTACCATTTCATCTTATATTTCACATCTCTACATTCTTCTTATTTATTGTTATACATTTTACATATGTACTGAAGTCCACAGTATATTGTTACTATTTTGCTTTAGATCATGAATTGGCAAGCTTGTTTTTTAATGGGATATATAGTAAATATTTTTGGCTTTGCTGGCCATATGATCTCTGTCACAGCTCTCTTAACTCTGCCATTGTTGGGAGAAAGCAGCCATAGACATTCTATACACAAATGAGTGTGACCGATTCAGCCTGCAAGCCAGTTTGCCAACCCATGCTTTAGACAGTCAACTATCTTTTATTTTTTTTGTTTATTTATTTTAAAATTTATTTATTTAATTTTGGGCTGCGTTGGGTCTTCGTTGCTGCACGTGGGCTTTCTCTGGTTGTGGCGGGCACGGGCTACCCTTTGTTGCGGTGTGTGGGTTTCTGTTGTTGCGGAGCACAGGCTCTAGGCTCGTGGGCTTCAGTAGTTGCAGCATGCAGGCTCAGTAGTTGTGGCTCGTGGGCTCTAGAGCGCAGACTCAGTAGTTGTGGCACACGGGCTTAGTTGCTCTGCGGCATGCGGGATCTTCCCAGACCAGGGATCAAACCCGTGTCCCCTGCATTGGCAGGTGGATTCTTAACCACTGTGCCACCAGAGAAGTCCCAACTATCTTTTAAGATGATTAACAATGAGAAAAACATGTCTTTTATATTTATCTTAATTTATACTATTTCCAGTGCTTTTCATTTCTTTATAAGTTGCCATATGTTATCATACTCCTTCCGCTGGAACAGCTACCTTTAAAATTTCTTATGTATGTTTGCTAGAATAAATTCTCTCAACTTTTGTTTGAATTTCTCCTTCATTTTTGAAATATATGTTCACTGTGTGTGTAATGCTGGTTAATAGCTTTTGCCTGTCAGTATTTTGAAAATGTCATTCCATTGTCTTCCTTGCATAGTTTGTGACAAGTTTGATGTAACTCTTATCTTTGTTTTAATGCAGTGTGTCATTTTCTGGCTGCCTTCAAGATTTTCTTTTTAGTTTTAGTTTTCAGTAATTTGGTTATGTTACATCTAGTTTTGTTGTATTTATTTTTTGTCTGGGTTTCTCTGAGTGTCTTGGAACTGTGATTTGGCTTCTTTTTTTCATTTGTTTTAGAAAATTCTTGTCCATTGTCTGTTCAAATGTTTCTCCAATTTTTTTCTTCTTGTTCTGGATCTCTACTTACACATATGTTAGACAACTTAATATTGTCTCTTATGTCTTGCCTGCTGTATCCTGTTTTTGTTTTGTTTGTTTTATTGGTTTTTACACCTTTTTTTCTCTTTGTGTTTTAGTTTAATTTTTATTAACCCATCTTCAGGTTTACTTGACCTTTGCCATGTATGTAATTAGGAACACTGTAAATGAAATTCTGTGCTTGAGATTTTCTAGACCATAAAATAGGTTGAATTTTTATTTTTTTATTTTAAAAATTATTTTAATTTTTTTTTGGCTGTGCTGTGTGGCTTGCAGTATCTTAGTTCCCCAACCAGGGATTGAACTCATGCCATTGGTAGTGAAAGTGTGGAGTCCTAACCAGTGAACCCCCGGGGAATTCCCTAATAGGTTGAATTTGGACCACAACCCATGAGGAAGTCACCTTATGGTTACAAATTCTTAGGGGACATTTTTATTTTTTCATTTTACTTACTACCAAGGTATAGATAGACAAGTTTATTTTACCATGCTGAGAGACAAGTTGTTGTTGTTGTTGTTTTCACTCTTAGACTGAAGGTGGAACCCTTTAATTGAGGATTCTCTTAATAACATCCTCACTTTGGATGGTGCCTAGGTTTTATCTCCTGTGTCTGTGCCTGTTTGGATACTGAAGGTCTCTAGGATTCAGCAGAATCTCTCATGGTGAAAACCAATTTATTGCTTTCTTACCTTCCACAATTTCTGATTTCACTTCATTTTGGCCCCTGTAGAAACTTTTTTTTTTCCAGTTTTATTGAGATGTAATTGACAAACAGCATTGTGTAAGTTTAAGGTGCACAGCATAATGATTTGACTTGCGTACATTATGAAATGTTTGTCACCTAAGTTTAGTGAACATTCATCATCTCATATAGATACACAGTTAAAGAATAGAAAAAAATATTTTTTTCCTTGTGATGAGAAGTCTTAGGATTTACTCTACAACTTCATATGTAACATACAGCAGTGGCAATTTTATTTACCATGTTTTATATTACATCCCTAGTACTTATTTGTCTTAGTGGAAGTTTGTACCTTTTGACTGCCTTTATCCAATTCCCCTTCCCTCACCCCCTGCCTCTGGTAACCACAAATCTGATCTCTCTTTCTGTGAGTTGGTTTGTGTGTTTGTGTTTGAAGTGTAATTGACCTACAGTGCTATGTTACTTCCTGTTATATAGCATAGTGATTCAGTATTTTGGTTCATTTCAAAATGTATAGAAGTGTATTTCAAAATGTATTTCAAAATGATCACCATGTAAGTCTAGTTAACGATTTGTCACCATACAAAGATATTACATAGTTATTGAATATACCCCCCACACTGTACATTTTATACCCTTGGCTCATTTATTTTGCAACTGGAAGTTTGTACCTCTTAATCTCCCTCACCTATTTCTTTCTTCTCCTTACCCCCCTCCACTCTGGCAACCACCTGTTTGTTCTCTCTATCTATAACTGTTTCATTTTTGCTACATTTGTTAATTTGTTTTAAAAAATTTTTTTAATGTACTTTTGGCTGCATTGGGTCTTTGTTGCTGCTGGCGGGCTTTCTCTAGTTGCGGCGAATGGGGGCTACTCTTCATTGCAGTGCATGGGCTTCTCTTTGTGGTGGCTTCTCGTTGTGGAGCATGGGCTCTAGAGCACAGGCTTAGTAGTTGTGGCGCATGGGCTTAGTTGCTCCACTGCATGTGGGATCTTCCTGGACCAGGGATCAAACCCGTGTCCCCTGCATTGGCAAGCGGATTCTTAACCACTGCATCACCAGGGAAGTCCCTAATTTATTTTTTAGATTCCACATATAAGTGAAATCATACAGTATTTGTCTTTCTTTGACTAATTTCACTTAGCATAACACCCTCTGGTTCCATTCATGTTGTCACATATGGGAAGATTTCATTCTTCTTATGGTTGAGTAATATTTCATCATATATATGTATATGTGTGTGTGTATTTATATCTTACATCTTCTTTATCCATTCATCTGTTGATGGGCACTTAGGTTGCTTCCATATCCTGGCTATTATAAATAATGGTGCAATGAACATACGGGTGAATATATCTTTTCTAATTTGTGTTTTCGTTTTCTTCGGATAAATACCCAGGAGTGGAATTGCTGGATCATATGATAGTTCTATTTTTAATTTTTTGAGGAATCTCTATACTGTTTTCCACAGTGGCTGCACCAATTTACATCCCCACCAACAGTGCACGAGGGTTCCCTTTTCTCCACACTGTGAAATCTTTAATTTGTGGTTGCTCAGCAAAATGTTAAAAAAAAAATTTTTTTTTTGCATTGTTCAGGATGTCTACTCTGCATAATGCCAATAATAGAAGTCTTACTCAACCTTTCACAATATGAATGTAGCATAAATTTTAATTGCTTCTTTACTAAGGGATTTAGGTTTTTGTTTGTTTTTGTTTTGCTAAAAAATTATGAAGTAAAAAATTTTTTTGCATGTGGATCTTTGTGCATACATGCAACTAGTTTTCATCACCAGCGGAATGAGGCAAAGGAGCAAGATATGATCATTTTTATCTAGCCTTTTGTGTGCTACTTAATTTGCAGATTCTTTACATGCCACTAGAATATGTTTTCATATTCTAAAACTTTCCCACCCAAACAAAATGCATTATCATAAGCACATTGTTATTTCTGAATAATCTGTGTTCAGGTTACCATACTTTGGAAGTGTACCCAAAAACAGCATTGCCACTGATCCTAGATTGTGTTTTTGCAGGTGAACAACACTTTTGATATATGCTGAATCATTAGAAAATAGAAGTTATGTATCAACCTGCAGGACAGTTCAGAACACAGCTTCTGATGTTTCTCAAATAAAGAAAACCAAAAGCCATCATAAATTATGTTTTTCAGATGGCATAATTACAAATAAATGAGGAGATGAAACAGCAGGCTACATATCCTTGATAGTTTACAGTGCAGAGTCACATGGCATTGATTTCCAATGTAGAGGCCTTTTGTCAATACAAAGCAGTGACTATTGTAGATTATATGATGCTGAGTATTAATAAGCATGTTTTGTGCATATCATTTGTTATATGAAAATAATTTTTCATTTCATGCTTTATTTTTCCTTTGTGGTGCATTCTGAACTGTGGAATCCTTTGTCTACCATTTGGCTTTCCATAAACTATCAGGCAGGATGTCTGTGAGAGTCTCTACTTTGAGAAGTAGTGTACATAATACTTATTTATCATGTACCACTCATAATTACATTATCATGATATATCCTTTATCTTCAAAATAACGTCTGAGAATTCATTGTCCTTTTTTTTTAAACTGACTTTTTTTTTAAAAAACCTCTATACTTTTATTTATTTATTTTTTAATTAATTAATTATTTATTTATGGCTGTGCTCGGTCTTCATTTCGTGCGAGGGCCTTCTCCAGTTGTGGCAAGCAGGGGCCACTCCTCATCACGGTGCGCGGGCCTCTCACTATCGCGGCCTCTCTTGTTGCGGAGCACAGGCTCCAGACGCACAGGCTCAGTAATTGTGGCTCACGGGCCCAGTTGCTCCACGGAATGTGGGATCCTCCCAGACCAGGGCTCGAACCCGTGTCCTCTGCATTGGCAGGCACACTCTCAACCACTGCGCCACCAGGGAAGCCCTTCATTGTCTTTTAACACTAGAAAAAGGTGTTTTCTAAAGACTTTTTCCAGAAATCCAAATGTTTCTGGGGGCTCTTTCCAATCCTCATACAAGTATCTTTGGCATTTTAAAAATTGAGAACTAAATTTTCTGTAATTTTTTTGGTTTGAATTTTGTCTATGTAATTATTCTTTGAGATAGACATTTGAATTTACTCCATACTCATCCTTGTTTAAAACTCTCATGGCTGAGATGTCCTCAGGCTTGTAGATTGGCCAGCTTCGATGACATCTCTCTGGCCTTTGAAGTTGGCACAGTTCAATATAGATACCTCAGGGGTGTGTGGCCATGGAAAAACATGTTTTTGTTGTTGAGTGTTCTTGCTTTCTAGTAATTTTATTTTCTGCTCAAGGGATTTAGTATCTGTTCAGATACTTTATTTTTAAAGACCACATAAGTAATGACTTGACCTCTAATCTTAGCTTTGAAAATTTCCGAGACACTAATAAAGATAATGTCTGATGACCTATTATTTGAGAATACTATTCACTGGCCAGCAATCAGTGCTATTTAAAAATGTATATTTTACTCTGAAAATTATTTCCATGGCCGAAAGACTTTGTTAGTAAAATCGTGCATGTAATGACGTAGTTTGGTGACTCTTGGGCCTAGATTTATAATACTTTTTATATGGTGTCACTGAGACTTATTACAGTTCAAAACAACTCTTCTCCTTAAATACTACACTAAATAATTAGTTCTGAGAAAAATATTCTGTAAACCATAGTCTTATCAGAAATAACACCTATCTCTTGGACTAATAATAAGAATATTTTGGACACAAAAGGTTATGTAGTAGTCCTCACTTTTCATGAATGTGGTCTATCTTAGCATTAAATGTATGAGCAAGATTTTTGCAAAGGGTCAAGTTAATACTGAAGACTGGGATCATCTATTAAATTATCTGGACTGTCCATGTCAGGACACATGCTTAATAATTTGTGGAGTGAAAGAGAAGTTCACCAGGGGCTTCCCTGGTGGTGCAGTGGTTAAGAATCCACCTGCCAGTGCAGGGGACACGGGTTTGAGCCCTGATCTGGGAAGATCCCTCATGCTGTGAAGCAGCTAAGCCCGTGCGCCACAACTACTGATCCTGTGTTCTAGATCCCGTGAGCCACAACTACTGAAGCACGCATGCCTAGAGCCCATGCTCCGCAACAAGAGAAGCCACTGCAATGAGAGGCCCACGCACTGCAACGAAGAGTGGCCCCCGCTTGCTGCAACTAGAGAAAGCCCGCACACAGCAACGAAGACTCAACGCAGCCAAAAATCAATAAATTAAGGAAAAAAAGAGAGAGAGGTTCACCAGACTGTATTATATGTATGCCAAGGTGTATTCATGAAGAGGAGAGAAAAATAGTTTCCTCCCAGGTGTCTGGGCAAAAGCTAGTTGCCCTTTTTGTTGTTTTTATCTATAATAACATACCCTAATGGTAAGAACCTACCTAGACACAGTGTTGTTTTTGTGAAGTTGGTAGAGAAAACCACATATCGCTAACTTTATATGTTTCTTGTTTGGCTTTTTTGTTAAGAGATGATGTTTAGTTTTTTGCTAAACTCTTAAGTTATATTCAAAGAGAAGAAACAGTTGCTTAATTAATTGTATTTTTTGTTGTTGTTCTTTTTTGGAATCTGTTATAACCCAGTTGGACAGTCCTGAAAGAGATTTGAGTAATTGAGATTTTCCCTTGCTTCCAGTGGAAGGGAAATATTTCAATTTACTTGCTTTAGGCTATAAAATAGTTTGCTCTTCCTTTGCCCACAGCAAGAATTATGAACCTAAAGTCACAAAACAGATTCAGTATTAACTTTTTAAGTTTCTCCATATTTCCACCCTCATCAACTGTAAATAATGTGCCTGAATGTAAAATGGAAAAAGTTGAAAATTTCCACTTGTGCATTTTGAGCTTTTCAGAGGTATTATACACTCTGGATATAATAATAAAAGATACTGGGCCTTATACAGTGCTTTCTGTGTGAGGGACTCATATAAACACTAATGCATTGATCCTAACACAGTACTTGATTGTGACTTTAAAAGGTCATGAGTTACTGCTGTTACAAAAATTTTTTTTAAAGGTTGGAGGAGGAGCTGTAATTTACAAATATTGTTTGAAAGATATCTAGATAAAAGTTGATACAGGAAACTGAAAAATTAAAGTTATGGGGGATTTTTATTGTTTGTTAACTTTTCTTTTAGCCTACAGTAGATTTTTATCTCTTTATGTTTTTTTTTTCTTTTGTTTATGAATATACTTGAAGCCCGATTCCCTTCTTAAGACCAGAAGGCACAATTTACTTTTAAGCTTTTTTTCCTTCTCAGCCAAGAAGGCTTAAACCTGTGGAGGTTTCCTGAGTTTGTCATAACGTAGTAATACATTTTATTTGTTCTCAATTGGAGATCATCCTTCTAGTTTTCTTAGTTTAATATTTGTGGCATATAGTTGTTGATTTTGATGAACATAGTAGTCAAGTGGCTTAATCTTCAACTTTTTGTGCTTTGTAGGTTTATTCTTCAATCCAAGGAGGCAATTCATAATCAGCTGTTAGAGAAACAGAAGATAGCAGAAGAAAAAATTAAAGAATTGGAAGTAAGTAAGTTTTGACTGAATACTGATAGTCGTAGTCGACTTTTAGGAAAAAAGTAATTATCGTGTCATATTAAATGAAAATGTATGCCTGCCAAGGTCATGTCACATCACATTGTTTTCATTTTTTCTAATTGTGCTAGAGCTATGAAGCAGTCTTTTTATGGCAGTGTATAAGACCAGAAAAAAGACTAATCTCTTGAAACCTTAGGGAGGTTTGGAGAAGATAGGATACTGTTAACCTGAATGTATTTCTTCCATTGCCTTAAGTGAACATGTCTATTCTTAAAAAATATAATAAAATAAAAGCACAGTGTATATTTAAACACCATATGTTGTGGTAGATGGGCATGAGAGTAGGTAATGATAATAATAGTCAAAGGATCTAGTTATATGACTCTTTCACACATTGTAATTCTAGACAAGGACTGAGTAGTAAGCTATAACTAATTAACTATCTGAAGGATAGTGCTCCAGTGAGGAAAACTTTTTTTTTTTTTTAAGCTAGGGAAAAAGATGATAGGTAAGAGTAATAATTTAGTAAATCTTTGGAAAATTGGAGTTTATTATTACCATTTCCTTATACATTAAAACCTCAGATGAAATAGTCTTCTTGGGCTTTGGTGAATGGTCTATCCTGTATATAGTAAAAGTTGGACAGGACAAAAAACTGGTTATTATTTTTTGGGACCAAGATTTCCTGAGATGGGGGTGGATACAGTGACTTCATAGGTCACTTTATCTGATTTCTTTGAATACTATTTGAGGCAGTGGTTCAGAATCTGACTCAGCCCTCTGCTGAATTGGTGAGACACCCCCTGTAGCCTTCAGGGGATTTCTCAGGGACACTGACTTGGCATGGCTGGGGCAAGCATGTAGTATCTTAGGTTACTTAGGCTTATTTTTGTTTGACTACCAATGAGAATTTAAACAAACTTGATAGTGGCTTTGTAGCTCAGAAAATGTATTATAAAACAAAACAAATAAGCAAACAACAAAAAAAAAAGAAGAAAACTTATCCTGTAGTAACCAGGTTGTTATTATATCCTATTTTATCATTTTTGTCAGCCCAGCTCTTCTAGATTGAGTTTTCCAAACAAAAGTATCTTAAAAAAACTGAATGAAACTATTTCATGTAGATTACCAAAAAAAAAGTGTGTTTTTGCACTTGTTGGTAAATATATCTAAAAATTGTCCTGATGAATAAGTAGCAAGATGCAAAGTAACGTGTAAATAATTCTTTTTATGGAAACAAAGAAAAACCAAGATCTGTATATGAACATTGAAAATGATTTGTAGTTATATATATTAAATTAACACTGGTTACCCTAAAGAAATTAGATGGGACATGGGATGAAATTGTTTTTTTCTTATAACCTCTGTGTTGGATAAATTGTAACAAATATGTGTTAACTTTTTTTTTTTAACATCTTTATTGGAGTATAATTGCTTTACAATGGTGTGTTTCTGCTGTATAACAAAGTGAATCAGCTATACATATACATATATCCCCATATCTCCTCCCTCTTGCATCTCCCTGTGTTAACTTTTATAATTTAAAAAAATCATCAAGGTAAAATTGCCACAGATGATGAGTTTAGCATACTATTCATTTCTGATGAATATTAGGAAATTCATCTTCCAAAAGTTTCCTGTCACGAAGTCTCTCAAATACTGGTAAGAGTATCCTGATATCTGTCAGGTAATAGAAGTAGATTAGCTAGCTTGTTGGTATTTGAAATGCTAATTAACAGCTACAAAAAACTGCGCAGAGTTAAACTATAGCCTCTATCCTAGGAAGTTATTTTGTGTTTTTTGTTTTTAATCTTTCATCTTATACAATATTTATATTATAAAAATGATATAAGTATACTATAAAAAAGAAAAACAGTCAAAAAATAAAACAAATGATTAAACAAAAATAATGACTTTCTCCTCTTTCTGCATACCCTCAAAATGTCACTTTTATGGTTTGATGTGTATCATTACACTTTATAAAACTTTATTTTATAAACAAGTTCATACACACACATACACACTTTTTTTAAGTAAAGAGGAATTATGCTGTATATACTGTTTTTCATCATTTGACAATTTATCTTTCCATTTTAGTAATGTAAATCTAGTTTATATTCAGTTTCTTGTTTTCCATTTATCCTACCATCATGGTTTCCTTATTACCTCAACATTCAATTATTGCATGATCCCTGCCTCTGCATGTAGTGTTCTCTCCAATACTGCCCTAACCTGTATTTTTAATAGTATCACCCACTACACACACTATTCTCTTCCCTGAAGCAATCCTATACTTTTTGACTGCCATACCTTTATAATTTTATTACTTCAGCCTGAAATGTATACACATGTGCACAGACCCACATGTGCATGCATGCACACATACATTGTTAGTTGCAGTGTTCAGATTTTCTGTTTCTTACTGATTTTTTTTCCTCCTTATTCAGTTAGTTATGAGAGAGATGTGTCAAATCTCCCTCTGTGATGATATTTATTAATTTCTCCTTAGTCTTTCAGTTTAGTGGGCAATGGTATTTAGAAACTACTATCTGGGTGCTGTAAATGCTCATTATTACTACATGCATAGTTGAGATGATATGTTTCATTTCGCTTTATATGTTTAGGAATTTCTCAGCTCTTTTAAAGATAGCATTCCATTGACTTCTGGCTTCCATTGTTGCTGTTGAGAAGTTATCAGTCCAATTTTTGTTCCTTTGTCTTTTCTCTGTGGCTACTTTTAATATTGTTTTGTCGTCTTTCATGCTTTGTAGTTTCTCTGGTATATGTTTAGGTGGGGATTTAGTCTTTTTGCTTTTTTTCTTAATCCTATCTGGGTTAAGTTGGGTTTTCTGAGTTTGAGGATTAGTGACTCATCAATTCTGGAAACTTTTTACTATCTCTGAATATTACTTCTTCACTGTTTTCTCTATTAAATGGTATTTCCCTCTGGAAGTTTTTTCTCACCTTTAAACCAGCTGCTTCCATCGTCTGCAGTAGCATCTTAACTGGTTTTTCCACCTCCAACTTTCTCTCTTCTAATCCTTTTAACATATTGAAGCTAGAATGACCTTCTAAAATGTTAAATCTGTCGTATTGTTCCTCTGTGTAAACCCCATCATTGTTCTTAGGGTAACATTCAAGCTTTTTAACATACCTTCAAGGCTGTTTATGAAATGACTCCTGTTTCTTTCTCTCATGTCCCTCATATCCTCTTCTTTCTCTTACACTGTATGCTCCAGACATGCAGAAATATTTTGTTTTTAGAACTTGCTGTGTTTTGCTTTGTTTCTACTAGGTCTTTGCAAAAGTAATTCTCTCTGCCTGGGAACTTCCTCCTTCTGCTCTTACCACCTCTGTTAATCCTTAAGATCTTAGTTTAGGGCTACTTCTTCTGAGAAGCATTTTCTGATTCCTCAGTGTTAAATTAAGTGCTTTTCCCTTGTTCTTTCTAATTATTCTACTAGTTTCATAGCACAGTGTGAGGATTTGGGCACATAAACTATCATCAGTTGAAGTAATTACAAATATGGTTTCCTATTACTTGGGAAGCTTGATGCAGATTCAGAGCTCTAAATAGTTTTTCCCAAGGCCTCCCAGTTATTACTCTGCCTTTCAAATATACAGTCTCTTCTTCTGGGCCCTAGTATTTCTTGTCAGTCCAGCCTATTTCATCTTATTTAATTATCATTATCATTATTAATTTCTACCCTCAGATACCTTACAATTAAATTGAGGAGGCATAATTTATGCATAACTCTGCAGACAAAGGCCAGGCTGTTTAATTTAGCACATTTTCATCTCTGATAAAGTAAGCTTTTTGGTTTGGGTCCAAAGTTCTAGTTTTTGACCAGAGCTATTAACTCAGCCCCACGGTGTGTGCCTACCCACCCCTACCAACAGTCTATATAAATGACGCTATGGATCAGTCTTTTCCATGACATAACATAGGTGCTAGTCTGATCTGAGAGCCCATCTTCATTAGTATTTTCTAGACTCCCTTTTATCCACCTCCATTCTTACTGTTTATGTTTGCCCTCTCCAGATTTTTTTCCCCAGTCCTACTTAACCTAGAATTTGTTTAGCTTTTGATAACTGTCGTATGCTGTGTCTACATTGTCAGCCAGCCTGGTGTCCCACTTGTTGGCCCTTTTCTTCTTATGGAGCAGGGGTGGGGGTACTGTAATGCTGCTGTCATGTCCTCTTTTTTTTGGGCCGCGTGGTGCATCATGCGGGGTCTTAGTTCCCCAATGAGGGGTTGAATCTGCTCCTCCTGCAGTGGAGGCATGGAGTCTTAGCCACTGGACCGCCAGGGAAGTCCCTGCCCTCATGTCTTCTTGATAAGGAGTTATATTACATACTAGAAGGGTAAAGACAAGTACCATCTTAACCTTGGGAAAATAGTCTGTCTTTTTCTTCTTAAAATTCCATATTTTACATTTTAATACCCCTATGTTGGCTTCTTCAGGCTGTAGTCACTTTCCTGGGTTTGACTAGGAAGTGTTTTCATAACAGACTCATAATGTGATAGTGTTATATAGATTTTTATCTTCCCTTTATAAAGATGGTTGATCAGGTTCTGGGAGGGAATGTCACCATTTATCCTAATGGCGATTAGCAGACCAATGATGCTAATCCGATTGAAGAGAAAAAATAAAATGACGGCTTTAGTATGATAGAGTAACCATGTTATTTATGTCATTGAGGGAATTCTCTAAAAAAAAAATAACTGATAATGAATAACTTTAAAGAAGATGGCTGAGTATATAATATGTAATACAGTGTATGTTGTTAGAAAATGCAAAATCGTACTTTTTAAAAATGACATGAGTATAATTGGGATTTGGAATTAGGACTTCATGAGTCTCATCTGTCTTTGTAAAAATAATTTTCTTTTTGAAATGTACAGCATTGCTACAAAAAGAGTATAGGTTTTTTTAAAGAAAATTCAACTTTAGGTAAAGTTGAGTTAAAACCTTATTGATAGATTGAAGAGATATGTATCTTCTAAAGAGTGAAAAATTCATCCTATATTTTTGCTCACTTTTTTAGAGGTAAAAAGAAAATAATTGTGGACTTCTTTTGCAGTTGCAAAAACTTAGATTCAGCATTCAGATGAGCTAGAGCTGAATTTTTGATGTCTTGCCTTTTGAATCTCAAGTATTTGGAATCCTTGAGATAAGCTTTCAGTGGTATATTTGAACACATTTTGACCACTGTTCTCCTATGTTCTCTCTCATTGAATTACTGCTTCAGGCTCATCTGCCTTCAGTTTAAAATCCCCATTATATTTTAGGCACATGCAAATACTGGTTGACCACTTTCCTTCCCCTCTTTCTCTGACGTGGTTACCACCCCTTCCACCACCCTGGTTAGCTCAGCAATGACACAATAAAAATAAGAATAATGAAACCAGGACATTCTGGCCTACATGATGCCACTTCTGACGCAGAATGTTACAATCCCAGGGTTGTGAAATAGCCCTCCAGCCAATGCTATAAGTAAAATCTAAGAAACTGTGAAAGTCCTGACTCTTCCACAAAAACGGCTATTATGGTCAGACGGTAGTTCCTGAAACAAGTAGGAAGACTAGTGGCAAGAAAACGGATAGGAGGTGCCTGTGACACTCTGCAGTTGGCTGAGTTCTGAGATTCTGATGAGAAAATGTTTTGGAGTTTCCATGATTGAGGAGATTTTACTCTGCCTAATGAGGATCATTTTTTCCATAGCATGGGTAGGCACTGGTAGGCGCTTGGATGGATGTCCAGTTTTTGCCCTAAGTACCTCACTTTTGGGCTGGTACCTTTTTTTTTTTTTTTTTTAATTATCTATTTTGGCTGCATTGGGTCTTCGTTGCTGCGCGCGGGCTTTCTCTGGTTGCGGCGAGTGGGGACTACTCTTCATTGCAGTGCACGGGCTTCTCATTGTGGTGGCTTCTCTTGTTGCAGAGCACGGGCTCTAGGCGCGCGGGCTTCAGTAGTTGTGGCACGAGGGCTCAGTAGTTGTGGCTCGCGGGCTCTAGAGCACGGGCTCAGTAGTTGTGGTGCATGGGCTTAGTTGCTCCACGGCTTGTGGGATCTTCCCGGACCAGGGCTCAAACCCGTGTCCCCTGCATTGGCAGGCGGATTCTTAACCACTGCACCACCAGGGAAGCCCTGGGCTAGTACCTTTGTGTATATGATGGGACACCCTCTTTGGACGTGATGTCAAGTGGACACTACTATATGATAAGCACTGATTCTTACTTGTGTTTTCAATGAAGAGAGAAGGGCAGGTGAGAGCAAAGCCAGTGGGAGAATGTTTTTTATATGTTAAACAAGAATTACACCCAATGGTTCATCTGCTTGCATAGCTCAAAGTTTAGAATCCATCAAAAAAAAATTAGTCATTTATTTATTTTGTAGTGAAATATAGCATTTACAGAAATATGTGTTAAAATACATGTAGTTTAATCAGTAATTATAAAGCAAACACTTGTTACAATCATCCAAACCAAGAAATCAAAAATTGGCAGGACACCAGAGCACCACCCCCTACCTTTGTTTCTCCCTTCCATTCCTGCCTGCTCTCCCCCTCCCTCAGGTAACCCTAACTTTTAGATAATTATTTCCTTTCGTAAAAAATATAGTTTTACTACCTATGTATATATCCCTCAAGACAGTTTTTGAACTTTATATGAACAAAATCTGTCTCCATATTTTTTGCTTTGCTTCGCTTGTTCCTCAACATTGTGTTTGTGAAGTACATTCATGTTGAGATTGTGATTTGTTCATTTTCATTGCTATATGTATTCCATTATATAGTTGTGCCACAATTTATCTTTCCAGATAGCTCATTTTTACCCTTAAGAAGTCAGGATGTTCTCATGGAGCATTTGCACAGTTTATCTCTTAGCCTCTTGTTGAGGAGAGCTATTTTTCAGAGACATCTCCTGCTCCAACCCAGGAGAGTTTGAGTACTAGAGAGCAGTAAAGTATAAAATGTCTCTACTCTAAAAATTAGCTTGGTGATTTCCCACCTTCAGATATAACTAGATAGCTAACCAAATAGCTATCTAGTTAGTAGTAACTAGATAGCTAGGCACCTCTGAGTGTCTTAAAAACCTTTTTTAAAAAAATAATTACAAGATTAGTAAATTAATCTCTTTTCTATGTTGTTTTGACTTTGGGAGTCTTGGGTAAAGTTTCTCTTATTGTTCCATATGTTGGGATTTCACATATGAATACTTATCTCTTTATAGAGTTCATTTGTATTCTCAACATTTATAAAAAAGGATGTTTGTTTTAAAATAGTTTTTAGTTATTTAAGACTTGTCTAAAAGAGCCTGATGGTTGGAAGGCTAGAGTTATAGTGAACTATATATATTCTCCACGTCCTGGTGTTTTAGGGCTCAATGTAGCTGTGTGATCCTCCTCTGTGACTTTCAGAGAAGAATGAGTCTGAATAAGTCCATATATGCTCTTTTTCTGGTTGAGTATTCTTTATTGGTTATTATCAATATTATCAGTATCTTGGTCAGTATATATGTGTTACGATTCAAGTGCTAATATTTGCCCAAATGTAAACTATCTATGATATATTTCATTTTCTCAGTAGAAATATTCAGGTCTGGTAAGAACTTAGATGTAAACAGTCCAAATAGACTTGCCCTTTATAGACAGCCTTTCTTATTTGTCTGTGAAATGCATATTACAGATGTTTTACACACACACTCCTTTGATTTGATCTGTTCACTGCTGTGTGTCTTCGTTTTGTGATTAAGATTTAAAAAAGGATTTGCATTCCAGTTAGTCCAGAATTCAGCCTTTTGCATCTTGATTCAGTTATTCTTTTCTTCTAGGATACACTCCGGGGGTGGCCTGATTCCCCTCCTTGGAACACTTGTCTATAACCACACCAGAGTATCCCTTTGAATGCTTCAGAGGGTTGTTGACCTCAGCCTTCGCTGCTGTATGCTTTATATGGTCTGTACTTTTCTTTGTCTAACCATAAATATTTGTCCTTAGCCTCCGCCCTCCCATGCCTGAGAGTTCCTCCATTCATTTTCAGGCTGCTTAGTGAATTATTTCTTTTGATGAGTTAGAATTTGAACTTTATTTCATGTTATTGCATGCCTCCCTGCCCTTTTAACTAGATGGTAAGGTGAAGTTAATCAGTATACTTTTCTTTACCCTAGATTCTTACTCTTATCAGTCTTTATATGACAGGTCTCTTTTAATCTGAAGTAATAGATGCTGGCCAGAAGAAATGAGTTGTTCAATACTCAATGTGGAACAGGTCACACCTGTATTAATGAGCACACTGTAATTAATCAGCTCAAAAGAACACGATCCAAGCTGATATTTGAACCATGAATAGAGATCTCAAAGTCTATTAGACTTATAGAAGAACATTAATTACCCTAAATTCCTAATTTAAATACTAAATTCCTAATTTAAATACCTTCTGTTGAGTTAGGAGTTCTGGATTCTAGCCCTTGCTGTACTCTAAGCCTCAGTGTCCTCATCTGTAAAACAAGAGGGTTGGATTAGAAGATATCTAGGGTCACTTCTATTAAGTTTATCATTATAACTTTGGTCTTTTTCTGAATTGCCACTTTGGGAGCAAAAATGTCCCCTTAAAATGAAAAGATGGAGGGAGGCAAACCAAAACAAAAAAACCCCAATTTCCTTTCTGTTTAGATCATTACCTTAATTTATTAATTGTAGTCCTATTTTTGCAGGTAAAATAAAACTAGTTGTCTGCCTACAGCTTTGCCAGCTAAAATGTAATATGAGGTGACAGCATCTTGTTTGATATCTTTGTAGTAGTTGCTTAAATAACTGAAATCAGAGATGTTTGTGTGATGGCTTAAAGGTAGTTTATATTAACTATCACCTGTTTTAGAGATCCTTTTGGATAGAGCTGTGTAATAGCTTATTAACTCCACATGCATAAAGTAACATACTCAGGGAGACATCATTTTATCATTTGTAGTGCTTTATCCTATAGTGTCATGTAAAATACATGATACTTAGAATAGTGGCAAAAAAAATTCAGAAAATGTTGAAAAATTATTAAATTCCTTGAGTGTACATGGACATTTATTATAAGTGGTAAATTTTATAAGATGGGTTTTAATGAATTTTAGTTAATCTGCTGATGCAGATAGTTATACTGCTTAGGACTTTACCATTTTTATTTTACCATTTTATTCATTTTTCAAAGAATTTTTACTACATTATTTCATTTAAAAATAGTGTCTATGGTTGATGCTGTCTTGCTAATTATGATTTTCTCCCACCTCACTTTGTCTTGTTTTCAAACAAATCTCTCACCTGCCACCAGTATAATAAAAATATTTGAATTCCATCACTATTCATGAGGCCATTCTTTTGGGTACATAATTATCTTGCACTGGAATTTTTCCAAAATGGACACACATGCATTGTACTCCTAACTTTTGTGTAAAACACTTTAGTTCATTTTATTCTGCTTTTGTTTTTAAGAAAACACATGAGGGTGGAACAATACTCCAGGTCAGGAAGCATTATCAGTTTCCACTGATGTTTTATATGTGCTGTGTTTTTATATGAGACTCTAAAAGCTCAAACTCTGTGATGCTATAAAGACATGGAAAATGATTCTTTCTTAGGGTTGGAGGAAGTGATGACTAGTGTTTTTTTGCTGGTAGTATCTGATAATCCCCCCTCCCTTTAGCTATTCTAGGCATGTTTAGTTGTCAGGCGTTGTCGGACTAAATTGCTAAAAATAACAAATAAGGGGGAGGCTGTTCTAAGGCCAGCTCTTGCCACTGTCTGTAATCTGTTTAATTTAGTTCCTAAGGAGAAAGGGCAAAAGGAACATGGTGCCATTCTAATTGAATGGGTTTTTTGTTTAAAGTTGCTGACAAGTACATTGTTTGAGCTCTCTTTTCCCAAACCCCGTAGGGCTCATGTACCCACATCCACTTAGAGTGGAGAGCCAGAGCTGGGGGTCTCAAAGAGCATCCTCTAATCAGTGGTTGTACTGGAGATTAACCAGGTGATTGTGGTCTTTTGCTTGAATTTAATGTGGCTTTTGACAGTGGAAATGTGCAGTTAGTTTGTGAGAGAGGGTGAGACAGAGAAGATGGTAGTTAAAATGGAGGAGTTATTGTGAGAATAAAGACATCTATTTAGTACTCTCTTCTGCCCTAACTCAGTGTTCCCAGAGAGTCAGGTTGTTTGATAAAATTAACCACACATGTGACTTCAGTATACCTGCATGTAATTTTAACCCCCATTTCCAGCATAAACCTCTATGTGGATTTGGCTCTTGACTTCCCTGCACCTTAACTTCTTCCTAATAATAGAAATAACTTTCTGTAAAATGGAGATAGCAGTCTAGTACTTGTTTGTAAAGCTGTTGAAGATCACTGAAGGGATGATTTAAATGTCCTCCCTATCCTCTGCTATGTATTTACCAGCGGTGGAGTGTGTGAAAACTGGGAGCAAATTTTCAGTTATATTTCTGGTGTTCTACATTCTGTGTCAACTCACCTGAAGGTTTACTGATTTTTATATTCTGAAATTGCTTATTGATTTTTGTGTCTGAAGTCCTATCCAAAAATCCCTTTGTGTAATTCTTTTGGTGTTTTTTTTTTTTTTTGGTCTGAGCCTGGCCACTTTAGCACCAAAGAAAAAAATGGATTGCTTTTATTAGAGATTCTTGGTAAGGAGTATCTTGGGAAAGCCTGTATTAATGAAGATCCTGGTATTTACCTAAAGCTTTGGAAATTGAGCAATTGAACACTGCAGGCTTTGGGAATGCTTATTACTTTTAGGCATTTTTTAAGTCATCAACCTGCTTTACTCCCTAATTTAATGAAATACATAATCATTTTAACTGAACTAAAGGGTCTCAAATTATAATTTAGAGCACAGTCTTCAACAATATCTATGCTATATAGATGATGATGTCTTATGATTCATGTGGAATGACATACATGGCAGCACTTAAAATCTTTACAAGTAGCTCAAGATTGATATCATTTGTGGTTGAGTTTAATCGGCTCTAGAAATTTGTAAAAAAAAAAAAATTACTTTCCGTTTCTGGACTTTTGGGGTTCAAACTCAGAGCCTTCATTAATTCAAGCTCAGTGTCTTTCTCTCTTTAGAGAAGGTACGAGAGGGAAACAAGCTATAGGTGGTGATAGAAAACATAAGAGGAAGAAGGAGCTTCTGGTACTATAGTTGAAGCCTTAAAATGGATCAAGTTTTGAACTGAATTGTAAAATATCATTTGCCTTAATTTTTAAGTGTTGATGCTTTCAATATCAGAGGCTGAACTTTCCACTTAGAACTGATTTTTCCTTCCTTTGGGGGGACTAAACAATTCTAAGATTCATGATGTGAGGCTCTGGCCAATAATAATTGGCCAGAAGAAGTGTATGCATGTAAAAAAAAAAAATCATTAAATGTTTGCTGGGTGTCTTGATTATACAGAGTACTTTGGGGTTTTGACTAACTATGGAGACTTTTTGTTCTTACCTTCAATCTTACACATTAAGGAACCTACAGTCTATTGTATTTACTGTGTGCCATGCACTATTATAGGCAAAGACATAATTAGCAAAGGCCCTGATGGCCTGGAGCTTATATTCTGGAGAATGGGATGCGGAGACAGATAATAAACAAATAATATAATTGATAAATGCTAAAAATAAAAACAACACAGGGTAAAGAGAGAATGGTGAGAGTGTATAAGCTGTCTTATATAGTGTTGACAGGGAAGGTTTCTCTGATAAGGTGATATTTGAGAAGAGAGACCCGAAGGGAGTGAGCAAGCTATGTGTACATCTGGGAGAAGAGGGTTCCAAGCAGAGGGAACAGCAAGTATAAAAACCTGGGGGTGAGAGCATAATTGATGAGTTGGGAGAATAGCAAGGAGGCCAGTTTAGCTGGAGCTGAGTGATCAAGAATAGTAGGAGGTGAAATCAGAGAAGTATCAGGGAATAGATTATATAGGGCTTTGTAGGCCATATTAAGGATTTTGGATTATGGTCTGAAGTTGGGAGTTTGGGGAGGGTTTCGAACAGAGGAATGACATGATCTGATTTACATTTTAAAAGGACCATTCTGGCTGCTTTGGTGAGAATAGATTATGGAGGGCAAGGGTGGAAGGAAGGAGACTTGTTAGGAGGATGTTGCATTATATCTAGGCGGGAGATTGATGTTGGCTTGCACCAGGGTGGTGGCAGTGGAGGTGATCAGAATCTGGATATATTCTAAGGTAGAGCTAAGACAATTGGGTGTAGGGATGAAAGCGAGGACTCAAAGTTTTGAACCTGTTATGAAGGAATCATACCTCCTTCCTCCCACATATATCATTCACTCAGCTGTTGGAGAGATTTGGAATGGGTTCATGAGAGAGGAGGCATTTTAGCTGGGCCTTGAAGATCAGTTAGAATTTTGCTACATAGGGTTGGGGCAGAGGAGAGAGCATTTCAAATCAAAGAAATACTATGGACAGAAGTCTGGAAGTAGAGTGGTGGAATGAAGGGTTAAAGTGAGAAATGAGGCTGGAAAGGCCTAAGGGAAACAAGTTAAGGGTAAAATGAATGAAATCAGCATTGTTTCTACTCACTTTGTATAAGTACTCCTTGTTCTGGGCAAGTAGTTATTCCCAGTGCAATGCTGTTCATTCACTGTGGTTTCCACATAGCATTCCATGTGTGATGGGCTCCACAGAGATTCCAAATGTTTATGAGAACATATGTACTATTGATAATTCATAGATCAGTGTTTCCTAATCAGTTTTCAAGTTTCAAAAGTAATTTTAAATGCAAATTGAAAGTTTGGTTTGGACCTTGTTATCTTTGAGGTGCTATTAGATACCCAAGTAGAGATGTTGAATAGACAGTTGGAAATATGAATCCGGAACTCCAGGCTAATGAAATAAGATTGAGAATTGTCAGTTTATAGGTGGCATTTAAAGTCATAGGACTGGATTAGATCAACTAAGGAGAAAAGGTAGGTACAGGAGGTATAAACAAGGTTCACAGACTGAGCCAGGGGCACTGCAGCAGGATGTAAAAGCTCTTTACAGAGGTGTGGATAGTGCAGTGTGAGTCCAGAGAACTGAGTGAACACCCACATGGGCAAGCCTCTGCTGTGAAGGGGCCAAGCTGAAGGGATGGGACCAACTTCCTCCATGGTTAGGGGGCTGTGCAGGCCCTTGGTTTTGTGTTGACAGCAGGGGCTGTCAGCTCAGTTAGACCTAAGTTTCAAGTGCTTTGTGGCTTTCTCTTATTAGCACTGACCTGGAGCTAGGGAGGCCTGGTCTGCGGAGGGAAGGTTTGCTTTCCCTGAGGAGGGATTGCAGAATGTAGAGACTGACATCAAGTTAATCTCAGAGCTGAGCATGCTGTCTGGGGGAACTACACTGTAGGGAGTAGTTCAACATAGTTCATTTAAAGCACAGGAGATTAGAAACCCTGCTGTGTATCTGTGGTTTCTTGAGTAAAATTTGAGGGAGGGGGTACTTAATGGGTGGAAGCCAACATGCCTACTAGAGTTGAAGGTTAAAAGTTCCCTAAAAGAATTTTATAATAACTAGTACTTTTCATGGTTCCTTGTATACACTCACACATATGCATATACAAACATACTTTCCTACCCTCTTTCAGTATATACTAAGAAAAGCTTCAACCTTTAGAATATTGTTTGAGTTCATCTTACAAATTCTTAGCAAGTAATTGGTACTGCTTTTCTTTGCTCTGATATGCATAGCATAATGCCTTGGCATAATTATTAAAAATATGAGCTCTGGAATCAAATGAATATGAATCTGAACTCTGACTCTGCCACATACTACCACCTTGGGTAAATTACTTAGTGTCTCCAAGCCTAAATATACTCTTCTGTAAAACAGCAGCAACAGCAGGGTTGATGGATGGGGACAATAAATAACCCTTTTATTTCCTGCTTAAGTATGGAATCAACTGAAAGGCAAATCTATATGAAAATTTTAAATGTATTTTACGTTTATAACTGATAAAGCTTAGGTTGAAGGATGTGGCTTAGGTGTGCAGCAGTAATAATGGTTTCTAATACTGATCCAGAATTAAGCATACAAATTTAGATGTAGCTACCCAGCAAATCTTTGGAAGTGTGGGACAACCACAGGTCTGTCTCTGCAGAGGCAGGCAGAGCATATCTGTCAAACTTATGAGGAAAATGTGTACCTTCTGCAAGCAGGCAGATCCTGGCAGAGCGGAAGGAGTTGAGCCGTAATTGCTTTTTCCAAACACACCAATAGGAAAAGCTAGTAGTCTTCCTGAGAGTAGATTGAAGAGGCCAGGACTGATAGCTGATGAAAACTGGAGGTGAAGAGGATCAGCATGTCTCCCTTCTTACAAAAAGTACCTACCCCATAACATAATACATGTAAATCACTTGAGACTGAGCCTGGCACACAGTAAATACTCGGTAAATGCAGGATTTTTTTACTTGCATATTATGGATGCTTAGTAACTACTGATTGAGCATATTGCCACCATGTACTTATAAGATAAAGGTTTCTTTTTAACTGGGAAAAAAATAAAGATACACAAACGTACAAAGCTAATTTAACAAACACCTGTGTACTCACCACCCAGAACTAACAAATGTTAGAATACTGTAATATATATTTTTGTTTGTTTTTTACAAAAATAAAACCATGCTAATGAAATTGAAGTCTCCTTTGTAACTTGCCTCCTGGCTCCACGTTAGTCTCATTCCCACTTCCAGAAGAAATCTATCAGGTATTAGGTATATCTTTCCAATCCATGTTTTATAACATCTCATTTTCAACAGATGATATCATAGTGTTCATGTCTTTCAATAACTTGCTTTTTTTGTATGTGTGTGCTCTACCCACACTAATAAATATATGTAGTTTACTCAGTTTAACTGCTGTAGGGTATTCCATAAGAACATGTAACATCAAAGGACCCATTGTTGATAGCTTTAATGTATAGCATGTAAAAGTGGCCAAAAGGCCTGATGACTCCTTCCATATGCAGCATAAATATAGACATTGGTAAGACTAGTCAGTGGGCTCAAGGATGCAAGCGCCAGCAGGTTGGTGCACTTAATAATATCTGCTGCTCTCATTTCCTCATAGCCATGGATTCTGTGGTGAAGCCAATCTCTTAAACTAGGTGGCCTCTGCCCATGTGTTAGAAATGGAGATCATGTGTCCTTCACAGAGCCAGAACCAGAATTAGTCAGAAAGAGAGGGAGATTTGAGTGGGAACCCAGGATTCTAGATTCCAACCACTTTATCATTCACTTTTACTCAGAAAGAAATGAGGATTCCTATGCCATGGTTGGATACTCCCAGTAGCTAGTTCTAATATTAGTGGTCCTTTTCTTATAAAATGATAAACCCCTAAACACCAACTCTTTGAGTAAAGAGGTTAAGTGGCTTCTAAGTGGCCTAGCAGCTAGAAATTGAAGAAGGGGCAAAAGGAAAACCACCCTTTGAATCATGTTTGCAAAGAGAAGTGTGCCAAGTGCTCTTTTATTACTCCAGTGTCATTATAAATTTAATTGGTGTTATGTCAGCTACTTAGATCAGAGCTAATAGCATATTAAACTATTTGTTTGTACCAGTTCCATGGTAACCTGGGTGGGTGTGGAGTTGGGACAAGGGGCAGCTGTGACGCCTGGTCTATAGAGTGATTTCATCATGCTGTGAGCCCCTTATCACCCTGGATGGAGAAGTGCCACTGGGTAATGTGACCTGACTTCTCAGTGCCCCTCAGAACACTCAGAGCTATGAGCAAAGGCCCTGGGCTGCTTGTCTGACCTAGAGGTTTAGCCTAGAGTTAGAGAACAGTGATTTCTTGGTGATACCGACAGGTGTAACTATGAGTTTTCCTTTTCTCTTTCTTAGTAAAAAGAAAGCTGAGGTTTTTTGAAAGCTTTATAAAATAACCCTTTGATATTAGAGTATGTTTATAGTTCTGCAGTTCTACCCTCTGATGACCTATACAAATCAGCAGAGGAGGTGCCGATGAGTCATGCATCTGTGCTTTTAGTGGCTTTGAGCTTTTACTTGTTTTCACTGTCTCCAGGTCCTTTTATGGGTTTCCGGTTGCCATATCTCTATTTTTTTAGTTGTATAAATAAATTACTTGATTGGAAAGTAGTAATGTGATCACATAGAAGTTTCCTTGCCTTTGTTTGTCCATTGGCTCTCCCAGAGTACCTTATTAACTCATTAAATGTTAATGCTTCTGCTGATAACATTAAAGTTAATTTTCAGAAATTAGTACGTCAGTTTATTTTATCCTGGCTGGTTTGTGTATGTGTTACTCTCAGTCTTTGGGTGGAGTAAAGACTAATTTGCTCTGAAAATAATTCATTAGGAACTTGCCGTGTCATGCTTGTTTTTAAACACAACCATCATTACTGTCTGATTCTAGAACATATTCATTACCAACTGTGCCCCCTCCCCCAAAGAAACCCCTTACCCATTAAGCATTTGCTGTACATTTCCCCTTCCTGGTAACCATTCATCTGTTTTCTGTCTATAGATTTGCCTGTTCTGGATATTCATATAAATAGATCATACAGCATGTGGCTTTTTGTGTCTAGCTTCTTTCACTTAGCTTAGTGTTTTCAAGGTTCATCAATGTTGTAGCATGTATCAATTCTTCATTCCTTTTATGGCTGAATAATATTCAATTATATGGATATACCACATTTTGTTTATCTACGCATCAGTTGATGGACATTTGGGTTGTTTCTACTTTTAGGCTGTTATGAGTAATGCTATCAACATTCACCAGTTTTTGTTACTACACCTGTTTTCATTTCTCTTACTTGGGTATATACCTAAGAGTGGAATTGCTGGGTCATATGATAATTTTGTCTTTTTAATTTCTTGAGTAACTGCCAAACTGTTTTCCATAGCAGCTGTATCATTTTACGTTTCCCACCATCAGTATATGGGGGTTCTGATTTCTCCATGTCTTTGTTAACACGTATTTTCCATTTTTGATTATAGCCATCTTAGTGGGTGTAAAGTATCAATAGTATCTCGTTGTGGTTTTTATTTGCATTTCCCCAGTGAGTAATGATGTTGAACATCTTTTCATGTGCTTATTGGCCATTAGTATATCTTCTTTGGAGAAATGTCTGTTTGAGGGTCCTTTGCTCATTATTTAATTGGGTTGTGTATTTTTTTTGTTGTCGAGTTATAAGAAAATAGAATTTCTTGGACTTGCTTGGAGCAGAGAGTAGGATCAGACTGACTTCAGGCTTTTGCCACACATACTTGCATGTTAGTCTTGCTGCCACAGGTGAGTCAGTTACACCTTCACTTCCAAGAATGCAAGGTGTTGCCCTTACTTCCGCTCTCAGAAGGCACACCTTTATTCACCTACCCCTTTACCATGCCTACAGGCCAAACTCCATAGTAAACACTGTTGATTTGATCCTCTTGCTCTTCTTGTAAGATTAGAGTAAACTAAAGACAACTGAAATAGTAAAACTTGTTTTATTTGCTCATTTGGAAGACTTGTAGAGTTTTAATAGTCCTATTGATAGATACTTGGCTTTCTGACCCTGGAGAACCAGAAGTAAAACAGTGTATATGAGGAAATGTCTTGCTTTTGTAAAATTTGTTTTCATGAGACTTCTTTATTATGTACTGTGTACATTTATTTCTCATATATGATGGAACTTAGAATAGTGTCCTATGAGGGCTATAATTTTTAGGGTTTTTTGGTTTGTTTTAGAAAGGAATCAAAGACCTCAGGGTTGTGATATTGGTAGTGGTCTTTGTGCATCCTTTTTCTGATCTCTTTTACGCAGATCCTGAATCAAATACTTGTCATGTTTAGTATACTGTTAATAGATTTATACAACACACAGTTCTCAGTTGTGGCATTGTGTGGTCTCTGAAGGACATTTTTTTTGCATCTTTATTTCCTGACTATAGCATTTCAGCCCTTCTCATAATTTCCTTGAGCGTAATTATACTGATGTTTCTACAACCCTTGTGTTGGATCTGTACAAAGCCCAGTGTCTCCTTTGAAGTTAGGAGGTGAAATTATTTATCCTGACACTACAGTACACATACTCTTAGGGCTCATCTGTGACAATTAAAATATTGGGTAGTTTTCCTTCATGAAGTTTTAGGGTCAGGTCTCAAAGAGCTATAGACTTTTTATTTTTATTTTTTTGGCTGCACCACGTGGCTTGTGGGATCTTAGTTCCCCGACTAGGGATTGAACCCAAGCCCTCAGCAGTGAGAGCTTGGAGTCCTAACCACTGGACCGCCAGGGAATTCCCTAGACTTTTTAAAGTTGGAAGATATCCTAGAGGCCACTTGATGGAGCACTCCCCTCCCCTGCCCCCAACCATTTCGGACATGTTTTTGTCATGGTTCCTACTTGAAAACATCCAGTGATTTCTAGTCATCTCATCATTTTTCCTGAACTACTCTTCTTTTGGTTTCTATGACACAGTGTCCCTCCTTTTTAGTGTTACTTGCTGGTTCTTCCTCTTCCTTTCATTCTTACTAAATGTTGACTTTTATAAGGCTAAGTCCTCTTATTCTGAGTTCCTTCTCTAGGAATTTCATTCTCATGGCTTCAAGTACTACCTATATGTAAAATTGTATCTCTAGCCCAGACTTCTTCTGTGAACTTCAGACCCAATCTGTTTTTTTTTTTTAAAATATCTTTATTGGAGTATAGTTGCTTTACAATGGTGTGTTAGTTTCTGCCCCAATCTGTTTCTCTTCTCACATCTCACTTGGATGTTTCACAGGTACATTAAACTCAGTGTGTCTAAAACTAAACTTACCATCTTTTTTTCCAAACCTGGTCCTCTTGGGAGGTATTCTTGACACCCCCCCCTCCTAAC
Organism: Balaenoptera acutorostrata; assembly: GCF_949987535.1. Classification (NCBI taxonomy): domain Eukaryota; kingdom Metazoa; phylum Chordata; class Mammalia; order Artiodactyla; family Balaenopteridae; genus Balaenoptera; species Balaenoptera acutorostrata. The sequence goes on along the minus strand of NC_080065.1, from coordinate 125,555,627 downwards.
TTCTGATAAATAATGAAGGTTATGGTGAAGGACTTGGTGAAGTCCTCTTGTTGATTTTTTTCTTGAATATTTCTTGAATCTATTCTTCTCTAGCTCCATTGCCACCACTAAGATACTGTCATCTCTTTCCAAGATTATTGCAATGGCTTCCTAGTAGGTTTCTCAACATTCACATTTGTATTCTCTAACCCAGTGCTTCCCAACCCTTTTTACACCACAGCACCCAGAGGAGTATTTGCATGATTCACTGGGGTAAGTGGACAAAGGGTGCTCAAGGTGGAGGCAACTGCCCAGGGGGGCTTTGGCTGCCCTGAATGCACCCGGCCACTCTAGGGACTAAAAGGATCAATATCTTGGACACATCTATTACCCATTCATGACTGACTGGGCTTTCTGCAGGAAGCTCTGCTCTAACTCATTCTCTGTGTTGCAGCCAGAGTAATTTTTTATTTTCAATGGAAATTTGACGTTTTTGTTTCTCCCGCTTAAGACCTTGTGGCTTTTCATCATCTTTAAGATAAATACCAAATTTTTAATATGGCTTGTGACCCTGTATGATCTGACTCAGTCTCACCAGCCTCATCCTTCTATATTATCTATCCCTCCCTGCCCCACCCCGCACTTCAGTACTTCAGCCTCACTGGCTGTCATTTAGTTAGTTCCCAAACATGTCTTGCTTCATTTGACCTTTGCTCTTGCTGCTCCATTTGCCTGGAATTGCTCTTTCCCCATGCTAACCTCTCCACTTTATTAATTCCTACTCATCCTTCAGAGCTTGTTCAAAAGTGCTTCTGTGATTTCCTTGATTATACCAGGTGTTTCCTCTATTAGACACTGTGCTTTTCCCTTGGAGCCCTTATTGCAGTGGTAGTTAAATGTCTATGTGCCCTGCAACAGCGTAATCTCTGTGAATAAGTGTTTGACTTGTTCACTGCCCTAATCCCAGTGCTCTTTGGGTCTAACATATATTGAGTGCTCAATAAATGTTGGTTAAATTAATTATGTCAGTTCTTGGTACTGAGGATGAAGCTTTAATCAAGTCAGAGAAGATTCCCTACTGTTATGGAACTTACATTCAGATACAGACAATAAAGATATAAGCAAGAAAATATCATGTAGTAAAGGTGATATTTTAGAGAGTTATTGGGGAGGCCTCTCTGAAAAGGTGAAATTTCAGCTAAGATCTGAATGAAAAGCAGCAGCTAGCCACTTAAAAGTATCCAAAGGAAGAACATTCCAGGTGGAAGGCACAGATGATGCAAATGTTTTATGGTTGGAAAAAGTTTGGTGGAATTGTTTAAGCAAGTGAAAAGGGGAAGAGTCATAATAAGGTTGGAGTGGTTGGCAGGGACCAGATCATGCAGGGCCTTATTGCCCAGGTTAAGGAGTTTGGATTTTATTCGAAGTGTCATGGGAAGACTTTCAAGGGTTTTGAGCAGAAAGTAACCTGAATTACATGTTAAAATATCCATGACAAACATCCAGGCGAGGATGATGGAGGCTTGGACTAGGATGGTAGCAGTGGAGCTGGATAGAAAGAAGAGGATGGTTTCCGGATATATTTGGAAGTAAGTTAAGACTGATGGGTGGCTGCGGGGGGCTATTGGGTTCGAGGAAAAGAGAAGAATCAGGGATGGCTTCTGTTGGCTTTTGTATTTTTTTGTCTCTGTGGTTTTTAAATTGAGCAATTGGATGACTGCCATTCACTGAGATGGAGAAGACTGGGAGGGTGTGGGGTGACTATAAATCAATTGTGCTTGTTTTAGACATGTTAAGTTTGGGTTTGACAACCAGGAAAATATGTTTTATAAGCAATTTGATGTGTAAATCTGGAATTAAGGGGAGGTCTAGGTTGGAGATGTAAATTTGCAAGTCATAATGATGTTTAAAGCTATGAGACTAGATGAGGGTTTTTAAGAAGAGAGTGATGGAGAGAAGTTAAGGACAGCTTTCCAGAAAATGTCAACATTTTGAAGTTGAGCAGAGGAGGAGTAGTCAGCAAAAGAGAACTTAGAAGGGGTAGCCAGTAATGTAGGAAGAAAATAAGAGTGTGGAATCATGAAAGCTAAGAGAGGAAAGTATTTCAAGAATTGTGTTGAATGCTGTTGATGAGTAAGAACGGGTTGAGTAAGAAGAGAACAGAGAGTAACCACTGCTTTGGGCAACATAGAGATCATTGATGACCTGGACTACAGTAAGTTCAATAGGGTAGATGGGAAGCATGATTGGAGAGGTTTGAGGAGATAATGGGAGGTAAGGAAGTGGAGGCAACTACTAAACAATTGGTTCAAGAGGTTTTGCAAGAAGGGGAGGAGAGAAAGGAGGCAGTACCTACAGGGGAATGTGAGGACAAGAAAGGTGTTTTGTGTGTGTGTGTGTGTGTGTGTGTGTGTGACTTGCCTTACCAAGAAGGATCTTGCAGAGAAAGAGACGTTGAAGATTAGGAAGAAAGAAAAAGGATAACTGTGGGAGTGAAATTTTTGAGAAGGGGATGGATTCAGCACCCAAGTGGAAGGGTTGTGTTTCTGCTTCTATCAAAACACAACCCCTCTATCCATTTTAACACGAGGAAAGGAGAGAGTATATGTATAGGTGTAGGTCAGGTGGTAGATTTGGTAGTGGAAAGAGATAATTCTCATCAGATTGCTGCTATTTTCTCAGCTGGGAATGAGAGGGGAGGAGAGAGTATAGGAGATTTGAGGAGACAAGATGAAGTATGAAATAGTTGCTTTGGAGAGCAGAGAATTTTTTTAAATTAATTTATTTTTGGCTGCATTGGGCCTTTGTTGCTGCACGCTGGCTTTCTCTAGTTGTGGTGAGCGGGAGCTACTCTTCGTTGCTGTGCGTGGGCTTCTCATTGTGGTGGCTTCTCTTGTTGCGGAGCACAGGCTCTAGGCATGCGGGCTTCAGTAGTTGCGGCGCACGGGCTCTAGAATGCAGGCTCAGTAGTTGTGGCTCACAGGCTTAGTTGCTCCGTGGCATGTGGGATCTTCCCGGACCAGGGCTCGAACCTGTGTCCCCTGCATTGGCAGGCGGAGTCTTAACCACTGTGCCACCAGGGAAGCCCTGGAGAGCAGAGAATTTAATATATTAAGAAAATTTAATAGAATTTCTGGACACTGGTGAGTGCCTATTTGAGATTCATAGTTCTGAATTTAAAGTAAAACCATGCAGCACACTTAAGTGTTTTTCTCCAGCAACATTCAGCTATTTGGGTACAAACATGGAGTAGGTAGATGGTTGGGTTTAGCTTGGGTTGGTATTTTGCCAGGGAAGTGCAACAGAGGGAGAGAGGTGCAAAAGGGAGTTCACAGGGGAATAAATATAAATGATGGACTGTGGAAGCTGAGCTGGGTGGGAGGGGAGAAGGTCATGGAAGCAGAATGAATAATGAAAAACTTGTTGAGTGATGTGGTTGAAGAAGTGCTGGAGGGAGAGTTACCAGATCGAAACGACCTGGAAAAATAGGAAGTAGTGGCGGTGAAATTGAAATTCTGGAGGTGGTGCAGTTACTGGTGTTGTCAAATCTCTAGGGTATGAACGTGGGCTGGGTGGCTCAGGTGGGGTAAAGTAAAAATTGTGAGGGGAGAGAAGGTCATGGTATTGGATGGATCATCTCCATTCTTGTTGAAGTCACCTCAAGTGGTGCAGCAGTGGTGGAGAGGAAGACAGTGAGCCTCCGATGAATGAGGGGCAGTACCCAGGATATTGGTAGATTGGGAGATTGCAGCAGCGAGGAAGGGAGAAGAGGATGGTACACCATGATGCTACAAACTTCAAGAACCAGGGTTTTTGGAGGAAAAAAAGAGGAGAAATGGTTTGGCAGTAGGCTTGAATGAATGAATGGAACGATGCATGGATGGAAATTTATGCTTTCATTAGGCAACTTGCATGGAAAGTTAAAATCCCTACGTGCTAGATTCAGTTCTACCTTTTAAGGCTCCCTCTTTTTTCAGAAGAGAGGTTGCCAAACTGTAGCCTGCTGACCAGATCTGGCTCGCTTGTTTTTGTGTTTTTTAGAACACAGCTATGCCCATTTGTTTGCACGTTTTTTGTGTTGCTTTTGCAGTATAGTGGCAGAATTGAGTAGTTGTGACAGAGAGAACCCCACAAAGCCTAAAATATTTACTATCTGGCCCTTTATAGAAGAATTTTAGTGACTTCCACTTTTGAAGATTCTCAAACTTCAGTTTGCATCAGAATCACCTGGAGAGCTTGTGAAAACAGATTGCCAAGCTCCACCCCTAGAGTTTCTGATTCAGTAGGTCTGGGTTGGGGCCCAAGAACGTGCATTTCTAACAAGTTCCCCAGTGTTGCTGGTGCTGCTGGTCTGGGGACCATACTTTAAGAGCCATTGTTTTAGATACTTAAGTTAGTGATTGGGTTCCTTCTCCCCTTAATATTCTTTGAGCCAAATGTCCCTACCTACATCAGCTGTTTATCACTTGACATGATTATTGGCTTATCGTTTTAAGCTCGGTGCCTATAAATATAATGATTCTTTGGCTGAAGCCTGATCTCTGCCATATGCATTGGAACAGTTGCCTCTCCTTGCTCTTCATTTACCTGTGAGCTTGTTTTCTTTCTTTCTCAGATTGTCTGATGTACTGGTCTTTCTCTGGGACTTAAATGAAGCTTATGTGTTAGGGAGGGCAATAGTAGATAGAGATCACATAAACTTTAGGTGGACTAAAAGGCTAAACACTATCATTTGAAAGAAATAAGAATCCACCCTCTCCCCTCACCACCACCACTTGGTATACCTCTGCTATAAGGTACTTGAGTAGAGCAGAGGTTTATCTTGGGTACATTGAGCCATGTGATCATAGGTGGGATTTGGGAGTCTGACCCCATACGGTAGCAGTGTCAAAGTCTCTTTAGCAGGTAGGTAAAAGAACATCTGGGAGAAAAACCAAGGTCATTGCTCAGCTTGATCCAAGTCTTTTGTCCCTGTCTTTCAGCAGAGGAACCTCTGAAAGATGTCTTGAAAGCAGTTTCTAAAAGATGCAGAGACAGTAACCCCTTCTTAGATTTCCTTTATTCTCCTGCTCCATGCCTAAAATTGCTTTCTCATTCTTTCAGCTTGTCTCCCAGCCATATGTAGTTCAGCAATTACCTTGTAGCCTAGTTGTGTCCTTAATGGTGAAGTGGATAAACCCAGATGAGTTCACAAGTGGACGTGTGTCCTTGGATCACTTGTCTCTTATCTTCAAATTCCTGGTCATGTTTGGCCTGCCTTTCCTGCCTCTGGTGAGTGCTCCTCACCCATTCAGGCTGTTGTAGCACTTGCATTTTCAGAGCTCTGCCCATCCGTGTCTCATTTCCCTTTCTGAGTTCTCTCATTGTGCCCCTGCACTGCCTTTGTTTTTCTCTTCTTCCTCTTGTTGCCCTGCCTTCTTCACATTTTACCCTGGCCGCCAAGACATGCCTCCTCAGCCTTCAGTGAATTCTTGGCCTCTTGCTAAACTTCCCCATTATGGGCAGCTGGCCCCCTCTGGCCATTTTACAGTTCTGCAGACTGAGAGAACATGAGATTCATTGAAGCTCTTGAGTTTTTAATTTGGTGTTACCCAAATCTTCATTTTACGAGTGGGGAAATAAAAGGTGAGAGGGGAAAAGACTTTTCTATACCCTAAGATAATACAAACAGGAAAAATATTAATTTAGAGAAAGAGATAAAGTTCCTAAGAAAAGAAGAAAAGTCTATAGAGATAGTGTCACAAGATGAATTACCTCAGGAGTCTATTTGAGACATTGTGTCATGTCGGAAAAGTTCTAGGGACTTGAGCCTCTTTCCTTTGTGAGAGGATGAGAATGAAACACCAGCCCCTTAGTCTGACTCCCGGAAAGAAGAACTTCAGGCTGATGAGCAATAAGTCCAACAATGTCATTTCCCTGGCCGTGCTGAGCCCCACAGGAAATCTCAGAATTTTACGTCAGGACAAGGCCCCACAAGAATGTCGCCGCACCTAGAGCTCTGTGGTTTGATGCCAGGAGAGAATTTCCTACAGACAGGGTTCTGAGGGAGATTGCTCAGTAAGACGGAAAGGTGCTGCAGTGAGGCCAGCAAATGCCTTCCCAGGACTCCTGGTGGAAGGTGGGGGTTTCACATGCCTCCTAGAGTTTCCACAGCAATTATTATCCCCTTGTAGTGCACAGCGGCCCTGACACTGACATCACATGGAGCAGTTTCTCAAGGATTTTCTACTCCCGGACGTGGGAAATGGGGATGGTTTGTTTTATGGTTTTACAAGTTGACCTGATAATAAAGTGTAAGGGCTTTGACCCTTAGGGCCTGTTTGTGAGAGCAAGGTTTTCATGTCCCCATCAGGATCAGTGAGGTCTGAGTTTTAAACCTGTGTTTATCTAGGGGCAGAGGTTAGAGGGCAATGTCAAAAACTGAAAACCACCTTGAAGGAGAATGGTCATTTTTTGCCTTTGCTTCCTTTGATGGGTATTCCTCATTCAGGTTGGGAGGGAAAACTAAAAAGGAGTGTGTGTACAAGTAAATCAGTAAGGCATCATTTCCCACGATAAATGCACTTGTATTCAACAACTATTGAGTTCCTATTATGAACCAGCGATTCTTCTAGACGCTGGGACTGTATTAGTGAGTAGAACAAAGTCTTGCCCTCATGGACCTTTCCTTCTCATAAGGGCAGACAGACAGACAAATACCGCTTCAGGTGGCGATAGGTGCTAAGGAGGAAAATCAAGGTGAGGAGAATAGAGAGTATGGAGCTGCATATGATCAAGAAGGCCTTTCCCATAAGGTGACACTTGAGAAAGACCTGAAGGACGTGAAGGAGCAAGTAATGTAGATATCTGGGGAAGAGAGTTCCTACACAAAGAGACCCAAAGGCAAAGGACAGGCAGGAGCATAGCTGGCGGATTGGAGGAACAGCGTGGAGGCTAGTGTGGCTGGAGCTGAATGAGTGAGAGAGAGGGAGTCATGGGACGGGAGGTCAGAGTCAGCTTAGAGCAGGACTGTACGTGGCTTTTTGAAAAGGCTTTTTTGCCTTTTATTTTGAGAGAGATGGAAAGCCATTGGAAGGTTTTAAATGTTGAAAGATGACTCTGGCCACTGTGTGGAGAAGAAACTGAAGGGGGTCAAGGACAGAAGAAAGGAGACCACTTAGGAGGCTCTTCATTAAGGTCAGATTCTGGATACATTTTGAGATAGCACTGACAGGATTTGTTGTTTGATTGGATGTCAGATGTGAAAGAAAGAAGATTCAAGGATGACACTGAAGTTTTTGTCTTGAGTTGCAGCAATGGAGTTGTTATTTACAGGAATGGGGAAGAGCAGGGTCCACAGAGTTTCTGATTTGACTAGTGGTTTTAAGCTGTGGAGATTCAAGGAAGAAAAAGTTTAACTTAGTCATTGGTTCCTTAATTTTTTCCATTCTCTCTGATGGTCTCATTTGTATTTGGGTCAATTCTATGACAGTTATTTCTGGGATAAGTACAATTCCAGTATTCTAACTTTTAGGGATCCTTACCTAGGCCTCTGTGATTCAGTGTGGATAGAAGCTGTGGGTCCAAAAGAACCTTGGGATAAACTCTGTCTCTGGGAGCATCCTTCATTTCAGGTGCTATATTGGTGTCCTAAGGCTGCATAACAAGTTACCACAAACTGGGTGGTTTAAAACAACAGAAATTTATTTTTTCACAGTTCTGGAGGCTGAAAGTCCAAAATCAAGGTGTTGCAGGGCCATGCTCTCTGAAGGGTCTAGGGAAGACTCCTTCCTTTCTTCTTTCTAGCTTATAGTGGTTGTGGGCCATCCTTGGCGCCTTTCTAATCTTGCAGATGCAACCCTCCACTCTCTGCCTCTATCAACGCATGGCATTTCCCCTGTGTATCCCTTTGTTTTTACGTGGCCTTCTTAGAAGGACACTAATCATTGGATTTAGGGCCTGCCCTAATCTAGTATGACCTTATCTTAACTTGGTTACATCTGCAAAGACCCTATTTGCAAATAAGGTCACATTCACAGGCACCGGGGGTTAGGACTTCGTCATGTCTTTTTGTGAGACACAGTTCAACCCACATCATGTGCTTTGGTCTGGGTTTGACTATGAGGGTCTTCTGGGCTTAGGTATGTTTGAGGATGAGACAGGAACTATTGAAATAAAGTTAGAAAGCAGGTCTGTGCTAGAGATGCCCCATCTGTTGGGATGAAAAAAAATTTTTTTAATGTCCAGTAAGTCTATTTAAACTAAAGATTTAAAGACAGGTTCATTTTACATTATTTTTGAAACTTGAAGACTTTAGGATATGCAGTAGTAAAAAATCATGAAAAAGTAATGAAACTGGAAGTGGAAGATAGAAGGAAGAGATGTGACAGAATGAAGAATTTTAAAGCTGAGAATACAACCTGAATTTGATTGGCCAGAGGCCTGGGCAGTAGGGAGAAAAGCTCTTGCTGATGCTCCAAGTTTATGGTTTTGCTAGCTGGGGCAGCAAGTTGGCAGAGATGGAATGCAACAGGCCTGGGCTCCTAAGCACTGGCTGACTACTGCCAGGATAGAACTCCACTTGCTCCACAAGCCTTTTCCTTAGATTCCTACAGGGCTGGGACCCAAAAGGTGCCCAGAATGGTGCATGGCACTTGCTGTCTAGCTGCTGCACAACACTTAGTACATGTACATTCTTCAGTTGTGTATCAGGAGTTACTAGTACTTGCCTCTTTCTTACTCACCACAAGTTGTTTATCAAAGGAAGTTTAAGTTCCCACTCTGATATCACAGTGATAGGACTATATCAGGTTTAGCAGTGTAATTGAACAAATTTCCTCAGCCATAGAATTATCATGGTCACTATGAGTTTTTGTGGAGCTCCTGTTCTTTTGTAAGGAATTGTGTGCAAGTTGGACAGATGGGAGATGAGTAAAGAGATCGGGCTCTTTCTAGCCTTCAAGAAATTTGAAGTTAGAAGACAAATAAGAACCAGAGGTTCACATAAGAACTATGATAAAGATTTGTGGGATTAGCGGATGCAAACTATTGTATATAGGTTGGATAAACGGTGGGGTCCTGCTATGTAGCGCAGGGAACTATGTTCAGTGTCCCATGATGGACCATGGTGGAGGGGAACATGAAAGAATATATATGCGTGTAGCTGGGTCACTTTGCTGTGCAGCGGAAATTGGCACAGCATTGTGAATCAACTATACTTCAATAAAATTTTACTAAAAAATACTGTGGATGCCTCAGCATTTGGCACCTAAAGGAAACTATAAAGTCTCTAAATGTTATCATTTAAAAAATATCTGGACAGAGAGTGGGAGAAGTTAGAGGCAGGGATATGTAGAAGGGGCACCTGAGAGGTTTATTGGTGAAGGCCTCAGGTAATAGAAGCACTCCATTCCATTTTCCTGTCTCAGAGGTTGGGGATCAGTTCCCAAGCAAGGCCTGAGACCAGGCTGCTTACCTGCCCTCTGCCCCAGCCTTTCCCTGGCTTCCCCAGGTCACCTGGGCACTTCAGTAGTCAAAGTGAACCCCCAGCTGCTTGGGTGAAGAAGCGAGGAGGTGAGGGAAGGGCACTGGCTGCATCTGGGCTAGGGCTCTGCATTTCTGGCTCTAGTGTGGCTCAGTCACATGCACCCTGGGAGGGGATTATTTTGAGTATTCCCCGAAAAGGGAGACTTCATTGCATGTCTGTTAAGTGGGAATGCGGCCACAACGGTGTCCTCAGGGCAGGGACCAGTGGTGAAGCCACCATACTTCTGGGGTGACCACAGGGAAAATAATGTACACACATCATTTCCTTTGACTAATCTTTTGTTAATCCTCGTCCAGATGTGGCTCCTGAAAGTAAAGTTGTTTGTCTTAAGTTGAGATTTTAAATTTAGGACCCAGATGGGGTAGGAGGTAAACTTGCAAAAGGTCTGTTTTACTCAGTGTCACTGTCCTGGATTCCTGGCAGGCAACAGTTTCATTAGAAAAGCAGATTTCATCTTGACTCATCTGCCTTGGTGAGACGTGTGATGCAGCCTATCTATCATCTTGCTGGACAGAGCAGAGGGTATGCTGTCCATTTTGCAGCAGTGGCAGCTACAGGCGCCTGGCCTGGGCCATGGAAAACCTTGAGAGACAATCTGTTATGGGGCCAGAGCTTTGTCCTGGAATTTCCTGGCCTTTGTCTGTCTGGTATAACTTCATGTACCAAGACGCCTGTTTTTAGAGTCTACTTCCTTCTGGGGGAAGAGTGCTATTGCCATCCAGAGAGCACTCCTGCTTCCTGTACCGAGCAACCCCCTCCCTGTGCCCAGTGGTCAGGGTGGGGGAACACTCTGGGCAGGTGTGTATACTTGGCTCCCAATAGACAATAGGCTCCTGGAAGTCACTGGTCACAGAGAAGCCATAACCATTGGGCACAGAAGCTGCATCTGCCAACTTGGCACATTCCCCCTGGTCCTAACCCTTATTTCCTTCTCATATTGCAGCAGAAAAAATCCTACCTGGAGCGGAGTGTGAAGGAAGCTGAGGACAATATCCGGGAGATGCTGATGGCACGAAGGGCACAGTAGGAAGCCTCTAGGGAAGCTCTTCCTCCTGACCCCTGCCATTCCTGGCCAGGGGCCTGTATAGGGAAACTGCTTCTGCTCTGCCTGATGGACAGTTTATCTGGATGGTCTGGTAACCCTATGTTTTATGCATCACCTGGAGCCCCTTTCAGATCCCATCCCTGTATTTTTTATCCTGGCTCTGCCTGCCACCCTTCTTCCCTGGGGGTGAGTCATGAACCCCCAGGAGAGGGAAGATGGGAGCCGGGACAGATAGGAGAGCTCTTCCTGGGCCTACGACTAGTCACGCTGGTCAGACCAATAAAAGACATCTGTCCCACTCTGCTAAGTCTGCTTTTCTTGAGCTGATGGATGAGAACAGAGGATCAGAGAGGCAGAGGCTATCTCCACCTCAGCTCCTCCCTGTTCTCCTCCAGGGCCGTGGGCCTGCTCCTTCTGCATTGAAGCCTTGCCTTCTTTTTTCTGTTCCTTTAGGTAAACCCCTCAACTTCTGAGCCTCCATGTAGTATGCAGATAAGGAAAAGGAGAGCAGGGCACAGCTGAATGTAAGTGAACACAACAGTGGTGCCTCAGTGGCAGTCTGCCTAAAGATTCCTTTCCCACTTCCTCCCAAACATTGTAAAAGAAAATCTGGTAATAAACCAGCAGCACTCCGAGACGGTCTCCCTTTGGTCAGTTCATAGGGTGGACATTACAATCCTGAGGCCTCCTGGAGGCGTGGGGGCAGTGGTGTGCTGGCGCTGGCTTGTACTGGCTCGGGAGAGCCAATTATTTAATTTTCAGGAACTTTGTTGCAAGCCAGTTGTTAAACAGTAGCCATTATTAAAAATTAAGTTTGTAAATTTACCATTAAATTATATTAAAAATAAGGTTAGTAAGTATTTAGAACTTACCCCTTCCGAATTACTTTACTAAATTTGGCCATTATCTGTGTTTTTGAGGTGAACAGTCTATTGTATCTGGATGGTGGAAATACTGCATAGCAGTGCACTCCTGCCCTTGTCTTCCCAACTCCATGTTCAGGATATCACGTTGGTAGCTTGAAATCAGCTACGGTGGGACCTACCATTTACTCCACAGAAATCAGGTGATGCTACAAAATCTTGGCTTTTTGTTTGTTTTTAAAGAGAGAGAGCTGGTAGTTATTTATCAGCACCTGGCTGATTCAGAGGGAAAGTGGGCAGGTGAGGTTAGGCAAGAACCTGTCAACTGTGCCTCTCAGGGCTGGCCAGCTGAAGAAGGAAAATTAGACTTGCTGCTATGGTGGCTCAGCGCCACCCTGCGGCCAAAACTGAGATGGATGGCCTGGCTGACTAGTTTGTATTATGACAGCTCTCTTCTTTGTGTGTCAATGGACGGGGGTTGGGTTCTGGGAGGGGATAGCAGGAAGAGAAAGCCTCAGGTCTGGCCCTGAGCCCAGCTGTGGCTTCTCCTTCCAGAGCAGGCCCTGGGGCAGCCACCACAGTTACCAAGATGCCCTTTCCTAGGCTCTGGGTAAAAGCCAGTGTGGCTCCTTGGTGAGTCCATATCTCAGTGGGACTAGGGAGAGAATGCTAGCTCGGTGAGGACTCCTTGACCTGGCTGAAGGACACCTGGCCTTGGACCCTGCCTCCCTAGTAGCAGCCAGAATGAAAAGGTAGATCGGCTCCTCATCATATACTGGACAGTGGCTGAGAAACCCAGGGCTTAGATTGTATCTGGAATAACTGAGACAGTTGAGGTTTAGACAAATTTATTGAAACATACAGGGTGTCAGCAGAGAAATCATTCAGTGGTATGTTACATCATGCCACTACCTTGAATGTATAATTTTAAAATTATAAATATATATTTTGTCACTAAGCCTTTGGCCAAAAAAATGAAAGTCATTTAGCACATTTGTGAAGGACCAATAAGAAATGAATTTGAACATTAAAAAGATCAAGTCACTGAATTAAACAGCAGCAACCCCTGCTAATCTAGAATCCCACTGCATTGAAGGTAGAAGTGTCTGTGCAGAGCTAGTCATTGATTTCAGCAATCAGAAGAGATGGGGGCAGGCACACTTGTTGGCGGTGGCGGCAGAGCTGGCAGGACAGGAGAGCCGGGGTGGTCAGGTGAGCATATCCCAGAGACAGCAGCAACAGAGGGCAGTCCAGCAGGCTGTGAGGCAGGTAGATGGGCCCAGGTCATCCCTTCTTTGGTCTTCCACCACATACACTGGATGGGGAAGGGGAGAGAGGGTGAGAATGAACCGGCACAAACCCCAGGCTCTACAGGGCCAACACCTCAGACCAAGGGAGAGCTACGTACAGCAGCTGAAAGCCACTGAGCAGACTTTGTGCAGCCTTTCCACTTATGCAGTCTTGGGTGATGAATGGAGGAAGGGTGGCTCAACTACTTTCCCTCCTCCTCCTAAGGACATTCATCCCTGCAGGAGGGCAAGCACTAGGGAACCTACCCAATGGACTCACACCAAGGCAGCCAGTTAAGTAAGAAATGTCCATTGCTCTCTGGCCAGAGTTGGCTAACCCTACTTGGTTTATAAACCAGGCAGCACTCTGTCCCGAATCCTACAGGGGAACTGGGGGGCATTTCTTCAGATACAGCTAAGCCATCTCCCAAGAGCAAGAGAGTAACTAAAATCTCCTAAAAAGGGGCTTTAGGCTTTAAAAGATTAACCAAGAATCTTGGTTTTCATACCTGGCCAATGCAGAATGTGCTCCAGCCTCTAAACTTTTGCACAAAGCAATGGTAGGCAGGATGAAAACCTAGGCAAGTGGGAGGCTATGGCTGGAGCCTGGAACTCTTGCGTTTCCTCAGAATGGAGTAGGAAATCTGAGCCCTGTCAGGGCTAAGCGCTGTATTAAGAGATCTGAGTGCCAAACAAATCCCCAGATCAAGAAGGACCCCCAACCACCCTTTACTCGTGAGCTCTGGCTCACGTCAGCCTCGCTTCCCATTAGAATGTCTGACGGTTGACCTTGGCCTCGGAGGATCTGCAGCCACTTTTAAGAAAATCTCAAAACAACCATCATCAAACTCAGTAATAAGCAGTAAGGATCTTAAACTTTTTGAAAGTTCATGAATACATGAATCTTATAAATTAAACCAGTCCTTTGGCAATCATCTTTTAGTTCTATTTTTGTGTATCTATTTTTATACCTCCTCTCTTGGCAACTCTTCTCTCTGGAGCCTGGTATAGTAGCTAGAACACGCTGGGTTAGTGTGAGCTTGTCCAGGTTCTGTTGTATCAGCCGCCCTCCACAGAGACATCCCTTTCCCTTCTCTCACGGCACGGGTCTAATCTCAGCCTGTTTTCATTTGGCCCCTTCTCAACACAGACAAAGTTGTTCAGGGTCTGGGAGACAGGACCCACCACCAGGCAAGCCTAGTCAAAGAGGAGGCGACAACCCATTTATTTTTCTGAGGTCTGGTAAGGCACATGACCTGATTTAGTCTTAAGAGTAACTTTGAGATAGATGTTACCATCATTCCCATTTCACAGGTAAGGAACTCAAGACTTAAGAGAGGTCAAGTCTCTTGTTCAGCACAGGACCAGCCAGAGGCAGGATGTGAATTCAGGCCCCAACTGGGATAGCACAGGGACCAGGAGGAGCACAGGAGCGAATGGGCTCCAGGACAGTCCTCTCTCACTCCAGCCAGAGCCCACCCCACCCACTGAAGGCCTGGGCACTCCAAACTCTGGGGTCACCACAGCAGGGTGTCACCTGCCACCTGCCCAAGTTCCCAGCCTCCCCTGATCCTGCATGGGTAGTGTTGGACAGGGAAACTGAGAACACATTTGGCTGTGGACCCCCTTGAATAATCTCTTGCTGTATTCTCCTTCCACTCTGCTGCCCCTGGGACATAAAGTCCCCCTCCTCTGCCAGCTCTGGAAACAGGCTGTTTAACCCAGGCCTGAGACCCAGCCCGAGGTTGGGTTGCTATGTGCCAGGTCCTGCAGGCTCTCTTAAACTGGCGTTTACAGAGGTGCTCACGATGTGCCTGGACCTGTGCTGAGGGCCTTTCAGCACCACTTGATCTTCACAACCCTGCGGGACACCTGTCTCCTCACTGCTTCCCCTGCTCCCAGCCCTTCTTCCTCTCAAAACCACTGAACCTCAGGTAGCTTAGTCAGGGAAACAAAAATGTCCCAGTCTTGCTTCCTCTATCACCTTTCTCCGTTAGTCAAGTTTGTCCTTGCCAGGGCTTATTTCACCTGCCATACTCCACAACCTGGGGCAGTAGAGACTGAGCTGATTACTCCCAGACAGTGCTTACACAGAGGTTAGAAATAATCAGTCTGGCTACAAAACAGAGGACTTCAAGCCAGAGGGCTGCATCAACCTTGATAGGGGTAGTTAGTGCTGTACATACCTTAGAAACCCGAGTCACTTATTTCCTGGAGCACCGAGTCTTCCAAAGCCCTTATGACTTTTTTCCTTGCATTAGCTGAGGACAGAACCTATGCTTCCAGACTGTTGAGAAGATGGGAGTGGAAGAGTGCGTGTGTAGGAGGGTAGGTGCAGAGGTAGGAGTGACTTGTGTTTTCCTTGCTTTTCTTTCCATCACCAAAAGCAGGGATGATTGGCCCAGGAGGAAGGCCTCACGGTTCCTCACAGCACCCGCGGTGGGACCCAGAAATTGCATATCTTACAACTGTATCTGCCTAGATGCCCTGCTTACCTGCAGAGTCTGAGGTACTGCACCTTTAGAGGGTGCCTGCTGCACTGAGCTGCAGGCCTAGTCTGCCCCAGGACACCACCCCGCCCTGGGGCTTCTGCTCCTCACACCTTCTAATCTGCCACCCAGTGGGTGAATCTGCCTGAGAGCTCCCATACTGCCCTGGCTGAGCCATTAGGATGCAGCCCATGCTACCTGAGTCCTGGGCCATGACAGCCTCCCTGGGTACTTGAAGCCAGGGGACTGTGTACACCACAGCTTTTCTGGTGGTACTGGTTACCCAGTAGGAGCTGGGGCAGAGATGATTCTAATACAGGTGTTTCCACACCCAGGCCACATGGGCCTTCCTGGCAACTGGCCTATACTGGCAAGCTGGGCATAAAAAGGGGGGGGCAGGACCATGGTTATGTAAGATGTTAATCATTAAGGGAAGATGGATCAAGAGTATACAGAAATGGTACTACCTGACTTTTCTGTAAATCTAGTATTACTCCAAAATAAAAATTTTTTTTTTCTTTTAAAGGAGGAAAAAATCGAGAGGGATCAGAAGTGCAATGGGTGGAGTTGGGAGCAGTCAGTGCCCAGTGGGGAGCAGAGGGTCTGGTGTCTGCAGAGGCTACTCACATTGAGTGCCTACTTAGGGATTAAGTGCCCCCTTGTGGCCAGCCTGGGGACAGGCTGGGCTCCAGCTCCTCCTGATGCAGGCAGGGCTTTACAGATTGGCTCACACACATATCAGCCAAAAGGCTAACCATCCCATTTCCTACCTAGTGTCTCAGGAGCCAAGACCACCCTATTCAACCAGTGCTGGGAGCCTGTGCCCTGGTCCCAGGCAAGGGACTGAAGGGACTCTGCATTTCCAGAAAACTGGTTGAGTTGGAGATCAGGTCCAGGGGTTCCTTCACCAGCTTGTCTTTCTTGCCTCACACAGTCCTTTGGTACCAACCTTCAATGTTCTCAGCCCCAGCCCAGGGGTGGGGCCTGCAGAGGGCCAGGTACTCAGAGCTTTGCCATGTGAATGCAAGTGCAAAGGTGGTGGTGGTGGTGAAGGGGGTTGGGGGAATGTGCAGGGAGGGGTGTATGAGCATATAGATGTAACTCAGATGCCCAGACTAGGTCATAAAGACCCAGGTAAGTCTTGGGTGCAGAACCTGTGGGGAGCTGAGCAGATTCTGGAAGAGGCTCCCCATCTGCCTTCTTGCCTCTCTGCTGGAAGCAGAGAAGACAGATGCAAGATGCTTGGAGGCATGCATCCCCCTGTGCCCAACTGCCCACCAAGCCCTGGGGTCTTCTCCAGGGCCACCAGCCACACCAACCAGCAGTCCCAAATTCTAGGACAACCATATTGTACAACCCCAGGGGGGCCATTCACATGGGCTACTGGTTCTGGGCAGGCAGTGGGCAAGTGGGGCTCCAGACCACACAGGGACCTGGGCAGGAATGTGAGCAGAGGCTTACTCTGCTAAAGGCTCCAGTTCCTCAGTCAGCCCCATCCTGGAATCTGAAACCTTTTCTTGCTCAGCTCAGACATTTTAAATGATTAATCAAGGGCTTTGAAGTGGTAATTGAGCCTTATTAGGCCATTCTTACTTGTCTCTGCATCTGTGCACAGTCCCAACCCAGAGAGCTAGTAAGGAGAAGCAAACAAAAAGACTGGGGCTTCCCAGAGAGTTCTGACGTCTGGGGCCTTCTTGCTCCGGGAGCTAATTAAGGAAGCTATACCTTGGCCTCTTGTGACCAAGACCAGTGATGGGCACCCAAGCTGCTTCTCTACTAAGACTACCACAGCCAGAGCACCTCCCCAGAAGTGCCCCCAGTGGAGATGACAGCTTTGCCAGAGGCAGGAGGCCTGTAGTCACCCCACCTTCTAAACCAGCATCCAAACCAACAGAAGAAGGCCAGCCTTCCAGGAGGTATCAGAGGATGCCGAACAGCCCTCCTACTGCTCGGACCAGAGGTAGAAGAGGGGGAAAAATCTTTCCACATCTTAAGAATAAGTAAAATCTCAGGACAGCCATAGGATGGTTCCTGCCCCTTCCATGCAGGGGCAGAGAGGAGAACACACAGCTCGCTGAGGATGCACTTCAGCTTTCCTTGGGTGTGCCCGTGCAGTGGGATCATTCATTACTCAGGCACAAGGGGGTTGCACTGGTGAGAAAAGGTGCCCTAAAGGCAGTGCCACTGTGCCACCTGCTCTGAAGGCCATGAGCACCAGGTAAATATACAGAGGGGGGACAGTGAGGGGGTGACGGTTGGCCGGGAATAGTAGAGGCAATCAAGGGCGTGTAGTTTTCACTGGAGTCTAGAGGTTAAGAGCAGGAGAGGTGAGGAATATCTTCCACTTTCCTGTTCCTCCACAGGTAGAGGAGGGATACGGGGCTGGCAGCACTGGCACAGCCTTGGCCCAGGCTCTGCGACAGCAGCTGCCTTTGCCTGCTCAGTTCGGGACCTTCCCCAGGCCACCTGGGCCTCACTGCCCTCACTACCACCTCCTCCTGCAGCTTCAGCCATGTCTCCCAAGTCTCTGTCCCTCTCCCTGCTTCCGTGTCCCAAGATACCCACTGTGAGGCAGAACAGTCAGGGAGCTGGCCAGCCAATTCATTCACCCATCCATGTATCTACTGCCTGCCACCCGACTGAGCAATCATTCAGCCCACCGTCACTGTCCAGACACAATGCCAAGTGTTGTTGTGGATTGGTCTGGAAAGGGTGAGAGTTTGCTGACCTCTGTGTGGGTCACTGTTCCGAGATCTCCAGAAGTACAGCTACCGCCATCCTCTGAGGAGGCAGCTGCTGGACAAAACCAAGCGGCCATCTTGGCCAAAGCCCAGCCTTTTCAGGGGTTGTTGAGGGTCTAGGGAACCCTGGCCTATCGCACCCAGAGCATCCAGAGGAGAGTGGGCCCAAGCCTCTCCCTTCCCAGGCTCAGTCTCAGGCCAGCTTGTACCTTAGCCCTCTCCAACCCAATCAGTTTTATGAACAGTGGACCTGATAGTAAAATTGTTTCATAAACAACAAAAACAGTTAAGTGCGTTTGGACATGTCATACCCGTCTGGTAAGTATGACTGGACTGCCACCACCTCCTGTGGCCCTATCCTTGGGCTAGACCTGCTGGGGCCACTGGAACAGAGTTGGTTGTAGATGCTGGGACAATTGAGAACATCCTAGATGCTAGAACTGCAAATGAAACTGCCTTGGAGATCATGTGGCCAGTCATTTTTTGGTAAGAAAAGAATGCTGAGCCCAAAGAAGGGAGGTGGTAACTGAGGTCGCATAGTGAATTAAAGGTATGTCCTGACCTATCACCCAGCCCTCTTGCCTCCTGGCCCAGTGCTCTCTGCACATCAAGATCAGGCTCACTAGTAAGTCAGAAAGAGAAAAATAGCGTATGCTAACACATATATATGGAATCTAAAAGAAAAAAAAAATGGTTCTGAAGAACCTAGGGGCAGGACAGGAATAAAGACGCAGACGTAGAGAGTGGACTTGAGGACACGGGGAGGGGGAAGGGTAAGCTGGGACGAAGTGAGAGAGATGCACTGACTTACGTACACTACCAAATGTAAAATAGATAGCTAGTGGGAAGCAGCCACATAGCACAGGGACATCAGCTCCGTGTGACCACCTAGAGGGGTTGGGATAGGGAGGGAGATGCAAGAGGAAGGGGATATGGGCATATAAGTATAGGTATAGCTGATTTCACTTTGTTATACTGCAGAAACTAACACACCATTGTAAAGCAATTATACTCCAATAAAGATGTTTAAAAAATAAAGATTAGGCTCACTTCAAATCAGCAGCCTGGCTGCAAGTGACCTGAAATGTGGATGTGTGTGGACAGGTGAAAGGCCTCGCCTCTGTTGCCTGGTTCTCCCTTAAAATCCACTGTCTCTGTGGGAGAGCAAGATCCAGTCCTCACCCTACTCCACAGTGTGTCCGAAAGAGAGGGCAGAATGGACCTGGTCCAGCAGTCAACTGGGAGACAGAGTGAATTTCAGGGTCCCTCCTGGCAACCACCCGGTGGGTGTGTTGGCCCAGAACAAGGCACCTCCTGGGGGTGGGGTGTAGCTGGACCGTTCCCCTCAAGAAATCTACTTCAGACTTTCCTTGGGCACCCCACCACTTGAATTGCTAAGGACAAGAGCTATGTACATGGGCTCTGGAGGGGCACTGCCCAAGCGACGGTCACAGCTTCCCCATGCCCCAGCCTTCACACTTGTGAAGCGGTGGGCGGAAGTAGTGGCTAAGAGCCTATGTTTTGTGACAAAAACATAAGAATGTAAAGTGCTTGGCCCAGGGCCTGGCATGGAGTGAAGGAGGGAAGACTTAATGGGAACCACAATGTGATGACATCCTACAGAAAAAAAATCACCAGAAATCTGTTTTCTTATTCTGAGTCTGTGTGCGGGGAGGGGCTCCTCCAACCAATCCATATTCGGATTGGTATTCATATGTGTGGCGCCAACTCATCACAGGATGACAGAAGCAGAGGAACTGGCAGTCCACATGAAGCACAGCTGCTCAGAAATGGGAAAGGAGACAACCCAGGGGAGAAGCAAGGGGCTGTGTGTGTGTGTACTGGGGGCTAGGAAGGCGGAATACAAACAACTTTAGCTGTTGAGGCCCCTCAAGAGAATAGGGTGAAATATTTGGAAACATCCCATTTTCTTAGGTAAGGGAGTAAAGAAACCCTCACACATACACACGTGAGCATTTGCTTGGACGTGATGAGTCTATGGCTAGCATTAAGACAATGCAGACACTAAGGCCAGTAGAAGAACATAATATGAAAGAGAACAGTCAGCAAGGGATGTACACATTAAAAAGACTTAAAACTGAAGAAGTAGGGTGTTTCTCCTTACACCTTAAAATTAAAGCCAGTCAAATGTGATCAGTTCACAACTCAAAACCTCGAAAATTCCAGCAGGACGGGTGGCCTTGTTCATTGAATCTCAGGAAAAGGACTAAATTCTCTGGGGATAAAAGAGTGTCTTTTGAGAAACAGTTCCCTCCAATGTGTTTTTTAGTCTAGGAAATGTGCAGAAATGGGGTAAAGGAGCTGATAGCGTTTTCTGTCCACTGTCACAAAACATTAAAGTGAAAGGACCATCCTCCCACCTCCCAAATGGAGATGCCGCAGAAGGCAAGAAGGTTGCTGAGGAGCTTGAACAGGGCGTGTGACAGCGCACGAGTGCTGCCTCTTCGTCACGCGGAACTCAATGCAATGCTGGAAGTTGCCAGTTTGGTTGCGCGTGGCTGGAGATCCAGCAGTGCTTGGTACTTTCCAGTAAAGGCCATGCTGTTTCTACAAGCGGGAGACTGGAACTCACTCACCCCACTTACATAACACAAAAAATAAAGGCTTGCTTTTTTACCCTGTACTGACAGAAGAGGTCAAGACCAGGGCCTGCAGACCTGAGCTGAGAGGTCCTGGCTCTATTCTGCCATAGCTGGGTGACTTCGGGTTAAGTCACTTGACTTCTTAGAGCCCGCCCCTGTGTCCTCCTCCATAGGAAGGAAAGACAGTTTTGGAAGCTACTGCCTTAGATGACATGGGAAAATGGGATGAGGACAAAGGTGAATATCATTATTAAGATGGGACAAAAAAAAATCTCAATTTACAAACAGCCAAGTTTCACCATGGGGTGAGATCATATAGTACATTTCAAACGTTATCTTTCATAATTTGATAGACATTCCACTGTTAATGTTCATAGAACTAAAGACCTAAGAGGTGCCAGGCATTCCAGTGCAGCCTCTACAACCGTGTTTGCTGGCCCAGCAGCACGCACAGAACTTGGTCTTGACCACACAGCCACAGGGAGCGGCTCAGGCCCAGGAGCGGGCAGGGCCAGCACATCCACAGAAATGCCACAGGCTGACACGAGGGCCCAGCAGCTTGGGGGTGGGGTGCTCTATCCAGATGAGCTTACACAACGAAAAACTTAGATAATTTTAGGTTTTGTGGGGTTTTTTGGTAAATCTGAGGAGATAACCAAGAACTGCTGCTTCCGCTGATGAGAGAAGAAAGTAAGTGACCAAAAGGGAAACTCAAATGGTTGGCTAGGGTGACGGCAGAAGACTCAGCAAGTAATCTCATATACCCTGAGGCGAAGAGACAGAACAGCCGGTGTTAGTTTGGAGAATAGAAAGCAGTTTTTCTTTTATCCTTAAGTCAGCCAAGAGACTGGGGAGGGGACTGAAGAACAATGATGGGAGGACACAAGGTGAGGACGTGTGCAGCGCTCCCTCAGCACCCGCTCTTCCTCTCCAAGTCTGCCTGTGCCATTGCCTCAGACCACAGGAACCATGGGTGTGAGCTGGGGAAGGTCAAACAGATGAGCATGGGAAGCCCTGATGTCATGGGTAGTGTTACTACAGCAGAAAGGAGGAAGCAGTTCATTATCTCATGACATATCATGAATATACTTCTAATGTGTCTGTCTGTTTGAGAAATAAATACGAGTAAGGCTGTTATGCCAGACAGAAGAAATTAAGGAAAATCTAGAGAAAAAATGAGATCATGCACAGTACAGGACAGTTCTATGACCCTGTGGCAGAGGTGTAAATAGCCCGAGGCAGGGAGATTCCTCTAATGACTGGCAAGTCTTGCTCTACCTGCTCAGGAGGGAGACAGATGGAGACCAAGGTTGTGAATGATGGTGGCTGACCTGCCCTAGAGCATGACCTGGCCCACAAGCCCCTCAACATAATGGTCATCCTTTCATGGCTGTTCCTGCCCAATTCGATGTAGACATACCTCATTACCGCCAAACTTCAAAAGACACCAATGTAATCAATCATAAGCTGGAATAATCACAACACAGCAAATGAGGGAGCAGGCTGCCTTGCTTCTTCAGAGGTTACGGCACATAAGAGGGAGCAAGTCATGCCATCTAAATACCCACCAGGCCTTCTAATCATAATCCCAGCAGTATTTTTTGTAGATAAGCTGATTCTGAAATTTATGGAAAGGCAAGAGAACTAGAATAACAAATAATTTTGAAGAAGAATAAAGTTGGAGGACTCATACTACCTTATTTTAAGGTTAATATAAAGCTACAATAGTCAAGACGGTTATGGTATTGGTGAAGGAACTGACAGATCAAAGGAGCGGAATAGAGAGGACGGTAATAAACCCACATAAACATGGCCAACTGACGTTTGACAAACGTGCAAAAGCAATTCTATGGAGAAATGATAGTCTTTTCAAACAAACGTTGAAAAAATTGGCACACAAAAACCCAAAAACCTCAACCATTTTAAGCCTCACATTTTATGTAAAAAGTTACCCAAAATGGATCATAGATCTAAATGTAAAACACAAAACTGTAAAGCTTTCAGAAGAAGACATGGAAGAGAATCTTCATGACCTGGAATTAGGCAAAGAGTTCTGAGACCTAACAACAAAAGCATGATAATTTGGACTTAATCAAAATTTAAAACTTTTGCTCCACAGAAGAATCTGTTAAGGAGATGAAAAGACAAGCTACAGACGGGGAGACAATATATGCAAATAATATCCAACACAGGCCTTTATCTAGAACATATAAAGACTCTCAAAACTCCACAATAAGAAAACAACTCAACTTATAAGTGGGTAAAAGACTCGAACAGACACTTCACCAAATAGGATAGTATAAGAAGGGCAAATACGTACACGACAACATCGTTAGCCATTTTAAAAATGCAAATTAAAACTACAAGGATTAAAATGTAGATAATGGGGCTTCCCTGGTGGTGCAGTGGTTGAGAATCTGCCTGCCAATGCAGGGGACATGGGTTCGAGCCCTGGTCTGGGAAGATCCCACATGCCAGAGAGCAACTAGGCCCGTGAGCCACAACTACTGAGCCTGCGCGTCTGGAGCCTGTGCTCTGCAACAAGAGAGGCCGCGATAGTGAGAGGCCCGCGCACCGTGATGAAGAGTGGCCCCCGCTTGCCACAACTAGAGGAAGCCCTTGCATAGAAACGAAGACCCAACACAGCCAAAAAAAAAAAAAAAAATGTAGATAATGGAAAATTAAATTACATTTGAGGGCAGCTTGAGTATGATATGTAATTTCAAAATAAATACAATCCTTGTTTAATTAAGAAAAAAAACCTACAAGGAGATACCACTCCACACCTATCAGAATGGCTAAAATTAAAATCAGTGACAATATGTGCTGGCAAGGATACAGAGCAACTGGAACCCTCATTCATTGCTGATGGGGATGCATAATGGTACAGCCACTCTGAAAAACAGTAGCAGTTTCTTAAAGTTAATATACACTTAATCATTTAAGCCAGAAATTTCACTCCTTAGAGAAATGAAAACTTACGTTCAAAAACCTGTACATAAATTTATAATCACCAAAAAGTGAAAACAACCCAAATGTCCTTCAACAGGTGAATGAATAAACTGTTACCTCCACACAATGGAATACTACTCAGCAATAAAGTACCCCCCAGATCTTCAGAAAATACACCAGCAGTTACACTCTGATAATTCTGCTTATAAGGCAGTATCCCAGAGGCAAAACCCATCCAGCCTAAATCTCCCTTGGCCAAATGTACTGGAAAATCCAGAACGACCTAAGGCTTTCAGATGCATTCCTCAGGTCCCTGGGATTCTATAAAAAGGTAGGGGATGGCCCGTCCTTGCCTCAACTGCAATTCCGTAGTATCTATTCCACACTGGAGTTGCATGGAGAGTTTCTTATAGAACAATTTATATTAGAAAAATCTGAAAACTATCAGAAAGGCTGAAATGGTGGTCATGACGGATCTATACTTGCTGCTGTTCAGAAGGGCCTCCTTAGCAAGGACGGTCACATGCTTGATAATCTATGTGCTGGACCCTCCAACAGCCACCCCAGGGGACACAGTCTGCTTGAGGAGCAGTGTCTTCTCTGCCCAGGCTCAAAGCTGAGTGACAATAACCTGACTCCCTTACTTGGTGTCTGATCCTTCTGGAACTTGTTTTTTTTGCATGGTTCTCTCCAGTTTAGCAGAGGCTTTGAGCCTTCATGGTGCCCAGCTGGTTCTTTGCACTCTGAGCTTGTCTCTTCCACGCCTACACAAATGCCTGCCTTCCTCCAATCCTGTATTCTGGTCCTAGCAATCCTGTCTTTCCCTCTGTTGGTGTCCTTCACAGAATAGGAACTGGAGGGAAGTCCACCCCTCAGTGACAATAGTGTGGCTAAGTCCAATGCACATTTTTGAGTTCTGACCTCCCAGCAATATTTGATGCTACTGATCACTCCCTTAATACAAATTCTTCTACTTTCAGGACATCCCATTCTCCTGGTTTTCCATCTTTGACTTCTTTGCAGGTTCATCATCTACAGGTCCAAGTCAGTTTTCCTTAAAGCTCAGCCCTACACTGCCACCTTCTCTTTTCCCTCCACATTTCTACCTAATGTGATCTCATTCACTCCCACAGTTCTAGTTACTACCAATATGCCACTGCCTTCCACATTTAAATCTCCAGCCCAACCTCTCCTCCAAGCTCCAGGTGTATATACAACTGCTTACCTGACATCTCTACTTGAATGTCTCATAAACACCTCAATCTAACCCAACACATTCAGAGCCCAACATGATTTTCTTCCTCCTGAGCAAATATACTCCTTTACTTTGTTTCCAACCTCCACAAACACCACCACTAGGCATCTAGTTCCAGTCAGAATCTCAGGAGTATCCCCACTCCCCGTTTCTTCAATCCCCATATCCAATCCATCTACAAGTCCTGTGATTTTACTTCCAAATTTCTCAAGTACGTTCATGTCTTTCCATCATCACCATGTGAACTTGTGCCTCAAACCATTCTCTACATGGAAGCCAAAGGGGGCTCTTAAAAATGCAAATGTGATCATGTCATCCCTTTGCTTAAAATCCTTCAATGGCTTCCCACTGCTCACAGGACAAAAACCAAAATCCCTAAGTGGGGCTGTGAGCCCCCCATCTTGCTCCTGCCTGCTCTTCATCTGTTCCCAACATCCCATTGTTCTTTGCCACACCAGTTTCCTCTTCTAGTTTCTCAAATGAGGCATGTTCTCTCCTGCCATTGGGCCTATGCACCTGCTTTTCCTACAATTGTTTTGCCTATTAACAGCTATTCGTCTTTCAGCACCCTTCCAGACTGTGCAGACTGTCCCCTTTTCATATGTTTTCATAGCAATACATATCTTCTTTTCATAGGAAAGCAGAATGTCAATAATACCTGTGGGATTATTTAATGTCTTGTTCCCTCCCTAGAGTGTAAGCCCCATGGTGGCAGGGATGGGGTCTGTTCTCTGTGGTCCATCGCCTACCACACTGGAGATATTCAGCAGCTACTGAATGTCGGTCGGAGGGTGATTCCCTGGGAGTACACTTGGGGCAGATTGAAGAACTGCTCCTCCCACAGTTTAAAGTGTCCCAAGGCAATGTTGTGATAAAACTGGGTTAAAAATCTAATCTGTGACCCCACTGGAATGAAGAAATTATTTTCACGAAAAAATGTAATATTAAAAAAAAAAAAGAGTCCATTTACAATAATAGCATTAAGACTGCAAGGTACCTGAGAAGACATCCAATTTTAAAGACCAACAAAGGATATGTGAAAGCTATGTGAAGAAATTATAAGATTTTATCTAAGGACATAAAAGAAGTCCAAAAAAATGAAGGGATACCATGTTCCAGATAGGAAGACAACACTCTTAAATACATCAACTCTTCCCCCCAATTACTCTATAAATTACATGCTGTTCCGATTAAAGCCAAACATGGTAGTTTTCCATAGAAACTGACAGACTCATCCTAAAATCCAGATTACAGTAAAAGGCCAAGAATATCCAAGAAAATTCTAAAGAAGAAAAAGGAGTATGTGTGTATGCATGTCCTGGGGGCAGGGAAGATGCCTGTCACACCAGACTTCTGATTCTAGCCCATTTATATGTAGGAACTTGTTATATGACAAATCTCATTTCAAATCAGTGGGGAAAGGGTGACCTAATCAATAAATGGTGCTGGAACTATCAAAATGGAAAAAGAAAACCAGAACCCTATCCTACACCATGATCAAACGCAAATTTAGGTGGACTAAAGACTATGTGAAAGGGCTTCCCTGGTGGCGCAGTGGTTAAGAATCCGCCTGCCAATGCAGGGGACACGGGTTCGGGCCCTGGTCCGGGAAGATCCCACATGCCGCAGAGCAACTAAACCTGCACTCTAGAGCCCGCAAGCCACAACTACTGAAGCCCGCGTGCCTAGAGCCTGCGCTCTGCAACAAGAGAAGCCACCGCAATGAGAAGCCCGCGCACTGCAATGAAGAGTAGCCCCTGCTCGCCACAACTAGAGAAAGCCCGCGTGCAGCAATGGAGACCAAATGCAGCCAAAAAAAAAAAAAAAAGACTGTGAAAAAGTTTTAGAAGAAAATATAGGCTTATCTTTGCAATCTTGGAATAGAAAATGATTTTTCAAAGATTAAAACACACAAAGCATGAGGGAAAGATTGATAAACATGACATTTAGAAACTTTCGGGACTTCCCTGGTGGCACAGTAGTTAACATCCTCCTGCCAATGTGGGGCACACTAGTTCGATCCCTGGTCCGGGAAGATCCCACATGCCATGGAGCAGCTAAGCCTGTGCGCCACAACTACTGAGCCTGTGCTCTAGAGCCCGTGCAGCCTAGAACCCGCACACAGCAATTACTGAAGCCCACGCGCTGCAACTACTGAGTCCACGTGCTGCAACTACTGAAGCCCGTGCACCACAACAAGAGAAGCCACCACAATGAGAAGCCTGCGCACCGCAACGAAGAGTAGACCCTGCTCGCCACAACTAGAGAAAGCCCGCGTGCAGCAACGAAGACGCAACAAAGACCCAACGCAGCCAAAAATAATAAAATAGAAAATAAACAAACAAAACTTTCATACTAGAAAATACACTATAAAAAGGTTAAGAGACAGAAAAGAAGAAGGTATTTCCAAGCCTATAAAAGTGACAAATATTAGTGTGTGGAATATTTAAAAGATTCCCTACAAATCAGTAAGAGAAGACAAACGAATAGAAAAAACAGGCTAAGGATATGTAACAAGCAATTCACAAGATTTGTAAAGGCAAATCAAAAACATCTGTTTATGTTCAAGGTCACTAGTAAGCAGGAAGGTAGTTAAAATAGTGAGATACCATTTCACACCTATCATAGATGCTAAAATTTTGAAGTCTGTAGATTAGTTAATTTTTAAAGAAAGAAAACATGTAAACTGTGCAGCACTAGTTGTTTATTCCAGTAACAGAAGGTAGCAGGCCTGCAGGGAGCACTTGGGTCTCGGCTACTCAGTCCAAGTTGTCCAGGAGGCAGCAGCAGCAGAGAGCAGCCCAGCACGCGGCCAGGGCCGCCTGACACCCGGTGTCGTCCGTCTTCCTTTCCCGCTCCATCACGTACACTGGGGGGCAGGGGAGGGGCGGGGGCGGGGAGAGAGAGACCCAATCAGAGGGGACTGAGCAGCGGTGTCCTATGCTGCTCGAGCACTTAGCACAACCTGTGGAGACCTGTTCGAGGTCTCCCTCTCTCCCCAGACTGTCAGCTCCGTGAAGGCGGAGCCACGCTACCTGGTTCCCTGCTCCATCCCCGCTCCAGTGTCTGGCCCACAGCAGGTAGTTTCCTGGATGTGTGAATGAAGGTGACATCTGCTCAGCAGCTGTCAGACCACTGTTTCCTGCCACCTCCCCTTCCCCAAGCTGACTACGAAACCCAACCCAGCACTTTACTTGACCCATCAAAGTGATCCAGTTTGCAGTGAGGCCTGCCCTACAGCCTGATGTGGCAGGGACTGGCTGAAAGCTTTACACATTATCTCATTTAATCCTCACAACAGCTCTGTTACTATCATTTGTAACTCTCAAACTCTGTTTGTAGGAGTGTGAATTGGTAGAAACCCCTTTGGGGGGGGTGGTGGCAGGGAGGGGCGGTGCATAGAACTTTGACCCAGAAAATCTGTATCTAGGGTTTTTCTACAGAAATAATTGTCCCGTTGTTCAAAAATGTGTGTACATTGTGACTGCTGCTGTATCAAAATAACCCCAAACTAGCAACAACCTTGATGTCTGTCACCTGGAGACTGATTAGGCAAGCTAATGCATACCATAGGATAGAATACTAAATGGCCATTAAAAAGAACGAGATGCTTCTTCCATGTTGCCAGTGAATTAAGCAAGGGATAAAAGGTATACTGTGCATTGTGCATTGTTATTTTTGTACAATTAAAAGGATATATATACACACACATACACATACAGATTTCTGAAAGAATGCAAGAAACAAAGGTCAGAGTGTGGGAGGGGTGGGGGCTTTTACTCTGCTCTGCATTTTATATTTTTCTCAAATCCAGGCTTGTCCGGTTCCAAAGCCACACTCAAAGCCGCTCCTCCACTGTCACTGCCAGGGTCCTGTAGGCAGGAGGGAGGGCTGTCCAGTTTCAGCAGAGCTCGGACCTCTTCTAGCCTCAGCCACAGTGCTAGCTCCAGGGGCTTTCTTTGGGGGCAGCTGGCAACCACTGATCTGGGCTCCCTGGCGGCACTGGCCTCAGTCCTGGATGCCTTCCCCAATGTCACAGTTACCTACTGACCCCCCTCGGCCCAGCTTCCCTAACCTGTGCTCCCAGTTATGTCGCTCCCTTCACGGCCTGGCCTGGCCCCTGTGACCTTCAGTTTCACCCATCAGATTTGCCTTCAATGCAGTTCTGACTCCCCTCAGGCCTTGCTGACTCAGCCCTGGGCACATGCTGGGATTCCTACTGGGCAAACCTGGCAAGCAGCAGCTGTATCAAATCACCACTCCTCCCCGCAAGGAGTTCAGAGACCAGAGGGTCCTCGCGCTGGTGCAATTCCTAAGACTGAGCCCCATGAGCCAGAAACACTCCCACGCCAGGTCCCCAACAGCCCCACTTGCCAGGGTTCCTTCTGCACTCCTTCCCTCTCCAGCGACACGAGCTGGTGGCATTTCCCAAACCAACCCCAGCCTCTTCTCTTCCTCCCCTTTGGGTTTGAGCAGGTAGTCAGAAGCCCGCCGGAGCCTGGTCCTGCAGAAAGAGGGCACCAAGGAGCAGGTACAGTGAGTCTAGCCTTTGCAAACCCCTGGGGAGTCCATGGTCCGCCAGGGGCCACCTTCAGGTCCCTCACCACCCCCCACCCCGGCTCCCCTCTCTCCCTCACCTGTGTGAGCGCCAGCATCATGCCCTTCCTTCTCCTCCCACTTCCTCAGCAGAGCCCCACGCCGCTGCCGTCCGCCCTACCAGCCTGTTCCCTCAGCAGCGCTGTCGGCAACTTCAGTGCCTTCGCACCTGACCCTGAAAGCAGCGCCTGCCCCAGCCCTTGGCTTTCTCTTGACCCCAGCAACACAGTCACTGGGCTCATCCTCCACTCCTTCGTCCTGGAAGTATCCCCTCCACATTTCTGCTCTGCCTCTGGGGCCCTCCAGCAGCACCCCAGAGTGCTGGGACGTGGGATAGATGCCTTCTCACCAAGGCACCTGCCTGCTGCTCCCAGACTCAGCCCTCATCACCCTTTTCCTCACCATCATTGGACTGAAGTCTATAGATATCCCTGCACATTCACAGGCAGAGAACACACTATGGTCCCATTTCATAGAAGAGGCAACTGCATGAGCGAAGGCTACGTGGTCCGTCCAGAATCAACCAGAAGGTAGCACCAACACGTCAGTTTCCTGGCTCCTCACGCGGCACACTCCCACTGTTCTACACCTACCTGCCCATCGAGTCACTCCTTTACTCAAAGACATCCAGGCTCCTCCTTCCTACAGCGCTTTCTCCGTGGCCACCTAGACTGTTCAGCCACGCTGCACGGATCCCATGGGTCTGTATCCGGCCACGTTCAGCAACCCCGCTACCGAGCCCTACCTATAAGGGCCTCGGGCACCTCACAGCCAAATTCCCTTGCTTTTGCAAGACTCAGAGCGGATCTACCTGCCCCCACGAGGAAGGCTGCTTGTCAGCAGGCACAGCCCAGCCGTGGCTCAGCGAGCGTCATACCGCACTAGAGCACCGGAAGGTCTCCTGAAAGGGAGTGGGGCCAATGCCTCCCCTTCACGAGTCAGGAAACCCAATTCCAGGCGTGTGCACAGTGTGAAGGCTGGTACTTGGCTAACTAATAATCCAAAGAAAAGTATTCATTCTCTGGGCTGAAATTCCTCTGGGCTTCAAACACGGAGGCCTGTATTTGGTGGCCACAGAACTCTGGTCTCTGTGGAAAGCAGGGTGAGGACAGATTTGCCGTGAGGAGGCAGGAGCCCACTTAGGGCCGTATTCACGGAGCAGAGAGACAACCGCCTTGAACCCCAGTGATGCTGACGGCTGCAGCGGGCAAGGTGTGCATCAATACATCCCTCCCACAGGCAGAGACCGCCTAGCACAGACCCAGCCCACGCTCTGCGCCCTACCCGACAGCACACAAAAAGACAACCCAGTGCAGGGGGCACTGGCTGTGTTCTCAGAAAAGCTCATCCCCATCTCCTCAGCCCTCCCTCCTCCTTGCTAAAGCGGCCCCAGAGGCTCCAACAACTCTTCCCAGGAACCCGAGATTCAGCAGGAGGGGCGGTGGGATGGGTAGGCAGTGGGTTGTCAGCAGAGTCTGGAGATGGGAAGTTCGGAGAGAAGCAGGGAAGAAACCCTTGCCTACCTGATACTGCTGCCCCAATCCAGGTCACAATTCCCAAAGACACCCTGCTCCAATCTAGTGGGAGGCACCACAATTAGAATTTAGGAACAGAGATTTTAATAAGCCATACCAAATTGGATTTAAATATAGGCTCATCTAACTCATTGGCCATGTAACCTTGGGCAGGTAACAACCTCTCTTAGCCTTAGCTTCCTGTGCTGTAAAATACGAGTAACGTCAGTAATCTGTACCCCACAGGCTTGCTGGGAAAATGAAGAGATCAGGCATGCAAAACGCTAACAGCACAGTGTCTAGCACATTGTCAAGCATTCAATAAATGCTCACTGGTGTTATTACTGTTATTCAAATGAGTGACTCTCAGGCAGACCCCTCCCAGGACTGACTAAAGAGCTGGCCTAAACCGGCAGAGAGAAGGGGTGGGGGCCTCACCCGGACTCAGGGGAGAAGCCTCAGAAATAAACAAGAGGCCAGGAGGCAGAGTCATAGGCTGTTCTGGAAGCAAAGGGCCTGCAAGGTCATCTAGCCCTTCACTGGGCAGAGGCTAACAGGTCCAGCGCAAGGGAGGGGTGTGCCCAAAGCCACTATGAGGGGAGGGGGCAGATGAAGAGAGCCAGGCCACCTCCAGTAGCGCCACAGCAGGAGGACGGACGACTGCTGGAGGGAGAACTGCCAGCAACTCCGGGCCCTGCTCTCACCCCAACTGCCCGTGCACACGCGTGTGCGTACACACACACACACACACACACAGTCCCTGTCAATTTTCCTTTGGCCTCAACCAACCACATGGTATCAGAGCCCAGGTTCAGGGTCGGGGAGACATGGTTATGTCTTTGGGAAGTGTGACTCTGGAAACCTCAGGCAGAGCCCAGGACAGGGGACGGGGAGCTGATATACTGAGCCTGGGACAGAAGAGGGACCCGGTTAGCATGGGAACAAACAGGACAACAGCACAAGGGCTATAACCCGAGGACCAGAGACAGACCTGCATCCTGACTGCCAGGCCCATGCCTAGTGACAACCCACCCACCCGCTAAAGACCTGAAGGCTCTGTGGCACCGACCCCAGCAGGAAAGCCCACCGTGGGTTTCACAGTCCCTCCCAGACCACCTGCTAGTCCTCAGCCTTCCCGTGCAGAATGTGACACGTGAGTGGAGATGCCTGCCGGCCTCCCAGATCCGGCTGTGCACCCTTAACAGCCTCTTCCTTCTCTCCCTGCCAGAGAAATGGCTCACCTGCCCCAGGGCAGAGAAGTGTGCCCTCTCCTCCAGGTCAGCTCCAGAAATAGCTGCCTGATTCGTTAGCTCCCAGGGTTTAGGCCAGAGATCTTGCTCCAGGTTGGGTTACTATGTGAAAGGCTCTTCTTCCACACCTCACACAGATCTTTCAGATCCTCTGAGAAGCATCTAATCTGCTGTCTGGCAAACTCCTCCCTTCATCCTCCAGCATCTAAAACCAAGCCCAATAAGGCGACCATCAGGGGACTAAAACGGCGGCACAGTACTAAGCGTGTACTAATGCTACGTGCCAGAGCAGGAGAAAGCAACAGTCAGCCCCGAGAACAGCAGAAGAGAAAAGCAGCAGAGGCCGCCCTCCTCCTCCTCTGCATCGCTGACAGGACAGGACCCACCACCTGGGGCTCAGCGCATCTCCTCCGAGAAGCCTTCCTGACCTGGCCCAGCCCATCAAGGATCTTTCTGACTCTGAATTGCTGCTATCACACTATCATTACAATCATTCAAAAACCTTAGTCTTAGAAATACCAAGCAGTCCTTAAGAAGAATGCAGCACCGAGACAGAGATGGGCCCGAGGGAAGTCCTTAGATGAAAAGGGGAGGCTACGTGTACAGTGCGTGTGGTACAGGGCCCAGAACAGAGCCTGGGGGTAAGAGCAGGAGCCTTTGCCTTTGTAGGCCGGCAATGCTTTCTTTTTACTTGCGGCATTGGAAAAGATAAGACAACAGGACTGCCTCAGAAATGGCTAGTTTATCCTCAGGGTTTCTAAATGCTGTAACTAGACTATGAGGTCCTCAAGTGCAGGGTGCAGGTCTTCTCCCTGTGCTCCCATCTCTACTTCCTAACCCGTCTGACAAATACAGACGGGCGCTGGCCAAAGGAAGTCTCGTCCAGAGGTAGAGAGACCCATGCATGACAGGACAGGTGAATCCATCGAAAACCCATCGTCCCCCAGATGTGTCCACCTCACCAACTACCGAGGGCCCTAGGGCTGGTTCTAAGCTGGCGCAGGGAACACCAGTTCTTGCAGCAACTCCAAATGCCAAGGTATTTCAGAAAAGTATTTTACTTTCCTAGGAAAGAAATGATGTATAATTCTAATAACGTTAAATGTTGTGTAAGAACTGGATGAAACGAAAACAGATGACAAGAATCAGCAGACCTGGGGGGTAACACCACACCTGCCCAAAGCTGCTTCGAGTAGAAGACAAGTGACCTCAACATCCTCAGTTGTCAGTGGGCTCAGGGTTTCGGGTCCCAGGACGGAGCCAGGTCTGGGGACGAGACCAAAAGTCCAGCCCAACTTGGGTTAGGAGGGGCAAAGTCATCAAGAGCCTGCACCCCTGGGAGCAAGCCGGGTGTAATGAGGTGCACTGCCTAGTGTCAGTGCCCACCACCGAGTGACAAGGGTGCCTCCACAATCACAAGGAAGTGGCCAGCTAAGTGTAGTCAGTGACAGGTAATACATAAAACTGGAATTTTAACACGCTGTGAAAGCCTATCAAATATCAAAATGAAGCCTGATGTTACGAGTGACCAGTGGTGGTTATGTTGGAGTCTAAAATTAGGCAGTGAGTAAAGCTACCTTTTGGCCTGTGAGTCTAGCACTCAGTGGAGAAGGGTGAGTCATCAGAAACTGACCTTCAAAAGACATCCTGCTCCTGTGCTTTACAACTCGTTCTTTCAAAAGAATTGAAAGCAGGTGCTTGAACAGGTATTTGCACACCCATGTTCACAGCAGCATATTCACAACAGCCAAAAGGTGGAAGCCACCAAGTGGATGAAAGGATAAACAAAACACGGTTTATACATACGATGGAATATTCTTCAGCCTAAGAAAAGAAAGAAAATTTGACATTTGCTACAACATGGGTGTACCTTAAAGACATTTTGCTAAGTGAAGTAAGCCAGTCACACAAGGACAAATACCGTATGACTCCTGTTACATGAGGTACCTAGAGCTGCCAAATTCATAGAGACAGAAAGTAGAAAGGTGGTTGCCAGGGACTGGAGAGTGGATTTATTTTTTAGTGGGTAAGGAGTTCTAGTTTGGGATGATGAACAACGTTGTGGAGATGGATGGTGGTGATGGTTGCACAGCAATGTGAATGGACTTAATGCCACCAAACTGTACACTTAAAAGTGGTTAAGGGCTTCCCCTGGTGGTGCAGTGGTTGAGAATCCGCCTGCCAGTGCAGGGGACACGGGTTCGAGCCCTGGTCTGGGAAGATCCCACATGCCGCGGAGCAACTGGGCCCGTGCGCCACAACTACTGAGCCTGCGCGTCTGGAGCCTGTGCTCCACAACAAGAGAGGCCGCGATAGTGAGAGGCCCGCGCACCGCGATGAAGAGTGGCCCCCGCTCGCCGCAACTAGAGAAAGCCCTCACACAGAAACGAAGACCCAACACAGCCATAAATAAATAAATAAATTAATTAAAAAAAAAAAAAAAGCCAAGAAGTTTACAGTGAAAATATGAAAGATGCCCAGGGGACAGGACATGAAGTAGAAAGACTCAGACAAATTTGAGCTGTATGATAATATATAATAAAAGTTAAAAAAAAAAAGTGGTTAAAATGATAAACCCTACGTTCTTTCATCCTCCGCTTATTCATGAGGATTCCAGACATATCAACACCCTGCGGGGAAAGAGATATGGGAGCTTTGCAGGAGGCGAAGCTCTATAGGCTGGTGGCTCAGGGACGTTCTGTCCCAGCAGCTGTTTCAGTTCTCCTGGGTTGGTGGTGCGATTGATCCCACCGTCCCCGGGTCCCCCGGGCTGCCCTGGAGGCCAGACAGCTAGACGCCCATCACAGCCATCCAAAAAAGGAGGTCCGCTCTGTCTGCCAGGTGCCCACCTGCCCTCCAGTCCGAAGACCCCTCCAGACCTCTCCAGCCAGACCTCACAGAGGATGTGGTGGGGGAGAGAGAAGCTGCTGTGGTGGCGGGTACTCTGCTCAGGCTCCGTCCCACCCCACATGCTCACTTCTCACTTCCCTGACACAGCCAGCCCTGCAGGGGAGTCCGGGATGAAAGACACGGTCCCTGACTCAGGCAGCTCACAAGACACCTTGGGAAGAAGAGCCAACGACATATCTGAGGAAGTGCATGGTGACATGCCATA
This sequence comes from Balaenoptera acutorostrata, assembly GCF_949987535.1. Taxonomy (NCBI): domain Eukaryota; kingdom Metazoa; phylum Chordata; class Mammalia; order Artiodactyla; family Balaenopteridae; genus Balaenoptera; species Balaenoptera acutorostrata. The sequence goes on along the minus strand of NC_080065.1, from coordinate 125,520,410 downwards.
CTGGGGGGCGGGGGGACCAATATTCAACAACTAGAATTCAGAATCAGGACAGGGCCTTTCAGAATGAGCTAAGGAGAGAGGAATGTCAATCCTACTACTGCCCTGTCCTTGTTTTCCTTCCTTTATAAGAAAATTTAAAGAAACGCTGGCTAGTGAGCAGCTCACCCAGAAACAGGCAGCATTTTAGGTTGGCCCAGGCTGTGCTACAGCCCTGGCTTCTCCTGACTGACAGAGTCATCATGGCCTGACTCCCCCTGCCCCAAGGAGGGAGCGGTGGTGATGGTGATGAACTGCACGATCTATTATTTCATACCCTGCTAAGCAGCAGGAAAGACGCTTGGAACCAGGGAATCACGGAAACAAAGCAAGGAGAGAAAAGGTAGGAGTAGAACAGAAATAGACTCAGAAGCCTCAAACTCCCACTGTCAGCGGCCCCTGGATGTAAGACAACAACTGCTATGATTTTGGATGCTAAACAGAAACCAGGAAAATTATTTTTCTGGCTTCAGGCACTGGGTTACAGAAAAAGGTGGAGAGGCTCCTTTGAGGGGAGCTGGCTCTTTGGAATGGGCCCAGATGGGCAGAGATCACCACGGAAGTGGCTGCTGGGTTCTTACAATTAGTGCCCCGGCACAGACAGGCACAGGCTGCCCTGCCATCGGCAATACGAGCCTGACTCACATGGAGTGCCGGCCGCAGGAGCCTCATCCAAATAGGTCTTGCTGCATTTTCTAACAAGGCAAACACCACCATATCGCTTTTATTGAACACAGAATGTGTCTTTATCTTAGGTATACAGACCACAACTGGCTTCTTTCTGCACGTACTAGGTTCCTGAGTTACTGATTAACAGTCCTAGCAGACACATTTATGTAAAACGCCCGAGGTTGTTTTCTTCCTCCTTGGTCAAGCTTAATTTGGCAGACAGTAAAAATAGCTGTATTTTCACCTGAAGGCACCCCAGTTTAGAGCCCTGGTACACGGTGAGCTCTGAGGGAGGGACGGGACAGGAGAGCCACTCTCAGTGAGCGTGGTGGGCAGGTGATTCGAGCAAGGCACACCTGACTTGTAACGAGTGCGCCCCACCCCACCCTCTGCCCCCTGAAGCACACCACCCACCACTTCACTGCGCCAAAGGTCATCCTTGTAGATCTGGAAAGACCTGTGGGGGGGGGGGCCTGGGCTCCGCCAAGCAGTCCCCAACAGTCCCTGCTGTTCTGTAACACCGCCGCAAGCCACCCAAAAGTCAACCACCAAGGGTCCTGAAAACTACCACCACATCCACTGAGAATGGCCATTTGGCAAACGTGAGGCCAGAGACTTCCCCAGGGGAGAAGGGGAGGCAGGGGCCTGGCCTGCAGGGCTGTGACTAGAGCTCTGTTAGGCAGGCAGGGCTGGAGTTCAGGAAGACAACTTCCTTCCATGGTCAACTCTACTAGTTCCAGCCAGCTTGTCACTGAAGCTGAATCCAAAAACAAGTCTCCAACAGCAGGACCAACCACCTTTCCAGTGAAACAGGAAGAGACAGGCTAATCCTTGCTATGAAAGGCTGAGGTGGGAAACTAGGTGAGATTAGCCTTGGAGGTGGAAAGGGTACACAGGGAGCCTCCAACATGTCAGGAAGGACGGAAGACAGCTGACTGCTCCCCATCCACTGAGCAGGGTTCAGCTGCCCAAAGCGGTGGGTTTATTTACAGCCCCGCCAGTTTGGAGAATGGAAGGGCTCTCAGCAAACTCTGAAAGCCCAGCACACTTGGCCTAGGTCTCACTCCTGCCTCCCTGCTGTCGTCCTCCGTCAGGAGCGCCCCTGAGATCACAGCACAAACAGACCCCAGCCTCCTAGCAGCTCGCCAAGGAACACCGTGGAGATGAGGACAGGTGGCTGTAGGGTCGTATCCCCCGGGGTCCACTCTCAGTGCCGCTTTGAAGGGTGACAACCTCTCCTAGCTTCAGTTTCCTCACTTGTAAGATGGGGATAATAATAGCACCTCTTCCGTCATTGGGTTTTTGGGGACTTAATGAGTTAAGCCACATAGGCCAGTGCCCAGTATACAGCAGGCTCTTGGTTTTTGTTAGCTGCTGTTGTTACTCCCAAGACAGAGACCTGAAGGACAGAAGGCAGGACTCCCTAACTGCTGAGACACCTGGAAGCAACATGGGCATTATGTAAGGCTGCTAGCAGAGTCTATAGACAGTTTTTCCTTCTACACAATGAACTGAGGTCTTTTTGAAGAACCAACAAGTGACAGGGAAATAGGGTAAAAGAAGTGTCTGTTTCCCTTAGGTACTGCCGGGCCACCTCCTGTGGATGCCAGGCTGCTGGGCGATGACCCAGGAGGGCCGGGGGCACTGCCTCCTAATGAGGCACAACCTCACAGACATCCCAGTGACCCGCCCCGCCACGACAGCAGCTGGAGCTGGCGACCACCAAGAATCCTTCTGCCAACCCCTCACCCTCCCTACCCTTCTCCCAGGCCTGCTCAGGGGAAAGGTCTTGCTCAGGAATTCCTTTTGCTCTCCAAGACGAATTCTGGTGACCCTTAGCTCCTGATTCTACCTGGATAAAAATGCTGAACACGCCAGCGTCACTCACCACGCCATGCCCCTAGTCTGGCACAGGGCACTTGGTAGGCCTGGCATATAAGGGACATGGAATGAATGAGTGAACGAATGAATGAGTGAATGAACGATTTGTCTTGCACCTTTTACCTCAGTTGGAAAAGCTGTTTCCAGCCTACCTTGCGAGCAAGCTGCAGATAACAGGCTTAGCTGGCTATTCTCTGAAGCAATGGCAAAGCACTATTAAGAAAAAATAAGAAGACCCTGTCAGTCTTAAGTTCTTAAGGAAGGGTGTCACTCCCACTTCTGTCAGTTTAAGTCCTTCAAGAGATCTTGGCTCATCCAGAACTTTCCTGAAATGGTTGAGGGCAGTCCCTGGTATCAGGGCCATCACTCTATCCCAGAAGGGATCCATGTGACTAGGAGATCATCTTGGGAAAGAGTGAAGCAAGCAAAAGCTCAGGGGCCTGAGCCTGGCTGGGCCAGGGAGAGTCGGCCCCGCAGCCCCAGAAGATACTTTCCCCAGAGGGCCTTCCTGAGAGCCTTTCCTTCAGATCTGTAGGCCTAGGGTACTGTGCCCGCAGCCTTGAGGAATTCATGGCTACCCATGGCTGCCCAAGGGTACTTGGACAGGGCTTTTTTGGGGGGAGGGGGCGGGGCCGGAGAATATTGATCCTTTACGAACTACCCATGATACACCTATTCTCAGAAGCAAAAGTCCATTTTTACCCATTAAGAACAACTCGAAAAGAATCTTGCACGCTCCAAAATCCTCCAGGCCGACAAGGTATCCCAGGCTACCAAATGGACTCATTTCAGGGTTAAATGGAAAAGTTCAGAGGGAACTAAGACACCACCAAAAAGTAAGGCTAATGGAAATGATTTTTTTCCCCTAAGGAAAATGCAATTGAAAAGCACTGAAATCTTTCCTAGGCTATTCTCAATTTATGGTCTTTAAGCCGGTTGTGTCCCTGGGAAAAGGTTCTGATGCCTGGGACACCAAGAACAAAGCTCTCCACATCACCGCACACACCCAGGTGCAAGCTCTAGGGGAAACGTGTGTGCGTGTGCGTGTGCATGCACTTGCGCGTGTGTGGGGCGGCGGTGGGGATGCCCTTCTCCAGCTTCAGAAAGCCTCTAAGGTCTAGGAGGCTGAGGATGCGTAAGGGCACCCTAGGGAGTGAGCCACCTTTTCCAACCAGGATCCTAGCTTGGACACGCAGCACGCCACTGATATAATGAGAAAAAAGCCACTGAGGCCAGCAGGGGAACAAGGAGGGAAGCAGTACTGGCCTCTCAAAACTAAGAGTTACAGCCCTGACGGCACACAGCAGCAAGCTTCCTGGCTGCGAGCTGATAAGGCTTTCCAGAAGAGTGGGTAGGAAAGTCGGTATTTCCTGGAGGAGGAAGCCACTCCCTCAGGGAGCCAAGGCAAGTGTCCAACAGCAGAAGGGCAGGGCAGGCTACAAATACTGTCATGGTCCACTCACTGGCCGGTCCCAGTGGGTCTCTCAGTCCCTGCCAGAGCAGCTCTCAGGGCAGAAGCTGGGTCCTCTTCATCCCTGTAGCCCCCAAGGTCCAGCCGCTGCGGATGCAGGTTCACTGGGCTCGGGGGCTGAGCTTGCTACACCTGGCATAGTCCACTTCGGTAAAATACATTTCCCTCAAGCTGTCTGTGGCTCGGCTTCCTCACCTGCAAAACGGAGACATAACACCACCGACCTCTTGGGATTGTTATAAAGATTAGATGATTTAACGCCTTGAAAAGCAGCACAGTGCCAGGCACAAAGTAAACAGATAATACATTATAAGTATTATTGCTGCTGTAAAAAAAAATAAATGGCTAGAAGAAAAGCACTGTGTATTGTAGAGCGGGGGGGGGGGGAGGGGGCAGGGGGGGGCGCTGCTGGGGGCGCCCAGCATGAAGTCAGCAGCGTGAGACTGACATCTGCAATGGAGACTTCACCGGAAACCACTGATTGCCACTCGCAAGACTCACATTCTACGGGACCAAGATGCAGCTGAGGGTACACAGATTGATGAACTTAAGATGAAGAAAAAAACCCCAAACACCCAACAACACTTTTATGTAGCATTTATATTAGCTGCAAATATATCTCCTGGACAGAGATGAACATACTAGTCAAATTTCAAAAAAGGCTGCATCATAAAAAACTAAACACAGACCAAAAGATTTATACAAAAATGTTAACTACTGTCTCTGGAGAGCAAAAGAATGGGTATTATTTACTTTCTATAAAGAAGAGATATTCCTGTAATTTAAAAAGTAACTCCTGTAATTTAGAATGAAGCCATGTTTTTCTGTGTGAGAACCCGGTTGTACCCCAGGACTAGTGGCCTGGGGTACAGCAGAGCTGCACTAAATCAGGGTTTGGAGAAAGCCACTCTTCTGGCCCCTGACCATGCTGGGCGTGGTCCCCACACTAGTGTCAGTGAACGCTGGGCTAAGCCCTCATCTACAGACACCAGCCCTCGCCATCTTCATTGTCAGCATTTTAGTTATGATCGTCCTGTGTTGCGTCCCGCTTTTTGGAGCGTCTCAGCTCTGGGGAGCCACAATGTAAGCGGAATATAGATTTTTCCCCTGCGGCTAACCACACTGACCACGGGGAAGCGGGTGCCCGTGGGAGCTGGGCCACAACGGCTGGGGTTGCAGGCAGAGCCACACGGACTGTGCTCGGGCCCCGGGCCGGCCTCTCGGCACAGCTAATGCCTCACTGCTATTTGGAAGGACGCATCCTAGGGAAAGGCCCCTGCAACCCTAGGTGACCTCACACTCACAGGGCGGTCCCAACACCACGGTCCTGGCTCCAATCCTAGAGACGACCTGATCTATCCCACCTGCACCTTCCAGTTTCCCTGGATGCCTTTTACCCAAAGCAGCCTTCCTTTCCTTGCCCACCAAACCAATTTCCTCATTGTTTACATCAACCTAACTTTAAAAAGCTTATGCGAGATGTGAATGAAAGGCATATGTCAAGTTTCAAGACTGGGTAAACGCAGTACTAGAGCAGAAAACCTGGGCTGCACCTGGGGGCGAGTGGTCTGGGAGCAGGGTAGGACTTCAAACACCCCTGTTTCCTGGGCCAGCCCAGTCCAGCCCGGTCCAGCCAACTGAGCACACTTCCCTGGCCAGCTGAGTAAACTGGATCTGCAAAGAGCAGCTGCCCTTTCATACTCCATTACCCCTGAGCGCTGGGCAGGCCAAAGCTTTTGAAAAGGCAAAAGAGAGTGTTTTACATGAAGCGTTTGACCAAAACAGGTTGTGTCTCTATATCCAAGAAGATGGAAAAACCCAAGGCCATCTTTAGGAGCCTATGGTCCCCCAGTGTCCTCGTGACCAGACTGTCTTCATGTGACGCCAGTTCCCAGACCTAGTGCAGTCACAGGGCGGGGGCCGGGGGACAGGCGAACGGGACTTCATCTAAGCGTGGGCCTAGCTAAGCAGATCTATCAAGTTAAAGCCTGAGGTCACAAATACGGGGAATGAGAATCAAAACTGGTGCCAAGAGCCCAGTTCACTCACTAAAGGCCAATCGAATCTGCTTTTGTGAAAAGAAAGGAAAAGAGTTGCAACTGAGTGTCCCAGAGAGCACACATCATACTCAGAGAGCCCACCTCTTCACCGCTGTTAACAATGCGCATTATTATTAATATTAGATATATAATATAAAATATTATATATAAATATTATTAATATTTTGAAGTATTTTAAGGGTATTTCCTAATGGAATGCAAATGAGCATGAAAGTTAAGAATACAATTTGAACCAGACAGACCTGGGTTCAATTCATGGCTCAGTGAGTTACTCTTTGACTTTAGGACAGTTAGTTCACCTCTCTGAACCTGTGTCCTCATCTCTGAAACAGGAAATCACCAAGACCACTGTATGGATTAAAAAAGATCATGTACACAAAGCACCTGAACAAGATCTAATTAGAAACAGTAACATTTATTTAGTGCTTGGCACTAAATTACACAAGGCATTTCACAATTGTTGAACGAGTGAGTGGTGAGATTCCAAGGAAGAAAGAAAGACAAAGTTAAAAAAAAACAAAAACAAAAACTTCTACTCATTCATGGGAGGCCCCATGACACATGGAAGCATGTCAGGTTCTGGGTCAGACACCTGGGGAACCATGGGCAAGACATTACAGCCTCTCTAAGACTCAGGTTCCACATGTGTAAGATCTGGGATAACACCACTTACCTGGAAGGACTATTGCAAGAATTGAAGCCATGTCCATAAAGCTCTCAGCCCAGAGATGGGCACCTCACTAGGTGCTCAATAAATGGTAGTCACTGAGGAGCACAGGCTTTGGCATTAGATTGGTGGGTTTGAATCTCAGCTCTACCACTTCCTAGCTGTGAGACCATGAACAAGTTTCATGCTTTCTCTGCTTCAGTTCCTTCATCTATATGACGGGGATGAGAAAAGATCTACCTCAGAGGGTTGTTCTCAGGACTAAATGAGTTAACACATAAAAATGCCTGACACACCATAACCACTTGATAATTATTAGCTCTTTTATTTAACTATTATTTATTAACTATTTGACAATTAGTAATTAATATTAAATGTTCAAAAACTTAGACCACTGGCTTCAAACTCTTCTTGTCCTCCTGGTTTTAATCTAGGAATTGGTTTCAAACACCCACATTCTCCCGTCCCACCTGCAGAGAGGCTCAGAAACAAAGCCTCTTACTGTCTGTCCAGTAAGAGGTCAAGAGGGAATTCTTTATAGCTCCAAGTTCCCGGAGCCTTCTTTCTGGGCAGGCCACCAGAAAAAGTCATGAATTTTTCAGCTGCTAGTGAAGCTGATTAGGAAGGCCTCTTCCTCCACTGGGCTCAAAAGCCCAACGTACAGTTTTCATTATGAAGACTCTATCGCAATGGTTCTCAAAGGCAGGTTCTGGGCCCCTAGGGAACATCTGGTAATGTCTGGGCACCATTTTTGGTTGTCATAACTGAGCAGATACCACTGGCATTTAGTGGGAAGAGGCCAGAGATGCTGTTAAGCATTGTACAAGGCACAGGACAGCGCCCCACTCCCCCCGCCAAAATTACCTGGCCCAAACGTCAACGTGCTGAGGTTGAGAAACCCTGCCTTATAGGAAATTTGCTTATGACAAAGTAAGTGGGGGGGAAAACAGAATACACAATGGAATCTACACTACAATGGCAGCCAGGTGCAAATGACACGTGCACATAAGCAAGAACTGCCTACGAAATAAGAACACAAAAAAGATTTGAGTTGATGGGGTATCTGGACTATGAATGGGAAAACATTTTTTTTTCTATGAGAGTTGTTACTATGTTTAGGGACCAGACCATTCAGTGGAGGCAAAAATGACCCAAAGCTGCATCTCTCAGTTCTGATAATTCCCATACCTGTGACTGCCAGTATTGCAACAGTGCTCCACACTGAATATTCTGCTCAGAACCCAGACCAAAAAATGAATAACGTGAGGGAGTGAAAAGTAGTGCAAAACAGTCTTTTCTGCAAACTCAAACCCAGAGTTTAACACTTGAAAAAGCTTATTCCAGAAACTCACCCTGTCTTCTCTCCTGCATATCTTTATTTTTTTAAACTTTTTATTTTATATTGGAGTATAGTTGGTTAACAATGTTGTGTTAGTTTCAGGTGTACAACAAAGTGATTCAGTTATACATATACATGTATCTATTCTTTTTTAAATTCTTTTCCCAATCAGAATATTGAGCAGAGTTCCCTGTGCTATCTTTAAACTTCTCATCTTCAATCACTCAACAAGTAGTTACTGGGGAATCAAGTGGTCAGTCAAATCAGACAAGGTCTCTACTATCAGGACGCTTTCAGACAGTGGTGGAGACCATAATTCTCTAACTAGAGCCAAGGCTGTAAAATTACAAACCCAGAGAGTACTATGAAGGACGGAAGCTGACCCAGACCGGGGTTGGGGGTAAGGTATCACTCAGCATCGCTGAAGTGACACAGGAGTGAAATGGGAAGGATTAATAGGTTACTTGTACTGAGTCAAGAGAGGTGTGAATTTTCCAAGCCATATAGAGGAAACACCATTTGCAAAAGCCATATGGGAGGAGAGGCCTGGTGAGGCTGAGGAACTGAAACAGAATCTGCTGGCAAGGCTACACCATGAAGGACCTCTCAAGACCTTTTGGAATGTTGGTCTTTATTCTAAGAATAATAGAAAACCATTAAGGAGGGCAAAAGAAATGTTTGAGCCCTTAACTTGTATAGGTTCTACTCTGGCACGCCCAAGCGTTAGGTGAGGAACTGCTTCCACCAAAACCTTTTCATCCTCAGGTAAATCAAAACCTCTGGCCTATCACATAGAAACCCAGGCTGGTAGCAAAGCCTCCACTAAATGGAAGCCAGTAGACCATGACAAAAAGTAAGAAGGAGCAGTTTCCCCTCCAAAGCAAGAATCAGCAAGCTCTAAGCCTGATGGGCCATGAAGGTCCCTGCCCCCCCTGAGATAGGGAAGGGGGGCCCGCAGTGCTGAGAGAAACAGCTGGGGTCAGAGCCCTTATCAAGAGCCAGGCATCCCAGGAGGACCCCATAAGCAGCCCGCCTTCTCCTAGTTGAGGGGCCAAGTTCAGGCTGGATCAGACCACAGGCAACCGTCCCATTTGCCCCCAGTTTCTGCGCCTTCATCTAGATAGGCCCTGAGGTTTCATGCTTTCTGTAGATCTTTCTGGAAGCACTACTAACTACCAGCTACTGTGCTAGGTCTGGGAACCATACTGTCTCCCTCTCATATCCCTTCCTTGCTCATCTTTCTCTTCTTCCTCCCTTTCTAGAGACCTCCCTCCTTGTGGCCACTGGGTCTGTCTCTCTTCTCATAGCAAAGAGTCTACGTGACCAGACCTACTTGCTGAGTCAGAAACCACAAGTTTCCCGATTCTGACAGGGCTGGCTGAAGTTTTAAAGATGCTGGCCCAAGCCCATGTGAGACATAAGGGCACTTTTCCAAGGAATTCCATGAAAATGCCCTTTGGGCACTAGAAGATTCAACTGAACATCCCAGAATGTGTGCTAAGAGATGCCAGAGGAAGGACGAAGTTTAAATGAATTAACTGAACAAAGATCAAGTGAGGATAAGATATAAAGAAGTATTTCGCAAGACAGTCAAACTCTTGCCATGAAGAAGGCAGAGATCCGGATAAACCAGGAGACCAAGAAGGAAGCAGCACAAGGTAGGCCAAGCGCGGACCTCGGCCAGACTGGAAGGCAGCAACGGGGCAGAGCCCTCGGGCGCTGGCACCTATCCCGGTGGTGGAGCCTCTGGGGCATTGTCATAGAGAACAGGCTCTCAGGTCACACATGGTGTTAGAATGTTTGCTTGCCACTTACTAGCTCTGACCTTGGGCAAACTCTTCTTTTGAAGAGTAAGACCCACCTCATAGAGCTGTCACACTAATTAAATGCTGATGGATATACAGTGTTCAGCACCAGGTGTGACACAGCAAAAACTCAGTTAGTAGCAGCTCCTTAGAGCCACTCCCAGGATTCTGTACAGAGGAGATGAGGAGGAACAGGAACCCAAGGTAAGGCTGGAAGTAGACTGCTGCAAAGACACCTGTGCAGGCAGAGGACATTGGGAGAGGGGACACTCAGCCAGTCAGCAAGTACTTGGAATTGAGTAGTGAACATGACATACAAAAGTCCCTGCCTTCAAGGAGCTTATGTTCCAGCAGGAGAAGAAAGGCAGCCAAGGGACATGTGAACAATGTGTTGGGAAGAGAAAAGAGGTGGGCATAGCGGGGAGAGTGTGCCAGGCTGGGGTGCTTGGTTAAATGGGGCAGAGGGAGAGGGGAGGTGGTTGGAAGGCCTCTCTGACTAGGTGACAGCTGAGCAAGAACCACGAGAGGACACAAGCCCAGTCAATTTCGGAGGAGAGGGAAAGGGAATGGCAAATACCAAGGCCGGGGTAGGAATGGGGTGGCCTGTGAAGGTGGAGCAGTGCATGGGGGCAGCCCGCTCATGGAGGGCCTGGCTGGTCCCCTAAGGACTGGCTTTTACTCTGCGTGATAAGGGAAGCCTCTCGAGGGTCTGGGGAGAAAACAGACAGCAGGGGGCAAGAGCAGGAGGAGGGAGACCAGTCTGAGTACAAACTGCAGATGATATGACTTTGGAGTTGTCGGTCCCACGGTTGCCTCAGACGTGTGGGGATTCTCAGGGTAGATCAGGAATGACCCTCAGCAACTGGCTTCCCCACCTTTCCCCTGAGGGCTTCCTGTCTTCACCACCCTCATCCAACCACAAGCAAAAATTCAGAAAAGTGGTGTGGGCCAAGGGAGGGTGCTAAGTCCTTCGTTGCCCATACGCTCTACGTGGTATATGACTTTGTTTTCGCTTCGCCACCGTCCTATAATACCAATTTTACAGATAAGGAAACAGAAGCTCAGGGAACTGGAGAAACTCCACCTAGATTCCTAAGCCAGTGCGGCTTTAGGTGGCACCAGGCAGTGTCCTTGCTGAGACACTCTGTCATCTGATGCCTGGCAGAGAAAGAAGGTACCGAGCTGGACTTTATCTATGCTGAAAGTCTTCCCAGGGCAATGACGATGCCTGATCGGAGTTTCTGATGAAAAAAAAAGCATAAAAGGCTCAAACAAGCCAAGCTGTAATTCCAGACCTCAAGCCAATTAGCCAGAGATGCCAGACCGTTAAACTCCTTTCTCGTTTATCCCTGTGCTGAGCGATGAGAGCAGTGTCAGACACCAAAGGGCGTGTGCAGGGGCACCATGCCATGTTACCAGCCGGCACTCTGACTGTGGACTGAGGAAAGGCCGCTCACAGCATCTTGCTGGTTGGCCAGTGACCCGGCAGGGCTCTCCTGGAACAGGTGCTCCCCTTTTGCTCCTTCAAATTACAAAGAGCAAGAACAGGGGCACTTTTTTTACAGGCTGAGAAATCCGGTTCAAAGGCCAATCAGGCTTCTGAACTCCATGGGGGCATCCCAAGGACTCTGCTGAAGCAGAATTCATTTTATTTTACATCAATACATTGTCAGATATCAGTCCTAACCCAGAAAAATATGAATAAAACCGCAGTATCTGGACTCCCAAGAGTTAAATAGCAAGGGAAGGGGCTCAAAGGGAAAGGGGACCAGACATGGAGCATGAATTCACAACCACCTTTCAAACTGGTGATATTTCCATCCATCCAGCAAATATTTACTGAGCATATACCACGTGTCAGCACTGTTCTAGGTTCTGTGGAAGCAGAGATGAAGGAGAGAAAAAATCACCTTCAGGAAGCTTACAAGGGGAGGCAGGCACACGCAAAGATCAGGGAGGTTAAACAATCTGCCCAGGTCCTCGTGTTAATAAGGGGATTTGAACCCAGCTTTTATCACACTCCACTTACCTGTCTACTAGGAAAGTGGTACCCTGTTATAACTACCAGGTTTTTGTGTTTGTTTCGATGGCTGGGGGGCAGGGCGGAGGGAGGAGGCAGAGGGAAGGTGTCTGGGAATTGCTGTGGAATCAGTGCTGGATCGCAGCAGCAGGCCATAAAGAAGAAATGCATTTAGCTTGGAATCAGGACTTACATCCTAGTCAAAACTCATGGACCCTGGGCAAGTCACTAAACCTCACTGTACTTCAGTTTTAGTATCTCTAAAAAGAGGGATTCGGCCTAGCAAGGAATGGTAAAATGGCCTCATCTTACCTAACAATTCAAGCCTCACTCATAGCGGCTGCCTACGATCCTTCGGTAAGGAGGATTCTGAAGCCAAATTTGGGGCTGAGCAGCTAGAGCCAGAATTGATGAGTGATGTCTGCCATGAGCTCGGAAGGGTGATCAGCTGAGAACTCTAACACTTCCCATGATTTGAGGTATCTGAGTGGGAGCCATTTCAATTTTGGTGAGAGAATTTACTTCTTTTTTTTTTTCTTTTTCTTTTTTAAAACATCTTTATTGGAGTATAATTGCTTTACAATGGTGTGTTAGTCTCTGCTTTATAACAAAGTGAATCAGCTATACATATACATATATCCCCATATCTCCTCCCTCTTGCGTCTCCCTCCCACCCTCCCTATCCCACCCCTCTAGGTGGTCACAAAGCACCGAGCTGATCTCCCTGTGCTATGCGGCTGCTTCCCACTAGCTATCTATTTTACATTTGGTAGTGTATGTAAGTCCATACCACTTGGTGAGAGAATTTAAAAACCTCGGACTTCATGACTTTCTAACCAATTCACAGAACTTTCCTTAAAAAGACAGATGGCCTATCTTCTGACCTAAGACTGGAGATACTGTTGTGTTTAATTTTCACTTTAAACAGTTTTGTTACTATGGCATATTCATAAGAACCTAGAAAGAGTTTTGTTATTTAGAATGCTTCACTGAACATGATGAGCTCACCCATCACCACTGGGACTTGGGGGTAGAGTTTCTGTGCCATTCTGCACTGTGGCTTTGTCACCCACCCATCAAGAGTAAAGTCCATTTCCCCTCCCCTTGAATCTCTGCTAGCTAGACCTGTGGCTGCTTTGACAGAGAGTGTGGTGGAAGTGATGTGCTGAGACTTCTGAGCCTGGGCAGTAGAAAAGCCAGGGAGATCGTAACCTTGTAGTTGCAGAAGATTTGGGGAAATCTGGGTGAAAGGTATACAGAATTGTCTGTACTATTTCTACAAAGCTTTTGTAAGTCTGGAATTTTTTCAAAATTAGAAGTTAAATGAAAAGTTTTTTGTTTGTTTGTTTTTTAAAGGAAGGCCTGGCAGCTGCCACTTTTGTACTCTAACGCCTAAGGAGCCCAGACCTCCTGAGGCTGTCACACTGTGAGGCCCAAGTCAGCCACACTGAGAGGCCACATGGAAGGAGGGAGAGGGGGAAAAGGGATACTGGATAGGGGATTTTTTTTTTTTGCATTCAAAAGAACAATTTCTTGTTATGATGAACCAGAAGTACAAGATTTCACTGAAACTGAAACAGTTGACAGAATACGACTGAACTTAAATTAACTTCATGGGAAACAAGAGGGTCAAACCAAGCGGGTAAGAGTGGAAAAGCCCAAGCCCGGACGGGACACGCGTAAGCATAGTAGCTTCTCAGCGTGGGCATCGCGTGACCCCTCCCAGCAGTGAGACAGCCAGCAGCCATGCTCCCATCCCTCTCTCCCTTCCAAAGCATCTGCCAAACCAAACAGCTTCTTCCTCTGTATTATTGGTGTAAGCCAACCCAATAGTGCCCCTTTAGACAGCTACAAATATGAAAGCCAAGAAGGAAAGTTTGTAAATCCCATTCAAGGGTAGAAAGTACACATACTCAACTCAGCACACTGGTTATCTCCTATGTTCCAGGCCCAGGGAGCAGAGATGAATCTTTCCTGCCAAATCCTGCCCAAATTATAGAATCTCTAACGCCAAGATTTGGGGTGATTTACTACATAGCAATAGATAACCAAAACATATGTCAAGCTTCCACCTGTGGCAAAAAGCCTTAAGTTCTGGTTTGGCAAGACCTGGCTATCCAAATGGGTCTTTGAACCCAATCCTTGGGCTGACACATGTTCCTTGCCTAAGTGCTTTTGTATCCTGAGTTGCTTTTTTTATACAGCATCCCTACTCTTATTTCAGTAAGAAATCTCCCTGCATATCTAAGAATATTAGAAGACTCCCCCCCTTTTTTGTAGTAGGGTTTTTGCTCCTTGTGTTGCCTCTGTTCCCTCAGTGTCCCTTTTTCCTGTCTGTTTTGGTCACCATCTATCATCTGGGGCCTTCACTCAGGTCTCCGATGATCCTCTGTTGTTGGTTAATATTTAAGGCTGAGATTCTGTCACTTGCAATCTTAAGAGTCTTGACCAACACAAATGGTGGAAGCCTAAACTAAAATAGTATGAGCAAGGTTGACTGGAGTCAGACATTAAAGAGGTAAATCAGAGAGAACATGAAACCTAACTGAATTTGGAGAGAGGAGGTGCTTTGAAAGAAGTCTGTATGGGGTGCAGCTGAAGCACCTAGGAGTGGTAAATTCTATGGGAGGTGTGGGATACAGGAGGGAAAGCTTCACAGAAGTGCTGATATTCTGTTTGATCTCTCTGTACAGTTGGGCAGAACGGGAATGAGGAGTAGGGAGCGAAGGGAGAAGCATGGCTGGTTAGAGGCCATCCTCGATGGTGACATCCTTAACTCCAAGCTGAGGTAGTTACTGGATGAGACTTCTGGTGGTCTTAGAAGGGGATGGGTATAATTTGCACATGGGAGAGAGGTGAATTGTTAAAAGGAAAGATCGGAGCGTGGTGAACTGTCTGCCAAGATGGCCACCAACGATTCCTCTCACTCTGTATTCACATGCTGTTCCTCCTAGTGAGATGGAATCTATTTTACACCAATGTTTATAACAGCCATTATTTATTATTCAAAATAGCTCAAAAGCAGATACCCAAATGTCCATCAACTAATGAACAGATGAATAAAATATGAACAGATGAATAAAATATGGTATATCCATACAATAAAATATTATTTGGCAAAGGAATGGGAGCACTGATAGTTGCTACAACGTAGATGAACCTTGAAAACATTACACTAAGTGAAAGAAGCCGGTCATAAAAGAGCGCATATTACATGATTCCACTTATAAGAAAAGTTCAACGCAAGCAAATCAATAGAGACAGAAAAGTAGATTCACGTAGGAGGAGAGTTAAGGAAATCGGAAATGACTGCCAAAGGGTTTCTTTTCGGGGTGATGAAAATCTTCTGGAATTAGACAGTGGTGATGGTCACACAACTCTGTGAATACACCAAAACCCACTGGATTGGACACTTTAAATGGGAGAATTGTATGGTATGTGAATTGTATCTCAATAAAGCTGTTGCCAAAAAAGCAGGAGTGGGGGGAGATGGCATCTATTTCCCCTCCTGCGGAATCTGGCCAGCCTTTGAGCAATAGAATACAGGGTGAGTGAGGCGGTGCCAGCTCTGGGCCTAGCCGTTAAAAGCCTGGCAGCTGCTACTTTCACACTCGTGGAAGCTAGTTGCCGTGGAAAGGGAGATGTGTAGAGAGAGGCCTCATGGAGCTAAACCCAGGCCTTCGTCATGTGAGCGAGGCAGTCTTGGACATTTCAGCTCCAGCCAAGCTGACAGCTGGATTAAGTCACACAAGTGACCCCAGGAGAGATCCCCTAAAGCCAACTCACACAATCATGAGAAATAATAAATCACTGTTGTTTTTAAGCCACTGAGTTTCAGGGTGGTAATGTTATACAATAAATAACTGAATCACAACCTCTCTGAGCCTCAGATTCCACCTCTATAACATGGGACTAATGCTTCAGGGTCATTATGAAGATTACGTGAAGCTAATGCCAGTGCAAGAAATACTAGTTGGTATAGTTGTTATTATTATTAAAAATCTCCCCAGGAGACCCTTGACATAATGCAGGTGTGCTCCCTGGGAAGCCTCAATCCCACAAGCACCTGCTGCTTCCAATCACATGGTTTCCAAAAAGCTGGTTTCCTGAGAAAAACAAAGGCTTAAAAAAAAAATACAGGGGCTTCCCTGGTGGGGCAGCAGTTGAGAGTCCGCCTGCCAATGCAGGGGACACGGGTTCAAGCCCTGGTCCGGGAGGATCCCATGGGCCGCGAAGCAACTAAGCCCGTGCACCACAGCTGCTGAGCCTGCGCTCTGGAGCCCGCGAGCCACAAGTGCTGAGCCTGCATGCCACAACTACTGAGGCCCGTGCTCCTGGAGCCCGTGCTCTGCCGTGGGAGAAGCCACCGCAATGCGAAGCCTGCGCACCGCAATGAAGAGTAGCCTCTACTCGCCACAACTAGAGAAAGCCCGTGCACAGCAACGAAGACCCAATGCAGCCAAAAATAAATAAATAAATTTTAAAAAAATACAATATCTGAAAAAATGAAATTTGAACTAAAAATAGACTACCAAAGAAGGTTCTGCTTAGATTAGCCATCTACCCACCGACCTGTCCATTCAACACTTTATTAAACCCTTACTAATTACCAGACACCAATTAAGAGTAGCTAAGACCCTAAAACAAATAATTTCCACCTAGGTAGCTGTTAACAGAAGGGACTACACACATGAACTTCAGCTGAGAGATGGCATATGCAGTAGTAGATACATCTAAAATCATCCTGCTAGAGAAAAAAATCCCTTAAATTTCTGCAGAGAGCTCAAAGACACATGCTTAGAATACAGGCCCCAAGAATGATTCTGATTGGGGATCCCAGGAGCAATACAAAGAGAAAGAAATGAAAGGGGTCCCCAAAAAGCACATCCCTTAGTGAGAGGGGGGTCAGAGGGTCCCATTCACAGAACCTGGACCCCAGGTTGAGAGAAGAGCTTGACCACCTGGTATCCCCTGCCATACCTGGTACAGAACAGGTCTGGGCAATTAACAATGCACAGGCTGATGAAAGAGAGAGAAATCCTGTAGAAAAGGATGTTAAACAGCTTTCAACTGCATTTATGAAATCACTGATAAATTGATAAAGCCTTTTAATCCTAAGAAGAATTAAGATATTATTTTTTTTCCTCAAAAACGCTGATGTAATACTTAAATTACACCAAAGGTAAGAAAGAGGGCCAAACCTGTGAGTATTTTCTGCATGAGGGGACAAGGTCCACCGAGCCCAGGAAGCACTTATTCTAGACAAGCTCTATAATGTTTCAAATCCACTGAATGGTAGTTACAGTCAGTATAAACAATACAGGCCCAGAAATGGCCTACAAACCACAGACCAGGAGGGCTATGGGTGAAAGACACAATCTAGGGAGGCACTGGGCTGAATCTATTGTTTAATACAAATGCTGGGCTGACTTTTTTTTCATTGACATATAACATATACTAAAGTGCACAAATATTAAGTGTGTGGCTTGAAAATGTTTATACCCAGATTAAGATAAAAGAATACTCCTAGGGCTTCCCTGGTGGCACAGTGGTTAAGAATCCGCCTGCCAATGTAGGGGACATGGATTCGAGCCCTGGTCCGGGAAGATCCCTCATGCTGCGGAGCAACTAAGCCCGTGCACCACAACTACTGAGCCTGCGCTCTAGAGCCTGCGAGCCACAACTACTGAGCCCACATGCCTACAGCCCATGCTCCGCAACAAGAGAAGCCACCGCAATGAGAAGCCCGCACACTGCAACGAAGAGTAGCCACCGCTCGCCACAACTAAAGAAAGCCTGCACACAGTAATGAAGACCCAACGCAGCCAAAAACAAAAAACAAAAAAACTCTTAATACCCCAGAAGTCTCCCTGTGTCCTTCCTAGTCAATAACAAACCCTACCCTATTCTCCGACACCACAGCCAGGAGTAACCACTATTTTGATCTCCATCACCATAGATTAGTTTGGCTTAATCTTGAATTGCACATAAATGAATCATATATTATGTGGTCTTTTCAGTTGGCCTTCTTTCATTCATCACAGGGTTACCTTGTTTTGAAGCAGAAACCCCAGAAACTGAGATTTATTTTCAGGAAATCCCCCTCTGATGTCATAGACCTGGATGCCAACTGCTCTGATTTATACTGGTTGTACTTCCTGCAGTCCTCCAAGCACGTGTTATAACAATTTACAACAAAACAGAACCTTGGATTGTAAAAGTTTTCCTTCAAGATAAACTAAATCTTTTAAAGGTATTCAAATCTATTCAATCTCAATACAGCCCCTGACGTGACACCATAAAAGTAAAATCTTTCCCATATTGAGCACACAATTCCTCTTAAACCTATTTTTCTTCCTTGGCATCCACCCATTCTAAAGAACCCTCAAATTCTGAAATAAAATGAACTGTCAGTTCTGTTACTACTTTTGATTAGTAAGGGGTTAAACTATAGGAAAATCTCTGAGGCAGCCTAAGGCCCTAAATTCAGACAAATGTGTCAGGTCAGAAAAGACAGGAAAGGGACAACAGTACAGCAATAAGATACAGGTACAGATTCCACAGTCAAACTTTCAGGATTCAAATCTGGGGTCTGCCATTTCTAGCTGGGTGGCCTTGGGCAAGTCGTTACTCCACTCTGTGTCTCAATTACTTCACTGTAAAATGGGAATAACCTCATAAGACTGTTGCAAGGATTAAATGTGAATGTATGTAAAGCTCTTAGGAGAGCACCTGGCACATAATAAGCACTCGGTAAGAATTAGCTATATTCAAAAGCTGAAAGCTCTAAGAGCGCAACTATTCTGCAAACCGAAAGGTTATAATACAGTCATAACAGTCACCAAGACAGGTAGTACAGTGCTTCTCAAGATGTTTCCTTCCTAACCCTTCACAGACTGCTACTTTTTGTAAAATGCAAGATTCCATGCTCGAATGTCACAGCAATGTTAAATTGCTCTCAAAGTTTTAAAATTTTTACTCTCACTTTCTGTATTTATCTCATTGCAGCCTGATAGCCGCCCATGGACTGGCACTTGTCTGCACAGTAAACTTTGAGTAGCACTGTTCCAGCACACAAGAAGGACTCATAAGCTGCTGACAACTCAGCTAGCAGGTTAAATAGAATTATGAAAACATATTAGTAAAGAAAACCAACCCCAATAGCAGGGGCAAGAGGATGACTTGAGGGTCAACAAGTTGAGAGATAAAACAATCCCAACAGGCTAAACCTGAAAAGCAAAACTGGCTGCCAGAGCAAGAATCCAACTGGTACTTTGCCCCCTCTCACTGCTCGAGGAGATGCCTTCAGAAAACATGTCGGCCAGGAAGTCATCAGCCCCACAGGGGACAAGAGAAAGGAGGCAGAATTCATTCAGCCCTCCCAAGAAAGAAGTCCTTCTCAGGAGTTAGAAGCCACCCGAAGCAGTCACCAAGCTTTGGAAATGTCAACCATGGCAAACAAAGGCCAGAGTTTCTTCTCTGCCAAAGAAAACGTGCAAACATTTCTGTTGGTGACGTTGGACTGCACACATGCACACCCAAGTAATACACATACAGTCGTCCCTCGGTATCCACGGAGGATTGGTTTCAGGACCCACGTGATACCAAAATCTGCGGTGGCGCAAGTCCCTTATATATAAATACCTTATATGAAAGGTATTTGCATATAACCTACGCACATCCTCCTATACACTTTAAATCATTTCTAGATTATTTATAATAAAAAAACAATGTAAATGTCATTTAAATAGTTGTAAATACAACATGAATGTTATGTAAGTAGTTTCTGGAGCACAGTAAATTCAAGTTTTGCTTTTTAGAACTTCCTGGAATTTTTTTTCCCCAAATATTTTCAATCTGGTGGTTGGTTGAATCCGTGGGTGTGGAACCTGCAGATATGGAGGACCAACTGTATACATGCCCCATTCACATCACAGTACCTGTGGTTTTAGGAGGCTCCTGAGGTCCGCCCTGCCAGCCATACTGTGGGTATCCTTGGTAGGGGTACCCCTGAGGAGGTGGGTAGGGTCCCCCCACAGGTCCTGGAGGGTAGACCTCAGGCCCCATCGGTTGCTGTGGATAAGGTGGGTATGGAGCCGTCGGACCGGGGCCTGGATACGGTGGAGGGTTCCCTTGGTTCATCAGGGACCTGCCGAGTACACCTAAGAGACAGACATTGAAAGTTATTTGCATTTAACCTGGGGAAATCGTTAGGATAAAAACTGTAATCATGAGATCATTTACAAATTGCCTTAAAGATGTCTTAAACCTCTTGCACATCTTCAGCTCTGCCCATTTTGTTTCCTTCTCACCATCACAATTAGCAAATATCTTATGTATCTGTTTGCCTTTTGTCTGCCTCCCCCACTAGACTACAGGCTGTGACAGCAGGAATCACGTCAGTTTGGGGTCATCACCATGACCCTGGAGCTTAGCATACTGACTGGCACAAGGCAGGCCCCTCAGTAAATGTGCTGAATGAAGAACAGATTATTATTTTGTTTTTTAATTCTCTAAAATATCCATAAATGTGATTGGATAGCTCTAAGAAGGAGGCAGAAAGTCTAACAGCACTAATTATGAATCAGATCAGCAGAGGCTGACCCGGTGACAGAAATCCTCCAACAAACAGGGCTGGGCCACAATGGGGTTTTCTAACAAGCAGCAACGTCAGCAGTGAGTGACCAGTGAGTGTAAGGGTTGCCCCCACCCTGGGCACTGGGTGATCTGGTTGCTCTCCCGAGACCCATGGCTCTGAGCAGCTGAGCAGTGTGCTCGGTTGTCACTACACAAAGGGCAGAGCTGTCCACAGAGCATGCCAAGCACCTCCTCTGACCATCCAGGCTCCCAGGACGCTGGAGCACTCCCCAGGAGCCCCCACTTTGTTTTACAGGTTCCTGTTCTGGGTGGTTTGCTTCTGTGAGGGAGGCCATTTCTTCCCAGTCCCCAAAGCCTTTTATCCATTCTCTTGATTGGGCCTGAAGTCTGGAGGGGGCCAGCATCTCCTTTCTATCATCTCTGTAGCCCCCGAAGTGCCTGACACAATGACTTCCTGATTAAAAGCATTACTGGGGAATGCAAAGTACATATATTCTGGATGAACATGATTGCCGTCATCTTGCTGCCTTGTACTGTCACCCCTCTCCTGTACTGATATTTAACGTTTTACCTATCTGAGTAAGTTAATAGAGGGAAGAGTCTCATACTCAAAATTTAATAATTTCACCATTAATTCTTTTTCATAATATGCAATCAATAAATTCATAAATGACTCTATAAGAAGAACAGAGTAGCCATAAAGAAAGGTTCCCGGGGCTTCCCTGGTGGCTCAGTGGTTGAGAATCTGCCTGCCAATGCAGGGGACACGGGTTCGAGCCCTGGTCTGGGAAGATCCCACATGCCACGGAGCAACTGGGCCCGTGAGCCGCAACTACTGAGCCTGCGCGTCTGGAGCCTGTGCTCCGCAACAAGAGAGGCCGCGATAGTGAGAGGCCCGCGCACCGCGATGAAGAGTGGCCCCGCTTGCCACAACTAGAGAAAGCCCTCGCACAGAAACGAAGACCCAACACAGCCATAAATAAATAAAATTTAAAAAAAAAAAAAAAAAAGGTTCCCTAGAAAATCTGCATTAAAATAGTGGACTTTGCTGGCTGCCCACACAACAACCACATCCCCCTTCATAATAAGTCAGATTTCCAGTTAAGTATCCATTCTTTCTTCCTGTAGTTCATGTGCTTTGGGCAAGCTCATTCCTTACCATTTCCAGGGTGAGCCCAATCTAACCTAAGCCAATCCAGGTCACTCTTTCTTCTTTTCCATCAAGACTGATTCAAGGACTCCAGGACTAAGCCAATCACAAATGGCATCCCTTGGCCACTCAGATTAGTTCGAAAGTGGTTTGATCAGTTAAAATCTTGGGGCTTGGGCTTCCCTGGTGACAAAGTGGTTAAGAATCCGCCTGCCAATGCAGAGGACAAGGGTTCAAGCCCTGGTCCGGGAAGTTCCCACATCCCGCGGAGCAATGAAGCCCGTGAGCCACAACTACGCAAGCCCACGTGACTAGAGCCCATGCTCCGCAACAAGAGAAGCCAACACAATGAGAAGCTCACGCACCACAACAAAGAGTAGCCCCCGCTCGCCGCAACTAGAGAAAGCACGCACGCAGCAAGGAAGAGCCAACGCAGCCAAAAATAAATAAATAAATAAAATAAATAAATTTAACAACAACAACAACAAAAATCTTGGGGCTCTCCTGACACACTCCCAACCTTCCCTTCCCCTTAACACAGTCAAATACACGGTCTAGCAAGGACATGGCCTACAAAACTGCTGACTGCCAATCTGCAGCCGTGAGGGAGCCACCAGCCTTAAGATGAAGTAGCTACTTCAGAAAGGTAGAGCAGAAAGAAGGAAAGAAATGGGATTCCAGGGACTTCCCTGGTGGTCCAGTGGTTAAGACTCTGCACTCCCAATGCAGGGGGCCTGGGTTCAATCCCTAGTCAGGGGACTACATCCCACATGCCGCAACTAAAAAAAAAAAAAAAAAAAAAAAGATCCCACATGCTGCAATGAAGATCCCGTGTGCAGCAACTAAGACCCAACGCAGCCACATACATACATACATAACTAAATAATTTTTTAAAAAAAAGAAAGAAATGGGATTCCAGATGACTTTATAATAGCTCATAAATCAGATTAAAACCCAACTTAACCTAAGCTACCTCTGTAGAATTTCCACTACTAGGAACCAATAGTAAGGTAAGCTAATGAACCCCTCTGATTGATGTTCAAGCAAGCAGACATTTATGCAGTGCTGACTGTGCCTGGCACTGTGCTAAGTAGTGGGGTACAAAAATGGATATGCTTCAAATCCTTTCCCTGGACAACAGGTTAAAAAGACAAACATAAGGATGGTGGTTTTTAGAAAAAGGGGTAAACAGACTGCTGGGTAGCAGTAGGGGCTTAAACCCAGTGAGAGGAGGTGGGAGTCAGGAGAGTGTCACTTGAAGGAGGGGATAATAAACTGAAACTTTGTAAGATGAAATCGGAATGGCTGGAAGATCTCTCTTTTGACCTCATCTGCATTCTGTCTCTCATTCTTCTTTCTTCAGGGGCCTGGCAGGGATTCAGAAAAGAACTAGAGTTCTTTCCCTTCTTTGCTCTCTGGTCTATGCCAACGTGGCATTACACTCTGACCTGGAAATGGCCTTTCCCTTTACCCTAAACCAAAGGCTCACGGTGACAAACACTGCATTCATCACGTGAACCTGGGCACCTAACTGCTGACTACTTCTGCATTTCCTCTCTCCTACCTGGAAGGCTGTGGTAAACCTAGTGAGCCCTGGTTAACACAGAAATCAGTCTCATTAACCCCCCTACAGCTATTCCATTAGTTATTTTTTAAGTCACAGAAGTAGAACACAGCCATCATAACTACTCTTTCCTGAAGTTCAGTGTGTGTGTGTGTGTGTGTTTGTGTGTGTGTCCCCTCTGTACTGACCTAATTCCATCGAAACTGTAGTTTAACTTCATTAATCCAAGAAGACCCTGTAATAATGATCATTCTCCCTCTAGGAAAGTCTATACCTATGTGTCTCTGAAGACACTGCCCTTCTAAAAACAATGAGCAGTGAGAAGGAACAGAGAACAAAGTGTTTAGAACTATCACAACCTCACACCTCAATGTTTCATGACTTTTCTTGATCGATCTATGTGTATCTATTCCTCATTATTCCTGGGACCCTCAAAACTCTCCCAAATGTATGTGTCCTCCCCCTTCTCCCTCAATCATGTTTCCCCCTCATTTTTAGTATGTAACTTTCTCCCTCTGCCTGAGAAATTGCTTTACGTCTGGGGTCAGGGGAACCCCATATACTACTCAGAGGCACTTATAAAGAGCATAAGCCATACAGATGCTCTACTGTCATGACCCACCCCCACCCCACACTCTGCCCTGTGTTCCCAGAACACAGTCACCTTAGAGGAATAAAATCTGGAACTATTTTCAGTTTCCTCTAAGCAGGAAAAAATTCCCAGTAAGAGAACAGCAAAAGTCATAGAAATAGCATCTGTGTCAAGATCAAAGACTCCAGAGCTGGCATCCAAAAAGCAGGAGTTCACCCAGTGGGAATCAACTGTTCCCATGCTTGTACAGAAGCAAACCCAAGTAAAGAAAGATTCCTTCACATTGACACAGTCTAGTACAAACCACTTAACATAACCAGAATATAAATGAGCTTTAAATTTAAGGTATGATACAAAACTTTAAAACATGAATGGGGCTTCCCTGGTGGCGCAGTGGTTGAGAATCTGCCTGCTAATGCAGGGGACACGGGTTCGAGCCCTGGTCCGGGAGGATCCCACATGCCGCGGAGCAACTAGGCCCGTGAGCCACAACTACTGAGCCTGTGCGTCTGGAGCCTGTGCTCCGCAACAAGAGAGGCTGCGGCAGTGAGAGGCCCACGCAGTGCGATGAAGAGTGGCCCCCGCTCGCCGCAGCTGGAGAAAGCCCTCGCACAGAAACGAAGACCCAACACAGCCAAAAATAAATAAATAAATAAATAATTAAAAATGAATATCTGCTTAAAAAAATTGTCTAAAAAAACAAACAAACAAAAAAAAAAAAACCATGAATGTTTTCCCTTATAAATTTGGTCGGGTGAAATGTAAGCTCTACTATAGCAGAGTGTGTTACACTGAGGGTCAAATGTAAACAGTGGAAATTGTAGCATTAAAGACAAATCACAGCTCCAAAAGAGACAGCTCAAATCAAGGAGCAGCTAAGATCCATTAAAACTGCATTGAATCTGGGCTTCCCTGGTGGCCCAGTGGTTGAGAATCCACCTGCCAGTGCAGGGGACACGGGTTCGATCCCTGGTCCGGGAAGATCCTGCATGCCGTGGAGCAGCTGGGCCCGTGTGCCACAACTACTGAGCCTGCACTCTAGAGCGCACGAGCCACAACTACTGAGCCCACGTGCCACAACTACTGAGGCCCGTGTGCCTGGAGTCTGTGCTCAGCAACAAGAGAAGCCACCACAACGAGAAGCACGCGAATCGCAACAAAGAGTAGACCCCACTCACCGCAACCAGAGAAAAGCCTGTGCGCAGTGACGAAGACACAACACAGCCAGAAACAATAAATAAATAAAATAAAATAATAATAAAATAAATTTTTTTTAAAAACCACTGCATTGAATCTATTTGCAAAAGAATTCAGAGTAATGATAGTAAAGATGATCCAAGATCTCAGGAAAAGAATGGAGGCACAGACCGAGAAGATACAAGAAATGTTTAACAAAGAGCTAGAAGATCTAAAGAACAAACAAATGGAGATGAACAATACAGTAACTGAAGTGAAAAATACACTAGAAAAAATCAATAGCAGAATAAATGAGGCAGAAGAACAGGTGAGCTGGAAGACAGAATGGTGGAAATCACTGCCATGGAACAGAATAAAGAAAAAAGTATGAAAAGAAATGAAGACAGTCTCAGAGACCTCTGGGACAACATGAAACACACTAACATTTGCATTATAGGGGTCCCAGAAGGAGAAGAGAGAGAGAAAGGACTTGGGAAAATATTTGAAGAGATAATAGCTGAAAACTTCCCTAGCATGGGAAAGGAAACAGTCACCCAAGTCCAGGAAGCACAGAGATAAACCCAAGGAGGAACACGCTGAGACACATAGTCAAATTGACAAAAAAATTAAAGACAAAGAGAAAATATTAAAAGCAACAAGGAAAGGGACTTCCCTGGTGGCACAGTGGTTAAGAATCTGCCTTCCAGTGCAGGGGATGTGGGTTCAATCCCTGGTCAGGGAACTAGATCCCACATGCATGCCACAACTAAGGAGCCCGCTGGCAGCAACTAAGGAGCACATAGGCTGCAACTAAGGAGCCGGTGAGCCACAACTAAGGAGCCAGTGAGCCGCAACTAAGGAGCCCACCTGCTGCAGCTAAGACCCAGCACAACCAAAATAAATAAATAAAATAAAAATTTTAAAAAAGCAACAAGGGAAAAGCAACAAATAACATACAAGGGGGGAGTTCCCTGGCAGTCCAGTGGTTAGGACTCGGCACTTTCACTGCTGGGTGAAAGACCTGGGTTCAATCCCTGTTGGGAAACTAACATCCCACAAGCTGCTTGGTGGAAAAACAAAAACAAAAAAACATACATGGGAATTCCCATAAAGTTATCAGCTGATTTTTCAGCAGAAACTGCAGGCCAGAGAGGAGTGGCATGATGTATTTAAAGTGATGAAAGGGAAGAACCTACAACCAAGAATACTCTACCCAGCAAGGCTCTCATTCAGATTTGACAGAGAAACCAAAAGCTTTACAGACAAGCAAAAGCTAAGAGAATTCAGCACCACCAGACCAGCTTCGCAACAAATGCTAAAGGAACTTCTCTACGTGGAAAAGAAAAGGCCACAACTAGAAATAAGAAAATTATAAATGGAAAAGCTCACCAGTAAAGGCAAATATACAGTAAAGGTAGGAAATCATCCACACACAAATATGATATGAAAACCAGCAATCATGAAAAGAGGAGAGCACAAATGTAGGATATTAGAAATGAAATTGAAATTAAAAGACCAGCAACTTAAGACAATCATGTTTATATAGCTAGTGGGAAGCAGCTGCATAGCATAGGGAGATCAGCTCGGTGCTTTGTTACCCCTAGAGGGGTGGGATAGGGAGGGTGGGAAGGAGGGAGACACAAGAGGGAAGAGATATGGGGATATATGTATATGTATAACTGATTCACTTTGTTATAAAGCAGAAACTAACACACCATTGTAAAGCAATTATACTCCAATAAAGATGTAAAAACATTAAAAAAATAATAATACAGTAAGATTCCACAGAGGGGGAAAAATAACCAAAAAAACTTCATGGGAACCGCAAACCGAAAATCTACAATAGATAAAAAACGCACAAAAAAGAAAAAGCAATCCAAACACAACACTAAAGTTAGTCATCAAATCACAAGAGAAGAGAACAAAAGAGGAAGGGGAGAAAGAAGACCTACAAAAACAAATCCAAAATAATTAACAAAATGGCAATAGAAACATACATACCGATAATTACCTTAAATGTAAATGGATTAAATGCTCCAACCAAAAGATACAGAGTGGCTGAATGGATACAAAAACAAGACCTGTATATATGCTGTCTACAAGAGACCCAATTCAAATCTAGGGACACATACAGACTGAAAGTGAAGGGATGGAAAAAGGTATTCCATGCAAATGGAAATCAAAAGAAAGCTGGAGTGGCAATACTCATATCAGACAAAGTAGACTTTAAAATAAAGACTGTTACAAGAGACAAAGAAGGACACTACATAATGATCAAGGGATCAATCCAAGAAGATATAACAATTGTAAATATATATGCACCCAACATAGGAGCACCTCAATATATAAGACAAATACTAACAGCCATAAAAGGAGGAATCGACAGTAACACAATAATAGTGAGGGACTTTAACACCCCACTTTGATCAATGGACAGATCATCCAGACAGAAAATCAATAAAGAAACACAGGCCTTAAATGACACATTAGACTACATGGACTTAATTTATATTTATAGAGCACTCCATCCAAAAACAGCAAAATACACATTCTTTTCAAGTGCACATGGAACATACTCCAGGACTGATCACACGCTGGGCCACAAAGCAAGCTTCGGTAAATTTAAGAAAACTGAAATCATGTGAAACATCTTTTCCAACCACAACACTGAGATTAGAAATCAATTACCAGAAAAAAAAACTAAAAAAACACAAACATGTGGAGGCTAAACAATATATTACTAAACAACCAATGCATCACCAAAGAAATCAAAGAGGAAATCAAAAAATACCTACAGACAAATGACAATGAAAACACAATGACCCAAAACCTATGGGACACAACAAAAGCAGTTCTAAGAGGGAAGTTTATAGCAATACAATCTTACCTCAGGAAACAAGAAAAATCTCAAACAACCTAACCTTACACCTAATGCAACTAGAGAAAGAACAAACAAAACCCAAAGTTAGTAGAAGGTAAGTAATAAAGATCAGAGCAGAAATAAATGAAATAGAGACAAAGAAAACAATAGAAAAGATCAATGAAACTAAAAGCTGGTTCTCTGAAAAGATAAACAAAATCAATAAATCTTTAGCCAGACTCACCAGAAAAAAAAGGGAGAAGGCTCAAATCAATAAAATTAGAAATGAAAAAGGAGATGTTACAGCTGACACCACAAAAATACAAAGGATCATAACAGACTACTACAAACAGCTATATGCCAAAAAAATGGACAACCTAGAAGAAATGGACAAATTCTTAGAAAGGTACAACCTTCCAGGACGGAACCAGGAAGAAATAGAAAATATGAACAGACCAATCACAAGTACTGAAATTGAAACTGTGATTTAAAAACTCCCAACAAACAAAAGTCCAGGACCAGATGGTTTCACAGGTGAAGTCTATCAAACATTTAGAGAAAAGTTTACATCTATCCTTGTGAAACTATTCCAAAAAATTGCAAAGAAAGGAACACTCCCTAACTCATTCTATGAGGCCACCATCACCCTGATACCAAAACCAGACAAAGGTACCACAAAAAAAGAAAATTACAGGCCAATATCACTGATGAACATACACGCAAAAAGACTCGACAAAATACTAGCAAACCGAATCCAACAATACATTAAAAGGATCATACACCATGATCAAGTGGGATTCATCTCAGGAATGCAAGGAGTTTTCAGTATCTGCAAATCAATCAGTGTGATACACCACAATAACAAATTGAAGAATAGAAACCGTATGATCATCTCAATAGATGCATAAAAAGCTTTCAACAAAATTCAACACCCATTATGATAAAAACTCTCCAGAAAGTGGGCACAGAGGAAACTTACCTCAACAAAATAAAGGCCATATATGACAAACCCACAGCTAACATCATACTCAATGGTGAAAAGCTGAAAGCATTTTCTCTGAGATCAGGAACAAGACAAGGATGTCCACTCTTGCCACTTTTATTCAACATAGTTTTGGAAGTCCTAGCCATGGCAATTAGAGAAGAAAAACAAATAAAAGGAATACAAATTGGAAAAGAAAAAGTAAAGCTGTCACTGTTTGCAGATTACATGATACTATGCATAGATAATCCTAAAGAGGCCACTGGAAAACTACTAGAGCTAATCAATGAATTTGGTAAAGTTGCAGGATACAAAATTAACACTCAGAAATCTGTTGCATTTTTATACACTAACAACAAAAGAGAAAGAAACAATCCCATTTGCCATCACATCAAAAAGAATAAAATACCTAAGAATAAACCTACCTAGGGAGACAAAAGACCTGTACTCTGAAAACTATAAGACGCTGATGAAAGACATTGAAGATGACACAAACAGATGGAGAGATATACCATGTTCTTGGATTGGAAGAATCAATATTGTCAAAATGACTATACTACCCAACGCAATCTACAGATTCAATGCAATCCCTATCAAATTACCAATGGCATTTTTCACAGAACTAGAACAAAAAAAAAATTTTTTTTTCTCATGAACCATGTGCATGGCTAAACTTTTTAAAAATTTGTATGGAGACATGAAAGACCCTGAACAGCCAAAGCAATCTTGAGAAAGAAAAATGGAACTGGAGGAATCAGGCTCCCTGACTTCAGGCTATACCACAAAGCTACAGTCATCAAAACAGTACGGTACTGGCACAAAAACAGAAATATAGATCAATGGAACAGGATAGAAAGCCCAGAAATAAATCCAAGTACCTATGGTCAATTAATCTATGAGAAAGGAGGCAAGACTATACAGAAACGACAGTCTCTTCAAAACTGGTGCTGGGAAGACTGGACAGCTAACATGTAAAAGAATGAAATAGAATGTTTTTTAACACCATGCACAAAAATAAACTCAAAATGGATTAAAGACCTATATGTAAGACCAGATACTGTAAAACTCTTAGAGGAAAACAGGCAGAATGCTCTATGACATAAAACACAGCAATATCTTTTTCGATCTGTCTCCTAGAGTAATGGAAATAAAAACAAAAAGAAACAAATGGGACCTAACTAAACTCAAAAGCTTTTGCACAGCAAGGGAAACCATAAACAAAGTGAAAAGACAACCCACAGAGTGGGAGAAAATATTTGCAAACGATGCGACCAACAAGGGATTAATCTCCAAAATATACAAACAGCTCATGCAGCTCAATATAAAAAAACAAAACAAAACAAAAAAACAAAAAAAACCAACCCAATCAAAAAATGGGCAGAAGACCTAAACAGACTTTTCTCCAAAGAAGACATACAGATGGCCAACAGGCACATGAAAAGATGCTCAACACTGCTAATTGTTAGAGAAATGCAAATCAAAGCTATAATGAGATATCACCTCACCCCACTCAGAATGGCCATCATCAAAAAGCCTATGAACAACAGATGCTGGAGAGGGTATGGAGAAAAAAGGGAACCGTCCTACACTGTTGGTGGGAATGTAAATTGGTACAGCCACTATGGAGAACAGTATGGAGGTTCCTTAAAAAACTAAAAACAGAGCTATAGTATGATCCAGCAATCCCACTCCTGGGCATATATCCAGAGAAAACCATGGTTTGAAAGGATACATGCACCCCAGTGTTCACTGCAGCACTGTTTACAATAGCCAAGACATGGAAGCAACCTAAATGTCCATCAGCAGATGAATGGATAAAGAAGATGTGGTACATATATACAATGGCATATTACTCAGCCATAAAAAAGAATGAAATAATGCCATTTGCAGCAATATGGACGTGGAGACTATCATACTAAGTGAAGTAAGTCAGACAGAGAAAGACAAATATCATATGATACTGCTTATATGTGGAATCTAAAAAAAATGATACAAACGAATTTATTTACAAAACAGAAACAGACTTACAGACTTAGAGAACAAACTTATGGTTACCAAACGGGAAACGTGGGGGCGGGGAGATAAGTTGGGAGTTTGGGATTGACGTGTACACACTCTATATTTAAAAGAGATAACCAGCAAGGGCCTACTGTACAGCACAGGGAACTCTACTCAATATTCTGTAATAACCTAAATGGGAAAAGAATCTGAAAACAAATAGATACATGTATATGTACAACTGAATCACTTTGCCGTTCACCTGAAACTAACACAACATTGTAAATCAACTATACTCCAATATAAAACAAAAATTTAAAAAAAGGCTGCACTGAACACTCTTATCTGAGGATCCCACTCAAGACATGCTCAGAGTCATAGGATTTTCAGTCATTCAGCCATACAATGAGAAGAGCAGAAACTATTCTTTCGGAAAGTGGCCCATGGAGGTAAGATCACAATAAAAGACCTCATCAAAGTAGAGATGAAGGAAAGAATAATAGTTTTCAAAGTTATTTTTTAAATGACAAGACACCTGGTAGCATGGCACTGACCCTGCAGGCAGTAGGGTGGAGAATGTTCCTCTGGAAAAACTGAGCAGCCCTAAGGGGAAAAAATTATTGATAATAATACTCGAGGAGACTTCAGTGACTCACCCAGTCACTCCACAGAAAAGCCCATGCACGCAGAACTTCTAATCAGCTTTTTATTGCCTCATAAATAAATGAATGAACAAGGATTATCAAGACATTTGAGGAAAGCCTGCAACATAAAAGAACAAAACAAAACAGAAAAAAGAAAAAACAACCCAAACGTCCAAAAAAAAAGAATAAATTATGGTACATCTATATAATAGTTCCTTTGCAATTATTCTTAATTTGAAGCATGATATAATAGTAAGTGTAGAAAAATGTAAAAGCATGATCCCATTTTCTTTAAAATAAATATTAATAAATGGATCAGTGTTACAGAATGAAGAATTCTACAAGAGACCCACACAGTAGTCACCTAATTTAATAGAAAGGCACCACTGCAACTCAGAAAGTAAAAATTAATCTTTCCAATAAATAGTGCTGGCTATTCTAATGGGAGAAAAAAAAAATGAACCTTGATCTCCATCCTTATAAACCAAGAATAATTCACACTATACCCTGGACACAATCACACTTTTAGAACAAAGTTTATAATATATTCATGACTTTGGAAATATTTATCTTACGACCCAGCAACTCTACTCTTAGATATATACTGAAGTAAAATGAGTGTGTAAGTCCACCGAAGACATATGTAAGAATAGTCAGTGACTTCCCTGGTGGTCCAGCGGTTAAGACTCCATGCTTCCAGTGCAGAGGGCACGGGTTCGATATCTGGTCAGGGAACTAAGATCCCACATTCCCACATGCAGCGCGGCATGGCCAAAAAAAAAAAAAAAAAGGAATGGTCAAAGCAGCTTGATTTATTATAGCCCCAAACCGGAAACTATCCAAATGTTCATCAACAGCAGAACAGAAAGATTACGGTATAGTTATACAATAGAAACTGCCCAGCAATAAGGAAAGAACAATTACTACATGCAGCAACGTGGATGAGTCCCAAAGACAATGATGAACAAAAGAAGCCAGACTCAACAGACTGCACACTGTAAGATTCCATTTATATGAGGTTCAAGAACAGCCAAAACGAATCTACGGATATTGACTGGAAGAGGCACAAGAGGAGACTTCTGGGATGATGGAGATGTTCCACATCTTGAGCTGAGTCATGATTACATGGAACAGTTTTGGAGTTGTACATTAAGATTTTCATGCTTTGGCAGACAAGCCTGGGAAGGGCTGAGGGGACAGTCCTGAGGAGCCTTGATTAAAATGGGAAAAAAAGAAAAAAAAAAAAGATTTTCATGCTTTAAGTGTACAGTAACAGTAGACAGACAAAATTTGGCTAGAAGGAAAAAACATTTATAGTGGTTTTCCCTGGGTACTGGAATTATTGGCAATTGTTATTTATTCTGTATGTTTGAAAATTTCAATAAGGAACCTATATAGTCAGAAGAAAATTAAGTTTTCTTAGTGCTTTTTGGTATTTTCATGTTACCTACCTCTTTTTTTTTTTTTTTTAATGGCTAGAATGCCTCTGTAGACCTCCTGTCCCCTTCTAGTGCCCCAATTTCCCTTCCTATTATTAATTTTCCCTTGTGGATAAACTATTTTATATATGTTCTTCACTGCTTTTTACAGTGATTTTTGTAATTATGATTCTTTTTTGGTGGGGGGGCGGGCACGCCATGCGGCATGTGGGATCTTAGTTCCCCGACCAGGGATCGAACCCGTGCCCCCTGCAGTGGACGTGCAGAGTCTTAACCACTGGACTGCCGGGGAAGTCCCATGATTCTTTTTTTCACAAGACACTTCAGCTTCTTAAGTTCTTTAAATGTTTTTTCTCTGCTTCAAACTGAGAAGTCACTTGGCTAAGTACCAAACATGGGGTTAAAAAAAAAAATTCTCTTGGTTACATGCAGACTCCCCTACCTTGGAACTATTCTTATCTTCAAAGCCAGAAGTCATGCTTATCCCTCCATCTTTACATATCCTTCTTGGGAATTTATAAAATTGTAAAGTTTTTTTAAAAAAGGGCTGATTTTACTCTAAAGACCTCCTCTGTGTCTTTTCTGAACTCCCTAATTAGCTAGCCTTTTAATAGGATCTTCATAAATAGATTATTTTATATACTAGGTCCCTCAGTTTTTCTTGATTCTCATACCCATAATTTTGGTTATGGTTTGTTGGACTAAAAAAAGCTTTAGAATTACTGGTTTTGTGCTGCTCTATCATCTCAGGTTTACAGTTTTTGTTAAATTTTGGCATTGATGTGTTTGTTTATTCCATTCACACAGTCATTTGTTCCTTCTATAAAAAGTAGAGACAGTAGGTCAGGGAAGTCAGAGAAGGCTTCTAACGGGAAGCAATGATCACACCGAGAGTTAGGCAGAAAGGGAAATGCAGATTACTCAACCTTCGCACTCCGGTCAGAGATAACGCTCACAAACAGCCTTGCTAAGAGCAGACTTTCAGGATCACTGCAGCTTCTTTTTCTATAGTTATCCTTTATTTCTTTTAATAGGAGTCATGTAATTTTATTCGTTTGCTTGTCAGATACTATTGGCAGACCTAATCATTTGTTTATTCAACATTATTAAGTACTTACTACATGACAAGCCCAGTACTGAGGATATGAGAGAAAGAACTCTAGCTGCCTTCCTCTTCCCCTTCAGTATCACTGATAGTAAAAATAAAATTATTGGGACTTCCCTGGTGGCACAGTGGATAAGAATCCACCTGCCAATGCAGGAGACACAGGTTCGATCCTTGGTCTGGGAAGATCCCACATGCCATGGAGCAACTAAGCCCATGTGCCACAACTACTGAGCCTGTGCTCTAGAGTCTGCGAGCCACAACTACTGAAGCCCACACGCCTAGAGCCCGTACTCCGCGACAAGAGAAGCCACCGCAATGAGAGGCCTGCCCACCGCAACAAAGAGTAGCCCCTACTCAACACAACTAAAGGAAGCCTGCATGCTGCAAGGAAGACCCAACACAGCCATAAATAAATAAATTTATTTTAAAAAGTAATTAGAAAAAAGGTTGTAGTTTCCACATCAACTATTGGAATCCTTTAAAATAAATTAATAAAATTAAAATTAAAATTAAATTATCTTTTCCATTCGTCTGTTATTGCATCAGATGGAAAATGCTGGAAGTTCTCCAAATTTCAAGGGTATGGTGAGGGGGGTTTGACTATACAGACTAGACACTTTGGCTGGTTCAGAGGGCGGTCACCTCAAAGAGTCATGCAAGTTTAATGAAACTCAGGTACAAGTAGAGCCCGAGTGACCCCGCCAACAGGGGAAGTGGGTCCACACATAGTGTGAGCCTGCAGTGAGCCGAGAAAAGAAGCAACGGCATCAAATCTGAACCCCAAAGCCAAAGCCACAAGAACAGGCATTCCACAACTGCAGGCCTTCACCTAGGAAGAACCTACTCCTGACATGTACAGCTCTACAGTGGGGCCCTGGGGAATAGTAACAGCAGGGATTCACTTCTACTGATTTTTTTTTGGCCGCACGGCATGCAGGATCTTAGTTCCCCGACCAGGGATTGAACCTGCGCCCTCCACAGTGAAAGCATGGAGTCTTAACAACTGGACGGCCAGGGAAGTCCTTCGATTCACTTCTAAAAGGTGGTAGTGATGTTCCCAATAACAGAGCAACACCAGGAGAACTCTGATAGTTGACAGTTATCCTAACATGGACAAGATCTTTGTTTTAATGACTTGCTCACTATTTCTAACACATTTGGCTGTGTTACCATTTCCTAAGTTGCTTTTCTTTGGGGGACAGGCTGGAAGGAGACAATCTGCTGTTTTACTTCATTATTGTCTAAATACTGATGCTGGTGTCAACCTCTCAAATATTATTAGCCATCCCCTACCTCATCCATGATCTTTTGTTTGCCAGAGAGTTAACCAGGCCCAGAGCTGTCCTCATATAATCAGCGAATGAATAAACCAGAGCAGGTCTTCTGTATCAGCATTTTGGCTTGTGGCTTTAGAATAGCCTCTCAGTGGAATGCACATTGACACAGAGCTCAGAAATGGGACCCTTCACTGAACAAGGGCATCAAAGTGCACATAGGAGGCAAAAAATAATAGTGGATCATCCACCTCTGGAGGCCCTGTCCTAGAGTAATGAGGAGGTTCACTGTCTTATTTTCCTTTCTCACAAAGGCTATAAAACTACATATTGCTTGTATAACTGAGTTACACACAAAACTAAAAAAATCTACAAACGATTTGGTTTGCTAAAGCCATTCAGGTAATTGCTTTAAGCCACTGTCCCCAACATTAAGCTAACACAAAAATGTAAGTATTCTCCATTTGTCCTGATATATTAGATGAATAGTAAAGACTGAAAAGTCATACCCACACTAATAATCCACAGTAGTTCAACATTATTTGAAAATATGGCTATAGCCAATCTCATCTCCCTTCAACAATAAACTTGGTATGTTCATTTTAGTATGTTCCAGCCTTGGAGAGTTTGAGGGAATCCAGAGAAGTTCCCCTCGACAGAGGAAAACACATCATCTGCTAAAATCTTGTTGCATAAAGCTTTCTGTACAGAACCTCTGGCTGGATCCTGGATCCTGGCCTATCGCTCTCTAGGGGATAAGATCTATAACATTTACTAAACAGCCCTTTAAAAAAAAATCGCTACCTGAATTACTCAACCATCAAAAAGAATGAAATAATTCCATTTGTAGCAACATGGATGGACCTAGAGATTATCATCCTAAGCGAAGTAAATAAGAAAGGGAAAGACAAACACCATATGATATCACTTATATGTGGAATCTAAAATACAACACAAATCAACATATCTATGAAACAGAGACTCACAGAAATAGAAAACAGACTTGTGGTTGCCAAGGGGGAGGGGGATTGGGGGAGGGAAGGATTGGGAGTTTGGGATTAGCAGAGGCAAACTTTTATGTATGCCATGGATGAACAACAAGGTCCTATTGTATAGCACAGGGAACTATATTCAATATCCTGCAACAAACCATGATGGAAAAGAATATGAAATAGAATATATATGTATGACTGAGTCACTTTGCTATACAGCAGAAATTAACACAACATTGTAAATCAACTATACTTCAATAAAATTTTAAAAAAAGAGAGAGAAATGCAAATGCAAAACAACAACAAAAATCGCTATCTGAAAACATCTACCAACAACTAAGATAGCCTATCCTGAGCCGCCCAGGTATCATCGGTATCCTATTCCTCCCTAATGTTTGGAGGAAACACCCTTTCTGTTTTACAGTGGGTCCATTCTATTTTCTTATAAATTCTTCAATAAAGACTCATTTTTAAGTGAAACCTCAAATAATAAAAAACACCTTATTCCTTGAACCAGTAATTCCACCTTTAGGAATTTATCTTACAGGTATATACTAGTGCCAGTACACCAAAAAACCAATTATATACACAATTTTATACCACAAACACAAATATTTATTATAACATTTGCTTATAATAACTATATAACATATATATAAAATACATACACATACATATATGATATGTAACATCCCAAAGGCCCATCAGTATGGGGATGATTAAATAAACCATGGAATTTCCAAACCATGGAACTGCTATTTGACCCTTAAGAAGAATGAGGTAGAATTACATGTGCTGATAATGGAAAAGTGCCAACATAGTGAAAAAAGCAAATTATAACACAGAGCATTCTACTATCCAATTTGGGCTTAAAAATAAAGTTCTATTTCTAGACCTGAATAGATTACAGTTGTATTAATGAATATAATTATTCATGAAACTGTACTTTTTTGTTATACACACTTTCCTACACAGTTGGCCCTCTGTATCTGCGGGTTCCACAACCTTGGATTCAACCAACAGCAAATCGAAAATATTTGGAAAAAAATTTCCAGAGAGTTCCAAAAAGCAAAGCTTGAATGGCAACCATTTACACAGCATTTACGTGTTAGGTTTTATAAGTAATCTACATGTGCCACAACTACTGAGCCTGTACTCTAGAGCTCGTGAGCCACAACTACTGAGCCCGTGTGCCACAACTACTGAAGCCCACGTGCCTAGAGCCCATGCTCCGCAACAAGAGAAGCTACAGCAATGAGAAGCCCATGCACCACAACGAAGAGTAGCCCCCGCTCTCCACGACCAGAGAAAGGCCGCACAAAGCAACGAAGACCCAACACAGCCAAAAATAAATAAAATAAATAAATTTATAAAAAAAAATAATAATAAGTAATCTAGAGATGATTTAAAGTATTCAGAGGATGTGCGTAGGTTATATGCAAATACTATGCCATTTTATCTAAGGGACTTGAGCATCCACATTATTTTGGTACGAGGGGGTCCTGGAACTACTGAGAGATGACTACACACAGTAAATAATGAAAGTTACCTTTGGGTAATGTCTGCCCCATGGCTTTTAGGAGAAAATAACCTATTTCTTAACTCGTTGAGCAGGAAAGCCACACTTCTAGATGCTTCCAACAACCATCCAGCTACCACTGAGAACATGTTTTGTTCCAGCTCCAGGGCAGGATCCACAGCTGTGAATAGTCCCATGGGTTCCAGGCCAACCTCACCAAGGGCCCCTTCTCCAGCCTTTATTAGTCCTGGATGGTCCTCTGCAGAAGCCAGAGGACTACCTGAATGTAGGACAGCCTTCTGTCTTCAGCTTCTGGAAGGACTCCCCAAAGGTGGCCCTCACTCAGCCCCTTGTCCGACAGCTCCCATAATGCCAGCAAGCCCACCCCCCCACTGCCCACTCCCCCCTTGGGCACTCCAACCACCAGCTGCATCCCACCCCTCAGCTCGGGAACTCCGGTCAGCACCCCACTGATGCTGCTATCTTAAAGCCATGGGGAAGTGAAGGCTGGCTCCTGCTCAGAAAAAAAGGCTGGGGACCTCTGAATTACATCTAGTCATGGGATGTACAGGAGAGCATTGTAACTCTGGAACTTCAAACAGCCAGCCCTCAAAGTGACAATGGAGGGAAAATGAGCCCAGCAAGAGGGAGGGTAGGAAGCAAAAGCAGCAGTGAACAGAAGGGAAAGAAAAAGGGAAGAAAGCTGTTAACAGAGAAAGTGAGTTGAGGAGATTAAAGAATAGGTTAGAGCAGGGAGAGAGAGAAAAGGGAGGAACTCTGCCCCCTGCCAACTTGACAGGACACACTAGAAAGGGACAGTCTATCCCTCCCAACAAGCCTGACAAGGCCACTTCCCAGGCCAGGTCCCTCACCAGCACAGCCCCTGAAAGACAGGCTCTGCCTGCCCCCTCCCAGAGCATTAGACTAGGCTTTGTGGGAAAATTGAAATCTTGACGGCTTAGAAAAAGGCCCCTACAGCTTCATGTGCTGGCAATTTAACTAAGCACCCCTGGTTCCTGCCGGCTACCAGACCAGCCCTGGCTTTGCTCCACCATTAAGCGCGCTCCCCTGACCCTGTGCGAGAGCGGCAGCTCAGTCAGCGCCGCAGGGCGGCTTTAAAGGACAAGAGTGAATTTCACTGAACACCAGCAAGTACCAGTCACACCTGTCACGTGAGCACCCTAAGGACCAGACATCCCAGGGCAGCTCACTGCCCCCCCTTTCATTTTCATAGAATTTTTTAAAGGAATAGGCATTATGGACAAAAAGGTTAGAAAAAAACACATGCTAGATGATAACTTCAGAGTTCTGTCATTAGTAACATCCACCAAGGGCAACCGTATATATGGAAGACAAGGGGCCCAAAGTAGTATGGA
Source organism: Balaenoptera acutorostrata (assembly GCF_949987535.1). Lineage (NCBI taxonomy): Eukaryota > Metazoa > Chordata > Mammalia > Artiodactyla > Balaenopteridae > Balaenoptera > Balaenoptera acutorostrata. The sequence goes on along the minus strand of NC_080065.1, from coordinate 125,481,190 downwards.
GTATTGATGAATTAAAAACAAAAACAAGAAAACAAACTGCATCCACCCTGAACAAAAACCTGAGTTTTCCAAGAGCACACCTGCACAGAAAGAGCAACAGAACACAGCATCAATAAAGTCACATCCCTGGTGGAGGGCCTAGAATTTAATGTAGTATACAGGCTCACCACCACTTGGGCCTCCTTTTGGCAAACCTCATATCAAAACACCAGTGGTTTCAACTGACTGCATGTATTTCTTTTTAGTTCCTAGATTTTTCACTCTGCTGTCTTCCTGGTGTCATATAGCCATGCAGAGTTTCAGGAGATGGGACTCAAGGGGTCCTCTCTGAAGGCCTGCCTACCCCCAAACCATTCCTACCACCTGTTTACTGCCACCTGAAAACATTAACAGAGTGAGTCATATCTTTGGATGAAGGCAGTATTTTTCCAACTGGAGTATGTGGAACAATTTGGGGAATGTGGACAGACAACTTAATTTTAATAGTTATGCTTTTTAATATTTGCTTTCTATTTGTGGCAGGTGATAGTGGTTTCCAATTTAAGCCAATCATAGTTTCCCTTTCAAATAACTTTCAGAGTTTTTTTAAAATGGCATAATTTAAAGAAAAATGTTAAATAATAGTACTGATGGCAAAGAGATAAGACAAAAATCATGCAGGTGGAACACAAATTAAGTGTGAGAAACAGATAAAGTATCCACCTCCAAGCCCTTAGAATGCAACTACCCCTCGCTGGAGTTCTGCCACCATCACACATTGAATATCACCAAGATTTAGTTCAGCAAAGTCAGCAGAACCAGAGGATGCAGAAATTGGATCAGAGATTGACGAATCACACCAGCCTTTTGAGAGGGTGTTGCCAAAGAAAGGCTGGGGGTGGGGGAAGGGGGGACACGGGGTCTGGGGTCTCTGGGAAGCTAGCGGGCAGCAGGAAATAAGTAAGTATAGGCTTAAAGACAAGGACTCATGAGATAGGCACGTTCCTACAGAAGTCCCCCTCTTCACACATACTGTCCCCAAATGATCCTGCCCGAGGTCCCAATACTGAAAGCTGACAGGTGAAGTACTGAGAGCAGAAGTCTAGCACCACTTCCCAGGTCATCCTCTTCCCAAATACCTTTGCAATTCAATTGTTCCCCACCCCTACCTTTCTTTGAACACTGGCCACGAGGCCAGATAGATTTCAGTCGTGATTTATTTTCTGGGCCAATTCTCTTGAGACTAACTAATGACTCTTTAACACAAATCAGAGAACCGATGAAAGGCATCTGTGAATAAGGCATTACTCTCCAGTGAGTAAATTCAGGTAGATCAAACCCTCCTCTCGGGGCTTCCCTGGTGGCGCAGTGGTTAAGAATCCGCCTGCCAATGCAGGGGACACGGGTTCGAGCCCTGGTCCGGGAAGCCTGTGTACCACAACTACTGAGCCTGCACTCTAGAGCCCGCGAGCCACAACTACTGAGCCTGCGTGCTGCAACTACTGAAGCCCGTGTGCCTAGAGCCCGTGCTCCGCAACAAGAGAAAGCCACCACAGCGAGAAGCCCACGCACCGCAACGAGGAGTAGCCCCCACTCACCGCAACTAGAGAAAGCCCACGCACAGCAATGAAGACCCAACGCATCCAAAAAAAAAAAAAAAAAAAAAACCCTCCTCTCACCATGATTACCAAGACTCCCTTAAATCATTCACACGCATCACCACAATAAACTGAATATCACAATAAAGAGTCACACAAATTTTTTGGTTTCTCAGTGCAGATGAAAGTTATGTTTTCACTATACCGTAGTCTATTGTCTAAAAAAATAATGTACACACCGTAATTTTAAAATACTTCACCGCTGTGGGACTTCCCTGGTGGTCCAATGGTTAAGACTCCACGCTCCCAACGCAGGGGGCGCGGGTTGGATCCCTGGTCAGGGAACTAGATCCCACGTGCATGCTGTAGCTAAGAACCGGTGCAGCCAAATAAATAAATAAAATAAATATTAAATAAATAATAAAAAAAATACTTTATCACTGAAAAATGCTAACAAACTTCTGAGCCTTCAGCGAGTTGTAATCTTTTTTGCTGGTGGAGGTTTGAAGTATTGCAAGAATTACCAAAATGTGACACAGAGAAACAAAGTGAACAAATGCTGTCGGAAAAATGACGCCGATAGACACAAGGTTGCCACAAACCTTCTATCTGTAAAAATCACAGTATCTGCAAGGCCCAATACATTAAAGTACAATAAAATGAGGTATGCCTTTAATCAAAAGGTTCAGAAAAATATAAACCATCCTTTGTTTTTGGCAAAGCCTGATACCAGACTTGCTACCCACAGACACTGGATTCAAACCATTTATCTCCCTTGCTTTTTTTTTTTTTGTTTGGCTGCGTTGGGTCTTCATTGCTGCGTGCAGGCTTTCTCTAGTTACAGCGACTGGGGGGCTTCTCTTTGTTGTGGTGCGCAGACTTCTCATTGTGGTGGCTTCTCTTGTTGCAGAGCACAGGACTAGGCACGCGGGCTCAGTAGCTGTGGTGCACGGGCTTAGTTGTTCCGCAGCATGTGGGATCTTCCCGGCCCAAGGATCGAACCCATGTCCCCTGCATCGGCAGGCGGATTCTTAACCACTGCGCCACCAGGGAACTCCCTCCCTTGCTTTAGAAGTGAGGGCCCATCCAGTTTCCTAGCTCTGGTTTTGAGGCCTAAATCAGTACTAATATTCCACATATGTCTCCTAAAAACTACAAAAGAAGTCATTCTAAGCTCACTGCCTTTTGAAGAGCCCTTTGTATATAGTGCCCAAAATGGTGTGAACCTTTTTGGCCAGAGCCTGGAGGGTCAACTCATGCCCAATCCCCTTGTGTTTTAATTGCTGACTCCCATTTTACAGCCAAGCCAATTAGTAGGGCTGGTCAAGCGTGAGGAGCTTGGAGGCCTAGAACACAGCACTCAATTCAGCCTGAGAAAAACAGGAAGCCTCTCCGGTCAGAACTTCCCTGTGAGAACTATGCCTAGACAACAAATGTCACAAGTCTGAGAGTGGATGTTGTAGTTCTGTAGTTCCCTGGGCACGTCAGCAAGCACTTGAATCTCTATCTGATGGAGGACTGGCAGAGTGACTCAGGAGAATTGAATTTTAAAAGATGACTATTTCACTCCTCATTCAATTTAGTGAGCATTATTGCCCACTTCAGTCTCTTAAGTGCTTAGTAAATAACTCCTTTAGGGTTGAAAGGATGTTGGGTTGAAAGGATGTTGGGTCCAAAGCCCAAGAAGCTGCAAGGTTTACTCCAGGCACTCTAAACCAGCTGGATAAAGTGTGAAACAGTCTGAACTTAGTTACATATGAAATGCAAACATGCACTTACCCTCAGGCCTCCAGATCTGATTATTGGCTTATTGGTAACCAAGCCCAAATACACCAGGAAACAAAAACAAAAAAACCTTAGGGTGCTGAATGAGGCTTTTACAAAAAAATTTAGAATGTCCACCTCTTTTTTTATTTCACTGCATCTCAAAAAAATACGAATCATCCAAAAATTAAAATATTCTGCTTTGAAAGAGCTCAAATTTCATAAAAGCCTCCCATTAATATTCCTTCAGAACCTCTGTGAAGGACTTCCCTGGTGGTGCAGTGGTTAAGAATCTGCCTGCCAATGCAGGGGACACGGGTTCGAGCCCTGGGCCGGGAAAATCCCACATGCCGCGGAGCAACTAAGCCCACGCGCCACAACTACTGAGCTTGTGCTCTAGAGCCCACAAGCCACAACTACTGAAGCCCGCGCACCTAAAGCCCATGCTCCGCAACAAGAGAAGCCACCACAATGAGAAGCCCGCACACCACAACGAAGAGTAACCCCCCCACCCCGCCCCGCTCTCCACAACTAGAGGAAGCCCACGCGCAGCAACGAAGACCCAACAGAGCCAAAAATAAATAAATAAGTAAATTTATGAATAAACAAAACAAAAAAAACCTTGGTGAAGCCTTTCCTTTCGGCGGGGCGCGGCGGCAAGATGGCCGTGCAGATTTCCAAGAAGAGGAAGTTTGACACTGACGGCATATTCAAAGCTGAACTGAACGAGTTTCTCACTCGAGAGCTGGCTGAAGATGGGTACTCTGGAGTTGAGGTCCGAGTTACACCAACCAGGACAGAAATCATTATCTTGGCCACCAGGACACAGAATGTTCTTGGTGAGGAAGGGCCGACGGATCCAGGAATTGACTGCTGTGTTTCAGAAAAGATTTGGCTTCCCTGAGGGCAGTGTAGAGCTTTATGCTGAAAAGTTGGCCATAAGCGGTCTGTGCGCCATTGCCCAGGCAGAATCTCTGCATTACAAGCCCCTAGGAGGCCTTGCTATGCGGAGGACCTGCTATGGTGTGCTGTGGTTTATCATGGAGAGTGGGGCCGAAGGCTGCGAGGTCATGGTGCCTGGGAAACTCCGAGGACAGAGGGCTAAATCCATGAAGTTTGTGGATGGCCTAATGATCCACAGTGGGGACCTTGTTAACTACTATGTTGATACCACCATGCGCCACATGCTGCTCAGACAGGGTGTATTGGGCATCAAGGTAAAGATCATGCTGCCTTGGGACCCACCTGGTAAGACTGGCCCTAAGAAGCCCCTTCCTGATCACGTGAGCATTGTGGAACCCAAAGATGAAATACTGCCCACCACCCCCATCTCCGAGCAGAAGGGTGGGAAGCCAGAGCCACCTGCCGTGCCCCAGCCGGTACCCACAGCATAATAGGGTCTCCTTGGCCGCTGGATCTGGGGTCTGGATGTTGCTCTATAAAGACCTTTAATAAAATCTTTTTAAAAGAAAAGAAAAAAAAAAGAACCTCTGTGAAGGGGGCACTGCCCGTTACCCCATTTCAAGGTTGAGGACTGTTTCCAGCCAAGAAAGGAGGGCCTGCCCTTGGGTAACAAAGGTGCAGGCCTAGAACGCTCCGTGGGGGTCCCTGGCTCATACCCTAGCCCTGCCTCTCACCTGGGCCCAGTTCCCCTTAAGGGAGGGTATTTCTGTTCTTCAACAGAACAGCCAGGCCTGGTGTTTATCATCGCTTGTGTTGAGGGAAACACTATCCTTTTTTCCTAACATTGAAGTCTTAAATTCTCTACCAATGGGAACATTTGTGGGGGCGGCCGGGGTGAATGAAAGCAGAAAATTTCCCAAAACTCTCGGCCTACTTAACTGCCCTGACAGCACATAGTTACAGTGTCTGGGGGAGGGGGAGCGGACTGTTTCCAAAGGAAGCATGATTAGTTGGCCCTTCCAAATAATTCCAAAGACCATTTAGAAAATGGTTAACAGTTTTTTAAAAACGTGGCCCAGAAATCTAATTTCCAGCGATTCTTAATATTATGGGGCTCCTGGAGAGCCCCATAAAAAACTCTATCATAACAAGCCCGGCCAATGAATAGGTACACGGGAGGAAAAACTCTTTGGGTAAGTAGAAGTATGTGGTAAACACACTTGCTCAATGCTCAAATGACCTGTCTTAAGACATCTTTTACAGAGAATGATGTTGCTGATCTGACTGGGAAGCTCGCTCTCCCCAGCTGCCAGCACTCTGGATTTGTCCTCCCTTGAGTGCTGTACTGGTTTCTCCGTTTAATGCACAAACCAGCTGCAGCCACCTTGCCAAGTTCTCAGCAATTCCCTCAACTGCCTTTTACTGTACAGGATTCCTGGAGTCCAATTCTGTTTTCTGGAGTCAAACAAATACAAAACAAATTGGTGAGAAGTTTCAGCTATTTCACTTCCTCCCAGAAAACAGAAGTTTGTGAAAGGTTCAATCTAAAAATCACAACTGTGCTTTTTTTGGTCATAGGATCAGTAAATTTCAGAGCTGGAAAAAACCTATATATCACCAAATCATTCCTCTTCAAAAATCAAAATATCTTCTTCCTATTTCTCAAGAATTTAAGACAAAATGGCCAATTAACACTTAAGCAGCCTTACCTAAGAAGCCCACAAACTGAGGGTAGCAGGTAGGAAAGGGGAACTCTGTTCTACAATTAACGAAGAGAAGGGGGGGGTCCTCTCAGCTTCCCCAATGCCCCCATTCATGTTTGGGGCACTGATTACCCTTCAATAACTTCCCTGCCATTAAATCTCCTACCACTCGCTCAGGGTTGGGTTTCACCCTGGGGATAAGAGGTGTTTGTAGAACACTCTGAAATTTCTAAAGGGTAAGTGCTGTGGACGATACAACCTCAGTGCATATCAAGGGAAGCAAAGCCCTCAGAGAGTCATTAACTCACCCGGCCAAATGAAAAGAGAAAATGAGCCGCAGCTGCGTGCTTCCTTTCCCGCAAGAGAAGGAATTTTTTTTAAATCTGCTAACAATGGCCGGGGTAATTGGCACCTGGCTGCCTGCTCCCACATCCTTGTCTGCTACAAAGATTTCAGAAGCAGGGTTCACAGAATCCCAACGGACCAGAGTTCTCGGCGTTGTCACCTCTTTTCCAAGCTATTACAACAGCCTCCTCGGTGTCTCCCCATCCCAGTGTTCCCCTACCCCAACCCAGCCGACGCTTCAGTGGCTCCCCACGGTACACAAACCCCCAGCTGAGCGCTCAAAGAGTTCTTCACAACCGGCCCTAAATCTCCAAACTTCCCCTCCGCCCCCAAAACCGCCCTAGCACTCGGTCCAGTAAGTCACCGAATCGTCTTTCCCTTACCTCCAGCGCAAGGCTCAAGGTCTCCTTCTCCAGAGGTCCCCTTTCCCTCCCTCTACTCGTCCAACGCCCACAGCTGCCGGAGATTAGCCGCCCCCCTCAGGTCTCCGCTCAGATTTCACTTCCTCCAACAGGTCTATTCAGATCCCTATACACCGTTCTCAACAGTCAGGATTCCTTTCCCCCCGCAACACCTTTCCTGAACACACCCGGCCCCTGCTCCCACCCGCGGGGCTCCCGAGCGCTCTCCCGCCCCCAGCAGGCCCGGCTCAGAGCACGGAGTGGATCCCCGGCAGCGCCCTAGAAATCGCAGCCAAAGGCGAAGAGATGCAGAAACCTCCCGCAGACGTCCCGCGAGACCGGGTGTGGCGAGCCCAGCTCTCAGCCGACTCCTCGCAACGCGGTGCCCGTTAGTCCACTGCCCAGAGACCGGGCGGGCGGCGCCGGCTCTTCCCAGTCTCCGCCAGCGGCGCTGCGACGGGACCCGGAGGAGCAGCCGCGATGAGCCGGGGTGGGCATCGGGCCGGCTGCAACCGCTCCCCAGCTCCCGGCCTCTCTCCCAGCCCGTGCGCGCTCCTCGGCCGGAGCCGGCGCTCCTCGGCCGGAGCCGGCCCATCCCGCCCCGGGGCCCTTCGCTCTTCCGGCGTCCTCTGGGGAGCTCGGGGGTGCGCAAAACCCCGGAAGGGCCCTGCCCGCGCCTCACCCCCTCCCTGGTCCCAGCTTGGCCGGGTCCGGCTCCGCCGCACCTTACCTCTCTTCTCTTCGAACCTGCTAGGCACTGGTTCGGCCCGGACCCGCTGGGATCAGACGAGACTGCACAAGTCGCGCCGCACCTGCCAAGGAGCGAGTGAGGAGCCTGGACGCGTCTGACGTCACAACCGGCCCGAGCGCCGCGAGCTCGGAGTCACCTGATCACCTTGGCAACCCGCAAGGGGCGGGGCGGGGCGAGGCGGTGGGCGGTGTCACAACAAGAGCCCTGTCCCCTGCAGCTGGGCCTGGAAGCGCCTCCTGGAGCGCTGCCGGGCTGTTAGCGACGCGGAGACTCGAGGTCCGTCTCTGGCCTGGCTGCTCAGGTCTCCGAGTTGGGATGGATACCTGAGACTCCAACAGGCACTCCCCTCAAGTTCGATCAGTGCTCCGAGACTCCAGACGTTATCCCCTCGCCGCCAGTGCAAGTGCCTGGCTGGCAGGGCCTGTGTCCCCACCGTACCCTGTTCAGTGCGTGGCACGCAGGGTTCGCTTGTGGGCTGCTCCTCTCCGTGTTTTCTGGGTCTAGACCCAAGTAGGTTCGAGGGTTTGCTCCGCGAACTGTACCTGAGAGGACTGGGGCTGAGGCTGATAACTGGATTGCTCTCTGGCAACTTTCCCCATAAGCCTCTCAACAAGTAGTGCAGCCTTTGCTGGAGAAAGTAATAAGACTTCATTCATTCAGGAGAGGGGACGAGACGGGCTGTAGCCCAGGCCCAGACCTCCTGCCCTGAAGGCCTCCTTCTATTCCAACAGAAAGAGAAAGCACTGAAACGCTCCCAGAGCAAAGCCTAGAACAAGCCTGAAAGTCCTACTTGAAAAGCTTTTTTGTTTTGCAGATTAGATATCGATTTTCTCTTCAATTTCCTCCCCTTGCTCACTATAATCATATGCCTGCACCTCTATGACTTTCCATTTGCTAGACATAGACCATCAGCTTCAAAATGAAAATCTAACACTCCATGGAGGTCCTGGTTTGAAAGCCACTGCTTATTTCATCCCGTCACTTTCTGAGTTCCATTTAAGTTTTACTCTTCTAGTCCCTGCACCACTATGGAGGTTTCATGTATGTCGTCCTTCCCTCTCAGCCTGTGGGATTTTAAACCAAAAAGTTATTTTATAAATAACTTCTAATGAGCACATTTTGGTGCCTGGCAATGAGCAATGCCAGGCTGCTTGAGGCATGATCCTTGAAGATCAGGAGTTTATCGGTGGTGCACCTCATATCCAAGTACCACCTGTACTGTTTACTTAATAGTTTCATTTTAAGTGACACTTCTTTATTTTTATACATTTATTTAAAAAAGAAACTAGCGGGACTTCTCTGGCAGTCCAGTGGTTGAGACTTCGCCTTCCAATGCAGGGGATGCGGGTTTGAGCCCCGGTCGGGGAGCAATGATCCCACAGGCCTCGTGGCCAAAAAACCAAAACATAAAACAGAAGCAATATTGTAACAAATTCAATAAAGACCTTAAAAATGGTCCACATCAAAAAAAAAATCTTAAAAAAAAAAAAAGAAACTAGCATACAAACGGGAATAAAAGACAGTTGTGAAAGATAGTCATGACTCCAGTCAGAGTTATACTAATAGGAGAGAAGAGATTTAAAACATGAGCCCGGGGCCCAAAGGTCAGAGATTAGGAGGCAGGAAGATGGTGGGAGCAGGGCAGGGGCAGTCACACCTGGGGTGGCAGATCTGAGGAGGGGAACTCCGACTGCAGGTTAGGGACAGGTTGGGGAAGAGTTGGGCTAGAATGAGGTTTGAGGGAGGCAGTGGAGGGGAGAAGTGCTAGGAGCAGAGAGACTGGAGAAGGGGTCTAGAGAAAGGAGAAGGAGCAGTGGTTTGGGGAGAGGCTGCTGAAAGGAAACGTGTACTAACAGCATTAAGGGAAGGGAGGCTGAGAGGCTGCAAACGTGAGGATTGCAGAGAAGGAGGAGCAGGTGAGAAGAACCTGATGGAGGCCCGAGGGGAAAGCACAGGGCCTCTGAGGCTCTAATGCGGTCAGGGCAAGGTGAGGGTGAGGGAGAAGGTGGAGATAACTGCCCCGGCAAGGGAGCGAGGCTGGAGAGGGCAGCTGGGACATATGGGGTCATGCTGGGGGAGAAGAGATGAAAGAACAGTGTTTTCAGTAAGGTCCTTGGCCACTCCTCTTTTACTGAGCTGCTTGGGTGTGACAGGGCATAACCACCAAAGGAAAAATAGAACGTTCCCCACCCCCATCCCCACCACCCCCTTGAGGAAGGAGCGCTATCATATGAGTACAAACTCAAGGAATGTTACTTGGCAGCATCCAAGAACCAGAGACATGGCCAGGGAGCACATCCCACATGACTCTTTTCTAGGATTTGACCTCAAGTCCCAGGAGTAAGCAGCCAGCCAGATGTAGAAGTCACTGGAGTTTCTTCACAAGTTTCCATTCCCAGAAATAAAGAAAAATGTCTGTGTGGAAGGTCCTGACAAAGCATATTTTTTGTGAAAGTCCATTAGCCACTGGAACTGCAATGGATTTTCAACATTTGTGAACTCAGGAGAAACATCCAAGGATTGTGGAGGCAGCATGATGCAGGGGCTGGGAATTTGTGCTCTGAGGTTTGTTCATTTTGTGAAATCAGACAAGTTACCCACCTTCCTTGAGCCTCAGTTTTATCTGTAAAATGGGTATAATACCTACCTCAGGAGACTGTCATCAACTTGAGGTGAATTCTAGGTCAAAGGAAGAACCCAGAGTCACAGTTTTTCAGAAGGCCATTTAAAAAATCATTGTAGGGCTTCCCTGGTGGCACAGTGGTTAAGAATCTGCCTGCCAGTGCAGGGAACATGGGTTCAAGTCCTGGTCCAGGAAGATCCCACATGCTGCAGAGCAGCTAATCCCGTGCGCCACAACTACTGAGCCTGTGCTCTAGAGCCCGTGAGCCACAACTACTGAGCCCAAGTGCCACACTACTGAAGCCCGCGTGCCTAGAGCCCATGCTCCACAACAAGAGAAGCCACTTCAAGGAGAAGCCCGCGCACTGCAACGAAGAGGAGCCCCAGCTCACTGCAACTAGAGAAAGCCTGAGTGCAGCAATGAAGACCCAACGCAGCCAAAAATATAATTAAATTAATTTTTTAAAAAATCGTTGTATTTTCATTGGACCCCATTTGTTCATTCACCAGTTGGGTGAGAGAATGTTTCTTGGATGCCTAATGTACACTCCACACTGTGATGGATATGAAAGGAGCAAGTTCTCTGACTCGGTCCTCCAGACATCACACTCCTGATAGGACAGTGAGACAGCCTGAGAGCTCACAAAGCCTCTGTGAAATTGAGTGCTAAACTATGTCATGCCCTACTCTGCCCTCAGCATTCATGGAGAGGGATGCCATGCCAGCTGCATTGGCTGAAGTGGGATGTATAAAAGAAAGGGTCTGGAACAAAGCCTGAAATTTGGAGGATTTGGAGAAGTGGTGAGAGAAGAGAGCATTCTTGGTTATATCATCTGGACGACATGAGCACCTGGGGCAGGGGCTCAGTAAATATTTGCTGAATGAATAAATGAATGAATGAATGAATGATTGAACAAATAAGCAAAGGCAATAACACTAGAGAATGGTGGGCATAGCCATAAGATCAGCCTAAGTGGACTGTGGAAATTGGACAGTTGTGAGAAATAAGGTAGAGACACAGCAGATTGTAGAGGAGATTTTGAGACAGCAAAACCTTCTGATAGGAACATGGGGTCTGGAGCCAGAGTGACAGGGTCGAACTCCATCACTTATTGGTCACATGACCTTGAGTAAGTTATTTAACTTCTCTGTGCGTTAGCTTCCTTATCTGGAAAAAAATAGGGATAACATTGTTATCTACTTTACAGTGTTTTTATTTCCCACCCTCATCCCCACCCCCAGTGTAGCTATAGTGTTATTTTGAGGATTAACTAAGATAATGCATATGAAACCTAAATGTGGTGCTTGGCACATAGTAAGTGCTCCAAACTATTCACTTTTCTTTATTATTAGTATTAATTTTATTAAGGCCTGAGAAGAGTATAGATTTAATACAAAAAGTATAGGAAACCACTGAAGCTCCTCAGAATGGGAAATGGGAATGGGATGCAGTGTTTTGTAAAGAATCATTTAGCCCCAGAATTCAACCTGGTCAGAGGGGAGAGTAGGGGCAAAGGTGCGGCCCCAAAGGGTAAGGAAGAGCTGACCAAGGACTAGAAACCACCCCTCCTGAAAAAGAGAAAGACTGCGCCCCCTTGCTCACACGTGTGTGGCGGTCAGAGCCTGGCAGGCAGAGGCACTCAGTAACCCTGTTAAATTAACATCTCTACATGCTGCACAAGTCAAACAATGACTTTCTGGAGCTCTCAGGCTCAATGGCAAACACTGTGGAATTCCCCTAAGAACAGAGTTTTAAAGCACTGGAGAAATCCACTAAGACTTGGCCTCTGGCTTATTTCAATGTCTTCCCCCCATGGAAGCAGTTAAATGAACACATGTGAAAGGAAAGCCAGTGAGTGTGGGCAGCACATGCACAAAACCCAGAAAAGAAGGACCAGATTCTTTTTTTGTGTGAGGGTATTAAAGAAAGGAGGAAAAAATTTCACTTCTACTGTGCACTAGCTCACTGCTCTGCCTGGTTCTAATGGAATTTGAGGTTCATGTGAAGGAGAAAGAGGCATGAGTTTGCTTCTGGTCATGGTTCAAGGTTTGGGTTTCACCTGAGCAATGAGTCTCACAGTTTTATGCCTCTTTTTCTGATTTACATTTTCGAATTCCAATTTGCTAGTCAGGAGTGTCTCCATCTCCACTGCAAGTGACTAAAATGCTGTTCAAATCAGTTTAAGAAAGAGGGAGAGAGAATTTATTGGCTCTTGAAACCAGGAGTCCAGAGGCAAATCTGAACTTCAGGCATAGCTGGATCCAGGCACTCAAACAGTATCACCAGGAGTCTCCTCTCTTGCTCTCTCAGCTCTCTTTTCTCTGCATTCTCAGGCAGTCCCTCTGAGAGTGTCAGAATTACATTCTCATAGCAAAAAGTTCCCAGCAGACAAAAGGCTTTCTCTTTCCCAACAGTACTAAGAAAAGCTCCAGACTGGAGTCTGTTTGCATCGGCTTTGGGTAACTTGCTTTTCTCTGAATGTGTGGTTGCAGCCAGGGGATGTGACATCTTGGCTAGTTCCATGCTGTCCTCTGGAGCCTGGGAGTAAGGTTAGGCCCCCAAACCCCACAGTTTAAAATTTGGAAGGAACAGCTTCCCCAGGAAAATAGAAGCTTAGTTACCAGCACTAGGAAGAACGGATGCCTAGCAAACAAAAAACACAGCTGACCCCTACAGGCCACCGATACCAAAACCACAAGCTTATTGAAGAGTCCTGTAGGCACATGTAACATAATATTCCAATATTATTCCAGTAGGATAGCTTTGAATCCACTTGGGGGCCAACTCACCTTCCGTATTTCCAGGAAAGTTGCATCCACTGGGGTGCAAACTCCAGCACTCAGAGGTTGTCTTGCTGAGATCATGGCATAGAACCCACCACTGGTTTTACCTAAGTGCACTCTCCTCTCTGGAAGTATTACTTCTGAAGAAAGTGCTTCAGGGAGCACTTCATGCTTTAAATGTGTTTGTACAGCACCTTGAGTTCTCAAGAGGCATCACATAAAGCCGTGCAATTTTAATTGTGACTTTTTGAAGCACTGATTTCTGAAGTGGCCTGGCATTCAGATAATGATCTTAGAAACCCAGCCCTGGAGGAAAACATATTTTTCTCCTAGGCTGTGACTCAACTGAGTATGAAGTTCCCATCAACTCTTAAGAATCTCCCTACTTTTTGATATTTTGAAAATAAGAAAAAAAATCAGCACATATAAATTTGAAATACTCAGCCCATATGTCCATTTGCATTTATATTTATACAATGGACAAATGATGATTTAGCACATGACATATGAAGAATAAGAACTCAGGGAAACATTAAATCCACATATTCAGTCAGCACATTTACTAAGTGCCAACTGCCAACCATGTGCCAGGGACTGTACTAAGCTCTAGAGATGTAGGAATAAGCAAAACAGATTTTCAAAATCCTTGCTTATATCAAACTTACATTTCAGTAGGTGTGTCCATTTGTATACAGTGTTGGGTCTGCCCTGCGTCGTTGACAGGAATTAGTCATAATCACCAATAAACATACAGGGCAAATTCTCAGTGAGTGCTTCCTCTAAGGCAAGGCTTCTGGCCAGTGCTCTGCATGCATTATCTCATTATTCTCTTCTTCCTAGGGATTAAAAACAGGCTTCAGAGAGATGTAGACACCTGTTCAAGGGGCCCTAGGAGGTAAGGGGTGGGCCAAGACTGAAACTCGTTTCTCCGTATCTGCCTTTTAACTTGTACCCTTTCTTAGGGTGTGGAAGGAGGAGGATGGGGAGTGGTGGGGTTATGGCAAACTGGAGAGCAAACTCTGTGCAAAGGGAGCCATTATCTGGCCACTTGGCCCAGGGGAATGTGGCCCAGTGCGGCCAAGTTTTCTGATTTTTTTCAAGAGAAGATGGCAAACAGGATTTAGATGTGAAAACCAATTTTAAAAACACTGTGAAAGCCAATCACAATCTGTCTGAGCATCATTCAGGCCACAGGTCTGCCCCTCCATGAAATAGCACCCCCCCAAAACTAAATGTGGGTAGAAAAATGCAAATACAACTCTGGTTCTTGCACAAAGTAGTTGTCAGGTTGATTTGATAAGGCTAAGGCAAACAGGTGCCCCTGTTTACCAATAAGGCAAAGTCCTTAATGAAAGGTAACTGAGGGAGCAGCTGGAGCATTTCAACCCCCCTACCGTGGAGGAGGTTGCACTGAGCCATCTTAGGCTGGGTTGACAGGCCACGCTTATCGGAAAGGGAAAATTTAACTTCAGGGCGGGCTTCGTGTTGCATCTGAGGTCCTAATAATGATCATTATGCTGTCAGCACACAAGATGTGGTTCAAAATAATTCTCCTCCTAAAAGTCACATTCTGCTCGCTTCCTGGCCCTTCCTTGCCTCTTCCCCTCCGCCCCAGGCCTCCCACGCTCAGCAAGCCTTTCCTCTTACCCACCCTGTTTGCCAGGGGATGGCAGCCACAGGACAGACGGTGGTCTCATCACTGGGGTGGTCTGAGACTGGAACAGAGTTGGTTGCCTATAGGTGGCAGTGCCTCTTCCTGTCCTGGCCTTTGGAGGGAGGGAGGGGGCACAGGAGAGCTTCCACGTTTAAAAAACATTTGCACCATCAATAGACTGAAACTCTACAAGACAATAGTTTTGCTTAAAATGTGTAAAGGAATTCCCATCTTCTGGATCTTAGCAAGATCAGAAAACCTCTGTTTACTACAAGAATTGTTTCAGAAAGGAAAGTGAAATCTGGCACATGAAAAATCCCCTTTCTATCCGCTCTCAAGATAGTAACTTTGCAGACATATGCCATGTGTATTCCATCACAGCAAAACAATGCTGTCGTGCACTGGGGACAGATTTGCTGCTGCTGCTGAGGCTGCTGCTGCCACCGCCGCCTCCACCACCTCCTTCTGTTGCTTGGATAAAGCTGAGGCATGTGGCACTGCTGTGAGATTCTTAGAAGATGGGCAATTGTTCCTGGCTGGGACCCTACAAGTCGATTTGTACCATGAGGCTCTAGATCCTAGCTCTTCTGGGCCCTGGGAGCCTTTTCTTTGGAAAACACACATGGTAAGGACTTAGACACTTTCTGAAAGGGACAGGACAAGGAAAACGTGTACTCTCCCCCATCCCTTGCTTGGACGATCATTTAAGACAGCGGTCCCCAACCTTTTTGGCACCAGGGACTGGTTTCATGGAAGACAATTTTTCCACGGACCGGGGGTGGGGTGGGGTGGGGGGATGGTTTTGGGATGATTCAAGCACATTACATTTATTGTGCACTTTATTTCTATTATTATTACATTGTAATATATAATGAAATAATTATACAACTCACCATAATGCTGACAGGAGGCAGAGCTCAGGCGGTAATGTGAGCGGTGGGGAGCAGCTGTAAATACAGATGAAGCTTCGCTTGCTCGTCCACCACTCACCTCCTGTTGTGTGGCCCGGTTCCTAACAGGCCATGGACTGAAACCGGTCCATGGCCCTGGGTTTGGGGACCCCTGATTTAAGAGGTGAAGTGACTTCTCCCACTCGGGGAGGCAGGGTAATGCTATGATTAGGAGTGTCCAGAGACCTGCATTCCAGCCCCAGTTCCCCTACATCCTCATCTTGGAACCCAGAACATTTTACTAAATATTTTTGGGCCTCAGTTTTCTCATTTGTTAAGTGGAAATAATAATAGGCCCAGGCACATAGAGATGTTGCAAGGGTAAATTGATGCGCGCAAAAGCTGCTCTCTTTGCACAGAGCACTTCTCCAGGTCACCGAAGCCTCCATGTATCCCCACCATGGCTACCCTCCATCCACACCCTCGGAGAGGGAACAAGTTAAAAGGTATCTGCTTCATCTTGGCCCTACCGCTAATTTCTGTGGCTCCTTGGTCAGGTGATCAGGAGTTACACATGACGACCAGGGCCACTCTAGTGCAATTCTTTTTTTTTTTTTTAATTTTATTGAAGTATAGTTCATTTATAATGTTGTGTTTAATTTCTGCTCTACAGCAAAGTGACTCAGTTATACATATATATATTCTTTTTCATATTCTTTTCCATTATGGCTTATCATAAGATAT
Organism: Balaenoptera acutorostrata; assembly: GCF_949987535.1. Lineage (NCBI taxonomy): Eukaryota > Metazoa > Chordata > Mammalia > Artiodactyla > Balaenopteridae > Balaenoptera > Balaenoptera acutorostrata. Next base: position 125,465,052 of record NC_080065.1, on the reverse strand, counting down.
TGAATACAGTCCCCTGTGCTATACAGTAGAACCTTGCTGTTTATCTCTAGTGCAACTCTTTAGCTGCAGCAGGGGAGACCTTTGCACCCACTACCCCCAGAGCCTTATTTTGGACACCACCTTTGCCTGAATTTCTGGCTGCTTTGGCCACAGTCCAGATGAGAGTGTGCCTGTCGTCCACCTCCTGCTCCAGGCCCCTCCCTGGAGAGGCCAAATTGACAGCTCTGTAGGTGTGGGGTCCACCTGCGTCAGAGTGGGAGGGGCACTGGGTACACATGCAGTTTCCTGGGCTCCATCCTAGACCCACTGCTTCCGAATCACTGGGGCCAGGGCCTAGGAATCTTCAAGTAACAAGCCCTCTGAGGGAGCAGAGCCCATAAAAGTTAGCACTTATGGCCCTCTGGTGCCTCAAACTCTGTAGATGTTTTCCTCAACCTGTCTCTCCTCATGTGTCCGGCTTAACTGGACCACCGTCCTGCAGGGAAGCCAGGCCTTCAAGCCAGAGACCTGAAGTTCCCTGAGTTCGGGATAGTTCTGATTACCTCGTAGCAGAGTTTGGCCCTTCTCCCTGCCCCACTCATCCTTGTTCAGGCCTTCCCCGTGATTTCACACCAGAACCAGCGGTCTTGCTCTCCATGTGCCCAATCTGGAGGTCTTGATCCGAAATATAAACTTGGCCCTAATACTCTCTTACTTAAAATTCTCTAGGGGTTTCCCATTCCCTGCAGGATCAAGTCTGATGAGGCGTTTATGTATTTTGGCCGCACCTCACGGCATGTGGGATCTCAGTTCCCTGACCAGGGATCGAACCCTTGCCCCCTGCAGTGGAAATTCCCAGTCTTAACCAATGGACCGGCAGGGAAGTCCTTGATGAGGCATTTAAAAGCCTTTCTCTTCAACCTCAGATCTCCTGCCACTCCCCTAGAGGCAAAACTCCAACTAGACTTATGTTATGCTCAGGTCTTTGAATGTTCCATGGAGCTGCTCACCTCTGGGCTACTATAGACACAGCACCCTCCACTGGAACACCCTTTCTCCTCTGCTACTCTTCCTTCAAGTCTTGGCTGAAATGTCACCTCCTCTGGGAAGCCTTCCCAGATGTTCCCAGGTAGCGCTGACTACTCCCTCCTCTTTCCCTGTACACGTCCCCAGAATATCACCCATGACCCTGTATTGCCTTTATTTGCTTATGTGTTTCTGCTCCACTAGACCCATGAGGGATTTGCATTTTATTCATTTCAAATTCCACACCTTTATTGGGGCTGATAAGGTTGTACGTGATCTGGCTTCTGCCCAGCTCTCCACCCTGTCCGTACCAGTCTCTGCCCTACCCACTTCACCTAGTCACACTGGCCTTCAGACTGGTCCCAAGATTATCAAACTCCTTCCTGTTCTGGGTCTTTGTTCCCACATTGACCTTTTTCTGGAATGGCCTCCCCTAGATCTTTCCATGGCTGTCTCCCTCTTGACATTCAAATCTCTGCTCAAATGTCACCTCCTCAAGAATCACTTGGCCAACCAATCAAAAGTAATCTTCCTTCCCCCCATTCTCTCTTACATACCATATTTTCTTCCCTTCGTAGCATTTATAGTTAATTCACTTTAAAAATCAGCCTTATTGAGGTATAATTTGCATACAATAGAATGCACATGTTTAAGGTGTACAGTTATGTGAGTTTTGACAAATACCCAAGTATCCACCACTCTACGAAAGATATAGAATATTTCCATAATCTGTACAATTTTCCTGAGTCCTCTTTCCAGTCAATATCCTCCCTCCCCATGGCCAGCCCCAGTCAATCTCAGCTCTGCTTTCTGTTCCCATAGCTTCATTTTGCTTGTTCTAGAACTTCATTTAAATGTAATCATCCAGGGATTTCCCTGGTGGTCTAGTGGTTAGAATCTAGCGCTTTCACTGCTGTGGCCTGGGTTCAATCTCTGGCCAGGGAACTGAGATCCCACAAGCCACGCAGTGCAGCCAAAAACAAAAAAAACCAGTGTAAATATAATCATCCAGTATGTACTCTCCTGTCTGGCCTCTTTCACTCAGCATAATGTTCTGGAGGTCCATTCATGTTGTAGCATTTATCAGCATTTGTTTCTTTTTATTACTGAGTAGTAAGCTATTGTATGAATATACCACAATTTATCTATTTGCTTGTTGATGGACACCTGGGCCATTTCCAGTTTTGGGCTATTATGAATAATGCTGCTTTGACTTACAGACATAGAAAACAAACTTATGGGCTTCCCTGGTGGCGCAGTGGTTAAGAATCCACCTGCCAATGCAGGGGACAAGGGTTCAAGCCCTGGTCTGGGAAGTTCCCACATTCCGCAAAGCAACGAAGCCCGTGTGCCACAACTACTGAGCCTGCGCTCTAGAGCCTGCGAGCCACAACTATGGAAGCCCGCATGCCTAGAGCCCGTGCTCCTCAACAAGAGAAGCCAACGTAATGAGAAGCCCACGCACCGCAATGAAGAGTAGCCCCCGCTCGCCGCAGCTAGAGAAAGCATGCATGCAGCAAGGAAGACCCAACGCAGCCAAATATAAATAAATAAATTAAAAAAAGAAAACAAACTTATGGTTACCAAAGGGGAAAGGGGTGGCAGAGGAATAAATAAGGAGTTTGGGATTAGCAGATACAAACTACTATATATAAAAGAGATAAACAACAAGGTCCTACTGTATAGCACAGAGAACTATATTCAATACCTTGTAATAAACTATAATGGAAAAGAATCTGAAAAAGAATATCTCTATCTATCTATCTATCTATCTCTCTATGAATCACTTTGCTATATACCAGAAACTAAGATGATACTGTAAATCAACTATACTTCAATTTAAAAAAATCTAAAATTAAATAAATAAATAAATAAATAAACCTGCTATGACAATTCATGACAAGTCTTTGTGTGGACATACATTTTCTTTTTTCTTTTCTTTTGTGTGTCTGTGTGTATGTGTGTTGCTAGTAATTACCTTATTCACTTAATAAATATTTATTATGTACCAGGCCCCCGGGAACAGGAGTAGCGGCGTGGGGAGAGGGGGACTGGAAAGAAGGAAAGCAGGACAATGGTGTGTTATGGAGTTGGTCACCACTGTGGGCAAGTGGGGCTCAATCCGGCGGGGAGGACCTGCTGAGGAGCAACACGGAGGGCACCTCAGAACTGTCCACCGAGCATCAGAGAAACGAGCGTATATCTGTGGGTCCAGGGTTGCCCCAGTAGGGTTAAGTTCCTCACACTTCCAGGCCACAGTGCTTGAGTCCAGACACAAGCCTGGGCAGAAGGCAAGACCTGTGGGGAGCAGCTAACCCAAGGCGCTTTTACCTGCCCCAAAACTGGTTGTCATGGCGACGGCTGAGTAAAAGGTGGGCCAGGATGGGAGGAGGGTCACAAGAGGTCTCCGATACACATTCATTCAACAAATATTTATTGAGTGTCTCCTATGTGCCAAGCACTGTGTTAAGCACTGGAAACAGTCATCAAAAAGCCAATCCCTGTCCTTATGGGGGAGACAGACAGTAAACAGTTCAGTAATGGATATAGTATTGTGTCAAGCAGAGATAAGTGCCTTGAAGAAAAATAAAACAGGGTAGGAGAACTGTGAGCTGAGTGGAGGGATGGGGCTCATTTGGACCATCAGGGTAGGCCTCTGAGAAACTGATATTAAACAGAGAGTAAATGGAGCGAGAAACTGAGTCACCTGGATACTGAGGGTAAGAACATTCCAGCGGAACAAGCTTAGGGTGTCAGAAACAACAGGGAGGTTGCTGCGGCTGGAGCCGAGTGAGACCCAGAGGTCAGGAGAGAGGGTCTGGCAGGCCTCAGAAATGAGCTTGAATTTTATTCTTAGCGTGATGTGAAGCGTATTTTAAGAAGGGTCGTGACACGGTCTTACTTACGGTTTAAGAGTTATGTGGGGTTGTATTACACGTGTATTAGAATGGCTGACATTTTTATAAAAAAGTGATAATACCCAGTGCTGGCAGGAATGCAGAGCAACCGTAACCCTCATACAATGCTGGTGGGAATGCAAAATGGTAGAGCCAGCTGGCAAAACAATTTAGCCATTTCACATAAATTTACACTTACCATGCAACCCAACAATCCCACTCTTAGGTATTTACCCAAGTGAAGTGAAGCTTATATTCTCACACAAACCTGTTGCACAGATGTTCACAGTAACTTGATTCATAATCACCAAACACTGGAAACAATTCAAATATCCTTCAACTGGTGAATGGCTAAACAGTGGCACATCCATGTAAGAATACTACTTAGCAATAGAAAAGAACAAACTACCAATCATACATGCAGCAACTTGGAGGAACCTCAAGAGCCTTACGCTTAGTGAAAAAATTCAATCTCAAAAGGTTGCATACTGTATGATTTAATTTATACAACATTCTCAAAATGACAAAACTATGGAGACGGAGAACAGATTAGTGGTTTCCAGGGGTCAGGGAGGAGGACCAGGGAGGCATGAAGTGGGAATGGGTGTCACTACAAAGAGGTAGCACTAGAGAGTTCTTCCTAGTGATGTTAACAGTTGTGATGTAACAGTTATCAATCTCTTTTTAAAATTTAATTTTATTTATTTATTTTTATACAGCAGGTTCTTATTAGTTATCCATTTTATACATATTAGTGTATATATCTCAATCCTAATCTCTCAATTCGTCCCCCCCCCCTGCTTTCCTCCCTTGGTGTCCATACTTTTGTTCTCTACATCTCTGTCTCTATTTCTGCCCTGCAAACTGGTTCATCTGTACCATTTTTCTAGATTCCACATATATGCATTAATATATATTTGTTTTTCTCTTTCTGACTTACTTCACTCTGTATGACAGTCTCTAGATCCATCCACGTCTCTACAAATGACCCAATTTCATTCCTTTTTATGGCTGAGTAATATTCCATTGTATATATGTAACACATCTTCTTTATCCATTCGTCTGTCAATGGGCATTTAGGTTGCTTGCATGTCCTGGCTATTGTAAATAGTGCTGCAATGAACATTGGGGTGTATGTGTCTTTTTGAATTATGGTTTTCTCTGGGTATATGCCCAGTAGTGGGATTGCTGGGTCATATGATAATTCTATATTTAGTTTTTTAAGGAACCTTCATGCTGTTCTCCATAGTAGCTGTATCAATTTACATTCCCACCAGCAGTGCAAGAGGGTTCCCTTTTCTCCACACCCTCTCCAGCATTTGTTGTTTGTAGATTTTCGGATGATGCCCATTCTAACCAGTGTGAGGTGATACCTCATTGTAGTTTTGATTTGTATTTCTCTAATAATTAGTAATGTTGAGCAGCTTATCATTTGCCTCTTGGCCATCTGTATGTCTTCTTCGGAGAAATGTTTATTTAGGTCTTCTGCCCGTTTTTTGATTGGGTTGTTTGTTTTTTTTAATATTGAGCTGCATGAGCTGTTTATATATTTTGGAGATTAATCCTTTGTCGGTTGATTCATTTGCAAATATTTTCTCCCACTCTGAGGGTTGTCTTTTCGTCTTGTTTATAGTTTCCTTTGCTGTGCGAAAGCTTTTAAGTTTCATTGAGGCCCATTTGTTTATTTTTGTTTTTATTTCCATTACTCTAGGAGGTGGATCAAAAAAGATCTTGCTGTGATTTATGTCAAAGAGTGTTCTTCCTATGTTTTTTTCCTCTAAGAGTTTTATAATGCCCGGTCTTACATTTAGGTCTTTAATCCATTTTGAGTTTATTTTTGTGTATGGTGTTAGGGAGTGTTCTAATTTCATTCTTTTCAATGTAGCTGTCCAGTTTTCCCAGGACCATTTATTGAAGAGACTGTCTTTTCTTCATTGTATATCCTTGCCTCCTTTGTCATAGATTAGTTGACCATAGGTGCGTGGGTTTATCTCTGGGCTTTCTATCCTTTTCCATTGATCTATATTTCTATTTTTGTGCCAGTACCATATTGTCTTGATTACTGTAGCTTTGTAGTATAGTCTGAAATCAGGGAGTCTGATTCCTCCAACTGTTTTTTTCCTCAAGACTGCTTTGGCTATTCGGGGGCTTTTGTGTCTCCATACGAATTTTAAGATTTTTTGTTCTAGTTCTGTAAAAAATGCCACTGGTAATTTGATAGGGATTGCATTGAATCTGTAGATTGCTTTGGGTAGTATAGTCATTTTCACAATATTGATTCTTCCAATCCAAGAACATGGTATATCTCTCCATCTGTTTGTGTCATCTTTGATTTCTTCACCAGTGTCTTATAGTTTTCTGCACACAGGACTTTTGTCTCCTTAGGTAGGTTTATTCCTAGGTATTTTATTCTTTTTGTTGCAGTGGTGAATGGGATTGTTTCCTTAATTTCTGTTTCTAATCTTTCGTTGTTAGTGTATAGGAATGCAAGAGATTTCTGTGCATTAATTTTGTATCCTGCAACTTTACCAAATTCATTGATTAGCTCTAGTAGTTTTCTGATGGCATCTTTAGGATTCTCTATGTATAGTATCATGTCATCCGCAAACACTGACAGTTTTACTTCTTCTTTTCCAATTTGTATTCCTTTTCTTTCTTTTTCTTCTCTGATTGCTGTAGCTAGGACTTCCAAAACTATGTTGAATAATAGTGGTGAGAGTAGACATCCTTGTCTTGTTCCTGATCTTAGAGGAAATGCTTTCAGTTTTTCACCATTAAGAATGATGTTTGCTGTGGGTTTGTTGTATATGGCCTTTATTATGTTGAGGTAGGTTCCCTCTATGCCCACTTTCTGGAGAGTTTTTATCATAAATGGGTGTTGAATTTTGTCAAAAGCTTTTTCTGCATCTATTGAGATGATCATATGGTTTTTATTCTTCAGTTTGTTAATATGGTGTATCACATTGATTGATTTGCATATATTGAAGAATCCTTGCATCCCTGGGATAAATCCCACTTGATCATGGTGTATGATCCTTTTAGTGTGTTGTTGGATTCTGTTTGCTGAATTTTGTTGACGATTTTTGCATCTATATTCATCAGTGATATTGGTCTGTAATTTTCTTTTTTTGTAGTATCTTTGCCTGGTTTTGGTGTCAGGGTGATGGTGGCCTCGTAGAATGAGTTTGGGAGTGTTCCTTCCTCTGCAATTTTTTGGAAGAGTTTGAGAAGGATGGGTGTTAGCTCTTCTCTAAATGTTTGATAGAATTCACCTGTGAAGCCATCTGGTCCTGGATTTTTGTTTGTTGGAAGATTTTTAATCACAGTTTCAATTTCATTACTTGTGATTGGTCTGTTTATATTTTCTATTTCTTCCTGGTTCAGTCTTGGAAGTTCGTACCTTTCTAAGAATTTGTCCATTTCTACCAGGTTGTCCATTTTATCGGCATAGAGTTGCTTGTAGTAGTCTCTTAGGTTGCTTTGTATTTCTGCCATGTTCGTTGTAACTTCTCCTTTTTCATTTCTAATTTTATTGATTTGAGTCCTCTCCCTCTTTTTCTTGATCAACCTGGCTAAAGGTTTATGAATTTTGTTTATCTTCTCAAAGAACCAGCTTTTAGTTTTATGGATCTTTGCTATTGTTTTGTTTCTATTTCATTTATTTCTGCCCTGATCTTTATGATTTCTTTCCTTCTACTAACTTTGGTTTTGTTTGTTCTTCTTTCTCTAGTTCCTTTAGGTGTAAGGTTAGATTGTTTATTTGAGATTTTTCTTGTTTCTTGAGGTAGGCTTGTATTGCTATAAACTTCCCTCTTAGAACTGCTTTTGCTGCATCCCATAGGTTTTGGATCGTTGTGTTTTCATTGTAATTTGTCTCTAGGTATTTTTTGATTTCCTCTTTGATTTCTTCAGTGATCTCTTGGTTATTTAGTAATGTATTGCTTAGCCTCCATGTGTTTGTGCTTTTTATGTTTTTTCCCTGTAATTGATTTCTAATCTCATAGCGTTGTGGTCAGAAAAGATGCTTGATATGCTTTCAATTTTCTTAAATTTACCAAGGCTTGATTTGTGACCCAAGATATGATCTATCCTGGAGAATGTTCCATGTGCACTTGAGAAGAAAGTGTATTCTGCTGTTTTCATATGGAATGTCCTATAAATATCAATTAAATCCATCTGGTCTATTGTGCCATTTAAAGCTTGTGTTTCCTTATTAATTTTCTGCCTGGATGATCTGTCCATTGCTGTAAGTGAGGTGTTAAAGTCCCCCACTATTATTGTGTTACTGTCGATTTCTTCTTTTATAGCTGTTAGCAATTGCCTTATGTATTGAGGTGCTCCTATATTGGGTGCATATATATTTATAATTGTTATATCTTCTTCTTGGATTGATCCCTTGGTCATTATGTAGTGTCCTTCCTTGTCTCTTGTAACATTCTTTATTTTAAAGTCTATTTTATCTGATATGAGTATTGCTACTCCAGCTTTCTTTTGATTTCCATTTGCATGGAATACCTTTTTCCATCCCCTCACTTTCAGTCTGTATGTGTCCCTAGGTCTGAAGTGGGTCTCTTGTAGACAGCATATATATGGGTCTTGTTTTTTGTATCCATTCAGCGAGGCTGTGTCTTTTGGTTGGAGCATTTAATCCATTCACATTTAAGGTAATTATCGATATGTATGTTCCTATGACCATTTTCTTAATTGTTTTGGGTTTGTTTTTGTAGGTCCTTTTCTTCTCTTGTGTTTCCCACTTAGAAAAGTTCCTTTAGCATTTGTTGTAGAGCTGGTTTGGTGGTGCTGAATTCTCTTAGCTTTTGTTTGTCTGTAAAGCTTTTGATTTCTCCGTCGAATCTGAATAAGATCCTTGCAGGGTAGAGTAATCTTGGTTGTAGGTTCTTCCCTTTCATCACTTTAAATATATCATGCCACTCCCTTCTGGCTTGTAGAGTTTCTGCTGAGAAATCAGTTGTTAACCTTATGGGAGTTCCCTTGTATGTTATTTGTTGTTTCGCTTTGTTGCTTTTAATACTTTTTCTGTCTTTCATTTTTGTCAGTTTGATTACTATGTGTCTCAGCATGTTTCTCCTTGGGTTTATCCTGCCTGGGACTCTCTGTGCTTCCTGGACTTGGGTGGCTATTTCTTTTCCCATGTTAGGGAAGTTCTCGACTATAATCTCTTCAAATATTTTCTTGGGTCCTTTCTCTCTTCTCCTTCTGGGACCCCTATAATGCGAATGTTGGTGTGTTTAATGTTGTCCCAGAGGTCTCTTAGGCTGTCTTCATTTCTTTGCATTCTTTTTTCTTTATTCTGTTCCGCAGCAGTGAATTCCACCATTCTGTCTTCCAGGTCATTTATCCGTTCTTCTGCCTCAGTAATTCTGCTATTGATTCCTTCTAGTGTATTTTTCATTTCAGTTACTGTATTGTTCATCTCTGTTTGTTTGTTCTTTAATTCTTGTAGGTGTTTGTTCTTTAATTCTTCTAGGTCTTTGTTAAACATTTCTCTTTTTTAAAAAATAAATTTATTTATTTTTGGCTGCATTGGGTCTTTGTTGCTGCACGCGGGCCTTTCTCTAGTTGCGGTGAGCAGGGGCTACTCTTCGTTGTGGTGCACAGACTTCTTATTGCGGTGGCTTCTCTTGTTGTGGAGCATGGGCTCTAGGCACACGGGCTTCAGTAGTTGTGGCACGTGGGCTCAGTAGTTGTGGCTTACGGACTGTAGGGCACAGGCTCAGTAGTTGTGGTGCACGGGCTTAGTTGCTACGCAGCACGTGGGATCTTCCTGTACCAGGGCTCGAACCCGTGTCTCCTGCATTGGCAGGCAGATTCTTAACCACTGTGCCACCAGGGAAGTCCTGTTAAACATTTCTTGCATCTTCTCGATCTTTGCCTCCATTCTTTTTCTGAGGTCCTGGATCTTCACTATCATTATTCTGAATCCTTTTTCTGGAATGTTTTCTATCTCCACTTCATTTAGTTGTTTTTCTGGGGTTGTATCTTGTTCCTTCATCTAGTACATTGTCCTCTGCCTTTTCATTTTGTCTATCTTTCTGTGAATGTGGTTTTCGTTCCACAGGCTGCAGGTTTGTAGTTCTTCTTGCTTCTGCTCAACAGTAACAATCTTGACTGTGGTGGTAGTTACAGGAATCTCTACTTGGGATTTAAGTGCATAGAACTAAACATACACCTCCCCCCCAACACGCACAAATGAATGCAGGTTAAAAATTGGTGAAAACTGAATAAGTTCTGTTGTCTAGTTAACAGTAATGTACCACTGCAAGTGTCCTGGTTTTGATATTTTACTACAGCTCAATGTAAGATGTCATTTTTATGGGAAGATGGTTAAAGGGTACATGAGACTCTATTATTTTTGCAACATCCTATGAGTCTATAACTATTTCAAAACTAAAAGTTTAGAAATAAAACTCTAGTTGGGAATTCCCTGGCAGTCCAGTGATTAGACTTGGCACTCTCACTGCTGGGGCCCCAGGGTTCCATCCCTGGTCGGGGAGCTAAGATCCTACAAGCTGCTGGGCTCAGGCAAAAAAAAAACAAACCCCAAAAACAAACAAAAAAAACCCCTCTAGCAAGTGGATAAAAACTATAAAAGTCTTTTTTGAAACTGGGGAAATTTGCAAATGGATGAATAGTAGATGACACTTGGGAATTTATTGTCACCTTTCTTAGGTGTGATAACGTATGGTCACCACTCATTCTTAGGTGATATGTGTTGAAGTTTTAGAGGTGAAGTGTCAGTATCTACAACTTACTTTCCAATGGTTCAGCAAATATATGCCTGTTATAGATGTTATTTTAAAGTACAGCAAAATGCAAACAATTATTGAATCTAGGTGGTAGGTTTAAAGGTATTCACTCTATTATTATTATTATTATTATTTTGGCCGTGTGGCTTGTGGGATCTTAGTTCCCTGACCAGGGATTGAACCCAGGCCACAGTAGTGAAAGCACTGAGTCCTAACCACTGGACCACCAGGGAATTCCCACACTATTATTCTTTTAAATTTATATTTGAGGGGCTTCCCTGGTGGTGCAGTGGTTGGGAATCTGCCTGCCAGTGCAGGGGACACGGGTTCGAGCCTTGGTCTGGGAAGATCCCACATGCTGCGGAGCAACTGGGCCCGTGAGCCACAACTACTGAGCCTGCGCGTCTGGAGCCTGTGCTCCGCAACAAGAGAGGCCACGACAGTGAGAGGCCCGCACACCATGATGAAGAGTGGCCCCCGCTCACCACAACTAGAGAAAGCCCTCGCACAGAAACGAAGACCCAACACAGCCAAAAATAAATAAATATATTAATTTAAAAAAATTTATATTTGAAACATTTTAGAATGAAAAGTTAAAGAGAAAAGGGACAAATTGCTGATATGTACAACAATGTGGGTGAATCTCAAAAGCATTAAGATAAAAGAAAGAAGCAGACTCAAGGCTACATACTGTAGGATTCCATTTTGGAAAAGGCAAAACTATAAGGACAAAATCAGATCAGTGGTTTCCAGTGGCTGGGGTTGGGGGAGAGGCCTTATTTACCACTAAAGAGCACGAGGAAAATTTGGAGGGGGAACATATTCTATATTTTGATTGTGATGGTGGTTACATGTCTGTGTTTGTTGAAACTCACAGAATTGTACACTCAAAAAGACAAATTTTAATGTGCGTATAACACTCCCCAAAAAAGCAGAGGAAAGTAACATGTATAGAAGCACCATTAAAACACAAGCTACTAAAGACCTAAATATAAGACAAGACACCTTAAAACTCCTAGAAGAGAACATAGGCAAAACATTCTCTGACATAAATTGTACCAGTGTTTTCTTAGGTCAGTCTCCCAAGGCAATAGAAATAAAAGCAAAAATAAACAAACGGGACCTAATCAAACTTATAAGCTTTTGCACAGCAAAGGAAACCATAAAAAAAACCGAAAAGACAACCTACAGACTGGGGGAAAATATTTGCAAATGTTGCAATCAACAAGGGCTTAATTTCCAAAATATACAAACAGCTCATGCAACTCAACAACAACAAAAGAACACAAACAACCCAATCAAAAAATGGTCAGAGGACCTAAATAAACATTTCTCCAAAGAAGACATACAGATGGCCAATAGGCACATGAAAAGATGCTCAACATCGCTAATTATTTGAGAAATACAAATCAAAACTACAATGAGGAACTACCTCACACCAGCGAGAATGGCCATCATTAAAGGGTCTACAAATAACAAATGCTGGAGAGGGTGTGGAGAAAAGAGAACCCTCTTACACTGTTGGTGGGAATGTAAATTGGTGCAGCCACTATGGAAAACAGTATGGAGGTTCCTCAAAAAAACTAAAAGTAGAGATGCCATATGATCCAGCAATCCCACTCCTGGGCATATACCCAGACAAAACTCTAATTCAAAAAGACACATGCATCCCTATGTTCAAAGCAGCACTCTTCACAATAGCCAATACATGGAAACAACCTAAATGTCCATCGACAGATGAATAGATAATGAAGATGTGGTACATATATACAATGGAGTACTACTCAGCCATCAAAAAGAATGAAATAATGCCATTTGCAGCAACATGGATGGACTCAGAGATTATGATACTAAGCAAAGTAAGTCAGAAAGAGAAAGACAAATACCATATGATATCACTTATATGTGGAATCTAAAATATGACACAAATCAATATATCTATGAAACAAAAACAGACTCACAGATATAGAGAACAGATTTGAGCTTGCCAAGGGGGAGGCAGGGTAGGGGAGGGAAGGATGGGGAGTTTGGGATTAGCAGAGGCAAACTATTATATATAGGATGGGTAAACAACAAGGTCCTACTGTACAGCACAGGGAACTATATTCAATATCCTGTCACAAACCATAATGGAAAAGAACATGAAAAAGAATATATATAGGTATGTATGTATGTATAACTGAGTCACTTTGCTGTACAGAAGAAATTAACATGACATTGTAAATCAACTATACTTCAATAAAATTTTTAAAAATTACAATAAAACACAAGCTATAGGGCTTCCCTGGTGGCGCAGTGGTTGAGAATCTGCCTGCCAATGCAGGGGACACGGGTTCGAGCCCTGGTCTGGGAAGATCCCACATGCCGCGGAGCAACTGGGCCCGTGAGCCACAATTACTGAGCCTGCGCGTCTGGAGCCTGTGCTCCACAACAAGAGAGGCCGCGATAGTGAGAGGCCTGCGCACTGCGATGAAGAGTAGCCCCCGCTTGCCACAACTGGAGAAAGCCCTCACACAGAAACGAAGACCCAACACAGCTATAAATTAAAAATAAATAAATAAATTAATTAATTAAAAAAAACAAAAAACAAAAAAAAAACACAAGCTATAGGGGGACAAAGATCTTATCTAAGACTTGTTTGTTGTCCTTATAACATACTTGGCATCTAATAAGCACTGAATAAATATTAGCTCGTATGTGCAGTAAGTTTCCCCCCTCCCCAATAAAACCCCTGTATTCCAGGGACCCTCAGCTGTGCAGGGCTCTGTAGTACGGGCTGGGCACGAAGCAGCTGCTCCATGACTGTTTGTGGAATGGGTGATTTGGCCTTGTCTTACTCACATGGGTTTGACGTATTTTCTGCTGCATCCTCTGGAACAGTGAGGTCCTTCGGTGTCCTGTATCCTGATGCTCTCTGTGGCTATGTTAGGGACCAGCAACAGCTCCAGGAAGTGGCACCTGGCTGCTTCAACAGAGGCCCAGGAAAATGCATTTACCTTTCTCCTGAGACTTGTAAATCCAAACCAAACTTCCTTCTCCATGCAGCAAAAACTAGTTCATATTAAAAAGAAAAAAAGAAGTTAGAAATTCTCTTTGCAAACATAAAATGCTAAATAAACATGACACTTAGTTTTCCAACATAATAACTACTATTTGGCTTTCTCAGTACCAAGTCCCTTCACAGGTTCCGTGTTATCCTCATAGCACTTGAATGTGGTGGCTATTGTTAGTAGCCCCATTGCACAGGTGAGATAACTGAGGCTCAGACAGGTGAAATGACTTGCCCTTGGCCGCACCCTGGGTTGCTCTGACAGCTGACCCTACTGCTTACTTACCTGCTTTACTATGTGCTCTTTCACAGAGTGTGCCGCCCCCCACCCTGCCCCCTTTCAGCCACTAGCTCTACCCCTACCCAGCAGACAGCCGTTATGTACAAACACTGTGGGTCCAACAGCACCATATGGGCCATGAAACTCTCTTCTTCTGACACAGAATGGAATGTTCTCTCTGCGGTGGGGTGAGCAGTCACATCTAGGTCAAATATGGAAGGGAAGGGGCGGGTGGGGTGAAGGAAGGGAAGGGGAGGAGAGAACATGCAGAAAACACCAGATGCTCTTTCTAGTTTTAAAAAAACACAGGCATTAGGGAACACAGATTTTTATCACAGGCTGTTAGGAGGGAGAAGGGGGAGGGGGAAGAGCAGGCTGTGGAGGAAGACAGGGCTTCTACCCAGACCTTAGAATTGGGTCTGGGTCCCAATGATAATGATAATAATGATGGCGAATGATGACAACAATAGTCACAGATGCTGTGTGCCAGGTGCCGAGCCAAGTGCTACACATGAATTATCTCAGGTAACATTCTCAGTAACTTTTCAGAATTAACTACTATTATTTTCATTCTCATTTTTCAGATTAGGAAACTGAGGCCCAGAGAGTACATACAAGGAATCATATATTTTCATATGTACAGACTCATGTAAATTCATTGAATGAGGTCAGGAAGGACACACACCAATCTAACAGTAGCAATTACCTGAGTCGCCCTCCCCCACCCCACCCCCACTTCGGGGGGGGGGTGTGAGTGTGACAAAGGTGGGGAGCTGTAACTTTTTATTGTATTGTGTAATATTTTTTACAAAGGGAATGTGTATCCCAGTATGTGCTAAGAAAGAAAGAAGGAAGGAAGGAACCAAGGGAAGAGAATGGAAAAAGAAAGGAAGAAAGAAAGAAAGAAAGAAAGAGAGAGAGAGAGAGAGAGAAAGAAAGAAAGAAAGAAAGAAAGAAAGAAAGAAAGAAAGAAAGAAAAGAAAGAGAGAGAGAGAAAGAAAGGAAGGAAGGAAGGGAAGGAAAGAAAGAAAGAAAGAAAGAAAGAAAGAAAGAAAGAAAGAAAGAAAGAAAGAAAGAAGGAAAGAAAGAGAGAAAGAAAGAAAGGAAAGAAGGAAGGAAGAAAGAAAAGAAGAAAGAAAGAGAGAGAAAGGAAGAAAGAAAGAAGAAAAGAAAAGGGTGGGTGGTGTTAAAGGCTGTGTCCAGGGATCCCCTAATTTGGAGCTGGGTCTCTCAGACTGCAGATCCCAGTCCCTAACCATAAGATAGCACTGCTTTTCAAAGAAAGTCCCGAGTTCTTGCCCCCAAACTCCTGACTGTGAGTAGCAAGGAGGAAATGACTTCTGAAAGGCGTCGGCCCGTTGCCCCACCCTCCTTCCCTGGGATTCCTGGGGGGACAGGGCCACTCGCGTGTCTCAGCCCCCAGGGGAGCCCAGTGCTCGCCATCCAAGCCCGGGGCCCGCCCACTGTCACGGAACGGACTCCGGGCCAATCAGCCCCGGGTGATGCCACGCCGGGAGACGACAGTGGCAGGAAATCAAGGTCAAGGCTCCGGACACAATGGGGCCATTGTCGGTCTCCAGTCAGTTGACTTTCAAGCAGCAGTTCTCCATCCACCCTCGCTCCTTCTCCCCATCCCCGCCCCCTGCCAGGAAGTCATCCAAACCCACTGCCTCCTTTTCAGCCTCCGCCCGAAGGAAGCCGCTTTCCGTATCCTACCCCAGACCCGGGAGGCCGGGCGACCCCGTGCGTGTTCTGTTACATCCACCAGGTGGCGACAGAGCACCGCACTTCTGAGGGCGGGTGGGGAGGCAGGGGCCGGCGCCGATCTGGGCGAGGGGGGACCCAGCACTTCTTGTTTTATCCAAAAAACCAAGTCAGATTATACTTTCCCTCACTTGTACTCTGAGGTCACCGGGACATGAAATCTCAAGGCAAATGGCAAAACGGCCGTAGACAACAGCACTTTTCCTTGATGGAGAGGAAAGCCGAAAGGAAACCTCTTTACTCTGGAAATCATAGCATGTGGAACTTGACCACCTCTCTGGTCTGGGTTAATCAACTGGCTGATTGATTGGTTATGTTCGTATATAAAAGTCATCTCCAAAAGGTCTTCCTGCCCGCTGCCCCTCTCCCCCACCCCCCCAGTCTAATTTATGCCCCCGCTGTTGTTCTGCCTTAGAATCAGCTGTAGTTTTCCTTCTTGGCGTGTATCACAATTTGTAACTGGACACATATTTGTTTGATTCTTTTCCACTGGTATATATGCTCCATGAGAGCAGGCACCGGGTCCGCTTTTGTTCACCAATGCATCCTTGGTGCCTAGTATAGGATCTGGCACACAGTAGGTGTTCAATAAATAATTGTCAACCTAATAAATGAATGAGGGCCCTATTGAGTAATGGGAGTAGGAACAGGGCTTCAGGATCCTGACAGTTCAGCATGTGTGAATACAGGCAGTGCCTGGGCCCATTAACAGGCTGCCCCTGCCCCAAACTATCAAATTAGAGAGGCTGCCCCTGACAGAGAAGAGCTTGGGGTCAAGACTTCTGATTCTGGGCTCTGGACACCTGGCTCCACAATCTTCCCTCCACCGTGCACATGATGGGCAACTTTGCACATATCACTTAATAGTTCTGAGTTTCAGTTTCCTCATCTGTTGACCCAGTGGAACCTCAGGCCCTTCCTGGACCAAGTAAGTGGTCAGATGGGAGAAGATTCAGAACAAATGCACCCCAGTACACAGGATCCTCCTGACATCTGCTGTCCTCACTTGTGTCACCCGGGGACGTGCCCACACCATAGCAGATCCCCAGCCCCAGCCCTGGGGA
Organism: Balaenoptera acutorostrata; assembly: GCF_949987535.1. Taxonomy (NCBI): domain Eukaryota; kingdom Metazoa; phylum Chordata; class Mammalia; order Artiodactyla; family Balaenopteridae; genus Balaenoptera; species Balaenoptera acutorostrata. Next base: position 125,448,226 of record NC_080065.1, on the reverse strand, counting down.
AGGAGAAGAGCTTTTCAGGGAGGTGACCAGGAGAAGTCTGTCACTGGATCAAAAAGGCCTAGGAAGGGGATCCTGGGCAGCGTGCCAACCCCTGAGGTCAGCATTCCCCATTGTTACCAGGGACTCTTGCAGCCCCTCTGCAAAGTGGAATAGGAAGCAAGCCAGAGGATCTGAGGGCCCAAACACTCAAGCCAGCAGCACATCACACATGGAGGTAGCTGAGAGCACAGACTCTGGAGGCCTATCCCAGCTCTGTGGCTTGCCAGTTTTGGCAAATTACTTCCCCTAAGCCTCAGCCTCCTTGCCTATAAAATAGGGGCAATGATAATAGCACTGAACTCCTAGGGCGGTTTTGAGGATTTAGTGAGATAATACATGAAACATCCTGGCACACAGTGGGTGCTGAATAAACATTAATGTTACTACTATTAAACATTCTTTCTTTAGCTCCTTTATCACAAGGTTCTATCAGTTTGGAGTTAAGGGACCTGAGACCCAGAGAGATAAAGTAACTTGCTTAGGGTCCCAGGATTCAAACCCAGGTTCCTTTGATTCCAGAGCCTGGGCTCCTGGGAGGTGAAGGAGGTGGTCCCTGGTGCCCCAGGCATGGTGGGGTCAGAGCAAGCAGCAGTGGAGAGGCGGGGAGAGAACCCCCCAGGGCAGGTGGGTGCTGAGGACACCTTATAGAGCCTGGTGTGTCAGACTGAGCCACAAATCTCTGCTCACCTGTGCCCCCAGGAGTTTATGGTCCCTGATCACCCACTCTGTCCTCTTGGGCTTGGGCCCCTCCTTCTCTCCTCTTCCCTCTCGAATGCAGTCATCTCGACTAACAAAAGTGACCATGGCTACTCCGACATGTGAGTGATGCCTGCTGGCCAGGCCAAGCCAGTCAGTGGGCCAAGCTGAGCTCAGGCCCCTTCCCACGCGCCAGGGTGCACGGGCCCTTCCACCCCAGCAGTAGAACCATCCTGCTCCCTCCCCAGTTCTGCAAAGGTGGGCCAGGAGCTGGGGCAGAACTGAGCTTGAGGAAGAAGAGGTCAGAAGGGCTGCAGAGTGTAGAAGATGCTGCCCTGTGAGGCCTTGGGTTTGGGAGTGAGCGGGCGTGGTGGGGGAAGGGAAGAGGCAGTCCAGCTTCATTCACCCTCTGGAGTCAGTGAGACCACGTTTGAGTCCTGACACTGTCACTTAGTAACTATACGACTTCGGGAAGTCACTTAACGTCTCTGAGCCTCAGTTGTCTCATCTGTAAAATGGGGTTATTAAACTCTCCTGAGGTTTGTGGGGACTTCAAAAGATAATGAAAAATGTGGGAGCTCAGTGCAGACACCTAGCCAACCCTCCATAGATAATCTCCTTTGCTGCTGCTGCTGCTGCTGCTGCTGTGGCCGCTGCTACTGTTATTGATGACACCTCGGGGACAAGGCCATACAAAGAGTTTGGCCAGCTTCTGGAAGAAGGTCAACCAGGTCAGCTGGGGGAGGTCTCCTCCTGGCCTGGTCCCCCTGATAATGACACCAGGTCCTTGGACCTGAACTAGGAAGCTCAGAGGCCCTGGAAGGGAGAGTCGCCCTCCCCCACCCCACCCCCACTCCCAGCAAGTGGTGTCCTGCCAGCCTGTGAGGTGGGATGGGGTCCCCTTACCCCGAGGCAGCCTGGTTTCTCTTCCTTTCCTCTCACTGCTTCTTTGTCTCTAACTGTTGCCAATGCCAGAGACCTGCTTCTCTGTGAGGGGGCGGGGTGGGGGGCAGGGTGGAGAGAAGACCAAGGGAGCTGGGAGATAGGAGGCAGGAAGTTCTCCAGTGTATAAAGAGGATAGGGGGTCACTTCTCTCTTAGGCTGGAATTGGTGACATCAGGTAATGTATTTAAGACTTCTGTCCCCATACCCTTCCAACCCCTTAGCTCTTTTCCTAAGCATGATGCTCTTTACATAGTAAAAGAATGGAAGCTTTAATGAAGAAATAAAAATGACTAACAGACAACAGAATCTGCAGTCCAGTTGGTCATCTGACACCCCATTTCCAGGGCTGGGGGGGCTGTTGCTCCCATATCCTAGCCTGTGTCCCCCCTTAAGCCGAGAGCAGACGAGGCTGGGCCTGGTAGAGGGCAGCACAGGCTTGGGCTCAGGCTAGGACTGAAATCCTGCCCTTCAGCCCTTTTCCGAAATACCGGCCTGAGCAGGGGCCCCTTGAGAACCGGGATGGCTCTGAAGTCCTGTTCCTCAGGCAGGATCTTTCTGTCTGGCAGGTAGGCCCTCCCTCCGGCTCCATTTCCATTCCCCTCCGCTCCATCCCTACCCAGTTCCCCCCAGATTCTGGAGAGGGAAAACTTCCAGCCTTCTTAGGGTCTGAATCCTTGAGGACCCCTTAGCCCCCACTGGGGCCTGGCCTGAGGGAGCGGGCAAGCTCCCTGGGGGAGGCCGGCCCCAGCGTGTGGAGCCTCTGGAGCTCCCGATCTGAGCTTCGATTAGGCTGGAATGTTCCCGGTCCGGTTCGCAGCGATGTCCGCAGGGAGATTGTGGGAGGGTGTCTGGTTGTCCCAGGTTCCTTGGGCTTGGAAACCCTGTGACTTCTGGCCTGCCCATCCACCCTCTCCTCTTGCCTCTGCTCACCTCACTCCCTCAAAGGGCTTTTTTCTCAGCAGCCCTCAAAGGGCTTAGGCTTCCCTGGGCCTTGCTCTTGTGGTCCCCTCTGCCCCTACCTCCGGTCATCCCTTCCTCTCCCTAATTTAATTTTTACTCTTTCTTTAGGACTCCCCTCCAGGAAGCCTTGCTGATCCCTCCCCGTCTCAGGCTGGGCTGGCTGTCCCTCCACACCTCCACACGCTGTCTCCAGAGTACTCGCCTGGTAAAGCATCTGTCCCCTTTCACCTGCCAGAGGACAGGGACGCTGCCATCGCTGGACCTACATGTGGAAGGGGCTCAACTGGAATCAACCAATGAGTGGCGGTCACCTTTGGGCTTTAGGTCAAACACCTTATGTACACCTGAGGCTGCCTCTCCCCTCTCTAAGTCCTGGAGTTTAGGGCCCCTTTCTCTTCTGCTTACCCCCACCCCTGCCCCCCACTCCCATCACCTGATAAAGGCCATGGAGATGGTGCAGCAGAGTAGTTAACAGGGGGCTACCTGGCAGATGAGGGACCCAGCTTTCCCAGCTGGGAAAGACCTTGATCCCGGTTTCCTCTTCTGTAAAATGAATAATTTATAGCACCTTCTTAGGGTGGTTTAAGGACTGAATGTAATAATCCCCATAATGAACCCCTTCTCTCCCCCTGGCTACTCTGGGCAAGCGGCGACTCTCTTTCCCGAAGGTCTGTGGTTTCCTCTGGAGAGGGGAGGGCAGCTCTGGGTTCTGGCACCACATCCTGTTTGCAGAAGTTCTGCACCCCTCGCCCCCGCCCCATTCCCTCCCTAGGTCCACACCTTTCCATAACACAGAAGCCAGGGCTGCTCTGGGACGAAGGGATGTGGTAGAGCTTCCAGGGGAAGCTCTGGGCACATGGGATAAATGAGTGGCTTCAGTGGCAGGTTCTCTGCCCATGTGTTCGTGTTTGGCTTTGAGCTCAGAAGGCGCCTCTGGCTCCAAGCGTGTGTCCTCGATCCTATGACCGCCTGCCTGCCAGGTGCCAGGCTCTGGGAAGTCACCACCTAGGCCCAAGGTGGGGAGCAGATCAGGAAGCCCAGGTATCTGGGGAGCTCAGCCCTCAGAGACATGGGTGAGCAGCCACCTTCCTGCCCTGGCATCTGGAGGCCTCACTGCCCATCCTCAGGCCACCATCCCCAAGGCCACAGGAAGACAGTCTGTGTGGAGGCAGGATGAACTTGACCAAGGGCGGAGGCCAGCATGGCGCCCACTCCTTCTCTCCAGTGCTCTTCCCTCTCCCAGCTCTGGGCTCTGGGGGATGGTCTGTAGGAGGGAAGGAAGGTGTGAACCCTGGAGGCACACAGACCTCAGTTTTAATCCTAATTAGCTGTGTGTGAATTTGGCCAAATGACTTCATTTCTCTGAGCCTCAGTTTCCTAAGCTATAAAATGGGGATGACAATGGCAGTTCTCTCTGAGAAAGTCGTAAGGATTAAATAATAAAATTCATGCAGTGAATGGAGCTCAGAGTGCACATATTAAGTGAACAATACATGGTAGTGTTACTGTTATTATTACGTGTCCCTTGTTGTGTTCCTAGCATCTACCCAGGATACCTTAATGCCATCCAACCTAACAGAGTCAGAATTCATTGAACATTTATAATACCTTAAAGAGGAGCTCAGTCAACCTAATGAGAGGAGAAAGGTGCCCACCAGGTTCTAAGGAATGGAATGTTCTCCTTTTCTGCCCCTACCCCTGCCTGGAGCCCCAGGTGGGTCCTGCTGCTAGCCTTAGCTCTTCCACATCTAAAAGCTCAAGGAGGTCTTGCTTCACCTTCCTCCTGTGAGAAACTCAGGCAGGCGGGCAGCCCTGCCATTTGAGGCCCAAGTGCCCTGGCTGGGATGTGTGCCTGGCTAGAAAGTGCTAACAAGGATCATGCCTTTGCTCAGTGCTTGCTTCTGGCTTTCCAGTGAGGATTTTCAAACTTTCCTCTCCACAGAGACGATGATACCAGCAGGGCAAGTGGCCTCTTTCTCTGTGCTTGGGTCTCAGGGGCAACCAAATCCAGCCACCAAGCTTTGTAGCCACCGTGAATGTGGAGTGGCTGGCAGAGGGGAGAGGGAGAGGCCAAGAGACCCACATCCCCAAAGGCCTGGGCCACAGAGGGAAGCAGGTGTGTAAAGCACTCCCCTGGATCCCAGGCTCTGGCCTCACTATGTGGAGCACACAGGAGGTAACATCCACCACATCTGTAAAGACAAAAGGAAGCAAATGCAGAGGCACAGCCGCCTGTGGGTCTAGGCCACCTTATCCACCATAGGCTGCTGCTGGCTAACCCGTGGCAGCCGCATAGGCACCTGTGTGTCAGCTGAGGGAGCCTGGCATTATTCCCAGTCAGGCCACCCTGGAGGTCCCTTTTGGTGACACCAAGAGGCGCGCGAGAGAGGCTCTGCCCAAGGACTGAGGCTAGTTGGTGGAGCTCAGGAGGCTGGGACACAGCGGCTCCACAGCCTGAAACTCCACCCCTCCACGGTCGTGGAAACTTCAGTCAGTGGCCACAAGGGGCGCTGTGGCCTCCTGCCACCAACGGGCGGCAAGGAAAAGCGACTGGCATCCTCAGAGAGAGAGGCTGGCAGAATTCCTGAGTGTGGGGGTGAGGGATAGGGTACAGGGAGGGGCCTTCTCGAAGCTCTGGGGTCATGTTTCAGGAGGAAGATAAGCACCGTACCAGGTTCTGCCAGGTCTGGGTCCCGGTCAGTCCCCTCCTACTGCCCCTCCCCCTCAGCCGGTCTTCCCCCCCTCCTCACACACACACACAGGCACACACACCCCGCCCCGGCCCTTTATACGTGCTCACAAGCATCCTGTGATTCTCTTTATCATGGCTTATAATTCTCTATTTGCCAGATGCCTTGATTAATGTCTGTCTCCCCTACGGACTGTGGGTCTACAAGGTGGTATTATTAGGATGGCTGGGGCTGTGCTTGTCTTCTTCGCTGTCTCCCTAGCAGTTGGCAAAGGGACTCATTCATTTGGTGAAAGAATGAGTTAAAGAATAAACTCCTCCATCAGACACCATGGGCTCTCTAAGGGCAGGAACAGCTTCATTTATTTGTGTATTCCCCGACCTCTGCCACCGTGCCTGGCACAGAGTCGTAACCAATAAATAGTGTGGGATGGAAGACTCACTGGGATTAAAGGGGGTCAAGAAGAGCCTTTAAAGATGTGTTCATGTCTATCCCTTCCCACCTGTGAGGCAGTGAGGACATGGCCTTCTCCTCCGGGTAGCTCTCCTGGGAATAGAGGGCTCCCCAGCAGAGCTGAGAAGGGGGAAGTGTAGTGCTGACTCAAGAAGAGGATGGGAGTTGAGGTCTTGGGTGGGCTGAACTAAGAGTGCTCTTCCAAAAAAAAAAAAAAGAGTGCTCTTCCAGGCACGTGGCTGCATTCCGGTGAATGGGGAAACTCTGTGGGAGCCATACCTGGTGAGCGCTCAACTCTGGGAAAGCTCAAAGAAGACAGGGTGGCAGCAGGGTTGGTGTCTGGGCCAAGGTCAGAGGCTGCAGTCATGCAGGCTGTTCACCTGACCCCATCCATCTCCAGAGCCTCCTGAGGTTGGGGACTGGGTCCAGGGCTCCCACAAGTGCCACTCTTTAGATGTGAGGCTCTGGACTTTGGGCTACTCCTTGCCTTCACAGAGCCAGGAAGTCTCAGACACACGGGGAACTGAAGGACAGAAGGAGCAGGGGTGGGATCTTGCCTTGGGCTTGGGGTGGATCCCTGCCCTGTCAGCAGAGCCTTAGTGCTGTATGGGGGTGGGGGGTGGGGCGGAATGGGTGAGGCTCCCTCAGGGCTGCAGAATCGCCCAGGCTCTCTGATCGTCGGTTGATTTGTTGATTTCTGAGCCCACCTTTCATGTCCAGATGAATTGAGGAGAAGGTAGAGAGTCTCCTGGGACCCAGGTCCTGGATGCTAAACAGATTTATAGAGTCCAGAGTTTGCAGCCCAATCCCACATCCCAGAGCCTGAAAGCAACTTAAGACATATAGTGCTGGCCCCTCTTAGCCGACAAACTCATCTTGTCTTGTGGATTCCTGACTCCCTCCTGGTGGGCAGAGGAGTGCACTCATTCAGGATCCCCTCTCCCAGGGGTTTGTCTGAGCATCTATCTGACCAGCATGAATCAGAATACAGCCGGACACAGATGTCAACCCTGGCACTCCCGCTGTGAAAGCCTGTGCTAAATGTTAGGATTTGAAACCAGCGCTCATGTGCAGCTTGAGACATAATTTAACCTAAATTCTTGCTTCCAGTGTCGCAAAACCCCCTAAAGCTAACCAAATCAAAGCAAAATAAAGTGTGGGTGATTGACTAGCCACAAGTAGAGAGATACTTGTTCAAAGACTCCCTTTGAAACGAAACAAACTTGACTTCCTTTTGTTCAATGGTAGAAATATTTACCTAGAATGGATGCAGGCTAGTGTGTGGGCACAAAAAGGATTTAAACACACACATACGTTTATCACCAATTCTGTCAGGCCCGACATGTTTTGATAAAAGCTGATTTGGATTCCAAAGAACAGACTGTTTTTCAACGGAAACAGCATCTCATCAAGTCAAAAGATCCTCAGCAGTGCCAAGGCCAGGGGGCAGGTCCTAAGCCGTCGGGGTCTCAGGCTGCAGTCTGAGACTTAACGAAATATGGTCCTAACCAGCTGACCCAGAGAGGAGCCGACATACAGCATATATCCATTCTAGATAAATATTTCGTTTTGTTTTCCTAAAGCCAACTGTGGCCCTTCAGTACACGCCCGGGTACCGGGTACCGTGGCGGCCGGCTCGGGTCCGAGCGCGTAGAGGCCCGCTCCAACAGGTGCAGCGCGGTTGCGCCCGGCCAACCTCGCGCGGGGTCTCTCCCTGGCACCCGTACCGGCACCGGCGCCGGGCCAGACCAGAGCCCCAGGGCGCAGAGACCGGCCTGCGCGTCGCCCGCGGCCGCTTCGCAGTGGTGGGGAGAAGGCAGGGGACTGAGATGCGTCCTCCCTCGCCCCCTCCTTAAATTCCAGCGTCCTCCATTTGCTACGCCCGGGGTGCGGCCTATTCAATCGCCGGCCCCAAAATCGGGGCGGCTGCGAGAGCAGAGCCGGGGCTGCCAAGAGGGCGAAGGAGGGGCGGGATGCGAGCGAGGCGAGTCCGCCGGGCAGTGCCCTGTGCGCGTGGAGCTGGGCGCGCTGGCGGCCCGTCACCTGTGCGGGCGCGCAGCGGCTGCGCCCCCGCCCAGGCCCGGGGCGCCCAGAGCGACCGAGACGGCCCGAAGGCGGGGCTGGAAGTAGCGGCCCGGCCCGGCTGCGGCGGCGGGAAGCCTAGGAGGTTCTGGCGGGCGCGTCTTCCCTGGCCGGGACTCTCCGGAGCTCAGCGCCGGCGCCCCGGGCGTCCCAAGAGCCGGCGGGCACCCTATTCGCCCCCTGGCGGCTCTGGGGACACGCCGGGCGCCGCCGCCGCCACCGCCGCGGAATGAGCTGTCCACAGCAGCACTGGGCGCCGCCCGAGGTCACGCAAGGATCTGTCCCAGGGCTGCGAACCGGGAGGCAGATCGCCCTTGGGAGGAATGGAGGGGTGGTAGGACGAGGCAACTATGACGTGTGGGGGTTTTCCTGGGATCCACGTCCTCTACATCGCGCGTGGGCTTCTCCACCAGCGTGATAACTGACACCCAGGGACCTCACTCCCGACTGGTCCTCCCTCCCTTCACCCTGGAAATAAAAGCCTCCCTGTCATTCTCATCCATTCTGGGAAATGGCCCCCATCTTCCCTCCTTCTGCAGTGACCTGACAATGGTAGCCCTGAAGCCACAGCCGCACCGGACCTGCCACTCCCCGGACCGGACCTTGCGCAGGCAGAGAGCTCTGAGGCAGTGCTGGGAGGTTAGTAGGAGAGGATCAGCGTTCAACGGGGTCCTGAGTGCCCACTGGGAGCCTAGCACTGCCCTTGGCTTTGTAGGAGGTTAAAAGTCCTTGCCCTCTGGGTGCTTCCAATCTCAGAAGACAAACACACCTAAGAGACTGTTGTCACAGCAAGTAGCCTGGCAGCAGGAGGTTCAGGAGAGGACATAGTGGAGATGGGCTGGAGTGTGAACACTGGAGCCATTAGAACTTGCTAAGTGGACAGGATTTGGAAGGGGAGAGGGAGAGGAAGAGGGAGGGAGGGAAAGAGAGAGAGAAGATATTCCTGGTCCGGTCTGGAGTGGTGTGGAGGGCTGGTCTGGGAGAGCTAGAGGGGCCACCCCTATTGGCTCTGTAAGGGTGGGCTTCTGCAGTGGGAGAGACAGAGGGAGAAGGAAGAGCTGGAGGCTGGATGCCCTCTGGGAAGCAGCAGAAGAGCCTGCTCTGAGGTGCTGGCTGAGGCAGGCTGCCACTTGCACAGTTCTGAGGGTCTTCTTCAAGAGGCTGGGTCATACACTACAAAAACCAAAACAACCCCCCTCCCCCCACAAACAAAAAAATCCTGGGGTCACACTCAGAGGTTTTTGTCCAGAAGGAGGAAGCCCAGGTTATGGAAGGAAGAGGGAGCAGCTGTAGGCTAGGTCCAAAGGTGAAAAGATTAAAAGAGTGAGGCGGGAGGGAGCAGATGAAGTAGCGCTGGGTTGAGAAGGAAGCACCAGGCTGCTTCCTGGGGAGGAGGAAGCCAAAGGGCAGGAGCCTGTCTGAGGGGCCAGCAGGGGGCGCAGGGGCCCCAGAACCTCAGGCCCGCCAGAGCTGGCTGTAGTTGACAGCCTGGCTGTGTCAGTCTCTGCCCCATTTCACATTCCATTTTCCTTACCAAAGTCATCTCAGGTAATTGCGAAGAATGCTTCCCACCCAGCATCTGGCTTTGTGCAGAAGATGTGGCAAAGCCAGGATGAAACTTCTAAGCCTCACTGTGCCCTCCTGTCCAAATCTGTCTAGGTCTTAGGGCTGTGGGTATCTTGCCTCAGTGTTTGGCTTAGAAAAGCTATCTTTCTGGCAGCGGAGACAGCCACTGGGTCTTGCCTCAGTAGTGTGTCTTCCTACTTGGCCTTAGCATCCAGAAAGAACTATCCATGCCTGGGGTTGGGCTGCGTCATGGTAACCTCTCATCCAGACTCTGGGGCAGGCTCTGAATAGGATCATGGGGTCAAGCCTGGCAGACAAAGAGTGAAGAGCCCACACACCCAGGCACGGGCTATGCCAGCACTCCCACGAGAAGGACTGAAGCTGCCCAGATATTGAGCTGGGAGAGTTAGGGCAGGCTGTCCCAAGCCACCAACCACAAAGAGGGCTTTGGGCAACGGGACTCCCCTGCAGCCAAGCTGTCAGACAGGGCAGACTGTGAGATGCTCGTCAAGCACGGCAGCCCTGGGGGAGGCAGAGGGAGAGGGCAAGCACCGTCACCAAATCCTGCCCTAGTGATGGCTCTGTCAGGGCACTCCACAGGAGAGAGCCCAAGGAAGCACCATTTGAAAGAAAAGCCAGGGTCAAAAGTCTTTTGAGATAAGAGTGGAGTGGGGTTCCGGTGTGTGCAGAGACGGGGTGATGGAAGGAGGGGAAGGGCCCTGGCCTGGCAGGAATCGCATAGGCCAGCAGCACTCCTTTGCCCAGGCCAGATTTCCTTCCCTTTGCAATCAGATCGCAATTAAAGGAGAGCCTCCACTTACTCATGCTCTGCTTGAAGTCCTCCAGGGTCAACCACCTGCACTTTCCCCATCTTCTTTTTTTTCAATCCTTTCATGTTCAACTTTTTTGTGTCTTTTTTTTTTAATTCATTTTTTATTTTTGGCTGCATTGGGTCTTTGTTGCGGTGCGCGGGCTTCTCATTGCGGTGGCTTCTCTTGTTGCGGAGCACGGGCTCTAGGCGTGCGGACTTCAGTAGTTGTGGCTCGTGGGCTTCAGTAGTTGTGGCTCGTGGGCTCTAGAGCGCAGGCTCAGTAGTTGTGGCGCACGGGCTTAGTTGCTCCGCGGCATGTGGGATCTTCCCGTGTCCCCTACATTGGCAGGCGGATTCTTAACCACTGTGCCACCAGGGAAGTCCTTCCCCATCTTCTAAAGGAGCCTGGTGAAAATAGGGAGAAGCATGCTGCGTTTCTTCGTGGACAATGCTTGTGGGAGTGTGCCTGAGGGTTTGTGTTCCCTGTGGTATTTGCTACCATTACCCCTCTCCCCCTTGGAACATGCCCCAGAGGGGAACATGGTCTCTCGGCCACCTTTCCCTGCCACTTGTTTTTAAAATTTACAAACACAGTATCAATATCTAAGTTCCTACTATGTGCCAGGCACTGTGGCAAACATGTTAGGTGCATGGCCTCATTTGCTCCTCACAATAGCTCAGGGCCCCATCATCCCTACTCTTTAACTGGTTCCAGTTCCCAATCCCAGCCAGGCAAAAGGGGTTGAAGTCTGTTCCCTAAGCTGATATAGAGGACACAGTCCAATCTTGGCATCACTCACAGTGTGGTGGCTCAGTAAGTATTAATTAACTCTGAGGACAAGCTGCACTTTGACTCCCCTCTGGCTAATTAAATAAACCTGCCATGTAAATCAGCAGAGGGGACAGAGAGACATTAGGCTATATTGAAAAGAAACTGGGCTGAGGGACAGTACGACTGTTGGCCTTCAAGTAGAAATTGATCTTGGCCTGCTCTGGCTCTCTTTGCCTTCTTTGAAGCTAGGGCCAGAGTGGTGGGGATGAGGAATAACCCCTCTTGGAGAAAGCCTCCCCTGTGAAGTCCTGGAGAACTGGGAGGAGGTAGGCAGGGCTCACATGCGCACTGGGCCCCCGCCCCCCCCCCCCCCCCCCCCCGTTGCCCACAACGACATGAGAGTTCTCTAAGGAACAAGACAGAACTGGCTGGGCCTCACCCTCCCCTCCTACTCTATCCTCATCCTTGAGTCATCATGTCCCTGTGGTCCTGGGTCGGCTGTAGGTGACCTGGGACCCAGGTAAGACATGCTGTGAAAGCCCCTTCCCACCATTGCTGGCAGTGTTAGATTGTTGGGGCCAGCAGGCACCTTGCTGGGCTCTGCTTCCTTCTGCTTCTTCCAGAAGAAAATGAGCCATGGCAATGGCTCAGGCCCTCTGGAGGCCCAGTTCCCCCGCTGACCAACTGGGAGACCTGGGGCAGGCCATTTAACCTCACCAGGCCTGGCCCTACTCCGTTAAATAGGGAAATAATAATGTCAGCCTCACAAGGGGCCTGTGCATAAAGTAAGGGCTCAGTAAGTAGTAACTGTTTGATGATGATGATGATGATGACGATGACGATGACAACTGTGTCTGGTTCATAACAACCAATTGTATCCCTAATAATGCTGGTCTGTCTTCGGATGTAGTTGGAATAGCTACTGTGTTTGAGCCCTAAGCTGTCACTTTGAAGGTGGTTATTCTCTATATGGAAAAAGAAACAACATCATCTCTAAATAATGTCATGAAGTTAACATGTAAGAATAAGATGAGATAAGGTAAGGGTGAGGGCAAGGGCAGAGTGAGTGTAGAAGTTGCTGGGAAAGGATGTGGCAGTGTGGCAGGATGCCTATGCCCTGTCCCCTCCCATCCAAGTCTCTTCCTGCAGCTACTTGGGAGCCTTTGCCCCTCAGAGCCCTCACTCCTCCTTTTCCCCTGGGATAGCGTTTCGAGCAGGGCTCAGAAGATTAAGGCCAACTCTGGGGGCCTGTGGCTCATAGCAGGCAGTCCCCCACACTGTCCTCTCCTAGGGGAAGTCACACGGGTCACCATGGTGGGCCACAGGAGCCCTGCAGAGTCCCCTAGAGCTGCCAAGCAGGCACAAGACAAACGTTTACATTCAACGTATTGGAACAGATCAAATGTGGTTCTCAAAAAGCTCAGGCTTGCAAGCTTTGGAGAAGGCCCAGGTTTGGCTCCTTTTAACTCCCAAACAAATTCTTGTGGGATGTTGCAATTACTTGTGACAATCCCTCTCCCTGCCTGGGACTTTGATTGCAGATTTAGACATGTAAAACTGGGTGGCTGGCTGGGCCTTGAGCAACTTGGGGGGTGTGGTGGGAGATGGCTAGGGAAAATTTTTTGCAGCATATTGTGTTTGGAAGCAAGACCTCGAGGAATCAGACGCTGTAGCTCTGGTTGTGTTATAGAACTTTTCAGCCCCTGTGGCAGATTTCCTGTCCTTGAAATTGGTTCACTATGCGGGAGTGGCTCATTCTGTCCTTTGAAACACAAATGTCTAGGAATCATTTTATGTAAGTCTTACGTTGGAGTAACTTTCCAATCTCTAGGACAAATTCTGCAGTCCTTACCCTGAAATCTTATTCACTGGATAAGCAGCAGGTGAAGATTTATCAAGGGGATATTTTAGTGATAACTGGTGCTGACCTTGCCCAAAGGTACCTGGAAACAGGAGGAGGTGATGCAGAGATAGCCAAGTAGATGCAGAAACAGGAGAGGAACATGGCTGGGCAAAGCGTGTCTGGGTGTCTGGACTCCATGGCCTTTCTTGGTACCCAGGTGTATATGCAAACACTTTGGGCAAATTGCCTATATCTTTGTGTTGCCATCGTACCTGGCCTTAAAGCACATTCAGCTATTCTGGGGGATGAGGTGAGGACCTGGACCCTGGTCAGGCTCCTGTTTTCCTACTTCCTGGCTGCCACACCTGCTCTGAGAGCCCACAAAACTTTAGCTCTGGCTTTTTTGGCTTTCATATTGGCCACAAAACAGCTGGATACAGCTATCCCTGGAATAGTTTTGAGCAGAAGGGCTAGGACCTCTTGGCCTTTGGCAGTCAGCTGGATCTAACAACCTGCCTCTTGAGGCTGGTGCACAGAAATCAGGAATCAAAAATGCCTGGGAATTCCTAGACACTCTGTAAAGTTGAGGGTGGTGAGCAGAGTCATAGGCTGGTATCTGTTGGCAAATCTGGGGCAATAAGCTCTTCCTTTAATGTAGGCATTGGGCATAGAATCACTAACACTGCTATTCTCTTGAATACCTGTGAGCTCTCCTTCCAAGCTATCATCTTGTCTGAATGAAGCTTAGAAATTACATGGAACAATGTGAAAAGAGAGAAGGTCAGAATGAGAGGCTGTGTTTCAGGCCAACCAGATTCTCAGGGAAATCCTGACTAAAGATAATATTAAGCCGTACTACTCTAGATGTGAAATATTGGAACTCCTGAGAGAGCAGGACGAGAAGGGGGATTCTAGGAATGGGATATAAAAGCAGGGCATAAAAGAGATGGGACAATTCCCCTGAGTAATTTTGGCTCTTGGAAAGATAAAGCTTGGAATTCCTGAGCAAAAGCAAATACTCAACTGTTTCATCCATCTCTGAGTGGGAAGAGGGAATGAGTAAGCTAGAATCACAGAACACTGCAACACCAGGCTCTGGTGGCTCAGGACACCAGCCAATGGACACTGAGAGACTGCAGGGGTCAGGAGAAGAGAGGATGTCTCCCCTGGAGGCCCTTAAGAACACAGCTGAGACATTCTATTTCTGGATGAGAAGACTCAATATTGTAACGATATCAACTCTCTCCCAACTTAATTTACATGATAAATAAAATCTCAACCAAAATCCCAACAGGACTTGTTAAATGAAATTTGACAAGCTGACTGGGAAGTACATCTGGAAAGAAAAAATATGTAAGAATAACAAAACAATTTGGGGGAAAAGAATGAAAGAGTAAAATACACTGTATCGACACACACTCAAAAGCTACAACTATTAAAATGGTGTACTGTACAAGGAATATAAAAAAGTTCAATGCAACAGAATAGAGAATCCAGACAGTCACATATATTTATGGGACTTTTGAATATGAGAAGAGTAGTATTTCAAGTCATTGGGGAGAAGATGGCCTATAGGATAAATAATTCTGGGCAGCATGTGACCCTCTGCCAAAAAAAAAAAAAAAAGGTTAGCTCCCTAGCTCACACCATATATGAACACAAATTCCAGATGGATTAAAGAACTAACATAGAAATACAACTATTGGGTTAGCCAAAAAGTTCGTTCGGGTTTTTCTGTGACATCTTACAGAAAAATCCGAATGAAGTTTTGGTCAACCCAATATAAAAGAAATATAAGAAAATATGGGAGAATATGTTTATTATCTGGGCATAGGGAAACCTTCTTTAAAAACCACAAAATACAAAGCCATGAAGGAGAGGATAGATACCTTTGATCAAAATAAAAAGCCTCTGTATAACCCAAGGAACTATTATAAGGTTAAAAGGACAAGTCGGCCTGGGCCAAGGGGTGGTTCATTCTGCCTGGCAGCAGACTGTGAGACCAGATGGCCTTGGAGGCCTTTCCTTTCCCTCACAATTCCTTTGTAGAAGTCAGGGTTCAGGAGGAAGCAAACACCAGAGGGTGGCTACTCCCCATTGTTATCCTCAGAGCCCTACAATCAAGAGACAACTCAAGTCATAGTTATTCAGAGCCAGCGTAAAATGAGCGGGTTAAGTGGATCAGGGTGCAGGTAGAGGAGCAATGAAGCAAGGTGGAAGGACCAGAAACAGTTTTGCTGGCCCTGGGTGAGGAGGAGGAGGAAGGGCTGACTCTCTGGCAGACATCATGGTCTCCAGTCCGTAGGCCCATCTTTCACAGAGGGGATGTGGCTCAGGCAGGTCCTCCCAAGACCTCATTTTCCCTGCGTAGAGAGCCTTTTGGAAGAGCATGTGGAGAAAATGTTGCCCTGTGTGGGCTTTAATACCTCCATCAGACCCCTCAGCTCTGTGAGGATCAGGGTAGTCCTGGGATGGTGGCCCCTGTCCAGACCCCTAGTGGCAGTGAGGATGGATGTACCTGTGTTCTTGGGTGGGCTGGGTGGCCTTATATGGTCTGATGACTCCAAATCAGAGGCCTATGTCCTAGAGACTTGACTCTGTTTCATGTCTAGAGAATACTCCAACTCAAGGCCCCCAAAGAAAAGTGAAACTCTTGTCCCATGGAGCTTCTGTCAACCAATTCACTCTATAGGGATCAGGTTCTGCTCTTGGGGGAGACCAGGGAACCATTGTGTTCAGCTAGTCTCAGCCCATACTTCCTACTTGTGAGCTGACTGAGCTAAGAGAGTGTTTGCCTGATTCAGGTAGGAGGACAGCCAAGCTTTAGGAAACCTCTGCTGCATTCTGATGCCATCCATTAAGCTGGGTTGAGCACATGGACTTGAGGTTTGAGAGGAGGGGGAAAATTCTCAGCAGGGAGATAGATGCCATTTTTTAACATGAACAAGTAGCTGCAACAAGGAATGATGGGTATTGAGGAAAGCAGGAGACGACAGTACCAGGACTGGCCAGAATTGGAATAGACTCAATGATGGAATCATATTCCAAGGAGCAGCAAACAATCTCAAAGGCCCCAAGTTGGCTTTCAGAGCTATTTTTCAGGATTTGTAGGGTGAGGGGTAAGGAGTAAATAAGCACAGCTGGGGAGAAGACTGGGGCTCCTGGCCTCTCATGAAAAGATGCCATAGGAGTAAGGAGAAGCCACTGCCTTGGTGAAATTAAAAAATGGACTATGGAACTTAGATTTAATGTCTCCAAAAGGAAGGAAACAACTACATATCAATGCAAAAACTGTGGCTGAGAACCAGCTATGTAACAAGCATCCAAATGAGGGCAACATAAGGAGACCCCTGCACCTCACCCCCCACCATTACTGCTACCACACACACCTAGCGCAGTCACTCAACCCTGCTTCCCACCTCTGAGATGACACCAGGCCAGTCCCCCAATCTGGCACAAAACATGACAGTTTAGAGTGCTTTATAATATTGCAACCAAAATTCAGGGAAAATAAGGGATATTTAGCTAGCTCAAAATCCCCAACTTCCAAATGGATAGGGCAGGCTCCAACCAGTCAACCTAGGTGCAATAAAGAGAACAGCTCTCTTTCCTCAAAGGCTAAGCAGCCCTGCTTCCAGGTCCTTTTCAGTCCTTCTCATCAGCCAAGCTGAAGAATGCAGCTTCTTAGAGACCCCCTAGAGGAGGGTTCTATTTCTACTCTCAGATCAGGACCAGTGATTCTGAACCTATTTGGGCTGTAACTTCCCTTAAGAGTTTTGAAGAAAACTATGGATCCTCTTCTCAGAAAAATGTACCTTGCACATACAGGTATAATCTTGCATAAAATTTCAGGAGCTTTACAGACCCCCAAAAGCCCCAGCTTAAGAATTTCTGCCGGGACTTCCCTGGTGGCGCAGTGGTTAAGAATCCGCCTGCCAATGCAGGGGACACGGCTTCGAGCCCTGGTCCGGGAAGATCCCACATGGCGCGGAGCAACTAAGCCCGTGCACCACAGCTACTTAGTCTGCGCTCTAGAGCCCACGTGCCACAACTACTGAGCCTGTGTTCCACAACTACTGAAGCCCATGAGCCTAGAGCCCATGCTCCGCAACAAGAGAAGCCACTGCAATGAGAAGCCCACGCACCACAATGAAGAGTAGCCCCCGCTCGCCACAACTACAGAAAAGCCCGCGCACAGCAACGAAGACCCAACGCAGCCAAAAATAAATAAATAAATAAATAAATAAATAAATAAATAAAAGTTTCTGCCAAAGGCAAATCTCTCCTTTCCTTATGCAAGAGCTGTTCCCCAGGGCTGATTAACTGCTATCTTAGATGTCCAACAGGTGAGTTAATATTCAGCATTGACCTCTAGTCATCCTGCACCCTTGGCAGATGGCAGATTCTCTGTTGTTGCCTGTAGCCAGAAGGAAGCAGAGCCCCTAGACTGAGACCTCATTTTGTTTTTCCAAAGAGCGCTCTCCTCCACCATCACTAGAAAACCTCAGACATTCCTGGCCTGGAACAGAGATAGTAAGCGACAAACCAAAAATAAATCTGGTCCAGTACACAACTGGGCCTGTGAAGAGAGCACCACAGACTGGGTCCTCCTTGGGCTGGCAGGAGAAAGGTATGTAGGCAGGACCAAAGCTGAACTGGGAAGGGGTCAGAATGGGTTCCCCTCCCTTCAGCCAAATGCAGTCTAGCTGGTCACTCTCGAGAGGCATCTGCTCTTTTCACGGCTCCCCTACCTGGGAACGCAGAGGCTACTGGAAGCAGGGCTCCTATCGGCTACACAAGTTCCACATTTGTCTCCCTTCTGACCGACAACCGCAACAACATCAAGGATAATGATGATGAAAGCATTTATTAAACACTACTCTGTGCTGTAAGTTCTTCACAGGAATTATTTCATTTAATTTTCCCAACAATCAAATGAAGTCGGCACTGTTATCCCATTTATAGATGAGGAAATTGAGACCAGGGGAGGTTAGGTAGAGTTGCTGAAGGCCACAAAGCTAGTGAGGGACAGAGACTGGATCTGCATCGATCTGATTTCAAACCTAATATTTTTAACCTCCACCTCCATGCTCCTTCCCCAAAGGCCAGAACTCGGACAAAGGCCTTGGAAATCCTCCAGAGTGATGGTCTGGTCTCCAAGTCCTTGCTTCCCCTTCCTTATCCTCTGTCCACCATGCAGCAGCCTGGTTCTCATCAGGGACTCACTTTATGGCGAGTTGGTTGGAAACTCTCAAACTCTATCTCCTATCTCTGTATGACTTTGCTATTTGAGTCCATATTCCATAGCCCTAAATTTATCTTGGAGCCTAAATTTATTTTAAACTCAGCTGAGCTCAGGAGCCTCATTTCCTCCTCAGGTTTAGAATGAAGGAGGGAGGTTCTTTTTCACTGCTGCCCTGGAATGTTATTGGAGGGAGGGGGTTTAGTTGTCACCACTCTCATTTTAAAGACTCGGGGGAGGGTCAAGTAACAGAGAGTAGAAGAGCCAGGATTTGGTGAAACGTCACCAGTGATGTTGGTGCGCTATGGAAGCCATACTTCTCTGGACACCTCCTACCCTGCGGCATTTGGAAACAGGGCACATAACCCCTTGGATAGCTAGTCTCCTCCCTTCCCTCAACTAGTGGATTCCAGGGAGAGTGAGTTCCCAGCTCATCAAGAAGCCCAGAAGAATGCTGCCCATCAAATGCTCAGTGGCCAAGGGGCCCCCTAAGTGCATGCTGAATGGCTGGAACCCCAGCCCACAGTGCTTTGGGGGGCAGCTGTGGGCAGAGTGGGCATTAAGCTATCTGTTGAGGCCAGGGTCATTGCCCTTTCCCCAGAACCTCATCTGGAGATGAAATACCTAAGGAGAGGAGACGCTAAGGCCCGAACAGAGGTGGGAGGTGCAGGAAGCTAAGGAGAGTTGGCAGCGGGCAAAGAAGAATCCTCTTGTATTCAGGGTCCCTGTCCTATGCCACCTGTGGGCAAGAGGTGAGATAAAACAGGATGACAGTACTTGCATTCAACATGGATGAGGCACTCAGCCCCCAGAGGCACTCTGGGAGTGGATGAAGTCCAACCGCCTAGCTAAGAGATGTTTACTGAGTATCTGCTGTGTGCCAGACTTGTCTAGGCACTGGCGATGCCTCAGTCCTGCCCTCACAGTGTTAGCCCATCAACAGAAAAAGAAAAGACAACTTTGGACAGTGATAAGCACTAGGAAGAGAAAGGAAACAGTGCTGTGAGGGAGAGTGATTGGAAGGGGGTCTCCTTGAAAGGAGAACATGAAAGCTGAGGCCTGTTTATGAAAAAGGGCCACCGTGTGAGGAGCTGTAGGGAAGCACATTCCAGGCAGAAGGAAGAGCAAAGCCAAAGACACTTAGGTGGCAATGGGCTCCATGCATTCAAGACACGGGAAGATGACCAGTATGGCTTAAGAGAGATGAACAAGGAGGTGAAAGGAAGGAGAGAAAACTGAGGAGTTAGATGGGGCCAGATCATAAGGGTCTTGTAACCATATTTATGGGCAAGCCGCTGTGTGGAGAATGGATTGCAGGAGGCAAGACTGGCCATAAGGAGACCTGTGAGGAGGCCATTAGGTGAGTAAATGGGGGACCGTATACTCTGTTACCCAAACCAGGATACCTGTGTAACTGAACAGGGGTGCCACAAACAATTAAACAGGGGCAACAGGCATAACGAGGACTTGCCACTGACAAAGCTCTAGCTGCAGTCAGTATGCCCCAGCCAGGACTGCCACAGGAAGTTCCGCAGTTTTTAGCAGTTCTGCTCTGACACACAGCTCCCAGCTCCAGGAGAAGGAATCGCTTTTCTGTTTGCCCAGGCTCTGGCCTGGTGCCCCATGCCCAAGCATTTGGTTTTTGTTTAGAGGCCACAGGCTACAGTTGCAGCACAAATGGAGCAGGAAGCCGTTTCCCCTGTGTTCTCTGGCACGGGGGCCGCCCACTCTCAGCGACAACCAACAGGACATGAATGAAAGAACAAACAGGGAGCACGTGGCCACCCCTTCTCAAGGTGGTGTGGAGAGGGTGGAAGCCAGAGAGGCATGGACAAGCCCTAAGTTCCAGAGCAGGGATTCTTAACATGGACTTGAGGAGGTCTGTGAAGCAGGCGAGAGGGTCCCAAGCTTTCATCAGATTCTCAAACCTAAAACTCCAAAAGAGATAAAGAAGCTTTGCTTTAGAGAGCAGTGGTTCTCACACTTCACTGTGCCTCAGAGTCACCTGGACAGCTTGTTACAACAGGGATTACTGGGTTCCTGCAGGTTCTGATTCAGTTCCGTCTGGAGTATGGACCAAGAATTTCTATTTCTGGGGACTTCCCTGGTGGTCCAGTGGTTAAGACTCTGCGCTTCCAATGCAAGGGTCATGGGTTCAATCCTTGATTGGGGAACTAGGATCCCGCATGCCATGTGGCGCAGCCAAAAAATTGGAAAAAAAAAAAAAGAATTTCTATTTCTAACAATTTCCAAGGGGATGCTAATGCTCTTGGTCCAGGGGCCACACCTTGAGAATCACTGCTTTAGAGGATACAAGAAACATGAGGGATTATGATCTTCCCTTTTCAGACAAGAGTTCTAATAGATACCACAGCCCTCCAAACCACCCCTAAGTCCCAAGGAATTTCATATTTTATTTTTGGAAGAAGCCCCTGGAGAGTGACACTCTGGACCTTCCCTTAGAGGTCAGGAAGCATCTGAGAAGTAGCATTTCAGAGGATGCAGGAAAAGTGCCTTCAGAAACGTAAAAGCCCAAGCAAAACTTTGAGCTGGAAACTACAGGGCTGGCCCTGACTGATCCAATTACTTGGCCAATTACTGGCAAATAGTGAGGTTTGGGGAATCTGGGCAGACCCAGATCCTCTCCTGGAGACTGCCTCTTGTTCCTTTTTGAGCCTATATCTGGAGCCAAATGAACCCAGATAGGAGGTCAGCCATAAGGAAGATAGGGTGTCTGCTGGGGGGTATAATCTGGGAACAAGAAAGAAATCGACAGCTCCGCTAGACAGAATTGAAGAGCTCATTCACAGAGCGTTTTGATCAGGTCATTGTGGTGAGGATGGGAAGAGGCAGGAATAGTACTCAGCACTATACTTACTTTAAGCAAGAGCAGTGGAGAGAGGCCTGGAAGGGCCATTTGCCAGCTTTCCTCAGACCTGCTCCGAGTAAGTCATTCCCCCATGAAAGGGGCAGGGGAAATGAAAATGTGGATTCATTAATGAATCAACCTTCAGAACAGGAAATGTGGCTTTTGAGCTATACAGAGAAATCTTCCTTTGCCGCAGGGAACACTGGCTTTGCCATCCAGCTAAATACATCCTGAGGTAAGGCACTGTCAAAGTCAGGAAGACCCTGCAAGTTACGGGAGGAGGTGGCACTAGAGTGTCTGAGACCAAGGGTCTCAGCTTGCCAGGACTCGTGACTTGAATTCTGACTGTGTGACCCTGGGCATACTACTTAATCTCTTTTTGTCTTAGTTTCCTCTTCTGTAAAATGGGGATAATAATAATGCCTATTTCATAGGGTTGTAGTAAGATTTAATGAAATAACCTAGATAAAACACTTAGCTTGCATATTTTAAGCACTCAATATTAGCTTTAAAAAAAAAAAAGTGGGGGGGCTTGGAAAAATTTAGGATGGTGGCAGTACAGACCCACCCTTAGTGTCGCTGCCAGAGACAGAAAGAGAAGGCCGAGCTAGGTCAGAGCGGCTGCCAATCTCCCTAGGAGGCTGACAAAGAAACTCCTGCTCCCCAGGGAAGGTCTGAGTTGTGAGCTGAGCATGCAGGGAGAGTCAGGATTCCTAGGATGGTGGGGTTAACTGGACAACCCTTCTGGCTGTGAGGTGGGGATATCCTGCTTTTTTAAACATTGCAACATTCAGTGAGTCTGTTTGTGACATTTTCTCACTGCCAGCCTAAGTGCCAAATGGCCTGATTTGATCAAAATGAATGAAAATCAATGTTGGTAGGAAAACTGGAACGACGTTATTGGAAACACTCCAGAGATTAGCAAAATTAAGGTAGAATCCCCATTTTCAGAGAAAAAAAGTGGCTCCTCCTCCTTAAGTTCCAGAAGCGTGGGGGATGGTGCTGAAGTGAAAGCAGTAGTGACTGTGCTGGCCCTGAGGTTACCCGGCAGCCAAACACAGAAAAAGGGATCTCTTTCCTCTGACCCTGAATGAGCAGAACCTCTTCTACAACCCAGTACCCCAAGTCAAAAAGTCCGATCTGCTTAGAAATTGTTACTGGCACTAGGAACAAAGAGAGTTCTAAAAACCATGCAAAAGAGCCCAAGTAAATGACATACCACATGGTTAAATAAAAGTTAACATCCATTGGAGGTGGGGGGGTGGGAAGCAATTGCCAATTATATCACTTTAGAAAAGAAAGTGCTGAATAAAGATGACTAATAGTTCTGTTGACCATGGTGGGCCCCTTTCTTGAGAGGCTCCCATGGGCCTGTAAGCCTTGCCCTATATAGTTCAGACCCATCCCAAGTCTGGGATGTTCCCCCTGTAGCCCTGCAATAGAACTCACCTCCAGTCCTCCAAAATAACCACAGGGCATATTTAATCATAGTCCCATTTAGAATCTTTTAAAGATTAAGGCCACAGGACAGTTAGGAAGGGGCCTGGCTTCTGGCTTTTCACTCGCTTATACTTACTATAAATCGTGGCTAGAGTTTCTACCACAACGTCCTGTACTGGAGAGCCCTCCTCCGGGACAGGGACCCAGGAGTTTGTCTGATTCCACCTGGAGGAAAGAGGGGAATCTTCAGGAAGTACACACCTGTTCTCTGTGTGCCACCCAAATCAGAGGCACTGCCCAACTTAGGGAAAATTAGAGTTTCTTAGTACCTGCCCTACCTACCCAAAACCCTCAGCTTTAAGTTTTCATGCAGCAAAATGTCTGTATTATTTTTACTGGAGTTGGTGATTGTCAGATGTGGAAGCTGGTCCAAAGCTAGCTAGCTGTGGCTAGCTGTAGTCCAACAGCTAGTCTGCTGTTCTCTACAAAGGAGGGCCATTTTAGCAGGAAAAAACCAAAACAACAACAATGACAACAACAAAACTTTCTTGGAATTTACCCAGGGAAGCCTGAAACTGTGCTACTGTGAACTTGAGATATTTCTATGGCCATGCATCAGTTTTTAGAGTATAACAGCTGCTATACACATTTAAATAACAATGAAAAAATTTTCTATAGTGTGACTTTTGCAGGAACCTTGTTCCTGCAACTGCTTGTTCCAAGCCTTCTCATATCCAGCCCAAAAGTAAGTGAAAGCATCAGAAAAGATAAAATGAGGAGAAAAAACAAATAAAACTTCCAAGTCCATTTCTAAAGGTTGAGGAAAATATCATACACCTGAAGCCACTGCTGCTTTTTGAGTCAGAGGCCAAAACTAGGATGGTTCTTTTTGGTCAGATAATCTAATCTTCTCTGAGAAGGTCCCATTAAAACTATTCTGAAGGATCACTCCTGTGCCACATTTTTATTGGTAACTTCATTCACTGTCTACCACTCCACTCACTAGAAAAGCAGTTTTGAAAGGATCTTATTTTCAAGCACAACTGCTATTTTCTGCAGAGGATTCTCTTCATCTTTTGTCATGACTCTTTTGTAACCCAAACCAACTTCAAATTTAAAACGACAGAAAACAAAAAGCCTTCTATGGAAAAGGGACATGATCTATGGGAAAAGTTTCTCTTTCTCTTCAATTGTGATGGCTCGGTTAACTGTCACACCACCAGAGAATTTTAAAAACTGACTCAAGAAGCCAGATAGGGAAGCCATTCACATAAAATCTCTAAAATTAAATAAATTTGTTTTAAAATAAAATAGAAAACAGTTTTCCAGTGTGAGACAGACCACTTAATCCTTACAGCAAATTAATGATTAGGCAAGTATACCTGCTGCTGAATCCTTAAAATGGTTTCTATGCCCCCCCGCCCCCCAAAAAATTCCAAGAGCAACCATAACCACCCCCACCAAAGGCACTGAAACAAAAGACTGATCTGTTTATATAGTCACATGAAAAATAAACATCTTTATTTTTTTGCCTACTTTATTTCATTTTTTCAAATAAAATTTAAATCTGTACAAAGTATACTGTTACAGTATATATTTTGTAAGAATCAATGCCTAAAAGAATCACAATACTTCAATAAGCAGTACAGCAGACCTCGCTAGTTTCAGCTTTGATATTGAACAAACTCAAGCCGGCTGATGCACAACACATTTGCTTGGTTTCCACATGGTGAGTTCCCAGCACTGAGATGGGAGAACATGACAGCAAGTATGGTTATATTACAGCCCGACACACTGAGCTTCTTCATGTGATAATAACTGCACATATTTAATACAGAATGCTCAAATTTACTTTTTAAATTGCATTTGCTTACTTCTTAGTTGGAAAAATTCAGCATTCTTAATGGGGTCCCCAAACAGTGCAAATTAATGATATTCTACTGTATAATTGGCACATCTCCAATAAGGATTAACTTGTAAACTCAAAGAATATTACAACTTTGTCCTAAATTTTAACTAACATACATCTGGTCCATTTAACCAAAGTCATTTTGGAAAGATATTAAAGAACAATTCTATTTCTGAAAGGATATTGTTTTGACCATTCTTTAGAGAAGATAAATTTTTAAATTGTCGTTAAAATGTTTTACTATAAAAATTTTACAAACTCGATTAGAAATTTCAAGATTATGATTCACAGCAGACAAATACAGACTGTTTATATTCCAACAGTACCTACTCTTTAGACTTTCAAACAGAGCACAACCATGTCAGCTGTGTTAACTAAAATTTTGAACAGTGTACTAAATTTATAAGTGGTGCTGGGTCTAGCAAGTGTAAATACACAGTATATTTTAATGAAAAGAATTGTCTTCTTTATACTTTATTTGTTTTCCCATAAGGAAACAATGTTTACATTCTTTAATAAAGTTAATCTTACATCAGAATATAACTTAATACTGTCAGCAACAGGGACCACACACAGTAAATAAGAAGCACATTTAAAATAAGTCTGAATTCACATAGATTAACATTTGTTGGTTAATAAAATATCGACAGTATTACAATCTTACAATATTTACAGTAAGAAAAATCTAGAGTAATATATACCTTTCACAGCAGGATTCCTTTTTTTAATTATTATTTCTTCCAGTTTGGGATTGTGTATACACGAAAAGCTCAAATAAAGCAACTCTGCAATATAATCTTAAAATAATGGCTACTGGGGGAAATTCTATCACAACCATTGAAAATAATGGTGACTTTTCACGGAGTCTGTGGCATCTGAGAACCTAGTTAATTAACCAAAGACTTGCTCAAACTAGCCTCAGTTACCCAGATTAAAGCTGCAGAACTCCGGCCTTCCCTGACTGCTAAAAACCCAACAGATGTTCTCAACATGCTATAAGAAAAGAGGGAAAATAGGTTTCAGTTCACACCTCATGGCTGGAAGCCTCCGGCTAGTGCACATTCCCCAACTTATGCTAAGAAGAGGGCCAACTTCCTCCCTAAAACACCACAAGAGTTTACCCTCCAACTACAGGGCACTGTGACACCAAGCTCACTCATTCCTCAACTTTCCAGCATTAGGATAAGGCATGAACTTGGCCCATATAATACACACCAGCATCTTAGAGACTTGGGGTCGGGGCAAAGAAATATACTAGTGCAGTTTGCACTGAGATCAACAGGGAAAATGGGAAGCGATGCATGTTTCCAATTAGAATAGCAAGAAGACCCACATCCCTAAACTGGAATTTGGCCAGGGCATCAGAGTTAGCACCCCCTCTCTGAGTACCACAAGCAATTAGGATGTGTTCTCTGGGCCTCCTCCAAGAGAGAGCATCTACAGTAAGTAACACCATGTGGGACATTAGTTCAGTGATGACTCCCAAGAAAGCAGATACAAGTCTTAAATCTGGGGCTGTCCACAGCACCTGAGGTCACTCATCAGAGCTGTGACCTGTCCCAACCCTGCTTACTTTAAGAGATCTGATGGGCACAGAGCACTCAGGGATACAGCTGCTGGCTACTTTGGACTCTAGATCTCACAGGTAATCAACAGGTATCTGGGATTGCATTAGCAGACTGTACCACAGCTCCTTAAACAGACACTGTCAGGTATGAAATCATGTCAAGCATGAATCTTCACTGTCAGGTCAGAAATCAAAGTGGGAGTCTTCCCACATCAGCCAAGGTTATTTTGTCAAAACCTTAGAGGAGTTGAACAGTTTTTTATGTTGCAAGTGATTAGTTTACTTATTTCAGTCAAGCTGGATTAGCAAACCAGACTGATTTATTTAGTTAGCTTTGTTTTTTTGATTCTTACGTATGTGTTAACCCAAAGCTGTTCTATTTGGGCTAAATACACTGACAGAGAAAATTCAAACAACAAAAGTTTTCAGCAAACTTCTGTGGCATTTTCTTTTTGGAAGTCAATGCAAGATCTAAAGGTATTTCTACCCAACAAAGTCTGTTTAAGTGTTTAATGTTATTTCCTTTTTGGTCCTATATAGAATGCTATGACTTCTATATAGGTCTGAATGCTGCTCCATGTAGATGCTTTCTGTATATCTAAAAATATATACTTTTCAGTAGTTCAATACATGGTTAATCTTCCCACAGAGGAAGATTTTTGTAATCACATGTTGCAAAGTAGAAAAACATCTCCTTTCTAAGAAAGGAAATACGTATACTTTCCTATTGTACACTTTTGAATAAGCCCAAAGGCATGCACCAAAAAATCATTATTAAAACTAATACATGCACTAAAATGGTATACAGTTAGACTTAAATAAGGTGCTGCTTTCTCAATTTTCAAATTTGAAGAAGATATTTTGTCGGTTGTTGACTCAAAGATCTCCCCCACCCCCACCCCACTCCATGGCATCAAGAGAGAAAAATAAAAAGTAAGCATAAACCTTTAAACTATTCTTTACATGGGGGAAAGGACAGATATATCAACTATCCTATTTATAAACTGGATTACCAGTTTTAAATAAAACCAATATTTACTGGTAAAAATTGTCAAAGCTAATACATCCAAACAAATGTTACTAGTAAAGAATGTTCTACATAGAGAATAATTTACTTTGGTTTTATGCACCTTCTCAAAAATGATACCGGTGTCCCATACGTCACCAAACTGATGTGTTCCAGCAGAGCTGTAAGGCAAATCTTTTTCTTCCCTAGTGACGTCTTGTTTCCCAATACACAAAACTAAAATCTTTTGGTGAGAAAGGGGTTAAGATAATGGCTAACCCCTTGGCATCCTGAGCATTGTGGTTTATCAAACTCTACCCTGCTAGAAGCTGTCAGGCACCCTGACCCCTGCCTTGAACCAGGAGTGGCTCCCATGTCTAGAGATGCCCTGACTCCTTAAAAATAGCTCTCAGAACTTTGCTTCTTTTTTCCTTCTATCTGGATGTTATAATGTCTAACAAAGCTGGTAGGAATGTCACATTTTGCTAGTAGGGGCCATCATCTAACAATAATTCCAATCTGAAATGTTTTATGCCAGTACTTAGTTCTTAATTTTATCAATTGCATTAAAATTTTCTCTACAGAGTTTACTTAGAGATCCTTAACTTGGGTTTCAGAAGATGTGTGATGCCCCTGAGGTTGTATGCAAAATTATCTGTATATGTTGTATTTTCTTTCTGGGGAGAGGGTCCATCACTTTCGTCAGATTATCAAAGGTATCTGTGACCCCCAAAAGGGGTTAGAGGGACTTAGAGGGATACCCGTAATTCATTTTATAACAGGATTGGGAAATGGGGGCAGAAAACTAAAAATGCCCTCAGAAAAGGGGGGGGCCAAATTGTTGATCTTTTCCCTTTATTCACATTTGGGAAATAAGTGCTTCAAACTAGGAAAAATAATTAAGCTGATTAAATTCCATTTAAAAATAATCAAAGCCACTTTCTAAAATTTTTTCATTATCCATATATGGTAAATTTAGTCTCCAAGAAAAGGTTTGGAGACTGAATTTTTCTCTTTTCCCAAAGGAAGTTCATAGATATAATGCTGATCATCATCCACATTTAACCCAAGACAACATAAAACCTAAGACAACTCTAATGATGTAAGCCTTTATGATTTTGAATAAAGGATTATCTAGAGTCAAATACACATTTGTCAACCTTCATTTCCCAAAATTGGTCCATATTTAGATAACTACCGGGCACAATTCCACTAGATAAACCTAAAATCTGAACAACGGAAGTTTAACTTTCTACCTCAATTAAAAACAAAGCCACAAGATTCCACAATAGAGTCCAGCCACAAACATTCACACTATGTCACAGAGAAGTTTCTCATTTCAAATACATCACTGAATTTTCAGCAGAATTTGCAAACTTAAGATCCAGAATGAATAGCAAAACATGCTGAGACGAGCATGTCAAGAATTAAAACACCAGCCCCGCCGCACCGCCCGCCCCCACCCCCCCATCCAGAAACACACTCAGGCATTCCAAAAATAAACCAGATCTGAAGAGAGGCCTCTCACTTGTTGGTTTTAAGTATGAAGTGCCTAAAAGGCTATGGGAAAGGGAATATAAAATGAAGTAATTAAATAACTTACAAAATATAATTTTAGCCAAAACACATTTCTGTTCTATTGACAAAACCGTCAATTTTTTTTTTTTTTTTGCAATTCCGAACACTAACTGTGTCGCGCAATCTCGCTAAGACAAAAAATATGTTCACAGGTACACTTTTTGTTCTCCTATTCTTTCTAGAGCACATCTTGAGGTTATAATAATGCCTCTAGTTAAAATAAAGTCTCTTACCCCCGTCACCCTCCCCTCCTCAAAAAGTGAGTCAACCTTGAATTCCAAAAAGGAATATTCATTTAATATAATTATTTCGATACCAGTTATATCACATAGACCATGAGGAAACTCCATGAGTATTATGGAAAACTACATGAAAGAGGGAGCTGCCACTTGCCACCCACTTCACTTCCAGCTTTTAAAGCCAATACCCAGCTAGACTCAAATCTCATTGACTTCAGTGAAAACAAATCAACACTCCAAAATCAGGCCATTTCAGGCTGGAAACTGGATCTTAAAGACACCACTTCATGTGTGTGTATATATATATATGTATACATATATATATATATACATATATTATTTTTTTTCTATCCTAAGCTTTCACTTTGTCTATTCAAATAGTCTAATAAAACTCACAGTTACAAAGGATTTTATTGGCAAATAAAGGCCCATATTAAAAATTTTATCAAAACAAATTTTTGTTCTACATAGCTAACACTAAGAAATATTTTCTTGGACTTATAAAGAATATTTAATTGCATATAAGTTTTGCTTTGGGAGGGATATTGAAAACATAATTCTGTAAGAAATTAGAAAAGACTAGAAACAAAAGTGAAAGTGACTAGTCTTAACTTTCAAAAAATCAAGTGCAAAGATAAATAGTGCAAATAATGAAAACTAGAAATTTTATAGGCAACTTTACAGTCTTTCCTGCTTTTGCACTTTTACATATTGACAACTTTATAAACCCTAACAACTGTATGCAGCATGGAAATGGGCTATCATTTATCTCCATTGACTAGACTCAAGGAAGCCTTTCAAAGACTTGTCTCACAGTCATTTAAATCACTGGTTCTTGACACAGGTTTGGGAATTCACTTCTTTTTAAACAATTCCTAAGGGAGGGGTTATTTAAGAAGGCTCTACACTGACTTAAGTTATAGTATGTAACTACAATAATTTAAAATCTGACACACAATACTATGTGAAAACCATACTAAGTGCCAACTCTACAAAATAAGTTAAAATAAAAATAATTCTTCTATTATTAATGTATTTGACATTTGTTAAAAAACCCCACTACATTCCAAATACAAAATCAGAACCTCTTTTTTTTAGTTATCTTTAAAGAGGTTTTATCACTAACGTATACAGATTTGGGTAAACTGAAACTTGAAAGTAATCTGTCAAAATCACTGAGAATAAGTCCATACTAAACTAGAAAACAGAGTTAATCCAAATATACTTGAATTATATAACTTTAAAAACAAGTATGATAGCAACTCTTTATCTTAAATAATTTAAAATGCTCCTGGGATACTGGGAACAGAAATCTAAACAGAATCACTTCACCCTACAAAGGACGCAAGAACTTCCAAGATGTACTAAACTATATTATTAACATTTGCCACCAACGAACTCTTGAGAATTCTACAATTTTAAAGTAACATAGAAAGTGGGAGAACAAACAGAAACTTGAGTTCGGGGGTGGGAGGGGTGTATGTTGTTCTAATTTCAGAAATATAGTATTATTGAGGATCTCATAAGGTCTACAATGTTAAATGGTTGCTAGGATTGTAAATATAAAAGAAATAGAAAGGATACCTAAAATTGCAATTCAGTGTTTTTACCCGGTTTATTGTCCTCTTCTAGAAATTCATGTGGAACAAAGGCTCAAGGTTCTATAAATGCGAGGCATAATATAGATCTTTGTGGACAATAAAATCAAATAATTTGATCTAAAGAACATTTTGAAAAGCAAAGGTAAACTACATTGTAACATGAGCCCAGGAGAATGTAAGATACATATTTCTGGTAGTTTAAAAATGGTAACGGTGAAAAAGTTTGGAACTTTCTTATTTCTTCCCCTCAAAATAAGTCTCCAGCAGCAACTTGCCTTGACCAGAAAAGTTGCCATTCCACAATTGTGCTATTTAATTTGTCCAGAAAAGCAAACATCCTATACCCAAAAACAGATTTGTATATTGCATCCTCACTATAACATCTAGTTACAGACCAATAGCTTTCCCATAACCAACAAGGGACCCATTTTCTGATTTTACTGAAACTTCCTTAGTGAATATCAACTTCATTGTCCTCAGCAAACAAACTCTCATTTAAGACTCCATCTCAGTGTCTTTTCCTACCTCCAGTAAAAATTTCTCCCACTTTACCTTGAAACCATTCCCTTGTATACCTCTCACACTCCACTCATAAACACATTAAACAGCTCTCCCCTTTCTGCTCTCCAATTTCCAAACCAGTAAGTCTCAGCTTCCAGGAACTTACCCAAAATACACATACTTCTTACTTTCTTAAATTCACAAATTTCTTAACAATTTCGATGCTCTTCAAACTGCCAACTTAAGACTATGGGGAAAACAGCAGTCAGAAAAAACTGCCCAATTACCTCATAATACAGAAATCTTTCTGGGATCAGTTAGCTATGTTCTTTTCTAAGGCAGGAGTCAGCAATTTCTTTACTTCCTTCCTAAGGAGGTAAACTGGAGTGCCACTGGTAGGCCTATGGCAAGGAGAAGGATAAAGGAGACAAAAACAAGGGAAAAGGAGGATGGGAAAAAGAAAATTCCAGTGTTTATGGTAGGGAGGTAGGTCAAATGTCACCAACAACTACCTGCACTGGAAACTGCCCACCCACTCTAGCTCAAAGGGAGTTTGACCCATTCCCCAACATATGTCTATTAATTCATCAGTGGATGGCCATCACTGAGCTGGTCAATGTGAATACATAAGTCACCTGTCCCATAAATTTGACTGCCACTTCATAATAAGAACATCTTAAGTCCTCCTAGGATCCTTCTGCGTTAATCCAGTTTAGAGCAAAACACATGCTAACAAGAGTAGTTCCACGTTTCTCAAAATTCTAGAATATAAAGGTTTGGTCCTTGAACTTGGAGGCTTCTAGACTTATTAAAGTGCATCCTAAATCAAGAAAATTAGACTCTTTAGCTTAAATTCTTTCCAGGAAATACTACAAAAATTTAATTAATAAGCAAATTACTAATAATCACCAAAACAAAGTATGTATTCATGAAAATGCAAAAATCTTATAATTCCAAAATGAGTAAAATATTTCTGGTCCATAAGAAGTAACCTTATTTTACACAGAGGCTCACCACCATGTTTCTACCTATCAAACAAGACAATTTTCCACAAAAGCAAAGCACATCAGGAAAAAAAAAAGAAAGGGAGGAAGGAAGGGAGGGAGGGAGGGAGGGAAGGAGGAAGGTAGGGAGGAAGGAAATGCCAAACACAATATGGGGACAAAATAAAAATAAATGAATAGCTATGAAATTCTTTTCAAGAAAAATGTTTCTAACAAGTGACGTTTGCCATACTCAACTTTCCTAAAGGCATATATGAATGAATAGCTATGAAATTCTTTTCAAGAAAAATGTTTCTAACAAGTGACGTTTGCCATACTCAACTTTGCTAAAGGCATATGTTGCCTAGGACCATTCAACATCAAAACTTGGTAGTCAGTTTAGCAGCTGAAAGATGACAAACTGTTGGCTTGAAACCAATCATGTATTTCACTTTTCACCTGGTTGTCTTGCATTATGAAATTCTACCTGACTCATGCTAATGCTAGTTTAGATGATCTTCATTTAGCCCATAATAATGAAATTTCTGCTCAAAGAGTCTATCAAATGGCCTAGGCCTTAAATTCAGGTTTTGTTTTAGGATCAAATAACTCTTCAAATATTAAAATCAGCTTTTCTTAAAAATTTATTGCAAATTCTTCATAGTAATTAATGTTGCTGAGTGAAAACAGTAATTTTAATAGAAGTGAACGCTTAAGCTTCACATAATTTCACTATGAATGGCCTAAATTTGGTTAATTTTCAATGAAAATAAACAAATATTATATGATTTAAAAGTGGATAAACTTCAACAGACAACTTTGCACAAATAACTTTAGTGAATTTATTCACTTAAGGAATTCTAATAAATTCTCTTTCCTATTCATTCCACTCTCATGGGGAAGTGTGTGTATATATATATATATATATCTCATTAAGATATTCAGATTTAGGGATCATCAACTATAAATGTTATACTCAGAGTTATCACCAATTTTCCAAACCTAAGTTGCTAAAGATTCTCTTGTTTTAGCATCCTTTTACATAGAAAGCTGGATCTCATTCTGATACTGAAAATGAAAAAAGTCATCAGATTTGGTATCTCATTTTTTATGGGGGAAAAAAATATTAAAAGTATGTTCACATGTATAACAAAACAAATCGTGGAGCTATGAAAGCCACCAGAACAACAATTTCAGAAATCCCTGTTCTGAAATCATATGGAAATGTGTGTATGTGTAACATGAAAAAAATGAATGGGAATATTGAAGAGAGGGTGAACCATGTGTGGGAGATAAAAATAATCATGCCCATGGTGGGGTCAACCATGGCTGGCAGATAATCCAAAATATCATAAAAGAAAAATGTGTTAGTTTAGAAAGTTTCAACATTGCCAAATGCAAAATGTTAAAGCACAGAAAAAATGAATGAGACAACCCCCACAAACATCATTTCATAAGGAAAAAAAGTAGAAAAAAGTGACCTATACATCTTTTTCAATATACCAAATCTTAACTGACTTAAAGATTATATAAAGTACTTGGGCCATGGTACCCACCCAGATTCTCATTATCAACAGACTTATCTTTTCCCCTCCCTTCCACCCAAATTTAGTTGTTTTCCTGCAGAAAAAGCACAGCATTCCTATATTAATAAGTATAAGAAATGAAAACAGTGAGTACAACTGATATAGATCCATTGACTTTTATTACAAATGTACTTGATCACTTGGCTTCAAAAAGTTTTTAAAATCAATACCCTATTTTCTGTATGCCAGTACAAAGCAAACTGTTTTACAAATTAAATACCTAAAAATTTGACAAAAATATTAAAATTTGATGAAAAACAATTATAAAAATCCTTAATCTCTCTCTTCAAAAAAGGAGGCAGTCTTCCCAGTCCTATTGTACAATATTAATAATATTCACCATTTTTAGAATAGGTAGCTAAATTATATTCTTCTGTTAGCATACAAAACTCTTAGACTAATAGATTTTATTTGTATATGCTCCAGTTAAGTTTGTGAATGCCATCTGATTGCAATATAATCAACTATCTTTGAGTCCTAATTTACACTTATTTAATAATTTGCATAGTTTAAAAGGGATAAAGGTTATTCTATAACTAATTATCATAGGCTATTACAGTGCTATTTTTCAAGGCAACAAGTATTTGCTCCCAAATGAAATTATCTTCTTTAGGCAGGGGTTAAAATTACTAGCAGCTTTCTCCATTACCTGAAAAATCAAACTGGAATAGTTATCCATCTCTAGATGTGAAGACCTAAAAAACACATTGATACATTTTTCACTTTGAGTCAAATTTCAACCCCTGAATGGGACAACTAGAAAGTGAGACTTTCAAGGTTTTTTATTTCCCTGTTGGTTTTGGTTTCTACTCTCCATGGCTTTTGAGAAGCTGGAAAAGTTTGTCTTTCCTGACTCACATTGTCTTTTTTCCATTTGGCAAATATTCATCTACCTCCAATCTGTATCTAGTGGAGGAAAAGCCAACATGGCTTTTCTTATGAACTTCCTTTGTTGTCAAAGCCATGTATAATGATTTCTACAGTTCTGGTTAGTTAACTATAGCTCCCTCTGTGGCTGGATGACTGCTGTTTCCAACATCAGCATGATAAATAGGAGGCACAAATAAAAAGTAGCTTAAAAAAAGATTTGGTGACTTAAAAGAAAAAACAAAAAAACCCCAAAAAGCGAACAACACTAAGCACACACACTTACATGGGCATTTCAAATCTGGTGGCTGATCTCTGGATTAAATTACTTGACAATGTCTCTCATTTTAAAGAACGCAATGCATTTCAAGTGTTCTTTTATACTTAGGCAAATAATATAGTTTAACCAAGCTCTTGGACCTTAATTGTAAGACAAAGCAGATCATTAAAAATAAGGCATACTTGTCATGAATTAAGTTTTGTTTACTTGTTTTTGGCACATTTGATCATACTGTCTTCTATGAATAAAACATATGGTCAAATATACCATTTCCTTTTTTGTTTCAGCACAAACAGGGTTTACCAACTAGTAAAATAAAAACAAGGAAAAACTCCAACATAAAACACTGAGATATAGAACCTTGGTAAAGTACCGAGCACCTGGGGGGAAGGGTGGGAAAAGGATGAAACAGGCGAGGGGAGAAGGAAAGGTTGGGGGGGGACTTGGGGAGGTAAAGTGAGATGCAAAAAAAGAGCATCTTTACAGTCATTTGTCTTTTCTATGATCACGTCTTAAGAAGTCTTAAAAGATCTGCATGTGGATTTCTTTTTAAAACCACTGACCATAATTCAGACACTGGTTTCAAAATCTGAGTAAGATTGTGTTTAACTGTTAAGTGTAAAGACAATTGCACAATACATGTGCTTCTTGATCCGGTAGGATTCCAAGCAGAATCTGAAGTCTATAGCTAAGAAAGGCTTCACTTTAGGTAACTCGGACCCTAAAGAAAACCTCATGAAAGAACTCGCATCTCAAAGAAAGGACACTTTGCCTAAGTTTGCTGTGTTTTTTGTTGACTTGCACTACTTATTGCTGGCTACTATGAAACACTGATCTAGGAGTACTCCAACAACCTGTAGTACAAGGCTTAACTTTAAGAAGCTATAGTAAACAAGAGACAAAATCAAAGCAATTCTCTTTCCTAACTAGTAACAGCACAGAGAATGCAGTCTTTTCCATATCACAGTTAAAGTACAGTGAACAAAACAGCTCAACAAACCTTAAGACAAAAAAGTGCAGGTTATTAATGTTTACATGCAGTTGATAAGCATTCCAAATGTCACATTATGCACTGTAAAAGCTCAACTTTACTATATGGAAATAAGAAAAATGCACCTTGGGGGAAGGGGAAAAGCAATTTAATCATTTCCAGTGATTTTGTAAGTAAAGAAACTCCTAACTATTGTACGGTCACCTCATATTAAACATTGTATGAATATTAAAAGCAAACAATTTAATGGGAAAATGCACAGTACAATGGAAATAGCTTGTTATTCAACACATACAGTAGATCTCAAAGACAACACACTCAACCAGGGAGCTTAAAAATACCAAATCAAAACCCAAAGAACCAGCAGAAAAAAAAACCCTTCAAAGACAACTGTTTCACCTTCCTAGGCCAATGCTTTACAATGTGAGAAGCACTGATACCTTCCAGCTCCTACAGGTGGTGTCTTCTACATACAGCAGTTAGATCTATATGGCTGGATTTGCCAAGAAAACAATTCCATCCCCAGAACTCTTTATGTCAGACAAGATCCATTTTTTTTTAAACCAAAATACTTTCTACAGAATTCCAAACCAAAATGTACTGTTTAAGGCATCTTTTTTTTATAACATTTTCTCTTCACTCAAAGATGATAGTCATGCAGCAGTTTAATGATAAAAATATATTAATATTTTACTATACAGCAGCAAGAAGTTAGTTGTCAATTAAAAGCACACGAACATCTTTAAATGAAAACCTGTAAAAGACTACCGTTACAAACAATTTCAGTTGGGAGGACACCAGCTTAGTAAAGTGCTCTCCTAAGCTTTGCATTTTCATACCCTACACCTTGAATATATGAGTTATAGAACATACTTTTGATAGAAGGCTTGTACACTTGGGGAACACAAATACACTTAGCATATAATGTAGCCAGTAATAACTAGCACCACAGCTACATGGAAATCCTTTACATACACCAACTTGGCTTTCACTTTTAAAATGAAGCTCAGAATCCATGGCTCAGTAGGATAACTATAATTGTGTTGCTCTGCT
Source organism: Balaenoptera acutorostrata (assembly GCF_949987535.1). Taxonomy (NCBI): domain Eukaryota; kingdom Metazoa; phylum Chordata; class Mammalia; order Artiodactyla; family Balaenopteridae; genus Balaenoptera; species Balaenoptera acutorostrata. The sequence continues at coordinate 125,411,657 of NC_080065.1, read as the reverse complement.
TTTTAACGGGTCTACATAAGTTAATAGCACTGGCAAAAATCAAAGGATAGCTTCAGACCTCTTATAAGTTTAGGAGACAGTGCTAGTGACCACAAATAGACTCACTACCTGATGTCCAAGTACAGGTTCACTGGAAATTGCTGCACGTTAGTTAAGTTTTTAAAATCTTTCTACACATAATAAAAAAAATATATTATGAACGATACA